>NC_141074.1:38414923-39709158 GCF_041138505.1 Cibotium barometz | reverse complement strand
TGATTTCAGCAGATTTTGGTGCATAATTGTACTAGAGATTTGGGATTTTGCAGAAATCGGCACTATTTTGCAGAAATTGACTCAATTTTGTAGAAATTGACTCGATTTTACAGAAATTGGCACTATTTGCAGGTAATTTTGGATATTGCAGGCACATTTGGTTGGCATTGGAGCATCATTTCCCCTAAATTTTTGGGTATTACAGGCACATTTGGTTGGCATTGGAGTATTTCCTCCAAATTTTTGGGTATTACAGGCACATTTGGTTGACATTGGAGCATTCCCCCAATTTTTTGGGTATTACAGGCACATTTGGTTGGCATTGGGGCATTTCCCCCAATTTTTGGGCATTGCAGCACTTGGTACAGGTGACAATCGCATTAGCAGATTTACAGGTGCACATCTGGTTCAGATGTGGTCTAATTGGTTGCCTAAAAATTAGGGTTTTTCTACATTGAGCCCATTTTTGGAGCATTCGACAATTTGCATTTGATCTGCCAGGATTTGAGCACTTGCAGCTCTTACAGGTGTCAGCTGATTGTGTTTTTCACGGCACATGTATACATTTGTGGTTTGCTGTAGTATATGTATGCCATTGTGGACACTTTGATAGATTTGCATCATCGTGCAATACACTTGCAGATTTGGGACATGCATATGTATTTCTCCTAGTGGAGGAGTTCCCTTTGAGTCCATTGGTTATCCTGCTATTTATCTCCCGCATTCTTACGGTTTTGCTGGACGTTGCATACTCGTGGTGACTTGTGACAGATTTGCTGTCCTATCATGGCCAACAGTAATAATGACCTCTTTGGAATGCTATCTCAAGAGGACAAGCTCAATAGGGACAACTACCCCTATGTGGGCTTATATGATGCGTCATGTTTTGGTTGCCAAAAATGTATGGTTGTATGTGGATGGCACTGAGGAGCGTCCTCTTGCACCTGCTCCAGCGAAAGGTGAAGTGATTCCCGCTCATCCTCTTGTAGGTCCACCTCCTCGTCTTCCTCCTACTCAACAGCAGCGTACTTGGGATGCTAGGGATGCTCAGGCCCATGCATTGATTGCTCTCTCGTGCCGCAGGCATCTCATACCGCACATTCGATCTTGCATCACTGCAAAGGGTGCTTGGGATACCTTGGCGGCATTGTATTCAGGTCGCAAAATGAGGCTCGTGTAGCTTACCTTCGGGGCAAGCTTGAGACTGACCGCATGCTTGAAGGTGACTCTCTCAATCAGTACCTTACGCATGTGAAGGACCTACGAGAGCAGCTCATTAACATTGATGACGTTTTGACAGATAGCTAGCTTGTTCAGACAGTTTTGCGCAACTTGTCTGACTCTTATCAAACATTTGGCACCACTCTGCGGTTGTTGGCTGGCAATGCACCTAATGCAGTCACTTTTGACAACCTTGTGACTCTCTTGCTCAGTGAAGAGCAATCTCGTTCCAACAGGAACAACATGATGTCTGTTGAGTCAGCAATGGCTGCTCCTTTTCGTGGGAATAGATCTGGGCCTAAACCTAGCCCATCGAATCCTCCCAAGACATAGGACAAGCCTGAAAAGAAAAAGCGCTATAACTATTGTAGGAAAACAGGGCACACCATAGAGGAAAGCAGGAAGCGTATTGAGAGTGAAAAAAAGAAGCAGCTGCCATCTTCTTCCACAGGTGCAGATCAGGCCAATTTGGCTACACGTGTCAGCCTTGACACTTACATCTTCATTGCCTGCAGAGATGTCTTCTGATGCCATTGCTTTTGATGACTATGCTTTATAGTTTGTACTCCATGATATGCATTGTCTGGCAGATGCATTTCAGGGGGGGATTCTACTTGCCCACATGCAGTTGGTGATGCCTCATGGTCACTTATGCTTGTTGACCCTTATGCTGGTCTATGCTAGACGCTTTCTCTTATGTGATGTCTTTTGGAGATGCCTTTTATGCTGTTTTCCTTGTAGCGGGATTGTTTCTACAGTGTTGACATTGTCACTTTCTCACATGTGATGTTTATTGGGAGTGCCTTTTACACACTTTCTTATGATTATCACTCGTGCAGTTACAGAGCATTGATGTGGATTACATGCAGTTCAGCTTGGCATTTGCTACTTGCCTTCAGGGGGTATTATGCGATGCCTCTTGATTTGATGCAGTTGATGTCCACATGATCTTTTCCATGCATTTCTGGTGATGCATTTTTGTACTACTGTGCTCTAGCATTAGCACTATGACATTAGGGATTCTCCTTTTCCCCGTCATATAGTGCTTGCTTTTTCCATTGGCAATACAGTTCACTCTTACGTGCAGCATAGTGCAGGGCAGCATTCACAGCTTTATCACCCTGCTGCTACCTGTTCACACCATTCACTTGAGGGGGGTTTGTTGGTCATGTCCACTCCCGGCTAGTTAAGGTGTGAACCCAGCTTACTCACGGGCACTTTTTCCCTTTGAATGGACACAGGTTTTTTCCCCATGTGAACACACTTATGTGTGTTGGGCACTTTGCCCTAGGGCTTTTTTGTACTCACTTGTACTTTCATTTTCATATCATTATTGAGTACATCTTTTCCAGCACTCTCACGTTTCTCTGTGCTTGAGGTTGTGTGTGTGTGTGTGCAAGCTAGCTTCCCTCCTAGCCAACAAGTACATGCGAAGTACAAGAGTTCCAGGGCTGGCTGGCTGGCTGGCTGCTATTTCTCTCTCTACAGGACAGGTCGACTTCATCTACAGGGGCTGCAGGCTAGTCGATTTTGCTCCAAGAGCTTGTGCATGGCTGTTGGGACTGTTTTTTGGCTTCTCTGCTGGGAATAGGGCTTGGACGGAGTGAGCTGGACGGAGTGAGCAGAGCCTCTACAGGAGCTGACCGACTGTTATAAGGGCCATTATTGGCTGTTTTTACAGGTTTGCAGGAGGTTTCTCGCGACGAAACTTGAGCAAACATGTCCCTAAACAAGTACCAGGCCTGGGAATGCGATCCTGCAGAACCTATGGGTGGCCAGTGAGCCAAAGCCATGGCTGGTTGCTGTTTTACAGGTTTGGGACAGCACTTTGTTAGAGGGTTGGTGACCGCTCTATCATAGTACATGAGTGGTTGGAGATCACTCTACCCTAGTTGTTGGTGATCGAGGGTGTTGCAATAGGAGTGGTTGGTGACCGCTCAACCTTGGTTGGTGACCCGAGGAGTTGTAGGTAATGTGTTTACCTATGTTTTCACAGTTGGATAAAATCTGGTGTCGGGTGCTGGATGAGTGTGTACTCTCCGGGCACCCGCATCTTGTACATATAAATACTTCTGTTGGTAATAAAGATACCTCGGGGGGGGGGGGGGGGGGGGGGGGGGGGGGGATGGGGGGGGGCGCGGGGGGGCAACTTCAGCCCCTAGTGTTGTGTCATGTTCAAGTTGGTTTATGTTTGCAGGATTGTATATGCTCATGTAATGTTTCACGATGATGGTAATCACGTATGTGCCAGGAATGGTTGATGTATGTATGCTGTTTTGGTAGTGAATTGGTTCCGTATACACGTGCCCGTTTGTGACAAAGAGTCCCACTTCAGCCCCCTTTCGTAGCCTCAGTTTGCAGCCTTCCTACAGCCTCTTGGAAGAGTGCATTGGCATCGAGATTGGTCATCATTGGTGCTTCCTACAGCAGTGTATAGTGAGCCCGACTCTTGGTCTTCCAAAGGTCTTGCGTTTAGCTTATTTACAACCCCAAAGTCAGTCATTCTCTTCAAAGTAATAAAGCAAATACTCCCAGCAATAGGAGGGGGGCCTTCAGTGGGTAATTTGGGACCCAATAAAGTGTACGAATCTCTCTCTCTCTCTCTCTCATCTCTTAAAGTGTGAAGTGATAAAGTGGATTGCTAAAGACAAACGAAACTCAGGATAGAAAAATCGGCGTGAGACTTTGTGTCATCTCTTAAAGTGTGAAGTTTATAAAGTGGATTGTTAAAGACTCATGAAACTCAGGAAGCTTGAGACTTTGTGTGACAGGATTCTACATCTTTGCATAATTCCGCTGCATGTTACACAGAAAGCCACCTTCTCACGCCTGGTGGATTGTAGGGCCTTCTGCAGGCTAACCCCATGCTCAATATCTTTGATGGGCCGCTCCCCCTACCAGGGGGTTATGATGGTGGTCCCACTTTGTATCATATCGCTCGGATTTGACATTCCGAGCTCATAGCTCTAGTTTTTTGTTCTCTTTTGTACCATGATGAGATTACATGGACACTATTGTATCACTTTTGGTCTCATAGACCCACTAGGTCTTTTGAAGATGTTTAATATAACTTTCTTTGTTTCTCTCTCTCTCTCTCTCTGGAGTTTTCCTCCCATATGTTATCCATTAGGAGCTCCTGGTACCGTATTTTTCCTCATAGTTGTTTCAGTTTCAGTTAGTTGTTTAGTTGTTTTTAGCTTTCCTTACACAGACATTGTATCAGATCCACCAATTGTTGTAACCTTTTTGGTCTCATAGGTCATTTTGGCCTTTTGAAGACGTTAATATATCATTTCATTTCATTTCATTTCTCTCTCTCTCTCTCTTTCTCTCTCTCTCTCTCTCTCTCTTTGTGCACTTTTATCTTCTTTACGTTCTGCGATTCATCGTCAAGAACAAAGGGCTGAAAGTATTTATCAAAGTATAAATTTTTTTGGAAGCTTCCGCATGTTACACCGGTTTTCAGATCTAACTTGCTAAATCACTTTGCGTCATCAATGCGGGGCAACAGGAATTGGTTTTTGACCGTGAGCTTGTTGAGGGCCTGGTAGTCCTCATACAAACGCATACTCTTGTCCTCAACCAAGAGGACGGGAGCTCCAAATGGCGAGGAGCTCAGACGGACCAAGCCTTTGGCCTACATTTCCTCCAGCTATTGCTTTAGCTCTGTCATCTCGGGATGACTCATCCGCCGCACGAGATAGGGGATTTGCACCAGGAATGAGATCAATGTGGTAGTACTCGGGCCACGATAGAGGTGACTTCTCAGGCAAATTGGCATTGAACAAGTGTCCATGCTCGTCCAATATGCGCTATCAGTTTGCTGCCTGGATGCCATGAAACATCCCTTGGCACATCACCGTTTCATGCCGGCTGAGGACCACTGAGATCCTCCTAGACTAGGTGAAGCGAGGAGCAACGATGTACCAGTTGGAGTGGGAGGGGGATAGATGCTGCTGTGTCGTATATACTGCTGTGGCGGCATAAGAACTGGTCTCCTTGGACTTCTCCTTGCTCTTACCATTCTGCAACCTTTTATTCTTCGGATAGTTCCTTCCAGTATGCTCAGTGGAATCATAATAAAAGCACTGTCTATAAGCCATCTTGGCGTAATGCTCTTCATGGGTGAGGTGAGTCACCGAGGCTCCCCCACTTGCCTTGTCCTTATCATCCTCGGCTTGGCTACCCTTGTGTTTGCCTTTCTGTTGCCCGTGTTGTTGAGTCCTCGACTTGGAACTCTCCTGCGTCTTGAGGGTTGTAGCAAGATGAACCGCATCTGAAAAATCACAGGAGCACCAGGTATCATCCTTCTGCGGTGCTTCACCCTGCTAGGTGTTAGTATGGGCGTGCCTGTTGGTACACGGTCCCGGAAGACCAGTGAGGGGCGGGTGTTCACGGCCAATGTGCACGAACGTCTGCGTGCAAACACGGTTTTAAACCATCCACAAATCGCTTAACTTGCTTCAACCGTTGAACGGTCCTTGGGAGCATGAGCAAGTGCTTCCAAGAATGAGCAAGAGAGTCCGTTATCAATTCGCCATGTTTCTACATAATATGCTCCCACTGTTTCTTCGATTCACGACCGTAATCCATGGGAATAAAGTGCTTCAAGACCGCCTTGTGGCAATCATCTCAGCTAGTCACGAAGTGGTGCCTAAGGTGGTCTTCCTACCACAAGAGAGTGGCATCCATGTAAGCCAACGTGGCAGTCATCTCGCGGGTCCAATTGGTGACAACTTCTCCGTCCATCTTCCCGTTGAACTTGGGAGGCTTCAGAAGCTTTAATAATTGAGCTCATTCCTCATGAGGCATGGAGGAAGAGCTCGGCAAACCGGTAGTCCCTCTATGTCAAGCTGATGAAGGCGAGCGGCTATTGTCCGGAGAATCCGATGGAGAGGGACTTTGCAAAGGAGACCATCGGTGACACGAATGACATCTCTCTTGCCAACTATGCATATGTGTACAATGATGATTGCAAGATTGGGAGCGAAGCTCATCCAGTATATCCTTGCCTGTATCCAAAGGAGTGAAAAATCCTACTCCAGAAAAGTTTTGCCAAGGTGTATGGATTATCCCACTGCTCCAAGCTTCGCAAGAGGGGATGTCATGTGCATCCATTAATGCCGATGCTCATAGACATGTATAATCTTATTAGCAAATATACGGGCAGATTTTGCAGCCCTACAAGCTTCTAGGAGTGCCCAAGACATAGCCCAATGGTTAGGACACCTTTTTGGCATAGTTTGGACACAAAATATGACTTTTTGAACAATGTTTTGCGGGAAAAATATGCAAAACCGACTTGATTACGAATTCATACTTTTTCCCTACAAATAGCATCATTAGGCATTCATTAGAATCATCATTCAAAGATCAAGAGGATCCATTTATCAAAGTCTGCAAGGCAGCAAGGACACAATGGTGGATCAGTAGGAGCTTCTCTTGTCCGATTGCAAGTAGAGGGCTGCAAGGATCTTGTAGCATGCGCTGAGCTAGGACCGTGTGAAACAACAGGGCCTTTTCTTTAAACCTGAGTTTAGTGAGTTTAGCAATCCTTTAAAACAGCATACATGAAACTGAAAATAGATGTAGTAGAGTTGACACCTGATGGGGTCCCGAATTACCCACTGAAGGGGCCCCTCGTACAAGCAGGAGTATTTGCTTTATTTCTTCTTCTGGAGAACTGTAAATAAGCTGAACTGTGTCCACAAGACTGAGCGGACAAACTGACTAATTGACTAACCGCCAACAAACGCAAGGATAAAGCGACCAAACGTTGGGTAGAATTATGCATAGGCTTTAGGCGTTTGTGAAGCTATCTTCAAGAGTAATACACTGGCCCGAGGACCGAGGGGAGGTGCGCTACAAACTCTTGAAGAGACCGAGCTTCTATGCCTTGGGCTGAGAGCACAAGTAGGTTGATAGTATGCACAGGCACAGGCCTAGGCATACATGCTTGACTGCTAAAGATTATCTTCTATTTTTCGGACTGAATGAGGGATTGAATTTGCTCTTGCCTTTTTATATGCCCTGGGGGTGGTGGTCGGTTGCTTGTAGAGGCTATCGGCCTGCTGGGCATGCTCATGAGACTGCTTGCAAATGGCATTAAATGCTTAAATTGCCCAATCGGCTGGCAGAAAGGCTCACAATTGGCATTAAATGCCAGTCGCTGCAACAACTGCTCACGGCTAGCATTTAATGCTAGTCGGCTGCTGCAAATTCTTGGACGCTTGCTGTTTGTTCCTGGTCAGGTTGCTGGCCGATTGGATATCCCAAGCCCATGTAGGGCTGTCGATTAGGACTTGTGAGCATGGCTAGGGGCTTGACTACCCCTTGCAAAGCTAGCCATCACTTTGGCTGCCTGGCCCCCTTCTACATGAGATGCATCTATATGCGCTAATGTAACTACTGCTAGGGTTGACTTCTACATGCTCGTGAATGATGACTACTTGCTGAAATCTCCACAGTGGGTTAAGAGGATTGACCTGACACTCTAAGGATGGGAGACTGACCTACGTAGATCGTGCCTGACATGTCCCGGACTAGGCTCACAAAGGGGTCATGGCATACGACAAATAAACCCTAAAAGGTACTACTTTTGTACATGAACCTTGCATTGTTGTGATGAGCGAGTTTGTCACCGTGCACCACAATGCACAGGTGCACATGACATTCTCTCCTGCGTAGCTTGGCGGTAGGTTCATAGCTTCGAGGTAGTTCGCCAATAACTGTGGGTACTCGAGGAAGAGTTCTTCATCTGGTCCCTCGATCTTTGAACTTGGTATAAAATTGGCGAAGACGTCGTCCAAAACCATGCTTCCAGCGATGTAGAAGGATCTCCTCAGGCTCTATCACTTTGGCTTCATCAACCATTTCTTACTGCTACTCTTTTGGAGCATTCTCCATTGCTCTTCTGGAACATTCTTCAATGAAGGTCCAATATAAGGCTTTAACCAAGAGACGTGGAAGACATTGTGCATTGTCCAACTGTCTGGCAATCTAAGTTGCATGGCGACGTCGCTTATCTTCTTTATGATAGGAAAAGGACCAAAACTTTTGAATGACAACTTTGAAGTTTGGACAGCGCTTGCCCACTTGCTTGAGTCTTTGCTTCATGATCCTTAAATAAACCCATTCACCTTCTTCGAAATTGGCGTCTCTCCGTGACTTGTTTGCATGTCTGGTGTAAGCCTCCTGAGCTTTGGTAAGACGCTCTTTGACGGACTCAATGATGGCTGAAAAAGTTTCTGTCATCTTGTTGGCTTCCAAGGAAGGAGAGATCATCCTCGTGAGAAGAGAAGAAAATCGTCGACCAAAATTGAAGGTAGTCCAGTAATAAAATCCATACTGATACATTCCCACTTCATCTGGGGGATGTCTAATGGATGTAACTTCCCAGGCATTTTTACTCTCTCAGCTTTGACTGACATATCAGGCATTGACGTACATGATTAAGTACATCCTTTTTTAGTCCAGGCCAAAAGAAGCTTTTCTTTATTCCGCCAACACTGGATGAGTAAGTGTCATTGAGAATCGCCTGTACCAACGGGAGATGAAGCTCCCACTTCAACTGTTGATCATCGTAGTACGCTTTAAGCACATTGAAAGCCAACCGATTGTAATCTTGGTTTGGCCATCGGTCTGGGGATGGAATGCACTAGACAATTGCAATTTGGTACCAAAGTTGTTGAACAGAGCTTGCCAGAAGTGAGATGTAAACTTTGGGTCCCGATCTGAAGTAATGGTCTGTGGCAAACCACAAATTGGGTACCAATGTCAGAGAAAGAGCCGGGCTATATCTTCTGCTGTGGCCGTCTGTTTGCATGGTATAAGCATACAAAATTTACTAAACCTGTCAACTATCGTCATACACTGAGTATTCCGAGATCTAGTAGATGCAGGAAGGGGTTCAACAAAATCCATCGAAATGTCGTGAAACGGACCCTTGGGAACGGGCAATGGCTGAAGCAACCCTGTCTGTTTGGTGTGAGGTACTTTGACTTTTTGACATATAGGACACTAAGAAACATAGTTGTACACATCTGCGCATCTTCGGCCAATAAAATGATCTTTCTAACTTCTCCAAGGTACTGTTGATTCCACAATGACCACCAATCAGTGAATCATGGGCATCATGGAGGAGTGTCGGTCTTTTCTCCCTGAGAACACATAGTCGACCCTTGTAAAAGAGCCAACCGTCTTGAATGTTGTAATGACCCGTTTTTGAATAAAGAGCCATACTTTAAGGAGTTCCAAATTTTGGACAGTGCACATACTGTGTCTTCATACTGTCTAAATCTTTTCCCTGTATCTCTAACACAGTGGACTCCTGGACTGCCTGAATACTACCTTTGCGACTCAAAGTGTCTGCTACGGGGTTGTTCGTATCCAGTACATACTCAATCGTTCCTCCAAACTATTGGAACAACTGACTCCACTGATGCTGTCTATCACTCCACTGGGCACTTCGCATGATTTGCAACCACTTCAAGGCTTGGTGATCTGTCTTCATAGTAAATTCCCTTCCATAAAAAAAAGGTTTCCATCACTCTATACGCTTGGCACAAACCCACAAATGAATGTATATCTTGGGTTGTCTTTGGAACGTCCCAATCGAGGATTGCCTTTATCTTTTCAGGATCAAGGCGAATGCCATTGGAACCGGTCACATATCCTAGGTACTGGACTTCTTGAACTCCAAATATGCTCTTCCTCTTCTTTGCATTTATGTAGAGTTCGTTGTCTCGCAAAAGCTACAAGACCTTCTGCACATCCTTCACGTGCTGCTCTGCAGCGGCAGAAGAGATAAGAACGTCATCCAAAAAAAGGAACAGACATATACCGATGGGTACGGTGAAGACTCGTGACGTCATCTTGTTGAATGTCGCAGGTGCATTGGTCAAACCAAAAGGCATGACCACAAACTCATAATACTCTCGTTCTATTCGAAAGGCGGCCTTGGGAATATCGGCCTCGAAAATCTTGACTTGACAATAGCCACTTTTGAGGTCGATCTTGGTAAAGTAGTGAGCATTGTTGAGCCTTTCAAGGATGTAGTCTATCCTTGGCATTGGAAACTTATTCTTGATTGTCAACTTGTTCAAGGCTCAATAATCCATACAAAGACGTGTGGTCTTATCTTTCTTTTGCACAAACAGGATACGTGCGGCAAATGGAGAGGGAGAAGGCGTGACGAAACCAGACCTCAGCAACTGTGCTAGTTGCGTCTCCAACTCAGCTTCCAACGCCTTGGAAAGACGATACGGAAACTTACCGGGTGGCTGAGCTCGAGGTATCAATTCGATACGATGGTCTTCAAGACGAGAGGGTGGGGGTCTTGGTGGAAGATCATCCCTCAACATGATGTCCTGAAACTGTTGGAGGAGGCCGGTCATCTAGGGTTCTAATGGAGTTGCGGTGGATGTCGCGATTTGTTGTTGGTGGACATAGATCATTGCACACTCAGCTCCCTTTCTGATAGCTCTACTAGCTTGAAGATGGGAAACAAGTGGAATACCTTGAATACTGCGATCCCCGCGAATGATAGTAGGCTTAGGCAAACCTTCGACGATTGTGAAGGTGTCTTGCCTCCAATCAGGAATGGGTGCATACTGGCAGAACCACTGAATCCCAAGGATCATGTCGCACCCAAGAAGGGGCAAGACAATGAAGTCCCTCTGAAACTGGGCCTTTTGAACTATGAAGGCAAACTGTTGAGCTTTCTGAGAAATATGAGTACGTAGGCCGGGAGTGAATCCTTCCACGTCCAAATGATACGGCACAAGGGCACATTGCATCTTGGTCGCCAACTGCGGAGAGATGCATCTTTTGAACTGCCCATGTCGAAGAGAACAACAAACTGTCGCCCTTGCGCTGTGCCATAAGCTTTGATAAGACCTTTCAGACGCTCGTCAACTCCGCCCTCCTAGGTACCACATTCAAAGTGGGCAAAAGCTGAACAACATTGGTGGCTGAGGGCGGGGGTGGTACAGTTGTGGTGGTTGCCATTGTAGAGGGTACTGTTCCTTCTCATCTGACTGCAGGAATCCTCCCGTAAGGCCCTCTTTGAGGAGCCCACGGTCATCCAGAGGCACTTACGCAAGGATAAAGCAACCAAACACTGGGCAAAACTATGCATAGGCTTTAGGCGTCTGTGAATACACCGGCCTGAGGGGACTGAGGGGAGGTGTGCTGCAAAGCTGAAGATTATCTTCTGTTTTTCTGACTGAATTAGGGACTGAATTTGCTCTTGCCTTTTTATATGCCTTGGGGGTGCTGGTCGGCTGCCTGTGGAGGCTGTCGGCCTGCTGGGCATCCTCATGACTGCTTGCAAATGGCATTAATGCTTAAA
Organism: Cibotium barometz; assembly: GCF_041138505.1. Classification (NCBI taxonomy): domain Eukaryota; kingdom Viridiplantae; phylum Streptophyta; class Polypodiopsida; order Cyatheales; family Cibotiaceae; genus Cibotium; species Cibotium barometz. The sequence goes on along the minus strand of NC_141074.1, from coordinate 39,697,586 downwards.
TTGCCCAGTCGGCTGACAGAAAGGCGCACGACTGGCATTAAATGCCAGTCGGCTGTAGCAATTGCTCACGACTAGCATTTAATGCTAGTCGGCTACTGCAAATTCTTGGACACTTGCTGTTTGTTCCTGGTCGGGCTGCTGGCCGATTGGATCCCAAGCCCATGTAGGGTTGCTGACTAGGACTTGTGAGCATTAATCATCTTTGCTTAGCATCAATCAAGAACACGCTTTTGCGACGCTTGTCATAGTCATTGAGGGTTCTTTTAAGGTCTCCATAGACCACGTACGAAGATTATCTAGCTTAGACTGAAACCCTAACGAGGTTTCATAGACCCGACATCGTCATATGCATCGCATGACTGCGATAGATTGTGGCTAGCGACTCACCACCCAACCATAGGTTCAATGCCTAGAACCACCCCGGAGCTTGAGGTCTAACTACCCTTTGAGCCTGCTTGGTACGGACGTCCCTAACCTAGTGAAAGCTCCACCTTCTAGATTAGGGTTTGTTGCTGCTAGGCTATGGGGGGTAGAACTCCATTGTGGAGTGTGGAGAAAGATAGGAGAAGAGAGGAACAATGCTCAAGTGTTTGCACGACTCGATGAAGCTTAGATGGCTTAATATGATTTGAAGTGCACCAAACCAAGTACATGCTTTTATAGGTTGCAAACCTTATCTTTTGACTCACACAAGTCACAGTCACATATGGGGGCATGACACATGGCACACACTTATCTTATCCAAATAAGAGGGTGCTCACACACATATAGGCATACTTACACATACATGAGGTGTTCACACCTATACAAATACAGATAGATGGTTACACACATACTGACAGGTATATGTGGTGGACATACAAGAGACAAGACTCTGAAGTACCCAACAAACTCCCCTTCGGAGCTAAGGTAGTATCTTATGAAGTGGCCTTCATACTCATGGTGATTTGGGCTCACTGGCACCACGTGATGCAAAAGATCACAGTGACCATACTTGGCGTGATACAATCAACCTTGCAAATGGAGCTTGACCACACATGAGATTCCTCAGCCCTTCTAGACTACCCCCCGACTCAAAATAGGGTAATCGAGGAAATTACAAAGCCTTATATAACACAAGGCGATACAAACATTTAGGTGGGAAAACATAACACACACAAGATTATTTTTTTAGATTTTGGGAGACATCTCGGGCAAAGAACCCAAGACACTCACTCACAAAAACATATAGGAAAAAATGATAAATCCCCCAAGTTGGGAGATGCTCCCCGCACAGCTGTTGCACACATGTGTGCACACTCCTGCTCTTCAGTGATGGTATCGGTAAAGCTCTTGGCAAGAATGCCCCAAAAAATAACGTCGGTGTTGCCCATGGAAACAATTGCTTAGGGCATTTAGTCCATGACTCTCAAAACTGCAAGTTTGGAGTCTTCAATTTTGGATTTGAAGAGTCAAATTGGGTAAAAACCCAAATTTGTTTGCTACAACTTCAATTTATGAAGCAAATTATGGATTATGCAAAAGTCCCAATTTTTATGGGCTATAGAGACTTCAATTTAATGCTAATGGCTCAATTTTTGAGAAAGCCCCAAATATTATGCATGGAGATGGTTTCAATAGCTTTTAGCCATTATTAGCCCTAGGCTATTTGATTATAAACTCTTAGCTAATCTAGACCTCTTTTTGTGAGCGTCCTTAGCCCACGTGTGAACCCTCCAAGTCCCCACTCCCTAGCTAAACCCTTAATCCTAGTCTTGGGTTAACCCTAATCCTAATCTTGGGTTAGCACACGTCCCTAGCCCTAATCCTAGGCCTATCGGGACGTAAGAGGTCCCGTCACTCCATGGGTGGAAATTATATGGTCGATTGGAGAGATCTCATCCACACCCTTCATAGAAACTTGGAGCATGTGATGGGTGATTTGAAGCGCAGGCAGCAGCAGCAGCAGTGGGCTGCCTTCTTTCCTGCTTGGAGCTTGGGTCCCTTCCTCTCTCGAGGGGACTAAATTGGCATTACCCCCCCGCACACACACCCCCCCCCCCCCCCCCCTTGTGATGTTTTGTATATATTACCTCCTCTGCAGGTTGTAGATGATTGTTGATCGGACAGTTATCTTTTTCTACTAATTGAAGAATCTTTTCTTGGGAAAAAAATTACATAATCAATACTTAATGAGTATATGTTAGCTAATAATTAAATGAATTTCTAACATATTTAGAAGAATTATGTTGATATGAGTTTTATTTCAATCATTAATATCTTTATTGATGGAGAAGTTGTTTATTATTAATTTTTCAACTGATGCTGATATGAGTTTTATTTCAATCATTAATATCTTTATTGATGGAGAAGTTTATTATTATTAATTTTTCAACTGTATTTCTTGACATTTATAAAATTAATATCTTTCAGAGTCAAAGGCAGGCCTATTGAGAACCCTTGCCTTTAAAAAAAAAAAAAAGAGAAAAGAAATGATCGTATCAACTTTATTTTGCCCGACAGATCCAGAGTACCTGAAATTTGTTGAGGTGCTAGCCAAGCCAGTTGAGTACTTACCAAGTGCTGAGGTGCAGCTTGAAAGGAAGGAAGCTGAAAGGAGTTTGAATCTAGGTTGTATATCCATTAGAATAGATGTGCTTGTAATCTTTATTGAAAGTAGATTTGTTCTAAGTGAGGCAAAAATACCAACATTGATAGCCTTGAAATTTGGACTTTTCCTGTTGCAGCTTCTGGAGTGAAGGAGGCTACCATTGTCACACCACTTATGGAATTTGTGCGTCAAAAGAGGGCGCTGAAGTCTATGCTTCAGGTTCTTTCCTTTCTGTGAAATTGTTCTCCGTCTCTGCAACTCATGTATATGACTTGTTGCTTCTTAACTTGTGTGCACCATTGTGATTCATTCCTTTCTTATTTGAGAAAGTGTTTTAAAACCTCATTCTGATACTCGTTGTCGTTTTGGATCTTGATGCTGCTTGAGCTGCAAAAACAGGAGAGTTCAAAGTGTAAGTAATACCCATGCAAATGGCCATGTATAGACAATACATTGCTAAGTAATTATAGGTCACAGCTCATGGCTTTGGTAGCAAACTTTATTAAGACAAGTTGAGGGAAGGGAGATGCTCTAAAGTCTTTCAAATTCTGGAGCCTCCGCATTGGCCACAACATCCAAAAACCTCGTCTGCATTACTCCCTCCCTCTGGACCAGCGGTTGACCATTAAGATCTGCCTCCGATGTAAGGTAAAAATAGACAAAATCCACATTTTCCTAGCATGGTAAAGGATCTAATGCATACTTACCTATGCTAAAATATTAGCTCTTAATGAACTTCTCTTGCATGCCTTGATTGTAAGAGTTTACAACATTGTCAAGTCGACCGTCTCCAAATAGTTATCCAAAAAAGTCCAAGCTCCCATAGTGCTTGTGACCACATTTGTGGTCACTGAGACACTGTGGGTATGCATCCTTAACTTCCACTTTTAAATGGTGAGTCCATCATGATGGCTAAAGGACTCCTTAATGATGAGTCACAGACCACCAAAAGGATTGGCTCCTCTTTTGGTAAGTGCTCCAATGTTGCTTGTAAGGAAGCGTCTTCTTTGAGTTGCAGGTCATTGCCTCAGAGGGCTTGCTCCTTTCTAGCTATAATTTTGTTTGATTCTGAGAAACATGTCAATGGTTTGCCAACGGGCATGTAGCCCAACAGTGAGGGCTTGTGACTTGGAGGGGAGGTTCCGACTTCAAATTTCGTAGGCCCCCGTTGGTATTGTGGCCACTTTGCTACCACAAGTTGTGATGCCGTTGGGTGGGAAGACCAAACCGGGGTACCGAAAACCTTGCGACTACAAAAGGATCTACTCAATGAAAAAAATAACATCCCAATGACTTCACTTTGAGAGAACCTTTATTTGAAGGTTAATAATAGTTCATGGCAAACTTTGGTGGGATGGCTCTCATACTAGACTTTTTGAAGGTTAAAGAAGAGGATCCTTCAGCTTTTCACAAGTGTGTCACTAATGTTTAAGGGCTGCAATCCAATCCAATGTGGACTGCAAATGGGTTTTGATCTTTGTAAACAGCTTCGTAATAGCTCTTATGAAGTCGTTTTACAATATCATGTTGTCCTTTATTGTGGTTACCAGGACAAAGTGCATTTCTTTCCACACTTGAAGTGTTGGTTTTTTTTTTCCCAGGAAATTGAAGTGTTGGTTTTTCCCATCATAGCAATAGGAAATGGCTGTTTCCTAGCCAAAATTGCAGAAACTCCGTTTCTTGCTGGAGGCGCCGTTTTCATTTCCATTTCTGTTTCCCTATCTCACCTAAGGATTTTTCCCACACTTTTTACCCACTAAGTTTTGATTTCTCCCAGTTTTTCTTGTTCTCTCTTTAAAACTATGATCTTTCCCAAGTTCTTCCTCTTTTTATTTTTTCATCATTTACTACATGATGTTAAAAAGGTGCTGTTTCCTAGCCTTTTTGGCTTCCTAGTTTCAAGCCGTTTCCGTTGCAGAGACGTCTTCTTCTGTTTCATTGCCATTTCCGGTGCATGCAACTATGGTTCCCATTTCGGTTTTTGTTTTGCTCCATGCATCATTGTCATGTGCACACAGGCTGATCCCATAGCTAATCCTTGATTAGCAACAATTTAGAGTACATAACAGGCTCCAACTTGTACAATAGAAGTCCCCAAAAGGCAGCCCACCAATCGGCTAAATCAGGAGCATCAAACAGACAAAGTTAACAGCATTTAATTTACATTTAATGATGTTTGTGCTCATTTTCGGTGCATAACAGGCTCCAACTTGTACAATAGAAGTCCCCAAAAGGCAGCCCACCGATTGGCCAAGTCAGGAGCATCAAACAGGCAAAGTCAACAGCATTTAATTTACATTTAATGATGTTTGTGCTCATTTTCGCTGGCCGATAGCAGTTGGTTTGCTACAGGGGGAGCATGTCATTAGTTAATCTGATCCCCACCTAAGGGTCAGGTCATAGTCAGTCTAGATAGGGTCTTTGTTTACCATTTTGGGAAGGTCAAAGGCCACACAACAGTTGTACAATCATATACATCTTTTTGTACCATAGTAATATACCTAAAATATAGTTCATCTCTCTCTTCTCTCTCTATCTATTCATTGCATGTTCCTAATCAATAGGCTTAGGGAGTACAACAAGGCTTCCGCGCTTGCAACATTGGTATCAAAGCATTCAGGCTCAAACATCTAAAACATCTAAGCACTCAGCTGTCCCAAGAAAGGTGCACAGATCCATGGGAGAATGTAGCCAGGGTAGCATTTATGAGGTGGTCTGTAGTATGCAAAGTGAGAGGAAAGCATTCCCTAGGAGTTGTGTCCTCAAAGGAGCATACCATTGGCTCTCAGATGAGTTCCAAAGGTGGAGCATCATGCATGACCATTCTCAGTAGGAGACCATAGCTGTGTTAAGGGAAAGGGATTGCAGGCATGGGGACAAAGTGGAACGAATGCACAGTTCTCTAACCAGACTTGGAGTGTTCAGGGAGGATGACCCATCATCAAGTTTAGCAGCACGAGGAAGTGTCACATGCACACACGTGGACATGGCTAATCCCTGATTAGACAACAGTTTAGAGTACATAACTGGCTCCAACAGGTACAATAGAAGTCCCCAAAAGGCAGCCCACTAGTCAGCCAAGTCAGGAGCATCAAACAGAAAGTCAGCAGCATTTAATAATATTTAATGATTTTTGTGCTCATTTCTGCTGGCTGACAGCAGTCAGTTTGCTATAGGGCCAGCCTAGGAGTGGCAAGTCCTAGCAAGTCATTAGTTCATCTGATCCCCACCTAAAGGGCAGGTCATTCTAGATAGGGTCTTTGTTTACATTTTGGGAAGGCCAAAGGTCACACAACAGTTGTACAGTCATATACATCTTTTTGTTCCATGGTAATATACCGAAAATACAGTTCATCTCTCTTCTCTCTCTCTATCTATTCATTGGATGTTCCTAATCAGTAGGCTCAGGGCTGGATCAAATATATCAAGGGTTCTGCACATGCAATAATCACTCTCTAGAATTTCTAGGAATTTAGTATCTTCATGTTGAATTTTGACAGTGGATATGAGTCTTCAGCTCATGAAATCTTATCATAGTTTTGTATATGAAGTGGAATCTATCAACTTTCGAAGGAGAGGACATTCTAAACAGCTCCACGGTTGAAGATGTATGTGGTAAAGTCTTTTCTTACATAGAATCTTTATATTGATGGATTTGTTTCTTCGACATGGATATGTTTATGTATATCAGAGGACAAGAAAATGGTGGGCTGGTTGCATTCTTCTCATGAGGGGGTTTTTGGACTGCTCTGTCCTCTGTGGAGGGTTGTAGTCTTCTTCATACATACGTTTTCTTTTCACTATAGAAGGATCTTTTCTTGGCAAAAGAAATAGTAGGCTGATTGTGGGTTCTATGACATGACTTGTCTAGGCAAGAGAAAGTGGTGAGGGATTAGCCTTGTAAGAGTTGCAGGTCTCATAGCCAAATATGGCTTGTTAGTCAAGTGTTCAATGGTGAGGAATTTGTTGGGCAAGAGTGTGGGTTCCATAGACAGAAAATTTGTTCAGATAAGAGAAAGCTTGTTCAGCCGTGTGAGAGTATGATTTCAATAGCCAGACACGGCTTGTCTAGGCAAGAGAGAGCATGTTCACGAGTCGTGCAAAAGCACTGATCCCATAGCCAGACACAACTTGTCTAGGCAAGAGGGACTGTGTTCAGTAGCAAGGGATTAGTTATGCAAGGGTCCAGAGCTCATACTTGCATGATTTCCAATTAGAGAAGGCTTGGCCTTCACTGGAGGGCAGGCCCTAGCAGATGGAAAGCATTGATGACATATACATATGTCTCAATTTAACAATTGAGAGGTTCTGTATCCTTCTCATTTGATGTTTAGTTTTTCTTCATGTTTTAGAATTCCTTCTTGTAGGAGAGCAAATCTGCCTTACATGAGGGCAAGAATATAGAGCAAACAAGGGAGACTTATCTTTGTAAGATGAGAAGTTAGGGTTGTTTACTGGAGGAGAACAAAGCAACTTAGGGAAACAATGTGCATCCATACGTGCAAGTCACCGAAGACATCATTCAAAAGTAAATAACTTGTTATAATTATTGTTTTTGTTTCTACTTTTTTATATATATTTCAATGAGTGTAGCTTGGCCATGGAAAACCAGTCATGAGCCATTTGCCAAATGAGTTTTGTGTTGTACTATATAAGCAATCTAATTTTGAGCACATTGTAGTCAAACTATAAGAGTCATAACAAGGTATGACTCTTTCAATGCAAAGTTGGTGCAAATTTACATTGTATTGCTGTAAAGCAAATTCTTCTTATGACCCTGCTTTCAGATTCTATTATATTCTGTATTTTTTTGTTAGCAGAAGTCGTCGACTGCAGCTGGGAAGATAAGTGTTCGAGGTGGAGACTCATCTCCAGCAATTTCAAGCAAAATGCTACCAAAACGGGGGACTGATAAATCAAGGACAAAGTCCATGGTAGCCTTTTTCTTGCTTTTCAAAGGTTACGGTATTTGTAGAAGACTTTGTGTAAGCTTGCTTATGAAATTTGAATAAAAAAGGCTTATGATTGTGTTGTTGGCAGTATTCCCCTGGTTCTAGACCAAAAGAGAAGCCGACTTATGTTCCACGATGCGAAGAGAACCAGCGACGGGATGTGTTGGTAGCCAAAAAAGGGAGAGTAGTGCTCGAAATAAAAGACAAGAAGATTCCACATGAGGCTTCTGTTGGCAAAGTGAACTCAAGCAATCAAAGCATAAATTCAAGTGAGCATCCCGGGCTTTTGTGTTGCAAAAACATCTAAGATGCAACTGTTATTGAGTTTTCAAGGGAATGATGTGAATGGTCAGCACGAGGGAAAGCTTGAATTTCTGAGAAAAATTTGTTTTTTTACTCCAAGACCACAACACATAGAAGGGAGGAGAAGGGGACTGTTTTAGAGAAAAAGATGTGCTATATGCAAGGGAAGGAGGAGGACTGGAGTATGAGGAAATAGAGGTCAAAGCTGCCAGTGTCCCTTGTGCAGAGAATCCAACTTGGATTCTTCTTCTTCCTGGAGACCGGTACACAACGTGGCGTGTGAGGAGTCACATGGCTATCATGTGACTAGGCATGTGAATCTACATTGTGACTTCATCTAAGAAGAACACCTCCCAGCTTGGCCATCTCCAGAGCATGTCCATTTGACTTGCAAGGAATAAGGTGGCTCTGCATACTCAAACCAATCAATGACTGTAAGGGTACAATCATTCTGGAACCTCCAGCTCTTCAGCAATCCACATCCTCCCATGGCAACTCTCGAACTGGCAAAGGGTGAAGACTTCTTCCCTAGTGTTTGGCTTTGACTTCTACCAATCATATTGGTACGCATCCTATTTCATGTGAGACCAAAAGAAGAGTCTTTAATGTAAGGTCCTCACCAAGGTGTCTTGACTCCGGAACATCATGTGCTTCCTGCAAAAGCACCCGATGAAAATCCCTTTTTTTGATGATACAAAGCCGATCCTTGTTGTACAACCATCCATCCCGAATGGTGTACTCTGAAGCAATGCCACGCACACATTTGCTCCATGGGTCCTTCAAGGAACCATGGAACAAATGTTGTACGGCAAAATATCCTAAAAGGTACTACTTCTGTACATGATTCGCGCACTGTTGATGAGCCAGTTGGTCACCATGTACCATAGTGCATGGGTGCACGTGATATCTTCTGCCTTTTTGGCATCTTCTTTTTGCCGTTGTTGCTCCATGATGAGGAAAAGTCTTTCCAATTATGAGGGCTCTTTTGGCTTTTTAGCAGCTTCTTTGGCTTTTTCAGCCTCCTTTTTTTTTGGCCGCGTCTTCTTCTTTGGCCTCTATCTACTGCCTTAGCAACTTGGTTTTGCTCCAAGAGTAATTTGATGAATTCTTCATTGCTGTGCGGAGGCGTTTCTGTAGTGGTGATCTTCCTTGTAGATCTCTCCTTCCATATCCTCTTTGTAGCTTTCTAACGATGTCTCTCTTGACATTGTGGAGGCATGAGTGGTTTTTCCTGAGAGTAGCTTTACCATCCACGGAATACTTTCACTTTAGGGTAGCCAAGTTGGATTACAACCTATCAGCATTAAATGATGTTGCACATTCTTCCCTTGAATATTCCACAAGCTGGCTGATTGGAGTTTGCTGCACATGTAACTGTGTCCCACGGGAGACCAACCACAATCGGAAAACAAATACACAATCTTAGATCACTTAACCTTGATATTAATGAACAACATAAGCAACCACAAAGCTGAAAATGACAATACATAACTTGACACCACCGCTAGGGCTAGAAAGGGCTGACCCCCCCTCTCAATACAAATTGTATTTCTTGGAGTATTTGATGATTACAAGTTTCACGTGCTTATGAGCCAGATGCCTCCATACATGGAGTGAATACAAATGAATCAAATACAATAGATGTTGCCGGTGAAGAAACGATTTGTTGATGAAGACCGTGTCACAGGCAGTCTCCCACCTTCACTAGACTAGGCACCTGCACTACAATGGTCTTCCAGGACCGTGCACCAATAGGCACGCCCAACTTGGCAGGGTGATTCATTGTGGAGGGAGGAAAACCTTTACTCCAAATGAAAGCTTTGCTCCCGGATTCCCAGGTCCACCGACCTTCATTGGCTCTCAAAACTTGAGAGTGTGGTTAGGGCAAGCACAGGGACATAGAATCTCGCAAAATCTGAGAGAGAGAGAGAGAGAGAGAGAGAGATAGCAAGTACTCTACACACAAATCTAGGAAGAATGATAAGCGTTAAACTTTGCTCAACATAACATAAATGATAGCACCTGTCATAGAAGCAAATCCACGCATAGGAGAAGTGTCGAGAAGCAGGTGCCAAACAGGAAAGTCAAATCTCTAGCAGGACCACTAGGTACTAGAGCTGGTTGTACGGTATAGCCGTACTGATGTATGGCGGCTGTACAGTTAGGTCTGCAGAGCAGTCAGCAGCAGCAGCACCAAGACAGCGAGCAGATTCAGCGTAGATGGTACGGATCTGTACTACAGTACGGATTTCTGTATAGCTTAGTACGGACAGTAGCTTCAAGTTGGGTTCAAGCGTGTACATAAGGTCGACGAGCAGGATGCACATGAGTAGTTGATGATCACCTGCATGTAGCAAAAAAATAAAAACAATAATCCAGGCTAGAGACTAGATAGTTAAGTGCATGCATGGGGTTTAGTTTGCATGGCAAGTTGAGTTATAAGCTTTAGTTACACTACAAGTGAACTTTGGGCACCCACACTTATTATTGTCTATGGCCAATGGTTTAATGAATGTGAACATATAACCTTATAAGTACAAAGGTTAGCATAAGTTATAAATATAACATTAAAAAAAAAGGGTCAAAAAGGATACTTACCACATGTTCACATGCCACACCAACGTATCAACAGACAGGCACACCCATGGTACATTGGGGGGCGTCTCCCTTCGATGCACTGGTACGACATAGTAGGCAATCACACGAAAACAAGTCACGCAAAAACAAGTCCAGCATACAAAGATGGATGCACGTGCACATGTAATGGACGCAATCTCCCTTTCATGAAACTTGTACAAGACATTCTGGTCGGGCACGAATTTGCCGTGATAGAATGTGAAAATCGGCCTTCCTATGGAGTGACAGTCCTGTAGGGAAGACGTGAAACAAACATGGGTCCTTCCATGGAGTGACAGTCCCATGGACAAGATACCGTCCTGGCCATACACAGGTGGCACGATACAGGCTCCCGTTCATATGACACGATCCTGGTTACACATGGGTGGCATGAGACTAGCTCCTGTCCATGTGACACAAAGTAACTGGCCCTTTCACATGAGACACCGGCCTGGCCTCATGTGAACATGGCACAAATCTAGCCGCTCTCTATGGAGTGACAGTCCCATAGAAGTGGCACCAGAAATGGAGATGAACCAAATGGACGGCCAAATGGTGACATCCCCCCTTGCTTCTAATCTGTTGACCTCAACTGAAAGCCTCAAGATACGGCTATAAAAGTTGCAAGTAATCAACAAAAGTAATCCTCATCTACCCACTTTGCATCAATGGGTAAATAATTGTTAAACTTCACAAGATATCTCCTGGAAAGCTTTCCAATTGGTAGTCTTCTCTCCTTGTGAAACACAATCTACTTTGGTTGGAGGATCTCCTCAAGCTCATCAACCTCTAGTGGATCTTCTATGACAGGCTCCTCAGGATTTGGCCCCACATACTTCCGCAAAAGACTCACATGAAAAGTATTGTGAATCTTCCAATGACTAGGTAAAGCAAGCTAAGCCTCAATGTCCTTACGCATGCTTGGCCAAAAGAAATACCTCTCAATCATGTGTATCATATGTAAAATACCTCTATGACCAGCATAAGGTGGAGCATAAGGTGGAGCATGACATTCCTCCATAGCCTTTGGACGCATATCCTTCACCACACATAAGTAGTTATTCTTTATGAGATAACTCTCTTTGATCAGAGGCATGTGTGTGACCAACCATCAAATCAGCCCAAATATGGCAAAAATCACCATCCAAATGGTACAAATCACGCATGGTAGTCAAGTCCCCATGTGAGGCCACTGAAACGATAGCTACATATGGCCTCCTGGACAAGGCATCTGCCACTACATTCTTCTTTCTCGAAGTGTGTACAATCTGAAAATGGAACATAGAAAGAAAATTTGCCGTTCTCATTTGCTTCTCAGAGAGCTTTGTTTGAGATAGAAAGTACCTCAAACTTTGGTGATGGGTTTTGACTATAAATTCAGCCCCAAGAAGATAATGCTTCCATATTTTCAAGGCATGAATTACAACCAAGAGCTCTTTCTCATAAATGTCCATATGGATCTCTGCATCATGCAATCTACGGCTCTCATAGGTCACTGCAGGACCCTCTTGATTTAGGACAGTCCCTATGCAATTCCCACAAGCATCACATTCCACCATGAATGGCTTTTGCAAGTCCGGAATGATCAATACAGGCCCACATATGATAGCATCCTTGAGTTGGTAGAAGGCATCCTGCTCATCGTGGGTGTCACCAGCCTGGACATTTCCCAGTATGAAAGGGGTCTGGTGGACTCCAGGATGTCTAAATATTTGGAAAGTACAAGCTTTGGGAATGGGGGATTATCCTAGAATACAAAGGACCACACTCCTAAAATTTAGGAGAGTTGCTATTTTTGGCCCGACTCCGATGGAAATTCTGTTAGCGTCATTACATCTGGAATTGAGCAGATACCAAGAGTTGGCAAAGTGCCTATGACAGAATGTCTACTAGTTGGGATATTTTTAGAGGTAAAGATTATGGAAGGACCTATCTTTTAGATTGGGACATGTGGCAAGAAAGTGGACCAAAGTGAGACAAGTGGCCTCACACTTGTCACTTCAGCTATTGTGTGGCTCTCCACTTGTCATTGTAGCCTTCTCTTGCCATTTTAGCTCATGGGAGGCCCAAATCTATAAATTGGAGCCCTCTCTCTTCATTAAGAGAGGCTCTCTTGCTGCACACTAGCCTCTACCACCGTTACAGGCTGCCCTAATGATGGCTACTCTCTTTCTCTCTCTCTTGAAGGCTGCCCATGAAGAATACCGGTTGTTGGGGACTATTTTGGAGGCTTCTATCGCAAAGAAATATTGAAGGCAAGGGTATTTAATCATTTATTATGATTTCAAGCCATTGTACTTGTTGTACCAGCCTTTGTACTTGCTGTACCATCCATTGTACCGGCTATACCAGCTTTTGTACTACTTGTACCACCCATTGTACGGGCTGTACCAGCTTTTGTACTTGTTGTACCAGCTTTTGTACTTACTGTACCAGCATTTGTACCGGATGTATCTGCTATACCAACCACCGTACCGGATGTACTAGCTGTACCAGCCATTGTACCTGCCGTACCGGCTGAATGGAGAGTTGTACTTGCTGTACCAGCTCTATTGCATGAAGACCCGTGGTTTTTGGGGAAGAATCAGTACCCACACGGAGGTATATGGATTATGTTGTTGGCTCGGCATTTCTATAGCCTATGTTCCGGCTGAGTTGCCTTGTGTTGGGCTGTGTTATGGCATTTGTATATGGGTAATTCGGCATCTCCCGTGGAGAGAGTAAGGCTCTCAAAGCTTGTACATGATATTATTCTCCTTGGGTAATAAAATTCTCCAAGGGGGGGGGGGGGGGGGGTCAGCCCATTCCGGCCTCTATGCGGTCACACGTGCAAGCTCCATTTTCAGCATTTGTGGATGTTTTGTCCAACTTTTATGTTTTATGCAAAGTGATGATGGATATGTGTTAAGGTTGTGGCCATGTTTAAGTGTTTTGATATGCATTGATGGGATCAACAAGTGTGTCAAAGGCCCTAGTCCCCTGGGTACCCGCCGCGAGTTTCAGTGGGTCCATTTGAAAGTGGGTTTCTTCTTTGTAAGCGCATGTAATGGCGAGGCAATCTTGGTAAAATGCCTTATGAACCTCTTGTAATATGAGCATAATCCAAGAAAGCTACGGACCTCATGCACATTATGTAACTTTGGCCAATTCCGAATGGTTTCGACCTTAGCAGGATCCATTCTCACACCCTCCTTGGCTACAATGTGCCCCAAATAGTGCATCTCTGAGAGAAAAAAACTCACCCTTCTTGGCATTTGAAGAGTTTATGCTTTTGCAACTCTTCAAACATTGTGGCCAAGTGAATCCTATGCTCTTGCTCATTCTTTCGCCATAAGTATTCCGTTGGACCATTACGGATGCCCGTTCAAGTTGTAGATTTGGACACCATTGCTTCATATCTTGAATGTATGACCTTTTGGAGTGTCTACCTTGACTCCTTGATATAAGATAATGGCAGTAGCTCTTGTTAACCCTAGAAATGGGTTAACAGTTGCTGAGGGCATTCAGCCCATGACTCAAAAAATTGCAAGGCTGGTTATGGAAAACCCTAATTTTTTATGATGATGTGGCAACTTTTGCAAGGCATAGTGGCCAGATTTCAAAGATCGCAACGAGGTGGATAGCACGGTTCTGGTCCAAGTAGGTGGCGTCAAATGTCGTGGCAGAGTTGCACGTAACATGTGTGGTCGTGGCACCTAATAGCAGCTACAATATGCTGTTGATGTGGTGCAGATTTGTTGGGTTGCACACAATGTGCTGATGGCGAAGACTAGCAAGGAGAGTCACGTGCAGATGAAGAGCGTGGACGCTTGCAGCAACGCATCAAAGGAAATGAAGAGCGTGGTTGCACTGTTGAAGGCAGTAAACGGCAATTGGGATGATAGCAAAGATGTTGAAGCGTAGGTGAAGATGGCGAAGACCTTTAGCAGCACAAAGCGTTGATGCTGAGAGTGAAGACTATGGTGAGCACATAACCATACATGTAGAGACAGAGGCTTTGATACCAATTGAAGACATAGCCTAGGGTTAGGGTTAGGTAGGCATAAAGGGGATGGAAGATGTCCATGTCGCCGGTGTATGCAGAGAGATAGAGAGAAGAGAGAGAGAGAGAGAGAGAGAAAGAGAACAAAGCTAGAGAGCGAGTTTGTTGCACGACTCAATGATGTGACTACTGTATTACTTCAATCAAGTACATGCTTTTTGTAGGCAATGTCAGGAGATTAGGGTTAGGGTTAGGTTTCTTGCACAGCTAAGGGGGGTGAAAGATGTCCATGATGTGATGTGGAGAGAGAGAGAGCTAGAAAGAAAGAAAGAAAGAAAGAAAGCTGTATTAACGTCTACTAGAGGCCGAACTCGACCTATGAGACAAATCAATGTACAACTGTCGATGTCCTCTGGATGTCCAAAAAAAAAAAGGACAAAATGAACATGAAATAAACTATGAAAGTCCTGAGCTAGTGGGGGGGTGTGATGGATGGAGCACTACTACTAGAGGCTCAGTATGCAACCTATATGCATAGGGTATACAAGAATGCAATGCAAATCTGTCTAGCTCCAACCAATACCATAATGGGGGTGTAATATGTGATACATAGGCGATGGCGAGGCAAAACTCCCTCGGAGCATGATCTCCATGTGTGAGTGTAAGTGAGCGAGCTGCTCTTGGATATGGTGCTGATGTCGAGCCCGTATCTCTGTGATCTCCCTCTGATGTAGTCTGGGAGTCTGGTAGCTTGGTGCTCTCGGTCTCCGTCTGGCTCGGAGGTCCACAGCGCGCTGAAGTGTAACCCCCTCTTGTGTCAGGGTAGGCACTGGGATAGATCTCTGGAAGAAATCAGTGAGCTGGAGCTGTCGCCCACCTCTCCCTGTGGTATGAGTCCGTAGCAGTGTCTCTCTATGGCGCTGTGTCTCTAGCAAGAACTGGCCAAATCTACGCTGGTCTGCAGACTCCATGATCTGGCGGAGCAAGGGATGCCCACTGAAGATGGTGGTGTATCTCTCTAATGACACTATATGCTCTGCATCTGCATACATAATGCTCCTCACTCTCAACCTCCTCCTGGCATAGTCTGCATATCCTCTCTGCTCTGGGGATCTGTGCTGCCCTACTTGCCTCAATCTCAAGCTGGTGTGATGACACTCTGAGTTGGCCAATCGCCACTCGGGCACCGTGAGGCATGTACACATCCATATATCCGGGTCGCTGAATGAATCCATCCGCTGAGATACACATAAATTGATCTCTGTAGTATAGCATCTTCAGTGGTAGAGGCTGACTGGGTGTAATCCAAGTCTCCTGAGTGTATCGTTGCCATAAATCCTGCCGAAGGACTTTGTTCCTCTCACTGTGAGAGAGCTGGATGTGTGGTGCATTTATATCATACTGGAAAGGTGGCAGGTGATCTATGTTGAGACCATGTTGAGTGAGCAACTGTATCATCTGTGAATACCATTATCTCCTATCTCCACTCTCTGTGAGCTGCCTAGACGCCTCAAAAGCTCTATGTGAGAGTTGATGTGATGGCATATCTCTGATTCTCTGTATGAAGCAGATCGTCTGGAAGAGGGCATCTACTAGCATAGGAGGTGCAGCAAACTCCGCTCGGACAATGTCATGTGGGACAGAGGGTTTGCTGCGGATCATCCGTGTGAGAGCATGAGAATATGAGGCCTCTCTATCTGAGGCCTCTCTATCTGAGACCATGCGGAGGTGGCGAGCCCAGGTGCCCATACTGCTGCAGCATACATCAAAGCAAGGGTGACTAGTGTGTCAAACAACCACCCCTTTGTGCGGGGCTCCTGGAAGTGTGCCTGGTGACATTGTCTCTCTAGCATGGCCAGAGCTGCATACCCTCGTGTGAGTCTATCCCTGGCTGCCTGTGCCATAGTAAATCTTCCTGGCGGAGTCGGGAATGTAATCCCCAAGTACACATACGAGTCTACCACCTCTACCTGTCCTCCTGCTAGTGTGAAGATGGCCTGTCGTCGAACCGGCCCTGAGGTGTGGAAAATCATGACCTTGGTTTTTCCAAGGTTCACTGTAAGTCCCCTCTGTGTGCAGAAGTCATCAAGTGCATGGAGATGATGCTGTAGTCCTATCTGCGACTCAGAGACCAAAATAATATCATCTACATATAGCATAATGTGGACTGTGGTACCTGAGATGTCTACCCCATCCCCACCACCGTGAACAATGAAGTCAGCCACCTCATCAATGTATAGCCCAAATAGTGTAGGAGAGAGTGGGCATCCTTGCTTCACACCTATGGTGCTAGCAATAACATCAGATAGCCCCCCGGGGCATTGTATGCGTCCGAGGACCTGCTCATATAAAGCATAGATGCCCCAGACCATCTCTGATGGGATCCCCAATGACTGGAGGCACTGGAAGAGTCTCTCCCGTGGCACCGTGTCAAATGCTTTGCGGAAATCTACAAAGCAACAGTATAATCTCCTCTCCGGTGCGCTAGCCTGATCAATCAAACATCTCAGAGTGAATATATGGTCAATAGTGGAGAAAGCTCGTAGGAATCCAGTTTGCCTTGGTGCTCGCAGTCCCTCCTTCTTTGCATATGAGCTCAACTCTTCCTCGAGCACTGCACCATAAAGTTTGGCCAATGTATGACCAATCATGATAGTCCTGTAGCTGCTGGGGTCTAGCATGTCTCTCGCTTTGTGGAGAGGCACGATGGTGTGCACAGTCCACTCAGCTGGTAGGCCCTCCACTAGTGCCCTGAGCAACAAAGGGTGCCAGTGTGTCAGCTGCATAAATAAGATGCTCACTCTGTATACCTGTGTGGTCAGCCGATCTCCCATGCTGTAACCGGCGTTGCTGAGGGATATGGTAGAGGCTCTTTGCATGTGTGTGCCATGTGTGTGGATCCTCAATCGGGGTACGAGGGCGAGGCTCTCTCATCCTGCGCCATGCAGTGGCTGCATCTCTGCTCATGAGAAGGTGGTACATATCCCAATACTGTGCCTCCTCATATGCACGCCTCTTACGGCGTGTGAGGGTCCGTATTTGTCGGCTCGCCTGTGTCTGTGTAATGGTCCCCAGTGCTCTCTAGGCACGAAGGTGTCTGTATAGCTCTCTGCACTCGTCATCATACCACCGATTCTGGGGCGTGCTCCCAGATCTATCTGTGTGTTTGATGTGTGTGATGGGGGAAGCTGCGGGTGGTAGCCGTATGTAGTAGAGATGACATCTGAGTGGTGAGTGTGTCTAGGGGTGACAGGGGATCCATTTGGAGTAGCCCGTCATATACATGATGCTCATATACACAGCCTTTGTGGACTGTGTGGGTGCTGGTGTGGAGCTCGCCAGTGACAGCAACAGGTACGTGTGATCCGCACCGATAGGACAGAGGGGGGGATGGTGAAAGATGTCACTGCCTGTGTGGTCTCCATGGACCCCATGATGTAGTCCACTGTGCTACCTCCCCCTGACCGTGGAAAGCATGTCAGTGCTCCTGAATCCTGCCACTGTCTCATCCCGTTATAAGAAGTCCCCCATAAGGAGGACTTCCCCCAGGTTGGAGTAGTGTATGATCTCATATGAAAGGGCTGCATTTGGTGACTCTCCCAATGGCCCTGTGTCCTCCTCCTCTCTACTCTCCTCCTCTGTTGTCATGGCATATCTCGATCCTCTAGGAGAGAAGTAGCATAGAGCAATGTATAACACCCTCTCTGCCAAGAGATGCAGTCTGATCCACATGTATCTAGCCTCCTGATCACGTGCTACCACCCGTAGGCGCTCATGTAACTCTCGCCTGAAGAGTACCGCTATACCTCCAGATCCTCTCGATGTGCTCTGCCGTGTGGTCCCCCTGTGTGTAGACAGACTCCCATTGATAACCCTCTACTTTGGGTAGCCCCCTCTCTGGGCTCTGGTGTGTCTTTGTAAGTAGTATGATGTTCCGTCCCTCCATGACCTACTCCATCCTCCCAGTATGTGTCCAAAGTGCTCCATTGCAGTTCCAAACTGCTGTGTGTATCTGTGAATCTAGATCCTCCATAGCCGATGTCCCATAGGCCGCCTGGTGCTAATCGGTGGCCTTGCCATCGATGATGACACGACCATCGCGATAGAATGCTCTCTTGCCCTCTTTCCGGGCCTGTAGGACTCTCAGCATGCACAATGATTTGCTTTGATTGATGTAATAACTTGCACCAAGGACATGCTTTTGTAGGGAAGCAGTCTTATCTTTTGACTCACACAAACCAAGTACATGCTTTTATAGACAAGCAGTCTTATCTTTTGACTCACACAAACCATAAGCAAGTGACACATATCAGCTTCGGTGACATAACTGCATAGGTCACACACACTTATCTTATCTACTTATAAGAGTAGGTTCACAGACACATATAAGCACACTTACATATATAAGGGGTGTTCACATTTATACACACTTACGCATTGGTGGACACACAGGGTGGACAAAGGAGACGGACACGCACACATGCAACTCCAAATCCCATCAAACCTCCCTTCAGAGCGAAGGTGAAGGTGTATCAAGATAGACCTTCAATAGGCATGGTGAGTTGGGCTCATCGGCACCATGTGATGCAAAAGATCAAAGTGGCCATACCTAACATGATACAACATATCACAGTCAAGCCTGCAAATGGAGCTTGATCACACATGACTTTAACTTACATCAATCTACTCAAAGATCAACCCCCCCGGATTTCAACAGGGTTAGATTGGGATAGTGGAGATGGAGCTTGATCACACATGACTTTAACTTACATCAATCTACTCAAAGATCAACCCCTCCGGATTTAAACAGGGTCAGATTGGGATAGTGGAGCCTTTCATAACATAAGGCGGTACAAACATATAACAGACACGAGAAAAACACACAAGAGATTATTATTATTATATCTTGTTTTGGGGACATCCCGGGCAAAGAACCCATGACATACAAATAAAAGGAAAATAATAAAGGCAAGAACACATGCGGGAAAGCACAACACACAAAATTACAAATTATTTTTGGAAGTTTAGACGCTTTTTGGGTTGTGTTAGAGAAGTAGGGTTGCTTTTGGCGTTGCTTCCAGGCTATTGCCCTTCCATGGCGTTATGGAGTCTTCAATATGTTGCCGGCGAGCCTAATTTTGCCAATTTTGGCCAATTTGGCAAAAACCCTGATTTTACCTGATTTTGAGGAACACCCAAAATTGGGCCTATGCAAGAGCTTCAATTTTGATGCAGATTGCTGATTTTGCAGAAAGCCCCAATTTTATTGAAATGCAGGAGACGATTTCACCTTAATTTGTAAAAAGGTCCAAATCTGAAAAACCCTAATTTTCTGAATCTGCAGATACAGCACTAACAAGGCTTGTGCGCTCCTTTACAGGCACTTTACACACCTAAAAAATAAGATTTTGGAAAACCTTATCGTTTAGCTTTGTTGTGGGGTTCACGGATGAGAAGCTGATGGCAAGACCGGGCGAGCAGCAGAAGCTTCGACAGCTAGGGTTTGCAGGTTGCTACACAGAGATGGCTACAGATGATGACATCTGTCCATGATGCGTGTGCTGCAGGTACAGGTGGAGCTCTGACCACCGACTGGAGATGCAAATAGGGGCAGACAAGTGTTGGAGGGATCATCTCCACCTTCTGGACCTCTCCGGGACCCTCTACATATACCTTTTCTCCAGTCGTAGGTGATATATTAGCATGGGCTCTGCCCTCAGTTGTATTATCTCATTTTCCGCATAGTCTAGGATCTTGGCTGCACCTACGGTGTGCCTTGTGCTGCCTACTCCAGCTTTGTAACCACCTTTTGGTGAATATCATTGCCTTCAGTTCCTGTGCATCCTATATTTGTGAACTTCAATTTTCTTTCACTGTTTGGCACTTTGTCATGGTATCAAAGCGGGTTCAGGACTGAGGATTTGCTGGACAGCACCTACATTTTTTTTTCCAGAGGAGGTGGGCTGTAAAAGCCTGTACAGGCTGCGTTTTTTGCTACAGCAGGTTGCGTCTTTCTGCCCAGGCTGCGTTTTCAGCTCCAGACGGCTGCGTTTCTACCTGCACAGCCTGCTCAGGCTGTGCAACATCATCAGGAGGTTGCGCCTTTGCTTCAGAGGGCTGTGTTTCTGTCCGGACAGCCTACATAGGCTGCATTTTCTTCCACAGGAGGCTGCGTTACTCCTCAAACAGCCTGCACAGTTTTTTTTCCTCCCTAGAAGCATCTGCTTTCCGCTTGGACAGCCTCCTCTACCTTTTCTATCCCACCCCCTCTCTCCCACCCTTCAGAACCCTCTCTCTTTCCTGCTTCTTCAACCTTGCAGGCTGCATTTTTTGACGCTTCAGAGAAGGAGTTTTCTACATGCAGGATGGCTGCAAATACTTTCAACATTCCCCGGTTGGAGAACTCCAAATCATGCAGATTTCACATTGTGAAGTTTTCATCCGAGTTGCGGCCAGTTGATATTGTGCTAATTCTTTCTATCTTTAGCGGTGCATTTGCCCTATCAACTACTTATTCACTATACTAATTCTTCCTATTTGCTACTTCCCTTAGTGCTAGGCTTCATTATGGGTGAGTCTGCCCTGCATCTCCGGAGGTTTTACAAAAACTCAGTACGAAGGGCTTTGTGTGAATATATGCTCATATGGGTGTGTGTGTGTGTGTGTGTGTGTGTGTGTGTGTGTGTGTGTGTGTGTGTTTGTGAGAGAGAGAGAGCATATCTTGATACAGAGTTTTTTTTTTTTTTTCCGAGAAAAGATCCTTTCATTAGTTATGTAAAAAAACGCCCGTAGGGCTACAAAAGAGATCTCTCCTGCTCCTAACAGAGAGAAGAGCAGTGAATACATCATGGCAGCCCGGGAGACTCTCCCTAGGTGCTGCAAAATACAAGCATCAGTCTAAAGGACTGAGCGGCTAAATCATACAATGGGGGGGGGAAAGAGCCAAACAGGTGGCCTGTAGTGCCAACGGGGGGATCCCGTGTGTAGGGTGTAGAACGGGCCGCAGCGCCAAGTGGTATGAAAGGCCTGGCGCCGTAAGATCGCCTCATCCGAGTCTCCCCGGATGCGGTCGTACTGTCCTCGCAGGGTGTGGATCAACTCCTGCCAAATCCCCCGAACAGTCTCTGCTGGTGGCTCCAATCTCCCCTCAAAGGCCGTGGCCCTCCAGGTGAACCAGATGGTGAGGCTGCTGAGGAGCTCCCATCGTAAATCCCTCTCCTGTGTCCAGCTGGCGGACGAGAAATCCGGTGCCGGAACCAGGCGAGGCTGGCCCCTAATAAATCTGGTGGCCTGACTGCCCTGCTCCATCTCATAGCCCATAGCAGGCCCGGACGAAGTCGACCAAGCAGCGGCACCCCACGTAAACATACCCTCTGGAGAGAGGGGGGCCAGAATACGCAGCATCCGCAGCCAAATCTGCTGTGCCTGAGGGCAGTCCCAAAGGCAATGTCTCTGTGTCTCCATAGGGTGGCCGCATCGGACGCAGGCCGCCGGAAGACCGCTATAAACAAGCCAAGTGCCTACTGCTGAGCCCCTGTGGGCGACCAGCCACTGAAAAGCCGAGATCCTGCGGGCCTGTCGACTAGCCCATAGCCGAGCCCAGAAATCCTCCAGGAACTCCTGTGATAGTCCCTGCAATCGCCAATGCCCCGCTGCCGCTGGAGAAACCGTCCTCCTCGCCGTCAAGATATGCCGTCCCAACCTAACAGTATACTGGAAAAATGTGATCTCTGTGGCCTCAAGGGATGCATAAGGATCATGCCACTCGTACTCTCCGGGGTCCCACTGCAGCCGGGCCAAGGGGCGCGCTGCATATGCCCATATGCGCCAATCCGGGAGCACGTCAGCAGGGTCGGGGTCAATATGCCACTTCCGAGAAGCGGCAGCCACTACCCGAATCCTCTGAAAGGTGCACTCTGCAACCAAAGGCGACTCCACCTCCACTCTCTGGAGTCTGCCCTCATCCTGAATATCATAATAGAGGCATCTGCCATCCTCAGTGCTAGCTCTGACAGCAATCAGGATCTCCAACTGTGTAAAGGCTCCCATCCACCGTGGGGCCACTGGCTCGAGAGGTGTGAACCACTCCTCTGAAAGTGCCTCCTGAATATCATCCCTCATAATCAATCCCCCTCTGAAGTGACTCAGCCTCTCCACCTAGGTCTCCTCTGGTAGACTGCAGAAAGCCTGCCAGTCTCCAAAACTACGAGCTGGGCCTGCCGCTAAAGGTCCCCAGGCTAGACGAGGCCGAGAACCCAGCATATGACCCTGCTCTGTACGAACCGCTGGGCTCCAGATGAGCGGCTGCCTGGCCCGCTCCTCAACACAAGAAGGAGGCCGCTGAGAGAGCCCCGGTCTCAGCAGCTCCCAAGCTCTCAGGATACTCAAAGCAAATCTGTCCTCCCATCCTCTACTGAGGCCTGTCCTCCTCATCTCTATGAAGATCCAGCGAATCTCTGGTGCCCAAGTACCCCCTGCAGGAGGCGCCCGGGCCTGCAGTCGCTGCAAGAGGAGCTCTTTCCAAGGCTCAGCGCCTGGAAGCAACCCCCGAACAATAAGCTTCCCCAATAAGGCTCTACTCTGATCGACTGGATCTATAATGCCCAAACCGCCCTGAGCCAGCGGAAGTGTAATAACTGCCCATGCAACCTTTGCCCGAGCTGGCTGACCGTCCCGCCCAGACCACAGAAAGTTCCTGATCAGCCTCTGTACCTGGCTGATGCAAGAGCTCGAGAAAATCCAGCAAGACGTAATGTACCACATAGTCGCTAACAGCACCTGATTTGCCACCACCACCCTCCCAGCCAAGGATAGTCGAGCTGTACTCCAATACAATAGCTTCTTCCGAATGCTCAGAAGAAGCGGGGCAATCTGCTGCTCAGGTGACAAATCGAGGCCAATCGGGCATCCCAAATACCGCACTGCTGTGCCGGGAGGAATCCATCTAAAACCGGGGTCCGGACTCCATGCCGGAGTGGGAGCACTACTGATCCAAAAGGCCACTGTCTTGCGCCAATTGATCAATGCTCCCGAAGCTGCACTAAAAACCTGGAGCGACTGCTCTGCCCGAATAAGATTGGCCTCTTGGCCATGCAAAAATAAGCCCGTGTCATCTGCAAACTCAGCATCAAGCAAATCCTCCCCCCGGACTGGGAGCTGAAGTCCTCTCAAACCAACCTCCTCTGCCGACAAATACATACTCATAGCCTCCGCAAAGAAGAGAAAAAGGAAAGGGGCGAGAGGACACCCCTGACGGACTGATCTGGTCAGCTCAAAACTCGGCCCCCGACCTCCTGCAATCAGCACCTGGCTGCGAGCTGTGGAATACAAAGCTGCCACCCCTCTGATCCATCCTGGCTCAAAGCCCAGGCGTAGCATAGTGCCCTCTAAGAATCCCCAATCAACTCTATCGTATGCCTTCTCAAAATCGAGAAGCATCACGACCAAGTCCTCGCCAAGAAACCTAGCTCGGGCCGTCGCCTCCCAGAAAGTAAAGATGTTGTCAAGGATACTGCGCTCCTTGACAAATCCTGTCTGAGTAGCATGAATCAACTCCCCCAGGAAGGGCTGGATCCTCAAACTCAAGGCCTTTGCCAAGACCTTGTAGACAGTATTGAGGATCGTAATAGGCCTCCAATGCCGAATATCATCTGATACTCCCTCCCCCTTGGGGATAAGATAGATCAAGCCCTCTGAAAAGCTCTGCGGCATCACCCCAGTGTCCAAAACATGCTGAAAGCCCCTGCGGAGGCCTGGCCCCAAAAGGTCCCAATAGCGCATAAAAAAGGCCGGCGTCAGTCCGTCCTCCCCTGGGCAACTATGTCGTGGCAGGACCCTCAAGGCCTCGGCAAGCTCAGTCTCTGACAGAGGCGCACCTAAAACTGTGCGCATATGGTCTGTGACCCTCCTCTGCACATGGGCCCACACAGTCTGTCTGCATACATCTCGATCCTCAGTGGCTAGCTCCGCTGAAAGCAAGTCACTATAAAAAGCAGTGGCAATGTCTCTGATCTCCCCGAGCTCAGTAGCTATCGATCCATCCGGTCTACCAAGCTGGCGAACCCCTGCTCGCGCATGACGGGGTCCAGTGATCTCAAAAAACTCCCCAGTCACTCTATCACCAAGCTGCGTCCACTGAGAGGCCTGACGACGATAGTAAAACTCATGTCTCTGCTCCTCTGCCTCTCTAACCTCCTGGCGGGCCTGGCTCAGCTGGGACGCCACCCACTCACATGCTGGCTGTTGCTCCTGAAGGCGCTGTAGCGAAGCAAGGCTGCGTCTCAGCCGTTGCTCCCGCTCTCGAATCTCTCCCAGTCGTGTCAAAGCTGCAGCGTGCAGAAAAGAGCTAAGATCAATGAGTCCCTGGGCACACTGGCCCGCTGCATCCTGGTCAGAGCACTGACTATCATGCCAGATCCTCTCAATGTCCTCAGCGAGACTGGGGTCTGCAAGTACCCGCTCTGGGATCCTCAACTGCAAGCTGGGCTCCCGTGTCCCCTCCTCCAAAGTCAATATAACTGGCGCATGATCTGAAAATGAGGTGCCAGCAAGAATGCCGACGGAGCCCCCTCGCTCCCCCAACCAATCGCCCACATAAAAGCGATCAATCCGAGATAGATTAGTCCCTCCCTGCCGGCGATCCGACCGAGAGAAACTAAGACTGTCCTGAGACCGGGAGAAAGCCCCATGCTGCCATGCATCAGTGATCCTCAGTGACATGCAAAACCGGTCCCAAGCTGCAAGCTCCGTGCCGTGCACTGTAACATGACTGCCTCCCACCCTATCTGCCGGGTCCTCAAGCATGTTGAAGTCTCCCCCAACACACCAATGTGCGGCCTCTGGCAATGCATCTGTGACCTGAGTCCAGAACTCTGCTCTGGCACTAGCATGATTGGGCGCATAGATGTTGAGCACACCCAATAGCTCATCATGCATCCGCAGAATGACATACTGTGCTCTACCAGGCACAATGATCCCTCGATCCACAATGGCCTGCCGCCATGCATCTGCAATAACCATGCATACTCCTCCCTGTCCACCCAAAGGACCAAACCCTGCAGACCAGAAAGTGTCCCATCTACCAGGCATCACCGAACCATATCTCCGGATCCTGCTCTCACCCAAGTGGTGCTCCTGCATCATCAGAATGTCAATGCTGCCACCAACCAGGCATCTCTGTAGCTCCTGCCTCAAGCAGCCTCGATAGCGTATAAAGTGTGCTCCGCCAAGGCCCTGTACATTCCATGAGATGATCCTCATGGATGTCCTACTGAGGTGGATGCTGTCTCAGCCGTGCGGCGAGCCTTCGCAAGCGGCTTGGATGGAGAGTAGTCCCCATCCGAACGGCTGCGAGTCTGCCCACCCGGTGTACTGCAAGAATCCCGGATCAGGCGCCAGTGGCTGTGACCCATGGCGACTGCCTCTTGCTCTGACATAGTAACCTCGTGTATACTCACAAATCCTGGGTCGCGTGCCAAATCTGCAACTATGGGCATGACCAAATGCCGAATCCCGGATGAATCCACACTCCCGGGATCCAAGAAAAAATGAGCCAACTCCCAAAGTCGGCCTATCACATCTGTAACCTCCAAATCGCTCATGTGATGAGAAAACTCAACTGCCTGAGTCTTCAACGTGCTGAGAGCGAGCTCTAGAGTCCACTCCCGGTCACAAGGTCCACATAGAGGGAACGAGAAGGCCACCGCTGAGTCTAGTGCCTCCTCCCCGCGGGCCGGAGGTATCACTACATGCACTCGGATGGGTGCTGGCTCATGGGGGCCCTCGGCTCCAAAAAGCCGTGTAAAGGTATAATCAAACGCCTCCGAGCGCTGACGAATGCCGAGGCGACTCAGCCGACTGCGGATAGATGAAATCCGTGAGGCCCTAATCGGCATAGGTCTCCTCTGTGATGCTCGAGCGAGGTCAGTGCTCAGCGCCCTCCGGACTGCAGGTGAGCGCCAGGGAACTGCCTGGACCTCCCGGGAAGGCGAGGCGGGCGGAGGGGGAGGAGGGGGAGGCGAGGGAGGAGGAGAGGGAGCCGTTGCCGAGACCGGAGCGGGGGCGGGAGGAGGCGATGGTGGACGCGAGGCGGTGGGAGGGGGTGGGTGTGGGGGAGGTGAAGGAGGGGGAGCTGGCATCTCCTGGTCCTCGGTCGCTGCAGGGGTCTCCTCCTGAAGGGGAGCAAATCTGTTCCTCACGGGAACCCAGTGAGGCTGAGACTGTGGCTGCTGCTGCAGCGGTATCTGGGCGTGCTGCTGTGGCTGTCTCCCTCGACGGCGCCCCTGTCCAGGCTGCCACTCCGAGGTCTCTGAGGCCTGAGCAGGTGTCCCTGAGGCTGCCTGCCGAGCCGATTCTGTGGGCGGGCCATCCGTGGCCTGCTGCTGTGGTGAGGGCCGAGGTCTCCTGCGAGGGCAGGCCTTGGCCAAATGACCGACCTGCCTGCAAATGAAGCACTGGTTCGGGAGCCCCGAGAACTCCACTCTCTGATCTATCCACCCCCCCCCTATCCTAGGTAGCTGAATGACCTTAGGAAGGGAGGAGATGTCAGATACCAACACTCTGACCGAAGGTAGCCCAGCTGCTCTGGCCACCACTGAAGCTGCTGAGGGGCCCGTCTCAAGAACCGAGTCCACCAATGCTCCGAGCCTGGAGAGGAGCGGAAGATACTCCCGGCGGAGACCAGGGAAACAAACTGTAATATGGAAGAGGCGCTCTCCCTGCTCCGCCGCTGCTGGGTCAAATCCATGCTGCCAAGGCCTGAAGAAAGCCCGAGCACCCCTGATATCCAGAGGACTCATGGCAAGGACCTTGGCAACGCTCTGGACGGCCTCGAACTCGATCTGATAATGTCCCCGGCCCAAGAGCTGTACATCCAGGATCTTGCCCACATCTGCAAGAAGGCGGGCCTGAAGAAGATCCCTGATCTCCCCTCTGCTGGGGCGAGTGCCGACTATACGGCAGATGGTGGAGTGAGCCTGAAGGCGCTCCACCTCTGCGGTGAGGCTCGCTTCCTCTTCCGGCGAAAGAGAAAGCCTGATGGGGATGACCTCGGGGGCGGGCGAGGGGGCTGCAGAAGAGTCCCTCTGAGGCGAGGCGGGAGGAGTCTCCATCAGAGTCTGAAGCTCAAGCGAAGGCGAGGCGAAAGCGGAAAACCTGCAAGAAGCGGGCTGCACACCAAGAGGCGGAAGGACGGATGACGACGAGGAAAAAAAAAAAAAAAACCCCTAAGGGGGGAAAACAGCACGACAGAGGAGGGAGGGGGGGGGCGAAAATCGGAGGAGAGGCCCAAAGGGGGGGGGGGCGGCGACAACGCGAGAAGGAAGGGGGCGGGGCGCTGCTGAAGGGCGTGAAGAAGCGAAGAGGCGGGGGGGGGGCGAACTGGCGGCAGCGGGTAGGGAGGGCGAACAGGCGGCAGCGGGGAGGGAGGGCGAAATGGCGAAGAGGGGAGGGGGGCGAACTGGCGAAGAGGGGGGGAGGGCGCAGCAGCGAGGAAGGAGGGGGGGGCGGCGCAGCAGCGAGGAAGGAGGGGGGGGCGCAGCGGCGAACAGAGGGGACAAGCGGGGGGCGGGAGGAGAGAAGGGACGCGAGGAGGGGGGGGGGAGCGAAGGCGCGCAGAGCAGGGGGAGTCGGGAGCTTCAGCGAGCGAAAAAAAAAAAGGAAGGTTTTCTTGATACAGAGTTCTACACCCACTATTGGGCACTGATGACGTTAGTGGGGATGTCGTAGTATCTAGTCCATACTATGCATAATGGAGTTCAGGGTTGCTGCCGTACGTACGTACGGATCCATACAATACGGTGCAGCCGTACGGTATGGTACGGTATCGTGCTGTACGGATCCGTACGCAGTCATTTAATATATATATATATATATATGAAGCGTGTGTGGCGAGGCCCCAATACTGGCGATTGTAGATAAGCGACCACGTTGCACTTTATTTTGGGCATTTTGTGTGTACTTGCGAAATCGAGTGTCCTTTGTGTACGTGCAAAGTTTTGCAGAGCAAATTTCAAGTCTGCGCACTCCTCTGGAGACCTGCACAGGGCAATTTTCACGTGCACTCGGGTAAATTTCGTGCCCACGAGTCTTTTCCTCGCTCTCTCTCTCTCTCGCCTAGACTTCATCATGCCGCGCAAGACTAACCCGAACTAGGCAATCCACACCAATGTCCTGAGGGTTGTTAACACTGCTTCTCAGCAAGGGTCAGGTACTCGGCTATGGGCGTGCAAGTATTGCGGGGAGCAGTACACTAGCACCATAACTCGCGTCATCAAGCACATGACAGGTATCGGGTGCACCAATCAATGTGGTCCATGTGATAAAATACCACAAGCTTTGAGGGACCAATTGATTGCGGAGAATTGTCCTGCAATGGGTGGTGCAAGCAGTGTTAGAGGTGGTGAAAGTACGCAAGATGCTCTCCATGATGCTTTTATTGGAGATGTTACAGGTTCAGGTACACTAGATGAGGGTGAAAGCCTTTGGCTTGAGCCCAATCCACCACAGGCAGGAAGAGGGCACGTATTGCTGATGATGAGGACCTCCTGCCACAAGATGCGAGAGGTACAGGGGAGGCATCAAAGCAATCCACTCTGCCTTCTTGTATCTCATCACAAGCTTGGGTAAAGGAGCGGCAAAGGGTGGCAGAAATGGAGATTTGACGTACTCTTATTGAGTGTAATATATCCTTCAATGTGTTAAAGACAGACCAATGGAAAAGAATGGTGAAAGCAATTGCGCAGGTAGGGCCTACTGAGACGTGGACAGGTCTTGAGTATACGAAGATGCATACATCCATGTTGGATGAGCAGAAGGCCTTGATAGACAAGGCGCTCACTCCTGTGAAAGCAGGTTGGTAGGAGTTCGGATGCACTATTATTTCAGATGGGTGGGTAGACATTCGCAAGAGGCACATAATCAATATCCTTGTGTCATCTTGCTTGGGCACCTATTTCTTGCATGCCGTGGATGCAGGGAGAGCAGGAGACAGGATCACAGGGGAGTTCATTTATGGCCACATTCGACAGGCTATCCTTGGGACAATGTTGTGCAGGTGGTGACTGACAACGCCTCTAACTGCAAGGCAATGGGTCAAATTGTTGAGGCAGAGTTTCCACATATAGTGTGGACTCCATGTGCTGTCCATTGTCTTGATTTACTTATGGAAGACATTGGGAAGCTTGTTTGGGTGCAGCCCATTGTTGCAGATGCTGTAAAGATCACCACCTTCTTCCGCAAGAAGCATCAGGCTCTTGCCATCTTTCGGAGCCATAGCCCTTTGGATATGGTGAGACCCTCCCAGACTAGGTTTGCCTACATATTCTTGGTCTTGGATAGGCTCTACAAGATAAGAGATTCACTATCATCAACAGTTGTGGATCCAAGGTGGCGACAGATGCATCATTCAGAGGATGAGCATACAAAATACTTGCAGAGGCGGATCCTGGATGATGATTTCTGGCGGCAGGTTCATAGCCTTTCAGTTGCACTTAAGCCCGTGTATGTCCTTCTCCGACTTACAGACATGGAGGGCTCAACTTTGGGACTGGTCTTTCATTTGTTTATGCAGATGAAAGACCATGTTGCTCAGTGCTCCATGATGACTGCTCAACGGTAAGCAATAGTTCTAATTTCTTCCTCTTTCTTTGATTTTTATGACTTCTCGATTCTCAATTCTCATGACATGTCAGGACTGACATGTGTAACCTAAGACATGTATTTCCAATCTCTCATTTTCAGCCAAGGTGAGATCTTGGACATTGTAAACAAACGGTGGACATTCATGAGCCGTCCTATCTATGCAATGGCTGCCATGCTCCATCCTCTCTACAAGTCACCAGAGCTATGGAATAATACTGCTTTGAGCATGAATCAGTCAGAGTATGTTGAAAGGATGTTCTCAGAGGAGGAGCAACTTCAGATCGATAGAGAGTTCACCACGTACATGAATGGTATTGGTGCTTCATTTGCGAGACCTGTGTCATTGAGGAAGGAAGCCATGAAATTTCCTTTGACATGGTGGCACTCTTATGGAAGGGTTGGTCTTCCAAACCTTTCACGCTTTGCTCTTCGTGTTCTCTCTCAGGTAACTTGTAATTAATCTCTAAAGTATAGTCTTCGGAAGTGAAGCCTGATGTTTTAGCATTAAAAGATTTACAAATTTGCTCGCATTGCACTCATTTTTGCACAGGATTGCTCAGCTGGAGCATGTGAGCGGAACTGGAGCTCATACTCTCTTATACACACCAAGATTCGGAATCGCCTTAGTACTTCTCAATCAGAGAAGTTGGTGTACTGCAGAGCTAACATGAGGCTCGTGCGAAGCTACCATGCTTTGGGGTCACCGAAGCAAATATAAATTGGACTCGAGAAGAACTTAGAAGTAGAAAATTATTTCTAGTTCAATGAATATCCAATATGCAATTTGTGGCATGTTTAAACAGGTAGATCCAACACTACTCAAATTGGTAGATGAACCCAGCCCGGAGCTTGTGGATTGGCAGATTAGAGATGAGCAAGAGGAGATTTTGAGAGCTTTACATAGAGAGCTTGAGAGTGTGGATCGTCGTGTGACCCGCTCACGTGCACGATCTCTCAGCATTCCTCTACGACAGGCAACTCCAGATCCAGGCTCTGCGAGACAAGAGAGCATTCGCAGGGGAAAGCTTCCAGTTCGCACCCATCAGAGGCGTGCAAATCAGGCTGTCCAACTCATTCACACTCAGATTCCCGAGGCACATGACGAGGATGCACTGGAGCTTGTTGTTGTTGAGCCAGAGTTCAATGGTATCAATGATGGAGGCATGCTCTCTTCAGAAGACTCATCATCTTCATCTGATGATGAGATTTGAGACTCTTGCGTCTAGACAACTGTAGTGTTTCATTGTTTTGCTTTTTGCACTTGTGGACCAGGACATGTGCTATAGACATGATATTTTTACTCTCTTTTATCATCTATGACTTTCATGGTTCTTGCTTATATCACTATGACATGAGGTATTGTGTAATGGGCTTGGTAACTGATTTAAACTTTAAGTAATGAGGTTCACTCCATAGATTTTTGCCATTGTGTGACCAATCATGATAGTCCTGTAGTTACCTGGGTCTGTGGGGTCTCCTGCTTTGTGGATGGGGACAATGGTGTTGGTAGTCCAGGAGGGTGGGAAGCCTTCACAGAGTGCTCTGTTAAAAAGATTGGCAAGAATGGGAGCCAATACGTGGTGCCCGTGGGCAAAATGTTCCGCGCGTAGATCCTCATGATCTTTTGCTCTCCCATTATGCAGCTTTTTAAGAGCCTGACTCGGTCATCACGATAAACAGCCCATTTTCTTGCCTTGCGGCCTTCCATAACCTGAACCATCCCGGCTTTCCTGTGTTCCACCTGTAGGGGAGTGAGGTCATCTCCAAGGTATATTTTGGTGGTTTGGAGGGTGGCCCTCTTCTTCAAGAAAGCCAAACGGGACTCCGTATCTTTGAACTTGAGGAGGAGAGGCCTTTCCCTCGTCAAGTCCTTCCCGGCTCGCCAAGCATCTATAAAAGGGGTGTCAATGAGACCCCTCTATCTACATAAAGTCTCACCGTCGTCTTTTGGTGAGTTGCCCCCTTGCAAGCCTGTTATTGGTGCGTCACCTTGTTCAAAGGGGGGTGTATGTGAGGCTTGGGATTTCTATCCGGCCTCACATGGTGCTCTTGGGGTGAGCTTGGGTGCCCCGAATATATTGCATCTATATGGAAGCAACTTGAGGTAGAGTAATGTGGCCTAGCCCAACCTCTCCTACCTATGTCTAGACACATGCCGGCTTGTGGGCAAGGGATCCCGTGCCTCGGACACCCATAAGCTCTCTCTCTCATCACATTTGTGATCCCAATTTGTAATTTCGTCGCATTTTGGAATTGAATCAGTGTCATTTTGTGGGTTGGAATCTCTCATTGGTGTGATACAGTTTTCCTGTTTTCGGCAACACAGCCTGATACATTTTTGGTCACAACTATTGCATATGGTGTTCGTTTTCGGTGTTCTAGTACTCAAAACGACCGGCTCATCGTCCTCTTCGAGACGAGCTATAGGTCTACATATGCAGCATTGAGCAAGTATATTCTGTTTTCAGTTTTATCCTGAGATTTTTTAGTCTTGTGCGGGAACTCGGACCCGAAACGCGCCTCGAGATCACAAAGCTAGAGAGAGAGAAAGACTACTCAAGAGAGAGTATTTGCCGGTACAATGATTAGCTTTGATTGTATTTGATGTAATAACTTGCACCAAGTACATGTTTTTGTAGGCAAGCAGCCTTATCGTTTCACACAAACCATAAGCAAGTGACACACGTCACCTACGGTGACATCATTGCTTAGGTCACACACACTTATTTTATCTACTCATATCATAGTCAGAGGGGACGGAAGGGACGGTAGCTTGGGACGTCAGGATGTGTCAGAAACGGGGACGGAAGGGGACGGTCGGACGTCCCCCTTGAGGCGTCCCTCACAAGAGATGGGGGACGGGGACGGCTGCTGGCAAGGGACGGACTTGTGGGGGGACGGCAGAGAGCCGTTGTGCCTTGCAACGGTCCTTTTTATGCTCGCTTTCTGGCCGTTTAGGTGGCCGTTTGGGGATGCCTTCCCCTCTTGCCACTTGGGCCTTGGCCTCTGAGGCTTGGCCCTTGGCCCTTGGGCCTTGCCTCTCTCTCTTGCCTTGGCCTTTGAGGCTTGGCCCTTGCCTCTCTCTCTCTTGCCTATCTATATAAGAACAATGCTACAAGGCTACAAGCACACACACACACCTTCAAGCAACTTTCTCTCTCTAGTCTCTTGAGTCTTGAGTCTTTGGCACTTTGCTCATTGCTCAAGCTTCAAGCGGCAAGCCACACTCTATGAGTGTATCTACTCTCTCTAGTCTCTCCCCCTCAAGCTTCTTCCAACCTCCAAGTTCCAAGCCTCTCACACAAGCCTCTACTCTCTAGACACTCTCTCTTTCTCACCTCTCTCTCAAGCCTCTTGAGTCGTCCAGCTTCCAAGCCTCTAGGCTCTCACACAAGCACTCTAGTCTCTAGTCTCTAGTCTCTCTCCCTCAAGCCTCTCTCTCCCTCTCTCTCTCCCCGTCCCACATGATATTGTATCCCCTCACTGTACTCCACTCACCTCCATAGCGTACCCCCCCCCTCACTATATTCACACCCTATAAGGGTTTCTATTTACCTTCCAGTTCCAGTTTCATTTTCTAGGTGCCAGTAGTATCATCTTTATTTTTCATTTTCTGGTTTTTTTATCCAGACATTGTATCAGATCCACCATGATGTAACTTTTTGGTCTCATAGGTCATTATGGCCTTTTGAAGACGTTAATATAACATTTCATTTCTCTCCCTCTCTCAAGGCTCAAGCCATCTTCAACCACGGCATCCTCCTCACGTGCCGGGACTTCCCGTAGAAGGACAACGGGATGGACATGGTAGGAGGTGGTTAACTACACCCCATCTGCTCATGGAGGCGGTTCTCTGCCATGCGCATGCAAGCTTTGCTCGTACCGGCGAATGGGTGGCGCTAACAAAGTGCGAGCCCACCTCTTGCATGAGAGTGGACAGGAGGTGCGGTTTTGCACGAATGTCACGCCCGAAAAGAGACCGGAACTTCTTGACAAGCTTGCCATCTATTTACTACGAGGCGGTTGAAGCGGCAAGAAGGACACCACGAGTGGCCGTGAATCCCGTGACGATGGGGAGAGGAACTCAAGCCTCTACGATGGAGTCATGTGGTGGATCGGGATCATGTACGCTATCACCTTCACCATCGAGTCGGAATGTTGCTCCATCCATGACGCCGGCACCCTCCATCTCCACGGCCTCTCAACCCTTGTGTGGCCCACGGTGACAATCTACACTTGGGGAGAATTGGAACCCCAAGTTGAAGGAGGAGGTGGATATGGTGGTGGCCCGCTTCTTCTTCCACGACCACATTGCCTTTTAAGCGGCTAGGTAAGTGCAATCAATCATTGCCAATTCATCATTCGTGTTTTCATCATCCTAGTCCCCTTCTCATTAGTAAATTGCTTTCTTGAATAGGTCGGAATACTTCAAGGTCATGGTTAAGAAGATTGGGGAGTATGGCTCAAGCTATACCCCCCCCCTCATCTGAGAGCTTACGCAATACATTACTCGAGAAGGAGAAGCGCATTGTAGAGCAAGTGGCCGACGAGCAACAAGAGGATGAGGTGCAGCAGCAACATGCCAGTGAGGATGAGTTTGATGCTCCTTTGGCACAAGCTACCCATGACTATGAGGCAAGCACTTCACGTGGATGATCATTCATGGATCATGATTCATGGGCCTTACTACTTAGCTCTAGCCTCTAGCCTCTAGCCTCTAGCCTCTAGGCTTTAGCATTTTTTGTCATTTGAGTCCTTCCATGTATTGTACCTCCTTAAGGCTTAGTCCTGACTCTTGAGTCATGACTCATTTTGTATCTACTTAATTATTAATACAATCAACCGTCAACGCCTTCACTCTTTGATCAGCGTATTTTGTTAATATGACTCAAAAGCTTACCATTTTAGTGTAAATTTGTGCTCATTTTGATGTACTTCCAAAGTAGAATAAGTGTAGAATAGAAAAACTTTTTTTTAAAAAGGTATTTTTTGAGTGTCGTTCCCTCCCCCGCCCCGTTCCCTACTTATGGCCGTCCCCCATCCCGTCCCCGTCCCCCGTTACCGTCCCCTGTCCCTTGTGACTATGACTCATATGAGTAGGTTCACACACACATATATAAGGGGTGTTCACACCTTTGGTGGACACAGGAGATAGACACGCACACATACAACTCCGAATCCCAACATGCAAGTAGCCTTATCTTTTGACCCTTACATATCACACTCACACATACACTTATCTTATCCAAGTGTTCACACCTAAGCAGGTGTGCACACTCATAAATGAACAAGATTACACATTGTATGCTCTTGTGTGTGTGTGTGTGTGTGTGTGTGCATGCGCGTGTGGAGTGTGTGTGTGGGGGGGGGGGGGGGGGGGGGGGAAGCATATATTGATACCCAGTTCTACACCCACTATTGGGCACTGATGACGTTAGTGGGGATGTCGTAGTAGCTAGTCCGTACTATGCATGATGGAGTTGATGGTTTATTGTCTTGTGGATGACTACCATGAGGTTATAAATTGCACTTTCTTATAAGGTGAATTCGGGCATGTTCCTGGGTTCATCTAGGTATATCTTTATGCTATATTAGTGGGCATGCAAATTTGGCATTGTGAAGTTTTCGTCCAAGTTGCGGCCAGTTGATACTCTGTTAATTCTTTCTATCTTTAGTGGTGCATGTCCTATCAACTATATTTTTGTTGTAATAATTCTTTCTATTTGTTATGATCCTTAGTGCTAGGCTTCATTATGGTTGAGTCTGCCCTGCATTGCCGGAGCTCTATTAGAAACTCAATACACAGACCTTGTATGAATGTTTTGCTCTCATGTGTGTGTGCGCGTGGGGGGGGTGTGGGTGGGAGCATATATTGATACCAAGTTCTACACCCACTATTGGGCACTGATGACGTTAGTGGGGATGTCGTAGTATCTAGTCCATACTATGCATGATGGTGTTGATGGTTTATTGTCTTGTGGATGACTACCGTGAGGTTATAAATTGCACTTTCTTATAAGGTGAATTTGGGCATGTTTCTGGATTCATCTAGGTATATATAAGTTTTCATCATCAAGCTCTACACCCACTGAAGCTAAGCAATTTGCCTTGCTTTCCTAGACGTTTCTTGTTGTGTGCTCCAACTTCCAAGTATTTAGCAAGTCTTGTGACCTTGTAGCAATCAAATTCTTAGTCTAACAGCAAGTTTAGCAGTATTTCCCTTGAAACTTCAACCATGCCATCTTAGCTTAATCTATCTAAGTGGAAGGTTACATCAATGCTTTGCAAAGGTAGTTCTTATTATCTAAGATCATGAGCTGGGGGGAAGGCATGCCACATACATTATTTTATTCTCCAATTACATCAGAGGTAACAATTCGATGCGAGTATTTCTACAGGAGTGTGTGACTGCTTAACATCTTGGTGTCTTACCTGCTCTGGACAGTCGTTGCTATGTGGCCATCACTCCTCCAAAGACACCCAGTGTAGATGCAGTGCTTCTAGCACTTCAATTCTTCTACACCATTATACAACAATGGATTTAGCTAGAAAGCAATGTGTTCAATACGCGCACATGAATAATTTTGAACTTTGCATATGTTGTGCGTTAACCAACCTTCACCAAAGCAAGTATGCTAAGAGGCTGCAAATTATTGCTGCAAGGTTCTGATCTAAATTGCATGTCATGGACAGATAAATCTGTAATCGATAAAAATGGAATAGAGCAACATGGCATCAAAGGGCTTGTGGCCGGAAAGAAGGCGGCTTCGGAGATGGAAAAAGAGGAGTTCTTCAAAGTACGTATAGTTGCATAAGTCTTCAATGTACCTATAGTTGCAAAAGTATTTCAAATTTTTACAGAAATTGAGGGGGTTTTTTCTTATTATTATTATTTGGGTGTTGCAGGGGGCGGTTTCTGGAAGCCCAGGGTTGATAAATGATAGTATGAGTGGTACACACATGCCAAGGAATCGTGGTATAACATCCATGAAAAGTCCTGTAGGGTCTTTGCCAAGTCAGCATGGTTTCACATTTTCAGGTGGAGAGGATTCTTCTTTACTTTCCAAGCCAAGCCAACGTGGTGAAGGTGGAGGACGACTTAGTAGGGGAGCTTCCTCATCGAAGAACCCTCTTTTATTTCAGAAGTCTGATCAACAAAGTGACAAAGACAAGCGCCTTCCAAGATCTCAAATCTGGAGATCTAATGCCAAAGAGTCGAATGCTGTTCCAATTTCCGCATCTTTGGTTTTGGGACTTGAATCCAGCTCCTCACAGCAGCATCATTATGCTTCTACAAGTTTCACAGATGACAGAAGTGAGACTTCAAGCAAAGATGGAAGGCGTGTACGGAACAAAGACAGGCCCGATCGTCCAGTGTGGACTGTACGTCGGCGTGGTGATGTTTCTACAAGTTTGGAGTCTCCAAGATCTTTTGCTGTTGGATCATCCCTATCTCCACCAGGCGAGTCAATAAAGTGTGCAGGGTTTCTTCAAACTAATCTAATAAAGCCTGAAGTTACTCTAAAGAAAGGAGGGGAATCTCAAAAGAATTAGGTGTTCAAAACATAAGGGATCAGGGTTTGTCCCTCAACCATCTGCATATTCTGAGGATCTCTCAACCAGCTTTAACCATCTGCATATTCTGAGGATCTCTCAACCAGCTTTAGCCTGCATATTCTGAGGATTTCCGAACCAGCTGTAACCTGTATAAATATTTCACATACCACATCTGGGGGGGAAATGGCTAGCTTACCACCCAGCGTAGCTCCATCTGGAGCTTCCCTAATCCTTAGGATAAACGAACACCATGTTAGGCTTGCACCTAGCAGATTCTGACTTCCCATGGGTTCTCTCCACCCACCCAAAAAAGTGTCCATTAACAAGTCCTCTACTCACTTTTTACAACATTAAGTGAGGTGACCTTCATGTAAAGTCACTGTATACAGGGTCATTAGCTTATAACTTACTAATATTCAATTACTGTGTCATCAATTAGCAGTAGCCTAGAATCATAGAAGCCAACCTAGTTATGGGGAAAAAGAAATGATGTGATTTTGTCAAGAATATTATGTGTTTTTGCATCCTTTTGATATGTTAAAGGGCATCAAAGCAGAGTGAGGGCTTCAGAGCCTTTCAAGTAACCTACCATTTGGAACTATGTGCATTTTACAAGAGAAGCAGGTCCCATCGTATATATGTATATGCTGAGCAAGATTGCAATTCATTGCACACCGCCCCCCCTCCACCCCCCCCCCCGCCCCCCCGCGCACGGCACATGCGGCCGGGTGGGGGGATCCCTCTCCCCTCCCTACCTGTCTATCCTAATGGGGTTTTGAAGTTTGTATGCAACTTACATGTGTAAATGTGGACTTTGTAACAGGCAGTCAGAGGCAGGTAAGGGGTCCGAGGGAGTTCGACAGCAGTGTAACACCGGATGCAAGCAAGCCTGCCAACAAGCGAGTTGGTGGGTTGTCCACCATTTATGGGGGCCATGAGGTGAATTGCATTGATAGTCTATCACTGTGGATTTCAGCTTGAAATGATTTCTGCTGACTGTCTGATCATATATTCTCCATGTAGAAGCAAGTATGGGTGGCCAAGCCAGGGTCTGGAACTTAGATTTGGTGTCAAAGTTGGTTTAAGGTTTTGATTCTCTCCTCTATTGGTTGTGGTTTTGGATGTACATAGTTTCTAGCTATAGAAAGGCAAACTTGAAGTGGTGTTGATGGACTTCTTTTCCTGCAGTGAGTTGGAATTGCATGGATTAGTCCTTCCTATGGCACCAACTTTGGTGCAGCAGTGTGTTCGACTTTATCACGACTATAACAGGCTACTAGTTTTGAAGCATCGAATCAAATCTGTTAGAATTTGGCCTGTTTTGAGCTAGTTAAGTCTAGCTGCCAGGCTTGTTGGCATGGGAAAGCTTTTTGATCAGCAGTGTGCTACAGAAGCCAGTTATGCCTTTTGTCTACAAGAGATGGCAATGCAATGTGAATGAAGCTACAGGCAATGGGCTTTACACTTCATAGATCTGAGAGTCAGGTGGCAATATGATGGGTTCAGTGATCAATGTGGTGATTTGAAGGCTGCTTTAAAATCAAAATCCTCAAGAAGAGTAATCTTCAACATGATCAAGGCACTTTCCAGAGTGCAGAGGCTTTTGAAGGTGTGTATCACACACATCATGGAAGCCTCCTGCTGCCCTAAACCACAGAATTCACCATGCCTTGAAAAGATAAGTTATTCTATTGTTTTGAGGTTTTGATGGATTTGGGCATTGAAGAACAGTATACAGACCACTTTTGAGTGTTGGTGGCGCATAATGTCTGCTGCGTGATCGTCAACTTCATTGCTATATATAATGGAATAGTGTGCAGCTTGTGTGTTAATTGAGATGAAGGGCATGTAAGGACATCAATTTACGTGCCCAACTGTCATGAGATGGTGAATTGCTCTCTTTTTCCCACGTGCATGCAAGTTGCTGCCAGGTGTAAGCCGTCTATGTAAATAGAGCATGGTGCATGAGTTGGAACTGCAGACGTTACTGTCCATGGCAGGAGAAAAACTGTGCTGCACAAGATAACTGTACAATGTGGCAAGCATTAGTGACAAATGCATAGTTTTACTGGCTTACCTTGAAGGTCAGCAGTGCCTCTTTGACTATCATTTAAACGTGTTTGCTGACCAGAAGCAGTTACAGAAACATTTACCAAGAAATTACAAGTATAGAGCAAAACAAGTGAATTATCATCCTTTGACTTCATGTACACATGCGATTTGACTGTGTTAAGTCAAAATTCAGCTTAATTTAATCCACTGCCATATCAAATTGTGGTTTTGGACTCTGAAATCACCAAGTGGTTATGGGTGTTTGCTTTTGTCTTGTAGTTGTTAGGCTGTTTGTCGCATTAGTAATATACTTTTTGGAAGGTGTCCTACCTCTCTTCTGCCATGTTCTATGACTTCCAGTTGATACACAGATCTTATGTACTACCTATCGGTCTCACAGATTGTTTGGAACTTCAATAGACGTAAACGCAATGTTTCTTCCTGTGAAAAGGTAATGCTGTCTCCAATATAAATCTTGGTACCTCTCAGCGCTCCTTGTTCATTCTTGAAAGCTTCATGTGAAGCGGTGTCCCTGAACTTAAGGAGAAGGGGCCTCTCTTTAGTCACTTCCTTTCATGCATGGATGAATGGGGTTTCTTCCATCCCCATTTGTTTGTGCAATTTCATGCCGTGAATTGCTTGCGGGGAAACTTGTCACTTCGACAGGGCAGGAGATTGATGTTGCTTGTCTTCCTCCAATGTGACCACCATAATTTCGTTTTGACTATGAGAGGGTATTTGTTTCTTGACCTCTTCTACTTTGCAAGCCTTCTTGTTCCACCTTGATTTCAGCTGTTGTATCCTGTCTTGTTTTTGAAAAGACTTTATTAACCTCCTCAAGGTGTGGTATGCCTTGTTTCTCGATGGCTTCCAGTTTCTCCTTTAGCTAGACCTTCTCCTCTTTAACATGGGCAGATTCTCTAATTTTTTGCTAGTCTTTTTTGACTTTCCTTTTTTTTTTTTGTTCTTTTAGAGTCAAGTTCCTCTTGCTCTGGAGCATAGTAACCTTATTGTGATAGGAAAACACAAGCCCATGGACCGGTGCATTCAATTCCATTATTCATTGATTATATTGCATCATTCAACTTCCCAATTTGTCCATTCTCCTGCTCCACATGGTGGAAGCATTAGCATAGTAGATTATTTTATGGGATCCAAGAGCTTGACACATCCATGACTCTATTATCCCTACTTCCTTTTTTTAGGGCCAACCATGCTTACACCTCCATTTCTGGTACTTTCCCCACGTAGCCACCTTTTAGTCCCTCCTCTTTTTTCACTCAGGTGCACTTTCACATTACCTTAGTCTTCTGTGAACTCTCCACACACACTCTGCCCCTCTTGCCACTCCACCCATCTCAACTATACTATAGTTTTGCATAATCAGTGAATTCCTCAATTCCTTGCAAACAATGTTTTTCTACCATGGTTCTATATTCAAAACAGTTGATATGATAAGTGTTTGGCCACTCGCTTGTAGCTATTGTGAGAAGGGTGGAGCACATTGGATTTTTGGATGTCTTGCTTGTTCGAAGGAGAGCGTTTTTGGTCCAATACAAGAATGAATTCTATCATCTTGTCTTGAGTATAGATGGAAATGAAGCAAGTTTTAGACTACTTGAACACACAACAGCCCACACCTATCTCATGAGTATAGATATAGTTACCTCATGGAACTATTGTAATTGATTTCATAGATCCTTAAAGACTTTTGTAGACGTGTAATATAACTCTATATTTAGTTCTCTTATTTCGTAATAAAAGATATATTACCAAAATTACGTTACAAATGGCCACATGGCCGCCATGTGATGTATTAGCTTTCCCTCACTAATTACTCTAAACCATAGGTGTAACTCGGAGTACCCTCATTCAATATATAGACGTGTCATTCTCCACCAAATGAGCTGACCATAAAGGAAGAGACTTGCCACAATAGTAATCCTTTTATATGACCTATGTGAGTTATAATATCAACTTTTGCATCAAATATGACTCCCAATGGTAGGCCTCCAATTAGCATGTGCTATAGAAACACCTTCCGTTGATATGGAATCTTAGACCACCAACCCTATAAGATTACTTCCTTCCACCAGGCCCTACTCTTCCTGATATTCCATACCCTATTAGCCTTCTCAGTGATCTAGCACTCGTCTTCTACCATCATATAGTACACTTGATTTGTTGTACATTGGACAATGTCTTGAGGCGTTCTAAATGCCCAATCTAACCAAGGTTGCTAATCCTCCAACTGAGGAATATCACCAAACGGTGAGAGTGCTTCTCTCAACTTCTCCCATAATTGTACATACATATCTATGTGGAACTCGAAAAAATTGATGAATTTTTTGAAAAGATAATAAGCGGTCTCTACGTGGCAACAAAGTACCCAGAATTCTCACTAGTCTCAATTGAGCCAATCTATTGAATTTTGGCCACTCAACAAGTTTGTTTGGTCACTCGCGAAGTCGTGAAGTAGCCAACACCACACCTGCCATAGAATTGAACTGTAACCACTGATCGGAAGGCTTCCATTTAGTGTGTGTCAACACCTCCTTCCATGAGATTATCAAATGAGAAAGAAGAGGTGAAGCCACCACTCGAACTTGTAGAGAACCATTCACTACATCTCGCTATGTATCGTCAATTGTGGTATTACGATGGAGAAGTGCAACCTCTATGAGGGCCTTAGCCATTACCATCCATGGCTCTTGAGATACACACATATCTTGCAATAAAGGCCATCTCCTAGTGGCCATATGTAATCTGACATCTAATAGGGTTGTCCCTCCACTCCTCTTCGGAGTAGTAATATGTCTCTAAGAAGTCCACGTCTGTCTTGGCTTATTTCTTGCGCTTTTCCATAGCATAAATTGAATTGGCTATTATATCTAATGCAAAGCTTTGCTCGTCCATGGCAATAAAGAAAAGAAAACAGATATCATGCTAATCATAATGAATTATGCCACTTTGAAAAAGAAAATGCATAAGCCAACCTTGAGATTTCCAATACACAAACTTATGATTTATCCTTACAAAAATCCATGCCAACAAAGCCTCTGAATCAACATCAACTCCAATCAAATAACCCAAGTGGTGCGTGATGCATCTTCTTTGTATAATTTGCCGATTCTATCCCAAACTAAGTAAATCACTCTCAGTACAGCTTATTATAACAAATTATCAATGCATAACCCTGAAGCAAAACCAAAAGTATCCCAAACAGCCATAGCCTTCTGAACATTATCTCTTTGAGCCTTAAGGAACATGAAAGAATCATCTACCAATGCCTAGCCGATCATCTGCTCTCCGCTTGGAAGTTGAAGCCCTACAACTTCACCATCCTCCACTAGCTTATTCAGTCGAGATAAGATTGGATGTATAACAATTGTAAACAAGATAGGGCTAAGTCGGCATCCTTTCCTAACCGATCTCGTTAAATGAATGGGCTCAGTTATCCCACCATTAATCATAAGTCTGGCCATTACATGTTGGCTAATAACATAAATCAAAGAAGACGTGCGAGGGCCAAATCCCATAGCTTGCATAAGCTGTAAAAGAAAAAACCAACTAATGTGATCATAAGCCTTTTCAATTTCCAGTTGAATCATAACCACCTCTTGCCTTGAAGTCCTTGCATAATCAATTCCAATTTGTATATTTAGTATATTATGTAAAATATTTTGATCTTTAATAAATTCATATTGCCTTGGATGAATCAAAGTAGGAAGAAAACACTGCAACCTGTTAGCCACGACCTTTGCAAATATCTTATACATGGTCCCCATCAATATGATTGGTTTCCATTAACGTAGATTAACTCGGGATGGAACTTTAGGCAGTAAACGTATAAGCCCAATCTTCCAACTTGTAGGCATGATACTTATATTCTACACCTTTTGAAAAATAGAAGTGAGAGGGACCTTTAACTCATTAGCATAGTTCGTGAAAAGCTCATTGGGGAGCCCATCCCATCCTAGACTTTTTCCTTTAGGTAAATGTTTCAACATAGCTTCCACCTCATCCTCAGAAATATCTCTTTCCAATTCATTTGTAGGTAGAAACATCTAATACCTGGTGAGGACGAACCAAGTAAAACAAAGACTCTCT
Organism: Cibotium barometz; assembly: GCF_041138505.1. NCBI lineage: Eukaryota > Viridiplantae > Streptophyta > Polypodiopsida > Cyatheales > Cibotiaceae > Cibotium > Cibotium barometz. Next base: position 39,653,785 of record NC_141074.1, on the reverse strand, counting down.
AGCTGCAATGACATCGGGAGATATGGCCTCCTGCGGTCCCAACAAATGGCGATAAAAGTCTATACACACATCTAGAACACAAGCAGGATCAGTAATCAATACTCCTTGCCTATCTTGTGTCCTAACAATATTCTCACGTGTGCATGCTTACGAGCAAAGAACGTATGTGATTGATAATTAGAATCCATTAGCTTATATCTCACATATAGATTCTCATGCAATGTTGCAACCTGATGGGACAACCAATCAATAGTTATCTCAATGTGAGGGCAAGAACCATCCTCTTAAACCACCTGGTTCAAATCAACCAATAATGATTCTAGGTTTCGTAACTTCTCCCTAAAATATGATGCATTATGAAACGCATACTGGCAAAAGGGTTGTAGTTTTTGATATAAAGAGGAAAATCTCATAAAAATGATTATTTTGATAATTTTATAGTAATTACAGAATGAGCTAGTATTCACTTGCTTAACGTAAGTGTAAAAGAGATTAATCTTAGGCTTTTTAACAAGGCTCTAGTACCATTGTTAGGTTTAGGGTGGATCAAAGTAGAAGAAGAAGCTCATGTTTTAAACATAGCTAATGGCTAATGAAAAGAGATTAAGATCATTACACTGATTGGGGCATAGAGACTAAAATATTAAAAAAGAGAGAGACACACAAAAGTTAGAAAATTGTATACTCATAGCATTTCCATTAGATTGTGCCCTTTTTTATAAAGGGAACTTTACAAAGCATATGCCAATATTTTCTCCAAGCATATGTGGATTACTTTATGCTTGGAACTTTCTCTTATTTTTTAAGATACATAAAGTTAACATTTTGAGGCTCCATAAATATTGATATATCAGGTGCTTTTGATGTAGGTTGCTCCTTTTCTTGTATTTCTTTTTACCTTCTTGAAGTGTATTCCTCCAAAGATTAAATATACCTCACAACCTTAGACTTTTTACATGGATATTGTGTTGCTTCCTTCTTCGATAGGTCCTTCGTGATAGTTCTCACTCACAAAAGGCAAGAAAATAAGAAGCTAATGAAAGAGAAGAACTTACAATCAAACCTATTCAAATAGGCATCCATCCAGCAGATATGAATCCTATAGCATGCAAGCAAGCAAGAAGAGGAAAGAAGGGGAGCTTGCAAGTAAACTATTGTGTTGCTTATTATGAAAAATGACTTATATCAAGTGATTAGTTTTCACACTAGACTGACCAAACTTAAAAATGGTCCAGCCTCTCTTACTAGTCTTAAGAAAGTATGTATATTAAGTTCTTAGACTTTTCCTATTGGAATTAGGGTTAGGGTTGCAACAATGCACACACAATGCACACACACAAGATAGAGAAGCTTGAGAGCATTGTTGGAATTAGGGTTAGGGTTGTAACAATGCACACACACAAGATAGAGAAGCTTGAGAGCACACAAACTCACTAGATTAGAATAAACAAATGTGTGCCAGATACAAAAGATAAGTACACACCCCAAAATGAGTAGATAAGAGGGTGTACATACGCACGGGGGAAAAAACCTCCTAGTGAGGGAAAAAGTCCCCCTAGCGGTCCTAAGTGTGTTCACACACATCACTACCATATAATGCTACATTTCCTACCTGAAATTAAGCAGGCGGTAAGGTTGCTATATATGTTTCAACGCCATCTTACAAAAGATAAATGCATGTTCAAGCTAGTAAGATGGTAAAGCACCTTATGATAGGTGAGGACATGTTCACCTATGGAGTGGTTAACATACCCCCTTTCCTAATGGTGACCACGTCCTTGTGTCACCCAAGTCCATGGTGAAGATGCTGGCAAGGTGGAAAGGTGTGGATGGTCTAGGATACCACCATGAAGTTTGCATGCAAGGTTAAATGGTATAATTTAGGATTGATCCATAGCTAGGTGTGGATGGTCTAGGAAACACCATAAAGTTGGCATGAAAGGTTAAATGGTATGATTAAGGAAGGATTGATCCGTAGCCACATGCCTGTCATATTAGTGAGAGGCTTTGGGTAACATTGGGGAGACATACAGCTTGTCGAGTCAGCATGGAAAGTGATAGGTGATGTAGACATTCGTTGTAAAAGTGGTGTGGACCCTTCAATACGAGGTGGTGGTTGTTGGTAGAAGTGGTCTTGGCACCTTGTGATTGGTAGAATGAGCACCATGACTACCATATGGAATGATAGATGGTGGTCCGGATCTTCATGGTATGAAATAAGAGTATGTCTCAATCTCATGGCGTGATGCTAAGAGATAAGGCTTCTTTGTGGGGTAAAAAATGTCGGCTATAGGGCAAGGTTGTATTGGTGATGAACTAGAGTCAAAGCAAAGGTTATATGCATGGAAGCTTGTTACGGTACTTGTAAGATCGAGGGTTTTCTATGCGATGGGTCGTACTATGGGCTAAGCTTACGCCCAACCACCAACACCACCATGGTCCCCCCATCTAGAGATGTACCTAGAGGGTTGGCATTGATGAGGTTAGGTGCCGGTGCATGGATTTGTGTGTGCCATGAGATGCAAGAAGTGAAAAACTTTACGATTCTTGTAGTGAAGTATGCGAGTGACATGCATGGGTAATGGGTAGAAGGTATGCCCAGTGCATGTACACTTCTCCACCATGAAGACTTCTCCAACTCACTACTTTCTTTGACTCTCTTTGCTTCTTTCTTTGACATTTACTTAACATCCATTTTCTTAGGGTGTAGCAGGGTGGTTTGCCCAGATGTGTGAGTTGTATTTGAGAAAGATGTGTGAGTTGTATTTGAGAAAGGAGAGAGAAGATGTGTGTGTGTGTGTGAGTTATCCCATAGGCATATGGGTGTGGACACCTTAATGAGTTGTATAAAAGGTGGATGTACTTGAGTTTGAAGAGGATTCGTATGCAATATCAAGTGTTCTTCGCCATTATTGTGAGTACACTCCAATATGTTGTGCTTCTCCACTTATGTTTGTTATTTAGTTTGATTAGGCATTCAATCCTACTATAGATGTAGTAGGATTTCTGGCATGCCCGGTGGGACGGGGACGAGCTTCCATCGCTCCCCTTCCCCACACATTCCTCTACTACACTTAGTTCAGCTTATTTGTGTTTCTAAACATTTTTGCGAATGGAAGCCTTGCTCCATCTACTAGCGAATCCCCTCTTGCTGGCTGTCTCATGTACAGGCCAATCCTTGTCTTCTTGACTCTCACCTCACCATTTCTTGCTATGGTGATAGCGGCAACTATCGGCATAAGTCACTCGGTCGTGAGGCGAAAAGTGGGCGCTATGTGTTGGGGTGCTATTCGGTGGTTAGTGAGCACTGTGGGGCGGCAACGTGGATTCGAATGGTGTGGGGTAGTACCGTCTGTCAAAGCTAAGTAGGATGCGATGCTTTTGTCAGGTTTAGTATCAATTCATTGTGCCACCTTCATGTTAATCCCATTGTGGATTAACAAAGATGCTCCTCCATTTGAGGACATTAATAAGTGTTATGTAAAGGCACTATAAAGGTTGTACATTATGAGATACTAGCTAGCCAAGGCTTTAGTTAGTAAGTTTGGGCACCCAAGTGTGAATAAGGGCCAATTGTATATAAGGCAATTTCTCATAATAATGGAAAGACACAATCCCCTTTCGTGCTATGAGAGCTCTTGTCTTGTCTTATGTATGAGAGAGAGAGAGAGAGAGAGAGAGAGAGAGAGAGAGAGAGATATACTCTAGTGCATGTGCCTCTTCCATGCTTGTGTGTGGAAGATTGAGAGGACAATTGCCTTGCATTGTGGTGTGAGCGACTCCATGGTGATAGAGTGGAGGTGGAGATTGGAGGATTGAAGCTTCCAAAAGCGAGCTTGGAGAGCCTCAAGGATATTGGTAAGTACTCTATGATGGTTGTTGTCTATTGTTTCTTCCGATTGTGAATGTGTGGCGTTCTCTTGGGAGGTGTAGAGGCCATAACATTTTTGGCACTACTGCTGGGGAAACAACCATTGTTTCTTCCATCTTCTTAGAGCTCCAGCTCCCATTATGCAAGATTCACTATTGCCTTTGCAGTTTGAAGGTGCATTGTGAAAAACTGTGTAGATAGGGTGTGTGGAATGGAAGAAATTAGCGTAGTTGTGGAAATTTGTGTGTGTGGAAGTGTGGGTGAGTACTTGGTATTGCGTAAAGGAAAGCTACACTTGGATTTTCTTTCAATTTTGTTGATTTCGTTACCGATTTTGCTATTGTGAGATAGCAGTTTGGTAACACTCTTTTTTTTTCCAAAAAAAAATTTTCCAAAAAAATGATGAAAATCATAAAAAAAGGAGCCATTGGTTGTGTTGGTGACTTACATTACATTTTCTTTGTTAGGCACAACCTTTCTTGATCTTTTGGGCAGGGAAATCATACTCTCTGGATCTATTTTGCCTATTGTTTCCCTCTTTGCCAGATCTAGCCACCATAGGTTAAAATTTGGAGCAAATTAGATGCAATATGGACAAGTTCGTGGCATTTTTGAAGCCTAACTTTTTTATTTTCAAATTTCTTCCGATTTCTCAAAATTTCATGCATCTTTTTGGCAATTTTTCACAAACCCTAGGCTTCCCTCTTGTGCTCCAAGCTTCCCTAGCTCAAGATCTAGCAATAAGAGGCCTTTTTGGAGCATCAAAAGGACAAGCTCTTTGACCTCTTCACCTCTAAATACAAGAAATACAAATTCATAGCCCACCCTCCATTTTTGAATTTTACCTACTTCATGGGAGCTTGAGAGTGAATCTTGAAGACTTGAAGGCTCAAATGGGGTTTCTATCAAACATTTGTGAGTATTTTGGCTTCATACAAGCATCAATGGAAGGATTCTTGGTTCTATGTTGGTTCTTGAAGCATTAGGATATCTTGAAGCCATTGGCAAGGGCTTGAAGCATTAGGTTTCCTTGAATCTTGGCCATAGCAAGCTGTGTTTCACTTCATGTAAATATATTTCATGAAATTGATTGATCAAGGCATTCGTTCCAATTTTTGGTGTCTTGTTATTGTTCTTTAGCCTTGGTAAGAGGCATATTTTAAAGACTTGGAGCATTGATGATGGAAGTGAAATGAGATTAATGAATAGGTTTGAATTTGAGTCCATGTTGTCCATTACATGATCATTATTACCTCTTCATTGCAAAGCAATTTTTAATTCCTATTTCCATTATACATGGGTGAGAGGTACCTTGGCAAGAGGCTAAAGAAGGGGCCAAGGGTGAGTGTTTTCTTGAATTCCATTACCTTAGGGCCATGGTAATGTGGTGCTGCTAATGGCAATCCATAAATGCTAGAGATGGTTATTTTTCAACATCAACTTGGAGTGCACGACTCGCGAGGAATGGGAGGATTACGTACCGTGTGGAGTGGTGGAAAACAAGAAACAAGGTCTCACATATGGGAAATGTATACGATGTATGCCACTAGTGACATTAAGCCTTGTATTCTCTGTTGGATTGTATATATATGTACATATATAGTATATATACATGTACATATGTATATGCATATACATGTACATACATATACATACATATATATATACATACATACATACATGCATGCATGCATACATACATACATATACATATATACATACATACATATATATATATATGTATGCATGTATGCATGCATGTATGTATGTATGTATGTATATACATATACATATGTACATGTATATACATGTGTGCACACACACACACACACATGTATGTGTGTTCAAGCCAAGAGCTTACCTTAGCCTTTCTGCGAAGCATGTGTTGTTGGGTCTTACCTTAGAGCCGTAATCTTCCTCTCTATTGTGACATCGAAATGCTCCTTTGCCAAAAGGGGTAAAGAGAGAGCTCTCAATTCCTAGATGGAGGCAAGAAGAGATGGTCTTGTTAGGTTTAGGGTGAATCGAAGTAGAAGAAGGAACTTATGTTTTAAACATAGTTAATGGCTAATGAAAAGAGATTAAGATCATCACACACTAATTGGGTATAGTGACTAAAATATTGAAAAAGAGAGACACACAAAAGTTGGACAAATTGTATGCTCATAGCATTTCCATTAGATTATGCCCTTTTTTTATAAAGGCAACTTTATAAAGCATATGCCAATATATTCTCCAATAATATTTGGATTACTTTATTCGTGGATACTTTCTCCTGTTTTTTAAGATACATAAAGTCAACATTTTGAGCTCCATAAATGTTGATATATCACATGTGCTTTGGATGTAGGTGGCTCCTTTTCTTGCATTTCTTTTTACCTTCTTGAAGTGTATTGCAAAGATTAAATATGCCTCATAACCTTAGACTTTTGACATGGATATTGTGTTGCTTCCTCCAATTCACCCCTCAACAATATGTCCATGGTAATGATTTGTTATAATCGGTCAAGGCCTTTGGCAGTGAGAATTGAGGTTTTCTCCTTGGTTTAATGATTGAATCTGCACTTTTGCGTGAACTCTAATATGCGAGTTAAAAAAAAGAATCTTTGGTTGCAAAGATGTTTGGGTCGGGTCTTGACTCCATTTATGGGAAGAGAAAGGTGAAAAGCTTTTTTGTTGCTAACCTTTGACGGGATCCGTCGTAATCCCATGCTCAAAGTCAGGGGGGTTTGTAGAAATCCCGAGCCTGGAATCAGTAGACTTTGAGTATGTAAAACCCTACTATGAAGGATTCTTATTTGTTGTTCACCACATTTAAGTTTGAGTACGTAGTTACTCTAGTTTTGTGGAATATGGGTTCATTCCATCAGTCAATAAATTGGGAGAATATATGACATGGTATGCCATCCGAGGAATTATTAGTTGTGATTTTTCTCATTTTTGCCTTGTAACATTGTAAAATTTGAAACCCAAGTGGTTGGGGTTACACATGCATACTTTGTAGAGTGAATGTTGTAGAATTCTGGGGTGATTTTGAATCTTCTCACAGTGAACACATGCTATACTTTATTTGGTGATGTTTTGCATCACTCTTGGGTTTTAAGGATGTGGAATCATTTAATTGATTCAATTTTTGTGTCATGGTAGCTAGTGTGATTATTTGACGGTATGGGACGTCAAATGCTCTATGCAAACTCTTGTGACCTTGATGGTATGGGACACCAAGGCAAACACTATAAATGGACTTTCTTGGATTTTGATTTTGTGGTGTGTAGTCAAGATTATGTCTGCGCAATCTATGTTATTTGATTGACCCCATTGGTGGTCGTCTACTATGTCAATAGGATGATGGCTTGATAAGATACATCTCTTGACATAGATATTAGAGTTTGAAGGTTGAACATGATGGTTCAAAGAAAACTCTAGGTTTGGAGCTGATTTGGAGAGATTAGAGACAAACCACGATAGATTTGGTGATAATCCATAGTGATTGAACTATTTTGATCTTGATCTTGATAATCCATAGTGATTGAACTATTTTGATCTTGATCTTGATGCTAGCATGGAGTGCTTAGCAGTTATCTTGATCATTTGTTATACTTAGGCATGATATTAATGTATGGGCGCATGTTTTCCAGCCATCATTGCCTCCTTCATTAGAAAGGGGTGCTAATTCACCAGAGAGATTAACCAAGGTTTCTATGAGAAGAAGAGTGAGCGTTGTTCTAGAGTGATCAGATGAATCTCTTGGGTTATGTTCTGAGATGGAGTGCTCAAGGGTGGACCCTTTATGCTCACTTGACCTTGTGTCAAATGGGGGTGATAAACTTATCGGGTGAAAAAGTGATAGTATATTTTAGCTGATATTGTGTGTGGACTTCCATTGAGCTCAAATTTTATGGAAAGTGGTGCTTGATATTCTAGATAAAGCACTGACCTTGTCAATTTGCCTTGACAAGTTGCCAAGAGTGTTCAATGTGTATTTTGGTTAGGCATGGAAATGTTTTCATGTTATGCTCATGCATGGCAGTTGGCCATGAGGTGGATTCACAAAATATTTAGAGCAAGTTATTGAAGGACTTTGCTATTTTTTATTCACATTGAAAGTTGAGTCTACAACTATTATCATGGCCTAGGAGGACTCATAGCTAGATACTGAACCGTAGAGTTCAGAGATTGAAATAGTTGTTGATTATATGTCATTGGATCAACAAGGATTGGGTGCTGGAATGCCCTTCCTTTGTGCCGTAGTGCCAAAGGTTTTACTTCAATTGAGGTGTGAACTTTGTAGTTATTGGCTAAGCCATCTTTTAAGAGAGGGCTCTTTCTAACATTTCGACGCAGGAGAGTATATCCATGAGTACAAAGTTACTAATAGAAATGTACAAAGTTACTCGACCAAATCGAGAGAGAGATTTGGTGTTTTGATAGACAAGGTAAAGTGGACGTTGTTCCTCTTTATTTTGCTAGGAAAAAGAAAAATTATACACATTCTTGTTTTATAATATGTTTATGAAGTGCGTACAAGGACCCTTTTTTTTGTTATCATCGGTTTGGGTAGTATATTGCCACCTACGGGTAGGTAGTGCATTGCCACTGTAATGAGGAGCCAACAAGGAAATGTTAGTGCTAAACACAAATTGGATGTGTGATGTTCATAACATAGCAATCTCTAAGAATAGAGATTCATTTTCTTCATCTATCAATTTAAGGTGTGTTGGAGGCATGCCTAACCTACATATCGTATTAAATGTATATACAAATCGGGTAAACAAGAAAAAATCACAATTCTTGCTATGTAGTAAACCATTATTTGTGGTTAAAAATGGTTTACAGATTGTTGTCTATAGTACTGAATTATTTACCACACTGGTTTATCTAATGTTCGACTTAGTAGAGGCGTCCAATGAGCCAACACTTGTAGAGGTGTATTTGGATGGTGCTACTAATGTTTAGATCCCAAAGACATGTCCGTAGAGACATACGTGGGTATTGAGTCACATAGTTGTAGTGCCGAAAGTGGTTGCCAAAGTAGACATGTAGATAGGTATGTATCTGCTCATGGGCTTGGGGGGTTGTAAAATTCTCATGGCTTGCATGTTTTTTCTTGATTGTCTAATAATGCATAGACACAATAGATCACATAGACGTCTATGTGGAAATCATCTTCGTTGCATGATGTGTAAACTGTTATTGGAAGAACACAAGAACTTTTGGGAAGGGAAAAGTGTAGCTTTCCCTAGACTATGTGTAAGGTCAATTGAACTTTACCACATTATAGAACAATTTGCTTAAGACTTGTAACAATTGCATAAATTTGTTGAATTAAAGCCCATGCAGTTTCTAGTCATAAGAGAAAATCATCTTTGATGTTGTAGAACATGCAAAGGAATTCCTTGAATGTCGGAGCACATTCATTATGAAGTTCTTAACTTTTGGCGTACAGTAAAGGCATGATGTTGTTTGATGCCTTAGTAGAAATTTGTGCTTTATTGACATCTTTCATAGCTGCAAGTGGTAACTATGGTTTGGTGTTCTGAATGAAACATGAGTGTTGCATGTTTCCTTGGGCATAGTAATTAAGGAAAATATATGTTGTGTGTTTTTTTTTCCTTGTCGTAGTACTTAGGGAAGTTACAGGCATAGATGACCATATGGTCTACAAAGAGTTACTTGTTTACAACTTTGTGAACTGTTTCGCGGGACAAAAACTCTTCTTGAAGGAAAGAGTAGATAGGTTGACAAAGTTTCTTCCAAAAAATATATGTGAAAACATCTGATCTCGCTAGGCTCTTTATCAAACATCTCTACAAACTATATGACCTGCTTGCTAGGCATAGATGACCATATGGTCTACACAGAGTCACTTTACAACTTTCTGAAGGAAAACATTCAAAAATAAGATTAAAAATCCAAATTTTCAAACTTGAAATGAAGGTTTTTGAAGCATTCCCTAGTCATTTAAATCACATGAAAAGGCTTATGTCATAGCACTTGGAACACCGGTAGAAGAATAGGATGCAATAGCTATCTTGTTGAAGAGTATGCCAGATGAGGATTATGGTCTCTACCCTTGTGAACTTACCTGATCCTTCTCTAGAAGATGTTGAACCTGCACTCCTTGAGGAGTACAAGAAGAAGAAAAAGAAGAACGAAACGTCCACATCTATCCACATCATATCTCATTCATTCCATCCACATTACATCACGTCCACATCTATCCACATCATATCTCATTCATTCCATCCACATTATATCACGTCACACCCATTCACATATCATCACATCTCTTCACATTCACATCCACATATATTTACATCACATCACATCTTATCCCATCCACATCCACATCCATTTATATCACCTCACATCCCATCCACATTCATTTACATCACAACATCTTATCACATCGTATTCTCATCTTATTCACATCGTAGTCTATTCACATTTAGTAACATTTTCTACTTTCAATACCGATATGACTTTTTCTAAATTTCTGCCAATTGCTTGGCCTAGTTAAAGGTACTTTTTCTCGATGGATATTTTCATATTCTTTCGCAAATTTCTCAAGTGAATTATATTCAATATTCTTCTTTTGAGTAAAAGATTCATGAAATTTACAAAAATCAATTCTATCCATATTTTCCAATAATGCTCAAAATTTCACTTGATAAATACTCATAATTTGAATTGTGCTGAAAATTTCTCTTTTTTCTATTTAATTTCTTGGATCTCAAATATCATGGGAATTCCTCTTTTTACATTTAAATGATTGAATTTCAAATGTCATGGGATTTCCTCTTTTATCATAAAATAAATTTATCTAAAATTTCTCTTTTCTTTAATAAAATCTTCATTATTTTAATTTTACCAAGAATTCTACTTTTACCATTTAAATCATTGAATTCTAAATGTCATGGAAATTTCTCTTTTATCATTTAAATTTTCTCATGCATAAATTAAATTTATCTAAAATTTCTCTTCAAATTTAAATAAAAATATCCATTAATTCAAATATACCAAGAATTACACTTTTACTATTTAAATTATTGAATTCCAAATGTCATGAAAATTTCTCTTTTATCATTTAAATTTTCTCATGCATAAAATAAATTTATCTAAAATTCTTCTGTAAATAAAATATTTATTATTTTAATATACCAAAATTTCTCTTTTTTTATTTAATTACATGGATCTCCATCATCATACAAATTTCTCTTTTTGCATAAAAATAAAATTACCAAAATTATCTCTTTTCTTAATTACTTATTTATGCATAAATACTAAAAATTAGTTTTTCCATGAATGTGATGAAAATCATTCTTTAAGCACAGGATGACCAATTCTAGAATGTGGTAGGAAGTCCTCTTTTCACATTATGTACAAAAATGAATTATGTATTAATTTCATTAAAATTTTGTCATAGCTTCGCTGCTATTACGAATAATTTTTAATATTTTTAAAAAGAATAAGACTTTATAATACAATTATGATAGAATAACTATCATTGGACCTAAATCCAATTTATGAAATTAAATCATAAGTTTACTATAATTTTATTAGCATAAAAGCATAAAAAAGCCATTTTCATAACCTCTAGCTTAACTAGCATAGAGTTTGATTTTTTAATTAAGAATTTATCAATGAGAAGCATCCATTTGAATAAGAATTAGCCATAGAAATGACTATTCTTTTGGGGAGAGAGAGATATACATAAAAAGCATCCTAATTAAGCATAAAAACTAAATTTTTGTGATTAATCATTAGAATTCTTATAGAAAGCTTAATTTGCATTTTAAAAAATTTAATTTGAAACTTCTCAAGCTTGAGAGGGATTGAGAAGTGAAAACATTGAGATATTAAAGAAAGCCATGAAATTACATCTTACCTCTTGATTTTGCTTGCTTCTTTATCTTAAAACAAAGCTCCCAACCAATCAATTGGTTTAGTATATTGAGAAGAAAGCTCCAAGGATTGTTGAAGAGAGAGAGAAGCTCTAATCTCTCGAAAAGTCGAGGATTTTTAAGAGATAATAAAAAATATCACTATTTTAATGTAATACTGACATGGTATAGCTGAAAGATGAGAATACAAAAGAATGAGGGTCTATTTATAGGTGAGGGAAGCCACTAACTGAGTCTAAGTAAGTTCTAGAATTTTTCAACTTCAATTTGACTGAATTTGGACAAGATTTGAATCAGTTTAGCTTCCTTTTTAATTTGGTTTGATCTAGGAGAGAGGAGAGATAAAAATATCACTTTTTTTTTATTAAAAACTCATCCACGTGTGTGAAATAGACGCCTACCTCAAAGGTCTCTCCCTCCTTATTACCAAGGTGTTAAAAATTTATCATTTCACTAAAATATCTCACTTTTTTAGTAATATCTCTTAATTTTTTACTAATAAACCTTGTACTCAGTCAACTGTTCATCTTATGTGAGCATTTACTCATGTTTGGGTAATTTCTTTTATTCTTTGGATTTATCTCATCCCAACACTTGGATTAATCCTATTGATCCATAAAAACCTTAATTGGTCCATAAAAACCTTAATTGGTCCATAAAAATCTTAATTGGACCATAATCCAAAATTATTTAAAAATCTAGACTCTTAGACTAAGGTCTCTTATTATATCATTTTTAATTGATTCTTAATAATGCACATTGAAAAGTTCATTTTAAACTTCTGTTTCATGGGAAACCATTTCAAACACTAGGAGGATTTTTATATTCAAAGATATCTCAATTTTGGATTACCTCTCTCTAGGCCAAAACAGGGTAAAACAAAATCTTTCTTCTATTTCATAGAAATAATTACAAGAACAAAAGGGGAGGTTCTTACACCTTTACACCTCAAAAGCTGGAGAGAGAAATCTTACAACTCCATTGGTTAACATGGTTTCACCTTCTCGGCCAACCGTAAGACACTTTGCCATCTTACCTGTGCAAACTGACACTTAACTTTGTAAGATAGCGCTGAAACATATAAAGTAGCCTTTTCATGAGCTTAATATTAAATACGAAAAATCTACGAACTAAGTGTACATAGTTGCTTAATAGAGGCTAGACTATTTTTAAGTTTGGCCGACTTTCTATTGTGAAAACTAGTCACTTGTATATACGTCATTTTGACAATAAGCAATACACAATCATTCCCTTATAATATTTTTCTTATGAGCTCTCCTTCTTCCCTCTTCTTGCTTGCTTGCACGCCATCGCGCTCTTACTTGCATAATGAATGCTTGTTTCGATAGGTGTGATTGTAGGTTTCCCTCTTGCATGAGCTTCTTCTTTTCTTGTCTTTTGTGAGAGAAAACCATCATGGAGGACCATCTCTTCTTGCATCCATCTAGGCATTGAGACCTCTTCCTTCACTCCTTTGGCAAAGGAGCATTTCGATGTGACAATGGAGTGAGAATACAAGATGGACAAGCTAGCGTACCCACATTGGGAAGTTGCTGTAATTGTGGCTCTAAGGCAAGACCCAACACCATATGCTTTAGCAAGGGTAAGGTAAGCTTTTGACTTGAATAACAACGCCAAATATTTTCAAGTCAAGAGCCTTACCGAAGCATGTGTCATTGGATCTTGCCTTAGAGCCACAAATTATAACTAACCGATAGTTGGTTGAGCCCCGAAGTCCAGTCCGAACCAGTGGCAGTGTTACGGGTATCTTGCTTTGCGAGAAATTGAGTAAATAGAATGGTAACCTACTGACCATGACCTAGTGAAAGGTGATTGCTTTTTATGTGGGTGTGCTAGCTCGTTCGACACATCCTCACTCAGTTATCACATCGAAATACTCCTTTGTCAAAGAGGTGAAGGAAGAGGTCTCTATGCCTAGATGGAGGTAACAAGAAATGTTCCTTCTCGCAAGATGGTTCTCTTTCACAAAAGGCTAGGAATAAAGAGAAAGCTAATACATGAAGACAAATCTACAACCAAACCTACTGGCATGCATCCATCAAGCAAGCAAGATTCAATATAGTATAAAAGCAAGCAAGAAGAGAAAAGAGGAGAGCTCACAAGTAAACTATTACAAGGGAATTATTGTGTATTTCTTATTCTAGAAAAATAACTCATATGCAAGTGACTAGTTTTCACACTAGACCGGCCAAACTTAGAAATCATCATTGGGCCTCTATTGCTAGTCTAAAGCAAGTATTACAAGGGAATTATTGTGTATTTCTTATTCTAGAAAAATGACTTATCTGCAAGTGACTAGTTTTCAGACAAGGTCGGCCAAACTTAGAAATCATCATTGGGCCTCTATTGCTAGTCTAAAGCAAGTATGTACACAAAGTCCTTAAAGACTTCCTATTTGATATTAAGCACAAGGCCACTTTATATGTTCCAGTGTTGTCTTACAAAACATAAGTGCCCATTCCAACAAGAAGTAAAATGGCAAAGGCCCATACAAGTAAAATGGCAAAGGCCCATCTGGTAGGTCGGATAGGTGAAACCATGTTAACCTACGTAGTGGTTATAATAACTTAGAAAATGGTAAGCCAACGCACACCACACTTCGCATAACAATTATATGTTGAAAGTGTGGTAAAGGAAGGTGTGTGAACAATCTCTTGAAAAGAGGAAGATATCTGGGATATTATGGAGGTGAGGTGGCACCATTTGAATCCACATGATTTGTAACCTTTGGCTATATTAAGAGCCACATGCTAATGAAAAGAGAGAACTCATTTTGGTTCATCCAAGTCATGGTCTGTTGTTTATGCTTCCTTAAGTTGATTAAGCACACTAACTCTTCTTCCTCATGCACAAATCCATGGCTTCCTTCACATTCCATCCACCATAGCTCTCCCTTGCTCATGTATCCAGACCCACAACCCTAATTTCAACTTGGTATCAAAGCCATTCTAATACTAGAAACATCCTTCGTCATCCCCCCATTCATTCCTTGAGCCCCTTATAATCCTCCACTAATCATCTCATAATCCTAATCTTATCCATTTCAAGCTTCCATGGAAGCTTGACCACCTATTGGTCTTTTGGTCATAGCCGGAGCTACAATACACCTTTTTCAAATGTTTTTGATGCAAAATCTTCCCAATTGATAAGCACACATTTGCCCTAACAAGCCGGCCGACATTGTGGAACGTAACTGGAAAAATCAACAGAGTTGTATCACGCTTACTGCACTGCACCATTTCACCTCCTACGGATTGTAGACGAGGAGATACCCTAATTCCTCCTAGAGGGGGTCGTCTTGAAGTTCTGAGAGACTCACCAAAGGGTTTCTCAAATGACGCAAGGAGTTGATCACACCAACTGAAAAAGCAGAGCATACCCCGACTGCCATAGCCAAAATCTTGAGGTAGTGTTAAGAAGCTCGATTAAAAATCCTACTCACAATATTTAAGGACTAATCCAAACACAAGTACAAGTTCTTTTGAGTCATTCTAGAGTGTTTGGTGGAAGGCTTGCTCAAATATCCCTTTGTATCCATGTACTCAAACATCAATTACTTGTGTGGTGAGCATAATGAAGATAATCTTCTTTGCAAATATTCTCTCACTAAAAGAGATGATCTTTTAAAAAATAGCAAGGATTACACCTCCATCATAATATACCTTGCTAAGCTTTTTGTATAAGAAAGCTCAACATAAAACTTTAAACTCAAATTGCACACACTATAACAGAGAGAAAGCGTATTACTACATTTTTGACGTGAGAATATAGATTACAAGCCCCCACACCTGTATGCTCTCGTGAAGTGAGCTTCAATGAATGACCTTGAATTGTTGAGATAGAGCTCGTACACTAATAGAAGCTAGGAAGTAAACTCACAGTGATGACTCATAAACCTAGGGAGAAGGGATTGGTTATTTCTTCATAAAGACCCAGATATGTGAGGTACTCATGATTAGACTTTATTGGTTCTCGAGTCAATGCCATCATCCACAGAAATGAGCCAGACCATCAAGATCCTACACCCGAGCTTATCTTAGATGCCATTTGGATAATGCAAATTTTTGATAGGAAGAGTAAGCCCATATGCACCATGGGTAACGGTCCACTCTAGTATATGGCGGTTTCACAGATACTGATTATAAATAAGGGACTATGGAGGTTGTGCAAGCCTGCCATGAAATAGGGCGTCCTCAAAAGCTTGCCCACCCTACCCCCATCTGCAGAGTTTGTGAAGCCACCCTTGCGTGGTAGACGCATATTGGCTCACCTTAAATGGTTTTGGTTAATATGAAATTACTGTAGTAGATGCACGAAAGGCTCACCTTAAATTTTAAAAGACTAACTGCAAGATCTCCATACAGCAATAGAAAGCCCCCAAACCTTCACAAAATTTGTGACTATAACATGAATCATGAAGCAGCAAAACCTACCATGCACAGACACAAAACTCCAGTCAAAAGGAACAAAGCATCAAACCAACCATAAGCAGCCATAAATGCTTCAGTCTTACAAAACCACACTAAGCCTAAAAAGAGGACAGCTCCACCAGAACATGTCTATTGGATGTAAACTAAGAGAACTTCCATATGACGCTAACAAATATGCTACAAAGTTCAAGCCTTCCAGCGAATTGGCATAAATAAAAGAGAAATGAGTGCTTGTGGCCAGTCAAGGAAGCATTTATCAAAAGATCGTTGCTCCTCTAATTGCATCCGGAAGGTTGTATACTTGGTTTCCCAACCATCAAAAAGGTTCCAAGGCAAAAGACAACAGGTTACATAAAAGATCGTTAAATAAGAATTGATCAAGGAAGCCCACCTTGTGCAGGAGAGGGTAAAGAGTGAGGTGCAAACATGCCAGTTTGTCCAGAAGATTGGTGATGAGAGGTACCATCTGAAGAATGGGGTAACCCTACATATCCAGAGCCCACATAGTGCCTCGGATCCTGTTGCAGAACACTTGGAGACGGAGCATTTAGAGGTGTTCTCTGCTGCTGCTGCTGATGATGATTAGGAGAAGGAGAATGCAGTTGCTGCTGATGAGGATAAAGAAGCTGCTGCTGCTGCTGCTGCTGCTGCCACTGCAGAAATTGTTGGTGTTGCTGTGGGTACTGGTGTTGCTGTGGCTGTCGATGTTGTATTTGAGATTGCTGTGGTTGTGAATGTGGCGGTTGCTGCAGCCGTCCAAAGAAGCACCTTTTAACAACAGGCTCCATGCTGCCATGTATAAAAACATCAACGCACCCAAACACAGCATGCAAGCGCATTGTGCAAATGCTAAACAGGGTTAGATTACCATATACTGTGCAGGTTGATTAGGCAAAGTAACCAACTGCCTAGAGGGACAGTTCTCCCCAATATTTGCATGCTCTGAAGGTGTCGATTGGCCTTCAGGTGTACTTGCATGCTTCGCAGCCCGTGCAATTTTTAGCTTTGTCTTTCGAGCTTCCCGTATTTGACTTGTATTTCCATCCGAGGATAACTTTTTCCTGAACAAAAACCCTAATCAAAACGTGCTCTATAAAAACCCGGAGACCCATGCAACTAGATAATAAAGTCATTCTCCTACCTTTCAATGGCAATTTTGAATACAATATGAAAAAAAAGTGAATAATATCCATTTCCTTCCTACTCTATCCAAATTCTTAAAAGGTCAACACCTCAAAAACCTAGATTATTGAATTCTTAGAAATAATCTCTCTCTCTCTCTCTCTCTCTCTCTCTCTCTCTCTCTCTCTCTCTCAGCACCATATCCAGGAGCGGCTAGCTCACTTACACTCACACCCGGAGATCATGCTCCAAGGTATTTTTGCCTCGCCATCGCCTATGTATCACATATTACACCCCCATTATGGTACTGGTTGGAGCTAGACAGATCTGCATTGCATTCTTGTATACCCTATGCATATAGGTTGCATACTGAGCCTCTAGCAGTAGTGCTCCATCCATCACACCCCCCCACTAGCTCAGTACTTTCATAGTTTATTTCATGTTCATTGTCCTCCTTTTTTTTTTCTGGACATCCAGAAGACATTGACAGTTGTACATCGATTTGTCTCATAGGTCAAGTTCGGCCTCTGGTAGACGTTAATACAGCTTTCTTTCTCTCCTCAGATTTTTTAATTGATTGGTAGGATGTTTTTTGGTTTTCTTTGCTGGACCATGGATTTAGCTTAAGATTTATATGGCCTTCCATAGACGTTAACATAACTCTCTCTCTCTCTCTCTCTCTCTCTCTCTCTCTCTCTCTCTCTTTGGACTATTGTAACACTTTCGGTTTCATAGACCCACTGGATCTTTTGAAAATGTTTATCAGAACTTTCTTTCTCTCCATTTTCTTTCTTTTTTCATGTTGCTAACATATAGTTTACGATGACATGTAACATCTTTTGGTCTTATAGACCCTTCAGTGTTGAAATTTATGTAGGAGACCACACAATTTGGGTAGTGAAAAAGTGTATAGGTGTTTATAACTTTCTTTCTTTCTCTGCACACGCACACACGCACAGCATGGATATTTTCCGTCCTCCATAGCTGCTACTTCTGTGATAACACTAATACCCTAGATCGCTCAGGAAAAGCTGAACTAGGTACAGCAAGTCATTGTGACTAACGCAATTGGCCAACTGTTGTGTGGCTGTGGTCACGTGAGGCAATGCAGAGGCATACAGGTGGTTAGCGCTGAGTATACAGGTGAAGGCATGCAGAAGCGGAATCAGCTGTACAAAAGCTGCGCATTGGTGGTCGGGAGGCCAGATAAGGCTGCACACTTCACGGGCCAAGGTGGCACAAGAAGCCGATGCTGTTTGCCAAGGTCACACAGGCACCCGAGGCTGTTTGGCGGACTCTACATGCAAGAGGCTCTGCATGTGGCTAGGTAGCAGACAGAAGCAGCGGGCAGAAACTGCAGCTAATTGGTGGGCAGTTCCAGGCTGAACAGGTGGCCACATGTACCGTACAGGAGACAAGTCCAGGATCCCATACAGGTACAGTTATCCAGTGCAGTGCTTTGTGGGATAATGTTTTAGCACTTGTGTTTGCATGGTACTTTGTCTTGTCGTCTGGTGTGCAGTAATGGCACAAGCACAGGATGTCTTTTGCGGTTTTGACCCAAGAGGACAAACTAGATGGCACTAATTACTCCTTGTGGAGTTTTATGGTGCGGGACATTGTTGGTTGCTAAAGGCTTGTGGGACATAGTCTGTCACACTACAACCTGCAACACCACAGAGAACTGCAGCAGCACAGAGAGTTGCAGAAGTTGATGTACAAGTGCCTCCAGCTCCTTCTCAAGAGCAAGATATGCTCAAGCTATGTCCTTGATAGCTTTGTCTGTCAAGAGATCAACTATACCTCATATACGACCTTGTAACACAAATCAACAAGCTTGGGACACAATGAATAACATGTACCAAACAAGAAATGAGGTAAGGGTCGCTCGTCCTAAAAGGCAACTTGACATGCTTGAAATGCATGAGGGAGATTCTATGACAGATCATCTAACCAAGGTCAAAGATTTGAGAGAACTGCTGAATATAGATAAAGTTATACTGGATAGGCAGCTTGTTACGAACACTTTGAACTCCTTGCCACCTCCTTATCTTGGATTTCATACATCTCTTAATCTCTTGGTAGAGATTGTTTGACCTCGGATGTATCAGTCACATTGCTTGATTCCTTGCCACAATCCTTCTTGTCTTTCTCTTGAGCAATCCTTTTATGACAACTCATTGATATAGTGTCCAGGCTTGTGACAAAAGGGGCATTTAGTATTTACCGGTACCCTTCTTCTTAGAAGCTTCACCCTTGGCTGAAGCATCACTCATAGAAGATGACTTCTTGGAGTCAAGCCTCGCACTTCCCTTTGTCTTTCACCGCAAAAGCTTGTTCACTACCATGAGTATGGTTGGCCTTAGTTTGCACTTCTTGAAAAAGCAAGCATGCAAGGTTTGCATGTGGAGTTCAAAGGTGAGAAGTGTCTCATCAAGGACCCAACAAAGGAGTTAAAGATTGTATCCACAGGAACTCTATGTAATGGTTTGTATAGGTTGGATACCTATGACAAACAAGCACATAATGATTCATATGTGCATTGCATCAGATTCAAATACAATGAAGGCAACTGAATTGTAGCATGCCAAGTTTGGGCATGTAAATTTCAGAAGTTTGATGCTTTTGTAGAAGCATAACATGGTGGAATGTATGCCTCACTTAGAGATCCCAATTGATCATGTATGTGAAGGTGCATTCTTGGCAAATTGCAATGAAACGCATTCCCAAAAGATGGTTCAGTAAGAGCTAATACAAAATTACAGCTCATGCATAGTGATGTGTCACCATTTGGTCCATCTCCATTTCTAGAGCCACTTCTATGGGACTGTCACTCCATAGAGCAGCCAGATTTGTACCATGTTCACATGTGGCCAGGCCAGTGCCCCATGTGAAAGGGTCAGTTATCTGGTGTCACATGGACGGGAACCAGTTTTGTGTCACCCGTGTGTGACCAGTATTGTGCCATATGGACGGGAGCATGTTTGCTGCCACCCGTGTTACGTGTATCACCAAGATCTTGTCTTATCTATGGGACTGTCGCTCCATGGTAGGATTTAAATTTTTTGTGCCAGGCTTTGTCTACGGGACTGTCACTCCATAGGAAGGCCCGTGCCAAGATGTGTGTTTTGCCTATGGGACTGTCACTCCATAGAAAAACCAGGACTTTTCTATCGCACCAGTTTTGTGCCCGACAAGAAATCCTTGTACAAGTTTCATGAAAGGGAGATTTCGTCCATTACATGTGCACAGACATTTATGTTTGCATGCATAAACTTGTTTTCGCATGACATACTTCATGCACTGACAGAAGATGAAAACCCAGAGCAGGGACATAAAGAACACGGGAAGCATGCTTCCCCCCTTGCCGTCGGGAATAATCTCCATCCAGCCCTCATTGTGTATCAAAATAGTGAAGTTGTCGCCAATAAAAATGCGACCTGACTGCCGTTTCAAATCCAAAAAGAAGTCACGGGACGGAGTCATGTGCCTGGAAGCACCACTGTCAAGAATCCATTCCCGGGTATCCTTTGCGGTGAAGCCAACTGCCTCCTCACTCGAAGACGATGAAGCATCGGAGTCCATCATCTCTAAGTGCACAAATGCAGGAGTCTTTGCAGCTGAGGCTGAAGAATCAGCACTCTTCCCGGTCCGCTTAGGACACTTCCTCCAATAGTGGCCTTTCTCGCCACAATCATTGCAGGATCGTTCGGCCTTCAGCTTCTCTCGTTCTGAGTCAGGCTTCTTCTCAGAAGACTTCTCCGGTGAAGCCTTCCCTTTGCCCTTGTTGTTGTTCCGACCTTTCAACCGTTGGCCAATTAAGGCCTCCGAACCTCCGCCGTGAGGAGGGTTCGTGAAACGTTCCTCCTGGTCCAAGACCATGGGCACAAGCTCCTCCCAGGTAATGGTGCTAAGCCTACCACTCGTAATCAAAGAGGAGTAGAAAGCGGAATACTGAGCAGGCAAGTGGGACATCAAAGTAATGGCCATGTCTTCAGATGATATCTCCTTCCCAGCCTGGAGGACTTCTTGCTGAAGGGCCTGCAGCTTGTTAATGTGCTCCCGCATTGTCGATGACTTTGCAAGGTTCATAACCCGCATCTGCACTCCCAAGGAGATCCTCTTCATGGGTGATACCCTGTTATAAAGAGAAGCCAAGTGCTGCCATATGCCTCTGGCCAACGCCATGTGCTTTACGTGATTGATTACTTGTGGTGTGCAATTGAGGAAAATAAATGACCGGACCCTGGCGTTGACACGATCCCACATCTGTGCCTGTGCCTCTCGGTCCTTCTTCATCAACAGTAACTCCCCTTCCTCTGCTTCCGGCCTAGGAACCCCGATAACGACGAAATCAGCAAGGTCATATAACTCCAGCACAGACTCCATCATAACCTTCCAGATGTCGTAATTGTTCCCGTCCAACTGACGGTCCACTGGGAACGTGGGGAGAGTCGGGATCTTCACATGCTTCTCAGCCATCTCTAACAAATCTGCCATCGCGGGGATGTAACTGAAAAGGGTGGGTGGGTGGAAAAAAAAACTTTAAACCTGCACGTGGCTGTCCAGCACCTTAGCCCGCCTTCCTCTTGCAACTTCTCTTCCCGAACAGTCCAAACAGTCCACCAATCAGCAACATAACTATCCCCCTCCTGCTCAAAAAACTCCCAAGATCTTTCAAGAGTCTAGGGCTCTGATACCATTTCAAAATACCGAGCAGAAATGATAACCAAATCTGAGACCACAAGAGCAAGTAGAGTGCAGAAAATAGACAGCACAAGAGAAGGAGAGAGATAGGCGTATAACTCTTCTCTATACACAAGATCCCGATAAAAACTGAATGAATACAATGTGGGGCAATGGGGCCTATTTATATGGCCCCATCATGCACTCGGCCAGCGCTAGCAACCCTCACGACTGGGCACATCCAGTCGGCCAGCAAAAAAAAACACCACGACCACTTCTAATCAGGTCGGCCAACCCACGTGTCCAAGAGTGCAGTCGGCCAACATCAGAAGCTCCTGCCAGCCTGTGGCAACCACCCACACCATGGAAAAATGGAGAAAAATGGGAAAAAAATACGGGGAGTGAGGAAAAATGATAAAACACCTATACAGGGCGGGCACACCCACAACAGAGGCCCTGGTGTCTGATAGACAGGAGATGACTTCTAACACCTTCTTGGTCTGAGACACCGCTTCAAAGGAAGAGTTCTTTGCTTCTTCATCCCGCTTCTTCTTGTGACATTGGGGCGACTTATGCCCTTTCTTGTCACAATAATCACATTCAATGTCCTTATTTTTAGAAGATTTGCTTTTATCTTTATCCTTGTTGTTATCCTTGGAGTTCTTGCCAGAACCCCCTTTTCCTTTTTTTTGTTGATTCTTCCCTTTATCTCGCGCAGCCAAAGCTCCATCAGGACCACCAGAGGTGCCAATCCGCTCCTCAAAGCCAGACTCAATCTGCATAATGGAGGGGAGAACTTCCTCCCAAGTAACTGGAAAAGGACGAGGAGAAGAAACAAGAGACTGAAAACAAGCATCAAACCTCTCTAGAAGCTTGGAGAGAAGCCGAATAGCCATACCCTCTGTAGAGATATCCTTGCCACAAATAGCAAGCTCGTCCCGCAGATCTTTTATCTTCGAGATGAAAGCAGATAAAGATGGAAAAGACAGAAAATGATAAGTTCATAAGCTGCTTTTCCAACGCCAAAATCGACCCGTAGAGATCTGCAAAAGCCTTCAAAACTTCATGTGCAGCATCTGTTGTACAACACATGAGAGAGAACAGAATCCTGACAGTTCAACATCAGAAAGGAGAAAACACAACGATCATTTGCCTGCCAAATATCAATCTATGCCTGAGTCACACCACCGGAAGCAAGGGTGGAAGGGGTGGCATTGGCAGGTGTAACAAGCCAATCCCAACAAAGATCCATGCCACGCAAGGCTGATTTCACCTTCACCTTCCACAAGGTGTAGTTAGAACCATCCAACTTTGCAGACTCAGAGAACATATGAAGAGTAGTCGGGGCAGCCATCACAAAAGCTTGGGCTCAATCTCAAAAATATGCACAATCTCAGAAGAAGAAGTGTCCTCCACAGGTACCAAGGGTGCCACCAAAGCCCGAACCACCACAATCCCCCTCTGCAAAAGGGAATGTCCACCGGAGAAGAAAACGCAGCCAAAGAGGGGCTGCTGTCCTAAAAAACAGGCCGCCTAGATCCAAACTCCAAGTAGAAGTAAAACACTGATGAGAAAAATTACCTTCTGACTACAAGCGATGAAGCCAAACTGAAGGGAAAACAATCAGCAGAAGCTATCCAGAAAACGTAGCAACCAGAGGGCTACAAATCTAAGAAAAACGCAGAGGTTAAGAGGCTGTAAATAGGACTGAATCTGGGGCAGCAGAGGGAATTGCTGAACCGGGAGCGATGATACCATGAAAGAGTGGACAGAGCGGAAGCAAATAAGCACTAGTGTGCTGAATAGAGACTGCAAGAGAGAGAGAGAGAGATATGGCGCAACTATGCTAAATATACTGAAGCAATACAGTCCCAAGCAAGAGACAGAAGTAGTCTCATAAGTGAGGGAGCAAAAGATAGACTAGGCAAGATGAAAAAGTGAGAGGCCAGCCCACCTATTTATAGGTGGGGAGAGCTGGCCGACTGGGAAAAAGGCATCCAGGCTGGGAAAAATCCCAGAAAAATATATAAAATAAGGGTGGCCAGCCCACAATCAAGGGCCATGCAAAAGGGACCAAAAGGACACCAAACCTGGGCAAAAACTGGGGATGAATGTGCTAACATTGCCTAGATCCCAATATGGGAATGATGCTATTTGGACCATAGTTGACAAGTTTAGCAAGCAAGCTCACTTCTTGCCCGTCAAGAAAACCATTAAAGTTGATCATATGGTGAAGCTTTTCCTTGCTCACATATTCAAGCATCATGGTATGCCTAAGTCCATTGTTGGGGATAAAGATCCCAAGACTACGAGCCTCTTTTGGAGGGCTTTATTTGATAACATGGGCACTAAGCTTAAGTTTTCATCTCCTTATCACTCCCAAATAGATGGTTAAAGTGAGGCTGCAAATTCTACTGTATTGGATTTGTTGAAGTGTTATGTGGCAGATCAAAAAAGTGCTTGGGAGAAGTATCTTCCACTTGTAGAGTTTGCCTACAATAACACGGTACATGCCTCCACAGGAAAGGCCCCGTTTGAGATTATTTACAGCGGCAGAGTGGTCTTGCCACCCATCCTTCGTACAAAGGATGAGATTTTTGCAGCCGATGAGTATGTGTGTGACTTGGATGTAGCCTTTGCTCAGGTGCGCACAGCCATTGCAAGGTCACAAGACAAGCATAAGAGGGTTGCCAACAAGCATAGAAGGGACATGCAAGTCAAGGAAGGAGATTGGGTATTGCTGAAATTTGAGAAAGCTAGGCTTCGGAAGAGGCCAGGACAAGAGGGATCATATCCAAAGCTTTCTACTCAATATTATGGACTCTTCAAAGTGGTTGACAAGATCAATGAAGTGTCCTACAGGCTTGCTTTACCTACTCATTGGAAGATTCACAATGCTTTTCACGTGCGTCTATTGCAGAAGTATGTGGGGCCAAATCCGAAAGAGCCTATCACAGAAGATCCGCCCGAGATTGATGAGCTTGAGGAGATTCTCCAGCCAGAGCAGATTGTATTTCACAAGGAGAGAAAGCTACCACATGAGAAGCTTTCTAGAAGATACCTTGTAAAATTTAAGAACTACTTACCCATTGATGCAAAGTGGGTAGATGAGGATTATTTCGTTGATTACCCGCAGCTTTTGCAAGCATATCTTGAGGCTTTCAATTGAGATCAACTGTTTAGAAGCCGAGAGGGATGTCACCATTTGGTCCATCTCCATTTCTGGAGCCACTTCTATGGGACTATCACTCCATAGAGCGGCCAGATTTGTACCATGTTCACATGTGGCCAGGCCAATGCCCCATGTGAAAGGGTCAATTATCTGGTGTCACATGGACGGAAACCAGTTTTGTGCCATCCGTGTGAGACCACTATTGTGCCATATGGACGGGAGCATGTTTACTGCCACCCGTGTATGACCAGAATCTCGTCTTATCCATGGGACTATCACTCCATGGTAGGATTGATATTTGTGCCGAGCTTTGTCTACGAGACTGTCACTCCATAAGAAGGCCCGTACCAGGATGTGTGTTTTGCCTATGAGACTATCACTCCATAGGAAAACCAGGACTTCACATTTCTGTCGTGCCAGTTTTATACCCGACAAGAAATCCTTGTACAAGTTTCATGAAAGGGAGATTTCGTCCATTACATGTGCACAGGCATTTATGTTTGCATGCATAAACTTGTTTTCGCATGACTTGTTTTTGTGTGTTTGCTTGCTATGACGTGCAAGTACACTAGACGAGGACGCCGCCAGTGTACCGTGGGTGTGCTGTCTGCTGACGAGTTGGTGTGGCATGTGAACAAGTGGTAAGTATTGCCCTTTTTAGCTTTTTCAAACATAAAATCCATGAAGTTAATGTTTATAAGGTTGGATGTTCACCCACATTTAAAATATTAACCGGACACTTGTTTTAATGTGGGTGCCCAACCTAATTAAGGTTTAATAATATTTAAATTAAGGACTGCATGGGAAACTTTTCCTTCCCCACACATGGATGGTAAGTGGGGGGGGAGTGTTTGATGGAAGGAGGCGATTGCTGTATGGAGAGGGGGAGAGTGGTTTTCTGTACCTGCCCGCTTGCTGCAGAATTGTACCCACTTTTGTGCTGCACTGTACCAGCACTGTACCCGCATGCTGCTGTACTGTACCAGCACTGTACTTGCCTGCTACTGTACTGTACCCACCTCTGTACCCGCCTCTTGCTGTACTGTACCCGCCTCTGTACCAGCTATCTGCTGCTGCCCTGTACTTGCTCCAGTACCCGCCTGTGGGTGGTGGCTGCTCCTGCAAGTACCAACTCGTGGCTGTTATTGCCCTTGTGTTCGTCATCAGTACACATCGACTACGGCTGTCTACACCGACAAGATTACATTAAAGAGGGGGGGAGGGAAAGAGTTTCCTCATCAAATTTGAATCTTTATCAGGTACTTATTTCTGAATTTCAGATTCAGATAATATTAAATGTAAATGTCGTTTTTCCAAGTCTTATGCAGGCAAGCATCACCACCAGTTTCCTTCACCATGGAAGGCCACTGGGATGGTGACTCTTCCCATGATTACCTTGACCGCACCCTCACATTTAGAGGAGCCAGTGAAGGTCATGTGGGTATGAGAAAAACTGGGAGCAAAGCTGACCTAGGAGCACCGGGTATTACCTCCTCCACGGTACTTCACTTTGCCAAGCGTTAGTACGGGCATGCCGTTGGTGCATGGTCCTAGAAGACCAGTGAGGACAGATATTCACCCAATGAAGATGGGAGACTGCCTGTGATTCGGTCTACTCCGACAACTGATTCTTCATCGACAAAATCTTATTGTTTTTCAGTTGTACTCACTCCATGTTATGGAGAAATCTGGCCTTGAGGCCCGCCGCCCATGAACACTTGTACATATAAATACTCCAAGAAATACAAACTGTATTGAGGGGGGGGGGGGGGCGCGGGGGCGCGGGGGGGGGGGGGGGGGGGGGGCCTTTCCGGCCCCAATGATGGTGTCGAGTGTTCTTTGTCATTTTCAGTTTTAATGTTGCTAATAATGTCCATTGTTTGTATTAGTTAAGTGACCTAAAAATGTGTATTTTATCTTCCGGTTTGTAGGCCTCCTGTAGGGAGCGGTTACAGATGTTTGTGGTCCAATGAGGACATCGTCTTTGGGTGGACATCTCTATTTTGTCACTTTCATAGATGACTACACAAGGTTCACATAAGTGTTTCCTACGAAGGAAAAGTCTAAGGCATTAATGCATTTTCAGCGTTATCTTGCTTTGGTTGAGAATGAGTCGGGGCGCAAAATTCACACTCTTCGTCTGATAGAGGAGGTGAATATGTCTAATGCATTCAAGGAGTGTTTGCTTAACAAGGGCATTAAGCATCAATGTACAGTGCCTAATGGTGTAGCAGAAAGAAAGAATAGATCTTTGATGGAGATGGCTACATGCATGGTCAAAGGTCAAGGTTTGCCACACAAATTTTGGCTTGAGGTAATCTTATGTACAACACGTGCTTAACAGGTGCCCTACAAAATCCTTGAAATCACTCACACCGTAAGAAGCTTGGTACAACAAGAAGCCAGAGAGCGGGGAAAGACACGACTTGGGATAGGCCTCTCCTCTTGAAATTCTCAGATTTGGCTGCCAAACTAGCTTTCCTCGACAAACGGGCTGTCCTTAAAGGTCAGCAAGCCTATCTTGGAGATGACCTTGCACCCACACAGGTAGCCCATCGTCATGAGGCGATGAATGAGGTACATGACGTCCGTAAGGCAGGCAAGTGGGCAGTGTACAGTGAGGGCCGGGTGATCATGTCAGAACTTTGTGCCAAAGAGGGATACGGGGCCTGTGAGACCGAGCACCTGATGATGGCAGTTTGGAATTGCAATGGTACGGGTCAGACCTAGAGGGACTTAGTGAGACATTCACAGGCCAGGACATCATCCTCTACACAGAGACACAACAGAGCCCGGAGAGGGGGCTACAAGATATAGCCGGATATGAGTGGAAGTCAGCATTCAGAGGAGTGACCCGCACATCGGGAGGAGTTCGCCGATCTAGAGGGATGGCCATGCTATTCAAACCACATCTACGACAGGCTTACCATAGTCTGAAAGTACAAGTAGGCTGGAGATACATGTGGGTCAGGTTGCAGGCCAGCAGAGATCGGATTGTCCACATCGTCGAGTATTAATTCCCTCATCCTACCTCACAATATGGCCAAACCCATGGCCAGTCACCATACCTGCCGATCTACAGTGATATCATGGAGTTCTCGAGCCGCGGGGAAGTCCTGGGGGATTAACGCCCAGACAAAGAGCCAGCAGGTCACCTTCCTGGACTTCGAGGATACCATCACACTCCGAGAGCTGGACACCAGGGACCTTGCCCTACAGAGATCGTCCCATGATCACGGAAATATCACTACATTCGGAAAAAACTTCCTGACTATGGGTACATCACATGGCCTTGTCATCTACAACGGCATGCCCAGGTGGTCGACATCCGGAGCCCTGAAATGCTGCATAGCTGTGGGTCCAGAACAGTTGACTATTTGATGGGCTTCCCATCCCTGGTTCCATACATCCCGGAGTTCCCCCCCCCCCCCCCCCACCCCTTCCTCTTGGAGCCTCTCTCTCTCTCTCTCTCTCTCTCTCTCTCTCTCTCTCACACACACACAGCATAAAAGGTACACGTCCCAAAAAAACCCTTCTCTTCACTGTAAAAGAAGAACTTGGTTTAAGAAAATCCTGGATAAGCATATATGACCTGAAATAATGAATGAAGAAAAACTGACCTGGTAAGATAAGCATGAACAGCATGTGCAAAGCCTGGCTTATAGGAGAAAAGCAAACCGCGCAATAGCTTTCCATTAATGTTAGATTCCAGTGTATAACCATAATGAAAAACATCAGTTATCTTGGCTTGGAAAATCTTCTCTTCTACAGGTTTGAGCTCATAAAGGCCTGCCAGTTGAAAAGAATTCTTTACAACAATGCAGCAGCATATGATGATGGCATTCTCCAGGAAAAAGAATGCATATAATAATAGTATAGCCAACAAACAGCCTCCGACTAAACCTATATTGCAATGATTTTACAAATGATTCTTCAACTCAATGATGGAGATACGGACGCTACAGCGTCTCTGTCATGTCAAAAAACTTTCATTTTCTGTGCAGGTGTTCACATACCAACTGCAGGAGGAGTGGCTGCTGTTGCAGAATTGAACATTGCTCTAGGCTTCAGCTCACTAGTGGCTTCCTTTTCCAGTTCGGGATTCTTTACCACTAGCTGATTCTCCTGACGCTTTCTCTTGAGCTCTTTCCGCAGTGAAAATTTCTCAGCCCTTTCGTCTTGCCCCTTCTCAGCCTGCAGTTCTGTATTTCTAAGAAAACTCATCAGTGAGCTGCACAAGCATGCTGAAGTTGAATGGAAAGAAAAGGCCCCAGGGGATCTAAAAATATAAAATTAGGCCCACTAGCTACCCAGCATCGGTAGTAGTATTAAAACGGATTGCAGGAGTAACAAACGTCCATTGGAGAGCATGTAACCTGTGTCCAAATAATACATATCATCAAGCGCTTCCAGATTCTCGTTGCATCCTCCTATAAAAACAAGAATTCCTGATCTTGCATCAACACAATCCCCCGCAACTGAAAACCTCGCAGAAGGCCCAAGACCAGTAGTAACCACCTTGGTCCAAAGACCCGTCTCTACAGCCACCAAAAAGCTTTGCAGCAGTCAAAAAGCGTGATGGCACAATACATCGACTGATATTTTTTTTAAAGCATATAGGTATACTGCAGCCAAGCTTCAGTTAAAACACACCTAAATTGAGCATGTGCAGATCATCATACAGTTTTCTGTCATCAGTGAAACCACCAAAGACAAACACATGCTTTCCAACTGTGACCGTGGCATGCCCAGCTCGTGGCATCAACATTTGCCCACTGGCACGAAGCTCCTTCCATTCCATGACATCTGCCACCAACCCAAGCACATTTCTTAATTAGAAAAAAGTCTAGTCCTAAAAAATGAGAGCTGAGTTCCTGATTTTCAGACTTCTCTACCTGTATCAAGTATGTGAACATCTGCCAAATACGAATCAGAAGCATCTTCACCACCCAGCACTATAAGCTTGTTACTCCAGGCTGAGCAGGTGTGGCTGTCCCTTGGAGCTGGAGGTATGCCTTTGGTTATTGCTTTTGCCCAGTGCAACTTGACTGCACAGGGAGCATCAGATCCAATCAAATCACCATCCATTGTGTACTTTCAAAACATGCTCCTGACCTCTTATACAGACCTGTATCTAGCATGTAAAGATCATTGAAGTAAATTTCTTCCGACTCATCTGGAGTCTTTCCACACCCGCCAAAGATAAAAAGAATGTGGCCAATCAGAGCTGCACTATGACCCTCTCGTGGCGCAGGTCCATCCCCCTCCACTTGTGGTTTGGACCACGTGTTTGTAACTTCATAAAACAAGCAAACCACTGAGCAATATGCATGCCTAACCAACAGAACAAGCAGAAGCTACAGCCATTCAACTGCATATATGAGTTGCCAAGAGGGCAGCAAGCGGAAAAGTTGCGTACTAAACTTCCTCAAAAGAAAAGAAAAATGACCACTTACTTGTGTCTAGAATGTACAAATCTTGCAAAGGGGTCTTTCCATCAGTACCCCCAAAGACATATAAGGAAGCCCCCACGGTAGTGCAGCTGTGACTATCTCTCGAAGACGGAGCCGTCCCTTTCACCATTGGCTTGCTCCATGTTTGCTTCACTGCAATGCGCCAGGATTCCGAATGTCAAAGAATGCCCACAAAATGCATACAAGACTGGTTAAGAAACTGCCCTATAATTTAGGGTCCTTTTAATAGTGATTAGAAAATGCATGTTTTTCAAAATGTGATGTAAATATGATTTCTTTTTTAAGTGAAATCAACAATTGCTTTCATTTAAGGCACAATCTCCAAGGTTTCATGAAACAGAAATGATCAAATACAGCCTCAAAGAGCCTTTGTATCCAAGCTAGCATCCAAGGTTTTTACTCCCAAATCCTCTCACATGCACAACTGCTCCCATTGAATGTAAAGCACATACTACAGTAAACTTAGAGCACAAGAATCATTCCATTCCATAAGGCTATGGAACACACCGATCAATGTGGTGCTGTCCATACAATATGCTACGTTCCACACACCATCATCCGGAATGCAAAATCCTCTTAAAAATTAAGGTGGCCTACTTTGTCACGGACCTTATTGGGCAGCACATACCATGCGGCATGTACGCTGCACCCCCCCCATGCCTAATTCTTTCAAAGAAAGCACATCGTTGGAAAAGAGACTGTACCTGACAGCATTTCGCATAAATTTAAGGGATTTTGGGGAGTTCTTTTATTCTTTTTTCCTCCATTTTGTTTCTGCCCCAGTATACAGCCTGTTTGGACAGGCATGAATCCTCAGATGCAAGTCAACCTAAGGACAGGTTAGAATAGATGTTTCAGGGTTAAAAGACCATTGTGACTCGTGAACCCTTGATTGAAAAGACAGAGTCGATGAGTGATTGTAAAGTTAGGTTAGGGTTCGCACATGCCACAGGGCAGATGTAGGTGCAAGCATATGAGGGGTGATGCAATGCCCTGAGAATGTGTTGGGGTAAAGGCATTATGCCCACCCTTATAGTGTGTACAAGCCCATAAGTTATAGTACATAGTACACTTAGTACTTTTAATGTACTAAGTGCACTATGTGTACTAGTGCAATATACATGTGTGATAGGGGAGTCACACACTCATATCATTATGAGTTGACTTATCCCCACAACTCTCTCTCTCTCTCTCTCCCTTGTTGTTTCTCTGTGTATGTCTCCCACACATGAATTAACCTAACCCTAATTCTCTCTCCCACACAACTGGTATCAGCGCAGGCTGTGTTTTAGGGTTTCAAGATTCCTCTGATTTGAGAGTGCATTCCCATGTTGCTCTGCTTGTTTCATTCGGAGCCTGTAGGTGTTGAGAAGGGCGCCCTTGAAGCTTTGTGAAGGGCGTTGGTTGCTCAGCGATGGCATGGAGCACTTGCATGGGTGGAGCGTCCACAGGGTTTTCATGCAGGCCATTGATAGGCGAGTGTGGTAGCGGGACACCCAAGATCACGCACGTTCTCTGAACGTGTAGCGAAAACACGTGTATCTCTACACGGCGAAGGCAGCATAGCGAGCCATTGAAGCGAGCGAAGAAGCAAACGGGCGTAATCACTAGTCTACTGACTGCTGGGCGTGAAGCGAAGGCTACCACAGCCGAATAGATGCAAGGTGACGTCAACAAGCGGCAGCTAGGCGAAGGCAGGCGAGCTGACTGCTGGGCGTGAAGCGAAGGCTACCACAGCCGAATAGAGGCAAGGCGACGTCAACAAGCGGCAACTAGGCGAGGGCAGTGTGAGCGTTAGCCACAAGGTGTAAGGCTATTAGGCGAATACAGAACGTGCCCGCTGCTTCTCATCGCTTGCCGCCTGCCACTTAGCCTCTTGCTTCCACACACCGAAAGACTTGGAGGTAGACGACAGCTTCTGTGTTGAAGACTCCAGAAACAAAGCAGCACACGAATTCTGCAGCACGCCTGAAGAGCCCTCCAATAACATCAGATTTCTGCAGAGCAGCACCAAATTCAGCACACCCCCCTTTCCTGCAACAAAATTCAGAAATTACAAGGTATCTTGCTTCAATTTTTTTTTGGGATTTGCAATTGAGCAAGTACAATCAACAATTGTGCAGGTATAGGTGCCCAATTGCTTAATTTTTGAGCAAAATTGGCAAAATTGGGTGACATTGGTCACAATCAGGATCAATTTGCAAGAAATTGGATGTCGAAATTTGGGGCTTTTGATGTAATTGTGCAATTAAGCACTCATACATGCTGTATGATGTGAAAAATCGCACATTTGGGCAAAATTGCAGCAAATTGCAGTGCAAATCAAGGGGCTTTTGTGCCGATTAAGTTGATTTGCATGCAGGCAATCGCATTTGATGCTGTGGATAATGTGTTGATGCCTTACAAGCACTCAATGTGCCTGTAAATCAAGGGGCTTTCATGTATTTGATGTATATGTGGCCAGGGGGAAGCATCGTGAACACTCTGGATGCCTTCATGTGCGTCAATGTACCATGTATGATCAGAAATTGATCTCAAATCAAGGGGCTTTTCAAGATTTTATGCTTGTTGAGCTTGGCAAAGCAGCAGGCAAGACATTTATGCCTTGAATCCTCAAAAATCAGCTTGCAGTCAAGGGGCTTTTGCCCAATTTCTGTTCGGGACTGTTTTATGCAGTGTTCGGGACTGTAAAAGTCTGATTTTTACTCATTTGGACAGCCAGGAGAGCATTTATTGCTACTGTACCTGCTGGTACAGATTTGGCACAGCTTTGTGCATGTTTTGGCATGGCTGTACACTGATTTGAGTGAGGAAAAGGTTCAATTTCAGCTGCTGTACTTGCCGGTACAGGTTTGGTACATCATTGGTGAGCACTTGGTACTGCTGTACAGTACTTTGGAAGGGCAATAGAGTACATTTCAGGTGCTGTCCAAAATCTGCAGCAACCAGATTTTGGTGATTTCATCACAAACAGTGGGAGAAAAGTTGCATTCTTGCTTCCGCAGTGGGAGATAAAGCTTGGGAGAAAAACTGTGAGCACTTTGTGTGCTTTTGGTGCAGTGTTTGCACATTTTTGCAGGGAGTCAGGCATTGACAGGTTGCATTTTGCTATGGCAACCACAGGTGAGAGCTCTTCATTGCTTCATATCAAGAAGCTTGAAGGCTCGCATAATTATGATATTTGGCAAACCCAGTGCTACAATGTGTTGCTCCAGAAAAAGCAACACAAGCCTATCAAAGAAAGGGGTGTAATGCCCGCTTCTCTTACTGCTGAAGAGTGGGAAGATATGGATGAGCTGGCAAGATCTACTATCATGTTGTCTGTGTCAGACTCTTTACTTTTCAGCATTCGTGAAGAGAAGACAGCTTGGGGAATGTGGCAGAGATTGCAGGACTTGTATGCCCAACAAAGTGCCTCAAGCAAAGTGTATTGGTTGAAGAAACTCATAGGTCTTCAGATGAAGGAAGGGGCGTCTATGACAGCCCATCTAAATGAGTTTAATGGTATTGTCAGCCAGGTCATTAATCAAAAGTTGGCAATGGACGATGAGTTCAAAGCCACTTTTCTGTTATGCACTTTGCCAGAGAGTTGGGACACATTCAGGACAGCCACTAGCAATTCGCATGCTATGCTGTCATATGCAGATGTTGAGGGTGCTCTTCTTCAAGAAGAGATGAACAGGAAAAACAACTTTGTTGGAAAGTCCAATGCAATGAATGCACGTGGGAGATCCCAGCAAAGGGGTAAAAGCCAAGAAAGGGGAAGGAGCAAGTCTCGCTCCAAAAAGGATTTGGAATGCCATTATTGTGGCAAAAAGGGACACATTAAAAAGCAATGCTACAAATGGAAAAATGATCAAAAAGAGAAGGGAAAAGGCAAAGACGAAGACAAAGATGAAGCCAAAGATGTAAAGCCAAAGGGCAAAAGTGGAGTCAAGATTGAAGAAATCAATGTGTCACATGCAGGTGGCAGTGAGGATGAGGTCCTATTTACGTCTTCACTTGATGCCCATTCACTTCTTACAGGTGGTCATGGTATGCACTCATGGATCATTGATTCAGGTGCCTCCTTTCATGTCACAGGTTGCAGAGACTTGTTTGTCAGGTATACTGCTGGCAATGAAGGAGTGGTTTATTTGGGTGATAACCATGCATGCAAGATTCTTGGCAGAGGTGATGTGAGGCTTGTGTTTTCAGATGGCTCACAGCTTATGCTCCATGATGTCAGGCATGTGCCTGAGATCAAGAAGAATCTGCTTTCTACTGGACAGCTTGATGATGCTGATTATGTTACCACATTTGGTCATGGAAAGTGGAAAATTAGTAAGGGCTCACTGGTTGTTGCCAGAGGCTCTAAGGTGGACACTCTTTACTTTATGCATGCAGGTGTTTGTCACCATGCTAATGTAAATGCAACCGAGCTGCCGGAAATCTCTATGTGGCATAGCCGGTTGGGACACATGAGTGTCAAAGGAATGGAGCAATTGTCTCGTTTGGGTTACTTGCCTTCTCTAAAATTTTCAAGTTTTCAGTTTTGTGAGCATTGTATATATGGCAGGCAACTGCAGTGCCCCCACAAGAAAGCTCTTGGACAGAAAGATGCTCAGTTAGAGCTTGTGCATACAGATGTATGTGAGATGCCTCAGCTTTCTTTGGGAGGGGCAAAATATTTTGTGTCTTTTATTGATGATGCCACACGTAAGGTGTGGGTTTATCCTCTTCGTTTGAAGAGTGATACATTCTCAGTGTTTCAGAAGTTTGTTGCTCTAGTTGAGAATCAAACTGGCAAAACACTGAAGGCTTTGCGTTCCGACAATGGTGGAGAGTATATGTCCAAACAGTTTCAGGACTTTTGTGATGCTAAAGGCATCAAGAGGGAGCTCTCTACTCCTTATGATCCTCCACAAAACGGGACAGCAGAGAGGATGAACAGGACCATTCAGGAGAAGGTCCGTTCTATGTTGTCACATGCTGCGTTACCTCATGGTTTTTGGGCTGAAGCTGTTATGACAGCCGTTCACCTTATAAACAGGTCACCTAACACGAGGCTTGGTGGGAAAGTGCCAGAGGAAGTATGGACAGGGAAGCCTCCGTCATACAAGCACTTGAGAGTGTTTGGTTGCGTTGCGTACGTGCACATACGCAGGGAAATGCGCACCAAACTTGATCCTAAGTCTCACAAATGCATATTCCTAGGATATGGTGGCAAAGGTGAAATGGGGTATAGACTTTGGGATCCCGTGAATAGAAAGATCATACGCAGCAATGATGTCATTTTTGATGAAACATGCATGTATAAGGAGCCTGCAAGGCAACAGGAGCCTGGCAGAGTCATCTTTGATGATGATGGACATCATGGACAACAACAAAGGGCTGTAAATCAGCCATTACAGCAGGAAAACCAGCCCTTAAATGGTGCTGAAAATGGTCCAAATGGACAGCCAGAGATGGCAGAAGATATCCCTATGGATATACCACAGTTAGAAGAAATACCGGGCATGATATTTCAGTCTTATGGCATGGAACAGGAGCCACCAATGGGTGATATGCAGGCTGGACAGCAACCTGCAACTGATGGTCATTGGGTACGGAGGTCCACAAGACCCTCCAGAGCCCCTGACAGGTTTGTTCCAGGGGTTGACTACTTGATGCTTACTGACTGTGGGGAGCCCTCATGTTATAAAGAGGCTTTACAGAGGGCAGACAAGGCTCTTTGGGAGCGTGCCATGAAGTCAGAGATGGATTCTCTGCACAAAAATGGAACATGGAAGTTGGTGCATTTGCCTGCAGGCAAGAAGGTTTTGCCATGCAAATGGATATACAGGCTCAAAGTTGCACCTGATGCAAAGCCAAGATACAAAGCCAGGTTAGTGGCTAAGGGCTTCAAGCAGGAATATGGTGTGGACTTTGATGAGATCTTCTCTCCAGTGGTCAAAACGACCACACTTAGAACTGTGTTGGCTTTGGTTGCGCATGATGATCTGGACTTGATTCAGATGAATGTGAAGACTGCTTTTCTTCACGGTGATCTCCATGAGGAGATATATATGCAACAGCCAGAGGGTTATGCAGTGAGTGGAAAGGAGAAGCTTGTATGCAAGCTGAAAAAGAGTCTTTATGGGCTCAAAGAGCTCCAAAAGTGGGTATAAAAAACATCATCATCCTAGTGTGTTTGAAGTTTGAACTTTGAACTTTGGGTCTTGAGAAAGGCTTAAGGGAGGGAGGGAGAGAATGAGGGAGAGAGTGTGTGTGTGAGAGGGGCTGCCTTGGGCCCTTAAAGCCCCTGTCTAAAGACACACCAGCAAAAAAATATAAATATAAAAATAAAAATAAAAATTTAAAAAAATTTGTGGACGCCTCGATCAGGCAGCGAACGCCTCGTACACCTCGTATGCCTCGAATTGTTGGAGGCGCGCCTCGTAACAACTATGATGCTAAGCCTCACACCTGTCTCAACTGATGTAGCCACAGGCCTACAATCCTCGAGACTAAACCTTTGGCGTAGTCCATGTATATACTTTGACTACATCAATACAATCCCATCATCACGCTGTGAGAACTAATGGGATTGTATTGACTACATCAATACAATCCCATCATCACGTTGTGAGAACTAAATGCTCAAATAGTAATGCAACGCGCCCAAATCTGACATCTCAAAAGAAGCCTATAATTCAGCCTTAAAGGCTGAAATTTTCTCAACATCAGGACATGTGAGTAGCATGTCATCAATGAATGACCAATAGATTCCCTTTCGTCTTCCTAACATAGAGGGTGTTCTCTGTGGGACTGTTACAAAACCCATGTGCAACCAAGTATGCATGTATCATCTCATACCATACTCTAGGAGCCTACTTAAGGCCATACAAAGCTTTCCATAGCCTGCACACTTTGTTTTCCTAACCCTTCTGAACAAAACCAGGAGACTGAGATACATAAACCTCCTCATGTAAGTCACCATTCAAGAAGGCAATTTTGATGTCTAACTAATGCCCTATCCAACCATGATGTGTTGCCATAGCATTGACTCACCTGATGGTGGTCATACGAGATGTGGATGGAAAGATCTCATCATAATCTATGCCTTTCAACTGTGCATAGCCCTTTGACACAAGTCTGGCTTTGTAGCAATTAATGCTACCATCAGACTTTCTTTTGATCTTGTAGACCCACTTCATACCATAACTTTCTTGCCAAAAGGCAAGTCAACTAAATCCCAAGTGCCATTCTTCAAGATATCGTCTCCCGTGCTTGGCTCTCGAGTCCTCCATGCAGCTTACTTGAGAGAGGCAAAGAAGGTCTTGGTATATACACTGGCTACAAATCGTCTTCCGCGCTTAGCTATTGAGTCCACTGAGAGGGACAAAGAAGGTCTTGGTAATCATGGGTGTTTACCTAGTTTGACAGACATGGTCTGCCTCCCCTCCTTTGAGTACAATCTTGATTAACCATTTCTTGATCTCTCCCAACCCCGGATATCAACCCTCTTATCCGCCTTGATTGAGAGGGTTGCACACGAGCCGCACATGGATGTCTCTGTCAAAATACGCAATGGATATGAGACAAACAACTGAGAGCACAATGTAGCAAGACACCACGATGAAGATGAGCAAACACAAGAGAACCACCAGCCTGAAAACGTAGGACTGTGTGAAGAAGAGCAAACACAGAAGAGAGAGAAGCTGTATGAACTCTTTGCTATATACAAGATCCGGTACAATACCCAATGATCAAAAGGTGTGGGGGCAGGCCACCTATATATATAGGCTGTGGGCTGTTGGTCGACTAGCCCAAAACAAGCCGATAGCAGCCCTAAATGCTCACGACCAAAAAAGGGCAATTGGCCAGCACTAAAAATAGCCAACAACAACTCATCTAGTCGGCCAGCAAATCACAACGCCCTAGGACCCAAAAAAATGGAAAAAAAACACGAAAAGTGGGAAAACATGGAGGAACACCCACAACGAAGACCCTCTGTGAGATAATGTACAGACAAGAGATGACTACGAACACCCGCTCTCAGCTCCTGGATGTGAAACCAACCCCAGTGAGCTGGAGTGCTGCCAGAGTATCGCCTGAGGTAGAGCCTTCATGAAGAGGTCTGCTACATTGCCCTCCATCGAACAAAACTCTAACAAGATGTCATCAACCAAAAACTTCTCACGAACAAAGTGACTCTGGATGATCGTGGGTTGCGCGAGTGGAAACCCAATCTCGCCAAGTAACCTCTGCGACCGCACCACCTCGCAAGCAACACCACAAGCAGCCCGGTACTCTTACCTTTTTAGGCGATAAGGCAATAGTTGGCTGCCTCTTGCTACTCCATGAAACAGCTCCTGAGCCAAGGGTAAAACTGTAGCCTGATGTAAATCTCCTCATGTCTGGATCTCCTCCCTAATCTGAGTCACTCCAACCGTGGAGTCTGACTCCATCCGTCGTTTCCCCTCTAGTATCATAGAAGAGTCCAAGATCCTTCGTACGCTGCAGAAACCGCAAGATGTCCTTCCTGCGGCCTTGCGACCGCTGGCCAATCAAGACCTCATAACCTCCGCTCTGTAAAGGGTTTGTAAAACGCTCTTCCTGGTCCAAGACCATAGGCACAAGCTTCTCCCAAGTGATGGTGCTAAGATCAAGAGGAGTAGAAAGCTGAGTACTGAGAGGTCAGATGAGAGTGATGGCCATGTCCTCTAAAGATATCTCCTTCCCAACCTGAAGAACTTCTTGTTGAAGAGCCCGCAACTTGTTGATGTGCTCCCGCATCGTCGAAGACTTTGCAAGATCCATCATCCACATTTGCACTTCCAAGGAGATCCGCTTCATGGATGATACCCTGTTATGCAGAGAAGCCAAATGCTGCCAAATCCCTCTGGCCAGCATCATATGTTTGATATGATTAATCACATGTGGTGTGCAATTAAGGAAGATGAAAGAACGCACACGGACATTGACATGACCCCACAACTCTGCCTCAGCCTCCCGTTCTTTTCAAGTAGAGGGTAAAAGCTCCCCGTCCTCCAACTCTGGCCGTGGAACACCAACAATAATGAAATCAGCCAAGTCATAAGACTCCAATACAGACTCCATCATAACCTTACAAATGCCATAGTTGGTCTCGTCCAACTGTAATCTACCAGGAACATGGGGAGAGTAGGGATCTTCACATGCTTCTCAGCCATCTCAAGCAAATCTACGATCTCGGGGGGGTTACTTTGGTCTTGTGAAGGGAGGGTGGGTGGGAAAAAAAATGAAGAAGAGGCTGCAAATAGTATGCAAGGTGGCTGTCCATACAATGATGGCTGCCTTCTACCCGATCTCCAACTCCCGAACAACCCAAGCAATCTCCAATCAGCAACAAAAACCAGCAATCCCGCAAGCTCTTCAAATCTCCCGCAAGCTCCAAGGTCTTCAAGAAACAAACTCATAAGCGCTCCAATGTCTCCAACCTTCAAGCCACCTAGGGCTCTGATACCATGTCAGAATATGCAACGAATATGAGACAAACGACCGAGAGCACAACATAGCAAGACACCACGATGAAGATGAGCAAACACAAGAGAGCCACCAGCCTGAAAACGCAAGACTGTGTGAAGAAGAGCAAACGCAGAAGAGAGAGAGAGAGAGAGAGAGAGAGAGAGAGAGAGAGAAGCTGTATGAACTCTGCTCTATATACAAGATCCGGTACAATACCCAATGAACAAAAGGTGTGGGGGACAGGCCACCTATATATATAGCCTTGGGCTGCTTGTCGGCCAGCCCAAAACAGGCCGACACCAACCCTGAATGCTCACGACCAAAAAAAAAGGGCAGTCGGCCAGCACTGAAAATAGCCAACAGCAACACATCTAGTCGGCCAACGGATCACAGCCCCCCACGACCCATAAAAATGGGAAAAAAACACGAAAAGTGGGAAAAATGGAGAAACACTGAGCAAAATCTCCTAGGCGGGCACATCCACAACAAAGGCCCTCTGTGAGATAACATAGAGATAGGAGATGTCTGCTAACAGTCTCCACTAGAGCTTCACATGAAACTCCAACATGGCATCACTAGTGAGAGAGTGCAATCCCTCCTAAGAGCCATACGCCCCCGCATCTCGGGATCCAAGCCTCTCGCCCATTAGTTTCAATTCCAAGACTTACTCAATCGCCATGGAGAGGCCACTCCACAGGTAGGGGATGCCATCGCAACTCTACACTTGACTATGGAAGAGGATAATACTATCATTGGATGAGGAGATCCGAGACACATTCCCCACGTATCTCTGGCCATCTTGCTCCGGAATTTTTAGTACCACACGTACATGAGAAGCCCACGTAGAACGCATGTCTTCGGTTCATTTCATGTTCATTGCTTCTAGTTTCCATGTTCATGATTTACACATATGGAACTTTTGAAACACACATTGGTCTCGTACACATTAGGTCTTTTGAAGACGTTAATAAAATCTCTCTCTCTCTCTCTCTCACACACACACACACACACACAAACATATTATCTTCAGTGATGAAAATCTCTTGCCAACTAACTCTTGTGTAGACTAATAAGAGCATTTTGCATGCATCATGCTAGATTCTATTAAATCATAAATTTACCAAATGTAGTTTTTCCACAAACAATGGTATAAGGGCTTTTCTTTCATATCCCCCATAGACAAGAATGTGTACCATGGTTAATAGACATCATGATGGGCATGCATGGAAAGTTCGGTAAGCAAGGATTACAAAAACTCAGACCTACACTCCCTCAAAAGGACTTCTGGAGCTTCGAGGTTAGGGATTGACATAAGAAAAACGCTTCGTATAACCTAAAAAGGTGGTGAAGGGAGGAGCAAGGGCTAGGGATTGACCTAGAAAATGCAATTAAGGGGGGCTTAAGGGAGCTGACCAGGTAATAGGGGCTTTAGGGGTAGGGATTAACAATAATTTAGGGACAGGTATGGTTTTACAAAGTCTAGTAAGGAGGGACTGAAGGGGGTAGAAAATATAAGTTGAGGTTCAAGGGGTGGGCTTTAATCTAGAAAAATACATTAAGGAGAGTGATGAAGCTAGAAATAGAGGCAATGAGGGATGGACGGGTATGGATTAAGGTAGAAAGGGCAGCGATGGGGGATCAAGGGGGTAAGGATTCAGCTAGAAAGGGCAGTGATAGGAGAGTAAGGGCGGGGACAAGGCGTTAAGGTGAAAAGGGGGCCGGGGGGAGGAGTGGGGGGAGGGATTAAGGCAGTACTGGGGAGAGATTAAGCTAGTAATGAGAGCTAGGGATTAACCTAAAAGACGGTAATGGAGCGGGGATTAACCTAGAAAAGACAGTGAACAGGGTTAGGTTAGCTGTGCTTGCCTGTGTCGAAGACATGGACGTCGTTGGTCTGGCGGTTGTCTTTGCCGTAGCCACCGAAGACGTAGAGAGCGCGGCCGTTCTTGACGGAGTTGCAGGTGTGACCCCAACGCTTGCCAGGGCCGGCAGTGCCCCCCTTACGCCCTGGGGACTTCCCCTCCGCCCTCGCCTTAAATCTCACCCTCTCCCACCTCATGCTCCAAAAAATTTAAACATGAAAATCAAAATCAGACAAAAGCCCTTTCCAAGCTTCAACCTTCGCTCCCCACAACAACAACAACAACAAAAAAAGCCCGCTTAGCCTAGCATCACCTAAAATTAATCTCTCCCCCCGCAACACATTAAATTAATTAACCTTTGCCCTAGGGCTTATAATTGTCTTTGCCTACACCCACATGACATCCTTCAACTTTGAAAGTACCTTTCACACATTACCAACTAGCCCAAGGATCTAAAAGCATTACCCCAAACTTCTCTCATCCTCAGTATCTAGTATCTGTAACTTTGAGAGGAATTATATTAGCTTTGCTTCTTGAAAAGGCGAGTTAACCCTATGAAGTTCATAGGAGACCAAAGGGTTTGTGTGTGTGTGTGGGCGTGGGGGGGAGAGAGAGAGAGAGAGAGAGACCAATGATGTGACTATGTGAAGCTAGAGCAAAAGGAGATCGATAAGCATCAAAATGGCAACCCTTCTTGAAGATGAGAAAGTTTCATCATGAGAGAAAACCACTCTTGTGATTATGCATGACTATGAAATCTTGAGTTATTCGTACCATACAATCAAATGTGTGAGAGTATGTGTACATTTGTACGTGTGTGTTTGCATGTGTGTATGTGCATATGTACGTACTTATGTGCATGCATGTGTTAAATAAACAAAAGATTGCACAAGGGAAGTAAGATCACTTGCAAGTATCATTAGTTAAAAGAATTTAATAAACAAAAGATTGCACAAGGGAAGTAACATCACTTGCAAGTATCATTAGTTGAAAGAAATTAATATAGAGAAGATTTATTTTGAGAGATATATGACAACACCAAGAAAGTTCGAAGTAAGGTATGTGCTTACCTACACCCATCCAATAAATATACAAATGTATTAGTTTAAAGGGATTGCAAGTGTCATGGGCTCCATATACCATTCACCAATTTTTGTATTTTGTCATTCTCTATTAAGACGGTAATCCATCTCAAAAGAGATAGATTACCTCAATGAACGAGTGGCAGAGGAGGCAACAGTCACTCAAATTTACATCTAAGCTCTGGAATATCACTTGAGGGTTTGGCACTAATGAAATGTATCCATGAGCTAAGGGAATTCAAATAGAAGAAGAATTCCATAGTTTGGGGTCATGATTGTTAACAAGGGACTCCATGGGGAGAATCAAGTTATTTTTAATGACTATCAGAGGGATGTTGGAGGTGGTTTCTTGATTATGAGTGGTAATTAAAATTTATGTGGGCCACAAAGTTATATAGAGAGTGCTTTAACTACATTGAATCAAGCTGTAGTCGGGTTATTAAAGCACATGTAGAGAGTTATGAAGAGTATAAGAAAATTATGATGTGCTTTTTTGTGCAAGTTATCGTGCAAAGAGGTGTTAAAGGCCTAAGAAAAGCAATAAGGCCTTCTCACTAATTTTGGAAAAATTAGTGAAAAGTTAAGTTGACTCAAGGCCCACTCAAGAAGAGATCATTAAGTGACCCTTAGATGGTCTATTAGACTTGATAAAAATTAAGATACAATTAGGAAGGTCAAGGAAAACCCATTCTAGCCACCCACTTATAGATTATGTGGAATGAGTTTATAATAAGAGAACTAGTCCCTTAATACAAAGGAAATATGAGGAACTTGTTAACCATTATGGTTAGCATATCTCTATATTTTGGCCAATAAATTTTTGTAAGTGCAATGCAAAATATAATATTTTTCGCACTAAGTGAAAACATGATCTTGTTTATTATACAAACGTGAGTCTAATTTTCTTTCTTCTCTCTCTTGTATTCTCATGTGTGATGTTCAACTAGGTTGCATTTATTCAAATGCG
The DNA here is from genome assembly GCF_041138505.1 of Cibotium barometz. Classification (NCBI taxonomy): domain Eukaryota; kingdom Viridiplantae; phylum Streptophyta; class Polypodiopsida; order Cyatheales; family Cibotiaceae; genus Cibotium; species Cibotium barometz. The sequence continues at coordinate 39,609,723 of NC_141074.1, read as the reverse complement.
AAGTTCAAGTATATGGACAAATGGTTTTATCCATAAATGATTTAGGTGAATAATTCGATGGACACATCAACATTTTAGAAGAATCTAGCCCTTACATTTCATATATGAAAAGTTTCTTTCCTACAAAAGAGATATACACTCTCGAAACTTTATTCTACCTGCTTCATGCTTGATTGAGATTCTCATTTCTCAAGTAGAAGTCTTTTTTAAGAAGGACAAGATATAGTGTTTTAAATTCAAATTGTGTAATGTAGCTTGTTGAGCATGAGATTACTCTTGCATTGTAAGTTTAGTAATGAAATAACTCTTACATCTCTAATCATAAGAAAATCTTTTATACTAACAGTTTAACTAACAAGTGCATGAGGAAACTTTTTCATTTATCAGTCTTAAAGTATGGTGTGTACACTTCACTCTTACGTTTCTAGTTAATAGAAAAGTTATATTAAGGAGAAGAAATATGATTATGTAGATTTTTTTAAATGTTAAAATTCATAAAATCAAAATAAAAATATTAAGTAAATAATTATGTTTTCTAAGTGTGCTAAATAAATCTAGCATTTTTAGATATATATTTATCACATACACGTCTATAAATTCAACTTGTACTTGTGAAATAGAGCATGCAAAAAAAAAGTATATTTTTAGTGAAAATTTGCTAAATAGTAAATTATCTTTTAAAGAGGGAAAATCATTTCTTACTATATTAGAAGTTTTTTTTTTCATTTCTTACTATATTGGAAAAATTAGTGAAAAGTTAAGTTCCACTCAAGAAGAGATCATTAAGTGACCCTTAGTTGGTCTATTAGACTTGATAAAAATAAAGATACAATTAGGAAAGGTCAAGGAAATCCCATTCTAGCCACCCACTTATAGATTATGTGGAATGAGTTTATAATAAGAGAACTAGTCCCTTAAGTAATACAAAGGAAATATGAGGAACTTGTTAACCATTATGGTTAGCATATCTCTATATTTTGGCCAATAAATTTTTGTAAGTGTAATGCAAAATATAATATTTTTCACACTAAGTAAAACATGATCTTGTTTATAATACAAACGTGAGTCTAATTTTCTTTCTTCTCTCTCTTGTATTCTCATGTGTGATGTTCAACTAGGTCGCATTTATTCAAATGCGAAGTTCAAGTATATGGACAAATGGTATTATCCATAAATGATTTAGGTGAATAATTCGATGGACACATCAACATTTTAGAAGAATTTAGCCGTTACATTTCATATGAAAAGTTTCTTTCCTACAAAAGATATATACACTCTTGAAACTTTATTCTACCTACTTCATGCTTGATTGAGATTCTCATTTCTCAAGTAGAAGTCTTTTTTAAGAAGGACAAGATATAGTGTTTTAAATTCAAATTGTGTAATGTAGCTTGTTGAGCATGAGATTACTCTTGCATTGTAAGTTTAGTAATGAAATAACTCTTACATCTCTAATCATAAGAAAATCTTTTATATTAACAGTTTAACTAACAAGTGCATGAGGTAACTTTTTCATTTATCAGTCTTAAAGCATGGATGTGTACACTTCACTCTTATGTTTCTAGTTAATAGAAAAGTTATATTAAGGAGAAGAAATATGATTATGTAGATTTTTTTAAATGTTAAAATTCATAAAATTAAAATAAAAATATTAAGTAAATAATTATGTTTTCTAAGTGTGCTAAATAAATCTGGCATTTTTAGATATATATTTATCACATACATGTCTATAAATTCAACTTGTACTTGTGAAATAGAGCATGCAAAAAAAAAATTTGTATATTTCTAGTGAAAATTTGCTAAATAGTAAATTATCTTTTAAAGAGGGAAAATAATTCTTACTATATTAGAAGTTTTTTTTTTCATTTCTTTGAACATTATACGATCAAATGAAAATTAAGATGTGATAAAAGCTTTTTTAGAAAGAATAAATATATGAAAATTTTAAATGCAAGAAAAAATTAATATGCTTATTTTTTGTTCGCTTCATACTTACAAACACCTTTTGCAAAAAAATATTAAGAAGAAATCCATTATAGAATTATATTTATGAATTGGAGTGACATCAAATAACATCGAAAGTGCAAAGTAAATCATGTAGGCACACTTCTACACAACTCGCAACAACAATCAAATAACACTTATATAACATTAGCTATAATATATGTGTATTGTTCTTTAAGTTTATTCAGTAATAACCAAAAGTCAAAGTAAAAAGAAAAAAGAAAATTGTCTATGATGCATTGCATAGATATACATGAACAAAATAGAGATAATATGACACAAGGATCCCTATCTAGGAATTAGCAGAAATAATTTATCACCATAAACAAAGCTTTAAAAATTAACACATGAAAATACTTAGCTCTTGCATGACGCCAACATTGGGTGCAATCTTCTCCCCTCACATGTGTGGCCTATTCCCCACACATGAGTATTTTTAAGCATTCAATTGCCAAAATAGGCCATAGCCCCCAATAATACAACAGTTGTGATTTTTCTTGAAATACGCTCTCTCTTTACCCAAAATAGAGAGCTCCTAAATATTAAATTAGTTGGGGCAAGGGGAAAGCTTATAAGCTTTACAAAATAAATATTTACAAGTCTATGAAAATAAGTACATAAGCTAGGCATACAAACCCTCACCACCCACATGTTCATCACACGTAAGTACTCCAGGAATCACCTTGCCATACAAACCAACTGCAAACAAACATAGGAAGCCGCAAGCATACGTCAATGCGCACCGAACATATCAACAATAGATTAGATTGATCTATCTTACATGGAGTCTCTCTCCTGCTGACATAGTGGTAATGCACTTTAATGTGCTTAGTCCTGGCATAGTGGTAATGCACTTTAATGTGCTTAGTCCTGGCATGAGAGACAAGATTCTTAGCAACTGCCATTATGCTCTAAGTGTTAGTGAGAAGAATAAGAGTAGGGGTGTCTAAGGGGACACAAAGATCCTCTCATCTCCTGCTGACATAGTGGTAATGCACTTTAATGTGCTTAGTCCTGGCATGAGAGACAAGATTCTTAGCAACTGCCATTATGCTCTAAGTGTTAGTGAGAAGAATAAGAGTAGGGGTGTCTAAGGGGACACAAAGATCCTCTCATCAATCTTCTCAACCATACACAAAGATCCTCATCAATCTTCTCAACCATACACATTCAACTATTACAGTGAATGCTTCTTTGTATTCAGCTTCATAAGATAAGGTTGGCATAGTTGGTTATTTCTTACTTAGCCACCAAGATATGTACAAATTACCAAGGAAGAAATAATTTCCAGATGTGGACTATGGTGTATCATAATCACTTGCCTAATCGTTGAAGGCTTGTAGTTTCTAAATCACCTCCATTTGGCATAGAACTATCTAAGATCTCGAGTGTCTTGCAAGTATCTGAAGATACATTTAAATGTCTACCAGTGCTTAGTGCATGGGCAATGCATTAATTTTGAAAGTAATGACACACTGGAACTATCAAGATCTCGAGTGTCTTGCAAGTATCTAAAGATCCTCCATCAATCTTCTCAACCATACACATTCAACTATTACAATGAATGCTTCTCTGTATTCAGCTTCATAATATAAGGTTGGCATAGTTGGTTATTTCTTACTTAGCCACCAAGATATGTACAAATTACCAAGGAAGAAATAATTTCCAGATGTGGACTATGGTGTATCATAATCACTTGCCTAATCGTTGAAGGCTTGTAGTTTCTAAATCACCTCCATTTGGCATAGAACTATCTAAGATTTCGAGTGTCTTGCAAGTATCTGAAGATACATTTAAATGTCTACCAGTGCTTAGTGCATGTCATGAGTTGCACAAATAGATCAGGCATCCAACATTTTGACCATAAGTGGTTATGTCAAATGTTCATGGGCATCCAACATTTTGACCATAAGTGGTTATGTCAAATGTTCATGGGCATCTTGTAGACTAAGTTCTACAACAGGTCATGTTGGTGTAGAAATCAATTTGTAACTTTCCATGTTGAACCTCTTGAGCAGTGCCTTGAGTAGTGCCTTGATGTACCTTGACTACTTAATGACTATACCATCGTCTTGGTGTATAAATTGCATACCCAAATAGTAGTGTAGAAGACACCAAGATCTGACATCTCAAAATTTGAGGCAAGGTTCAACCTTGAAGGCTGTAATGCAATCCTCATTGGTGCCTATCACTAACATATCATCTACATCTATATCTACGTAGAGAATGATAATAAGCAAATCATGCTTGTTCTTTTTCACATATAAAGTGCTTTTTGTAGGACTATTTTGAAATCCCTGTCGAGTCAAATAGCATGAATCTTCTAGTTCCAAGCTCTAGGAGCTTGTTTCAAACCATATAAAGCTTTATTAAGTTTGTAAACCTTATGTTCTTGATGAGTTTGACTCACATAAACTTCTTCTTTCAAGACACCATTCAAGAATGTTGTTTTGATGTCCCATTGATGTAGGCCTCTATTATGGTGATCCAATTTTTGAACACATCATCAGTAGAAGTGATTATGTGTGAATCCTTTGTAGCAAAGGGCTCCCCAAAAGCCACTTTTCCCATCTCCAAAAATCATTACAAAAACCATACATTTTTTAATAACTATGAGGTGTTTACAAATGATATAACTTGGACTCAAGTGATAATCACCAAGTTGGTGCACTTTTCGTCCACGATGGGCTCTACCAAAACAATAACAAATTAGATAGTGGTTATATAGGAAGTGGAAGAAAAAGTTTCATCATAATGAATCCCTTTCGGTTGGGTATAAACTTTTGCAACAAGTCTAGCATTGAATATATTCTGATCCATTTACCTTTCTCTTGACTCACTAGTACTAATGAAGAAAAAGTTTCATCATAATGAATCCCTTTCGGTTGGGTATAAACTTTTGCAACAAGTCTAGCATTGAATATATTCTGATCCATTTACCTTTCTCTTGACTCACTAGTACTGATAGCTTTTACCAAGTGGTAGATCCATGCATTCCCAAGTATCATTTTTTGAATGGAATGAATTTTATCTGGCATGGCTTTCACCCAATATTTGGATCTTCTTGAGCCTCCTTAAAAGACTCAACTTCATTTATATCATGTAGAGAACTAAGAAATGCAAACTTAGCAATAGCTGCTGCTGAAGAAGTGGTTCGAGCACACATTTGGTGCTACTCTACAACAAAGAGTAGATGGTTTGCTATTGCAAGGTACTTCTAACCCATCCAGGCATAAATCTAGGGTCATTGATTACTATTCTTTTAGCATTTATTGCATCTTCCAGTTGATCAAAAGTTGGTACATCAATTCCTTCAGCATTTTCCCCTTGCAACAAATAAGGATTGGTAGGCAAAATCTGTTGAGAATTAGCAGATATTAGCATAGGTAATAAAGCATCAAACATGTCCAAATAATTTTCATAGGCAAAATCTATTGAGAATTAGCAGATATTTGCATAGGTAATAAAGCATCAAACATGTCCAAATAATTTTCATACGCACGCTTATTGAATTTAATCAATAGATAGATATAATCCTCTAGGAAAACATCCCCATTGATAATAATCTTCTTAGTGAGAGGATTATAGAGAGGGTAACCTTTACTTTCAACATTGTAGTCAATAAAAATGCATTTTATTTCCTTGTCATCAAGCTTAGTTGGTTTTGTGAGAGGATTATAAAGACTTTTGACACTGCGGTCGAAAAAAATACATTTCATTACCTTGTCATTAAGCTTAGTTTGGTTTTGTGCTCGCACATGTGTACATCCCAAATAACCAAAACCATGCATGTGTTCAACCTTAGGTTTTCGATTGTACCTGTTAGAAAATATGTGATCTAGCATCCATTCTTACTGGTACCTTAAAGTATCTTGTTCTAAGGTTATAAGGTTCATTTACTAGAGTAGGTCTAGTAGATACTTTCCCTTGATTAAGGCATCACCTTCTTTTAGGTGGTTTGATGAGAAATCTAAGGGAGGTGGAGAGATTCAAGGGCTCTAGGCACCCCCCTCTCATGAGCCTATATAAACAAGGCACACTACTCATTCTCTAGTGAGCAAAGTGGAGAGAGTAGAGCCCATGCTTTGTGTACTTTCTTAGTGGCTAATATTCGAATTGGTCCTCACACCACGTCTTTTAGCATGGTAACAGAGCTACCCTTCTTGGGAGCTTTCTCTATGTAAGAAGTGTGTGGGTTCATGTGTGATTTGTTTACAAAACATTTCTCTTATCATTAAGTGTAAAATTGGTGAGAGAGTTGTGTTGCATTTTTTGCTTGCATTGGTTGCATTTAGGGCAGATTTATTGCTTCATTAAGTGGCATTTGGAGTAAGGAAAAAGCCATAGCATTTTCAGCTTCTTAGCGAGCATCATCTTTGTGAGAATTGCTTTGAGAAAAATCCTTAATCATTAATCTCATCTTCTTAATTAATGGAACATTGAGGGATTGAGAAAGGGAGAGAATTTTTATGTGAAGAGAAGACTCCTTTTTCATCTTGGGTGGAACAAGAGAGAAAGGAGTGAACATTTGGTGAAGGGTTCATGAGTGAGAGAGGGGAAAGTTCAAGAATTTGAAGAAAAGATTATGAGGATTCATTCAAGCATTGAAGTAAGGGAGAAGACTAATTTGAAGGCCTCTTAGGCATCATCAAAGCCACCAATGCAGAGCAACAAGAAAGCAACAACATCAAGCTTCAAAATCAAAAGGTAAAAAAGCTCTCTGTTTTTTGTGTAAAATAAAGTGTAACCTACCTTCATTTGGAGGCTTTAATTGCCTTCTTGTGGACACCCTTTGCAAAAATTGGTTGAGGGCTTTAGTAGCCCACCTCAAGGCATCATTCTTGAAGCCTTGGGCCTATAGAAAACACACAAAACCAATTGCCTGCAAATGGGATTACCAGGTAGGTGTCTCAGAGTCTATGAAGCTGAGAAGAGAGTTTTATTGGAGGCCGTAATTTCCCAAAATAAGTCAAGCATTAGCACCTTTGTGGGGCTTTTGTAGCCCTTCTCTAGTAGGCAGTGAAGTCCTATGTATTTGCTATAGTAAATCACGTGCACCAGCAGTGCCACAATAACATCATGGAAGAGCAGCCAACCAGTGCTAATCACGGGTGTCCTAATTGAGTGTTAATCACACAAATTGTCTGCATCAGCCCCTGGAGTAGCTCAAGGCACCTTGCCTCCAATAAAAATCTCGTGATTTGGTCCACAAATCAGGGAGACATCAAGCCTCCACCAGTGCCTACACATTTTCCTCCTTCATTTTAGTAAGGGAGCTTTTATTTCCTTTTATTTTTCACTTTTTCAAAAGGTTTAAACCTTAAAGCTTCAAGTCCAAGGCTAAGTGCAAGGTTCAAATTTACAAGTTTGGATTTTTCAAATTGCTAAATGCAAAAGGTCAACAATTCAAATCCAAATGCAAAAGGTCAACAATTCAAATCCTAAGGTTCAAAGTACTCACAAATTTACTTACTGCACATCCTTTCCTGTGTGAAAGGAGTACATTTCTTTGTGAAAGTCATATTGTTCCAAGATCTAGAGATATAAAGAGAAAATTGCATTTATCATCTTGCATGGTTGAAAATCATGTATGTGTTTGGTTAGTCATAATGCCCAAATTCATCAAAACCAAAACCAAAGCACAAGTGCATAAGGTAAAACAAAGCATTCAGTCCAAGCAAATATCCAAAGATAAGTTAAAACAAAGTATTTAGTCCAAGAAAATATCCAAAGATAAATCCAAGGTAAGTTACGTGGAGTGGTCAGAGTTCCTGTGCACACACCTTCATCTATTTGGTGAAGGGATTCTTGAGTGAAGTTCTTGTTGTGACAACTAGCTCCTTTATAAAGTCCTATAACTATAAAGGACTTCCCTATTTATGTAATTTGGGAAAACTGTGTGTCTGTGTGTGCAAGGTTGAGTATCATGGCAAATATGGTGGGAAAGATGTTTGATAAAATAGATAAATTTGATGGATCCAAGTACCATACTATTAAAACCCTAAAGATCTCTCTAGCTCATCACTATGCATAAACATGCATAAACCAAGCATATACTCATCTACCCGACCACCCTCGAGCCCAAGGGTGCACATATAAATACAATGAAGTACCACATACCTTACCTCGGTGTCCCATACCACCAAGAGATATGACTTCACTCCATCAGCACATAGCTCTAGCATGAAATGGAAAGAGAGTAGACACAATTCTCTACACTAGAGAACATCCCTTGAGAGTGCCCCACGTCCCTATTATATAGGAGGGCCCTCAAGTGAGTCTTGACTTTCCAATTCCATGTGTGACCCTTGGTTGCTTGACCCTAACCTCAACCCAAGGTTAGACCTAACCCTTGCCCCACTAGAGCATGTTCTCATACTCCCATGCTCACATGCCTAGGGTAGGTTAGCCTCCTAGTATATGCACATAACATACTTCCCTTCTCTTAAAACATTGCACTCTTGCAATGAAAAGAAGGAAAACTGCGCTGAATGTTCTCAACTGACTTCCAAGTCAAATCCTCAATTTCCCAGTCTTTCCACTTAATTTGAACCTCAGGGATTAAGTGACTACGAAGTTTCCTTTCCCTAAATTCAAGTACCTTTTCAGGTTCATGTGGAACATAAGGCAAATCTTTAACTTCAACCAGTTCTTGAGGAGTAACCGTGTTATCCTCACCTCCTAGCTTCTCTTTTAGTCTACTGACATGAAAGATTGGATGAACTCTGACATGTGGAGGTAGTTTTAGCTCATACGCAACCGTGCTAATAATCCGACATATAACTTGGAATGATTCACAATATCTAGGAGATAATTTTGAGCACTATTGGAAGCTCACGGTTGGCCCTTTATTAAAAATCAACTTGAAAGAAATACATTAAAAATCAACTTGAAAGAAATACACAAGCTTAAATAGAAGAAAGCTATGCACGCGGCACAAGAATGGGTTAAATCTCCCTGTTAAAACCCTAAGATCTCTCTAGATAATTGTTATGCATAAATCAGGCATAAACTCATCCACTCGACCACCCCCGAGCCCAAGGGATGCACACATGAAATATAATGAAATACATCATACCTTTACCTTGATGTCCGGTATAACTCCAATCCAATAGTATGTAGCTATAGTATGAAATGGTAGGTGAGTAGATATTGTCCTCTACACAAGAGACCATAGCCTAAGCCTCCAAGCCTCTAAGCCCCCCTTAAGTATGCCCCATGTCCCTATTATATAGGAAGGCCCTCAAGTGACTCTTGACTCTCCATTTCCCATGTGTGACCCTTGGATGCATGACCCTAACCTTAACCCTTAAGGTTAGTCCTAACCCATGCTCCACTAGAGCTTATTCCCATGCTCCCATACTCACAAACCTAATGTGGATTAGCCTCCTAGTATAGGCATACATAACGTGCATATAACAAACTTCCCCTCTTTTAAAACATTGCACTCTTGTAATGAAAAGAAGGAGAACTGTGCTGAACAATCTCAACCGACTCCCAAGTCAAATCCTATATTTCCATATCTTTCCACCTAGTTTTAACCTCAGGGATTAGTCAACTACAAAGTTTCCTTTCCCTGAATTCAAGTACCTTATCAGGCTTATGTGGAACATAGGATAAATCTTCAACTTCAACGAGTTCTTGGAGGAGTAACTGTGTTATCCTCACCTCCCAGTTTTCCTGTCAATCTATTGATATGAAAGACTGAATGAACTCTCTAACATGTGAAGGTAGTTTAAGTTCATACGCAACCGTGCCAATCCGATGTATAACTCAAAATGGACCACAATATCTAGGAGATAAATTCGAGCATTCTCCTATTGACAAAGTCTGAGAATCTTTAGGAACATTAAAATAAACCAACGCTCCTGGTTCAAAAGACCAAGTTGAGCGTCCTCTATCAGCATAGAACCGTGCCCTATCCTAAGCACTCGTGATAGAATCCCGAGCTTTGGTTAACATTTCTTGCATATCACGCAAGAAATCCCTCGATGCATCAAGCTCGATGTCCTTAAGACCGACATCAATAGGTGCCCTGGGTTAATACCCATACATAAGCATGAACGGACTAAAACCAATAACTGTATATTTAAAACTATTATAGGCAAATTCCATCATTGGAAGATATTTTTCCCAATTTGATGCTTTTCTAGAGACATATGCACGAAGCATATCCTCTACAATCTGATTCATACGCTCTGTTTGCCCATCAGACTACGGATGATCATAAGAATTCATACTCAAAGTAATTTCCTCGTTGTAAACCATTCGGAATAAAGTAGGAAAATATAGCATTATAACAGCAGGAACTAGGGATTCATCGGTGCCCGACGTACCCACATCTGCACATGGAATAATCAATGTCCCGAGTTACCCATATCAACATAGAAAGTCATCAGCGTCTCGATGAGTCACATATGTCCATCCGTAAACCATTAGGTTGATTGTATAAATCACCTAAAGTACGGAACTAGAGAAAGAAATGCCAACAAAGGGAAAATCCAAATTTCCTTAATCCGAACACAACAAGATAAACTCTTTGAACTCTAAAGAAAGAGATTTCAAGTGAAAATGCCGACAAGATTACACTCATCAATACATGCAGACTATAGATAAAAGAAGTTAATATAGAGAATGCCCACACTATAGCTTCTAGTGAATTTAGAAAATAAGATTGTCTTTAAATGTTGAGATCAACATGCTAAGTAATGTAAGCAAAGCAACAATCTTGAGCCCAAATCAACCCATAAGATAATATATGTGAGGGATCACAAGCGTCCCATACCACCATGATACCACCCATACATACCTTAACAATTTGAAACTCCCTAGTATGCCGTCTACGAAAATATGAATAAAATCCTGTATAAAAGGAATAAGATGGCCTTATCCCAGACTTTCACATACTAAAATCTATCTCTATATACCTGAGACCACATCAAGGAATAACTCTTTCCGAGTATATCATTAGAAAAGAAATTGAATTATTGGCACCTTTCTAATGATAACTACCCAATAAACACAATAAAGCTGGGGTAAAAAAATAACTCACCTAGATACATAAACAACTAGGTATCCGAGTTGGAATATGTACAAGAGTACAAGCAATATACTCCAAAAATACGTGTAAAAAACAAAGGCAAAAAACAAAGGCAAATGCTACCTTCAAAGCACATAAAGTTATCCAAAAGATCAATAGATCCTTATAAAACCATGGATAAAAGCATAGAAGCTCCTCGAATCCATAAAAACCATAGTTGATCATAAAAATCAATGCATGCCATCTAATGGTCATTAATCATGCTAAAAGAAGCATTAAATTGGTGGCCAACTCATCAATCTAGAGTATATGAATGTGGTGTCGTTCAAGCAAAACTCCAAAGTAAACAAGTGAAACATATGTGTGTAGCACTCTTAAAAAAACCCCTAGACACAAGTGATCTAGGTAGAACCTGATGAGTCCATATAAAACTTGAAAAACATCCAATAAAATTCACAAAAACAAACAAATCAACTAACCTATGATAGAATTTGTCTTAGGCTTAAGAAATTAAGCCAGACCACACTTAAATAAGTGCAAAATAAATTATCATGAAAAAGTGTCAAAGGTGAAACACACTTTGAACACAGATTCTAGCCATCAAAAGAAATTAAGGAACATGTCCAAAAAGAATGGCTAAACAATGGTAAAAAATCATGAAAACATCATTTAGACCAAAAAAATAACTACTAATACGAGGTACAATCGTATTAATAATATGCGAATAACCCGCATCTATCTAATGTCAGCATGAGAAAACGTACTTCAACATTAAATAACCCTCAAAAATATTAAATTCTCGAGAAAAAGAATTATCATGATTTTTTCCTAATTTTTTCTAATTTTATAGGGCCTTAAAATATGATAATTTTAAATTCCACCAAACCTATCTTATGGCATTGCAAACCTATATTTTTGCCAAAAAAAAGCAATTTAATTTGCCAAAATACCATTGATATTTTATAAATACCAAATATTTAGGATTTCTAAAAATAATTTCTAAAAAAATCCTAATTTTTCCTTCTTGCTTTGGATGTCCCAACTTGTGCCATAGGTCTCTCGATCCTTTCATGTTCAATGATCCTATATATGCAATCGTAGATACCCTACAATCGTTCCTCCTCTGTTCTGGCCCCAGATATAGATTGGACAATTCCTTCCCAACTAACACCATAAGCTTGGCATGTGGAAAAATCAACAAGAGTCTCTATTGATGCATCATACTCCCAAATCATTTGTAAGAAGACGTTGATCCATGACTTGAAAGCCTAGCTCTTTCCCTGAGGTAGATGCAATGTTATTGCTTGTATCGAGACTATCAGGCACTACCTACGTAGTCCTGGCTTGGGACTCGTTTTTGGGTGTATTGGGCTAGTAATTATCGTAGTGCCAATTGCAAAGTCTCTTCTTCCGCCCACACTTCTTCTAATGTCCTACCATCGGGCATAAGCACTCGTGTAAGGGGCAGTTCGATGGTCACAGTTGTAGCAAGTGCAACAGGAGATGTATGGACACGGATATCAATGCTCCCTACTTGCACAATGAGAGTACACTAGATGTCTCTCTAAATTTTACCTCAATGCCTTCATCAACATGGTCTGTAAGACATAAGATTTGGTTTAGAGGTAGTGCAGTTGCGGCCGAACCTCTGAGGTAGCTAGCTACGCAGTTAAAAAGACTGGTAGCTAGCTTGACTAGTGAGACATGGTTAGGGTTCTCACTTCTTGGGACTGGGGATCCTTCCATTGACTCGAAATCTGACAATGTATCACTGGTCCCTAGTACAAGTCCTTGTACAATGCTAAACCGGGTTTTGACCCACGGAGGTCATGAGCTCAATGTACGCACCTAGCTCGATAGATGCAATATCATCTATATCAACCTCTAATACATGCCCAGATTGTAGGTGCATGTAAATATGGGATGTTAGAAGGTCCTATAAATGCCCTGGATAAGTTGTGAATTTTTTAATTTTTTTTGTTAAAAAAGGATTCAATTTTTTTCGGACTGCGGGCCAAAGTTTTTTCAAAACATGTCTTTTGTGTTTCTTAATCCCTCTGGCACCAAAAATAGTGTATTTTTTTTGGGTTAGTGAAGCGCTATAGGCGTTGGCTCCCATAGTTAAGGAAGCTCAACTATGTAAAAATGCAAATTTGTCGGGTGTCACACAAGTTGTGTCAACACGACGCAACAACCTACAACATATATTAGGCAAGTTTGTGCATGTAATTTTCAAAAAATATCTATATATTTTTTACCCCTATACCTTTTACCTTTTCACTTTTCACTTTTTTTAATTTTTATTTTTTGCTTTTTACATTTTCAGTTTACTGTTTATGGTTTCAATTTTCGGTTTTATCGAAAAGGGGTTTTCCTAGAATCTTTAACTTGGGGCTTGCACACATTAAATGCATCCAGACACTGAAAGACTTTTGGTTTTTAGGCTAGTAGCTTAAAAGCTTGCATGCATTAAATGCATCCATCCACTCAAAGACTTTTAGACTTTTTGGGCTAGTGGCCTAAAAGCTTGCACACATTAAATGGGGCCAGCCAATCAAAATGCCCCAAATTAGGGAGAGGATTAAGCATAATCAACTCGCATTAATTACACTTGCAAAAATGCATAAAATGCAAAAAACACAGAAATTTTTGTGTGTACCAAATCCTCCCCTAATTTTTGTTATTATCCCAATTTCTCCACGTAAGGAGTCAAAATTAGGATAAACACTATGCTAGGAAACCAATTTTATGGTATATTTCACCTAGACCCTTATCTTAGCTCCCAATATTCACACCTTGGGTGTCCATACCTAAAATATAGGTCCATGGCTATCCAGGGCTGCCTTGTGCAAACACTTAATCTAAAAATGCAATCTCCATAAATAATCCCATGGTGCGTCTTTCATAGACAAGCGCGGCGATTGCACACGTAAAATATACAATGCGCAACTTTAATGTCAACGACCAAATGAAGTGACGGTTGCCAATGGATGGCATCGATGCTGGAGAGGTGTCCAATGAGGGTTAACACATTCTTATCTTGCCAGCTCATTGATTTATCATGTTTGCATTATTATGGACCGCTTGTACATAGTACTCTAGTACTTATGTTGGATTTTCACTTATCTTTTGTACCTTCTTTTGAGAGTAGGAGAAGAGGAAGATTTCAGCCTTCCATCTTTGTGTGTGTTATTCATTATTGTGTGAGTGTGTGTGCTTGTTTTGCAAGAGCTTGAGCCCTCTCTTCTCCCCCAATATTTTCATGGTATCAAAGCTTGGTTTAAGTTAAGGAGCTGAGTGGCAAGCAAAGGAATCTATAAAGGCAAAGGAAATGGTACATGGGTGGGACTAGTATCATCTCTTTCCCTTCTTGTTTAGGTATGACACCTCTTGGGTAGCTCTATTGAGAGCCATACATCTCCGATTCAGGAGCTATCTTCACAGGTGTGGTGCGTAATACTTTGCATTACATGTTTTGCAGCTAGAATCACATTTTGAGTATGTTTTGATCTTTGTTCAGCCAAAATGTGGTTATTACAGTACAATAGTGTATTTTTGGAGTACAGATAGTGTTTACACATGTATTGCTAATCTTATGTGTATGTACATGTACTTTAGTCACATCTGGTGACATATAGGTTGTGCAAAAGTACCGCTACAACAGTAGAGAAGATACTATTGTGTTACAGGTTGCATACATAAATTGTCTATTTGTTTGCAAGTTTCTAGTTGTTTACAGGCAAACATGTTTGACAGACTTAATTAGATTATCAGGTGATAAGCTAGATAAGAATAACTTCCATGCTTAGAAGTTCATAATGGGTAAAGTATTTTGGGACTATGTTTGATAGACTTACTTATCAAGTGATAAGTTAGATAAGAATAACTTCCATGCTTAGAAGTTCATAATGGGTAAAGTATTTTGGGACTATGTTGAAGGAGACAATGATGAGAAGCCTCCAGAGTTACCTGAAGAAAATGCTACTCCAGCACATGTAAAGGCATTCAAGGAATGGAACCAAGGTGTAAGGAAAGTTATGTATTGGCTTTCAATCAGTATCACAGATACAATGTGATAGGAAACATAAAGAGGATGCCAACACTCTAGCAGTTGCATGTGAGAACCTAGGTGTAAATGTTCCACACTAACACAAAGGAAAAGGAACTGTAGCTAAAATAAGAGTTATATACTATGGAGAAGAGAATCATATCTATCAATGAGTATGCTTTAAAGATCAAAGATCAAGGACATTGTTAAATCCCTTGGATCTTTTAATTTATCGGTGGAAGATGATGATTTAGTGAGCATCTATTTGAATGGGCTTGGCATAGAGTACAAGACCTCCATTGTAGTCAGGAAGAATGTTCCAAACTTTTGGGACGTAGTGTCTATGCTGATCAATCATGGAATCTTCTTCATAAAGTAAGACAAGGAAGGCTAAGGTAGCCACAACACCAAGAACAGATCCAGGACCACGCATGTCGACGAATAGGGTAAAAAACCCAGTTTAAAGATTGATGTATGATGGTTATGTAGCTCACCATTATGTATACATGGCAAAGGTTGTGTAGGAGGTTGAACCCACACGTTTTGAGAATGATGTCGGGCATGTACATTAGGAGAAATCCATGGGTGAAGAAATGGCTACATTGGATGCAAATAAGACATGGGAACTGGTGCCTATGCTGGAGGGTAAAAAGGCTATTGGATGTAAGTGGGTTTACAAAGTGAAGCACAACTTGCATAGCACGTACAAGGCAAGGTTGGTTGCCAAAGGTTATGCTCAGACCCATAGCATTCATTATGAGGAGACATTCAGGCCCATTACCAAGATGGCAACCATGAGAGATGTTATTGTAGTGGCTACATCAAAAAGTTGGGTTTTAGATCGGATGGATGTAAAGAATGCATACTTGCATGGTGAGTTAAAGAAGAAGTATATTTGGAATAGCCATTTGGTTATGAGGATTTGAGTTACCCATATTATGTGTACACGCTACGTAAAGCCTTGTATGGCTTGAAGTAGGCATCGAAGAGCATGGCATGATAAGATTGCACAGTATCTTATCACCATTGGCTTCATATGGAAGATGCTAATCATTCACTCTATGTGCAAAAGAGTGTTAAAGGGATTATGTTCATCACCATCTATGTGGATGACTTGATTGTTGGCGGTAACAATGAAGAGGAAGTTGTTGAGAATGTGAAGGGTCTCCTCAAGAAGAAGTTTGACATCAAGGATTTGGGTGAGCTGAGATAATTTATTGGCTTGAGGTCATAAGGGCTTAAGCTCTCTCTCCTCCCTCAAACTTTTCACCCTAAAACATTTAACAAAGCATGTGTGTAACCCATTAACATGGAGATGTGTAGGAGGAAAATGGATAGCATGAGGAACTCACAATTTTTGGTTCTCCAATATAGCAATGACATCAATTGGTATGATCGTTACTCAAGTTAAATAATCTACCACTATAGGATGGGAAGAATATAAGAAACATTGCAAATGCATTTTTTGCTTATAGCTATCACATACAAACACATGTAAATACTCCATACACACTTTTTGTTTTTGTCCCCCTAGAATGGTCATGACCATGAAAGTCAAGCCCTCTCTTGCTATGCATCTCTTGAGAGGTCTCTACTATGTCTCCTTGAGGTCTTTAATTCTTTGATGTAGAGGCTTGCTTAGTTGGAGGTACTACATTAGGTCCAATGTCATGTTATTCTCCTTCAACACCATGGGAATCTCTTCCTATTGCATTCCCTTCCTATTCGTGATATTGCTCAAATTATACAACATGAGAATAGCAAGAAATGTGATGTTAGCACTACGTTTTACAATAGCATATATGCATTTGGATGGTTTTAAAATAGTAGGTCGAATAATAATATGTCCACAAATCATACTCGGACTCATGGATTGAGCCCAGTGGTGGATTGTCAAGCCACCATGGGCATTCCTAAGTTTCCCCTAGTGGATGAGTTCCTTGTCTTTCCACGATGATGGGGATACATGGAATCTACACTATTCACATCTATCCATGTGTGTAGAGGGTCTGGGAAGTTCTCCAAAGTGCCACCCCTATACCTAGACCTTATCCATCGGCAATTGGATATCAAGTTTAAACAAAGTTCTCATCAAGCACAAATGGCAAACTAAATATAATAGACAGACATGTTTAAGAGTTTCATTTCATATCTATAAAACTAAGCACTTTGAGCTCTCTTCCATCTGGTGTTGCTTCTCTAAATCCTTTCCCACTCATATCTTTCCAAAGATCAGGGAAAGAATAAGAAAGATCTAATGTCCCACATATCTTTCCAAAGATCAGGGAAATAATAAAAAAGATGCAATGCTCTTTACTGTTTCAAAAAACCCTCAAACTCTCGAGGCATGGTGAGGAGTTCTTCGATGATGCTCTTATCTCCTTGTAAAGTACTCCCAATATACTTTCTCCTTTACATAGTTGAGGAGCTTCTTGGCTTCCCCAAACTTTCCCAAGGCTGTAGGCATGTGGAGGACCTCTTTTTTTCTACATTTACATGTTTAGGGTTTAGATAAAACATGTTAAAATGTAGTCTAAAAGGATCTTAAACTTACCTTTCTGGATTGAGACGTGTGCTTGCTAGAGTATATAGCTTATCCTTTGTCAAACTGACAAGCCCCTTCTTTAATTAATCATAATTGTAGAGAATCTGAAAGAAACCATCCGCATTTTTTGGATTTGCAATCACAAGTATTTTGTATGCTTTATCCCTAAAGGATCATGGGCTTCTAATACTTCTCGGTATATTATTTTAGTGTCATGGATTTCTTTTCCACCAATAACTCTACACCATTTTTTATAGCCATAGAATATTCAGCCTGCGTCCACAAAGTAAACACATTAATTAATGTTAAGAATGAACTAAGAAATGTGAAGATTGACAACGCAAGTATTTAAAAGCTTATTTTACTTTCCAAACAAGCTTGCACAACACGGTTGCAAAGGTAATTGTATGATGTTTGGCAAACCCATAGCATAATAGTAAGTTTATTTTCTCAATCTGTTCTATTGGCTTGAATGGTCTTTGTTAAAATGCCACGTAAAATTTTGTTTATGCTCTCTTCCTGGCCATATAACTACTTAGAGATACCTTGAAGGTGGACTACAAACCACCACTAATTATTGGGACTTCAAGGAGAACAATCATCTTTGACCCTGAGCCTTTGTAAATGAGTTGTAAATTGAAATTGAGTTGTAGTCTCAAGAGCCACTGAGCAATATTTGCATATATGTGCAAGCACATTATTTCATTTAGATGCATAAGATTAAAATCAAAGCATAGACTTTGGCAATTTGGTATTTTGTAAAGCTAAAAAGATTTCCCCTAGCTAGTCTCAAATATTTTGATAAAAATAGAGCTCTCTATTTTGAGATAAAAGAGTGCCGTGCAAACTAAAAGCACCACTTTTGTATTTTTGGAGGCTATGGCCTATTTGTGGCATTGAATATATATAAATACTCATGTGTGGGGATAGGCCACACACAAAAGGGGGAACATGAAAACCTTGAACTCACAATGTGAGGAACGGGAAAAGTTGAACAATATACAATTGATGAATTGTTTCCTTTTGGGCTTCAAGAAAATAGTTTACACAATTTTATCATCACTATGAATCCCTAGTCCTTTGATCAATGTTGCAAACAAAAATTTGTTTAGACACTAGCATGCCAAAAGATGACCTCGAAATCAGCTCTTCCTTGTCTACACTTGTGGATTCCAAAAGTGAGGGTTATTTGAAGGAAGTTTGCAACATATCACTTGACATTTTTGATAAATGGTTCCAAGAGGGTGGGGAAATCAACCCTTAAAACCTCCTTATATCCCCTCCCTAAATCGATACCAAGGACGACCCCATATTGTTATTATTATAAAAAGTTTGATTCACCTCACCTCACAATGTCCTATGCCACGTTGCATGTGTATGCAAGGGTCTCCTCAACTTCCATCCACAAACCCCATACTACTATTATTGTAATAGTGTGAGTCACAACACCTCATAGTGTCCTCTTCCACGTTGCATATGTATTCAAGGGTCTCCTCAACTTCCTCCTATTCCCAAACTTCTAACTCAAAGACTCCATGCTTGTACTGCAACAAACCAGCATATGTCTTAGACCCTAAGTGGTGGAAGAGTGCACTTAATAGAGACAAGAAGGATTTCCAAGTTCAAAGCTATGCTGGATATCCCTTTGTGGAATGTTCATATATACACATTGCATGCCTTATGTCAGACTATCAAAAAGTTGGTGTTTCTATATATTGGATTTTCTTAGAAGCTTCGTCCTGAGAAACAAAAGATGCAAGCTATTCAAGCATTAGAAATGGTCTTATCTGACATTGGTCTTCATGGAGGAGATGTTAATATAACAAAGGATCTAAAGAACTCAACAAACGGTAAAGAAGTTCCTGTCGTCTCACAAGCCATCTCAAAGCCAGAAGGTTTCTATCAAAACCTTAGCACAAAAGAAGACTTAAAAGACATTAAAGGTATGCTTCCAAAGTAAAGTATGGATTGTGGAAGCTGGTACACAATGTAATAAAAGACCATGAAGTGGATGGTCTTGCAAGAAATGTGAAGCCACAAGTGTGGGAGGCTCTCAACAAACTTTTCATACTTTGCGAGGACAAGCACACTTAGAGAAAGGATGACCATCAGGCATTTGAAGAAGAGCTCAAGACTTTTGGAAAATCCATGGCATGGACAGACTGTAACAAAACACATTACATGGTAATAAATTTTAGAAACTTTCCTTAGCCACATAGTGTAAACAATTCACACTACAAAGTAACATGTTTTGTATTATTTGTGCAGCATATAATCTACAACCACCTGCCATTTTTTGCCAAAAAAATTATGGATGCCCTACAATTTGGTCTACACAAGGGATGGAAAAGTATCATTACACAACACGTAATTCTTTCTTCAGACATGCATAGCATTTTAGGGGAGCTCAGAAAGCAAATAGTATGAAGCAAGTTTTCCAATGGTTCTACCAAGGAATCCTGCAAAGATTGCACATCAAGAGGACACTTAAAAGCTCACAATTAAAATTGGCATTTAAAACTGTACAAAAGCAAAGAAAAACACAAATTCTTGACAACTCAACAGCTGCATAGAAGCATGCAGAGTGGAGACAAACAAAAATGTACTTCAACCATTGCTGGGTTGATAGATCGGGAGCTGAACATTCAGCTACATATTAAAATGCAATGTACAAGAATATTCAAGTTCCTATTTGTCTCTAGATACAAACTTTTTTGATAATTGACTACCGAGTAATTACATGTGCAATTTTACTACATTTGTTCTTACAACCTACGAGTGGATGCTTTTCTTGTTATTTTGATTTGGTAAGCTCTTTTTTTTCAAAAGGCCTTGCCCTTCTGGCTCTTCAACAATAGGATCATCTAGCTTTTTATATGATTGATCTCCTTCAATTTATAGAATCTTCAGCTTTGGTGTAGCTGCTTCTGTGTACCTCATAAGATGATGCTTACCATGACCATCCAACATTAAAGGGCCTTTTATGCAACTTGATAGTGCATAGGCAACGTTGCTCGAGATAATATCCCACTCTAGAGCACTACTTGCCTGGATAATAGCCAAAAATATTGAGAGCGTATAGCTTCTCAATCAGTATAATCTTGTCCTTTTGGCTATCGATTGGATGTCCTCCAAGAAATTGAGATAAATTTTTCAAGAAGAAAAGTGCAACTTCCCCATCATTGCTGAAATGCCAGTGATAAATTAGCATCTTTTTGCATATGACAGCTTGCTGATGTAGTGTGACAAACTATATGATTGACCAAGGCCTCTCTCTCTGCTCCCAGATGATCTCAAAAGGAAGCTTTCATCTTCAATTAGTAACTGAAATTAAGAAAACAAAGCTTTAATGAACAAATATAGTAGCATGACAACCTGACCCTTCAAATTTAAAAAGACAAACCTTTATATTCTCATCTGCTTCCAATTGCTTGTCTGACCATAGAAAAATGTTTCTTTTAGAAGATCCTCTATTGATTCCTCAGTCTTTATGTCCTTGCCAAGCATGTCATATTTGAGATCCTTTTGCACTTGGTTAAATGTTGCATCATCCATATCTTGACTCTTCTCAAACTTGGCAGCCTCCTCAAAAGAGAAAGCCAATGACTCTTGTGAGTTAAAGTTGTCCTCCAGAGAGATGTAGGGATCATCCTCATCAATGAACCCAGAATCCAGAGTGCAAGATTGGGAAATCATTGCAAGTGCATATTCCTCTCTTAAATTCAATATACATTATATGTCATATAGCAAAACATACTCCACATCTCCAATCCTAAAAGTTGGGAGGAGCAGTGGAACAACATGATTAGAGTTGTTAATGTCTAGAGCTTGATCATCAACTGTTGTCTTCAATGTCTGTGACCTTAAAGCAATAAGGTCCATAGCAAGAATGTTGATCTTTTCCTTTACATACTTTTCCTTAGCCTCTTCATCTTGACTTTTAACCTCATCTAGCTCCCCTGCTTCTCTAACTTCCTCAAGATACTCCTCCTCTTCTGTGTGCTCTGAGAGCTCTTTTGGTACTCCATGCACATACCAAAGGTAGATTGCAAAAGCCAAACTTTCATCAAGAAGCCTGCACTTTCTGGGGTGCATGGAACACTTTGCCTTGGTAGTTTTTGTGGCAATTGTTCATACCTTTTGTTGACTGCATTCTTGTATCTCATATCTATCAATATATCCTTGATGTGGATGTAAGCTTTGTCCTCAACACAAACCCTTCCTTTCTCTGTAAGACATTGGAACAATTTGATCTCCTCAGCCAAGAACTCTTTGTGTTGATCCAATATTTTTGCATAGTACTATTCCTTGTCTAACATCTCATAGAATATGTGATAATCTTCATGGGAATTACTTCTATAAAGGAACTCAAACAGCATCATGTCACATGATTTCTTCTCTGGTAGAAACAGATCCCTACTTTTTCGAAACTAAACAAATAGAGAAGGAGACAGAATATAAGAAGAACATGACAAGATCTACCTTCCTCAAGTGTAGTGCCCTCAAGTTTGAGGGACCTTTTTCATGGGTTGTGCAAGGTCTCTCTCTTTCCCTTTTCCCTTGATCTTTTGTCTTTTTTCTACAAGATTATACAATCTATATAAGGTACAATACTTAGGAATCTTGATAATTCAATTTGAGGTATGGTAGTTACAGCTTACCTAGAGCAATCTCTTGCTTCAGTGCCTCATGAGCAAATCTTACAGACCTTTTGAGAGGCCTTTTTCTCTCTCCAGGATCTGAGTAGTCAAAAAAATCAATGGCAACATAAGGGAAAACAAGTTTGTTCAGAAAGAGCCAAAGAATGCGATTTGAGGGCTGGAGGATTGCCCAAAATTTGAAATCGCGTTGTATTGCGCTTTCTCAAGAAAAAAGCCAAACAATGCGATATAGGATCTTGAGCAAGGCCTAGGGCCTCAAATCGCATTCTTTGGCTTCTTATTCCTGTAATACTTTAGCAAGTTCTAATTGTTCCAGTTTCAAATACACCAAGGTATAATAAGCTACAACCCTGAGACTGGCACCACCCTCACACACCATAGAATAGTCATTGAGGAAGGTTGAGGTTTCATACCTTCTTGGTTTTTCATCCCTATTGGTGATGTCTTGTTAGGCTTGGCAAGTGCTCCTTGAATCGGTGATAGGGTTGTTGGATACTAGCGAGAAATGTGACATGGTGCCTGCTTGTTGGGCAAGTGCTCCTTGAACTAGTGACAGGGTACCTACTTGATGGTAGCCACCAACAGGGAGTGTGAGGGAAACTAGCCACATGCAAAAGTGTTAAGGAAACAAGACACATGCAAAAAAGGCATCTTCCTCGAGATCAACGGATAAAAAGAGCATTTAATGCCCACATGTGTCACCCGCTTTTTTCATCTCATGATTCGTGCTTACATCGTCATGATTTCAAATTGAACGAATGCCGTTATTCTCCCATATAGGTCATTCTTTCTCACACCTTTTGCTACTCTTCCACCACTCCTACTCACCATCTCCTTGCATCAACACAACTGGGGACATCCACCTCCCAGTGCCTGGGCTAACTCTAACTTGACATCTACCTCAATCTGTCTATCAAGGGAGACACAGATAAGCTCCTTCTCAAGTTTTTACAAGATCTGGTGATAGTCAAGGCTTGCATGTGCTTGTTGCATGTATTCATGGTGTTCTTGGGTGCATTTGAATGGTTGCATGGGCTATCAAAGAGAACACAATATAAGATTTCATAGAGTTTGGTGAAATGCACAGTTGGTTTTCAGGTTTGGTGTAGGATGCACAGATTAAAAAGTGCTAAAGAATGCAATGTAGCACTTGCAAGGTTTTTCAATCACTGAAATCATGTTATTTGGCGTGTTTCCAAAAAGATGTTGTAGAAGGCACTTTGGGCATGTGGAATCCAGTCGTCTAGGCATATCGCATTCTTCAGCGTCAAATACCAACACTTGTATGTATTTCCTTTGGTAGGTACAAGTCATTTTCTGATCAATGGGGGGCAAGGACTAAGCAAATAGCTAGGGTAGAGGGGAAGGGTCCTCCTATTGCAAGGGTTCCCAACAGAAAGGGCACTAGCACCATCCAAGTCTAGAGCCCCCATAAAAGGAAAGTACATGCACATCCTTCAGCAAGCAGAGACAAGGAGATTCACCCAGAGAGTGATAGGCCTGAGAGAAATAAGAAAGGCACAATAGGCTATTGGGTTTGCTATCCCCAAGGCACCCTTCTAGAGGATTGTGAAAGATGTTTGTGATAACTGGTCATTGGGAAAGAGGTGGCAGAGGTCTGCTATCTACACACTCCAAGAAGCAATAGGATACTTCCTTATTGAGTTCTTCCAGGACACTATGCTGGTTGCTACACCCACAGGAGTACAATCATACTCAAAGACATGGAAACCCTCAAGAGGGTACGTTGGAGATATGACTAGCTCCTTCATCCTACTTACTGGGTAGATGTGAATATGAGGGACATTCATGGTACCACCAGCAAGGAAGCCAAAAGATGAAGGAATCAAGATTCAGGAGGTAACACATAATAGAGATACAAGGGCAAAGGCTGCCTATGAGCAGTCACTAGAAAGCCAAAAGGATGCTGCTTCTTAGGCTCTATCCCATGCTACTACCATTTCAAGATGTGAAGAACTTGTTGAGATTGCTAGACTTGGGGTCTATAACTATTATCAAAATAGAGGAGGTTGATGCTGACAAAGAGATTATTTTATCAAAAGAATGCATAAGGATCTTAAGGAAAAAATCTGCAAAGGTTTCAAACTCAATTATTTTTGCTTGTTTATGGTAAGTTCCTAACCGTTTGGTACAATGTTGGTAATGAATTTTTGAAAGCCTTTGTGACCAAACCTTTTTTGACAACATAATGATCCAAGTTACCTCTAGACGTCCAACCAATGGTATATATTTTGGACCCCCCACTTCTCTCAGGCTTTAAGAAATTTGAGAGAGCTAGTAACAAGCTTAACCAAATGGTTTACACACTGCAACTTTCATAGGGTCAATCCTATCCTTTTTCCCTATCACTTAGAGTAAGTGAATGTTGCCTATCATCTTTATCTTTTTACCATGTCCACTTGAAGATGACTGATTTATGTCTTTCTTACAGTGGGCATTGGAGCTCTATATGCATTGATGTCTAGGATCATGAATGCTTTCTCTTCAACTCCTTATATGGGACCCATCAAGAGCTTTATCTGTATGTTTCCCTTCCACAAGTTTTGTTATATTTTGGTAAGGTTATTTTGGAATTGTTTATAAGTACATCTCTTTGTTGTAGATCCTTAAAGAGACTATTCAATGCTCTTGTTCAAATTCCCGCCAATGTCAATCTTCTAGACTTTGTTAAACCTCTTTTTATGCCTGTAAGTGCTGCCCTTCCCTCTACACATGATGCTGGCTTTCAATATGATGTAACGGATTGCTTATGATTTTTAATGCATGTCCAAACTCTACAGCAAAAATATGGATACTCCTGTGGATGAAGGACCTTGATACATGCAAAATATATGTTGGAAAATCATTATGATTTTGAAAGACCAGATATTGTAGTTCATACACCCATTCATTTATAATAACAATGTACACTAATCAATATGGGATCAAAAGAACTAAACTTCATTAATCTTAATTACAGCTTGATTAAGGAAGCTTGATTAAGGACAGTTACAATGTAGAGTTTGTGGATAGTTTTAGGGATAAAACTGTAAGTTCTCTCCTAGACCATGCTCATAGAGAACCAAGAGAAGAGGTGCATGTGCCAAAAATAGGAGAGACTCAGGCGAGCAAATCAAAGAGAAGGAAAGCATAGCATCTAATCCAAAGATAGGGGAAAATTTTGAGGAGGATACCATAGAAAAGAAGCCTACAGAAGAGGGGACAATGGAACAAGAGCCTATAGAAGAAGGCACTATGGAACAAGAGCCTATAGAAGAAGGCACTATGGAACAAGAGCCTGCTCTTCTGCCTGCTGCAGAAGAGGATCCCATGGTACATGAAAATGTTGCTCAAAAAAGGAGTTCATGGAAGATGGGAAGCCCTTGGAGAATGAACATGTGGCACAACTTGACCCTTTATCTTCCTTGGAGCATGAGCTTATGCCAGGAGTTGAGCCTTTGACCTCCTCTCCCACTGTGCCAAAAGAATAGCCCCTGCCTGAGGATCAACCTATGCCTTTCCCCATGGATCAGCCTCTCCCAGAGGATTTGCCTCTCCCATCATCTGCACAAGTAAAGCCACAATCTGATGAGCCTATCCCATCACCTACTCTCATGTAACTACTTTTGTAATGATGTGTTAGCAAACCTATAATTGTTGATCTTGGCAAATTTTGACAATCATATTTGGGATATCTTTACATTGTATCTTGTTCTCCCTTTGATGCAGTACCTTTTGTGATGTTGTTTCAATTGTATGTATGATAAACTCAGATATTAAGCAGGCTTAAGTTATTTCATTTGCATTTTTTTTTGTTCAAAATAAATGAGAAGCTTCTTGAAACATTGCCTGTTGTCTCCAGGAGCACTTCATGACGTAATTGTGTAAGTGTGCAGCACTGTCTAAATGATATAGCACCTAATAGCAATCCATCTTCGTAAACCTTAATACCAACCAATTCATTATCATCACCAAAAGAGTTTAGGTCTTGATCCATTGGGACCAATTGATTTTGAATAAGCCTGCTGCGTTTGTAGTGAAAAGAGAATATGAAATTATGAGTTGTAATCATATATTTGATTGCAATTGAGTTTGGTACTGTCATGAGAATATATTTTAAGTCCTCTTTAAGAATATTATTTTCCCCTCTTGAGTAATTTGGGGATGCCTAGGTTACTCTTGCGTCATGCCGACTAGGTTAATATCGTGGGTGACACCACTATAAATATTAATACGTGCGGTATATAACGTATGCTTAGGGCCGTCTATGATTATTTCAGTTAAGTTTGTATGGCAAAAAAATAACTACTAATACGAGGTACAATCGTATTAATAATATGCGAATAACCCGCATCTATCTAATGTCAGCATGAGAAAACGTACTTCAACATTAAATAACCCTCAAAAATATTAAATTCTCGAGAAAAAGAATTATCATGATTTTTTCCTAATTTTTTCTAATTTTATAGGGCCTTAAAATATGATAATTTTAAATTCCACCAAACCTATCTTATGGCATTGCAAACCTATATTTTTGCCAAAAAAAAGCAATTTAATTTGCCAAAATACCATTGATATTTTATAAATACCAAATATTTAGGATTTCTAAAAATAATTTCTAAAAAAATCCTAATTTTTCCTTCTTGCTTTGGATGTCCCAACTTGTGCAATAGGTCTCTCGATCCTTTCATGTTCAATGATCCTATATATGCAATCGTAGATACCCTACAATCGTTCCTCCTCTGTTCTGGCCCCAGATATAGATTGGACAATTCCTTCCCAACTAACACCATAAGCTTGGCATGTGGAAAAATCAACAAGAGTCTCTATTGATGCATCATACTCCCAAATCATTTGTAAGAAGACGTTGATCCATGACTTGAAAGCCTAGCTCTTTCCCTGAGGTAGATGCAATGTTATTGCTTGTATCGAGACTATCAGGCACTACCTACGTAGTCCTGGCTTGGGACTCGTTTTTGGGTGTATTGGGCTAGTAATTATCGTAGTGCCAATTGCAAAGTCTCTTCTTCCGCCCACACTTCTTCTAATGTCCTACCATCGGGCATAAGCACTCGTGTAAGGGGCAGTTCGATGGTCACAGTTGTAGCAAGTGCAACAGGAGATGTATGGACACGGATATCAATGCTCCCTACTTGCACAATGAGAGTACACTAGATGTCTCTCTAAATTTTACCTCAATGCCTTCATCAACATGGTCTGTAAGACATAAGATTTGGTTTAGAGGTAGTGCAGTTGCAGCCGAACCTCTGAGGTAGCTAGCTACGCAGTTAAAAAGACTGGTAGCTAGCTTGACTAGTGAGACATGGTTAGGGTTCTCACTTCTTGGGACTGGGGATCCTTCCATTGACTCGAAATCTGACAATGTATCACTGGTCCCTAGTACAAGTCCTTGTACAATGCTAAACCGGGTTTTGACCCACGGAGGTCATGAGCTCAATGTACGCACCTAGCTCGATAGATGCAATATCATCTATATCAACCTCTAATACATGCCCAGATTGTAGGTGCATGTAAATATGGGATGTTAGAAGGTCCTATAAATGCCCTGGATAAGTTGTGAATTTTTTAATTTTTTTTGTTAAAAAAGGATTCAATTTTTTTCGGACTGCGGGCCAAAGTTTTTTCAAAACATGTCTTTTGTGTTTCTTAATCCCTCTGGCACCAAAAATAGTGTATTTTTTTTGGGTTAGTGAAGCGCTATAGGCGTTGGCTCCCATAGTTAAGGAAGCTCAACTATGTAAAAATGCAAATTTGTCGGGTGTCACACAAGTTGTGTCAACACGACGCAACAACCTACAACATATATTAGGCAAGTTTGTGCATGTAATTTTCAAAAAATATCTATATATTTTTTACCCCTATACCTTTTACCTTTTCACTTTTCACTTTTTTTAATTTTTATTTTTTGCTTTTTACATTTTCAGTTTACTGTTTATGGTTTCAATTTTCGGTTTTATCGAAAAGGGGTTTTCCTAGAATCTTTAACTTGGGGCTTGCACACATTAAATGCATCCAGACACTGAAAGACTTTTGGTTTTTAGGCTAGTAGCTTAAAAGCTTGCATGCATTAAATGCATCCATCCACTCAAAGACTTTTAGACTTTTTGGGCTAGTGGCCTAAAAGCTTGCACACATTAAATGGGGCCAGCCAATCAAAATGCCCCAAATTAGGGAGAGGATTAAGCATAATCAACTCGCATTAATTACACTTGCAAAAATGCATAAAATGCAAAAAACACAGAAATTTTTGTGTGTACCAAATCCTCCCCTAATTTTTGTTATTATCCCAATTTCTCCACGTAAGGAGTCAAAATTAGGATAAACACTATGCTAGGAAACCAATTTTATGGTATATTTCACCTAGACCCTTATCTTAGCTCCCAATATTCACACCTTGGGTGTCCATACCTAAAATATAGGTCCATGGCTATCCAGGGCTGCCTTGTGCAAACACTTAATCTAAAAATGCAATCTCCATAAATAATCCCATGGTGCGTCTTTCATAGACAAGCGCGGCGATTGCACACGTAAAATATACAATGCGCAACTTTAATGTCAACGACCAAATGAAGTGACGGTTGCCAATGGATGGCATCGATGCTGGAGAGGTGTCCAATGAGGGTTAACACATTCTTATCTTGCCAGCTCATTGATTTATCATGTTTGCATTATTATGGACCGCTTGTACATAGTACTCTAGTACTTATGTTGGATTTTCACTTATCTTTTGTACCTTCTTTTGAGAGTAGGAGAAGAGGAAGATTTCAGCCTTCCATCTTTGTGTGTGTTATTCATTATTGTGTGAGTGTGTGTGCTTGTTTTGCAAGAGCTTGAGCCCTCTCTTCTCCCCCAATATTTTCATGGTATCAAAGCTTGGTTTAAGTTAAGGAGCTGAGTGGCAAGCAAAGGAATCTATAAAGGCAAAGGAAATGGTACATGGGTGGGACTAGTATCATCTCTTTCCCTTCTTGTTTAGGTATGACACCTCTTGGGTAGCTCTATTGAGAGCCATACATCTCCGATTCAGGAGCTATCTTCACAGGTGTGGTGCGTAATACTTTGCATTACATGTTTTGCAGCTAGAATCACATTTTGAGTATGTTTTGATCTTTGTTCAGCCAAAATGTGGTTATTACAGTACAATAGTGTATTTTTGGAGTACAGATAGTGTTTACACATGTATTGCTAATCTTATGTGTATGTACATGTACTTTAGTCACATCTGGTGACATATAGGTTGTGCAAAAGTACCGCTACAACAGTAGAGAAGATACTATTGTGTTACAGGTTGCATACATAAATTGTCTATTTGTTTGCAAGTTTCTAGTTGTTTACAGGCAAACATGTTTGACAGACTTAATTAGATTATCAGGTGATAAGCTAGATAAGAATAACTTCCATGCTTAGAAGTTCATAATGGGTAAAGTATTTTGGGACTATGTTTGATAGACTTACTTATCAAGTGATAAGTTAGATAAGAATAACTTCCATGCTTAGAAGTTCATAATGGGTAAAGTATTTTGGGACTATGTTGAAGGAGACAATGATGAGAAGCCTCCAGAGTTACCTGAAGAAAATGCTACTCCAGCACATGTAAAGGCATTCAAGGAATGGAACCAAGGTGTAAGGAAAGTTATGTATTGGCTTTCAATCAGTATCACAGATACAATGTGATAGGAAACATAAAGAGGATGCCAACACTCTAGCAGTTGCATGTGAGAACCTAGGTGTAAATGTTCCACACTAACACAAAGGAAAAGGAACTGTAGCTAAAATAAGAGTTATATACTATGGAGAAGAGAATCATATCTATCAATGAGTATGCTTTAAAGATCAAAGATCAAGGACATTGTTAAATCCCTTGGATCTTTTAATTTATCGGTGGAAGATGATGATTTAGTGAGCATCTATTTGAATGGGCTTGGCATAGAGTACAAGACCTCCATTGTAGTCAGGAAGAATGTTCCAAACTTTTGGGACGTAGTGTCTATGCTGATCAATCATGGAATCTTCTTCATAAAGTAAGACAAGGAAGGCTAAGGTAGCCACAACACCAAGAACAGATCCAGGACCACGCATGTCGACGAATAGGGTAAAAAACCCAGTTTAAAGATTGATGTATGATGGTTATGTAGCTCACCATTATGTATACATGGCAAAGGTTGTGTAGGAGGTTGAACCCACACGTTTTGAGAATGATGTCGGGCATGTACATTAGGAGAAATCCATGGGTGAAGAAATGGCTACATTGGATGCAAATAAGACATGGGAACTGGTGCCTATGCTGGAGGGTAAAAAGGCTATTGGATGTAAGTGGGTTTACAAAGTGAAGCACAACTTGCATAGCACGTACAAGGCAAGGTTGGTTGCCAAAGGTTATGCTCAGACCCATAGCATTCATTATGAGGAGACATTCAGGCCCATTACCAAGATGGCAACCATGAGAGATGTTATTGTAGTGGCTACATCAAAAAGTTGGGTTTTAGATCGGATGGATGTAAAGAATGCATACTTGCATGGTGAGTTAAAGAAGAAGTATATTTGGAATAGCCATTTGGTTATGAGGATTTGAGTTACCCATATTATGTGTACACGCTACGTAAAGCCTTGTATGGCTTGAAGTAGGCATCGAAGAGCATGGCATGATAAGATTGCACAGTATCTTATCACCATTGGCTTCATATGGAAGATGCTAATCATTCACTCTATGTGCAAAAGAGTGTTAAAGGGATTATGTTCATCACCATCTATGTGGATGACTTGATTGTTGGCGGTAACAATGAAGAGGAAGTTGTTGAGAATGTGAAGGGTCTCCTCAAGAAGAAGTTTGACATCAAGGATTTGGGTGAGCTGAGATAATTTATTGGCTTGAGGTCATAAGGGCTTAAGCTCTCTCTCCTCCCTCAAACTTTTCACCCTAAAACATTTAACAAAGCATGTGTGTAACCCATTAACATGGAGATGTGTAGGAGGAAAATGGATAGCATGAGGAACTCACAATTTTTGGTTCTCCAATATAGCAATGACATCAATTGGTATGATCGTTACTCAAGTTAAATAATCTACCACTATAGGATGGGAAGAATATAAGAAACATTGCAAATGCATTTTTTGCTTATAGCTATCACATACAAACACATGTAAATACTCCATACACACTTTTTGTTTTTGTCCCCCTAGAATGGTCATGACCATGAAAGTCAAGCCCTCTCTTGCTATGCATCTCTTGAGAGGTCTCTACTATGTCTCCTTGAGGTCTTTAATTCTTTGATGTAGAGGCTTGCTTAGTTGGAGGTACTACATTAGGTCCAATGTCATGTTATTCTCCTTCAACACCATGGGAATCTCTTCCTATTGCATTCCCTTCCTATTCGTGATATTGCTCAAATTATACAACATGAGAATAGCAAGAAATGTGATGTTAGCACTACGTTTTACAATAGCATATATGCATTTGGATGGTTTTAAAATAGTAGGTCGAATAATAATATGTCCACAAATCATACTCGGACTCATGGATTGAGCCCAGTGGTGGATTGTCAAGCCACCATGGGCATTCCTAAGTTTCCCCTAGTGGATGAGTTCCTTGTCTTTCCACGATGATGGGGATACATGGAATCTACACTATTCACATCTATCCATGTGTGTAGAGGGTCTGGGAAGTTCTCCAAAGTGCCACCCCTATACCTAGACCTTATCCATCGGCAATTGGATATCAAGTTTAAACAAAGTTCTCATCAAGCACAAATGGCAAACTAAATATAATAGACAGACATGTTTAAGAGTTTCATTTCATATCTATAAAACTAAGCACTTTGAGCTCTCTTCCATCTGGTGTTGCTTCTCTAAATCCTTTCCCACTCATATCTTTCCAAAGATCAGGGAAAGAATAAGAAAGATCTAATGTCCCACATATCTTTCCAAAGATCAGGGAAATAATAAAAAAGATGCAATGCTCTTTACTGTTTCAAAAAACCCTCAAACTCTCGAGGCATGGTGAGGAGTTCTTCGATGATGCTCTTATCTCCTTGTAAAGTACTCCCAATATACTTTCTCCTTTACATAGTTGAGGAGCTTCTTGGCTTCCCCAAACTTTCCCAAGGCTGTAGGCATGTGGAGGACCTCTTTTTTTCTACATTTACATGTTTAGGGTTTAGATAAAACATGTTAAAATGTAGTCTAAAAGGATCTTAAACTTACCTTTCTGGATTGAGACGTGTGCTTGCTAGAGTATATAGCTTATCCTTTGTCAAACTGACAAGCCCCTTCTTTAATTAATCATAATTGTAGAGAATCTGAAAGAAACCATCCGCATTTTTTGGATTTGCAATCACAAGTATTTTGTATGCTTTATCCCTAAAGGATCATGGGCTTCTAATACTTCTCGGTATATTATTTTAGTGTCATGGATTTCTTTTCCACCAATAACTCTACACCATTTTTTATAGCCATAGAATATTCAGCCTGCGTCCACAAAGTAAACACATTAATTAATGTTAAGAATGAACTAAGAAATGTGAAGATTGACAACGCAAGTATTTAAAAGCTTATTTTACTTTCCAAACAAGCTTGCACAACACGGTTGCAAAGGTAATTGTATGATGTTTGGCAAACCCATAGCATAATAGTAAGTTTATTTTCTCAATCTGTTCTATTGGCTTGAATGGTCTTTGTTAAAATGCCACGTAAAATTTTGTTTATGCTCTCTTCCTGGCCATATAACTACTTAGAGATACCTTGAAGGTGGACTACAAACCACCACTAATTATTGGGACTTCAAGGAGAACAATCATCTTTGACCCTGAGCCTTTGTAAATGAGTTGTAAATTGAAATTGAGTTGTAGTCTCAAGAGCCACTGAGCAATATTTGCATATATGTGCAAGCACATTATTTCATTTAGATGCATAAGATTAAAATCAAAGCATAGACTTTGGCAATTTGGTATTTTGTAAAGCTAAAAAGATTTCCCCTAGCTAGTCTCAAATATTTTGATAAAAATAGAGCTCTCTATTTTGAGATAAAAGAGTGCCGTGCAAACTAAAAGCACCACTTTTGTATTTTTGGAGGCTATGGCCTATTTGTGGCATTGAATATATATAAATACTCATGTGTGGGGATAGGCCACACACAAAAGGGGGAACATGAAAACCTTGAACTCACAATGTGAGGAACGGGAAAAGTTGAACAATATACAATTGATGAATTGTTTCCTTTTGGGCTTCAAGAAAATAGTTTACACAATTTTATCATCACTATGAATCCCTAGTCCTTTGATCAATGTTGCAAACAAAAATTTGTTTAGACACTAGCATGCCAAAAGATGACCTCGAAATCAGCTCTTCCTTGTCTACACTTGTGGATTCCAAAAGTGAGGGTTATTTGAAGGAAGTTTGCAACATATCACTTGACATTTTTGATAAATGGTTCCAAGAGGGTGGGGAAATCAACCCTTAAAACCTCCTTATATCCCCTCCCTAAATCGATACCAAGGACGACCCCATATTGTTATTATTATAAAAAGTTTGATTCACCTCACCTCACAATGTCCTATGCCACGTTGCATGTGTATGCAAGGGTCTCCTCAACTTCCATCCACAAACCCCATACTACTATTATTGTAATAGTGTGAGTCACAACACCTCATAGTGTCCTCTTCCACGTTGCATATGTATTCAAGGGTCTCCTCAACTTCCTCCTATTCCCAAACTTCTAACTCAAAGACTCCATGCTTGTACTGCAACAAACCAGCATATGTCTTAGACCCTAAGTGGTGGAAGAGTGCACTTAATAGAGACAAGAAGGATTTCCAAGTTCAAAGCTATGCTGGATATCCCTTTGTGGAATGTTCATATATACACATTGCATGCCTTATGTCAGACTATCAAAAAGTTGGTGTTTCTATATATTGGATTTTCTTAGAAGCTTCGTCCTGAGAAACAAAAGATGCAAGCTATTCAAGCATTAGAAATGGTCTTATCTGACATTGGTCTTCATGGAGGAGATGTTAATATAACAAAGGATCTAAAGAACTCAACAAACGGTAAAGAAGTTCCTGTCGTCTCACAAGCCATCTCAAAGCCAGAAGGTTTCTATCAAAACCTTAGCACAAAAGAAGACTTAAAAGACATTAAAGGTATGCTTCCAAAGTAAAGTATGGATTGTGGAAGCTGGTACACAATGTAATAAAAGACCATGAAGTGGATGGTCTTGCAAGAAATGTGAAGCCACAAGTGTGGGAGGCTCTCAACAAACTTTTCATACTTTGCGAGGACAAGCACACTTAGAGAAAGGATGACCATCAGGCATTTGAAGAAGAGCTCAAGACTTTTGGAAAATCCATGGCATGGACAGACTGTAACAAAACACATTACATGGTAATAAATTTTAGAAACTTTCCTTAGCCACATAGTGTAAACAATTCACACTACAAAGTAACATGTTTTGTATTATTTGTGCAGCATATAATCTACAACCACCTGCCATTTTTTGCCAAAAAAATTATGGATGCCCTACAATTTGGTCTACACAAGGGATGGAAAAGTATCATTACACAACACGTAATTCTTTCTTCAGACATGCATAGCATTTTAGGGGAGCTCAGAAAGCAAATAGTATGAAGCAAGTTTTCCAATGGTTCTACCAAGGAATCCTGCAAAGATTGCACATCAAGAGGACACTTAAAAGCTCACAATTAAAATTGGCATTTAAAACTGTACAAAAGCAAAGAAAAACACAAATTCTTGACAACTCAACAGCTGCATAGAAGCATGCAGAGTGGAGACAAACAAAAATGTACTTCAACCATTGCTGGGTTGATAGATCGGGAGCTGAACATTCAGCTACATATTAAAATGCAATGTACAAGAATATTCAAGTTCCTATTTGTCTCTAGATACAAACTTTTTTGATAATTGACTACCGAGTAATTACATGTGCAATTTTACTACATTTGTTCTTACAACCTACGAGTGGATGCTTTTCTTGTTATTTTGATTTGGTAAGCTCTTTTTTTTCAAAAGGCCTTGCCCTTCTGGCTCTTCAACAATAGGATCATCTAGCTTTTTATATGATTGATCTCCTTCAATTTATAGAATCTTCAGCTTTGGTGTAGCTGCTTCTGTGTACCTCATAAGATGATGCTTACCATGACCATCCAACATTAAAGGGCCTTTTATGCAACTTGATAGTGCATAGGCAACGTTGCTCGAGATAATATCCCACTCTAGAGCACTACTTGCCTGGATAATAGCCAAAAATATTGAGAGCGTATAGCTTCTCAATCAGTATAATCTTGTCCTTTTGGCTATCGATTGGATGTCCTCCAAGAAATTGAGATAAATTTTTCAAGAAGAAAAGTGCAACTTCCCCATCATTGCTGAAATGCCAGTGATAAATTAGCATCTTTTTGCATATGACAGCTTGCTGATGTAGTGTGACAAACTATATGATTGACCAAGGCCTCTCTCTCTGCTCCCAGATGATCTCAAAAGGAAGCTTTCATCTTCAATTAGTAACTGAAATTAAGAAAACAAAGCTTTAATGAACAAATATAGTAGCATGACAACCTGACCCTTCAAATTTAAAAAGACAAACCTTTATATTCTCATCTGCTTCCAATTGCTTGTCTGACCATAGAAAAATGTTTCTTTTAGAAGATCCTCTATTGATTCCTCAGTCTTTATGTCCTTGCCAAGCATGTCATATTTGAGATCCTTTTGCACTTGGTTAAATGTTGCATCATCCATATCTTGACTCTTCTCAAACTTGGCAGCCTCCTCAAAAGAGAAAGCCAATGACTCTTGTGAGTTAAAGTTGTCCTCCAGAGAGATGTAGGGATCATCCTCATCAATGAACCCAGAATCCAGAGTGCAAGATTGGGAAATCATTGCAAGTGCATATTCCTCTCTTAAATTCAATATACATTATATGTCATATAGCAAAACATACTCCACATCTCCAATCCTAAAAGTTGGGAGGAGCAGTGGAACAACATGATTAGAGTTGTTAATGTCTAGAGCTTGATCATCAACTGTTGTCTTCAATGTCTGTGACCTTAAAGCAATAAGGTCCATAGCAAGAATGTTGATCTTTTCCTTTACATACTTTTCCTTAGCCTCTTCATCTTGACTTTTAACCTCATCTAGCTCCCCTGCTTCTCTAACTTCCTCAAGATACTCCTCCTCTTCTGTGTGCTCTGAGAGCTCTTTTGGTACTCCATGCACATACCAAAGGTAGATTGCAAAAGCCAAACTTTCATCAAGAAGCCTGCACTTTCTGGGGTGCATGGAACACTTTGCCTTGGTAGTTTTTGTGGCAATTGTTCATACCTTTTGTTGACTGCATTCTTGTATCTCATATCTATCAATATATCCTTGATGTGGATGTAAGCTTTGTCCTCAACACAAACCCTTCCTTTCTCTGTAAGACATTGGAACAATTTGATCTCCTCAGCCAAGAACTCTTTGTGTTGATCCAATATTTTTGCATAGTACTATTCCTTGTCTAACATCTCATAGAATATGTGATAATCTTCATGGGAATTACTTCTATAAAGGAACTCAAACAGCATCATGTCACATGATTTCTTCTCTGGTAGAAACAGATCCCTACTTTTTCGAAGCTAAACAAATAGAGAAGGAGACAGAATATAAGAAGAACATGACAAGATCTACCTTCCTCAAGTGTAGTGCCCTCAAGTTTGAGGGACCTTTTTCATGGGTTGTGCAAGGTCTCTCTCTTTCCCTTTTCCCTTGATCTTTTGTCTTTTTTCTACAAGATTATACAATCTATATAAGGTACAATACTTAGGAATCTTGATAATTCAATTTGAGGTATGGTAGTTACAGCTTACCTAGAGCAATCTCTTGCTTCAGTGCCTCATGAGCAAATCTTACAGACCTTTTGAGAGGCCTTTTTCTCTCTCCAGGATCTGAGTAGTCAAAAAAATCAATGGCAACATAAGGGAAAACAAGTTTGTTCAGAAAGAGCCAAAGAATGCGATTTGAGGGCTGGAGGATTGCCCAAAATTTGAAATCGCGTTGTATTGCGCTTTCTCAAGAAAAAAGCCAAACAATGCGATATAGGATCTTGAGCAAGGCCTAGGGCCTCAAATCGCATTCTTTGGCTTCTTATTCCTGTAATACTTTAGCAAGTTCTAATTGTTCCAGTTTCAAATACACCAAGGTATAATAAGCTACAACCCTGAGACTGGCACCACCCTCACACACCATAGAATAGTCATTGAGGAAGGTTGAGGTTTCATACCTTCTTGGTTTTTCATCCCTATTGGTGATGTCTTGTTAGGCTTGGCAAGTGCTCCTTGAATCGGTGATAGGGTTGTTGGATACTAGCGAGAAATGTGACATGGTGCCTGCTTGTTGGGCAAGTGCTCCTTGAACTAGTGACAGGGTACCTACTTGATGGTAGCCACCAACAGGGAGTGTGAGGGAAACTAGCCACATGCAAAAGTGTTAAGGAAACAAGACACATGCAAAAAAGGCATCTTCCTCGAGATCAACGGATAAAAAGAGCATTTAATGCCCACATGTGTCACCCGCTTTTTTCATCTCATGATTTGTGCTTACATCATCATGATTTCAAATTGAACGAATGCCGTTATTCTCCCATATAGGTCATTCTTTCTCACACCTTTTGCTACTCTTCCACCACTCCTACTCACCATCTCCTTGCATCAACACAACTGGGGACATCCACCTCCCAGTGCCTGGGCTAACTCTAACTTGACATCTACCTCAATCTGTCTATCAAGGGAGACACAGATAAGCTCCTTCTCAAGTTTTTACAAGATCTGGTGATAGTCAAGGCTTGCATGTGCTTGTTGCATGTATTCATGGTGTTCTTGGGTGCATTTGAATGGTTGCATGGGCTATCAAAGAGAACACAATATAAGATTTCATAGAGTTTGGTGAAATGCACAGTTGGTTTTCAGGTTTGGTGTAGGATGCACAGATTAAAAAGTGCTAAAGAATGCAATGTAGCACTTGCAAGGTTTTTCAATCACTGAAATCATGTTATTTGGCGTGTTTCCAAAAAGATGTTGTAGAAGGCACTTTGGGCATGTGGAATCCAGTCGTCTAGGCATATCGCATTCTTCAGCGTCAAATACCAACACTTGTATGTATTTCCTTTGGTAGGTACAAGTCATTTTCTGATCAATGGGGGGCAAGGACTAAGCAAATAGCTAGGGTAGAGGGGAAGGGTCCTCCTATTGCAAGGGTTCCCAACAGAAAGGGCACTAGCACCATCCAAGTCTAGAGCCCCCATAAAAGGAAAGTACATGCACATCCTTCAGCAAGCAGAGACAAGGAGATTCACCCAGAGAGTGATAGGCCTGAGAGAAATAAGAAAGGCACAATAGGCTATTGGGTTTGCTATCCCCAAGGCACCCTTCTAGAGGATTGTGAAAGATGTTTGTGATAGCTGGTCATTGGGAAAGAGGTGGCAGAGGTCTGCTATCTACACACTCCAAGAAGCAATAGGATACTTCCTTATTGAGTTCTTCCAGGACACTATGCTGGTTGCTACACCCACAGGAGTACAATCATACTCAAAGACATGGAAACCCTCAAGAGGGTACGTTGGAGATATGACTAGCTCCTTCATCCTACTTACTGGGTAGATGTGAATATGAGGGACATTCATGGTACCACCAGCAAGGAAGCCAAAAGATGAAGGAATCAAGATTCAGGAGGTAACACATAATAGAGATACAAGGGCAAAGGCTGCCTATGAGCAGTCACTATGAGCAGTCACTAGAAAGCCAAAAGGATGCTGCTTCTTAGGCTCTATCCCATGCTACTACCATTTCAAGATGTGAAGAACTTGTTGAGATTGCTAGACTTGGGGTCTATAACTATTATCAAAATAGAGGAGGTTGATGCTGA
The DNA here is from genome assembly GCF_041138505.1 of Cibotium barometz. Lineage (NCBI taxonomy): Eukaryota > Viridiplantae > Streptophyta > Polypodiopsida > Cyatheales > Cibotiaceae > Cibotium > Cibotium barometz. The sequence continues at coordinate 39,570,499 of NC_141074.1, read as the reverse complement.
CAAAGAGATTATTTTATCAAAAGAATGCATAAGGATCTTAAGGAAAAAATCTGCAAAGGTTTCAAACTCAATTATTTTTGCTTGTTTATGGTAAGTTCCTAACCGTTTGGTACAATGTTGGTAATGAATTTTTGAAAGCCTTTGTGACCAAACCTTTTTTGACAACATAATGATCCAAGTTACCTCTAGACGTCCAACCAATGGTATATATTTTGGACCCCCCACTTCTCTCAGGCTTTAAGAAATTTGAGAGAGCTAGTAACAAGCTTAACCAAATGGTTTACACACTGCAACTTTCATAGGGTCAATCCTATCCTTTTTCCCTATCACTTAGAGTAAGTGAATGTTGCCTATCATCTTTATCTTTTTACCATGTCCACTTGAAGATGACTGATTTATGTCTTTCTTACAGTGGGCATTGGAGCTCTATATGCATTGATGTCTAGGATCATGAATGCTTTCTCTTCAACTCCTTATATGGGACCCATCAAGAGCTTTATCTGTATGTTTCCCTTCCACAAGTTTTGTTATATTTTGGTAAGGTTATTTTGGAATTGTTTATAAGTACATCTCTTTGTTGTAGATCCTTAAAGAGACTATTCAATGCTCTTGTTCAAATTCCCGCCAATGTCAATCTTCTAGACTTTGTTAAACCTCTTTTTATGCCTGTAAGTGCTGCCCTTCCCTCTACACATGATGCTGGCTTTCAATATGATGTAACGGATTGCTTATGATTTTTAATGCATGTCCAAACTCTACAGCAAAAATATGGATACTCCTGTGGATGAAGGACCTTGATACATGCAAAATATATGTTGGAAAATCATTATGATTTTGAAAGACCAGATATTGTAGTTCATACACCCATTCATTTATAATAACAATGTACACTAATCAATATGGGATCAAAAGAACTAAACTTCATTAATCTTAATTACAGCTTGATTAAGGAAGCTTGATTAAGGACAGTTACAATGTAGAGTTTGTGGATAGTTTTAGGGATAAAACTGTAAGTTCTCTCCTAGACCATGCTCATAGAGAACCAAGAGAAGAGGTGCATGTGCCAAAAATAGGAGAGACTCAGGCGAGCAAATCAAAGAGAAGGAAAGCATAGCATCTAATCCAAAGATAGGGGAAAATTTTGAGGAGGATACCATAGAAAAGAAGCCTACAGAAGAGGGGACAATGGAACAAGAGCCTATAGAAGAAGGCACTATGGAACAAGAGCCTATAGAAGAAGGCACTATGGAACAAGAGCCTGCTCTTCTGCCTGCTGCAGAAGAGGATCCCATGGTACATGAAAATGTTGCTCAAAAAAGGAGTTCATGGAAGATGGGAAGCCCTTGGAGAATGAACATGTGGCACAACTTGACCCTTTATCTTCCTTGGAGCATGAGCTTATGCCAGGAGTTGAGCCTTTGACCTCCTCTCCCACTGTGCCAAAAGAATAGCCCCTGCCTGAGGATCAACCTATGCCTTTCCCCATGGATCAGCCTCTCCCAGAGGATTTGCCTCTCCCATCATCTGCACAAGTAAAGCCACAATCTGATGAGCCTATCCCATCACCTACTCTCATGTAACTACTTTTGTAATGATGTGTTAGCAAACCTATAATTGTTGATCTTGGCAAATTTTGACAATCATATTTGGGATATCTTTACATTGTATCTTGTTCTCCCTTTGATGCAGTACCTTTTGTGATGTTGTTTCAATTGTATGTATGATAAACTCAGATATTAAGCAGGCTTAAGTTATTTCATTTGCATTTTTTTTTGTTCAAAATAAATGAGAAGCTTCTTGAAACATTGCCTGTTGTCTCCAGGAGCACTTCATGACGTAATTGTGTAAGTGTGCAGCACTGTCTAAATGATATAGCACCTAATAGCAATCCATCTTCGTAAACCTTAATACCAACCAATTCATTATCATCACCAAAAGAGTTTAGGTCTTGATCCATTGGGACCAATTGATTTTGAATAAGCCTGCTGCGTTTGTAGTGAAAAGAGAATATGAAATTATGAGTTGTAATCATATATTTGATTGCAATTGAGTTTGGTACTGTCATGAGAATATATTTTAAGTCCTCTTTAAGAATATTATTTTCCCCTCTTGAGTAATTTGGGGATGCCTAGGTTACTCTTGCGTCATGCCGACTAGGTTAATATCGTGGGTGACACCACTATAAATATTAATACGTGCGGTATATAACGTATGCTTAGGGCCGTCTATGATTATTTCAGTTAAGTTTGTATGGCAGGGTGATTCCTGGGGTACTTACGCCTGATAGTCATGAGTTGGTGATGGTTTGTACCTGTTTAATATTTGTGGGATTAATTTAATTATTAATTGGGCTTATATTTTCAGGTGATGAAGATTACGAGGATTGATGAATAATGTCGAGGAGAATGTTTCTTATGCACATCATATTTATTTTTACAAGCGTAGCTTGTAACCTTAGTAGTTGGTTTTTTCATTTTGATACATTGGAAAAAATACATTTATAATGTTGAATTTATTAAAGCCTAAAGGCTTTACCCTAGCCCCAATTATTGGGACACTCTATTTTATTATGCGCATCATATTTATTTTTACAAGCGTAGCGTGTAACCTTAGTAGTTGGTTTTTTCATTTTGATACATTGGAAAAAATACATTTATAATGTTGAATTTATTAAAGCCTAAAGGCTTTACCCTAGCCCCAATTATTGGGACACTCTATTTTTGTTGTGGAAGAAAGCACACTTTGTATATTTTTGGGGGCTATGGCCTATTTTTGGTGGGAAAGCTAATAAAAATACTCTTGTGTGGGAGAAGGCCACGCACAAGGAGGGGGAAGATTACACCCAGCATATTTGTCTTGGAGCTAAGTATTATGTTTGCTATGCTTTGGATCAATTTATTTGATTTTGTTGAAACCTGCAAAGCATGTGTTTTCATGGTTGAATTTATGTGTTGAATTTCTCAAATGTTCCACAAGCTATCCTAGAGAACGATTCCGTTTTCAGTGGTATCAGAGCTTGGGCTAGGAGATTTGTGGAAAGGTGGGAAAGGTCTTCATCAACACAACTCTCAAGAAAGTTGCAGGCTTTTAACCGGTGGGCAAAAGAAGGGTTTGTAGTCTTTAACCAAAAATTCAAATTCTTAAACTAGCTCTACTTCTCAAGCCCACTTACCTCTTCCCAAAACCATTCTTCTTCATCAAAAAGTGGTTTTGCTCAAAGCTTCATGAATTTCAAATCCAACCGTATAGATGGATTCCCCATAGCCAAAAACCTCATGTGATTTGCTCAGTTTTTGCAAAGGTTCAAGGTAGAAGCAACCTATAATGGACGGACTGCATGCTGTGTGAGTTTTAAGCCATGAAAAATAAATAAAATCAAGAAAATATGAGGCACCGATTTGTAGCCTCACGGGCAAAAAAACGTGAGAGGAAGACCACAAAATTAAGCTACTAATTACTTAATCTCAATTAGCCAAATCCTCAACTTAACCCAATTCTACTTTTTCCAAGCCCAATGCATGTCACATCAACTTTTGGAGCTTTCACACTACCTATTTTCCTATTTCAAGGGAAATTCCAAAGAATTGCAATTTTCAGATTTTTGGGTACAGAAAATTGATTTTTCAGGGCTCAAAGAGGCTTAAAAAGGCCAAATAAATGCTAGAAAATTCTAAAATAATTTCTAAAAATTTCTAAAAAATCTCAAAAATTATTACAGAGGTTTGGCCAAGTTTTCATAATTGTTTGAGCAGTGTTCAAGGTGCAAAAAATTATTTCTTTAGCATTTCAACTAGCCCAAGTCTCCTAAAAATCACTCGGAATTGCTCGGGACTTGTGCGAAACGAAGGGAATTCGACCCAACCATTGAACCAAAGTCTTTGTTCAGTTTTAACACAAATCGAATTGTGGGAGAATTGAGATAAGTATAATCATTTGCTTTATTTACATACATCAAATAATATCAATTTTACTTATTTACATTGTTTGCATGAGCACTATGGCAAATTTTCCCATTTTACCTTCAATTCAAGAGCAACTCCAATCTCTACAACAACAAATTGTAGAAGAGAGAGAGATGCGAATTGAATTGGAGCGACAGCTCACGAGTCGAAGGCGTAAGCGTGACTCTTTGCCATCTTATGATGACGAAGATGACATCATCCAAAGAGCTGTCAATACTACACTTCAAGCACAAAATTCACGAAAAGATTCTAAAATCAGTCGTAAAGCTTTTTCATTTCAAAATTATGATGGCAAGAAAGATGCTCGAGTCCTTTTGGCATGGCTTAGTCAATTGGATGACTACTTTTCGGGTGAGAAATTTTTCGAGAAGGACAAGATCAAATGTGCGACTAATCACATGGTGGATAGTGCAACTTTATGGTGGAGTGTCATCAAGCAAGGACGTGACAAACCGGATTCATGGAAAAGGTTTCAAAGGCTAGTGAAAAAGCATTTCTTACCTTCACAATTTAAATCTAAAACTAGGCATCAATGGGATACATTGCATCAACTTGAAAAAGAAAGCATGTCTCAGTATGTGGAGAAGTTTTGGAATACATTACTACAGGTACAGGTTGTGGAGAAAGTCAATGAGAAGGACCAAAAGAGAAAATTCATTTCGAGCCTTAAGTCTACAATTAGGGCCGATGTGAATATGTTTAGACCTCATTCACTTTCTACAGCTATATCTTTGGCAACAAATTTCGAACGCAAAAATGGTTTTCCTAGAGGAGCCAAGTCATTTGAGAGTAACCACTCTAAACCTTTTTCTAAACCTTTTCATGCTTCAAGAAATTTTCATAAGCCAGGGTTTGACAAAGGCAAGGAGATGGTCAAAGGTGAATCAAATTCAAAGAAAGTCAACGGTGGCAAGCCCAAAGGTCCTCCAATCAAATGTTTTCGATGTCATAAAGAAGGACATATAGCACCAAATTGCCCAGAACGTGCAAAGAATCCGACACCTGTGGCACGAGTGAATATGCTTGAAGGGGACGATAATGAAGATGAATCGCTTAAGCAAGAGGGTAACTCTGACTCCGACTATTCAGAAGCAGAAGGTAAGCCTCAAGCTCATTCGCTACTCAAAATAAAAGGAAAAATTAATGAGCATGAAGTTATTACTTTGCATGACGATGGTAGCACTCATGACTTTATTTCTGAAAAGGCAATTAGAGCTTTAAACATTCAACCTTCACCTACACATTATAGAGTTAAAGCTGCATTTACTGGAACCAAGTATAATTGCATGCAAGAGGTGAAAGGTTTAACTTTAAGCATCAATTCCTTAACAAAAAACAAAGATTTCTTAGTTGCACCTTTACAAGGTGTAGATGTAATATTGAGTATGCCTTGGAGACATATATACAACCCTATTATAGACTATGATACACATAGCATTTGTGTAAGGAAGGACAATGAAAATATTTTCCTCCAATGTCTAGTCAAAGGAGAGACGAGCCCTTTATTGAGTCACACTCAACCAAAGCGAGCTCTTAGGAAAAGGGAGAAGATTTATATGGCTTGGGTTAACCATCTTAGCGCTGAATTTAACACATCCAAAAGTCCAAAACTTGATCCTTATATCTCCAAATTCAGGGATTGTTTTATGGAAGATTTACCTCCAGGATTACCTAAGTTTAGGCCTGAAGACCATAGTATTGACTTATTGCCAGGCAACTCTCCACCTTGTGAAGCTCCTTATAGAGTCAACAATTTAGAGCAAAAAGAAATCCAAGAACAAATCGAGGATTTGTTAGAAAAAGGCCTTATTAGACCTAGTAGTTCACCCTTTGGAGCTCCAGTCCTTCTTGTTAAGAAGAAGAATGGAACTTTCTGAATGTGTTGACTACCGAGCATTGAACAAAATCACTGTCAAGAACAGATACCCTATCCCTAGGGTAGATGACTTACTTTTGATAAGCTTAGAGGTTCAAAGGTCTTTAGCAAGATTGACTTAAAGTCTGGTTATCATCAAGTACGCATGACTGAGTCATATTCAAGACTGCATTTAGAACCCAGACTGGCCATTATGAGTTTTTGGTTATGCCATTTGGTTTGACCAATGCTCCAGCTACATTCAGTCGTATGATGAATCGCATTTTCCTAAAGTTTCAAAGCTTTATTGTGGTGTTCTTTGATGGTATTCTTGTTTTCAATGAGAATCGTCAAGAGCATGAGCAACACTTGGAGCAAGTGTTTAACCTTTTGAGAGAAAATGAATTGTATGTCAATCCTGAAAAGAGTTCTTTCTTTCAAAAAGAGATTGAATACTTAGGCCATATAGTGTCAGCTGAAGGAATCCGTGTGGATCCTAAGAAGATTGAGTGTATAGCCTCTTGGCCTACACCTCGAGACATTCATGACCTTAGATCTTTTCTAGGTCTATGTAGTTACTATAGGAAGTTTGTCAAGAATTTTGCTTATATTGCACATCCTTTGACGGAACTTCTCACTCAAGAAAACTACATTTTTCCATTGGACCGAAAGTCAAAATAAATCTTTTCTAGTACTCAAGGATGCATTAACTCATGCACCAGTTCTTACACTACCTGACTTTCAAAGACCATTCTTTGTGGTAGTAACTGATGCTAGTGGCAAAGGTTTTGGTGCTGTGCTTATGCAAGACAACCATCCTATTGCCTATGAAAGTCGAAAGCTAAAACCTGCTGAAATAAATTATAGTACATATGATAAGGAATTAGCAGCAGTTGTGCATGCCTTGAAGATTTGGAAGCATTACCTAATGGGTTCAGAATTTCTTATCAACACTGATCAACAAAGCATTAGGCATTTGCTTTCGCAACCTCTTATTTCAGATAGGCACATCAAATGGGCATCTTTCATACAAAGTTTCCAACCCATGATTCAATACCAACCTGGAAAGGAAAATGTTGTTGCCGACGCTTTAAGTAGAAGACCACATATCAACAACATTTTCGCTATTGAAAGTGAACCATTTGTACTTATGAAAGAAACTTATGAAGTAGATCCAGATTTTTCTGAGATATGGATCAAATTGCGTGAAAACAATTGGACACCTCAAGGAAATTATTCTCATAATGATGGCTATCTTTTCTTTGAGAAAAGATTATGTGTTACTCAACCCTATAGACAACTTGTCTTGGAAGAAATGCACCAACCACGATTCATCAAACATAGAGGAGTTTCCGCAACACTTCAAGTAGTTTCTCGAGAATTCTTTTGGCCTCATTTGAAAAATGATGTAGCAAAATTTGTAGCTAAGTGTAACATTTGTCAAGCAATTAAAAGCTACAAAGGCAAAGCTTTGCGAGCGATTGCTTATGCCTTTACCCATTCCAGACTGACCATGGGAACTAGCACTATCTTGGATATGCTTAGAGCCTATGTTTCCCAGCAACCTAGTTCATGGGATAAGTACATACATCTACTCTAATTTGCTTATAATAATACTCCTCATTCTGCTACTACTGGTCGAGCACCATTTGAGATTATCTATGGTAGAGCTTTGCCTATTCCGGCTACTAGACTCTCCCATAAGATTGAAGCTGCTGACCAATATACTCGAGACTTTGATCGCATTTTATCTGAAGTGCGTGATTGTATTGCAAGAGCTCAAGAGAAGTATACATTTCAAGCAAATAGGAAACATAAAGATTTTTCATTTCAAGAAGGTGATTATGTACTTTTGAGAATTGAGAAGAGACGATTGAAGAGTGTGGAAAAATTCCCTGTAGTTAAACTTGCACCTAGATACTATGGACCATTTAAAATTATTGAAAAGAGTAACAATGTGGCCTATAGACTAGAGTTGCCATCTAATTGCAATATCTACAACTCTTTCCATATTCATCTCTTGAAACCCTTTCGAGGAACACTTCCTTCTCACCGAATTTATGAGGAACCACCTCTTGTTGAAGGAGATGAATATGGAAAGAGTTGTGGATATTACAATTAGAACTCTAGTCTATAGGCCACATTATTGATCATCAAGAGACGACAACAACAAGAACTGGGAACCAATACATCAAATATCTTTTGACATTCAAAAACCATCCTCAAGAAGATGCAAAATGGATGCCCGAGAAATTTTTCTGAGCTTATCCTGAGATCCTTCGTTCTTTTCAAACCCAGCAAACCTGCAATTGAGGGTAATTGCAAACTCAAGCAAGAGGGATGTCATGAGAATATATTTTAAGTCCTCTTTAAGAATATTATTTTTCCGTCTTGAGTAATTTGGGGACGCCTAGGTTACTCTTGCGTCATGCCGGCTAGGTTAATATCGTGGGTGACACCACTATAAATATTAATATGTGCGGTATATGACGTATGCTTGGGGACGTCTATGATTATTTCAGTTAGGTTTGTATGGCAGGGTGATTCCTGGGGTACTTATAATAAAAATACTCTTGTGTGGGGGAAGGCCACGCACAAGGGGGGGGGAAGATTGCACCCAGCATGTTTGTCTTGGAGCTAAGTATTATGTTTGTTGCTATGCTTTTGTTCAATTTATTTGATTTTGTTGAAACCTGCAAAGCATGTGTTTTCATGGTTGGATTTATGTGTTGAATTTCTCAAATGTTCCACAAGCTATCCTAGAGAACGATTCCGTTTTCAGGTACCACTTCACAATAGACTTTATTGTAGGTTTTCCTGTCTTAGCCATCATCCAGAAAGTCAAAATTACCTACAGTAGCATTGGAGCATTGTTCTATAGACCTTCACATCATATTTGTTGAACAAGTCCACAAAAACTATAATGGGCATGCAAATATTTATTTTGACAATTCTAGTTACAATGCTTGGCCATAGAGAACGTTGCACTTTTGAGAAGAGTTTATCTCTGTAAGTCTTTATAATAGTGGCATGAGGAATGGGCCAATCTCCATACTATGCCATTCTAGAAGATCTAGCCTTCTCAAGGCACCATAGGTGTTTCCTTTGTCCAGAAATTGGTAGAAATGATCGTAAAAGAATATACCTGATTGGGCTAATTGGGTGGCAGATCTATTTTAGTATTGTAACTCTCCAATGCTACCATGTAGAACATCCGATAGTCCCAAAACGCACTCTACTGGCTACCATTCTTGATAGGATGATGGATATTTAAATATTTGCAACAACAATTAAATCATGTGGTCAGAAAGAAATCAACAAAAATTCACCAAAAAACATTAAGGTTTACAAAAAGCACTTACAGTTTGGTCTATATTGTTGAAGATAGTCGGGATAATCATGCAACACAAGTTCTTTATGCATGTACACATGTTGGATTAAAATATCTGTGACATTTTTCTTCCCTTCTACAGTTCTAAATCCTTCACAAAATTATGAGTTATAATCATATATTTGATTGCAATTGAGTTTGGTACCACTTCACAATAGACTTTATTGTAGGTTTTTCTGTCTTAGCCATCATCCAGAAAGTCAAAATTACCTGCAGTAGCATTGGAGCATTGTTCTATAGACCTTCACATCATATTTGTTGAACAAGTCCACAAAAAATATAATGGGCATGCAAATATTTATTTTGACAATTCTGGTTGCAATGCTTGGCCATAAAGAACGTTGCACTTTTGAGAAGAGTTTATCTCTGTAAGTTTTTATAATAGTGGCATGAGGAATGGGCCAATCCATACTATGCCATTCTAGAAGATCTAGCCTTCTCAAGGCACCATAGGTGTTTCCTTTGTCCAGAAATTGGTAGAAATGATCGTAAAAGAATATACCTGATTGGGCTAATTGGGTGGCAGATCTATTTTAGTAGTGTAACTCTCCAATGCTACCATGTAGAACATCCAATAGTCCCAAAATGCACTCTACTGGCTACCATTCTTGATAGGATGATGGATATTTAAATATTTGCAACAACAATTAAATCCTGTGGTTAGAAAGAAATCAACAAAAATTCACCAAAAAACATTAAGGTTTACAAAAAGCACTTACAGTTTAGTCTATATTGTTGAAGATAGTCGGGATAATCGTGCAACACAAGTTCTTTGTGCATGTACACATGTTGGATTAAAATATCTGTGACATTTTTCTTCCCTTCTACAGTTCTAAATCCTTCACCCTACCTTTCCATGCGGCCAAAAATTGATTCTGTGACATTTTTCTTCCCTTCTACAGTTCTAAATCCTTCACCCTACCTTTCCATGCGGCCAAAAATTGATTCTTTGATCTTTGCTTCTTTCTCCTATTTGGTTACATCAAAACCCAGCTATTTGGTTACATCAAAACCCAGCTCCCTTTCGATACAATAAGCTTTTGCCAACACCAAGTTGTAGAAATTCTATTGGAAATCTCAATAGAGTTAATAGAAGAAGTAGGTCGACATGGTAAAGAACTCACCTCCCTTCTTTGATCCTCTGCATTGGCTCTACACAACTTTTTGCAAAAGCTCAGTGATGGAATTTTGTGCCATTCTTGAGAGCATGAGACAGTAAGAGATGATAAAGTGTAGAAAATTAAAGAAGCTAGAGGAAGACGTTGTTCAAGAGCGGGAAAACCGGTTTAGGAGGGAACGTTTTTTTGTGTCTTTGATGATATAATTGCACTCACAGTAGAATAATCTTATCAAAATCGAAAAGGATCTCTTCATTAAATGCAAATGGTTGTATATTCATTAAATGCAAATGGTTGTATATTCAATAAAATATGATTCTTATTTCTTCTTTTTGTGAATTTTACTTTGTTTTTGCAATTTCCCCAACGTTACGTTGGCCTTTCTCTGATTAGTGGAGATGGATTTTTTGTTTTGGGCACAAAAGGCCCCAAAATGAGCTCCGTTTTCCACTAATGATGCTACCAAGGAAGAGGCTATTCGAGTGCAACCCATAGCTGAGGCCAAGGAGCAGTACTACCGAGAAGAGACCAGAGAGGAAGAAACAGTCGTGATCCCAACACAATGGTCCAGCCAATTCAAGACACAAGTTCGAAAGAAGCCTAGCAAATCTTAATAAAGGAAGCAGTGGTTGGCAAATGCCTATGTAGAGTCAATCATGTATAGCACTCTCAAGTTGCTATGAAAACTCATAATTCTAAATCAAAACAATATGAAGCATGACTTCTAGAAGCCCAAGAAACCATAAACAAGCTGGAAAGAGAAATTTAGCATATTTAGAGCTCTAAGCACTTTGCTGGAAGAGAAGCACGAATAGCTTATGCAGTCTTATACTCAATAGCAAATCTTTTTTTCTACTGAAACACAAAAAGTTGACACCATACAGAGCCACATAGATAGGGCTATTTCTTATCTGAAGTAGAAGGAGGACACCAATAGAAAAATCATGGAGCTAAACAAGGCTCGAGGCACGCCGCATGCCTATGCATTCAATTAGAAAACGTGGAAAAAGCTCTTGAAAGCATAAATGCCAGCATGCAGGCTAATCTAAAAGCCAATGATGGTAGAATCAAAAGGCTTGGGGTGATTCCCAAGTATGGGTCTTTGGGGTTTTTCAACTTTCATAATGGATGAGCCCATAAAGTTCTTCTTTCCTTGATGGGGATTCTAGCACTTCAAACCTTTCCTAGGGTTTGGTGGTCTGAATTTTGTGTTTCCTTTCCTAGGGGTTTAGTGGCAAAGAGGTGCTCTGGAAAGGTATTGTCTTCTAAGCAAGGTCAGAAAAGGAAGAGAAATCAAGCTCAAAAACAGATACAGACATAGAGGGGGCAAAAATTGATGTGAGCAGGGGGAGGATACCAAGGAAGAGGCTATTCTAGTGCAACCCACAGCTGAGGCCAAGGAGCAACACCAAGAAGAGACCAGAGAGGAAGAAAAAATCATGATCCCAACACAATGGTCTGGCCAATTCAAAACACAAGTTCCAAAGAAGCCTAACAAATCTTGACAAAAGAGGCAATCCCATCCTTCAGAGCCAAATGTGGCAAATGCCTATGTAGAGTCAATCATCTATAGCGCTCTCATGTTGCTGCAAACTCATAATTCTAAGTCAAAATAGTATGAAGCACGACTCCAAGAAGCCCAAGCAACTATAAGCAAGCTGGAAAGTCAAACTCAACATATTCAGAGCTCCAAGCACTTGTTTTGGAAGAGAAGCATGAATAGCTTATGCAGTCTTATACTCAACAACAAATCTTGCTTTCTACTGAAACATAAAAAGTTGACACCTTACAAAGCCATATAGATAGGTCTATTTCTTATATGAAGCAAAAGGAGGACATCAACAGAAAAAGCATGGAGCTAAACAAGGCTCAAGGTACAGAGGCACGCCTATGCATTTAATAAGAAAACATGTAAAAAGCTCTCAAAAGCATAAATGCCAACATGCAGGCTCATCTAAAAGCCAATGATGGTAGAATCAAAAAGGCTTAGGGTGATTCCCAGGTATGACTCTTTGGGGTTTTTCAGGAGGATCATGAGACATGTGAAGACCACTGTCCATTATGGTTTATTCCATTAGCATGGAAAGGATGTAATGGTGTATGGCTACACAGATGCAAATTGGGCAGGTAGTGCCTAGCATGGGAAGTACTGCAGTGAGTTGGAGAGCAAGAAGTAACCCATAGTTGTTTTATCTAGCATAGAGGCAGAGTATAGAGGAGCAGCTATGGTTGCATGTGAGGTGGTATGGCTGGAAAAGTTATATGGTGATTTGGGACATCATCATGATGGAGCTGTTGTCATACACTATGACAACATGAGTAGTATTAAATTGGCTAGTAGTCTAGTTTATCATGTGAGAACCAAATACATAGAGGTCCACTATCATTTAATTAGGGAGAAATTGTTAGATGGTCAGATAGAATTGACATACGTGAAGACTAAAGAGCAGGTTGTAGATATCTTTCCCAAACGACTTGGTAAAGAGAAGTATAAGTACTTCAGAGACAGACTTGGAGTACATGAGATGGACATGGTGAGCTTGAGGGGGAGTGTTGAGAATGCAAGCACATTGGGATTTGGTGGGATAGCATTAGTGTGTGGACACTAGTCTAGCAGTGTGTGTGTGTGTGGACAATAATGGTTGTGTCCAATTGGCCCAGTGTGTGGACATTAGCATTAGGTTTATTTCAGTGTGAACTTATCATTATGTAATGTGCTATGCTTTGTGGTGAAAAATGAAGGAAAGCTATGGAGATTCTCTACCTGGTGTGTGTTGATGAAATGAGAGAAATGGGTTATTAGGTGTGCCTCATATGTTCCCCTCTACTCTCTTTTCACTTTCTCGCTTCCTTCTCTCTTGATGGTTGAACTGCAAGCAGTCCAAGTAATAGGATTGATAGAGTTCAATGGTTTGACAACCCCTAAGACTTCCGTTTCTTGCAATCAATTCATTTTCATGCTTTAGATGGGTTCATACTTACAGTGACAATACTTGTTGTGTGAAGCTATAACTTCTCTCTAAGCAGCGAGTATTCAATTTGCCAAGAGGGCAAAGCAAGAAAGTGGTTCCAAGCTTGAATGCCTATGATAAAGGTGAAATTTATCACCCTAAATCAGCCTTTATCTTATAATTAAAAAAACTAATCATCGTGAAGGACGGGAGACTATATTATATGCATGAAAACATACACATGAAAACATTGAACTCACAATTGTGAGGAATGGGAAAAGTTGAACGACATACAATTGTGAGAAATGGGAAAGTTAAATGACATACAATTGATGAGTTGCTTCCTTATAGGTCTTGAGAAAAAAAGTTTGCACAATTTTATCATCACTATAAATCCAAATTCCTTTAATCAATGTTACAAACAAGAAATTTGTCTAGATACTAACATGCTAGAATAAGATGACCTTGAAATCAACTCTTCCTTATCTAAACTTGTGGATTCCAAAAGTGAGGGCAATTTGAACTCTAATATGTCAATGAAGGAATTTTATAGTATATTACTTGACATTATTGATAAATGGTGCCAAGAGGGTGGTGGAATCGATCCTCAAACCTCCTTAGACCCCTTCCTGAAAATTAGTACCAAAAGGACAACCCCATGGAACCAAGAGGGTGGTCGAATCAACCCTCAAACCTCCTTAGACCCCCTCCCTAAATCGGCACCAAGGATGACCCCATACTATTATTATTATAAAAGTGTGAGTCATGACACCTCACCTCACAGTGTCATCTCCCACATTGCATGTGTATGCAAGGGTCTCCTCAACTTCCATCCATAAACCCCATACTGCTATTATTGTAGTAGTTTAAGTCACAACACCTCATAATGTCCTTTTTCATGTTGCAGGTGTATACAAGGGTCTCCTCAACTTCCTACTATCCTGAAACTCTTCTCTCTTTTTGCACCACCTTGCACATAAGAAATTGGATAATCCATAATGACCTAATCTATGGACAAACCAACTTCAATGCTAAAACCATAAAGAACTATGCATGGCATCAAGTCCCATAGGCTAATTAATGATGATGGTTCCACATATGGTAAGTGAAGCTTAATTTTATACTCATAAGGATGGGAAACTATATCATATGCATGAAAACTTGCACATGAAAACCTTGAACTCACAATGTGAGGAATGGGAAACTATATCATGTGCATGAAAACATGTACATGAAAACCTTAAACTCACAATGCGAGGAATGGGAAAAGTTGAACACTTATTATTGATGAGTCCCTTCCTTCTAGGGCTTTAAATAATAGTTCGCACAATTTGATCATCACTAGAAATCCAAACTCCTTTAATCAATGTTACAAACGAAAAAAATTGTTTAGATAAATTTTTTAGACACTAGCATTCTAGAATATGACCTTGAAATCAACTCTTCCTTGTCCAAAAGTGAGGATAATTTGAACTTTAACATGTCAATGTAGGAATTTTACAATGTATCACATGACATTATTGATAAATGGTGCTAAGAGGGTGGTGGAATCAACCCTCAAAATTCCTTAGACCCCCTCCTTGAATCGGCACTAGGGATGACCCCATACTATTATTATTATAAAAGTGTGAGTCACGACACCTCACCTTGCAATGTCCTATCTCGTGTTGCATGGCTCATGACCCCATACTACTATTATTGTAATAGTGTGAGTTACAACACCTTATAGTGTCACCTTCCATGTTTCATGTGTATGCAAGGTCTCCTCAACTTTATCCTATCCCCAAAGTCCTAACTCTTTGTGCACCACCCCTTGTATAAGAGATTAGCTCCACAATGACCTAGTCTATGTCCTAATCTCTCAACAAACCAACTTCAACACTAGAACCATAAGTAACTATACCTGGTATCAAGTCCCATAGGCTAGAATTGAAACAAACCAAGGAGAAGGAATCAAAAAAGATATAGTACAGTAATAATTGTAGTGTTTCTATTACCATGAACTACAAAAGGTTTTAGAGTACCCAGCTTGAAATTCTATGAAGCCTTTAGCTACTAATGTGTTATGTGGTGAGTGTCAACTCACACATTTTTATGTAAACCATCCATTACAATTTTAAATCCACACCACAACCTTGCATGATTCATGGCTTGCTATCATAAGTACTCGAGTAATGGCTGACTTGCCATAGTCCCCTTAAATGTGTTCACATGCTTGCAAGCAAAAGCAAGAGTAGTAAGCCTAGGATGCAACTTCATAGTCCCATAACCTAAATAGAGTAAGGACAAAAAAACTTTAGGCTAAATCAAACCCCATGACCTCCATAACCTAAACAAAGTAAGGATAAAAGCTTGAGGCTCTTGGGCTAAGCCAAAGAGGAACTTGCACAAATAGATGCAAAAACAATAGAAGGTGGCAAATAGAAGATTCATTCTCACCGTTTGAAAAAAGGACCTTAGTGTTAACAAATTTTGGATTTGATACCATTTTGTCTCTACAAGTTTTTCATAGGTACCCTATGAAAGTGTCGATTTTGACTCTATATACTCAACTTCTAGTTCAATGCATATTTATGGTAGAAATTTGGTTGCATGATGACATTTTGTGTAGAGAATCTGAGATTTGTAGGTTGTGTATGTTTATGTGATTGGTTCACATACAGTGAAAATATATAAGATGTTTACAGTATCACAAGAGGTGACTTGTTGGAGATTATAGATTTGATGTAAGTGCAGATCTGATGAAGTTGTTCCTCAAACACAATATCATGACTGACAATTAGCTTCTTTACCTCTAGGTCATATAATAGATAACACTTTGACTCCATAATGCACCCTAAGAAGATACACTTTCTCCTCTTGGAATCTAGATAATTCTGGAACATGCACAAAATAGTCAAAACCAAATGTCTTCAAATATACAACTCAGGGTTTCTTACTTGAATAATCTTCTTGAGGTGTCATTCCCTTCACTACCTTTGCATAACTTCTATTTTGGATATGTACTACAGTGTTGATTGCCTCCACCAAAAAGAATTTTGTAATCCTTTGCCTTGAGCATACTCCTTGCCATCTCCAGCACTGTGTAATTATTCTTGTGCCATGTAACCCCGTTTTGTTGTGGAGTATGAGGAACTATCTAATCTCTCTTGATCCCGTGCTCCTCACAATAGGCATTGAACTCACTTGATGTGAATTCTCCTCCTCAATTTATTCAGAAATTCTTCAACCTCTATCCTATCTCATTCTCTACCAAGTTATGCCATATTTTGAAATTTCTAAAAGATTTAGCCTTATCCCAAAGAAAATACACCCGCATCTTCCTAGTAAAGTCATAGATCAGAAGAAGTAGGAAGAACCATCATAAGAAGTAGGAAGACCAATTAATGTAGTGGTTGGCATTTTACCACAGAGATCTGCATGTACAAGCTCTAGAGGAGCCTTTGCATGATTATTACTTTCCTATGGAAATGTGAATGCTGCTTGTCCATCATATAAGCTTCACATACATCTAACATATCTAAAAATGTTGGTAGATGTGATAATCCTAGACCTTTACATCTCTTTTAAAGCTCAGGTGCTTGCCCAGATCTCTCATGTCATAGCTTGCTTATCTCTCGACATATCGACTTCGGCTATAAAAGCCAATAATTCATATAAGTTGTTACACCAAATTCCTTTCCCAATGACATTGTTTGTGGGCATCTATGATGATTGCACTAGTCTTATCGTCGAAGAGAATCTTCAAGTCATAGTTAGCCCTATCTATGATTGTAAACAAACACTAGATTCCTTTTAATCTTTGGCACATAAAGGACATCGGACAAATTCTTATCATCACCATTGCTAAAAACAAAAGAAATAGTACCTGAATCCATGGCTAGGCATTTGGTGTCATTCCTAACCACTACCAATGTGGACTCTCCCACAGGCTTAAGGGAGGTATACTAGCCCTCTTAACTGGTCATATGTTGGGATGCTCCACTGTTAATGATCCATGAACCATCAGATGTTGAGGAATTTATTATATTTTTTACGTGAGAACTCGCCAATTATCTATGAAAGGTGCATCATGAGATAGCTTAATGAAGGGTACCAGTGAGTATAAGGTGTACACTAATGTAAGCAATCTAGAAGGTTTAGGGCCTGATTTTTAGCTTTGGCTGCCTAAATGGTGTAAACCCTAAAAACAAAGGAGATAAGGCAAAATAGAACCCCAGTATGACATTCCCAAAATAATATCAACATCTTATAAAAGAGAAACTAGAAATGTTTTCTTTTCCCTTAATAAAGTCATTTCCAATTCTAGATCCTTAACCTCTTTAGTGTAATCATACCTAGTTCCTTGTAATATAGCTTTGATAAATTCATTTCCAATTCTAGATCCTTAACCTCTTTAGTCTAATCATACCTACTTCCTTGCAATGTAGCTTTGACTTTATAACTCGAGTGTAATGTATCTAGGTCCCTCAATTCCTTTTCAAAAACAAAATCATGTGAACTACCATCATCATGTAAAATAGAGACTTATTTACATTTTATCTTCCTTTAAGTTCTTAACAAAGAATAAATCGGAACCTTACCTTCATAATAGTCAGGACCAAAGTTACCCTCTTGCTTAAGTGAATCATCATCATCATCTTCTTCAACCATATTGACACATGAGCTATAGGTTCGGACTAGCAATGAATTTTCTTATTTGCTCTCTTTCTTTAAATTTCTCGAGCACTTAAACAACTTGCAACAAGATATCATAGAATTTATTGATGTATGCATGCACATTTTCTTTCTTCACTTGGTGTAGAGAATCCCACATTGTTGATGAGATTTAGCCTTGTATTGTGAGAAGAAAGAAAATGTTTCTTCAAAATCTTTTCCATGTACTAGGAGTCAATTCTTGCCCTACTTAATCGCATTCCACTAAAAAGCCACCAAAAAGTAGTATTTTCAATTAAATGATTATAAGCACACTTAATTTGTCTTGTTTTTGAGAAATTTTTCCCCCAAAAAATAATCATCTAGCTCACTGAGCCATGCAATATAAGTGCATGACCATCTTTCTTCCTATCATAATTATGGAAAGTGACTAATTCATGAATCTTTCTAAGAACTCTAGGCATGCAATAATATAGTCTCGACAGTGCATCAAACATGATCACTTTTTTGGCTAATTTGTGATTCTTTCTGAGAACTCTGTGCATGTAAGTTATCCTCGATAGTGTATCAAACATGATCACTTTTCTCTTCATCTTTACCTTCCAAGAACTGTGAGCATGCAATATAGCCTCAGTAGTGTATCGAACATGATCACTTTCCTCTTCATCTTCCTCTTCATCTGAATTTAAAAAAATCACATTTGTGCTTAGAGCATTTGATTCAACATTTTAGCTCATTCAACATTCTAGCTCATGCATATGATCACGCTTAGTTGCTATTTGCCTTTGAAGTTTTATCTTTAAAGTGTAGCAATTTTCTCTTGCATTGTGGGTGGTGCGGTTGAATCAGCCATGTAGTGCAAACTTGATTTTTTTAAAAAGGTTCTATGAATATTTTTTAGCAATTTGAAGTATAGCAATTTGCTCTTGCATTATGAGTGGTACAGGTGAATCACCCATGTGGTGCAAACATGTATTTAAATAAAGGTGCTATCAATATTTTTACAAATAAATAAATTAAGATTACAATTTGAACTTATGTCAATACTCCCAAAATGGCTTGAATTTGTGCTAATATTGTGCAAACACATGCAAATGTTAAACTTGAGTCTTGCTTCAAACAATGTTTTTGATGGAGAACGTGGGCGGAGTCTTGAGTGTAGACCAAAATGTGGTCAAATTTTATTTCTTTACTTTGATGGCTCCTTGAAAATTGAAATTCTACTCCCAAATGTTAAAGAATTTTTTGAAAGTTCTTTTTTGGATTTATTTGATTTTTGGGGGCAATTTTAGGCCTTTTTAGTTTAAAATAGGCCAAACATGTTTTTTAAGGCTCAAAAATTTACCAAAAGCTCTAAAAGCTTCCAAAAGTTTTAAAAAAAATAGCACTCCATTTGACCACAAAAAAATTCATTTTGGGGATTTTTAAGCTTAATTTACCCTAGTCTTGCTTAAGCTTTTCCCATGCCTCCCTTAAGTTGGTGAATTTCTAAGTAGGAAGGGATGTTTTTTCAGCTACCATGCACCATTGGTTTCATGATAGAATTAAAGTAAATCATTTTGGGGATTGGTAAGTTGTTTAGCAATCATTGAATCTTATAAATCGAATCCGTAGCTTTTGATTTTGAAGAAGGTAAAAGAATATAAAAGTGGTTTTGGGAAAGAAGGTGGTTTTAAATGCACAATGATGGTTTTCCACCCTTCTTTTCCCTTGGCTAATACCCAATGGTTAAAATGTTGAGATATCAAGCTCATCTAGTAAGGCAGTGGACACTGATGACCCGCCTGGGGGATAGGCCCCACACTTACACCACTGGCATGGTTGGTGAGATCATGGGTGATATGCGGCCAGTGGGATGACAGGCTGTGTGACAGCCATTCTGGAGACTGGCATAGTTATAGCGCCATCTCATTTAGTTGGGTTCACACTATAGAGAACCCTAGTATATATTTGGTTGAGTACCTTTTCATATGTGTGTACTCTTATCTTTGTATATGGTGTGTTGAGTGTTGAGTGAAGAAGAAGAAGAAGAAGATTTTCAGCCTCTCACCTTGTGTGTTCTCTATTAGAGTTTTGTGAGTGTGTGTGTGCTTGCAAGAGCTCAAGCTCTCTTCTCCCCTTGTATCTTTTCATGGTATCAGAGCGTGGTTCATGCTAAGGGCTGAGCTGCAAGCAAGAGAAGCACAGGAAGCAGTACGAGGGTAAGAGCTTCAACTACTCTTCCGTATTTGTGTTGGCGACTACATCCTTGTCGGGAGCTCTACAGGAGGCACCGGCAAACGATCTCTGATTTGAGGAGCTTTCTTCGTGGGAGTAAAGCTATAGGGCAACTATACTGTCCTATTGGACTATTTTTTTGGGTCGAAAACGCGTTTCGGACACGTCACGACTTTCGTTTTTCAGAAAGTAGGCGTAAGTCATCGATTCTCTGCAGAACTCTGTTTTAAGAACTGTAGGAAGACAAATTGGCTGTGCAGACACTGTGTGTGCTGCAAGGAGGTCAACAGTTGCCATTGGGTGTATGTATGCACATTGAGGTCTGGTTGTGACATTTGAGTGTACTACAATACCGCTGCAGAAAATACAACAGTTTGTGCAGGACAAACCAGAGTGCTATTTGTGGTAAATTTGTATGTCTGGCAAGATGTCAAATGATAGCATAAACCAGATTGTTGTTGAGAAGCTTGATAAGAATAACTTCCATGCTTGGAGGTTCAGATTGACAAATTTCCTTATGGGAAAGGGCTACTGGGACTACATAGAAGGTGAGCATGAAGAGGCACCGGAGATTCCGGACATCAATTCGACTGCTGCAGATGTGAAAGAGTTCAAGGATTGGAACCAAGGAGCCAGAAAGGTTATGTATTGGCTCTTTATCAATATACAGGACACCATGATTGGGCACATACAGGATGCCAAGTCCCCCAAGGAGGCGTGGGACACCTTGGTAAAACTCTATGAAACAAATACCAAGGCACGAAAGATACAGTTGGAGAATGAACTTCATACTGTGGAGAAAAAGAGTATGTCTGTGAATGACTATGCATTGAAGATAAAGGGTATTGTGGAATCCCTTGCATCTATTGGGGTTTCAGTAGATGATGATGATAAGGTGGAAGTCTGCCTACGTGGTCTCGGGCCACAATACAAGGCATTCAAGACGTCTATTCAGACTCGGAAAAACATTCCCAATTTTACAAACTTGGTGTCTATGTTGATTATAGAAGAGAAGAGCTTGGGTGAAGACCAACAGTCTTCACAAAACAAAAACAGTTCAGAGCAACAGGCCTTCTACACAAGTTCAGGAAGAGGACGAGGTAGAGGAGGTCGTGGATGCGGTCAAGGAGGTGGCCGAACAGGTAATCAGAATTATGGCCAGCAACAGCAACAACAACAGTCCCAGAATTCACAACAACAACAACAACAACACGCAAGTGGAAGAGGCCAATTCAGAGGCAGGGGGAGTCAAAGAGGTCATGAAAATTGGCAAAGGCAGTATAATGATACACGTGGATGCTTTTATTATGGTAAGCATGGACATGTGCAGGCAGATTGTTATAAGAAGCGGGCTGACATGCAAAATGGAAAATTGCAGCAAAACAACTATGCATCCTCGAGCAAAAACAATGAGGATATTGAAAGGTTGTTTGTTATGCAGCATGTCGTTAATGCCATGTGTGAAAATGTAGAAGTAGCACATAAAGATGATGTATGGTACATTGATTCAGGTGCTTCGAACCACATGACAAGTCATGGGGAGTGGTTCAAGGAGATGAAGAACCTTGAAAGACCAGGTTTTGTGGAAACAGGGGATGACACTGCTCATCCAATTGCCCATGTTGGAGATGTGCCATTGTCTATGCAGGATGGCAAAGTGAAGTACGTTGCAGATGTACGTCATGTTCCAAACATAACAAAGAATCTGGTTTTAGTTGGCCAAATGATTGAGTAGGGTTTGCAGGCTCGGTTTAACCCTGATGGTTATTATGTTAAAGACTTTAAAGACAAGTGCAGGTTGGTTGCAAAAGGCAACAGAGTGGGCAGAATGTTTACGTTGAATGTAAACATGCCTGAAGTGAGTGCTGCAATGTTTGCAAATGGTTCAAGAATTTTTGCTGACATAGACATTTGGCATAAAAGAATTGGACATGTGAATGTGCATAGAATGCAGTCTGCAGACTAAAGGAATTGTGACAGGGCTGCCAAAATTTAAAGTTGAAGGTATGCAGAGAATATGTGAAGCATGCCAATTTGGAAAGCAAACAAAGCATGTATTTCCACGTAACAGAAATGTGAGCAGAAATGCACTAGATGTTGTGCATTCAGATGTATGGGGTCCTACAAAGACCATGTCTATGGGAGGCTGCAGGTATTATGTGACATTTATTGATGACCACACAAGGAAAGTGTGGGTATACTTCATGAAGGGTGAAGTGTTCACTCACTTTCAGAATTTCAAAGTTATGGGGTTGAAAAGCAAACAGGGAAATATGTAAAGTGTCTGAGGTCAGATGGAGGGGGAGAGTACTTCTCCAATGAGTTTTCTGAATTTTTGAAGAAGAATGGTATTCGGAGACAGTTTACATGCAGATACACTCCGCAGCAAAATGGAGTTGCTGAGCGAAAAAACAGGCACATTGCTGAGATTGCGTGAGCATTGATGGAAGAGAAGAATATGTCGCATAGCTATTAGGCTGAGACTGTTTCTACAGCAGTTTACATCATGAACAGGACTCCAAGTGCAGCCATACATGATGTAACTCTAGAGGAGAGGTTTACTGGCAAAAAACTTGATTTGTCTCATCTAATTACATATGTGCATGTGCTAGATGAGCTGAGAACTAAGCTGGATCCAAAAGCTGAAAAATGTGTGTTTATTGGATATTCCCTTGAGCAAAAGGGATACAGATATTATAACCCTGCTACACATGAGTTGAGGGTAAGCAGGGATGTTGTTTTTGATGAGATGAGCAGCTGGTATGCTGCTGAAAAAGAAGCTATTGGGGCTGATGTGAGTGGAAGTGTGGTTGCACAGAATGCAAGTCAGCAATCACAGTCTTTGAGTGGACCAGGAGAGTCCTCATCTAGTGGTTCAGTTGATAGACCATGGAGTGGTAGGCTGCGTCATAATACCAGTCCTGCAAATGTGATTAGTACATCACATAAAGGCAAAGAAAAAGTGGTTAAGCCCCTTAGTATGCCTGACATTTCTGCAGGGTATTCTCATGTTGATGGAGAGTCTAGTGGCTCAGAGATGAGCCTTGATGAGGAGCTTGGGATACCAGCTATGAGAACACCTGGTGTAAAGAAGGCTATGGAAGCCATGAATGCAAAGCTATGAAGATATGGGAGAGTGAAGAATCCTGTGCAGAGGTTTACCTATGATGGTTATGTGGCACATCACTATGCATACATGGCAAAGGTTGTGCAGGTTGTAAAGCCCACATGTATTGATGAGGCTATTGGAAATGTGTGTTGGGAGAAAGCTATGGATGAGGAGATGGATGCACTATATGGAAATGAGACTTGGGATTTAGTGCAATTGCCTGAAGGTAAGAAAGCCATTGGATGCAAGTGGGTGTACAAAGTAAAGCATAACAGTGATGGAAGCATAAGCAGGTATAAGGCTAGATTGGTAGCCAAAGGATATGCGCAGACATATGGCATTGATAATGAGGAAACTTTCAGCCCAATTGCCAAGATGGCAACAGTGAGAGTTGTGATAGCAGTGGCTGCGTCAAAGAAATGGTCTTTACATTAGATGGATGTAAAGAATGCATTCTTGCATGGGGATTTGCAGGAAGAGGTGTATATGTTGCAGCCACCTAGTTATGAGGATGTGAGTCACCCTGAGCATGTTTGCAGGTTGAAGAAAGCCTTGTATGGCTTAAAACAAGCACCAAGAGCATGGTCTGACAAGATTTCTGAATATCTTGTCACTATTGGCTTTCATGTAGCCAATGTAGATTTCTCGTTGTATGTGAGACACGGTGATAGAGGGGTTGTGCTTGTTTGTCATCTATGTAGATGACTTGATCATTACGGGGGACCATGATGCAGAGATCTTTGATGTAAAGATCTTGCTTAGACAGAAGTTTGAGATGAAGGATCTGGGGGAGTTGAGATATTTCTTAGGCATTGAGGTGATTAGGTCACCACATGGTATTGGATTATTGCAGAGACAGTATGGCTTGGACATGTTGTCCAAGTATGGTATGACAGGCTGTAAGCCTATCTCAGTGCCATTGGATCAGAATGGCAAGTTGAGTGTAGATTCAGGAGAGATTTTGGAGGATCCTATTATGTATAGGTGCATAGTAGGAAGCTTGATCTACATGACGATCACCAGGCCAAATTTGAGCTATGTTGTTGGGTTGGTGAGTCAGTTTATGCAGGTTCCTCAGAAGCCGCATTTGGATGCATTGAGACGCATACTGAGGTATGTGAGGTCTGCTTTGCATTGTGGACTATTTTATGAAATTGGGACAGAGATATGTGTACATGGGTACACAGATGCTGATTGGGCTGGTAGTATCTCAGATAGAAGATCTACTAGTGGCTTCATGTTTTCTTTGGGAAGTGCGGCTGTGACTTGGAGCAGCAAGAAGCAACCTACAGTTGCTCTATCCAGTACAGAGGCCGAGTACAGAGGTGCTGCTATGGCAGCATGTGAGGTAGCTTGGTTGAAAAAGCTACTTTTTGCAAATTTGGGTCTATCAGTGGATAGACAAGTTGTCATTTTCTATGACAACATTAGTAGTATACAGTTGGCCAGGAACCCAGTTTTTCATGCTCGCACGAAGCATATAGAGGTCCACTACCATTTTGTCAGAGAGAAGGTCTTGGCAGGATGTTGACCTTGTTTATGTCAGCATATAGGATCAGGTAGCTAACATCTTCACCAAAGCATTGGGTACAGAGAAGCTCCGCAGATTCAGGGCTTCACTTGGTGTACATGAGATGGAGTTGAGCTCGAGGGGGAGTGTTGAGATATCGAGCTCATCTAGTGAGGTGGTGGACACTGATGACCCGCCTGGGGGATAGGCCCCACACTTACACCACTGGCATGGTTGGTGAGATCATGGGTGATATGCGGCCAGTGGGATGACAGGCTGTGTGACAGCCATTCTGGAGACTGGCATAGTTATAGCGCCAGCTCATTTAGTTGGGTTCACACTATAGAGAACCCTAGTATGTATTTGGTTGAGTACCGTTTCATATGTGTGTACTCTTATCTTGTATATGGTGTGTTGAGTGTTGAGTGAAGAAGAAGAAGATTTTCAGCCTCTCACCTTGTGTGTTCTCTATTAGGGTTTTGTGAGTGTGTGTGTGCTTGCAAGAGCTCAAGCTCTCTTCTCCCCCCTGCATCTTTTCATAAAATACCATAGTCATCAATTCTTTAGCTTTAAACCTTCAATTTGCTTCCATCCTTTCAATCTCTTCCACAAATTGACCTAGCCCATTCTTTGATCCTAATGACACAAGAATCTCCATCTAGGTTTCTCAAGCAAATTATTTAATCAACCGTTCAATATAAAGAAATTGCATCATATTAAACAAAAAATAAGCTTGTGAATAAACATATAAAATTACTTAACTCTCACATAACACTAGCAATATAAAGAAATTGCATCAAATTCAACAAAAAACAAGCTTGTGAATAAACACATGCAAACGCTCAACTCTCACACTTACCTCTCGCATAACACTAGTAGCACATGGGTATGATATAGTCTCCCATCGTTCATGAGTGCCATCCACCGACTTGCTCTCGCTCTATAAAGATGCTAGAAGAAGTCGTGAAGTGTAGGGCTACACCCATGTGAATGCATCTAAATTTAACACAACATCAATTGGGTGAGGTTCTCCTTTATAAAGGGTAGAGCTATGCACATTGGAATGCATCTAGATTTTACTCAACATCCATTGGGTGACGAATGGGGTGAAAGGTGCATGCGTATGTATAATTGAAGTGGGGGATATATGTGGTCTATATGACATTCATGTTTGGGCAAGGAACACGTGGTTTGCATATTGTATATGAACTCTTATTGAGCTCTTATTTAAGCTTCTTCTTTTTTGCTATGATTTTACTCTTTACACCTTTTTAACTCACCCCTAGGTGAAGATGGGGTAGGGGTGAGCTTGATTTTACTCTTTACCCCTTTTTAACTCCTGGCTTTTAACTCACCCCTAGGTGAAGATGGGGTAGGGGTGAGCTTGATTTTACTCTTTACCCCTTTTTAACTCCTGGCGGCCAAGTGGGTGGAGCTCCCACAATGAAACCACTTGGCTATTGACCCGCTTTTAACTTATCATACATTGACTCATGGCTAGTTTAGAGCACAGAGCCATGTCTAATAGAGCCATGCTCAACAACACAGAGGTGTGTCCAACATCAATATTGAACTGCTAGCTTTGATACACTACTAGATGTTGCATTTTATTTGAATTAAATGTAGAGATTTTCTTTCAAAAGACATCAATATTTTGGATAACATTTTGCCTTCTAAAAAAATTATAACAACTACATAACATTTTGCCTTCTTAAAAACATATTATAAGTAGACTATGCAAATGAGGAAAAAAGTAAAAATAATACCATTTATGTAGCCCTACACCAACACGTGTGTGTGTGTGTGTGTGTGTGTGTGTGATGTGTGTGTGATGTGTGGATTCAAGAAATATTGAGTTCAAATTATATTTCTTGCATTTCATTCTCACCTTGATATGGATCAAATGAAGTTGGATGGCTTTGCTCTAGTGTTCGTGGAAAGGGGTGCCTCCTTTAACTTTAAGCTAGTTGGACACCCAATTTGTATAAGCTCACAAAGGAAGATATCCAATATAAGCAATAGTATAAATAGTGTAAATTTTATAAATGATATTCCTTTTCTTCTAAAGTTTCCTATTGAATGGAGCCTCAAGAGGAAATATATTACATAAAGAAACTTTCTCAACCACTGTTTTCTCTGATGTAAAAAGACTCTTAGTCTCAGTCTCTATCTCTCTCTCTCTCTAGCAAAGGCCAAGGATAAGGTGTGCCTACCTATCTATGATATATGGAGGTTATATGTCAAAATAAAGGGCCTCCATAAATAACATTGATCCTTTGAGGTGAATAAATCTCACTCTATAGCAATGCATCAAAATTGGGTTGAAGATTTGTGCATAACTGCACACTCACAAGTTTGATGCTTCAAAAAAAGAATTTCAGATATCAATATGCCATTGCTAGGAAAACCACATTCTATATGATTTTTCTCATAGGTCAAATCAAATAAAAAGATAGAATATTAACTTTTTGGGGGCCAATTATTAGTTATTTTATATTTGCAATAGGTTGTTGATATGTATATTTTAAAGATGAACTAGCCAAAGTTTGGGCATTACCATGTTATGCCTAATGAGGAAAAGTGTTATTTTCTTAAATTATTACACACTAATCCTCACTCCTTTATCAATGCAAAGTCCACAAGCCCACTATAGATTCTTTCTTTTATCATGCTTCTCTTGGAGTGGAGACAAAGCTAGAAACCTTGAGGAGTTCACTATATTTAAACCTAGTATATCACATGCGTTCAAGGCCTATATCTAAAACTCCTTATCTGTAAATTTTGCATAGTTCAAATTAACCCCCCTTTTTAATACAAATCGAGTACAAATCTATAACATTTTTTAAAAATCTTATTAATGACACTCTTTTGTAAATAAATTTCTCTCTAAAAATTAAATAAAAAATGTTTTGTGGATGACTCCGTCGGTCCTCGCTATACTAGGGAGCCCTTGGACTACCGTAAAAAACACTAGGGTTGGGGGAAAGTGAGCATGGATCCTCTCAAGGAAGTATAAAAAATGTTTTGTGGATGACTCTGTCGGTCCTCGCTATACTAGGGAGCTCTTGGACTACCGTCAAAAACACTAGGGTTGGGGGAAAGTGAGCATGGATCCTCTCAAGGAAGTATACCCGCCAACGATGAGTCAACCTTACTGGCTAGACATGCAAGACCTATTCTTTACACTGTCTACCATGATCTTTAACCACCACCTAGCACTGTAGTATCCCTACGAGCCTCTCACTCACACCACACCCACCACTAACCACTCATTCACCTCGCTAACATAGAGAGATAGAAAAAACATCACAAGAGCATAACAACTTATATCCAAATGCCGAAAAGAATGATACAAGAGAGACTGTACTCCAACAAAGAGAATATCATACACTAGAGAATGTGCTACAAGAAGAGAGAATGTCCTATCCTAGAGAATGTGGTACACAGTGGAGAGAGTGCTACCCTTAACTCCTCCTTGGGTGTCCTCCTCCTCGAAGTCCCGACCCTCATCATGTTGTGTGGAGGGAAGATCTTCCGTCAAGAAAAGAGAGATGGTGCTCAAAGAGGATCTCACCCTGCCTTGGGAAAGGGAGAGGGGTGTTGCCTCCATGAGTACTATTGGAGTTGGCCATGCATGTCGTACATGCCACTGGTAGTCAGAGGACTCAATGGGTTGGAGATGTTAGAGGGTGCCAACGGTGATGGGCGGTTGGAGGCGTCGAAGGGCATCGGCAGTGTGACGGCGGTCAGAGTGGTCAGAGGTGATGGTGGGAGGATCTTGATGGAGTGTGGAGGACCTGTCTTCCTATACACAGGTCACTCAAATACTCAATTCATCATTTGGATGAATGCCATAGAAAAAATAGGTGGTTCTCTGGAAAGCTAGACCCTAGCATTAGGAAAATTCTGGACTCAAAAGAGGGCTGTTTCAACAATAATATAATAATAGACACATAGATTGAGTGACATGTAATCTACGAACGAGATTCACCGGTGGTGGGACCTCTGTACAAACCCACCCAAAACGTGGAGAAACTCTTATCTTCATGAAATATTAAAAAAAACCATCACCTTGTCTTAAAATATTTAAAACCGTTTTTTTGTCAGAAACTAACACAATAAAAGAATGTTTTCCACATTCCTGTGTTAGATGTGGAGCACTAAAAAATTCTTTCCACCACCCCTAGAACTAATGAAGCTTGAATGCTTGGAATAGATAGATACACATTCTCCCGGTTATTCCCTCAACTTGGTTCCACTTTTGAATCTCGAAACATCTTTGGCGCCCAAAAGAACACACCGTCCCTCATTTCATCCTCCCTCCTTGATCCACAAAAGCGGTTAGCCCAGTCATCCACTTTCTGCTACTTCTTCTTTCTCATACGTCTGTTAATCTATCATGGCACCCGAAAGTGGACTGAAACGAGCAAGGAGCAGTATCTCATCTGTTGTGTTGTATAACATAAAAGACGAGAACGAAGAATGGATTCCCCAAGTATACAGGAAGTACTCTTGGGTCACTATGCAGCCAGGAAAACAAGGCCACTACCGAGTGAAGGGAAAGGCATCTGAAGACTTGGCCAAACATTGGAAAGGAAGGATCCTTGACTTTAAGATGGCACCAGGAGGGAAAACTGTCAAAGAAGTGTTGATCCAGCATGTATTCATGCAAAAAGAGATCAACGTGGGACCATTGGAAGGACTTCCAAGACACAGACCACATTGTAAGTGCTTGTGTTTTGTATTTCAATGTTGCAAATAAGGTGATTGATATACATTTTTCTGCCTTGCACAGATTTGTACCCATCCAATCTTCAGGAGTGGGAGCCTGCACAATGCTTGACGGGGTTCTTGAATGTCGTACATGGTGAGGTGGGGGAACTTCAATATGAAGGTCGTGCACCAAGTGATCTCGCAAGAAGTAGAACATATTTCTATGACTCATTTTATACCTTGCCCACTCAATCGAGTCGACATGGAAAGTTGGAACGTATTCCGTTGCCCGCACTTGATAGTCCTGAGTGGCCATTGCTTGACACAGAAGTGATAGAGTCATACAGGACCAAAATGTTTAATGATATTAAATGTGCTATGAAGCCTAGCATTGGTGCAAGAAATGTGCACTTAAGTTTGTTTGTTCCAATTGCATGCTTTGTTCATTTATTTTCTGATTGTAAACAATTGAGAAAAACTAGAACAACTTTTGTGTGCAAAGATGTAGATGAAGCCTGGCTTGATCATTTGTTTGACAAAGGTTGGAGAGTGAAATCATCAAAGGGAGATGATTTGATCGAATGTTGATTGAACACCTCCGACATTGCATTTCGGTGAGTGTTAAAACATTATAATGTATTTTTGTGAAACAGTTACAACGCTTATTTGATTATACTCGGAAAATTATCCTTATGATATTTTGGAATCAGATACTATATTGCCAGGCAACATCTGTGCATGTCATTTACTTATAGAAGGTGGCGATGGATCAACAACAACTGGGAAAGCATGGACCAAGATATAAGAGATGGCAGCCACTCTTGCTTGATAGATATAGTTATGATTCGAAAGGGTCACCCATCTTTGACATTGGAAGTGGAAGAGAATTGGACTCTCGAATATGTTAGGAAGGAATTAGAAGTAGCTATTCAGAATCCTCCAGATCAATTTTGCTTCAAGCTCGATGGTCGGAAGCTAAGTAAAAGAAGAGAGCATCAGATCATTTGTAAAGATGTTGCAGCCCCACATGAATTGGAGGCACTAGAAGATATATGATGTGACCATGTATACGGTGACAATGTATTTTCCATATGCAATAAACTTATCTATTCAGAACATTGCTTTTGTAATGCTTTATTGTTTAAAACAATGTAATGAAGGCAAGAATTCCCCAATTGAATTTTTATGTACACAAAAAAGGCTTAAAGTAAGAAAGCAAGCAGTGAAGGAACACAGTAGCAAATTTGATCCTCTGATTTTCAAATGATAAGTGTATTTACAATTGATGTTCTCTCTCCAATACATGTATAGCTGCATATTTACAAACGTACATTTGTTGGAAGAAGGAAAAAACTATTTATTACTGGAACCCATAGGTATCGGCGAGCCAGGGCTCTTCTCCCAAGTATGGAGCCCATGTAAGAGGCTCAGGGGGGCCTATCCCCCCTCGTGGATTGGGCGGGATGAAGTCCACTGGCCCGTCTGGAGGCATAACTTCAGCGACCTCGATCAATTTCGCAATCGTTTCCTCCCTAAACGTTTGGACGTCTAGGTCCACGTAGTGAGACATTGATGGAAACTGCCATCACAATTCATCAAGGCATAAATAAGATCAACATGACAATATATAAGAAGATAAACAAGAGCACAAATGCGTATGGGAGCTGAAAATGCTTACATCCTCTGAAGGGAGCTGAAAAATGCTTCGTAGCAGCAACATTGCATTAAGTGCAACCCTCCACCCATAGCTGTAGCCATCGTCTTGTTTGGGGACACTAACCCTTCGGATGGTCGATCGATCCAGGGTGTCGATGTCCATGCTGAGGCTCTCGTAAGCTGCCATTAGTTTCCTGACTCCACTGTAAACAGAGACCAATCATTATCCTGATCAATCCGGACTTCTAACTCAAACAATAATATGTATCTTAATGATTTTTACTTACAGCAAAACATTTCCATGGACACCAGATGTCGAATTTGCAAGGTAAATGACATTTTCTTGCACGTCGACTAGTAGAAGACTCCAATGGGAACTGCACGATAGAATTCTATTAGTTTCAATCCAAAGGAAGCACTATATAACTCGTGTACGGTGATTCCTATAAACATCATACAAGAGAGAGAGAGAGAGAGAGAGAGAGAGAGAGAGAGAGAGACAAACTCACTTTTCATGATATGCCAAAAAAAATACTCGGGCATCGTCCAGCTGGACCTCCCGAAACCAGTTCAGCACATCGAGGTACGGAACTGACTCTACTAGCAACAGTGTTGAGACCAGTGAATCAATCTGGAACACTCGTTGCTGTACATCCTCGGGCAATAGCGAAATAACAAAACTTCACAAGGAAACATATCAAGAGTGAGGCATCAACTTTAAGAGCCAAGAATGAAAAATTGTGGGAGGACAGAGAAAAGAGTATACCTTAAAACACATCTGAGCACTTTGTCGTTGACTTCAGTTTTGGGATCAAACAAAATGTTGATTTCTTCAGCATGAATCGGGAAATAACATCTATGCCCTCTAATATTAAAGGGTACATAGAACTCCGGCAACAAAAATTGCAGCGCCTCCCGATTCATGGCGTGGAGTGCGCGAACATTTTCCCTTTTTGTTTGCAATGCAAGCATTGCAGCTTGATGTTCCCTTTGAGCGCTTGTCATTAAATTTGCCCGAGTCTGATGCTCATGATCTGGACCTCCCTCGGTCACCTCTTCAATTCTCACTTTTTGTACAGGACGGACATCCAAAATTTGTAACATTCGTTCATCAGTAAACGTAACTGGTCTAAGTAACTTATCGTATCTGAAACGAAGGGCTACTAGGCTGAAAAAATCTTTGTTCATTACTGTCACCCTGTGTGCATGGCCAGCAAGAACGTAACTATCCAAAAAAAATTCGATCATCCAATCTTCTGTGGCCTCTTGCAAGCAAAACAAGGCCGATGCCTTCCACCTAAACAAAATTCCATTCTGCTCACAAATTCTCCTGGCAAGCCTCTGGAAAGGCAATCTGGGAATAGCAGCTGTCGGGTGCTTCATAAACTTTTTGATTTCTTGCAGGGCTGCCGAATGCTCTGCGAAACGCCTTAGTCTAGGCTGCGTTTTGGACAATCGGGAAGGACTGCTTGATTTCCTTGATCTTGAGGCTTTGAGAACGCCCATCTTCTTCCCAGTAGATGAGGGAGCTGCATTGTCAATGGGTCTAGCTGTATGCCTTACACGAGCCATCTGAAAACGCAAGAAAAAGCAGAAAACTTTGCTATTCAGTAGTACACGATTAACAATTCACCATAAAGCGAGAGAGGGGGGCCAAGAAAGCAATATGCACTTCCTCGCGTTATGGTGAATCCATTCACCATAACGAGAGATGAAGGCCCACAGAAACACAATAATCCTTCTCGCATCATGGTGAATTCATTGACACCAATAAGAGGCGGATTATCGTGCATTCTTTGAGCTTCGATCTTGCGTATAGTGATTTGATTCACTATAACGCGAGACTAAGAGCCATTCAAAGCAAAACAATCCTCCTCGCGTTATAGTGAATCGATCTACTACAACGGGAGGAGGGTTCTCCCGAATCTCTTACCATTCCGTCTTGCAGTTTGGTGATTCGATTCACCATAACACATAGAGCAGTATTGAGATTCTAATGACTCGTCGTCTGCTTTACGGTGAATCGAATCACCATGACAGAGGGCAAACAGTCGAAGAGAAAACAATGGCAGAGGGCAAACAGTCGAAGGAAAAACAAAACAATCAAGTATTATACAAGAAACTCACAAAACAATCAAGTAATACACTTTCATCACATTCTATGAGTGGGAATGGATGGAGACTGTCGTGTAGGAGGTGATTTAATTGACACCAATAAGAGGTGGATTATCGTAAATCCTTTGCCTCTTGGTCATGCGTTATGGTGAATCGATTCACCACAACGCGAGTCTAAGGGCCAGTCAAAGCAAAACAATCCTCCTCGCGTTATAGTGAATCGATTTTCGCGAATCTCTTACGTTTGCCTTCTGCCATGGTGATTCGATCCACCATAAGACATGGAGCTTATTGAGATTCTAATGGCCCGTCGTGTGCTTTAAGGTGAATCGAATCACCACGACAGAAGGCAAATAGTCGAAGAAGAAACAATGGCACAGGGCAAACAGTCGAAGAAAAAACAAAACAAACAAGCAATATACAAGAAACTTACAAAACAATCAAGTAGTATACAAAAACTTACATTTCTTGCATGCGAATGGATGGAGATTGTCGTGCAGGAGGTGGAAAGTCGGTTCAGTACTGTGGCGGTAGTCGGAAGTCACCTGGAGGCAAGCAGGAGGACGGACAAGGCAAAATCGATAAGAGGACGAAAAGGTGGCGTGATTAACGGCTTTGATTAGTCTTTAGAGCGAACACACGTGCTGGCGGGCTGCCAGGGCGACTAGGCGGCGTTGACGTGTCGCATAGCATTAAAAAGGGCTTTGATTAAACTTTATAGCTTGTACACGTGCTAGGTACACGGCGGGCTACCACGTGGCATTCATGGAATGGCGGGTGAAAATGCGGCGCTGACGTATCGCGTAGCATTCAAAACGGATTTTCTAGGATACTCATCTCATTTATTGCCTCTCTTGGAGTTCGTATTCTCATTTATCTCCCCACCAACGGCCTTCATCTCCATCAACGACTGACTATCTCCTCCAACCCTCCTTCATCAATCATCCTCCTGTATCCAACGTCAAAGACAAACCTTCAACCTCCTTCATCTCCATCTCCTGCGACGATTGTATACAATTCGTTTTCCTGGTATTTTTATCTCTTTTGTGCTTCCTTCTTCTTTTGTTATTTCGTTGTTTTGGTTTCAGTCGTGGAGAACTTCTTGCTTTGTCTTTTCATCACGTTAAGGTGAATTGAAAACCTATGACTCCTCGCCTTATGGTGAATTGACTGCGAAGAAGAGTATTTTAATTCGTTTGACACCTCCTCTCTCAGTATGGGTACTGGAGAACTATCTTTATTTTTAATTCACCATAACGTTAGAGGCGTTGCCAAAGGATGATAAAGTCATCATGTTGCGGTGAATCAATTCACCATAACGCGAGCGAAGGTCCCATAGGAAGCACAATATCCCTCCTCGCATTATGGTGAATCGATTCACCATAACGCGAGAAGAGGTCCTTGACTTAGCTGCAATTTTATTTGCGTTAGGGAAAATAGATTCACTACAACACGAGGAGGAATACCTGGATTCCTCTGGCATCTCCTCTCGCGTTATGTTGAATCCATTTACACCACACAGAGATTTGTTGTTTAAGATCGACTGTCTCTTGATTCATTGCCTGAAGTAATATTTTCCATGTCTTATCTACAGACTTGAATTCAGCCATGGCGCAAGTTCAAGTCGAATTTGATCTGGACGAAGAGATTAAAGAAACACCTGCAACTCTATTATATGACTTCCTCTACAAATGTCGACATCATGATTTGCACCCTGCAATTTCGTTGATGTTCAATTGCAATTTTTCTCTGGAGGATACATTGTCTAGCCATCATGGATACTTCGAAGAGGCAAAGCAAGAGTTTGACGAGCTCACAAATGAAGAACCAATGATGATTGATGGGAAAAGTCACATTCATTTTAATCTCAAGGTGTCGCCGGAGAAGAAGCAGAGGTTAAACAGGGATTGGCACAAGGTGCCATGTGATAAGAAGAGAGCTTTGCTATGCCCTTTTCACAAAAGAAAATGCCGCTTGATGGAATACTCTTACGCCTTCTTATGCTTCTTGCACATGAACGTGCAATTAACAGATGAAGAATGTACAGAGCCGCATGCAACAAATGAAAGTGAAGACACGATTTCTCGTCAGGCTAGTCCCACCGTTGAGGATGTTGCTGAAGAGGAGGACACTCCTCATGTGATTGAGGAGTTCAATGTTGAAGAAGAAAGGAAGCTCAGTTCGGTGGTTGATATTGAGGAAGTTAGAGAACAAAACAGTGATGTAGGTCAGCTTGTGATTGAATCAGATGACTCCTCCCCCATTCCAACGCCATTACTCCCCTCCTACCAAGTAGGAGATTCAGAGTATATATTGCTGACAGACATACAACATGTATTTAACTTAAGGGAGGACCATTGCATAGCTTTCATAGCCCAAAATCTAGAGGTCGATGACAATTTTGTAGATGATGATGGGATAGACAAGTACTTACTAGTGGATAGCCATGTGAAAGACACCGAGTTCCTATCTGCTGCAGCAACACTAAAGATGATCTATGCTGATGCCCTTAGATATGAAGGAAAAGATGCCACAGAGGAAGAGCTACAAGAAGCAAGGGACAGACTAAATATCACCAACATGGGAGGGTGTAGGGATGTGCCAAATAAGTCAGCGGAAACCGTTCCTAGTTCGAGCACTAATTTATGGCAAGACGCCTTGCTTGAAGCAGATGAGAACCAATAGGTTAGTTTTTTTTTGTTGTGGATTTGGCTTTATCAACTTTGTCCTGAAATGTTTGGTGATGTTGTTTCTGGCTAATGCTCCTTTATTTTTTCAGTTGGAAATATATGAAGACACATTCCTCAAACGTGCTTCAGGCAAGCGTATGGCGGGATTGGGCCACGATTCGACACTAGGAACATATATACACCGCCTAAAATTCCCTCAAATTGTGATATTTCACGCTAGCTTCTCCAAGGACAATGCCAGTTTTCCTTTGATGGCGATAAAGACTTTATCCAGGTATTTAGGTGGCTATCACTTAAGGCTGAATGCAAACAAGGCAATACTTCTGGAGCGGCAAGCAGCTGTTCGAATTTTTGGAGAGGGACCTGGAGTATATTCGTTAAGATGTAAATATTATTTAACATATGCTGCTTACGGGTTGGCATGTGGAATCACAGATCCTAATCTGTTGAGTGATTGCGGGAAGAAGCATCTTCTTAGAACAGCAAGGCCAAAGGTCCCTGTTGTGCCATTGATAGAGGATGAAGAAGATGATGCAGAAACGTCAACAAAAAAGGCTCGGCTGGGGGAAGTCTCTGCTCCAAATTAACAAATTTAGATTGTTCCAGTTGCTAAGAAGTTTCGTCATATTTCTCAATACTCTTCTTGTTTACCATTACAAACTATGAAATGTATATATATTGGAAACATTTATATGGGACATAGATGAAAGCTCTTGTTCTTTTAAAATCTTTCACAGTTACATCATTGTTTTACAATATATATTTCAATGATCAATTTTCTTCCACACTCTGCCCTGTCTTTGTCGTTGTCTTAGCCATTCAGCATGATTCTGCTTTCCCTGTGAGGAGACATATATTGAACGTCTCCGTTCAGCCTGAACCTTTCTTATTGCACATGACATAGCTGATTCAGCATGTTTGATCTTCACACGAGCCCTCACTTGAATCCGCCTATACCACCACTGACATAGTTGCTTCATGGGATTACTTTTCTTTATTCCTCCTCCATGTTGAGTGGCCCTTTAGGCACAACGTGCTTGCCAATGAGATCTTTCCATGCCTTGGGTAGACCAAATCCCAAGGCTTCCAAACTCTTCCGCAAAAAAGGCTCCATGTGCATGCAAAATGTGCTACAAATGCTCAACAACAACAAGACATTTAGTATCGTACAATATTTTTTGAACAACAAAAAATACTCAAAGCTGTAGGTTTTCAAGTAATAACCATGTATTGTGTCAAGTTTGTCGCACCCCATGCCTTTTCATAGCTAGTGTAGAACTCTGTCACAACTGCCTCAAATTTCTCAACATCCCCATCTTCAAACCTTGCTTTTTGCAACAAAGGTGCTAGGCGATCAAGTGCCAACCACGCTTTGGCCTTTGCCACCCTTGCTTGTCCTGAAGAGCCTCGATCAGGTACAGCTGCATGAAGCTTCCTCCACACCTCAAAATCTGTACCCAGATGACCTCTCTGGGTATGATTAGATAAGAACTTTCTGGTTTTTGCACCTCCAAAACATGGTTTGCTAGGAACATTTCCGGTCTTCCCTGATCTTCTCAAGTCCTTCTCAATCTTCACTTGACCACAATGTAAACCTGCATCTGAAAGCACTTGCTCTATGTTTTTAATAGTTCTTTCACTCTCTACTGCTGGTTTCATATTCCATGAAAATTCGATGTACATGTAGACTAGTTTCTCAATTATTCTAACCAGTGCATGCAAAACACAAATATGAACTCTGATCAAAGGGATAGGAAGAATTGGATCCCAATTAGGATCCACTCCTGGAGCATCACGATTTGGGGGTTCACGCCTATTACTGATTGCATTTAGGCATTTCCATTCTCTCTCTTTTCCTCCTTTGGAGACACCTCGTTCGGTCATACAATACAGGCAAGGATACTTGGCCATTGCTCCTTGGGAAATACCAAACATGCATTTCAAGGTTTTAAGATCTGCAGCCAGGTGCCATTCAACCTCATATTCACCATATCCTTCTACATAAAGCTTTTCGCCATTCGACTGCTGCTGGATAGTGGAAGGAAGCTCAGTCTGGTTGAAGTACCACTTCAGAATTTCATGGGTCTCTGTTGGAACCTGTTAACAACAACTGTTAGATTGTCTACAACATCATAACAAGAGGATAGTAACATAATATTCTTTATTTAAAAATGGATAGCACGTCACCTCAAATGCAGCCAGCCACCAAATCTCATTTTCGGATTGTACACTAAAGTGCTTCTCATCAGCATTACTGATACTTGCATCCAAAGCTCTATTCATTAAAGTAATGCTAACCCTTTCCAGCTTCTGTCCTTTGATCACCTCACTCTCATCAAGTTTCAAAACAAATTTCAGCCTTCCATTGCACTCATGTACACTGATGTCATAAAATTTCACCATAGCCATTTGTAAGTCTTTCAAATATTGCAATTTTCTATTGAACTTTTCAAGTTGTTTTCGAAGGTGTGCATTCTCACTCTCCAATGTGAAATTGTTGATTTCTCGAACTGCCAAAATTTCATTCTTCTCCTTAATAGTGTCCTGCATCTTACAAATAGTCTGCTGCAAATGATCAAACTCTTTTTGTAACCCAGCACAAACTTTTGCTTTGTCCTCGTTTGAAGCTTGCAAAGCTGTTGTGATCGATGCCAAGTAAAAATTCGCACCTTCAAGCATTTTTATCCTGGCATCTCTATCACTCAAATGTCTTTCAAAGATACTTTGACATTGGCCAAATAGTCTTTTGCAATACCTAAGCAATCCATTTTCACCCTCACACACAAACTTGAAGAAACTTGTCAACCCAAAGAATGATGGAGATTGAGAGGAGGTTGGATCTGGTGGGTAAATACTACCATCCAACCAAAGGTCCATATTTTTCTTTCCTTCATTTCGAAGCTCAGTAATGCGGGCTTCGCATGCTGGCCTAGACCAATTTCTCTTACAGCAGGGAGCATAATCGGGTTCTACTTGGAAGTGGATGTCCACCTTTTTCCTCTTTTGCTGCACAGGTTCCATTGCATTGTTTTGTGCTTTAACAACACCAAAAAGCATCATGAACTCACACTTTAACCAAAAAAAACCAAAGATATTACACTTATCTCCCGTGAAGAAGATTGCTTCATTAAAACCAAAAGACAACATCACTAAATAATACCTCCTTGTCCATCAAACAAACTTGTTGGTATCCTGGATGAACCAAAATGTACAGAGTACTTGTAAGCACAACCCTCACTTGAAAAAGGTAAGAAATGGGATTGTTATTCATGCACAAGCAGGTATGGCGCATGAAGAACAAATACTTTTCCATCCTTTTTCAAAACTTGCTGCCTTGAGAAGAAGAGAAAATCAAAAACCTCCCGCTCAAAAAAATTCGGATTTGGAGTGGTTGTGGTTGTGCAATTGGGAAGACAATGAGGGAGACAATGCAAGATGATGGGTTGCAGGGACGAAGTTCGGTTCAAGTTTGGTTAGCAGAGTTGGCTTCGTTACATTCAAAAGTGTAATGAAGAAAGAGAGTGGTGTCTTTTTTCAATAAAATAAGACACCATAGTGGGAATAAAAAACTATACTCAAGATGCATTGTTTTGAATTTAAAAACACCCTACATGTCAGTTAATGGAATAAAGAACTCAAAAATGACGCACGTGCCCTCCAATATTATATGTGGATTTATTGGCTTGCTTTGTCCACATCACCATCCCAAGGGATCTCTTACAAGGCCCCTTTTTGAGTCCAAATTTTCCCTAATGGCAAAACATTTGGTAGGCGGGATCCTAGGCATACATCATACAATGACCTTTCTAGGCAAACCTTCTGGAGAGATACACAAATAATAAAAATGATTTGACTTGACTCCTGGGCAACTTCAATCCAGCAAGATAGCTGTGGAAAAAATGATTGACTTGAGCTCCTGGGCAACTTCCTCCAGCAAGCCATCTCTGTCTATATTACCACTGCAGTTCCCTACATCCAGCAAGCCATCTCTACTTGTATTACAACTTCGTTTGGGCAAAGCATCCAGCATCCAGCATCATGAAGGTTACACTTACACCAATAGAAGCACAAACCAACTAAACCATAATCATCACTAACCACTTTGTCTGGTTAAAACTTCCAGCATGAAGTCCAGGCATACACAAAGATACAAAGCCATACCAAGGGCTATGTAGTCAAAGGGTTGAGAAGAGCTGCACATGCTATGTGCCCTTGAGAGTTTCTTTGCAACCTATCTGCACCCCATGCTACAAGCTCTTTTACACATTCACTTGACCCACCTTGGTTTGCAAAATGCAAAGGCATTCTCCCAAATCCGAGGCTTCTTCAAGATTATCTAAAGGCAGGGGGATGCCCACTGTTTGCAGTGTAGTGATGCAAGTCTTCCCATGGGATACATCAAATATGAGGACATTAGCTCCCCCTTTCACCATAGCTCAATGCAAGCTACAGATAGGTTTCTTTGCAACCTATCTGCACCCCATGCTAGAAGCTCTTTTACACTCGGTCTGCAAAATGCAAAGGCGTGCTCCCAAATCCGAGGTTGCTTCAAGATTATCTGAAGGTAGGGAGGTGCCCACAGTGTAGTGCATGTAAGTCCTCCCACGGGATGCATCAAATATGAGGACATTAGCTCCCCCTTCCACCACAGTGTAGTGCATGTAAGTCCTCCCACGGGATGCATCAAATATGAGGACATTAGCTCCCCCTTCCACCACAACTCAATGCAAGCTACTCTTCCATGCTTGCAAGCAAACATCAATGGTGTCTGGTTGTGAGGATGAATCAAGGCATCCATCATAGCCCCATTCTCCAAAAGTAGAGAAAGCACATCTCATCCACCTCTTCATCAATCAACTTCTCACCAAGATTGGTCATCATGCGACAAAGCTCTTTTGTGTAGAAATGAAGCCATTCTGATCCTTGTCAAAAACCTTGAAAGCCTCCTTAAGTTCCTCTTCAAAGTTAGTGACCTTTATCTTTCGGGCCATGAGATTGAGAAACATAGGAAAGTCAATGGTCCCATTTCCATCTACGTCCACCTCGTTGATCATTTCTTGCAACTCAGCTTCTGTGGGGTTCTGGCCAAGCGAGCACATCACAATTTCCAGTTCTTTTGTGGTGATACAACCGTCACC
Source organism: Cibotium barometz (assembly GCF_041138505.1). NCBI lineage: Eukaryota > Viridiplantae > Streptophyta > Polypodiopsida > Cyatheales > Cibotiaceae > Cibotium > Cibotium barometz. Next base: position 39,529,418 of record NC_141074.1, on the reverse strand, counting down.
ATCCTTGTCGAAGAGATTGAAGGCTCCCTTGAACTTGGCTATCTGCTCTCTTGTGAGCTGTTCGGCCATAGCGGGAGCTCCAAATTAGGATTAGGACTTGAGCTTGGGGGGGTGTGCTAGAGAGAGAGAGAGAGAGGGAGAGGGGGTTTGGGTGAGGTCACGGGGTTGGGTGAGGTCAGGGGAAGTGAGTGAGAGAGAGAGGGTGGGGAGGGTTTGCACAAGAGAGAGCAAGAGAGGGGGTTAGATGAAAGGGAGAGGGTGGGGTCGGGTGAGAGGGGGAGTGAGGGGTTGGTGGGGAGTGACGCGAGGGGGCCGAGTGAGAAGGAGAGAGGGTGGGCTTGCACCAGAGAGAGGAGAGGGGGAGTGTGGGGCTTGGTCGGTGAGGGGGGCCATGGGGGTCGGTGGGAAGTGATGTGAGAGGAGTTGGGTGTGTGGTTGGTGGGAAGAGATGAGAGAGGGGTGGGGTGTGTAGTCGGTGGGGAGAAGAGAGCAGTGGGGTGGCGAAGGAGAGGGAGAGAGGAGGTGGTGGGGCACGCAGGTGAGAGGGGGGTGAGGGGCTGGCTTTAGAGTTAGGAGACATAGGAGCGACGCTAGTGGTGTTCAATAACCATGTCACAATAGTGGCGTGCATAGCACAGGCCATGCATGGTGAGGACACGAGCCGATGGATGATCATGCTTGTGCCAGAGCCTCGCAAGTTGATCTGGGAGAACCTAACAATCCCCCTCGCAAAACAAGGAGGTCGAAAATCGAGGTGCTGGTGTATGGTGTGGTGGCGATGACGATGATGTTCTACATGGTGCCCATCGCCTTGGTGCCATCTCACTAGACAACTTGGAGAGAAGAGAATTCCCGATGGAGAGAGAGGAGGGGTGCATGGGGTGGGGTGATGGTAAGAGGGGGAGTCACGAGGGAAAGAGAGGGTGGGGTGGGTCATGAGGGAGAGGTGGCAAGAGATGAAGGGGGGGTGGACGGTGAGGTGAGAGAGGGGGAGGGGGGTCTGACTAGTTGGTGAGGTGAGGTGAGAGCGAGTGAGAGAGAGATTTTTTTTGTTTTTTGTTTTGTTTTTGTTGTTTTTTTTGGAAAAAAATATTATGAGGGGGCTTTTTTAAAAAAAAATGGAAAAAATACTAGACGGGGGATTTTTGTTTTGTTTTGTTTTGTTTTTTTGGTTTTTTGTATTTGAAAAAATAAAATAAAGTAAATACCAAGAGGGGGATTTTTTTTCTTTGGTTTATTTTCCTTTTGTTTTTGGAAACAACGCTAAAGGGGAAATTTTATTTATTTTATTTTTTTGTTTGATCGCGTGAGAAGGGGGGTTAGCCGATGAAAGGGGGTGGGGAATGAGAGCAAGGGAGGGGTCAAGGGGGGTTGTCGTAGAGGGTGAGAGAGAGAGAGCACGAGAGGGGGGGTTGGCAAGAGAGAAAAAAAGGGGGGTCTTGTGATTTGTGAGAGAGAAACATTTTTTGTTTTTGGTTTTTTTTTGGGTTTGTTTTGTTTTTGTTTTTGCTTTTTTGTTTTTAAGAGGTGAAGACATGATACCTAGCACGTCAGAGTGAGTTGAGGTAGGTGTTCCTCTTGGACCATCACCACCCTTGGCATGCTCTTTTTCCCACTGAAGTTAGAAAAGTCATCCAAAAAGATGCGTAAAAAATCATTAAAATACTCATGGAAAATCTTGGTGGCAGTCCTCTGGAAGGAGGCGGGAGCATTGCAAATACCAAAGGGCATCATCCTATCGGCATATGTTCCCCCCACTATGTGACAAATGCTGTCTTGAGCTAATCCTTCTCCTCTATGACTACTTGGTTGTAGCCACTGAACCCATCCGTGAAGGAATAGAGCACATGACTATCCACATCTTCCAAAACCCGCTATATGAAGGGCAAGGAAAACCCATCTTTGATTGTGTAATGATTGAGGGGTCTAAAGTCTACACATATCTTGATCTTGTTGGGCTTCTTTTTTGGAATCACCACTATAGGTGACAACCACTTAGAGTGCTTGATGTATTTAAGGCATATTCATTGATGGACATGCTTTTGTTTTCCACAGTATGCAACTTCCTTGCCTTTGTGTTAGTCTGGAACATCTGAACTAGATTCTCCCATGCAACTGTTGGAGTGTTTGCATCCTGTATGTGTCCTATCATAGTGTCTGTGACACTAATTGAAAGCCAGTACATGACTTTTCTTATACCCTGATTCCAATCCTTGAATGCCTTTATATCTGCAGGAGTGGCATCCTCCTCAGATAACTCTGGAGGCTCCTCATTGTCTCCTTCTACATAATCCCAAAATCCTTTACCCATTTGGAAAGTGGTCATTCTGAACTTCGAGGCATGGAAGTTATTCTTATCTGGCTTCTCACTATCTGATTAATTCTGTTAGCCATGTTTTCCTGAAGCAATCAAATAACTTGTAAACAGATAACTTCTATATGCAACCTATAATACAGCAGTATCTCTTGTAATTGTTGCAGTAGCTATACTCCAGTAGCACAGCCTGTGTCACCAAATGTGACCAGAGTACATGTACATACACCCAGTATCAACAATACATGTGCAAACCCTGTCTGCACTTCCAAAATGCATTGCTGCACTACAATAACTAGATTTTGAGCAGAAACAGTTCTCCACCACACAACTTCTAGAACACTGCTAAAAATACCCTGCAGTGACAAAACGGGGCTCGTAACGCACCCGAAACGCAAATCTGGCCAAAAAAACGTTTGTCCCCAATAGGACAATATACTTGCCCTGTAGCTCCGCTCCCACGAAGACAGCTCCTCAATTGGAGATGTGTAGCTCCCAAAGCTATTGAGAGGGGGTGTTGTACCTAAACCAAGAAGGGGAAAGAGATAATGGTGCTCTTACCTGTGTAGTACCGCTTCCTTCCTTGCTTGTTCTTGCCTCTTGCTTGCCTCCTTAGCTCTCACATGAACTAGGCTCCGATACCATAAAGAGAATGTGGGGGAGAGGGAGAGCTTCAAACCCTAGCAAGCAAACACACACACACAAGAGAGAGCAAGACACAAGAGAGAGATGGATAGCTGAATTTTCTTCTATCTTCTTCTTCTCTACTCAACCAACATAACATAAAGATAAGAGTACACACTATATGGGTTAGTACTCAATTACTACAACATACAAGGGTCGATCCTTAATGTGAACTTGACTAAATGAGCTGGCGCTATAACTATGCCAGTCTCTAGTAATTCAAAATGGCTGTCACACACAGCCTGTCATCCCACTGGCTGCATATCACCCATAATCTCACCAACCATGCTAGTGGTATAGATGTGAAAGCTATCACCACCCAGGCGGGTCATCAATGTCCGCCGTAACACTAGTTGAGCTTGATATCTCAACACGTCCTTCTCTTGCAAAAGGTGATTGGCTAGTAGTAACCCATTCCATATCCATAATCTCTTGCATTTGCTTCTCCACTTTATCCTTCTCCACTTTTGACAATCTGTAGGGTGGTTTGTTGATGGGCTTGGTATGTGGCTCAAGCTCTATCCCATGATCCACCTCTCATTTTGGTGGCAAGCAGTTTGGCATTTGAAACACGTCTTCATACTCCTTTTACAATTCCTTTATACTTTATGCATAACTTCCCCTTCTTCCTCATTGTTTTCTTCCTTGAAAAGCTGTAAAACATATATGCATCCCATGTTCTAAAGCTCCCTCTTGAGTTGTCTTGCATTGATCATCTTGATACTCAGCACATGAGCTCCGGTGAATGTAGCCTCATCCTTTCCATGCATGAAACTCATATACCCTTGCTATAAATTCATGTGAAATAACCCAAGAGTTGACAACCAATCAGAACCCAATACGATATCAATGGGACCCATATCCAAGACAAGTAAATTAGCCTTGCAAGTATAATCACTTGTGAGAACTAAATCCGCATTCTTGTATACCAATATGTAATCCATTTTTTTCCCATTAGCCACTTGAACTTTATTACACGAAGGTAAAGCTCTGGGCTATAATTTGAGATTGCACATAGATAGACCTCTTGTTGCCAAAGGTATGTGTACTCCCACTATCAATCAAAACATGTGCCACTCTTGACCCCCTCAACGTACGTACACCTTTGCATTTGGCATAGGCATCACTAGATAAATTGCACAAAGTAGCCAAATGGTCTTTGTAATCTCATGGAGTACACATAGGTAGGGGAAATCCATCATTATCAAGATTTCCCTTCTTTTCCCCACACGAATCAAAAAGAAAATCACCCTCATCTTCAACTTCATTTGCATCATTGGAAATTTTAAAGCACTCTTCATAGTCTTCTGCTTCCTCTTTTTCCCCCATCTTTGCAAGACTCGGTGAGGATCATGCTAAGAGTCATTTTCTTAGCTTTGCACACTTTTCAATGATCTTTTCCCCATTTTTCCCTGCACTTGAAGGATAAACCATTTCTCTTCAAGTCGTCGATATGATCTTCACCGACCACCTTATTCTTGTTTGTGTCAAATTTCTTCCCACCATCAACATTGGAAGACTTAGGAAAAGAGGTACCAAATCTGAATTTTTCTCTACCACCTTTTCCATAAACGCTTGGGAATTTCGGAGGAGTGAAATAAGGAGTGACACTGCTTGAAGATTTACCCACATTTGAAGTGCCAAATTCATCCTATTGCCTTGATTTGCATACTTTGCTTCATAGATCTTCACTAAGAGCATAGCCCACCTTGATGGTGTCCGGTATTTGAACTTGCACATCAACTCTTATGCTATTTTGTAGCCCTTTGATGAACTTATTCAATTTGTAGCCATCACTCAATCGAGCCCTTCACATGAAGTGAAAGCTTCATGAACTTGCGTATATAGTCTTTGACATTGCTTGTTTGAGTAAGGTCATCCCATTTTTCTACCATCTTTCATTGATTTAATGTTGAAATGAATGTTCTTTTCATTTCACCTTTGAAATCCTCCCAAGTAGAGATCTCATAACCATGTGGATTTAAGTGTCGTCACCATGCATGAGCATAGCCTTCCAAATTCAAGGTAGTAAACAACACCTTTAAGGGCTAAGCTCAAAGTAAAGTTCCATCTTCTTGATCCATTCTTCAAATTCATCATTTGACGAGCCTTCCCCTTTGAACTTAGTAAAAGTAATCTTGTCCTTAACACCCTTGAACTCCTCCTCATTATCCTTATGACGGTCACGTGGCCTAGGATGAAGAGAACCCATGTCATTAAATTGATATGGCCTAATATGATTGGGTCCCAAACTATTGAAATGATGATCCAAATCATTAATGATGCAACCACCCAAATCATTGGAATAATGATCATGCAAACTTGGAGAGGCATTCCAACAAAGTGCCATGTAGATGTGGCTCACCCAATGTAATGCCTTTTCCCTTTTCCATACTTCTCCCTTGCATTGGAGACGAACCTTGCATCGATGTATTTGGCATATTGACACTCACTTGGTGCATAGGTTTGTTGGGCACATTTTTCCCACTTGATTGCATAAGTATCCCATACAAATTTGTGCTACCTTATTGCATCAACATTCCAAATACGCTTGCTCCACCTTGGTGCATCCTAGGAGGAGGTAAATTCTCCTTCCCAAGAAAAGGCCCTTAACTTTGTTCATGTTGATGTGGAATAGCTTGAGGTGAGTGTGTTGTATTGACATTTGAAGTACCAATGGAATTCCCAATAGGTTGTGGTCCCAAATCTTGAGACACCATTGGTCCATTATGAACTTCCTTATCTTTTCCCATATCTTACCTTAGACCACTCAACCCTTGCCTCATGTCTTTAATGCCATCATGCAATATATTTCCAATTCTTTGAAATTGTTGATCCATAACTTTGAATCTTTGATCCAAGTGATCAAAGAATTGATCATCACGAGCACTATCTTGGGGTCTTTGATTCAAGCTTGCCATAATTGTTTCAAATCTTAGCAAGTTGTTTTGCTCTCACGTTGCATTTTCTCGAGAAAATGTTGTAATAAAAGCGACATCTTCACCCCACTAGTAGACCCTTGTAGCATAGGTGTTACTTGATTCCGTTCCACATTTACTTGTGCATTGATCTGCCTTCGGCGCCACCATCCTTCTTAACAACCTCTTTGTAAGTTCCTTTAGACTATGACTTTGATGCCATCATTTATTAACAACCTCTTTGTAAGTGCCTTGGACTTTGACACTTTGACGCCATCATGACAATGACTAGTTTATACTTAGATATGCTCCCAAACTTTGATTTGCGTGCTCCTTAGCTTTATGGAGAGGTAATGCATTATAGATTCCACATATGTGCACTTTGATCTTGGTCAATGTGGAAGTACTCTCTCCCAAACTTTGATTTGTGTGCTCCTTAGCTTTATGGAGAGGTAATGCATTGTAGATTCCACGTATGTGCTCTTTGATCTTGGTCAATGTGGAAGTACTCTTTGTTTTGAATTTTAGACAAAGCTCTTCTTAATGGCACATTGCCTTTAGTTAAGCATCAAATCACAAAAAAGCAAGATCAAATGCAAAACTTGAGAGTGCCTAATTGGCCTAATTAATCAAAAAATAGCAAAAATTAGAACAATTGATGATGATGAAACTAGTACCTAGGGAGGTCGTGGGACTTCCAACTAAGCACCTCGATGGTTTCCTTTCCTTTTTCCATTACCCAACAACGATCAAAATCAAGAAAACGAAAGAAAATAAGATAGTTATAATTAGCAAAATCCACACAAAATTCCTACTATAATCACACTTTCACCACACTTATCACTCCAACTCTCAACATTCAGTCAATTTACCACAAGTTTTACAACTCATAGGCAAACTAAATCAAATAGCAGATGAATAGAATGCTCCAAATCCACTGTAGCACTATTACTACTCCTAGTCAGTATCGGCACTTCTTGTTTAAAGCTATAGCTTCACAACAAGTATTGACAATATGAACTCGTCTAAAGCATGAAAGCACATTGACCGTGTGAAATGGAGGCCTCAAGGGGCGTTAAACCCTTGAGCTCTATCAATCCTATTTCTTGGACTCCTTTAAAACAATATAAACATCAACAATAGAAGGAAGCTAGAAAGTTGTCTCTCTACCTACTCTCTCTCTCTCTCTCTCTCTCTCTCTCTCTCTCTCTCTCTCTCTTCATGACTAGCAATCACCAAACTTGAACCGTGCAAGCTTCAAGCTCTCAACATGCACAAACACTCACCAAGCAAACCTTCCTAGTTCATCTCCTCAATGATTAGAATGACTATAAGGTCCTCAAAGTTTGGAAATTTTTCCCAAGTTCTGGTAGATGTCCAAAATTGATCCATTCAATATGCAACCAAAAAGCCATCGTCATCAAGGGGAGCTCCAATATAGGTGAGGGCATTACAAGCCCTTTCAATTTTAATGAGTACTCACTTACACCTAGCATATTTCTCTACACATTATATACATTTCTCTTGTTTTAACTACATCTTTTTGCCTTGGTACTTATGCTATACAACTTAACCAAGATATCTCATGCATCCTTTAGTGTGTCTCTGCATCCTGTATATGATCAATCATAGTATACGACACACTAACACACAGCCAATACATCACTTTTTTGGCTCTTTCATGTCATGCCTTAAAGGCATGCACCTGTTGTGAGGAGTGGCATTTTCTTCCCAAAGCTCCAACTTCTTCGTGTCACCTAAAATAGACTTCCATTATCCTTTTCCCATGAGGAAGTTTCTCACCTTGAACTTCCATGCTTGGAAGTTGTTCTTGTCTAGTTACTTTCTCATACCTGGGATCACAACTTGGGATAGACATGATTACTTCTAGTAATTTACTATAAATAGTACTTGTAGCTTCTACACTTACATCAAATTTACAATCTCCAACATAGTTACCTCTTGTGACACTACTATAAACATGTTATATATAGCCACTGTATGTGAAATAGTCACATAAACTTACACAACCTACAAATCTTAGGTTCTTTGTACACAATGTCATGCAACCAAATTTCTATCATAAATATGTGCCAAACCAAAAATTGGTCATATAGAGTCAAAATTGACACTTCCATAGGGTACTTGTGAAAAACTTGTAGAGCCAAAATGGGGCCCAAAATGGTCTCGAGTCCAAAATTTGAGAACACTAAGGTCCTTTTCCCAAACGGTGAGAACAAACCTTCTTTTTGCCACCTTCTATTGTTTTCACATCTATTTGTGCAAGTACCTCTTTTGTAACCCCACAACCTTAAGCACTTTTTCCTTCTTTGTTTAGGCTGTGAAGGTCGTGGGGTTTAATTTAGTGTCAAGTTTGTTTGTCCTTACTTTGTTTTGGATATGGGGGTTGTGGGGTTGATTTAGTGTAGCTTTTTCAGACCTGTTCCTTCAGCCATTAAGAAGTTGCATCTTGGCCCAAGCAAAGATGTACTCTACCCATATAAAAGGGGTCATTTTCAAGCAATGGAAGTATAAGCACTTTCACACATCTCAAGTCTCTCTATGAGTCCAAGCTAATCTATCTTGGAACTTAATTGATTTGAGTCTATTGCACATATATATCATCATGGTGTAATTAGCCACCATCCACCTTAGCTTAGTGTAACCATTCAGCATTTAGCATGTGATTAGCTTAATCTACTTACATTAGTGAAGGTACCATAGATTTCAACATGGTAATAGAGCCTTCCCTCTATCCTTGCACTGTCTATTAGCACTTCCTTAGCATTATCTTTCACTAATTACATCATTAGTGGTTCTAATCCATCTTATCAATTTCTCCCCTCTTTGTGGCTAGATTTTAAACTCTCCATGCTCCCATTTCTCTTCACCATTGCCCAAGCCACTGTAAGAGCCTCTTCTTTATGCTATTGCTAAACCCTAACCTAAAGGAATTACTCAGTTTTGATGGCCAGCAGCTCGTAAATTACAAAAATGTGTAAATTGATCTTTTAGCTAATGCATTGTGTGTGATTTGAATTGGGGTAAGACCCTTTAGGAGGTTCTTAGAAATCATAAGAGGAATTCTCAGTCTAAACCTTATGCAATTTCATTCACATAAGTGGCCACAATAGAAGAAAACTAGTCGTAGACTTTAGGGTAAATGAGCTTGTTTTTTGAGCTTTGAGCTAATTTTTTCTACATACTCCTCTTCTACACTTCAAGGACAACACCCTCATGCAAAAACACCCTTCAATTTCTGCTTCCACCAGTTCAATTTGAGTCTCCACTCTCTTGAATGCTTAATCACTATGATTAAGACTAATCAAGATAGTTAACAATCAATTAGCAAAAATTGGGTGCAATTGGGGAAATAATTGAGTAATTAGGGTTGCATTTAGTGTGTTTACACATCAAAAGCACTAACTTTGCATTAGGGCTATCCTCAGGAAGCTCTAGAGGCAAAAATTAAAAATTGGAAGCACACGCACTACTTGCATTTCATCTTGTTTAAAGCACCCATATTTGTCAAGGTTGTACGACAATAGACACTGCTAATTTATGCATCATAAGCTCATTGGTAAGACCTTCTCATTATGGCAACATCAACATGCATCACTTCGCATGTAGAGAAGTTCAATGGGGGGAAGGGTTCCACACCTAGGCTACATAGATGAAGTACCTTCTAATGCATAAGAAATTGTGGAAAATTATTAAGGAAAATGTGCTAGATAAACCAAGTGAAGGGTGGATTGAAAAAGATGAGAAATCATTTGTCACTTATTGGTTTACACTTGGGCACTAGTCTTATTGATCACATTAACTCTAAGGAACATGTAAAAGATGTATGGGATACATTGAATCTCGTGTTTGGAGCAAAGGCAAAGAACCAAGAGATTCACTTAAAGATTGAATTCTATGATCTACAAATGAACTTTAATGAACCTTTGGCTCAGTTTGTCAGTAAAATGAAAAGCATCATGACCCAATTAGATGGAATAGATGCTAATATTGGAGATAAAGATGTAGTTGCAATAATCTTAAAAAGCATGCCAAAAAGGAATACAATGCACTTTTCATAACCTTGAATAATCTCCCAGAGCCAACATTTGATGGATGTGTCTCCTCCCTTTTTGAGAAGGAGAGAGAATTAAAAGGAAGTAATCCTAGCATTCTTGAACATACATTATTCAATAAAAGCAATGTGTGACGCATATGGATACATGCCATACTTTGTATTCTATGTTTTATTTTAACTACATATTTTTTATATTGTGGCTACTGTTAGAATTCAACTTGACTTATAAGGATACATGCAATGCCACAAAAAATGTACTGTTTAAAATCCATATATTCTTGTGTTATTGTCATTTTGTAGTGAATTTATGTTGCACACCTTTGGTGTTCACTTAAATATTGTCGCTCATTTTTTTCTCATTTTCTTTGGTGTTCTCATTTCTTATTACCTATGGAGCACTACTGTCATAATGCATTACTTGAAATGTGTCTCTCAATTTTTTACTCGCTCTCGAAAAGTTTCGCTCAGAGAATGGGAGGACCCTCATTTTGACAGTGTCCTTTCCTACCACAATTGTGACACTTCAATCAATCAGATGTACATTTGTCGTCAACAAAGGGATTGCATCTTGAGGAGGACTCTCAAGTATCTGTATCATAACGTTGATCAGCTGCCATAGTTGAAGACCTTGCCTTTGCATACTATGGCAATACACTTTGATAACAAAAAGAAAGGGGAGAATAAATTTATGTCACAGATAGCTCAACGGAATATTCAAACAAATGGAGAAACAAAAATCCATAAATCCATAATGTAATATAGTAATCCAAAACCAAGTGGCATGGGGAAGCTCACTAGTCATAGGGGTTCTCTCCAGCATGTACATCTATATCATCTCCAACATCCCCTGAGGTACCTACATCTGCATGCTTCCCTAGACTCCTATGCACCATAGGTATCACAAAGGTAGAGATGATATGATCATCCCTATGAACAATTGCACAAACACGGGCCTGCTCGAAAAAGCGGTACTATCCCACAACTGAGCTCCAAGCATATACCATATGGTGGAGAAAGCATCTCCATGAAGCATGATATGAAGGGCACACTACACTCCATCACACCACGCAACTCCTCCCCCATAGGTGATCTAGCCCTCACATTGGATGGCAAGTGATGATAGAGTACATAATCCTCGGGCTTCATGCCCAAAGCCTCAAAGCGAGACACACCCTTCTGGCAAAATGAAGCTGCAAACCATCCCACGCCTCCATGCAACAAACATCATGAAGGTACAATACTACAAAAGGACATAAGAAAGAAATTATAAACATTTTCCAATCATACAAAGTTGACTATGCAAAAAGTGTCCCATGGCAAAGCAATTACCTCAGTGCGTAGTCTCGAGGTCTTGTAATAGCCATATGGGGAGGGATGCATCACAAGAACTCTCCTCGATATTTCCAAGTCAGAGACATGGCAGTAGCGCTCCACCCAACCAATAGTGTCTCCTATTCAATGCAAGGAACATGAAGAAACAAAGTAATAGAAGGTATACATTTATGAAGAGGTTGAGATTTTTACCTCCTATGGAGGCCATTACAAGCAATGCTCCAGAATTTGATAGAGTAGAAGCTGCCAGTGAAATGCCATAGCGAACATGATCCTATGAATACGCATCCCACTGTGGACATGGCACCTATCCACCGCAGAGGACTTTGCCAAATGGAAGATCCAAGAACACTAAATCTTCAGCCCATGACACTAATCTTCCCTTCCTTAAATATTGTCTGCCGCCCTTACTTGCACACCTAAGCATATGCTCATGGGGACTTGAGTGTAGGTGGTGTTCTTCAATCCTTCAATGAAATCATGTCCTATCTCCACATAATCACCAACAACTACAATATAGTTGGGTTCTCTAAGTAGCACAATAGGGCCCATGGTATATTCATGAGACAATAAAAATAGGACATGGATTTCTTGACATGTGGCATATCATGCCCACCTACACAAAAAAAGGTAGACACATAACACAAAGGAATAGAATTCTTAAAGATTGTTACAACACAATGCATAGATTGAAATAATGCAATCAAGACATGCATACCAAATGGTTGTGATGGCTCTTCTTCCCACACATCCTGCATGTCATCCATGTCACATGGCTCATGTAAAATTTGTTGATTTACTAGACACTTGCGTTAAACCAAAAACAGGCAAGGAAGGTTTACAAATCAAGTCCTAATTCCTTGGAAAAACGGATAGAGTCTCCCTAGTAAACTTAATGAATTTTCAAAACCAAGACAACAACCATAAGCCTTTCAAGGCCTCACGCTCTATGTGGCATACAATAGTATTATATGATAGCCTCACTGACCTTGTAAAATAAAGCATAGTCATGTGCACAAGATAACAAACATAAAAGTAAAATAATATGAACGAGAATATATTATCCACTCACCTTTTTGCTGCTTGGCCTCAAACAAGTTCTTTTCCTTTGCTAAAACATGTCCCTTTGCCATGTCAAGCCAATTTGCTATTTCCCACTCTGTGAGATTTTCCATCTCTTAAGGGTACATATACAAGTAGCCTCCTATGCAACATTTGTCCACTTCCTAGCCATCGCTGGGATTAATGTAATATATCCTCTCTCCGTCAAAGTTGAAAAATACCTAAAGGAAAGAGAACACATATAACATCACATGCACAATAGTTTAGTATTGAATCATTGAAGGACTAGTTTCTAAATAGTCGAGAATTGAAGCTACCTAAATACCAATCTTTGAGCAGCCAACTGCACTAATTGCTTGTTCTTCATGGCCTTGTCAATTACTCTCTCCTCCTTTTTCTCCATGCGTGTTTCTAGAGGAAACATGGACTTTCTCCTCTCCAATTTGATTTCCTCATAGTATTTCAACAAGGATAAATCCACAAAGTAACACCAAGCGCCCTAGAATATCAACGAAGTCCCTCAAGATGTCTCTTGCCAAATGCAAGATATTCTCAAGCAAGACTTCCCTGCATATCCAACTACAAGAGAATAAAAGATTAGCATATTACATCCACAATGATCAATTCATATACGAGAAACAAGCCTGAAGACAAAAGCACTCACTTTCTATACAAATGATCACCACGGGCAATGTGATACATGGCTTTAGTAGCCTTACTTGCCTCCAATAGAGACAACCATAACACCTTAGCTTCCACAGGGGCTTCACATATTGTGAGGAGATTCAATTTCTCCAATATTGCAAAGCTATCACAATCCCATTTTAATGATAATACTTTGTCACACCATGCATCCCCAATGCAATCCATGCCACCAATCGATTGAGAACCTCTCATTGATTGCCGCAATCCATGCCACCAATCGGTGATTTCCCTCCCATACATAAAACATGTGATTGGAGAGAACTGAGAGGGCCAAAAATCAAGCGAGCTCATTCTCAAACTCCCTATTAATCTCTTTCTAGAAGAGATACCAAGAAGACATTACCACATCTGTGACCATGGTTTCCTCATGGGAGCAAGTCCATAAGGACACAATGAATGCTCCTTTTTAGGGACATATCCCTCCTTCCCAAATGTTGCTTTCAAACCCGATAAATCTTCTCGAAGGCCCCTCACTTTGGCATGTGGTAATAGCTTGCATAGTAGAATTGGAGAAAATTCATGGCAATTTAATAACCTAGTTTTTTTTCATGATGTCCTCTCCTTGGGAAAGGTACAAGTTTGCTTCATGCCCCTAATCACTAGGAATCGATAAAACATTAAACCAAATGTACAACATCAACTTCTAAATCAACTATGCCATGCAATCTTATATACCAAGTCAAGAAAAACAAACAAAAACCTCTTCTTAAGCAATCTTAGGAGTATACCAATTTGGCAAGACAATCCTTAGCCATATTATTTTTGATGCAAGATAATGAATTCTCCTTGCAAATGAAGCATTCATTGTGTCCTTATGGACTTGCTCCCGTGAGGGAACCATGGTGACAGATGTGGTAATGTCCATAGCAATGATGGTCAAATGCCTCATAATCCCCTTTGCTCCATGCCCTTAAGCTCCATTATGTATCCTTAGTATACCAATAGTAGAAATCCTTAACCATATTATTCTTAGCCCCAAGCTCTACATGGCCAAGCTCTTTTAGCCACTACAATAAAAACAATGCCCTGTGGGCAGGCCGTGCCGGCGGGGCGACCTACACATAGGGCATTTTTAAAAAAAAATTTGTGGCTAAAAGAGTCTGGATATGGAGCATTCACGCCATGAAGATCTTGGCTATGGAGAATTGGGGCTTCTCCATAGTAATGATGGTCAAATGCAAGTATGATAGAGAATATTAAGGAATGTAAGTACATTTAATGCTATTTACAGCTTGATAACTATAACGGTACGGTTTTTGGAGTCGTGCTTTAACATTTGCTTTAAGGAAAACTAATTTTGACATAGATTTAAATATGTTACCATTTATAAAAAATATTATAATTTTATCAATATTATTTTTAAAAAGTGAAATAATATTTATATACCATGAAACTCTTATACATATCTTATATTTACATATACAAATAATTAATTTCAGTTTTACTCTTGGGAATTGAATTATGTTAGTTGTTATAGAATATTTATTGCTTTATTATCATCACAATGACAAGTTTATTAACATTGAATTTTAGTAATATAAATATTAAATTAAGGACTTGCTATCAACCAGCCGATTAATGGTTATCACTCCTTCCTCAAAAATGCTTTTTTGATTGTTAAGGAATGTAAGTACATTTAATGCTATTTACAGCTTGATAACTATAATGGTACGATTTTTGGAGTCGTGCTTTAACATTTGCTTTAAGAAAAACTAATTTTGACATAGATTTAAATATGTTACCATTTATAAAAAATATTATAATTTTATTAATATTATTTTTAAAAAGTGCAATAATATTTATATACCATGAAACTCTTATACATATCTTATATTTACATATACAAATAATTAATTTTAGTTTTACTCTTGGGAATTGAATTATGTTAGTTGTTATAGAATATTTATTGCTTTATTATCATCACAATGACAAGTTTATTAACATTGAATTTTAGTAATATAAATATTAAATTAAGGACTCGCTATCAACCAGCCGGTTAATGGTTATCACTCCTTCCTCAAAAATGCTTTTTTGATTGTTGCAAGGTTTTCTTCTCCTTTTCTTCATTCTTGTTTGGCATGTTTGTATAAATCCAATGTTGCACCATATTACCCTCTATATACGGCCCAAAGCCGAGACAAAAACTAGTGCTTATGTCAAGTGGCAAACTACTTTGTATTGGTTTAAAAGAGTTGAAAACTCATTTTAGTTTGGAAGGAATGTATATTTCTTTGAGACCTTTGATGCTAGGTGGTGAAAATGTGAATC
Source organism: Cibotium barometz (assembly GCF_041138505.1). NCBI lineage: Eukaryota > Viridiplantae > Streptophyta > Polypodiopsida > Cyatheales > Cibotiaceae > Cibotium > Cibotium barometz. The sequence goes on along the minus strand of NC_141074.1, from coordinate 39,514,057 downwards.
TTAAGCTGGTGTTGCTTTCAAATAGAGAAGAGGGGTTTAGTCTTGATGCTAGGTGGTGAAAATGTGAATCTTAAGCTGGTGTTGCTTTCAAATAGAGAAGAGGGGTTTAGTCTTGATGCCATGCAACACGAGTTTTATAAAGTGGTTGCAGTGACTGCTAAGGTAAAAAATGAGGAGCCTGATAATCTAGGTAAGGTGAGCAACTGTAGAGGTAATGTAAATAGTGTTTTGGAATTAATTAGAACACTACCTCTGAACAATAGTTTACATGCAGCTTTGCATAGTGTTAAAGAAATTAAGCAAGTGGACCAGCTGCCTAGGGTCTATGATGGGTATGTAGCATTTGTACTACCTCCACGTTTGGAGAAGTCAGCCATGTATGGGATGGAACAAAAGTATGATTATCATCGGTGGATTAAATATAATACATGTTCAAGTGATTGTTTCCTAGGACAAGTTTGGTTTAGTAGTGCTTAGGCCACTTGCATTGTGTGAACATTAATTGTCCTTATTACTCTAGGCTTGGTTATCACAATGAAACATAGTGGAAGGGTAGATTTAAAAAGAGTTTTCTCACAGGATTAATTTGCCTCAAGTACGGGAACCTTCTTTGTAGACATTGTGACCAATTGCTAGAATGTGTGGCCTTGTGTCATTCTGTGATATATTACTGCTTGCCCAGAGACCATAAGGATACTAGCAGATGTGCATTACACTTGGGTCATCACAGTTATCCATATGAGGAAGGACAGAGTAGAAAACTGTAGCAAAGCATGGAAGACATGGTTTCATTTAGGAAAAACTTCAATCCATTTACTGTAGTCAAACAGATTGAGACAAATGTAACTAAGGATGTGATATTCAATATGCTTGTTTGATGAGAAGGGTGGAGCCTCTGTTTGGTATTGGGAAGGAGGAGTATGCTGAGCTTCTGGTGGTGGACAGTGTGACTCCACTTTGAAACAAAAAAAGGATTGAGTGTGTTAACCCATTCCTAGGGTTAACAAGAGCTACTACCATTATCTTACATCAAGGAGTCACGGTAGATACGATCAAAATTAGTGTTTTTGAGTGTTTTGAGAGCATCTAGATGCAACAAAACACCTAATTACATCAATTTCTTCATCAATTGGAGGAATTTCTCTCTTTTGCTTAATTTTGCATAAAGAGAAGAGACTAAAATTAAGAGTTTGATTAATCTCCAATTATAGATCATTCATTGATGCACATAGCCTAGCAATTTCATGCTCTATCCAATGATGCACTCAATGGTGTGAATTAATTAGTGATGATTAGTGGTTAATTAGATCCCTTGAGTAGTCTAAAAGGGAAAAAAATTAGTAGAAGGATTAATCTTTTATTAATTTCTAAGTACTTTTTAACGTAACTCATTAAGGCTAGTAATAAGCATTGAATGAAAAGATGTCAATGAGTTGTCAAATTATCCTTTTTGGGGCTCATTTATGAAGAGTGTAAGGGGGTGTCATAAAAGTGTTGACCTTTTTGGGAAAATGCCCATATCTCTCCAATTTAAAATTCAAAAAAAATTTCGCCAAACAAGGAAATTTGAATTTCCCTCTAGACTCCAATTTTTTTTTTTCGTGAATCACCTAGTTCACGCTGTTGAACTGTACCTTGCTGTTTCACATTGTGAAATAGCCCTCGTGCAAAAAAAAACCCGTGAACCACCCAGTTCACACCATGAACTATACCTGTTGTTTCATGTCGTAAAATAGCCCCTGCACAAAAAAACAAAACCCAGTTCACACCGTGAACCGTACCTACCATTTCACGTTGTGAAACACCTCCCGTGCCAAAAAAATTAAAAAAAAATCGAACGTTTCATGCGTTAAGGTCTCACACCTTAACTGGTTCACGCCTTAAGGTCTTATGCCCAAAAATAAAATATATAAAAAAGGACGTTTTAGGCGTTGAGGTCTCGTGCCTTAAGCACATGAACCGCACCTTGCTGGTTCATGACATGAAAGGGGGTCCGTCAGGAAAAAAAGAGAGAGCCCTGTTTGGAAGCTCATATCTCCTAAATCTTGAATCCGATGAATGCGCTCTAGCGCTCATCGGAAAGCCGGCATTGAGCTCTTCGAAATTGGTCTTGAGCGTCTGAGGGAAAAATCCATCATTTTGGTCTCCAACTAGCAGCCTCAAAATTTGACCCAGAAATCGAGGCAAAAAACGGCCCTGAAAGCACTAAAAATAGCCCAAAACAACCCGAAAATGATTGCGAACCATATTTGGGCTACTTTTTGAATGTCTAAACAACGAAATCAGGAGAAACTCAGAGAGACAAAGTTGTAGTAATCCAAAAATGCTACAACTCGCTCATACGGAGTTTTTCCAAATTCCCTTTGAAACACATTAAAAAACGGGCTGCGAAAAAGGGTCTTTTTCGAAATTATTTTTCATCTTTAGACAGTGATGGAAAATAGGTTTTAAGACCGCCTCTTCCATCTGGGATGCTACTGGCATGCACTTTTTCCAGAAAAATATCTCTAAGAGGTTCACGTGCGTGTAGCACCTAAGCTAATTAGGGCAAAACGGACACCCATTTGACCTAGCGAAGGGAACGCCAAGCCCAACGATCTTCAATAGCCCATTACATTTTTGTTAACTTATAGCTTACTATTCTTTTGGCTAAGTTAATGTAGCAGCTGCTCTATGAGTACATATCCATACTCATGCACTAGAGGACATTTGCACCAAGGCCTTATCATCGAGAACTTTCTAGGCACATCTCTGAATGGGGGGGACATGGTGGGCGAAAGCCTGGTCCATGGTACAACCCATCGCCTATAATTTTCCTTCAAACTGCAAACCTCCCCAAATGAAGCTAGAATCTTCACAACACAATTGATATCTAATCCTTCGTGAAGATATCTATCTAAGCCTTGCAAGTCGATATAATTCTTTGATGCCTCGCCATAATAAGTGGCTACTTCAAAAAGAGCAGCTCAATAAGAGTCTATGTGACTCAATTCTTGTACAAGTCATGCATATTTGCTTCCATAAGAGCACTTAAATATACATAAAAGCATAAAAAGCACATGGGAAGAAGCATGCGGGACAGGTCCTACTCAATAACATTTGGCAAGAATCCTGCCACAAAAAGGGACTTCATCAAAGGCCAATTTATTCAAATGCTAAAAGTCGCTTCAATGAATCAAATGAGGAATTGAGAATTACAATCTCATTCTAATGATTTTGTCTATGTTCCTTCGGATCCTTCGTCTCTTCTCCTCCATTATTAACATCTCTTAGTTTCCCAACTAACACAAATCCTATGTAACTCTGCTTATGATTGCTAAAAAACAACGTGAGCAAAAAATATCCAAAAAAAAGAAGCTTACACAAATAAAAATGCAATCACTCGCAAAACCCCACACATCCACCCCATTAGGAATTTTTGCTAATTTCTAACCTTTTCATTTACTAATAACTAGCCCTTTGTATTCCTTCCGGAGGAACAAAGACCATTGAACATCACTCAACATCAAAGCCATCGAAAAATCTTGTTAATTATCCCTACACAAAGGTCTTCAATGTGATCACGAGGATGTGATCGGGATTAGCAGGAAGGGGGAATGTTAACCCATTCCTAGGGTGAACAAGAGCTACCACCATTATCTTACATCAAGGAGTCAAAGTAGATACACCAAAAGGTCATACATGTAAGATATGAAGCAATGGTGTCCAAATCTACAACTTGGATGGGCACCTGTAATGGTCTGATGGAATATTTATGGCAATTCCCACTTCAAGAGTGTGTGGTAGTAAGTTAGGACGAAGTCCCAAGTGATGTACTTCATGGATATATTACAAGAGTAGTCATTGTAATAGCATTAGGCCTCTTATGAGCCTAAAGTGCCCATTTGGCCACAGTTTAAGTGAGTGTGAACACTTATGGCTGTGAAAATCTCTCATAATACAAAGAGAACTCCATTGTGCAATAGAGTCTTACTGTTGATAATCCTCTTGATAATCTCTCTCTATAATGCATGCTAGTGAGTTTGTGTGAGTGAAGTGAGGGGAGGAGGAGGGATGAGTACACATAGTGCAACACGGCAGTGTGACAATGCTTGCAGGAGATACGGTGGAATTGCTTCTCAAGGAGTTGCAGAGCTTGGAGGCCTCAAGGGTTACAAGCTCGACCATTGGAAAGATCCTCACAATTGTGGTTTATCAAGTAATCTCTTGTTGGATGTGTTTCAAGGGGGGTTAGGGTGAGCCATAATAAAGTGGCGTTTGGAAGAAGCAAGGAAGGGGAAGTATGGCCATGATTATGTCTTGGAGGCTGTCCGTCATTTGAAAACAAAATGTAGGTTTCCATTCATTCATAGTGTCCTATTTCCTGGTCATATGGGCCCTGAACATGAACCCCATGTGTTTAAAATGTCAACTATGGGCCCTAAAAGTGGGCTTGACTTGGTTAACATGATGCGACCAGGTGGAAATTTAGAGAGCATGTGGATTCATTTTGACCGTGTGCATAGAGTGCAAGGTTGGCCAACCATGTCAACCTTCGTGTACGATCCATTTATGAGGGAGCTTCTTACCATTTCCACTTATGAATTTAAGGTTGAGGATAGGAATTCCCAAGTAAGATTCTAGAGGATGCTTAATAAAGTGGTTTAGGACAATGGGTTTGCAAACCCAGAGTTCAAAGGTTTCATGGTAGATGAAGCCAATGCCAATTGGATTGCAGTCCGCACTATTTACTTTGGAGGGGCAAAGAAGAAAATGCTAGAGAAGTAGATGTCATGTGTATTCCATTGGGAGAAAAGAATGGTTCGATATACAATGATTGTATTAGGCCAGCTTTCCAGGAGGAGCATAAAGTATTGTGTCATAAATGGAGAAGTGCTCCATCGATACAACATAACAATGCAAGCATGAGATTTGCAAGTTCTGGCATGCAGGTCATGCACAAAAAGATGAGATACCTTTCATTGGAAACATGGCTAGCTTGGTGAAAGGTTAGAGAGTTTCACTATGGTGCTTGGATTGTAACACATGATGACTCTGATGTATTTGTGCCAACAACAAATTTTTCAGAGAGCAAGCATGCAAGCATGCGTGTTGGTGTGGGTTGCAAGTCAAGAATATCCCTCTTTGATGCAATAGCTATTGCCAACATGTCAATGGAAATACTATAAAGTGTCAAGTACAATGCATACTTGAAAGGTACTCATTTGGGGACTGGACCAAGCATGCAAGATTTGGTGGATATATTTCAAAGTACAAAAAGTTCAAGTAAGTCAACTACTAAACGACTAGTTGTGATCTCACTCACTCTTCCATGCAAGAGATGGAGGTACATTCTCCAGAAATGCATAGAGACCATGCAAGCAAGAGGAGTGTTCATGAAAGCAGCCTCCTCTGGCAGATCCAGGAGTGGAGTTAGAAGATGATACCATAGGCTGCTTGAGTATGTTACTGTCATTGATGACAGAAGTAGAGTTGGGTCAAAAGAGGATACAGGAGGACATAACCAGACTATTGTTAAAGCTAAAGTGGTAAAGAGAATGTGGGAAATTTGTTGAGCTGGGATAGGAAAAGAAATGACTTGCTTTGGGATTCCACCTGGACATAATGCAAGATGTGGAAGATATATTAATGAGGGGGCTAAAGAAGTAGGAGCACCAGCACCTTGTTTTTGGGGGTCAACAATACCCTCGTGGAATGGTGGGAGGATTTCTTTGGTTTTGTAACAGTACACTAGATCATTCTTGGATTGTCGATAACAATCAAGTTATTGGGACGCTAGGACCTGCTCCAGGAGTCTGGCCGGTGGAGGAGGGTACATCTCTTAAACCCTAGTAGATAGAAATGCTCACTTTGAATATACACTAGATCATTCTTGGATTGTCGATAACAATCAAGTTATTGGGACTCTAGGACCTGCTCCAGGAGTCTGGCCGGTGGAGGAGGGTACATCTCTTCAACCCTAGTAGATAGAAATGCTCACTTTGAATGGGTTTTTTTTGTAGGGTGTTACTCCCCATGCGTCTCCTTTGCAAGGTACCATCAACAATATGGGGAAGGTTCCTTCATCCTTTCGATCCAAATTCAGGGAGGAACAAATTGACCAAGGACTTTCATGACAATATGCAAAAAGGGAGAACAATGGATGCACAGGTCACCAGAGAAGCACCTGCAATTTGTAATGATTCTCATGTGTTTTATGTCAGCACACAAAAGGATCAAGGGCCTTGGGATTGAACTATTTAGTGACAATTGCTAAGTTCCCTAGGTGCTCATGCAAAGGATTCCAAAAAAGAGAGAGCAGAAAGCTGACATATGTCCCATGCATATTTACTTTATTTACATCCAAGTGCTTGGCTTTTGGAGCCTGTGGCACATGAGTTCGCTAGCAACCCACACACAGATGCATCCAGAAAGCATAAATAGAGAAGCATAACACTAGAATGAGTGAAGTACAAGTGAAGTCGCATGGTAAGGTCACTTATACAGTCACTCATAAAATTGTGTACACATGCTCGAGGGAAAAAAAATTCTTAGGGGAAAAAGTGCCCCCATCCCATTATTAGCCTATATCGACACATCACTACTATATAAATGGCTATACATACCCCTTGTAGTGATGATGTATATCACTACTTTATACCCATAGAGTGCCTCAAAAGGTGACATGCCATGATGTATACTATTATGAGCAAACTTAGTAAGCAGCAAAAACCACTCACCCAAACACCTTGCGTATCATGGCAATAATTTTCAAGTAAGTCTCCACCCACTTGTTCACCCTCTCGGTTTATCCATGGGTTTTGGGCATGATAGGCAGTGCTAGGAGTCAAAATAGTCCCCATGATCTCAAACAATTTCCTCCAAAATTTACTCATAAACTTCACATCTCGGTCATTAACACTTTGTTGTGGCACTCCATGTAACTTGAACACATGGTCCACAAATTGTTTTGCAACCATAGATGCTAAAAATTCTACCTTGGAAGGAATGAAATGTGCTACTTTTGTCAAACAGTCCACAACCACATATATGTTATTCCATCCCCTCCTTGTGTGAGATAGTCTTCTGATGAAGTCCATAGAAATATGTGTCCATTTGCCATCACGAATGGTCAAAGGCTAAAGCAAACCACCAAGCTTATGTGTGGGATCTTTGTTTTGTTAGCAAGGTAAGAAACTTGTCATAAAAGCATACACATCTTATAATCACACAAAATAAGATAGTTATAATTAGCAAAATCCACACAACTACAATAATCACACTTTCACCACACTTATCACTCCAACTCTCAACATTCAGTCAAGTTACCACAAGTTTTATAACTCATAGGCAAACTAAATCAAATAGTGGATGGATCGAATGCTCCAAATCCACTGTATCTAGCAACTGTATCTAGCAATGGTTCACAATTCACCTACTATAAACACACTTTCACCACACTCATAGGCAAACTAAATCAAATAGTGGATGGATAGAATGCTCCAAATCCACTGTATCTAGCAATAGTTCACAATTCACCTACTATAAACACACTTTCACCACACTTATCACAACTCTCAACATTACAAAATTCAGCTACTATAATCACACTTTCACCACACTTATCACTCCAACTCTCAACATCCAGTCAATTTACGAGAAGTTTTATAACTTATAGGCAAACTAAATCAAATAGCGGATGAATAGAATGCTCCAAATCCACTGTAGCACTAGTTCTACTCCTCATCCTTGATAGTGGCACCTCTTGTTTAGGGAGAAGCTATGGCTTCACAACAAGTATTGACAGTATGAGTCTATCTAAAGCATGACTGACTACTCAACCATCATGGTAGGCTCAACAATGGAACTATATAGCACTATTGTGAAACAAAAGTTAAGCACTTGGGTCGAAGAGGAGAAAAAGAGAGCTCACGGCCAGGCTAGTTTTAGACCTGAACATAGCACTATAGACCATCTTGTTGCTCTACGGGTTATGATGGAGGAGAGTCTCTTAAAAGGAAAAACCCTCTACTGTTGTTTCATAGACTTTAAGAAGGCCTTTGATACTATGCCACGGGATAGCCTATGGGAACGAATGAAGCATCTAGAAGTGCCACAAGAGCTAAGAATGGGTATGTGCAAGCTTTATGTGTAAGCTTTATGAAAGGGTAATATGCCAATTGAAATGCATAAATGGTATGTCCAAGAAATTTTATAGCAATATGGGCATCAAACAAGGCTGTCCGCTCTCACCCACTCTGTTTGGTTTATGCATTGATATACTGGAAGAGATGGTCAAGGAATTTACATGCAAAGAGAGTTTGTATGGGCCTACCATTGGCCACTTTGCTGTCTTGATGTTATTATATGTAGATGACGTGGTTTTTTTTTTGCATATGATGAAGTTACCTTGCAAAAGCTAATGCTTGTTCTACATACTTTTTGCATGGAAAGTGGACTGATTGTAAATATGAGCAAAACTAAGCTAATGGTGGTCAAAACATAGCAACCAAACACTCTCCCATGCATTGTGTACAATGGGTAGCCAATAGAGGTGGTGTCATCTTTCAAATACCTTAGCATCGACATACCTGCCAACTATAGATGGAGCTAATGCGTACAACGTAGAATTGATACAGGAGGGTGGAGAAAATATTACCAATTTGAAAATGATTACAGCCATAGTGATACAAGAAGATGACTGGTTAGAGGCTCACTTTTTCCTATAAATAGAAGCCTCTCCCTTTGTAAATTCTTAATGCTGTTTATGCATTATTACTCTGCTCCTGTCTTGGGCCATTTACATTAAATTTTTTAATAATTCAATTGTTTTTGGCCTAATCCTCTCCAAAGTGAATTGGTGGCCACTCTTGCTTCAAACAAGAGTAGAACCCTCAATCCCTCAAGCGCCAAAGAAGAGCTTACAAGCTCTATGTAAGTTAATTTTCTTACTTGTTTAATTTTAAATCTATGGTTTTCTTGATTTTTATGTTTTGCAGTAGATTGAATTAAATTCAAATGCTATGCCTTGATGAAAAGGCCACCCCTTCCTTTCTTTACATTCCAGCCTTTCTTTACATTTGAGCCTTTCTTAATCCTAGAAAGATTAACGAAAGGATCAATTAAACTCTTCTTATTGTTTACTCTCTTGAATTTAGAAAATTATGTAGATTAGAGTTCTATGAATCTAATTTGGGTTAATTGAAGTTAATTAAAGAATGATAAAAATGAGAAATGGTCAGCCATACAAAGGAAGTTATGGAAAAATTTTCCAGAATTTTGTGGAAAAGAAAGTTTATTTTTATGTTATTTCAAAAGAGTAATTCCTACCATTTTTTGCATCTAAAAGAAATATTCTAATTACTCCATGTACATTTTCACCTATGAATATGCATGGATATCACTTTTATTAATTATTAAAATTGATTTTTATGCATAGAAAGATGCATAAAGGAATTATTTTTATTTCAAAAGTGTTATTCTCATTAAAATTGATTTTTATGCATAGAAAGATGCATAAAGGATTTATTTTTATTTCAAAAGTGTTATTCTCATTAAATTTGATTTTTATGCATAGAAAGATGCATAAAGGATTTATTTTTATTTCAAAAGTGTTATTCTCATTAAATTTGATTTTTATGCATAAAAAGATGTGCATAAAGGAATTATTTTTATTTCAAAAGTGTTATTCCCATTAAAATTGATTTTTTTATGCATAAACAGATGCATGAAGAATTTTTATATCAAAATTAGAATTCTCTTAAATTCTATGAATAGATGTGAATAGAGGTGATGAGATGTGAGGTGAATAGATGTGATGAGATGTGATGTGAATTAGATAGATGTGATGTGAATTAGATAGATGTGAATGAATGGAAGGATGTAATGTGATGTGAATCAGATAGATATGAATGAATGGATGGATGGATGTGATGTGAATAGAGGTGATGAGATGTGATGTGAATAGAGGTGATGAGATGTGAGGTGAATAGATGTGATGAGATGTGATGTGAATCAGATAAATGTGAATGAATGGATGGATGGGATGTGATGTGAATAGATGTCATGAGATATGAGGTGAATAGATGTGATGAGAATGTGATGCGAATCAGATAGATGTGAATGAATGGATGAGATGTGATGTCATGTGAATCAGGATGTAAATGAATGATATGGGATGTGAGTGGATGATATGTGATGAAAATGGATGTGAATGTGTATGTGAAGAATGGATGTGAATGTGTATGTGAAAGAATGGATGTGGATATGTATGTGAAAAAATGGATGTGGATGTATGTGAAAGAATGGATGTGGATGTGTATGTGAAAGAATGGACGTGGATGTATGTGAAAGAATGGACGTGGATGTGTGAAAGAATGGATGTGGATATGTATGTGAAGAATGGATGTGGATGTATGTGAAAGAATGGATATGGATGTGTATGTGAAAGAATGGATGTGGATGTGTATGTTAAAGAATGTGATGTGGATGTGCATGTGAAAGAATGTGATGTGATGTGACATGAATATATGTGGATGTGAAGTGATAGATATGAATGTATGGATAGATGTGGGTAGTCGTACATGTGAACGATTGGATGGATGTGGATGAATGAGATGAGATGTGGATGAATGAGATGAGATGTGTATGAATGAGATATGATGTGGATAGATGTGACGTGATGTTATGTGGATAGAATGTATGTGATGGGATGGTGATGAGAATGAATGTGATGTGAGTCGGGATGTGAATAAATGAGATGTGATGTTATGTGAATTGAGATGTGAATGAATGTGATGTGATGAGATGTGGAGATGGGTAGATACGAGTGGATGTGATCTGATGAGGATAAATGAGGACAGATGTGATGAGATGAAAATGATGTGATTGGATGAGAATGGGAATACATATGAAATGGATGTGATTTAAATAATGTGGATTGATGTGGAACAATGTGGAAAGACGAGAGTTCGTTATAGAAACTGTATTTATGACCTGTTTTTAAATGGCTGTTTTATGCCAAAAATGCTGGGGAAGCATTTTGACTGTCTTGTGAATGAGGTCGTGGAGACCTATCTCGTAAAGTTGCAATAGCTCAAATGGAGAGTCAATGGAGGACATCTCGCGTAGCAAGGTCGGTACGGTGGATGAGGGACCAAGGAAGCAGCCTATGAGTGAAGTGCTAGGTGACTTGCGAAGGATCCTAGAGGGTGCTGACCATACGATGCTCAGGCTCTGGGTCACCGAAGATATCCACACGTGCGTAGGGGAAGATTTAGGAACAAGGAGTAAGAGTTGTTTTGTGAATTCGGGCATGGATCTGGACCTTGCTGGTCCTCAACGGATGAGTCCATGGCTCCTTTATATGGATCTGTTAGTCGATCTTACTAATCTTCAACGGAGATTCTATTTTGATTTTTATAAGTGAAAATATTACCGGTTACTATGAGCTAGGAACTATCGAAAAGGCCCCTGAGTGGACAGGTGGTGAGCGTTCTGGTTGCCAATGATGCCATAGGTACACCGATGAAGGAAAAATTTAAAATTACGATTCAACCGGATATTTTGGAGGATTATGATCAGTGATACTATAGTTTCATTAAATGATTGTTTTAAAGACAGCTGAATCTGTGAAAAAGGTAATTTCATATTGGGTGTGTAAGTGGTGTGTCTAGTTTTAAGTTTGCATGAATATCCGGCTAGGGGACGTGGAAACTCTTTTCCCTGATACCCGGGACAAAACCTAACCAAATTCTTAAATGGATCCCATCATACAATGGTTGGGCGGTTGGCTAACCCACGGGACTGGATGGGGTTAGGCTGGACTGATGGATCCCTAAAATGAGACTCAATTCTGTTATGGTATGATAGATGAAGTAAATCCCGGATAAAAATCGTTCTATGGAAAAGAATCAACGGCTGTGCCTCTCAATGAGGAAAAAAGCATTGGTCTCTATGATCTAAGTGCAATCTTTTCCTTGATTTGACTATGGGACTTACGGGTTATTCGGTCAGATCAGTTCAGTTAGTTAAGGCTTTTGACTACGGGTTATTCAATTAGATCAGTTCAGTTAGTTAAGGCTTTTGACTACGGGTTATTCGATCAGATCAGTTTAGTTAGTTAAGGCTTTTGACTACGTTAGAGTAAAAATATCCTAGAGGAATCGCTCGTGTTTTTCGGGTGAGGGAAGTTTTTCTAGGTTCGGTTTTTGGAAGAACCGAGGGATTAGTCTCTTGTCTGGTTATACATGGGTGAGGCCCCGAGTGAGGGACCCTGCCCCGCGCAAGAAGTGCTACTTCCGGTGCTAGCACCCCAGAATTCATTGCGCGATGGGGACATGGATCTTTCAGCTGGGCAGAGCAAATTGGCTAAAGTGGATCAACTGAGAAGCCAAAAATGTCAAAAATTTATGAAGTAATAGTAAAAAGTTGAAAATGTGTGATGAAATTCATACAAATTGATATTCAGACTGAAATTCATAAATTAGTAATTGGGTCTTTAGATGGAAGTACCGCAATTGCATGGAATCCTTGACTTGCTTGAGGCCTAGACATGATGGTATTTACCTTATAATTCCAAGGACCGTGACAACCCGTATATACCGAGGGTATAACTCTAGCTCTTGACTAGTAGTATATACGAGTAAATCTAAGACTTGAAATTATAAGCAAAAATGCTATCTAGAGATGATGAATTCGAATGTGGTTGATATGATTTTAAAAACTCTGGTTGAGAATGAGTTGATTTGGATTCTGATTGAAAAATAATGATTCCTGAATTTTGGTTGAAAAGCGATAAGCTGAGCAAAACCACAATGAGGATGAATGGGATGATTCCCTGTGATGATGTTCATAACTAGATTGACGTTAATGACTTTAGCAAACCACTATGAGATTAGTGGATTGTGCTGTTGACTGATTGCTACTGTTAACACTTGACCCAGTGGATTAAGTTAAGGGATGTCAAATTAAAAATCTGTATAATTGAAATTCCCATGGAGGACTGTTCAGATGGAAATTTTGGTCTAATGGACCATTATTGTGTTAAAGATATGAATGATATGATCTGAAAGAATTGTTATTTGATGATGAGTTCTATATAAGGGATCTTTATCCCAGAATTCTGTTGGGTTCACCATACTATAAGGAACCCCAAAATCAGTTGGATCTTAAGAGAAAGAGTTGTCCTCTAATTTGCGAGATGAGGACATCTCGCGTTTTTAAAGTGGGATAGGATGTAAGATTCCTCCCTCCAGCTTTTGAGGTGTGCAGGTATAAGAACCTCCCCTTTTGTTCTTATAATTATTCCCCTCTCTGAAAAAAAAGAAAGATCCTGTTTTACCTTGTTTTGGCTTGGAGAGAGAAAATGTCTAGAGGGAGGTAATTTAATATTGAGATATTTTTGGATATAAAAATCCTCCTAGTGTCTAAAATGGTTTCCCTTGAAACATAAATTCAAAAAGAACTTTCCAATGTGTAATTGGAATTAATTAAAAATAGGTATAAAGGACCTTAGCCTAAGGGTCCAAATTTTTAGAAATTTTTAGATTATGGTCCAATTAAGGTTCCTATGGACCAATAAGATTAATCCAAATGTAGGGAGGAGATTAATTGAAGAATAAAAGAAAAACCCCCAAAAATGAGTAAATGCTCACATAAGATGAAGAGTTGACTGAGTACAAGGTTTATTAGTTAAAAATTTAGAGATATTTAGAGGAAATGATACATTTTGACACCTAAGTGTGGGGATCTCCCCTCATGAAGGAGGCGCCTATTTCACATGTGTGGAGAAGTTTTAAACTAAAAAAAAAAGATATTTTCATCTCTCGCCTCTCCTGTTTCAACTAGATCCAAAAAGTAAGCTAAACTGATCCAAAAATGGTCAAAAATTGACCAAACTGATCTGGAAAATTCTAGAATCAGTTTGCTTGGCTAGAGGCTCACTTTTTCCTATAAATAGAAGCCTCCCCCTTTGTAAAAGCTTAATGGTGTTTATGCACTGTTACTCTGCTCCTGTCGTCCTGAGCCATTTACATTGAATTTTTTAATAATTGAATTGTTCTTGGCTTAATCCTCTCCAAAGTGAATTGGTGGCCACTCTTGCTTCAAACAAGAGTAGAACCCTCAATCCCTCAAGCCAAAGGCGAGCTTACAAGCTCTATGTAAATTAATTTTCTTACTTGTTTAATTTTAAATCTATGGTTTTCTTGATTTTTATGTTTTGCAATAGATTGAATTAAATTCAAATGCTATGCCTTGATGAAAAGGCCACCCCCTTCTCTTCTTTACATTCCAGTCTTTCTTAATCCTAGAAAGATTAACTAAAGGATTAATTAAACTCTTCTTATTATTTACTCTCTTGAATTTAGAAAATTGTGTAGATTAGTTAAGTCAATTAAAGAATGATAAAAATGAGAAATGGTCAGCCATACAAAGGAGGTTATGGAAAAATTTTCCAGAATTTTGTGGAAAAGAAAGTTTATTTTTATGTTATTCCGAAAGAGTAATTCCCACTATATTTTGCATCTAAAAGAAATATTCTAATTACTCCATGTACATATTCACCTATGAATATACATGGATATCACTGATATTAATTATTAAAATTGATTTTTATGCATAAAGGAACTATTTTATTTCAAAAGTGTTATTCTCATTAAAATTGATTTTTATGCATAGAAAGATGCATAAAGGATTTATTTTTATTTCAAAAGTGTTATTCTCATTAAATTTGATTTTTATGCATAGAAAGATGCATAAAGGATTTATTTTTATTTCAAAAGTGTTAATCTCATTAAAATTGATTTTTTATGCATAGAAAGATGCATAAAGGAATTATTTTTATTTAAAAAGTGTTATTCTCATTAAAATTGTTTTTTATGCATAGAAAGATGCATAAAGGAATTATTTTTATTTCAAAAGTGTTATTTCCATTAAAATTGATTTTTATGCATAAAGAATTTTTATATCAAAATTAGAATTCTCTTAAATTCTATGTTTAAATTCTATAAATAGATGTGAATAGAGGTGATGAGATGTGAGGTGAATAGATGTGATGAGATGTGATGTGAATCAGATAGATGTGAATGAATGGATGGATGTAATGTGATGTGAATAGATGTGATGAGATGTGATGTGAATCAGATAGATGTGTATGAATGGATGGATGGATGTGATGTGAATAGAGGTGATGAGATGTGAGGTGAATAGATGTGATGAGATATGATGTGAATCAGTAAAATGTGAATGAATGGATGGATGGGATGTGATGTGAATAGATGTGATGCGAATCAGATAGATGTGAATGAATGGATGAGATGTGATGTCATGTGAATCAGGATTTAAATGAATGATATGGGATGTGAGTGGATGATATGTGATGAAAATGGATGTGAATGTGTATGTAAAGAATGGATGTTAATGTGTATGTGAAAGAATGGATGTGGATATGTATGTGAAGAATGGATGTGGATGTATGTGAAAGAATGGATGTGGATGTTTATGTGAAAGAATGGATGTGGATATGTATGTGAAAGAATGGATGTGGATGTGTATGTGAAGAATGGATGTGGATGTATGTGAAATAATGGATGTGGATGTGTATGTGAAAGAATGGATGTGGATATGTATGTGAAAGAATGGATGTGGATGTATGTGAAAGAATGGATGTGGATGTGTATGTAAAAGAATGTGATGTGGATGTGTATGTGAAAGAATGTGATGTGATGTAAAGAGATGTGATGTGACATGAATATATGTGGATGTGAAGTGATAGATATGAATGTATGGATAGATGTGGGTAGTCATACATGTGAACAATTGGATGGATGTGGATGAATGAGATGTGTATGAATGAGATATGATGTGGATAGATGTGACGTGATGTTATGTGATAGAATGTATGTGATGGGATGGTGATGAGAATGAATGTGATGGATATGAATGAATGTGATGTGAGTTGGGATGTGAATAAATGAGATGTGATGTCATGTGAATTGAGATGTGAATGAATGTGATGTGATGAGATGTGGAGATGGGTAGATACGAGTGGATGAGATCTGATGTGATGAGATGTGGAGATGGGTAGATACGAGTGGATGAGATCTGATTGAGGATAAATGAGGAAAGATGTGACGAGATGAAAATGATGTGATTGGATGAGAATGGGAATACATATGAAATGGATGTGATTTAAATAATGTGGATTGATGTGGAACAATGTGGAAAGATGAAAGTTTGTTATAGAAACTGTATTTATGACCTGTTTTTAAATGACTGTTTTATGTCAAAAATGCTGGGGAAGCATTTTGACCGTCTTGTGAATGAGGTCCTAGAGACCTATCTGATAAAGTTGCAACAGCTGATGGAGAGTCAACGGAGGACGTCTCGCGTAGCAAGGCCGACCGAGGTCTTGACCAGCCTCGGTTCAATTTAAATGGTGGTGAGCTTCCGGTACAATGGATGAGAGACCAAGGAAGCGGCCTATGAGTGAAGTGCTAGGTTACCTGCTGCGAAGGATCCTAGAGGGTGCTGACCATACGGTGCTCGGGGTAGCCGAAGATATCCACACGCGCGTCGGGGAAGAATTTGGAACAAGGAGTAAGAATTGTTTTCTAAATTCGGGCATGGATCTGGTTGATTGACCTTGCTGGTCCTCAACGGATGAGTCCATGGCTCTTTTATATGGATCTGTTGGTCGATCTTAGTGATCTTCAATGGAGATTCTATTTTGATTTTTATAAGTGAAAATATTGCCGGTTACTATGAGCTAGGAACTATTGAAAAGGCCCCTGAGTGGACAGGTGGTGAGCGTTCTGGTTTGCCAATGATGCCATAGGTACACCGATGAAGGAAAAATTGGAAATTAGGATTCAACCGGATATTTTGGAGGATTATGATCAGTGATAGTATAGTTTCATTAAATGATTGTTTTAAAGATAGCTAAATCTGTGAAAAAGGCAATTTCATATTGGGTGTGTAAGTGGTGTGTCTAGTTTTAAGTTTGCATGAATATCTGGCTAGGTGGCCTGGGAACTCTTTTCCCTGGTACCCGGGACAAAACCTAACCAAAGTCTTAAATGGATCCCATCACTACAGTGGTTGGTGGCTGGCTAACCCACGGGACTGGATGGGGTTAGGCTAGACTGATGGACCCCTAAAATGAGACTCAATTCTATTATGGTACGATAGATGAAGTAAATCCCGGATAAAAATTGTTTTATGGGAAAGAATCAACGGCTGTGCCTCTCAATGAGGAAAAAAGCATTGGTCTCTATGATCCAAGTACAATCTTTTCCTTGATCTGACTATGGGACTTATGGGTTCGGTCAGATCAATTTAGTTAGTTAAGGCTTTTGACTACGTTAGAGTAAAAATATCTTGGAGGAATCGCCCGTGTTTTCCGGGTGAGGGAAGTTTTTCTGGGTTCGGTTTTGGAAGAACCGAGGGATTAGTCTCTTGTATAGTTATACGTGGGCGAGGCCCCGAGTGAGGGACCCTGCCCCGCCCAAGAAGTGCTACTTTTGCTTCTAGCACCCCAAAATTTGTTACACGGTGGGGACAGGGATCTTTCAACTAATTACATCATTAGTGGTTCTAATCCATCTGATCCATTTCTCCCCTCTTTGTGGCTAGATTTAGAGCTCTCAATTCTCCCATTTCTCTTCACCATTGCCCAAGCCACTTTAGGAGTCTCTTCTTTATGCTATTGCTAAATCCTAACCCAAAGGAATTGCTTAGTTTTATTGGCCAGCCCAGCCCGTAAATCGTGAAAATGTGGGCTGGTCTTTTTGCTAATGCATTGTCTGTGCTTCGAATTGGGGTAAGACCCTTTAGGAGATTCTAGCAATCATAAGAGGAATTCTCACTTCAAACCTTGTGTAATTTCATTGACATACATGGCCATAGCAGTAAGAAAACCACGTTGACTTTAGGATAAATAACCTTGTTTTTTAAAGCTTTGAGCTGATTTTTTTCGCATAGTCCTCTTCTACACTTCAAGGACAACACCTCATGCAAAAATGCCCTTCAATGTCTGCTTCCACAAGCTCTATTTGAGCCTCCAATCTCTTGACTGCTTAATGTGATTAAGAATAATCAAGATAATTAATAGAAAATTAGAAGAAATTGGGTGCAATTGGGGATATAATTGAGCAATTAGGGTTGGATTTAGTGTTTTTACACATCAAAAGCACTAACTTTGTGTTGGGGCGATCCTTAGGAAACTCTAGAGACAAAAATTAAAAATTGGAAGCACACCCACTACTTGCATTTCATCTTATTTAAAGCACCCACATTTGCCAAGTTGTACGAGAATAGACACTACGAGAAAAGACCTTCTCATTATGACAACATCAACAAGCATCACTTCACCTGTAGAGAAGTTCAATGGGGAAGGGTTTCACACCTAGGCTACACAGATGAAGTGTCTTCTAATGCATAAGAAATTGTGGAAAATAATTAAGGAAAATGTGCCAGATGAACCAAGTGAAGGGTGGATTGAAAAAGATGAGCAATCATTGTCACTTACTGGTTTACACCTGAATACTAGTCTGTAATGCTCCTTGCATCAATATCTTGAGGACTTGTAAGACTAGAACTTTGATTCTCCACCCAACCATATCCCAAATGGACCCTAAACACATGGTTATATAGGCCCAGGTGATGCATGACCTTACAACTTCAGCCCCTTGACCTTTCAACGGCTAGGCAATTCCCTTTCACTATCTAATGCCTCCTCAACTCCATCTAGAAGGGGGCACCTACTATGTGGCCCCTTTGGGCTTCCCTTATGCACAATCTATATCACTTTTACATAGACCTTAATGCCTATTAACCATTGCTTTAGGTATTTTTGATTTAAAATCCCCTGAACCTTATTTATATGCAAACCTTTTACATATAAATAATCTTTTCTAGTCTTATCTTATAATGTTTCCTGTCACTCTCATAACATTTCCTCCCCCTTGAAAGAAAAGTTTTTGTTCTCGAAAACAAACTCAAGAAACCTTTTCTTTTAGTGTAGCCACTCTTTCTAAAGTTGATCCTTCTTTTGGTCTATCTTTCCACTTTACTAAACATTATTTAAACACAGAATGCCTAGTTTTCTATTCTCGATATTCAAGAATATTTTCAGGCTCATGTGGAAGAATACGTGGTTCTATGAAAGCAACTATTGCTTGTTTTTCTAATGATGTTGTCATTGTTTCCCATCTTATGTTTCAGTCTACTAACATGAAACACATGATGCACTCTAGATCCTTCAGGTAAAGCTACCTTGTAAGCTACACTTCCAATCTTTTAAGTATTGTATAAGGACCATAATACCTTGGACTTAACTTTGGAACTTTTCCACTTTTACTTTGGAACTTTTCCACTTTGTAAAGTTTCTAACTTTTCAAAAACTTTTACATAGACTAGATCACCTTCCTCAAAATTAATTGGTCTTCTTTTACCTTTCTCATAATTAATAGAACGATCTTGCACTCTTTTAACATTGCTTCTTGCAACGTTTAACATGTCTTGCATATTTTTGAGAAAGTATTTTACTCTCTGTAATTTTTCTTTTTGTAACCCAATAGCTATGGGTGCTCTAGGTTGAAATCTATACATTAGCATGAATGGAATAAAAGTGGTAGCAGAATGTTTAACACTATTATAAGAAAATTCTAATAATGGAAGATACTCATTCCAATTATTTTGCTTATGATTAACATATGCTCGAAGTATATCTTCTAGGACTTGATTAACCCTTTATGTCTATCCATTGCTTTGTGGATGTTCATATGTACTCATACTAAGTTTGGTGTCTAACTTTTTAAACACTTATTTCCAAAAATGGTTTGTAAACTTTATATCTTAGTCGCTTACTATATCTATTGGCAATCCATACAATCTATATAGATGATGGATAAACATTCTAGCCAATTCTAGTGTTTTTACTTCTTTTTTACTTGGTATAAATTGTACCAACTTGGTTAACCTATCCACTACTACCCACACCAAATCATTCCCTCTACTTGTTAGGGGTAGTCCTACTATGAAATCCATAGAAATACTTTCCCACTTACCCTCAGGTATTTGTAGTGGTTGTAATAATCTACCTACTTTTAGGCACTCAGCTTTATTGACTTGGCACTTAGGGCATCTTATAACATAATTTTGGATGTTCTTCTTTAAACTTGCCCAATAAAATTATATTTTAACAAGTGCATAGGTCTTAGAAATTCTCGGGTGCCCCGCAGCTGGTTTGTCATGACATTCTAGTGAAATATTCTCACGAATATTTTCTTCTTTGGGTACACACATGTGACCTTTATATAACAAGTACCAACTATTGATGGAAATTTTTTTCCAACAATCTTTTTCTCTTATTGACCCTTCTTTAAGTGATTCCTTTGAACCACTATCTTTTTCAAGTGACACTCTTTTTATCACTAGTAGTTGCATTTTCTTTACTCTCTATTTGAGAGTTATCTTTTTTAATCAAGCAATTTCAAACTACTTGATAGCTAGGGTCATTAGCACATTTTCCTTTTAAGTGAGCCAGTAACTCACTTTCTATTTCAGTAAAAGTCAACTCATTTATCATGGGTGCTCGACTTAAAGCATCTACCACACGACATTAAATTTTCCTTTTCTATATTTGATTTGAAAGTTAAACTCTTGTAGGATTTCAGCCCATCTAGCCTTCCTACCTTTTAACTCCTTTTGAGTACTTAATCATTTAAGACTTTCATGGTCAAAAAATACTTAAAAATTGGCACCATACAAATAATGATGCCACTTTTTAAGAGCATGCAGAAGTGCAAATAGTTCTTTCTAATAAGTTGAATAGTTACTTTGAGCTTTGTCCAACTTTTTACTTTCAAATGTAATTGGCCTTCCTTTTTGCAATAATATTGCTCCTATAGCAAAATTACTAACATCCATTTCCAATATAAATGGATCATTTGGATCCACTATTTGCAAAATAGGAGCAGTAGCCATTGCTACTTTTAATTTTTCAAAACTAGTTTGTTGATCATGAGTCCAACTAAATTGTTTTCCTTTTCCTTTAAGTTGGTTCGTCATTGGAATAACTATCTTAGCATAATTCCTTATAAACTTTTGATAAAACCCAACGAGTCCTAAAAAGGTTTGTAAGCTTATCTATATTATATGGGACCTTCCACCTCAATATAGCTTCAACTTTATCAGGATCCATACAAATCCCTTCCTCAGACACTATGTGTCCAAGATATTGTACTTCTTTTTTGAAGAAATCACATTTAGATTTTTAGCAAATAATTTATTTTTTCTCAATAATTGAAATACTTTTCTAAGGTGCTTAATATGCTCTTGTTCATTTTGACTAAAGACTAATATATCATCAATAAAAACCACCACAAACTTTCCTAAATAAGGATGAAGTATAGTGTTCATCATGGTCATAAAAGTAGCAGGAGCATTAGTTAGACCAAAAGGCATAACTAAAAACTCATAGTGCCCAAAAGATGTTCTAAATGTAGTTTTTGGCATATCTTAAATTATAATTCTTACTTGATAATATTTAGACCTTAAATCTATCTTACTAAAATATTTAGCACCTTCGAGTTGATCAAACAACTCATCTATCCTAGGAATGGAAATTTTATTTTTTATTGTGATTGCATTCAATCCATGATAATCTATGCATAAGCACATAGATCCATCTTTTTTCTTCACCAATAATATTGGTGAAGCCCAAGGAGACTTACTTGGCCTAATAAAGCCTTGTTTTAAATATTCAGCCAACTGCTTTTCAACTTCTTGTCTTTCGGTTAAACTTAGTCTATAAGGTGGCTTACTAATTGGCTTTGAATCCTTTCAAAACTTCTATGGGATGATCTATCCCTCTATTTGGAGGTAAATCTTTTGGTAATGTTTGTGGAAAAACATCTTTAAATTCTTATAAAAGAAGAATTAACTACTTCACAAATACTTGAATCAAACTTTTCACAATGGTTTTTAAATTGAGGCATTGCATAATAGAAAAACATTTGTTCTATTCCATTCTCTTGATCAAGATTTTGGAGCTCAATATTACATATCAAAGGAGAAGATGGTACATTGTGCTCTCCTTGTAATGTAATAAAACTTTCTTTATGCTCAAATGTTAGTGTATTATGCAAATAGCTTCTCGAAAGTTTTTCCCCCAATGAAAATAACCATTCTCTCCCAAGAATTACATCTGCGGGCGGTCGATAGATGTATCACTTGTTGAAAATCCAAAAGTGCTTCATACTCTTGAATCTTCATCCCAACTTGGTTTACCACAGTATCACTCATCTTTATCATAGCCATTTGCTAATGATACTATAAACTTATGAGAACTTGGGACTTGAGGTAACTTAAGTTTCTTAACCAAAAAGTTGTGTGTGGTTGTATCATCTATGAGGATTCTAACTTTTTTATCTTTAATATTTCCATGCACTCGAACCAAATCATGTGGTCCAAATGATGGTTCCCACATAGATTTTTCCACCATACAACAATGCTTTTCATCGGAATGACAAGCCTCGACCGATTTATATTTAGGAGAATCCTTAACACTTGAATAGTGTGCACTAATTTTCCTTTAGGTTTATCATTACCATTCCTAGTAAGTTCTTGTCCTTGGGACTTAGGATAATGTTTTTTATCATGTCCTGGCTCAAGACAAGAGAAAAAAAGTTTTTCTTTAATTTCTCTCTCAAAATCTTGCTTTTTTAGAGACTTACTAGGATTGGATTTTTGCTTTTTTGAAGGTTCATCTTTTTTAAAGAAAAGGCTTATATATGAAAAATTCTTATCTTTTTCTTTATGATTATCATTACCCATGGTATCGTCAAAAAAATTTACAAATCTTATAGCCTCATCTAAGTTTTTTGTCTCTTTGGAACGAACTTTCTTCTTGTACTCCCTTTTTAGGCCTAATGAAGCCTCTTACTTTTTGAAAATTGTCTATGCCCTTAAGTTTTAAGACAATTTCTCTATAGCAAGCTATATATTGAGTGAGATTCAAAATCTTTTACTTGTACTCTCTTTTTAGGCCTCTAATGAAGCCTCTTACTTTTTGAAAATTGTCTATGCCCTTAAGTTTTAAGACAATTTCTCTATAGCAAGCTATATATTGAGTGAGATTCAAAATCTTTTATTCCATAAAACAATTATCCCACTCCTTCCAATTTTGATCTTCTTCATTTTCAGGATGATATTCCTTTAAGAACAATTCCTTAAATGAATCCCAAGAATCGAGTACTTACCTAGCTTCCGCTAAACTCATCCACCACTTATAAGCTTTTCCTTGTAAGGATAGGCTAGCTTTAATGGGGTGGTTATGATCAGGCATATTTCTTAAAAGATGCAAATCTTGCCACTTTTGTAGAAAAATATGGATTGCATCTTTATTTCTCTCTTCTTCACTAAAAGTGGGTGCAATCTTTTAATACCATACCCTGGTCTCTAGTTTTGTGACCCTCTTCAACTATGGTTTCATTAAATCCTTTTTCTAAAGTTTTTTCCTTTCCTCATCAATGTTATTTTTAGATATTTCTTTTACTCCCAATTCTTCTTCTCCCAATCCTTCTTCTCCCATCAAGGATCTAAGAAGACCCATCATTTTCTCAAGTTTATTCTCTATATTAGATATTTTTTCTTTCATTTCCTTCATTTCTATATCCTCAAACTCATTAAGATCTAAATCTTGCATATCTATTTCATTTGTTTTTGTAATATCCTCTTCCATGTGGAAAGAGGACATTGGGTTATCCCCCTTCTCCCCATTTTCATCCTTCCCACCTTGAGAACCCGCTTACTTTAACAATAAGAAAAATGGAAAGTTTCTTACAAAGCAAAAAAGATGCAACGCAATGACCTTAATTGGTTGGGTAATTATGAATTGTCTCAAATGATGTGAAGAACAATTCCATTGATTCCTCCTTGTTGATATTAGCTTCAATTATTCTTTAGGGTTGTCATGTACTCCACTTACTTCATGTAGAATCTCCAAAGTACACCCAATTTATTAGTAGGCAAGATGTATGCTCAATCAATTAGGTAAGAGGTATGCTCAATCTATTAAGTAATAAGTATTTGTATGGAGAAGATTTAAAAAATATGAGGATTATGGAAATGAATAGAGAAGAGATTAAGTATTACCTTATGGAAATGAATAGAGAAGAGATTAGAGTTAGCAATAAGTAGCTCAATGGAAACATGAAGGAGATAGAACTTAGCTCTGATACTAATGTAATGCTCCTTGCATCAATAGCTTGAGGACTTGTAAGACTAGAACTTTGATTCTCCACCCAAACATATCCCAAATGGACCCTAAACACATGGTTATATAGGCCTAGGTGATGCATGACCTTACAACTTTAGCCGGTTGACCTTTCAATGGCTAGGCATGGCCCTTTCACTATTCAATGCATCCTCAACTCCCCCCTAGAAGGGGGCACCTACTTATTTGGCCTGTGGGATTCCCTTATTCACCATCTACATCCCTTTTAAATTGACCTTAATACCTATTAACCATTGCTTTAGGTATTTCCAATTTGAAATCCCCTGAACATTATTTATATGCAAACCTTTTACATATAAATAATCTTTTCTAGTCTTACCTTATAATGTTTCCTGTCAATCTCATAACATAGTCTTATTCATCACATTGACTCTAAGGAACATAAAAAAGATGCATGGGATACATTGAATCTCATGTTTGGGGATAAGGCAAAGAACCAATAAATTCACTTAAAGATTGAGTTCTATGATCTAGAAATGAACTTTGATGAATCTTGGGCTTAGTTTGTCAGTAAAATGAAAATCATCATGACCCAGTAGATGGGATAGATGTTAAGATTGGAGATAAAGATGTAGTTACAACAATCTTAAAAAGCATGCCAAAGGAATACAATGCACTTATCACACGCTTGAAGAATCTACTAGAGCCAACATTTGATGGATGTGTCTCCTCCCTTTTTGAGAAGGAGAAAGAA
This sequence comes from Cibotium barometz, assembly GCF_041138505.1. Taxonomy (NCBI): domain Eukaryota; kingdom Viridiplantae; phylum Streptophyta; class Polypodiopsida; order Cyatheales; family Cibotiaceae; genus Cibotium; species Cibotium barometz. The sequence goes on along the minus strand of NC_141074.1, from coordinate 39,489,083 downwards.
TTAAAAGGAAGCAATTCCAACACTGTTAAGCATGCATTGTTCAACAAAAAACAATGTGAAGTGCTACAATTGAAAAAGGAAAGGGCACTTTCAAAATGAATTCAGGTTCAAAGATAAGCCAAAGAAGAAGGTTGTAGATTGAAGAAAAGCGAAGGCAACTTTATGGGGACTACTTCGACCACTAAGTACGAGGAGATCCCTAGTGATTAGCTCTTCTAAAGAGCAAGGAGGAAAACACCACAACTACCCTAGCCATTTGTTGTAAAAAAGGGGTCACCATATGAGTAGACACCCATCACCAAGCAAGACTGAATGCATCTTGTTGAATTATAGTGAGGGTAATAAGGAACTAGAAGAAATTGGACTCAAGGATACTGGGCCTGGAAAGATTGTCAAGTATCTTGGCTGTCCAATTGGATTGGGGATTTCCAACCACCAAAGATAAGAGGGCTGAAGGAAAGGATTGACAAGAAGGTTAAAGCTAGAGCCAGCATCAATAGTATTGCTAAGAGGTTGATAATTCTTAGGCACATTCTGGCAGCCCTACCAGCACCTTGGTCAAATTCTCCAAAAAGGACTGGGACAAGCTATGCAAGAACTTCAGGGATTATCTATGAAACTTTGCTGATAAGAAGACATGGTGCTTCACATCATGGAAGCATGCATGCACAAGGAAGGAGGATGGTGGCTGAGGAATACCTGATGTCATGATGCAAGCTAAAGGATTACTTGACAAATGGCTGGGCAAGATGAATACTGATAAGCCATGGGCTGTTATAGTAAGGCACATGATAGCAGATGTTGCAGTCTATAAGGATAAACTAATGGAGTAAAGGGAAGAAGAGGATACAAGGGTCGTCCTATGTCCAGAGTTTGGTGGATAGTTGGAAGGAGGTTTTAAGCTACAACAAATGGGAGTGGGGGCCAGAGTTGACTCTAGTCTAAGCCAGTCAATTTGGCTAATTGGCCAAGCTATGGTTGATGATAGAGAAAATGCTACTAGAAACTCAAGGATTGCAAAGAGCATCTTTAGGAAAGGCCTCAAGGTGTGGGGTGACACGTGGAACATAAGGGAACAACAATGGTAGATCCCTGTGGAGTAGTCTGACTAGAGTGGAGCAACTTTACATGTTGGACCTTTTGAGTAGGATCAAAGAAGAATGGCCAACTTCTAAGCTTGCCACCTGTGCATAGACTCTCAAGGAATGGACAGTCAATGGAAGGAGAGCAGACAAGAGGCTTAATCTAATTGGGAGATCAGAGAAGTATATAGAGAAGCTAAAGCTAAGGAGAGATTAGGGATCAGGATAACCATCCCATACTGCAAGAAAAGAACTAAGACCTGACAATCCATAGGGTCAACTAGGTGGGATCTGCTATTGTGGAGGGTTCTGCACATGAAGCTCCCAGAGAAATATCCAACAAATGGAAGGATGGTGTGCCTTGGTGCCCAAAGTGTAAGAAAAAGAAAGAAACACTTTTCCATGCACTCTGGGAATGTAGAGCTGTCTACCCTATGTGAAAAAAGGTGGAGAAGTTGTTGCATAAATGTGGTTTTGTAGACAAGATCAGTTGGAAGCAGGCCCTCATAGGAATCAAGGGAAGAATGAATCCTGCATTCTACAAGGTTTGGCATGCCATGAGGGCCACTGCATTAATTGAAGTATGGGAAGCTAGAAACAAGATGGTACATAGAGGGACCCCCATGAATAGTGTTGACCCAATGAATAGTGTTGACCCAGGAGAGGATGTTAAGGCTAGCCCGATTAAAGCTTGTAAACTCGTAATGATGAGTGGTAGGAAACTAGAATTGAAGTAGCTAAGTTGGTAGGTAGCAAGCTGGAAACTGTGGATGGAAGTTGAGGAGATCCTTGCATATACACATGCAAAGTGGGGAGGACACTATAAGGTGCTATAAGGTGGTGCGGCTCCTGCTCCTGCTCCTGCTGGCCCTCGCATACATAGACTCGTCGACAAGCAGGAGCTGAACAGATTTCAATCTGCATCATCAACCACCAGTATGTTTTTGGTCCCTTGCCTTTGCACGTGCATGATTCATTTTATCCACCCATGCCAATGCCTTTGCACGTGCATGGTCAATTTTATGCTAATGCCCTTTGGTGCACATGTGAAGCTGCCATTGGTCAAAGTGAGTCATCTACCCCCACCTCTATATAGCTCAATAAAACTTAACCCTCTAATTTGAAGGGGTTGATTTTTCCAAAATTTTTATTGCTCATATCAGGCCTCCATTTCTTTTGTCAAGAGATTGGAAGGGTATCCTCCCTTTTTTTTTAAAAAAGTGTTTTTTTAATAAAAAGGTAAATTCTTTTCTACCCTATTTTAAGGATAAAACCCCTTGGAAGGGTATCGAAGCCTTGGAATTCTAGGCCTGATGCACCCTGTTTGTTACCTAGGGTCATATGTGTATTGAGAGTTAACCATGCTCTTTTCATTGTTGGCGTGTAATGCAGGTAATGGACAACACAACTACCTCGGTGGGCTCACAATAGCTACCACCCACTAGAGTCACCATGCCACTCTCATTTATCAAACAACTTCTTCCTTCTTCTTTTTTTTTTGATGTAGGAGAGACTCTACTATTTAACTGAAGGGTTGAAGATTTTTATGTTGTAATTTGTAACAATGGAACAGAGGGTGATTCTCCACCTATAAAAGGAGCCCTCCTCTCTCTTTCAAATCCATGAATGAAGCCTCCTCAATTGAGCATTTCGTGTCATTGCCGTTCTCTTATCTTCAAACCCTTATTCAAACACTCTCTTTACATGTGAATGTCTCATTTAGCATTAGCTTCTCATGCTTAACCCAATTTTGGACCTCTTTGATGATTCATGAGATAAGTGGGATAAGGAGTTATTATCTTGGTGGGCCTATGACTTCTCAAGGTAGCCCTTGCCTTATTGCCGCCCTCCTTTGGAGGTACCAATGGTTTTAGCGGTAATGAGCATGTGGAAAGACTTTGGAGACCATAGGTAAATCTTTACGATTGTCCACTGAGCAATGTTAACCCTTACCCTCTAGCTTGAATCATAAAGGATATGAAAGGCAAGAGGCTATGTGAAAATTAAGGCTTCATGCAAAGAGAGGGAAGTGTAGTTTTTGTGGTCTAATACCCAAATTTCAACCGATAATTACTCATCACTCGAGTATTGGTTTCTAAAATTGATCATATGGCTAGGAAGCTCTTTATATGCTTTTTCCACTCAAGTAGCTAATTTCTTAATCCTTTACTTCATTGATGATCAGAATTTCTCCCAAAGTTGCTAGGCGAATTTTGGAAGTTTTATAGTCTTGTAGTAAAATGCTCATAACTTTTCGCTCGGTTGCCCGTTTTCGAAAGTTTTTATATAGGCGTGAAGCTCTCTTCAAGCTCTATGTACCTATGTAATCCTCTTTTGTATAGTCTATATGGATTTAAAACTGCAATTCTCTGTGTATCTCTGTTTTTATAGATTTTTGGCCATTATTTCTTCTTAATAATGATTAATTCCTCTTAATCTCTTATCAAAAAGCAAATCCCATGTATCTTATCCTATTGTTAGTGATTGCTATATTCTTTTACTTTAAGATGTTCTGTCCAAATCGCCCAATTCAAACGGATGAACCTTACCAACATTCCCCGTATGTTTCTGTTCACATAATCCTGAGTCAGAAGATTTTCTTCCAATAAAGAATTGCCCTTTTGTTTGGAGCTGTAAGACTGGTAGAAATTCTTGCTTCTCCTGAGCCTTTCATCGTTCCTTCCATGAATTATAATCTCACCTTTGATGTGTTTATCTTTATCTTAACCTAGGGAGAAAAAGGGAGGTGAGGAGACTGTGAGGTTTCATACAAGTGTGTTTTGATTCTAAGAAGTGACCGAAGTCAAAACCAACTTTGTATCACAATACATACATACATACATATATAATATCTATATTTGTATATATGTGTAGATATATCTAAAGGTATAATGAGGACAGTTGGCCAAAACTAGAGCCTTGTTAGAGTTCCACGTTAGAGACTGTTTGGACACTTGGTCAAAACTAGGGCCTTGTTAGAATTCTATGTTAGAGGTTGATTTGGACACTTGGTCAAGATTGGGGCCTTGTTGTTAGAAATCCATGTTAGAGGTAGACTTGGACACTTGGTCAAAACTAGTGCCTTGCTAGAAATCCATGTGAGAGGCAGATTTGGACACTTGGGCCAAAACGAGGGCCTTGTTACAAAATCCATGTTAGAGGTTGATTTGGACACACTTATTCACAAAACTAGGGCTTTTCTAGATTTCCATGGTACAAATTGATTTGGACACTTGGCCAAAACTTGGGCCTTGTTAAAAATTTTGATTAGCCCCATTGATTTGGACACTTGGCTAAAACTAGGGCCTTGCTATAATTCCATGGTACAAGCTGATTTGGACACTTGGCCAAAACTAGGGCCTTGCTAGAGATATATGTTAGCCATTGATTTGGACACTTGGCCAAAACTAGGTCCTTGTTAAAAATTTGGATTAGCCCCATTGATTTGGACACTTGGCTAAAACTAGGGCCTTACTAGAATTTCATGGTACAAGTTGATTTGGACAGTTGGCCAAAACTAGGGCCTTGTTAGAAATACATGTTAGCCATTGATTTAGACACTTGTTAGAAATCCATGTGATCCCATTGATTTGGATGCTTGGCCAAAACTAGGGCCTTGTTAAAAATTTGGATTAATCCCATTGATTTGGACACTTGAATAAAACTAGGGCCTTGCTACTAGAATTCCATGGTACAAGTTGATTTGGACACTTGGCCATTGTTAGAAATACATGTTAGCCCCATTGATTTGGACACTTGTTAGAAATCCATGTTAGCCATTGATTTGGACACTTGGCCAAAACTACAGCCTTTGTTAGAAATTTGGATTAGCCCCATTGATTTGGACACTTGGCTAAAACTAGGGCCTTGTTAGAAATCGATGTTAGAGGTAGACGGGTATGTATATATGGATGGTTAGGTCCTTAAAAGTATGGTATGATGTGTGTCCATTTAGATATAGATTCACACACCTAGGTAAATACTAAATAAGTAGCATTGGATGGGAGAGGATATGTAAAACTGGCTAGTTCATATGAGATGTTTATGAGACAATTCATATTATATATAGATTTGGATAGTTGGCCAAATGTAGATATTTACATATAAATGGCTAGGTTCATAAAACTAGGATGTGATAGAATTATAAGAGATAGATTTGGACACCTGACCATTTCTTTAAAGAGTTGTGGCATTTGTAAGAAGCAGGAATGGGATATGTATAAATATTTGGGTAATAATCCTAGAAAAAGGAGTAGTCCATGTATTCGGTGGAGTTAAAGGATTTTGCCACCTGGTGACCTCAAAAATATTCATTTGTATATAGATTTGGAAAATTGGTCAATTCTGTCAAGTGATAAAATGTCATCTCAATTTTCTCATGGAGAATGTGTCAAGTTGATCATCAATAATGTGATGGTGGCAATTGGCAAGATACATGCGACCCATGAGGAAGATATGTGCCATGGATAAACACTTGGGAAAGACCACGTCTCTGTGAGCATTGATAAATGCTTCAACCATGACATTGTACTACCATTCCCAACTTTAGATGTAAGCAAATTAGTCGATGCAGACATCGGTAGCATTGTCAAGTGGTGTAAGAATTCTCCAGAGATCCTGGGTGTAGAACCTAACATTCAAGAAGTTTTGGGCTCAACCATGGATGGTGGACATGATTCAAGAGTAGTGCCATATGATGGAGTTTTACTCCATGAGAGTTGGAGAGAAAAAACCGTGATCAAGCCATCCAACAAGTTTAATCACCAGTACCTTCTTTAAATAATGGTATAGGCTCTCTTTCTACTAGGTTGTTACTCTCATGATATCAACTCAATTGTTCCTTAATGGATTTGGGAATGGACATCTTATAGGCTCTTATTGTAGTAGGTTGTTATGCTTCCTAATATCAACTCAATTTTGTGATCCACTTCATGAATTGTGGGCATCTCTATCAAATCCTCAGAAATATTTCAGTATATTCACTCAACCACTTAGGATCTTTAGAATTTATTAACTCCTTACCAACTGGGTTAAGCAAGCGTGCAGTTGGCGAAGGAGTGGCTGACGTGCGGAACCCAGACCGGCAGCTGAGGCCAGCGAAGAAGAAAGAGGAGGGCCGAGGGGCTTGGGCTTCTCAACGACAGCGTCCGCGCAGCAGGGGTTGCCACCTCGGCCGCACGGACAAGTAGAGCGAGAAGCAGCAGAGCGTAGAAGGTGGCCGGAGGGCCCGGTGTGGCGCCTGAGAGAGCAAAAGAAGGAAGTGTTGCACAGCTGGCTGCAGTAAACAGCTGTGAAGGGCATTGAAGAAAGCAGAGGCGGTGAAGAAGGCGAACGGCGCGGACGCGATAAGGTTAGTGATTTTCTTGTTTTTATTATTATTAATTTATTAATTTTTTTATTTTTTTAAATTTCCTTGTAATTGTAAATTTTTTTAAAAAAATAAAAATAAAAATAAAAACCATAAAATAATAAATTTTAAAAAAAAGAGAAAAAGAGATAAAAAAAGAAAAAAAGAAAAAAAAACCATAAAACAATAAATTTTTTTTAGAAAAAAGAGAGAAAAAAAATAATTTTTGTGTTTGTATTTTGAATCCATTTTTCATTTTTTTAAATTTCTGTAAAATTTTGCATATTTAAAGTAGCTTGCATTTTTTTAAGAATTTCTGTAATTGTGTGCATAATTAGTATTTTTTTAGCGTAATTCATATTTTTGTGTAATTAGTACGAAATTTATTCGTTTTAAAAAAAATAAAAAAAATAAAAAAAGGGAGATAGAAAAAAAAGAGAAAAATTAAAAAATTAAAAAAAAAGAGAGAAAAGAAAGAAAAAAAATAAAAAAAATAAAAAAAATTGTGTTTGTATTTTGAGTTCATTTTTCATTTTTTAAATTTTTGTAAAATTTTGCACAAGTAAAGTAACTTGTATTTTTTTAGAATTTTTGTAATTGTGTGCATAATTAGTATTTTTTAGCGTAATTCATATTTTTTGTAATTAGGAAAAGAGAAAAAAAAAGTAAAAAAATAAAATCATTAAAAAAAATAATAAAAAATAGGATAGATAGTTACACCACACATACTCATTTTAGTTGCCTTTAGTGGTTAGGTAGGGTAAAATATATATATATATATATATATACATATATATATATATATATATATATATATATACATACATATATATATATATATATATATATATACATATATATATATATATATATATATATATATATATATATATATATATATTTAAAAAAAAACAAAACAAAAACAAAAACAAAATAAAAAAGAAAAAAAAACACATAAAAAACCAAAAAAAAATTGACCTTAAGCACTTGCGGTCGGGACGTCTTATAGATTCTGCCATAGGGCCTAGGGCACCTTCTAGAGTTCCTACGCAGGAAAGTGGGACCCAATCGGTAGGAAATTTGGCAGATATTGCTGAAACCCTTTCTGAATCCCAATCCGATACCCTTTCCTCCAGAACAACTAGCTCATTGTCCATGGACAATCTAGGGCCGTCAAATAGTCATCCCTTAGCCCCAAATAGGACACCCACAAGATCTTTTAATCCATTTGAAGCCGACACCATGGGGTTAACACTCAATGTGAGACTCCAATATGTCTACATGAATGCTCAAGGAGCTGAGATCTTTAGGGATCCACAACAACGGTATCTTGTTAAGATCGCAGACATTTTCTCAGAACTTGATAGAGCACCTCTAGTCAATGACCAGGGTAACATGTACATGGGTGGAGATGGTGTTCGCTACGAAGTCACCTACCATCCAGAGAATGTAGACAAATTAGGAGAGCTCTCTAAAACCAAGTTCTTAGACTTATCAAAGCTTTCCAAAGCAAGGGAGTCTAGAGATGACTGGCTCATTGAGCCGGACATGCCTGGACCCTCCAATGCCCAGTCCTCAAAGCCATCCATAGATGATTTACTTCTTGTAGATCTAAATTTGGAAAGGGATAGGAAAGGCAAGAGCAAAATGGATCAGGGGGCTGAGAACCAATGGGAGTTTGTACGACAAATTCCAGTGACAAAGGTCTCACAGGATGACCCACTTCAAGAGGTCTATAAGGACTCTTTAGAGGGATATTATGCCACAACTAGATTGCCACAGCTCGATCTTCCTCTAGCACTGGTGGTGGTAGTTGAGAAGCTTGCAGGACACATGAACCGAATAATTGATAAATGGGCCAATGAATACCGAACCTTAGATTGGAAGGAGATTCGGGAGCTCACGTGGAAAGGACAACCATTATTCATGGAAGTGTTCTCAACAAATACAGCCAAACCAGGAGAGACAACCTTTCTTGGAGAAACTGTTGCTCCTCCCCTACGAGAGTTCACTAGAGAGGGACCCTCAACATCAAAGTGGACCACTGCTAGTAGCCCAACTCTAGCACCAAGATATAGTCCTACACCAAATGTGCGACCACAGGTCACACCAAATGTGCGACCACAGGTCACACCACAACAACATCTTTCTCACTATGACAATCGGAGGAGAGGGGAGCCAACTCGGCCTCCCATAAATGCACCTCCTGAAATGCGGGTGACAAGATCTTTGGAGGGGTTTGGTGAGGCTGGTAATAGGGGACCCACACCAATTTGGGATGCATGTGGACCATCTTACCAAAGAGAGGAACAATTCCCACTGAGAGAGTGAGAGGCCGTAGGCCCTATGATGAGTATTCAAGACAAGTAAGGCCATCAACTCTTCAGAAACTGGTAAAGAAGTATGAAGGGTCGGGAGATCCATACGACCATGTAGTAGCATTTAGGCAAGCAGTTCAAGCTGAGCAAGTGGCTGACAAGCATACTCAAATTGAAGGATTTGGACTCACTCTTGAGGGAAAGACCCTTGCTTGGTTTCAGGCACTAGAGGCTTCAGACAAATCTTCTTTACGAGTTCTGGAAGAGAGATTCATTGCTGCTTTTTCCTTGATGGGAATTCAACATGACACGGTAGCACACATCTACTCTTTCAAGCAAGGTGAGAATGAGAGTGTTAGAGTCTGTGCAAATAGAATGAAGCAGTACATTAATCTTTGCCCAGAAGATGAGAAGCCCGCCCAGAGTCGATTAATTTCTCTCTTCTTAAAAGGACTCAAAAATTCAACACTGCATACACATCTCTATGCAAAGAAGCATACAAATTTCAATGAGTGTTGCCATGATGCTATGGATTTCACCGATAACTTTAAATTCCAAGATGGTACTGGCTCTGAGGTGAAACCTAGAGATCAATGGGGTGATGACCAAAGTTCAGGGTCTAGTGCGCTAGTGAATCCAGACCAGATAGCTAACCTAGTACTAAGGAGATTGGGACAGACCTATCGCCCACCCATGCAGCCACAACAACAGCAGCAGAGAATGAGGAGTGTACTTCCTACAGGTCCTCATCTTTGTGGAGCATGTGGCGGTAACCATAAAACCGAGGAATGTAATACCTTTTCTCCTCTAGTCACAAACCAACCCACAAAGAAGTGGTGCCAAGCCTGTGCTTGGAATTTTACCCACACCACACAGGAATGTACTCGCATTGCAAGAATGAGACAGGAACGTGAGCAGCCAAGGGGTGGAGTGACTCCACAAATGTATCAACAGTATACTATTTTTGAACGTAAGCCACCGATGGCACAAGAGCAAGCACGACCTGTTCTTGGTGCTCAACCTCCTGCTCCTGGGACTGCTCCTGTAAGGGTTGTGGACTACGACAATTCAAATATGTGTAGAGACTTGGTAAACCCAGGCTATGTGGAGGAGGAATATGCATCATATTCATCCAAGGAAAATCTCTTTGAAAGTCCTGCATACCCAAGCCAAGCACTGGAGATTCAACTAGGGGAACAAAACTCTTTAATGTTGCTAGGCGGCTACCAACCTAGGACTCTAGGCCCCTTAGGTCAATGGCAGCAAAGGAAAGTAGAAGCCAAACTAATGGGCCCCTGTTATGAGTGCGGAGAACCCCATTGGTCCACATCGCTCAAGGCAAGCAGCTCGATCCAATACAACAGTACCACAGTTTCCACCAATTGAAAGATATTGTCTAGGGTGTTGTGTAGAACACTTCCCAAAGGATTGTCTGCTGCTGAAACCACATGAGGAAGGCACCTCTCAACCAAAGGTCTCACTCAACCTTGTAGGGGCAGTTCCATCACCACCTTCATCTGAGAATGAGGATGTCGTGCCACTTAGAGTCATGACTAGATCACAGACACGAAATGCCGAAATACAGACTGATGAGACACCTCAAACTAGGGATGCAAAGACAAATCTAGTGGACAAGATCCTACAGTCCAATAGAAAAAAGACCACTAGGAGGAAGAAGAACCGAAACAAGCAAACTAAAAGTGCATCCACTAGTTCTCAAGAAGCCTCTAAACAAAACATGAGGGATAAAACTTTTACATCCCAAGAAGTGCATGAGGAGCATCAACCTCAACCTGGGCCTAGTGCTAAACAAGATGAGGCTAGTACGACCGAGGATAGTTCTGGGGTTTCTGTTTTTGTGGATAAAGTGAATGAGACTCTAGATGCCATCATTGATGCTCATAGAAGTCGCATTGCAGCTTTATCTGAGCTACCCAAGAAGCTTCAAGAATACCCAAACCCTCGTGAGGAGAAGATCAATCTAGCTGTACATCAGCAACTCATTAGGGAAGCTCAGTCAATACTTGAGGGACCACCACCACCTATTCCTCGGGGCCCAACCTCTCTTAAGCCAACATTAGAAACCATACTAGAAGTGTCATCAAGTCGGGAAATGAAAAGTGAGCTCATTTCACAAGCTCATAGCGAAAGGTCTGCACCAATTGACACCCAATTGAAAGGAGGTATTATGCCACCACCTAGCCTTGTCTTCCCATGCAATGATGAAGTTATTGATGCTAATGAGGACATGGCAAATGAGATGTGGGCCGCAGTTCATGAGAAAGTTAATGAGAACATGTCTTCTATTAGTTCGCCTCCATTCTCTGAGGTGGATTTTACCAGGGGCACGGAAAACAACTTTAGACGCCCAAGCATCCAGGAGGAAGTTCAAACAATTGTTTCTCCTAGAAGTAAGCATACAATGAAAACCTTACCATCATATCTGGGAGAATATGAGAACTGTTCTCAAACCTTGAGGATACCCTCCATGCATAAAAGGTTGACAAAGGAGAAGGATATGAGTATCGTGCAAGCTATTTTGTCAGCACCAGTGGCTTGTACCTTACCTTTGCTTGATTTGATAAAAATTTGACCTGAGTTGTGGAATGATATTGCCACATGTTTGTCAGAGCAGGTATTGCTACAAAAGGGTCACCATGAGTATACTATACACCCTGAGACAAAGCATGTTATGCCAGTTCCTATCAACAAAGTAGGAAAATTTTGTGAGGACGATCAGGGAAATGCGACCCTCCCATTAGAAGTGCGAAAAGTAGCTTCAACTGCAATACTTGATAGTGGTGCAGGAGTGGGCATTGTGACAAGGTCCATTTGGGAAAAGTGGGGCAAACCAGCTATTAGGAGTACCAGGATGCGCTTGCAGCTAGCAGATGGAAGCTTAGAACATCCCCTTGGGCTGCTTGAGAACATATTGGTCACCACATGTGGGATTGAATATGAGCACACCTTTGCAGTAGTGGATTTTGGAAAACATCCAAACTATGAAGTGAGATTGGGTAGACCATTCATGCGACAATTTCAAATGATTCAAGATTGGGGATACAATTATTTGTACCTCCGACATGATTCTGTCATCACAAGGGTCAACCTAAGGAATCACTCATATCGTGATGTAACAAGGTCTCCAATAGATGAGTTTGATTCTGCTTCATCTGAGGGCTCAAGAGTTACATTGTCAGACTGGCGAGAAGATCTGTGGATGTGTGGAGCCTCATGTAGGGATTTCAACACTGAGAGACTTAAGGGTAATCGAAGTGTATCAGATGAGGCATACATTCCACAACCCTTCCCTGAGCACTTAATTGATCCACTAGAATGGAGTCATGTCCTTGCAACATTATCGACCTGTGCTTTACCTAAGCCAATTCAATTTTGTGACTCATATGGATATGACATTATTCCTATACGAATGGTACAACCACGTGACCTTCTAGATGATTTGTACTATAGGAATGCATCCACAACAGCACTGCATGTAGAGGAAGTCTCAGTGGAGGATTTAACACTTGAATCTGCTAATGATGCTGATAAGGAAGATGGATGGGACTCTGATTTTAATAATGATGTGACAATCCCTGAGGAAGAGTTAGGAAAGGCACGCCTACTCTTGAGAGGAAGGGAGGTTCAAGTAGAGATCCCTCGAAGCCGACCCAAACGTAAATGCTGTAAGAGCCATAGAAGAATCCGTAAACAAGATGAGAGGGAACGACGTGAGAGACTACAAAAAGAAAAGGAGGAGTCTAAGAGTGAACACTCTCGACCGCCACCTCACTTCTCAGGAAAGAACGGATATCTATACTATGTCCAAGCACAAGATAGTATCAAAGACCAAGTAAGACGATAAGATGGATTCCAAGCAGGAGAAAAGCTAAAAACTGTTAGCAAAAATCGTAAAAAAACGAAGAAACAAAAACCAAAACTTAAGTCTAAAACCGATTCAAAAGAGAGTGTCGGAAGTGCAAAGACAACAGTTGAACAAAAAAATCCGATGCAAGATGGCAAAGGAGAGCTCAAAACCGCATGGTCTTCAATGAGTGAAGACTCAAGTGGACAAGAACAAGGTCTCAATGTTCCTCCCAATTTCACACAGTACACTCTTCAAGATCGGAAGATTGTTCTTCAACAGCCCATGCGACAAAAACCAAGCATGCTAGGGGTTTGATATGATGGTCCAGAAGATGCAAAAAATATTGATATTGCTAAGCCAGGAGAAGAGCCTCGCTATGTGTGGATTGCCACAGACTTGTCCTTAGATGAGGAGAAGTTATTAATTCAAATAATAAAGGAGTATCGCGATGTTTTTGCTTGGAGTTATAAAGACCTCAAAGGAGTTGATCCAAGCATATGTCAGCATACAATTCCATTGCGAGAGGATGCAAAGCCCTCCAAGCAACGTCCTTATACTTACAATGAAAATTTCGCACGGAAGATAAAGGAAGAAATAGACAAGCTCTTAGAGGCAGAATTTATCTATGAGATTGAACACAATGAATGGGTCTCCCCTATTGTAGTGGTGCCCAAGAAAAATGGAAAACTTCGAGTATGTGTAAACCTCAAGAAGGTAAATGCAGCTACTGTGCGTGATCATTACCCACTTCCAATCACGGATCATGTTCTGGAACGAGTTGCAGGGAAAAAGGCATATAGTTTCTTGGATGGGTTCTCCGGTTACAATCAAGTGTCAATTGATCCAAAGGATCAACACAAGACAGCCTTTGCTACTGAAGATGGCATCTTTGCCTATCGTGTTATGCCATTTGGTCTAACAAATGCACCAGCAACCTTTCAGCGGTTAATGAGTCATGTATTCAAGGAGTACCTTAGGAAATTTCTTGAGATCTTCATGGATAATTTATGTGTTCACTCACAAGAGCGTGATGATCATATAAAACACCTCAGACTTGTGTTTCAAAAGTGTCAACTTTATCGTATATGCTTGAATCTTGACAAGTGCAAATTCATGGTAAGACAAGGGAAAATTTTGGGCCATATTGTTTCTCGCAATGGGATTTCAACAGATATGGATAAAATTGATGTCATTGTCTCATTACCTCGGCCTATCAACCCTAAAGGGGTACAAACATTCATGGGACATTGTGGCTATTACCGTAGATTCATCTACATGTACGCTGTCCTAGCCAGACCATTATATGCTCTTCTTGTAAAGTTTAATTGGACTGATGAGTGTGAGGAATCCTTTGAAAAGTTGAAGCAAGCATTAGTGACTGCACCCATCTTACGGGCACCAGATTGGAACCAAATCTTTCATGTCCATATTGATGCTTCAAACTTTGCAATTGGATGTATTTTGGCTCAATCGGGAGAACATAATAAGGATTTCCCAATCTCATATGCTAGTCGACAGTTGAACAATGCTGAGAAGAATTACACCACAACAGAAAGAGAAGGATTGTCCATGATATATGCAGTGAAAAAGTTTCGCCATTACCTTTTGGCAAACAAATTCATATTTTTTGTGGACCATCAAGCATTGCTATATTTGGTGAATAAGCCTTGTGCTTTTGGAAGGATTGTGAGGTGGTTTATCATCCTTCTTGAGTTTGATTTTGAAGTGGCAGTTCGAAAAGGAACAACTCATCTTAGGGCAGATCATTTGTCTCGAATCACCTCTGGCGAAGCTCCTGTGGGTGTGGATGATGATATGTTAGATTCAACACTTTTTCTTGTAGAGACAGCTCCTAGATGGTCTGAATCCATCTTAGAAATTTTGACAAGTGGGCAGATACAACTAGCGGGTCCTAATGTGGACCTATGGGGCGACCATTCAAGTTAATCTCAGGGAGATTATATCGTCAGGGTAATGATGGAGTGTTGCGGCTTATACCTAACCCTGATCAATATGAGGAAATTTTGGAATGGGCACATGCGGGTATCGATGGAATCCATGCATCAGCTACTACTTGTGTGCGACGTATATCTCAGGATGGGCAATGGTGGCCTACCATGCATGCAGATGCTGAAACATTTGTTCGTAACTGTGCTTCATGTCAAATTCAACAGCCAATTCATAATGTCACATTATTCCAAATTTCAACTACACCAAGTTGGAGTAAGTATATTGTGAACTATCTTCAGCATGGTCATACGGATCAAAAAATTCCTAAACATCGAAAGCATGCTATTAAAGTTGAAGCGGCAAACTATATGCTGATAGAGGGCCAACTCTACAAGAGGGGCAAGGATGGCAACTTACGCATGTGTGTATGTGAAGCTGACTATTTGAAAATCTTAACTCATGCACATGTAGGTGTTGGGGGTGGACACTTTTTGGGCAATACCACAGCTAAGTTGATTAGGTGGTCTGGGCTTTGGTGGCCAACCTTACAAATGGATGCCGAAGAATATGTAAAACGTTGTGACGATTGTCAAAGGACCAAACCTCCCATTACAAAGGACAATATGCCATTGCGGCCTATGTTAAGCACACGTGCTTTTGCAAAATGGGGTATTGATTTTGTCGGTCCCATTAAACCTCCAGCTCATCACACGCATGCTGAATATATTATAGTCGCAAAACTGACTATTTGACCAAATGGGTAGAGGCAAAGGCAACAGTCAAAAATGATGCCAGAACCACAACCAAATTCTTGTATGAGTACATGTTTACACGCTATGGCTTACCTATTGAGATTGTTAGTGATCAAGGTGTGCACTTTGTGAATGAGGTCATAGAGTTTTTGCTTCAAGAATTTATGGTAATTCACAAGCATTCTGCACCCTATCATCCCCAGACCAATGGACAAGCTGAGAGTACTAACAAGATTCTCTGCACAGCACTAACAAAGATTGTTGAGGGACATAGGACTGATTGGGAGCAAAAGTTGCACTCAGTTCTTTGGGCATATAGGACAGCCTATAAAACATCTGTGGGCACAACCCCATTTGAGCTTGCTTTTGGGCTAGATGCAATTCTTCCCATTGAATTTCTTGTACCTACTCTACGAGTAGCTAAAAAATTGGACTGGACTGGTCATGAGCTTTCACAACGCGTTGATGAATTGGAAAAGCTTGATGAGACCCGGTTATTGGCGGTAATGGGGATGTATGCTGAGAAGAGGAGACAGAAGCAATGGTATGATAGAAATGTAACAACTGGCCGATTCAAAAAAGGAGACCTTGTGCTCTTGTACACACTTAAGAAGCATAAGAGAAAGCTCAAGAAACGTGGCCTAGGACCGTTTGTGATTAATGAGCTTACTCCAAGTGGTGCAGTGCGTTTAGAGACACTAGAAGGTGAGCAAATGCCTAACTTCATTAATGGAAGTCGTCTCAAGAAATACAATGAACCATTAACTGAAGCCATGCTTAAACAGATGCATGCCGCACAAACACGGAAAGAAGCACTTGACCTACTTAAACGTCAGGCTCAAGAGGAGGCTAAAGCTAGAGTTGCAAAAGCCAAGGAGCGTCGCAAAGCTTCTATGATGGCCTTACAGTTGGCTACTGTAAGGCCATATGTCGATCCATTCAATATTCAAGTGTGCCTTCATCTTCATGAGAAAACCTACTTTGTCTCTGCCTTAATTGACTCTGGCGCAGATTATAATGTTCTCTCGTTTGACACATGGAAAGCCTTGGGACAACCAACACTTGTGCAAATTCCTGTTGACTTACGAAGCTTCTCAGGTGAAGATAACCCTATAGAGGGAAAATGTGTCATTATGATGACCATTCAGGATCACCAGATGTCAGTGTCCTTTTATGTGGCACGTAAGTCCAAGGCAGTAGTAGAGGCTGTTCTCGGTCGATCGTGGCTAAATGCTACCAATTGCTCATTAGATTGGAAGAATAGACAATACAAGTTGCAATTGATTCGGATTGCATCTTGGGATCTGCTACTCCACGAGCTTTATCGTGTCAAAAGGGTAATGTTTCTACCTTACACAACCCACTCTCAAAATCTTCTCTTGAAGCTCCAAAACAAATGATGTGGATAATTAATGAGTACTCAAGTGAGGGCCATGGCTGGCATGTTCCAACTACTCTAGTTGCTGCTCAAAGAAGGCCAGGCAAGAAGGAATGATCAATTTGGCTACCCAAAGATGCGTACAAACTTGTACCATCTAGCCCAGTTGCTAAGCCTCCTAAGAAGCACATCTTTTCCAAGCCTAAACCTCAGATTGTTACTCGTTGGGTCCCAAAACATGTTCTTAAAGCACAAGGCTATTATGAGGGTGCAACAGCAATTTGGCTTCCAAAATGCCATGGTTTGCTAGGGGTAAAAGAGTGTTTCAGAAAGATTCCAAAAGCCACCCTTGATTTTCCATATCAGTGGGTGCAAAAGAAATCAACACAAACTCTTCAAGATAGGATAGGTGGCTGTGATAGCACCTACAAATCTATTTGTGTTGATCTTCCTAAAACATGTATTGAAACACCGGTTGTCCCAATTTCTCCTTGTTACACAATTCCACCATCAACTTGTGTACCTAAGACAAGTCCAAATGAGTCTCATTTGAGCATAGATTCTAGCATTTCAATGCCTAAATCCTCTTATCTTGGTCAAATTCCAAGACAATTGCTAAAATTCCCACCTCTTAAAAAGGATATACCTAAAACCAAAGATAAGGCATTAACACTACAATTGAAGCTCTTTGGTAGATCAGTGTTTGCATAATGTGGTTCCTTATGCCATTAGAAGATGTGTTCTTTTTGAGATAATCTTGTTTTTTATATGAGTGTTTCTAAATTTCATTGTTCTACGTCCAGATAACTCCTGATGGATATTTGGCGAGATACATGTCCACCATGCATTGACCCTGATAGTACTCGACCTGATCATCGCAGGGGTTATAATGCTCCTCCGTTTCAAACTCATTCTAGGTACTTCTATGCTCCCTTAGGTGAAAATTGCTGTGGGCATCACTTTGTCACATTATTCTATCAACAGCATCACCCATTTCCACATTGTCAAGAGTGTGCACGACTCGTATTAGGAGAAGCTTCACACATTTGTTGGATATGCCGCTCTTACTTAGACGATATGGCACGGGCTTAATGAAACAAATTGTGGGAATTACACCCCAATGCCATAATCTTCTTAATGTGAGAATACCAGAGAGAGGACCAAATCAATGTAGATTACCTGAGGAGGTTCAAGCACAACAATGGAGGGATACAAGCTTAAATGACTTGCAACCACCGATCTTGTAAGCCCTCCTTCCCCAAGCCTCAACATGTCAATATTGGATCAATATGAGTACCTATATTGCGCAGTTCCAAAATCGAAATTGTCTGCTTAACCTTCCCATAGAACCAATGCCATATTTTAGTAAGGAAGCACTCCTTCCTCTACCACCTTCTCCAGAGGCCGGTTTTTGTGAGGGGTTGTCCCTGCATCCTAAGGAAATTGATACCATCTTTCCAGCAGACGTGGACACGGATCCACCACCAGCGCAAGGGTAAGCTCAGCGATTCCACAATAAGATCGACAAGCCAGGGCACTTTTCTCCCACTGGGTTTTTCCCCTCGGCTATATTCGGTGATTGGCACCAATAGCAAATTTTATTCCTTTCTTTTCTTTTTTTTGTTTGTTAATAAACATTTTGCAGAGATCTTAACTAAACAAGAGCATCAACCACGCCCCAATAGTCCACCTACCATGCACACAAATTAGGAAGGGGGGAGACATGCTACGCCTACAAAGACCAAGGAGGAGCAATCTGCACAAAATCAGCAATGCATCAATGCAAACGAATAACAACAACGGGCACTACAACAGGTGTATTCAAATCTTAATCTTTTGTTCTTTATGTGCTTTTATCTTTTGGATATATGGTTTGCATGTTCACAATGTTGGCTGGTTTAAGTTTTTGATTAGTTGTTAAAATATGGTGAGTGAATTCTAGATTCTTAGAGGACTTAGTAGAAGATATTTCTATTTAAAGACAGTGTAGGATATATACCAATGGAGTATGCCAAGTTCTTATGCTTTCAAGGTATATTAGTTATCCCTAGTGGTAGCTACCTCTTAGGTATGAGCTAGGTGCTAGGATTAATAAAAAATTTATGAAAATATACCCTAAAAAATATATATATAAGTGAATCAAGACATGACGTGTCTACAGCCATGAGGAATGCTTGGTAGGACCTGGGGTTGTCTTAGCACCTTGGGGCCGATGCCTTGGTTTCCATGGGGTGAACACTGACGTCTAAAAGCTTCAGAAAAAAGAACTTCAAGGAATCTATCACCTTGATAGATGTTGGTAGGACTCTGGGGTACATTATGGGCCCTCGAGACCAATGCCCTCATCTTCATGGGGTACTTCTTATGTCATAAAAGAAAGAAAAGGGTTTGTCGCCCTTGAGATACTTAGCGGCTTTTAGATTCTCTTGGCGGAGGTCTCTTGGCCATTGCTTGGGTCTCATTGGGATGGAACCTTAATCTTTATCACCCTCTCCACACACATCAAAAAAAAAAAGAGGTCCAATCACCATTGCTCATATTTAGGAGTAGGTTTGCCACTTAGGAATAACTTCAATACTTGTAGGACATTGAGACTGTGGTCATAACCTGTGGTGTGCAAGCACACTTGCCTTTGCATAGCACTATCTACCACTTAGTCTCACTTTGACTAGTCTTTACTCACCTATTTTAGTACTCTTTAAAACTCTAATCAGCCTTTCACTTGTATGCTCACATGTGAAATTGTCATTGCTGTTTTTTCTTTTCTTCTTTTCTTTTCTTTTTTTCAATAAAAGGCTTTACTTGTATCCATTGTTTTTTTGTAGCTCGTGCTCCTACCGCGCTCGAGGACGTGCGCAAAATAGGAAGGGGGAGTGTTGCGACGAGTAAAGATCAATGCAAGGATGCAACAAAAAAGACACTTAGGGCTCTTGTAAAGAGTTCCAAGTTGTAGATGAATGTGGGAGTGGGCTTGACAATAATCCCACATGGGAACTTTTGGGAGTTTTAGAGTTTTTGTATAAAAAGTGGCTCATTTGAGAGCTAAGGAGACTCTTTGGTCATTTGGTTGAGAGGCTCATAGAGAGAGCTTGCTCCATAGCTCCTTCTCATGTGCTCTCCCAAGGCTCTCCATCTCCATTCTTGCTTCAATCTTGTACTCTCTATTCTCTACGTATTCAATGATTTGAGGTTGCGGTCTACACACTTGCTAATCTAGATTTTGTAATGATGTTTTGATGCTAAAATCTGATTTGTGAATTGTAGAGTGCATGTGATGAAGCTTGTGCATGAAATGATGTGTAGTTGAGGATTGTGTGATAGCTCTTTGCATGTTAGATTCTTTGCATAAGTTGTATTTTTGTGCTTAAGTGTAGCCTAATCTTGATGTGTTGATTATGTTAGATTGAGAAGGAATCAACGATTGATTGCTTGATTGTTGAAGAAGGATTGAGTAGGATTAGAAGTCATTAGTGTGTGGTTAACTAATCTTCTCCCATTCGGGATAGCCTCTATGCGCTAACCGGGTTGCATTCACGGATTGACAAAGTGTGTGGGTTGGAGTGTAGCCTCCGCTATGCTATGATGTCCCAAACAATTAAGTTTAAAAGATCCTTCTTTGATTTTCCAAATTTTAGGGTGGGGGTCCTTGAGTGGTTTGCACCAAAGCTCCTTGTCTCTGAAAGTGGGGTCCTATGGTACTTTGAGTAGGATGGGCCGAGATTACTGCGTTGGGACATTCATTAATAACATGTCTAAGCTTGGTACCGAAAACATAGTTTCTCCCTCTGAAGTTGTTGTAGACCCATCCTTTAGGACTCATATCTTTGTGGACCCATCCTTTGAGAACCCTAGTTGGATCTTCTACTTTTTACCTTGCTTAGACTTAGGTATCTCCTGATTTCCAAATAGAGAAAAAGTTCTCGTTGGGATGGGAGGAGGAAAATTCTTTGATTGAGAGATTTCCTTAGGGAAGGCTTTAGCAAAGTCCTTTGATAATCTAGCTACTTCCAATAGAATCTTTCTTAGCATTCTTTACAAGAGTATATAAAGGAGGGTTAAGCTTTCTAATAAATCTTTTTAAAAGAGAAGCTTCGTTCACTCTAGTACATCTGATGGTACGCTTCAATCGACTTTCCTTCCTGACCAAGCTACTCCAAGAACTCATTCATCTTATCTTCTTCATTTCCTAGGGGATAGAATCTTTGGTAGAAGAAGATTTTCATATCACCCCATTTGAGCTAATCCTGATTTTATGATGATTTTCTTCTACATGATTCTTCCAACTAGATCAGTCTATCTCAATAATCTTCAAATGTGCTAAGGCCATGTTGTTGTGTTTATTGTAACCTACTATGTAGAAATTTTCATCCATAGCATCAATCCAATTTTGTATAGCTTCAGTAAGATTGTTACCTTCATCATGAAATGGGGCAAGTTGTGATTTATGCAAGGCTTTTCCAATATCATTGTCTAATTCTTCAACAATAGGCACCATATTATGAGTAGATTTTCTTAGATTAACTCATGGTTTATTTGAAGAAAAATTAATTGGAATATCTATAACTATCTCAAGATTTGGAAATTAGACAACTTAATAAAGAAAATATTATCTTTATTTCATCAAAAATATTTATTACATCATTGGGAAATTTCTCAACCCCTAAACAAATGAAGCTATCTATTTGGCCCCATAATTACAAACTTCTAATGATGAGGGAGGTACATACTCAAATAATTCAGCCTAGACAAATATTTGTCTAAGGTATATTGGCTTCTACCACGAATCTTATATTCTTTTACTATATTTATTATTTCCATGACCATGGCTAGACATAGATTTGAAGCATAATAGGGTAAATAATCAATATCATGGTGGCTTAAATGGATTCACAAAATTGAGTCCCCATTTCTGGAACGGCTCCAGTGGAAGGATCGGATTGTGAGGCATCCAGTCTCTGTTACTCGGCTCATCGAGCCTCTAGCACACATCACATTTCTTGGCCAATCTGTAGGCATCTCCTAGTACCGTCAGCCACCAAAGACCGGCTTGGAGTACCTTCCTCCTAATCACCTCCCCTGCAAAGTGGCCGCCCTGCTGATCCCATGATGGGCTTCCCAGAGGATAGCCTCCTGTTCATGAGGTGGAATGCACCAATGGAGAATATTGTCAATGCCCCTCTTGTACAGTTGTTTGGCTATCACTTGTTGGAAATTCCAGCTTTGGATAGCCAACCGCTTCCTCTGGTCTTGAGAAAGATTATCCTCCATCAGACCTGTGGCCACAAATTGTAAAATTTCATCATACCACATCAAAGAGATCGACACAACTACCTCTACTACAAACAACTCCACATCTAGTAGATCATTAGCCATGCCGATTGGAGCTTCACCAGTCTCCAGTCATAGTCTGCCACATTGCATGGCTAGTTCTCGGGGTGTGCACAATGCTGAACTCAAACTCCTATAGGATTAGCATCAATCAAGCCATTTTTCCTGCCAAACTCTGCTTATCTACCAAATAGAGTAATGCAGGGTGATCCACATGGAATGTAAATTTGTTTCCTAGCAGGTAGTGGTGGAACTTGTTGCTGACCGAGTAAATAATCTTGAGCGCCTTCTCTCTACTATGAGTGGTGGAGTAGTTTCACTCTACAGCATCTGATAATCTTTGGCTTGGATAGTATACTGGGGGGAGAAACCACTTCTTGTCGGTTTCTTGCATCAAGGCACTCCCAATCACCACATCCAATGCATCCACAAACACATGGAATGGTAATTCCCAATTGGGTGCCTGCACGATGGAGGCTTCGGCCAGCATCAGCTTAAGGTGTCTACATGCGATGTCGCATTCCTCCGACCACTCCAGGTTGTCATGCTTCAACTGTGATGCTAGTTCAGTGGCATCTTTACATGTGCTAGCTGGTTCAATGGCACTGCTACATGTACTAGGTACCAGAGCATCCGGATTTGCCATCAGACTTGCCCAAAAATCTTCTCGGCTCCTTCACATTTGTGTAACTAAAGCTTTCCAAATTACCTCTACCTTGGTCGGGTCTACTGCAATGCCCTCCTGAGACACTATGTGGCCAACAAAGAGCATACCGCTTTGGACTGCAAATGAACATTTTGCTTGGTTCAGGCTCAGTCTAGAACCCCTGCACTTTGAAAAGCATAACGCTAGATGTGTCAAGTGTTGACATGACTTCTCGAAGACACTAAAGTCATCTATGAACACCTACATGAATCTTGTCAAATTCTCATAAATAATTTCCTAAACCATTTGCTCTGAAACATGGCCAAAGCATTCTTTAGCCCAAAACTCATCACGTTAGATGCAAAGGCACCTTGTTCGGTGATGAATGATGTCTTCTCCCGATCCTTTGGTGCCATCTGAACAAATTGATTGTAGTCACTGAATCCATCAAGGAAGGAATACATTTCGTGGCCAGCTATTGCATCCAACAATATGTGAATGGTAGAGGGAAGGGGTATGTTTTACAGTTGCGGCATTGAGCTTCCAGTAGTCCACACAGACCTTGAGCTTTTGATTTTTCTTGGGGACAATCATGATCGGAGACAGCCAAGTTTCGTGATTGATTAGATATATAAATCCAACATGCAGTTGCTTATCTAGCTCCTCCTTCACCCTTTTTGTATAACTCGGGTTCATTCTATATCTTCGTTATATCAGATCAGAATTGCATCCTCCTTCAGATTGATCCAATGTTGGTAAAATTAGGGGTCAATCCCTTTCATGTCGGTGTAGCTCCATGAAAATACATCCTTAAAGAGGAAGTGAGTAATCCTTGAATCTCCTCCTAGAATGCATCATCTAATTTTTCACTAACTTTGACCATATTCGGGTCTGCATATGTACATTAGGGCCAAAAACGTCTCAAAATGGGCTGTGTAAGGAATTTCGCTAACTTGCTAATTAGTAGAATGTTGACGGTCAAAACGGCTCCAAATTTAGCCGTTTTGGATATTTAAAGCGTATCTATCTGATTGAATACGTATCTAAGTGTATATTTTAAAATCTAAAAAAATATATCGTTTTCATGCTACTCTTTAATGGCTCGTCTCGAAATTTGTCCTCTTTTAGTGACTATGCGGCAAAATGACCATTCTCTCCAAACGCGCTCTTATCCATTCTCCAAAAAAATTTCACTCCTCTGCTTCTCTAAAAATTTCACAAGCTACATCTCATTCTCATTCTTCTGTGTCTCTCATGTTCTAATAGCTGTGCTTATATTTTTAGCTCTGTTAGTAATGAGTGATACATCTAATCGTAAGTTTCATTTGAATATCAAGCTCAACCAAGAGTATGCAACTACACGGAGTGTCTACCAAAGATCCCTTTCATGTGCAAATGAAGCTCAACATCTTCGCAACGAAGGAAAGAAGCATATTGACCTATGGACAGATGGAAGTCTATATCCACCGGATCCCAAAACAGGAAGGTATCCTTCTTTTCACACACCACATGATTTGATTAGATTTGTTGGTGATGGGGAGGATGGCTTACTTGGTTATAGTTCAAGACTATCTCAATCACATATTAATTATGCAAAATATACTACATATCTTCAAAATACTTCATCTTTGAATGCAACAAAAATTAAAGAACTTGAAAACAAAATAGTGTCTTTGAAACAAGAAAATGATCAATTGAAAACCTTAAAAGAAACTCCAATAGGATTAAGAGCACGAGTAAAACGAATGCGGGATGTAGTTAACTTAACAGAGAGATCTGGACAAAGAAAAAAAAGGTTAAAACTTGTAAGAGATCATGTTACTAACCTTCTAGGATTTGACATGTCTAATGCTCAGGAAAGGGTAAGATTTTTGAATGAGCTTATGAATAGGTCGGATATCTTGAAACTTTTAGAACTTCCTGAAAATCAAACTAAAAAAAAACTGGTCTTTCAACATCTATTAAAAGATATGGACTTATTAGTCCAGCCTTCCCAAATGCAAGAAGTTTGTGACACAGTGGGAGTGAGTAGAAAGGGATACAGAGCCATCTCTAAAACCTGGTTCATGGTCCTTAAGTATTACAAAATCAAAGCTTTTGGGTTGCCTAGACCTCACAATGTTGGAAAATATAGAACTCTGTTAAATGAGGAAATTTCTAAACATTTCGGAGAGTATTTCCATATTGAGGGAACAATGCCATATGAGAGACAAAAAAAAGTCATCTTTTGAATACAACGTTTATAATAATATTTGGATGAACATTAGAAAAGTCCAATCTTTTATGGTGAGATATTACAACATAAGAGAAATAGATTGTGAAGGAAAACTTGTATTTATTTTAAAATTAGATGAAGCTCAAATCCAAAAATGTCAAAAAATGGAAAGAATATCTATATCCCTAATGAATAAAGCATTGGACTATAGTCAAGGTAAGCTTGATTCTCCATACCACAAAACTCAATCAGAAATGGAGCTATGGTGGATTGGATCAGCTCAGGTACCAGTAGAGAGTCATGAAACATTAAAGTGGCTCTTCTCACAAACAGACATTCCTTCAGTTATTCAGAGCCAAAATACAGGTGAACACCTTCATGTTGACGACATAGGTGATTTCATTGTGGAATGGCATTTGAGTGCCGACCTCAAGGCGTTGAAGTGTATGTTTGGTGTATGTGGAGGAGCAAATACCAAATATCCATGTCTTTATTGCATGGCAAGCACAGGGACAAGAGAATGGCTTGCAGAAAATGAGATTGGAAAACCACCATCCAGAAATAATGTGAATGTTGTCGATTATCCAACTTCTATTAAAATATGGGATCCAATTCTACCAATACATTTGAAAAATGTGCATATATGTACATTGCATGTAGAGATAAGAATCTTGGACAAATTGCTCAGACTTCATCTGGACTATGCATATTCTATTAAGCCGACTAAACTTGCAGATGAGTGCATAGAAAAGTGCGAAGCCTTGCTCTCTCAAATGGGTTTTCATGGTGGAGAAGTGCATCTTAAAAAAGATCCTGTTCTTTCTGGAGGTACAGGTGATGTTCTGCAAGATGTTTCAATGGGAGGAGCAAAAGCGAGAAGATTTTTGAGCAACCATGACACCAAACAAGTCAACGCAATGTGGAACTGTTGGAAACAGCTATGTGTCATCACCACAAATGTCAAAAGTAGACTAGATGTAGCTAACAAACGTATGGAAGTTTGGAAAAAACTCGACAATTTTTTCAAAGTCCTTAGACAACAAGTTGGTTCAAATACTTATGCAGATGATTTCAAAAAAGCAATAAAGCTTTTGATCAAAGCTATCATAGATGCCTGGGGAGAAAAAGACATAACTTATTACTTGGTGAGTGTTCAGACTTATCAAAACAGTTATAAATTGGTGTGTCCAGACTTATTACTTGTAATTTCTTAAATGTACTAACAAAAATTATCTTTGTAGCATATTCTTTACTTGCATGGACCATATTTTGCTACAGAAGGACCACTTGCAACATGGAATACACAAGGAATGGAAAAGTCTCATTATCAAGCGAGAACTTCCTTTTTTAGATGTACCTGAAGAGGAGGAGGTGGACAAAGAAGAAGCAATGCACTTAAAGAATTATTCAATTGGTTCTACAGGAGGCAATTACAAAGGATGAGATCAAAGACCCAGCAATCTGAAACTACACCAACACCTCAAGAAAGAGACTAATGATTACTAACACATTTGTACCTCTAACAAAATATTTGCTGAAATATAATCGGTCCTTGCAAAATATTGTGTACATTAGTTTTTGATTCTCTTGGGACTACTTGGCATGTCACCTCTGTATCTCAAAAATTTTCTCCTTCTATAACCTCCAAGAAGATTGATATCTGACACCTCAGCTGCAGCTGCATAACTAGAGTAGCAAACAAAGTATCCTGCTCTTGAGGCATTGAAACCTGCAGCATATCCAAAGATTCTAAGAGCAGCAGCTCTCTCCAGAAGCAAAACCTTATTAGCATTTATTTGAAGGGGAGTATATCCCATGAACCTGTAACATACCCATTGTAAATAACAATGTACTTGCTTCAGAGTTGAAAAATATAACTTAGTTTGTCATTTTTACGATCAAAAAACTTCTATTCTTGGAAAATGAGCCATTTTTACTTAGAAATTTGTAATTTTGAATCCAAATTTGAAATCTACGCGTAATTTTACGCTTAAAATAGTTTTTTCTGAACTAAAAACGGGCACCCGGAATGGGTTTAATTAAGCTTTTACGCCTTTAATCTGCGAACTTCCGACCAAAAATAGTAACTATCCAGGCGTCTAATCAACGAACGGAATAGGCCCCCATGGTCACGGGGCAAGGCCAGACATTTCCGTCAAAAAATATTTTTGACCCCCCCGGACGACGGCGGGCGGCCGGCGTGGGCCCCACCACGGGCGTCGCCCGTGAAAAAAACCGACAATCCGCCCGGGACACCCAAGCGTGTACACGACCTAGACGCACCCTCCAGCACACCCCTACACGTACCCCCTCCTCCCAGAACCCTCTATCCACAGGTGTCGCGCTCTCTCTCTCTTGGGGACACCTCCACCCCCATGTGTCACACTTTCTCTCTCCTCGAGACACCTCCACCCCCAAGTGTCTCACGTCCACACTCTCTCCCAGACACCTACACCACCTAGGTGTCACCTTCCCGCACCCGGACGTCCACCCTCCAGCACCTATAAAAGGACCCTCCCAGCCCCCTTCTCCAGACAAGCCCCCAGCAAGCCCCTACGCGCAAGCCCTCTCTCAAGCTCTAGGACATGTTCTACACTCTTCTCCCCCCCCCCCCCCCCGTGTGAATAGACTTAAAGTGTGCCTCTCCTCCAACCCTTGCCTTACTCTTCCCTAGGCCTCCCTAGACGTACACTCTTCTCAAGAGCTCTCCAAGTTAAGGACACCCTCTCAATTCCCCCCCCCCATATGCGGTGACTTAAACTTAGGCTAAGAGGTCGTTCCTGCCCATAAGCCCAACAAGCTTTTCCTACCCCAAACGGACTCCGTTTTCGAATCCGTTTGAACCAGTAGAATTCTCTCTTTTCTCTCCACGCTCCCAACCTCTTATATTCACCTCGTTTTCTCTCTATCCTCTTAAAACTCTAGTGCTCCTATGGCGCCGAAACGCCGTCGAATTGAAGAACCACGCGCTGCCCAAGGAGGGAATGAAGCGAATCGCGTCCCTACAATCGACTTCGCCCCTCTTGAAGTGAATAGGCATGAAAACGATAACCAGGTTGGTCATTTAACAAGTTTAAGTAAAATTCTCTCTTATGAAGCTTAATGCAAAGATTCGAAATAATAGGAAAGAAACCAAGGTTAAACCCCTAGTATAGATGGCCTAAAGTACCTTATGGGTACTCTTAAGTAAAGTTATAGGAAAATAATCTTGCTTTTGAATCATTGTCTTTCCAAAACGATGTTTTTTGTTAATGTGTGAATTCATTGAATAAAGGCTATGTCTTTTTTTATTGGATATACTGCTGGTTTATTGCTAACATGCAGGTACAGCTTCTCCCCCCCCTTAGCTAACTCCGTGCTTGCCTGTGTAGCCGGGCGGAGGATATAGCGAGGCTGGGAGTCGGCCCAAGGCAATCCCCTCCTATGCCACTGGGAATTGGTTTTCACCACCAGGGTGATGTATAAATGCTGCCTAGTTCTGTGGGTCCAGGCTAGTGCGGTGACTTAACCCCCACCTCATGAGGAGACGTCCCCTCCGAAGAGCGAGAGGGTTTGGTACAAGCGTCAGTATACCTGAGGGGGTGACAGGACGGCTTGGCCCTCGTCGGCTGGCTGACGACGAGGGGAGACGGTCCGTGAGGTTTACCGAGCTGGTTGAGGCTGGAAGATCGAATTCTAGATCATCGATGTGGTTGTGGTTGTGGTTGTGACTGTGATTGGATTGTGGTTATGGTTATGGTTTGGACATGAAGTTTGGATTGGGATATCGGCCCGGTTTCAGGGTCTTTGTAAATATTTTTCACTGTAAGTATGCTCGTTGATTTCAATGTTGTGCTAAGGAAGATTTTCTTTAAGGAATCAAGTGTAATTAATTAACAAAGGAATTGGTTTTTAAGTGTTTCACAGTGTGGTAGGACTTAATTAGGAAACAATTGAACGGGTGAGTGTGTGGAAAGTGGGAGAATGGATGCCCTGACGGTACCATTCTAAGGATGGGTGGACCCGATCAGTCGGGTAGCTTTCTACTAGTCGTAACCTACGATATTTAGGGAATAGTAGAGTCACGAACAAGACTTGTTTTAGGGGACCGAGCCAGCGGCCGTGCCTCATGAATACGGGGGAAAAAGGCGTTGGCTTCCTTGAACCAAGTGTGGGTCTTGTTCCATCTCCACGCACATTTCGTGCTGGGGATTAGAATTTCCTTTAGGATGACTACGCTTCCCTTGCGAGATAGAGTTAGGTCCGTCCGTTTGCTCGTAACCTCGTATTTCTACGAGATCGAGGTGTCGTCAATCGGAAAATAACATGAGACTTGACCGCCTATCAAAAGGATTCCCCCGCCTTACGGGACGGGGGCCTTACACGTGGTATCAGAGCAGGTTTAGACTTGGGAGATTTTATATTGTATTCTCTTGTTGCTCTAGGAATTCTTGTTAAACTAATCTAATTACGTCTGGATGTAGGAGGACGAGATGGATCCCTATTCTCGCTTCCTGGTATTCCAATGCATGTTCATGACTGCTTGTCGCTCTTCCGAATTCGAGTTCCGTGACACTATGATGCACATTGTAGACAAGCTAACCCTTCCTCTTTACACTCGCATCGAGAAAGGGGATGGAACAGAAATGAGTATTGGTATCGTCGATCTACCTATTTCATCATTCGAGCTGAGCACGTCGGCAATCTCACCAACGACTTGAGGGGGATCCGATATGCCGAGATGTTGCGGATGGTTCGCCTGTTCTGGTTTATTGGCACTCCTCGTAACACCTATGTCACTATCGATGGGAATCGCATGCTGCAGAATCGTTGGGTTTATGATAAGGTGACTCAAGTTGTATCCCCTGATAGAGTAGTCGTTACCCGTCTTTCTAGACGAGGTTTACCTCCCCTACCAGAGACTTATCGAGTTCTTGAAACCATGGGAGAACCCCCCTACTTTTTCAATGCTACCACCGCAGATCTTTATTAGGTTCCCTAGAGGACTACCATGTAAATAAATAAGATTGGATTTAGTCCAATCCTTGTAAATGGCTTGGTTTACTTGTAAATATTAAAGCTTGGAATAAAAGGTTTTGATTTTCACACTCATTGTCTTATGTGTATTAAACCGCCTAAGTGACATGATTCTAAATTTAGCTTCTTATTGATAACCAGGATCGTCAACTTCTTGCTCCCAAT
This sequence comes from Cibotium barometz, assembly GCF_041138505.1. NCBI lineage: Eukaryota > Viridiplantae > Streptophyta > Polypodiopsida > Cyatheales > Cibotiaceae > Cibotium > Cibotium barometz. Next base: position 39,459,018 of record NC_141074.1, on the reverse strand, counting down.
GCATTATATACAGATACACAGGAGAAGAAGCTTCTCCTCAAACAAATGCAACCTCCCTCATTTAATGGGGCAGGTTCAAAGATTGAAAGGGATGCAGAAGTTTGGATAGAAGCCATGGACGATTACTTTTCGGCTGCTGGTACAGGAATTGGGAATCAATCCATGCTTGCCAGATTCCGTCTTACCAGGGACGCCAAACTTTGGTGGCAGCAATGGTGCCGAGATAAGGGCGTCACTGAAGATACCCAAACCTGGAGTGACATTAAGCAAGCTGTGAAGGGCCGTTATCTTCCCCCATCTCATGAATCTATTAAGATGAACGAGTTCTTCAGCCTCAAGCAGCTTAGCTTAACCTTGGAGGAATACTACTCAAAATTTGTCACACTTGGCAAATATGCTCCACCTATGTCGATCACTCAACAAGTGGCCTGATTTTGCCAAGGGCTGAATGAACCTTTGGATTCTCGCCTTGAAGCAATGAGGCCAACTACCTTGCAAGATGCTCTTACCCGAGCCAAACCTCTGGCTAAAGAAGTAAAGAGTGGTCAAGCAAAGAAGAGAGTCTATCCTGAGTCTAACCCAAGGGGGCGCCTTCAGAGGAATTACCAATCGAATTTCCGCCACAACACTATTGGTCAGTACCCCAATAATTTTGTCCCCCGCAGTTATGCTAATTCCACTTCAAAATCCTATGGGGACCAAAGGTGCTTTTATTGCAATGAAGTTGGCCACTTCCGGAATGAATGCCCCAAACTTGCAAGACCCTCTCTCAATCCTAGTGTCATTGCTGCTCCACAAGGCGGCCGGGTAGTTCAAGGTCGTGGGATTCCTAATAACCGCCAGGCTAGACGAGGTGGTGGTGGACGTGGTAGAGGTCGTGGAGTGACTGCCCGTGTCTGCTCTATGATTGGTGAACCGACTTTAGAGATGGAAGAAGAAGAGCAAGCCACCATTCATGCTGCTATAGAACATCAAGGACCTAATCAGTAGTTTTCTGTTATCCAAGCTCCGGCTACTTATCAAGGTAGATCTTTCCAGCTTTTGGTTGATTGTGGTAGTACGCATTCATTTCTTTCTCCAAAATGCTTGCGTAAGTTACAGTTAGATCAAAAACCAGCCCAAGCAATGATTGTTGAGTTAGCTAGTGGAAAAGAAGAAGTATCCCGACATTGTGTGGGAGATCTTGAATTTGAATTGGATGGTGAATCAACCCATGGGTATTTTAGAAGCTTACCATTAGGGATTTATGATGGAATCCTTGGTATGGATTGGTTAATTGCAAACAATGCTGACATTCACTGTGCTGAAGGAAGCATCACCTTTAAGAATAGTCAAGGACAGGTAGTATCAGCCCAGGGAAAAACAGGTAAACCCAAATTTCATTTGGTCAAAGCTAATCGTCTTCTTAAGGGAGTGCGCAAGGGCCAACAGATCTTCCTTGTCAAACTCAACAAGGTAGAAGAAAGCAACCCAGATTTAGAACCCTCTTGGCTCCAGGAGTTTTCAGATATCTTTCCAGAGGAACTTACAAAACTACCCCCATCTTGAGAAGTAGATCATGGGATTGAGTTAATCCCTGGTGCTGAATCAGTTTCAAGGAGACCTTACAAAATGTCTCTTCCCGAAGCCATAGAGCTCAAGGAACAACTTAGGCAGCTCATTGAGCAAGGATTCATTCGCCCTAGTAATTCCCCATGGGGAGCGCCTGTTCTTTTCCAGAGAAAGAAGGATGGCTCGCTTCGGCTTTGTATTGACTACCGAGGCCTAAACAAGGTCACTGTCAAAAACAAATACCCCATTCCTCGCATCGACGAACTTCTTGACAGACTTTATGGATCCAAAGTTTTCTCCAAGATGGATTTAAGGTCTGGCTACTATCAAATTAGGATCAAGGAATCAGATATCTCCAAAACCGCTTTCAATACCCGCTATGGCCACTATGAATTTACAGTCATGCCATTCGGATTAACCAATGCTCCCGCCACCTTCAACCGCCTGATGCAGGATATCTTCCGACCCTACTTGGATGAATTTGTCCTTGTCTTCTTTGATGACATCTTGGTCTATTCTCAGTCAAAAGAAGAACATGAGGAGCATGTATGCAAAGTATTGCAAATACTGCGCGAACATAAGCTCTATGCCAAGAAAAGCAAATGTACCTTCTTCACTTCCCAAATTGAATATCTAGGGTTCATTGTCTCCTCAAGGGGCATCTCAGTAGACCCTGCCAAAGTCAAGGATATATTGGAATGGCCACCCCCTAGGACAGTCAAAGAAATCCGTGGGTTTCTAGGCATCACAGGATGGTATAGGATCTTCATCAAGGATTATGCCAAGATAGCCGCACCCTTAACTGATCTCCTCAAGAAGGAATGTAAGATAGTATGGTTACCAATCCACCAAATCAGTTTTAGCCAACTTAAGGCTATCCTCACCTCAGCACCAGTTCTGAAGCTCCCTGACTTCACCAAAGAGTTTGAGGTTGTCACTGATGCTAGTGGCCTTGCACTTGGTGGTGTCTTAATTCAAGAAGGAAGGCCTGTGGCTTACACTTCTCGTAAGCTTAAATCCTATGAAGTCAATTATGCCACCCATGATTTGGAACTCCTTGCAGTTGTTCATTGTTTCAAGTTATGGAGACACTATCTCCTAGGCCGTAAGTTTTTGCTTGTAACTGACCACCAGAGTTTAAAGTGGATCTTCACCCAGCCCAATCTCAACATGAGGCAAAGAAGGTGGATTGAGATTCTGCAAGAGTTTGATTTTGATATCAAATTTCGTCTTGGAAAGGATAATGTTGTAGCAGATGCCCTCAGTCGCAAATCCTTCCTAAGTGCAATCTCTATGCCAAATAACCCCATCCTAGAGAAGGTAAAGCAGGTTTCACTTCATGACCCTGATTACCAAAAGCTAGTAAGCCTGGTTCACAAGGAGGCACCCACAGAAAAGGAAAATATATTGATCAAGGGATACACCCTCGATGATGAATGCCTCTACTTCATGCATAGGTTATGTATTCCCAAAGATCTTGCACTAAAGAAGATGATCTTGTATGAAGCTCATGATAGCCCCGTAGCAGGACACCCAGGTTATGCAAAAACCTTGAATGCCTTAAGGAGAAGTTATTTTTGGCCTGGAATGAAGAGAGATATCCTTCAATACATCAGACAATGCCTTTCATGTCAAAGGATTAAAGCTGAAAGAATCAAAATGCCCGGGAAACTCCAACCTCTGGACATTCCTCAGATGAAGTGGGAATGTATCAGTATGGATTTTGTCACAAGTCTTCCCACAACACAAGGAGGGTATGATTCTATTTTAGTAGTTGTGGATATGCTTACCAAAGTCACCCATATTATCCCAGTAAAGAAGACATTTAAATCTTCTGATATTGCCCGCCTTTTCATCAAGGAAATCTTTAGGCTTCATGGACTGCCAAAAAGAATAGTCAGTGACCGGGACTCTGACTTCACTTCAAAGTTCTGGACATCATTATTCCAGGCTATTGGAACACAACTTTGTTTCAGTACAGCTTACCACCCAGAAACAGATGGTCAAACTGAGAGAGTTAATCAGGTTATAGAAGACATCCTGAGAGCCTATTGTGGGCGTGAACCAAAGAAGTGGATTCAGTATCTCCCTCTAGTGGAATTCTCTTACAATACATCCTATCACCAAAGCATAGGGATGTCACCATTCAAAGCTCTTTATGGTCAGGAATGTTTGTCTCCCTTAAATTTCTCTAACCCCACACTAAAGGTTGAAGCCTCCAGGATAATGCTTGAAGAAATGGAAGAACAAACCAAAGCTATTCGTAAGGATATTAAAGCCGCCCAGGATCGACAGAAGCATTATGCTGATACCAAAAGATCTGAAAGAATTTTTCAGCAAGGAGACAAAGTTTTTCTTCGAGTGCGGCCAAAGAGAAGTTCTTTATCTCTTGGAAAATTTAGGAAACTGAGTCCAAGGTATTGTGGGCCTTATGAAGTCATCAAATGTTTGGGAAAACATGCCTACAAACTTCGCCTCCCAACCCACCTCAAAATCCATGATGTATTCCATGTAAGCTTACTAAAGCCATATGTACCTCATCCTGATCATGTTCTTGATGATGAACAAATTGTAATTCCAACTCAGGGAGTCCTTGAAATGAGACCTAATAGAATCATCGACTCTAGAGAAAGAGTGCTTCGCAATAGAATCCTTAATGGAAAGATTACCCTGAGGAGGATGCCACTTGGGAGGAAGAGTCAACCCTCCAAAAGAATTACCCAGAGTTCGTGCCGAGATGAGGACATCTCGAGTTCTTTTAGTAGGGAAGGATGTAACATACCCATTGTAAATAACAATGTACTTGCTTCAGAGTTGAAAAATATAACTTAGTTTGTCATTTTTACGATAAAAAAACTTCTATTCTTGGAAAATGAGCCATTTTTACTTAGAAATTTGTAATTTTGAATCCAAATTTGAAATCTACGCGTAATTTTACGCTTAAAATAGTTTTTTCTGAACTAAAAACGGGCACCCGGAATGGGTTTAATTAAGCTTTTAAGCCTTTAATCTGCGAACTTCCGACCAAAAATAGTAACTATCCAGGCGTCTAATCAACGAACGGAATACGCCCCCATGGTCACGGGGCAAGGCCGGACATTTCCGTCAAAAAATATTTTTGACCCCCTCGGACGACGGCGGGCGGCCGGCGTGGGCCCCACCACGGGCGCCGCCCGTGAAAAAAACCGACAATCCGCCCGGGACACCCAAGCGTGTACACGACCTAGACGCACCCTCCAGCACACCCCTACACGTACCCCCTCCTCCCAGAACCCTCTATCCACAGGTGTCGCGCTCTCTCTCTCTTGGGGACACCTCCACCCCCATGTGTCACACTTTCTCTCTCCTCGAGACACCTCCACCCCCAGGTGTCTCACGTCCACACTCTCTCCCAGACACCTACACCACCAGGTGTCACCTTCCCGCACCCGGACGTCCACCCTCCAGCACCTATAAAAGGACCCTCCCAGTCCCCTTCTCCAGACAAGCCCCCAGCAAGCCCCTACGCGCAAGCCCTCTCTCAAGCTCTAGGACATGTCCTACACTCTTCTCCCCCCCCCCCGTGTGAATAGACTTAAAGTGTGCCTCTCCTCCAACCCTTGCCTTACTCTTCCCTAGGCCTCCCTAGACGTACACTCTTCTCAAGAGCTCTCCAAGTTAAGGACACCCTCTCAATTCCCCCCCCCCCCCCCCATATGCGGCGACTTAAACTTAGGCTAAGAGGTCGTTCCTGCCCATAAGCCCAACAAGCTTTTCCTACCCCAAACGGACTCCGTTTTCGAATCCGTTTGAACCAGTAGAATTCTCTCTTTTCTCTCCACGCTCCCAACCTCTTATATTCACCTCGTTTTCTCTCTATCCTCTTAAAACTCTAGTGCTCCTATGGCACCGAAACGCCGTCGAATTGAAGAACCACGCGCTGCCCAAGGAGGGAATGAAGCGAATCGCGTCCCTACAATCGACTTCGCCCCTCTTGAAGTGAATAGGCATGAAAACGATAACCAGGTTGGTCATTTAACAAGTTTAAGTAAAATTCTCTCTTATGAAGCTTAATGCAAAGATTCGAAATAATAGGAAAGAAACCAAGGTTAAACCCCTAGTATAGATGGCCTAAAGTACCTTATGGGTACTCTTAAGTAAAGTTATAGGAAAATAATCTTGCTTTTGAATCATTGTCTTTCCAAAATGATGTTTTTTGTTAATGTGTGAATTCATTGAATAAAGGCTATGTCTTTTTTTATTGGATATACTGCTGGTTTATTGCTAACATGCAGGTACAGCTTCTCCCCCCCCTTAGCTAACTCCGTGCTTGCCTGTGTAGCCGGGCGGAGGATATAGCGAGGTTGGGAGTCGGCCCAGGGCAATCCCCTCCTATGCCACTGGGAATTGGTTTTCACCACCAGGGTGATGTATATATGCTGCCTAGTTCTGTGGGTCCAGGCTAGTGCGGTGACTTAACCCCCACCTCATGAGGAGACGTCCCCTCCGAAGAGCGAGAGGGTTTGGTACAAGCGTCAGTACCTGAGGGGGTGACAGGACGGCTTGGCCCTCGTCGGTTGGCTGACGACGAGGGGAGACGGTCCGTGAGGTTTACCCAGCTGGTTGAGGCTGGAAGATCGAATTCTAGATCATCGATGTGGTTATGGTTGTGGTTGTGACTGTGATTGGATTGTGGTTATGGTTATGGTTTGGACATGAAGTTTGGATTGGGATATCGGCCCGGTTTCAGGGTCTTTGTAAATATTTTTCACTGTAAGTATGCTCGTTGATTTCAATGTTGTGCTAAGGAAGATTTTCTTTAAGGAATCAAGTGTAATTAATTAACAAAGGAATTGGTTTTTAAGTGTTTCACAGTGTGGTAGGACTTAATTAGGAAACAATTGAACGGGTGAGTGTGTGGAAAGTGGGAGAATGGATGCCCTGACGGTACCATTCTAAGGATGGGTGGACCCGATCAGTCGGGTAGCTTTCTACTAGTCGTAACCTACGATATTTAGGGAATAGTAGAGTCACGAACAAGACTTGTTTTAGGGGACCGAGCCAGCGGCCGTGCCTCATGAATACGGGGGAAAAAGGCGTTGGCTTCCTTGAACCAAGTGTGGGTCTTGTTCCATCTCCACGTACATTTCGTGCTGGGGATTAGAATTTCCTTTAGGATGACTACGCTTCCCTTGCGAGATAGAGTTAGGTCCGTCCGTTTGCTCGTAACCTCGTATTTCTACGAGATCGAGGTGTCGTCAATCGGAAAATAACATGAGACTTGACCGCCTATCAAAAGGATTCCCCCGCCTTACGGGACGGCGGGGGCCTTACAGAACCTTGACAACACCTTCAAGGCAAATATTGGCAACTCAGCATCTTCAGAGAAGTTCATGTGGAATGCACAGAACACAGCCTTATCCAATGTAGGCAAGTAGTGCATGAGAGCAGATGAAGGCCTTCTTGACCTAGTGTCTGTAGATTTCACTCTGCTGCCTCTAGCTCTTCCTAGAAAATCATCCTTATCAAGCAATTCAATCTGCAAGACAAAAACCTCAATTTAAAAAAATTACAATCAGAATAACATTTTACAAAAGATTAAATGGAAGATACCTTCTGCAACTCATCCTCAAATACTACTTTGTCTTTCATCAAGTTGCATGAGCCAACACTTTCCACTTTATCAGAATCTGCCTGAAGCTTGAAATCTCTGCCAAAAGACTCAATACCTAACTCAATAAGCCTGTTCTCAAAATCCTCATCACTCAAGGAGGTTTCCCCTCTTCCACTTTTTTAAGGCACAAGGCAAGTGCATCATTAGCAGGGATAAATGAGTGGTCAGATGTTTGCAAATCAAGTGCCAAAAACTCTTCCTTTGACTCTACTTCTGTATCAATAAAGTCTTTGGCCACTTCACAAGCTTCTGAAATTGCTGCAATACAGTAGTCTTCTCTGATATTGAAGAGACATTGAAGATAGGACAGAGGAATAAAATCTTTCTCATTGATATAGAAGAAAGGAAGGTTTGGAAGAGTAACAAAGGATTCAGATATGCTTGCTTCCTCTGAGGGCTCTTCAGTAATAGTGAAAGCCCTAAATTCTGCAACATCAAGATTGGCACTTTCTCTCTCCTCAGCTTGAACATCAATTTCTTCCTCTTCTAAAATCTCACTTTTCTCTAACTTTGAAACTGTGGTGACATTTAAGTTTTCTTCCTCATTCTCTGCATCAATTTCTGGTTGTTGCTCTTTATCCTGTATTTCTGCTTTCAAAAATAGAAAGAAAAGAAAGGAGACATCCTTGGGGACAAGGTTGCAATGCTTTTTATGGATTGGACAAGAAATGGATGAAGGGCATGTGAAAGAGGTTCTATTTGAAAATCTACTGAACCTCTTTGTAACTTTGGCTTTCTCCACAGACAGCTGTGTAAAATCTGTAAGGTGACAAAAATCATGGTCTCCGATACGAAAACAATGAGCTTGAATTGACATTTCAAATTGCTTGTACTCATCTTCAAGAATGTCCTTAAGCTTCAACAAAACATCTGAAAGAGAAAACCTTGGATTGAATATCTCTACTGCATCAACGTATATCTTCATATCATGACCATCTTGCAAAATAGCATTCAAGAGTTTCTCACTTGGGCTTTCTTCAACAAGTTCATGTCGACCCGCAACACTTTTACTCATTGAGATATTTGAGAAAAATGCTTGAATAAATCTGATGAGCCCGAACGAAGCGAAAATGAAAGATCCAAAAAAATTGGAATGCCTCTATCGCTTGGTGCGGGCTTTGGCAATTCCAAGGTCCCAAAATAAATATTGAGTATTGCAAAATAGGGCTAGGAAGATAATACGGTGCACAGCTTGATTTGACGCAAATAAGTGGTCCAAAACTGGGGAAAAAAATTGAAAGAGAGTTTTGAAAAATATATGTAGCGTGATTAGAAAACCTTAAATAGTGACCGTTTATGACACGTGGCATTAATGATTACATGACACGTGTACCCAACGGTCCTTTGTACGACATATCCGAGGTATAAAAAGTCAATTTTGTTGAAAATATTCATATTTTTTTCCGACACTATATCAAGCGAAAACAGGCTACCTTTTTTTCCCAAACCTACTTCTTCATTTCTTTCCCATATCAAGCGATTGCACATTTCCAGGACATTCGGAATCCTTTAATGGCTTCGTTCCATCCTTTTGCCCGAATCAAGCGATTACGCTCATCCGAGATTTTTGGATTTGCCTCATCGCTTCGTTCGGGACTTCTACTTTTTTTTATTTCCTGAATCAAGCGATTATCACTTTCCATTATCTTTGGATTCGCTCTATCCCTTCGTTCGGGCCACCTTATTTTTTTGTCCTATTATACAAATCTCTTCATCTGGTCTCTTTTTTTAGGCTTCAATGGCAAGGACAAAACAGACTGCAAGGAAAGTCTACCCACCTTTGGAGACTGAAAAAGCTGAGGACAAACCAGGACCTTCCAAACAAGAAAAGCCTCTTCCAAAGCCTCGTGCGAGGGCGACAGCAAGAAAGAGATTGAATTATCAGGTGAAGTCCTTAAGAGAGATAAGAGCAGCACAGAAATCTACTAGTCTTCTCATCCCTCGACTGCCATTTACTCGGGTTGTCAGGGACATATCAGAAAGGTTAGTTGGCAAAATGAGAAACACAAATCTTCAGAAAGTGCGATGGGAGACCCAGGCCCTCATGTGTCTTCAAGAGACTGCTGAAGATTTTTTAATCGACTTTATGAATGATGGCTACATTGCTGCTGCATTTGCTCATAGGATCACTCTTATGAGCAAAGATTTTGTGCTTGTGTCCAGACTTAGATATAAGTTTGACAAAGCTTTGGAGCCTATTCCAAGTCAAGATATGAGAGCTTTTGAAATTCTTAATATCCCTCCAGCAAGGCAACCCAAGCAATCAGTTATTATTGAAGATATTTCTCATTCTTATGATACAAGAAAAGCTCAGGATATCAAAGAAGAAGTTGAAAAAGAGAGAGAGCAGGAGAAGATTTCAGAGGATGCCATTCTTTCTCAGCAAGCTGAAATTCTCCATGCATCCAATTCAGAGCTTTATCAGAATGTGACAGGTCAAATGATAGTTGTGTCCATGCATGGAGAGGATGAGGTTTATTGTGACATTGCCCCTGAGGACACAAGTATGCTTGTGAATCACAATATTGAGATATCTGACACAGTCCTCTTCATCTGTCTGAGGTTTGTGTGGATTTGCTTTTGTTTTCTTGATGAATTTCTCAGACTCCATATTTTGTTGACATGTTTTGTTTGTGTCTCCAGATGTCTTATGAGGGATCTTCATGAATCAATGGCTGTGCAAGTGACCATTCTTGATCCCCTTGTTACACAATGCCTTTTCAATAGGCAAGGGGATCTTGCAAGTTTTCTCAAAACCTTTGATATGCTTACCTGCAATTACATTGTATACCCTTATGTTGAAGTGTAAGACTCATACTCAATTATCTTTTGCCTATAATAGACATGACAGTATTCATAACTAATTTCAGTATTCATATTATCACAGAGGCCATTGGAGTCTTATTATCTTCAATCTATTGGATAGAGATGTGATCTTTATGAACTCTTTGGCATCCATTCATGGGAGAAGTAAAATGTAAGAATCAACTTTTCCATGGTTTATGTTCCAGAACAATTTCTTGCATGATTTCAATTATTTGGTTGACCCTCAATATTTTATGCTTGCAGTGCTGCCAAACTTATCTTGAGTTTTCTAGGTTCTACCTATGTAGACTACAAACTTGAAGATTTTAAGTACTTCAATCAGGAAGTTCCCTTGCAGAAAGACTCAACATCCTGTGGATGGATGGTACTTGCTAATGCTTGGAGATATCTTGAGTCAAGATTTAGAATGACAACACTTACTGTAAGTTCATGAATGAAAACCATTGATTGATTTAGTGAATACATTTAGTGACCTGTTTTCTTACTTTCTTATTTTCTTTTGTCTTAGTTGCATGAGTATCCAGATTCTTGGGTAAGTTGGGTAAGGGAGAAGGCAGTGTCCATGGTTTTGAGCAGATCCATCAATCCATATGATCCTGATTCTCCCTTTCCAACTAATAAAGGAGCCAAGGATACAACTTCAAAGAAAAGGAAAAGGGAGAAGAAGGAAAGCAAAGACAAGGATGACTCATTCAAAAAGGAAAAGACCTCTGCCAAAGAGAAGAAGAAGAGAAAGAAGAGCCCTACTAAGAGCAGATCTTCCAAGGGGAAAAAGAGCCATTCTAAAGAGAAGAGCCATTCTAAAGGAAAGATCCCTCAGGCTACAGAGAAGATCCCTACCCCTCCTGCTAAAGAGAAGAGCCCTAGCCCTCTTGCTAAAGAGAAGATCCCTAGCCCTCCGGCCAAAGAGATGAGCTCTTCACCAGCTCAAGGGAAGACACCTATCAAAGAGAAAATCCCTAGTCCTCCTGCCAAAGAGAAGAGCTCTTCTCCAGCTCAAGAGAAGACACCTATCAAAGAGAAGACCCCTGTCAAAGAGAGGAGTGCTACTAAAGGTCTTCCTTTTCACTCACCAGTGAAATTTAAAATTCAGAAGCATCGTTTATCCAACAAAGGTAGTAAGAGGGCAAATGTTGGCTCTCCATTAAATTTCTTGTTCATGTTCCCTAAGAAGACTGCCAAGTCTCCAAGGCCAACCTCCAAAGAACCTTCTCCAAAACCAGACCCCATTGCCAAATCTCCCTCGCCAACACGTGAAGGTCTCAGAGAGGAGCCCAACTTACCACCATTAGAGGAATTCACTCTAAAGTCTTCCTCTCCAACACCTCAAGTGCTGAAAACTCCAGAACTTGAACCTCAATCAGCAAAATTTGATCGAAGCAAACAGAAGAGAGAAAGATTCTCTAAAGATGCAGGGTCATCTCATGCCAAAAGGAAAGTTGATTTTGTAGAGTGATTCCACATATTGGATTTTGTTTTGTTCATTTTGTCCATATGAACACACCCTTTTTGGGACAATATTCTGTACTTAAATTCAGTATCAATAATTTGATATTCAACTGTTAAAACCTTGTTCTGTGTCGCGAACAATTTGTTAACCAATTTTGTGAAGAAGTCAAGACGAAATCTAGCAGAATATATTGATTACATTATTGGAGAAATCCTTTTCAACTATACAAACTTGCCCTTGCAAGTGGCTCAAATACAACGTTTTTTGGGGGGACACATGTGATGCATGAGGTTACACTCTCCATCCTTGTACTGACAACAATATCATCTACTTTGAATCTATATTCAGGTGATATTTCGTCCAGAAACTCAAGCGACTCTCTAACATGTTGTAGTCGCCAGTTTGATGTTACTATGAGTTTCCTGGGATCTATGAATGGATGGACTATGATGTTAAATTCAAACTCTGGACAATTCTCTTCAGAATCCAAAGGGACCCAACTACCAAGCTTGCTTTTCCATCTCCTATAGTCATAGCCCAAAACTAGGGATTGGCGACACAGTTGGTATGAGATGGACAAAGAATTTGGGCTTACTCTACAACTGATATTGTCCCCCATATAAAAAGTTTCCTTGGTACTCCATCCTTCTCCAAGTACAGTGTCCAGATCAGTCAGAGATAGTCTTCTATTAAGCCACATCGTTCTTGTCCTCTCCAATTCCATTGTTTTGAAACATGCCACAAAGACATGTATAGGCAAGAACCATTGAATTTTTATCCTTCTTGAAATCCTTCCAGGAGACATAGCTTTAAGAATATCATCTTTGATTTTGGATTTGAACTTGTTATGGTATTTGGATCAGGAACTTCCCATTCTAGTGACATTAATGTGGGAATAGGTATGTCATATAATTCTCCATGAACACCTTCTCTTGATGGAACCCTGTATTCTGCAAAATACACAAATAAATCCACTGATTTGTAAAATGAAGGTGGTTTGTGTGCGTACATGACATCTGCAATCCCCTTGTGAATTGCTTTGAATGTGCCACTTAAGGTCTCAACAGGCTGCCACTCCACAGCTGTTGACGGAAAGATAACTGAAATGAAACAAACAACAAATATATCAGAAAGAGAAATATTGTGTTGTATCAAATAGATAAAGTTTTGTTGAATTACAGTAAGAATGGAGAATTGGATGTTCATCCAAGTTCAATACCATGTCTTTGGCCATGTAGACATGTTGAACTTTTGCAAGCCAGCCATTGTCGGTCACTTTGAATGCAAGAACACGACCTTTCCAATGGGATTTCACTTCATTTTGCTTGGTTCTTTTCACCCTGTGGGCACCTTTGCAAGAGGGAAGCATTGTTACCCAATCATTCACACGAAAAGACATGGGTTTCCAAACATCATCTTCTCTCGTGTTATGAAAATCACAAGAAGTTATATTATGAGAAGGACGACGTGAGGACGCCATAGAAGCTCACAGATAAGAGAAAAATAGTGAATCTTTTCAATAGTGAATCTTTTGAATAGTGAATCTTTTGAAAGTGCAAAGAAAGGAGAATAAACCATATGCCAAAATGAAGGGAAGGTGGAAAGTAGACGTTTGAAAAAATTTGGTGTTTTGTCATTAATAGCGTTGTTTTCAAGGCCTGAAAAGAGGATTTCGTATCTTCATGCTTGATTTTTTGAAATAAAAAATGGAACAAGATGTCACTATTTTGGACCCAAACTTTAATGTTAGCCATCGTAAACGTCTAAATTTAGCCGTTTTAGCCGTTCGCCACTAAAATAGAACCGTTAAGAAGACATTTGGAGGAGACAAGAATGCCATACTTTTGTATACGTGTCAATTCACAATTGGACAATTTCTTAATCCTTAGATTAACAAACAGCCCTTTTCTAGCCGTTTTTGGCCCTAATGACCCAAATTCATTTTCATCACATCATCTTCTTCAACCTGTTTGGACTTCTTCAGGCCCTTTTCAAAAGCCTTCTTTGCCCGCAAAATGATTTGCTGGAGGTCTATACATTGTCATCTTCGTCAACTCCTTCGAAAAAGTCTTGGCCTCATTTGGAGACTCCACTTGCCTCAATGGATTATGCTGACTCTTGCCTGTCTCATTCTACTGATTCCAGGTTGGGTGATACTTCTCCATTATGATGACTACATTAATCTCAAACAAGCTGACTAGATCGGCATTCTGCTAGAGCTATTCCTGTTCTTCATCCATATCCAGTCCTTCCACCATGTTGACTCCCTCGACTACTTTCGGCCAAGACAAGTTTTCCACTCTCTTTTGTGGCTCGCCCCCACTGATAGTCTGACCTTCTTCTTACCTCTCTGGATGGTGATCTTATCCGCATCCTAATCTTGCTTATCTGTGCCTGCTGTTGGAGCCATGGTCTGCCCCAGTAACATCGGGTAGGCACCTTTGATGTCCTCCATCCGCCGAAGCACCACCACTGCTATTTGGAAGGTAAACCCAGAGACTTCCATTATCAACCCATGTGGATCAATCTGAGCGAATATATTATGCAGTTGATCTACCATTTTCATAGCGAATGGGGCTGGATCCTAGCTACTCAACCCCAATTTTTAACATGTCATATCCGACACAATATTGACTCCTGATCCTCACATCTAACAATACCTCTGATATGTTTATGCTAGATAGCTTTACCTGAATCACTTGCATGGCTTTGTCATAGATTGGAACTTCCTTTAGCAGAGTCAAATTTTCAGAGTCAGTTTTGCCAATGTGCATGGTTTCCAGAACCTAGGATGTACCCATCCTCTCCTCCTAGGGCATCAGTTTTGGAAAACCAACTGCTCTCTCTGAGGTTCGACACTAGGGTTAGCAGCTCTGCTGTTAATCCAATTCTAGGATTACCAAGAGCTACCACCATTATCTTACATCAAGGAGTCACGGTAGATACACCAAAGGGTCATACATTCAAGATATGAAGCAATAGTGTCCAAAGCTACAATTTGGACACGGGCGCTCGTAATGGTGTGATGACGGAGTATTTATGGCGATTCCCGCCTTCAAGAGCGTGTGGTAGCAAGATAGGATGAAGTCCTAAGTGATGTACTTCATGGATATATTATGAGAGTAGTCATTGTAATAGCTTTAGGCCTCTTATGAGCCTAAAGTGCCCGGTCGGCCATAGTTTAAGTGAGTATGAACACTTATGGCCATGTTTATAAGTGAATTCTCGCATAATACAACATACTCTCCCATTGTGCAATCGAGTCTTGCTCTTGCTAATCTCTCTCCCTAATGCATGCTAGTGAGTGTGTGTGAGTGAAGTGAGGTGAGAGGAGGAATGAGGACCCGTGATGCAACGCGGCGGTGTGACAACGCTCGCGAGGAGATGCGGTGGAATTGCTTCTCAAGGAGTTGTAGAGCTTGAAGACCTCAAGGGTTATGAGCTTGGCCATTGGAAAGATCCTCAAACGATAGTTACGGTTCACCAGGTAATCTCTTTTTGGATGTGTTTCAAAGAGGGTTAGGGTGAGCCATAACATTTTTGGCGCCGTTGTCAGGGAGCCATCCCTTGGCTTTTTCCATCGTTTTGCCTCTAATTTACGCATAACCCATTGCCCATTATCTTTATTAATGGTTCCCCACCATGAAAAAGATGTGGATTTGATGGTAATTTGTGTGAGATTTGGTGTAGAATAGCTCTCTTTTTTTTTGTTTTTGAAAAGAATGCTTTTTGCATAATTTTTAGATTAATTTATTATTTTTGTGCTTTTTCATGTTCTTAGGGCTTGCACATGGTTTGTATCAGGCTTAGTTGCATCCATTGCATCAAAGAATGCATTTCTAAGTGAATGTTAGCTCTCTTTAGTTTTAACATAGATCTAAGATCATTAATTTTAGTTTAATTGTTTGTTTGTTGTTGAAATTGTTTGGATTAGAGTGTTTGTTGTTGAAATTATTTGGATTAGAGTGTTAGCAAGAATTAGGGTAGCTTAATCTTTCAAAAAATTTCTTAAAACCATTAAAAAAACCCTTAAATTCTCTTAATGGACTGGTTTTTGTCAAGAGGCTAAAAATTTAGAAAATGTGTTAATTGGGGTCTAAATTGATCATATAAGTAGTCAAAATTGGGGTTTTTTAATGTTTTGAGAACATCTAGCTGCATCAAAACACCTAATCACATCAATTTTTTCATCAATTGGAGAAATTTGACTCTCTTTACTTAATTTTACCTTAAAAGAGGAGATCATAATTAAGAGTCTAATTAATCCTCGATTTTAGATTAATTTACGTAATTGTTGATGCACAAAGATTAGTATTCTCTTTCTCTATCCAATGATGTGCTCAATTGTGTGAATTAATTAGAGATTAATGGTTAATTAGAGTCCTCGATTAGTGTGAAAGAGGAAAAGATTAGTGAAAGGATTAATCTTTAATCACTTTTTTTACATAACTCATTAAGGCTAATGAGCATTCAATGAGTAGATGCTCATGAGTTGTCAATTTGTCCATTTTGGGAGTTATTTATGAAGGGTGTAAGGGGTGTCATTAAAGATTGACTTTTTTTTATTCCCACTTTCCTTTTTGGAAAAATGCCCATATTCCTTTCATTTTAAATTCAAAAAATATTCCTCCCCCCAAAAAGGGAAATTCGTATTTCCCACTAGACTTCAAAAAAAAAAACCGACCGTGAACAGAAAAAAATCCGTCCGTGAAATGGAAATTCGGCCGTGAAAAGGTCCAACGTGAAACTGCAGAAAATGGTTTCACGCCGTGAAACGGCCCGCTGTGAAATTGCAGAAAATGGTTTCACACCGTGAAACGGTTCGCCGCCCATGAAATTGCAGAAAATGGTTTCACGTTGTGAAAAAGTCCGCCATGAAATTGTAGAAAATGGTTTCACGCCGTGAAACGATCTGCCGTGAAATTGCAAAAAATGGTTTCACGCCGTGAAATGGTCCGTCTCGTGAAACTGCAAAAAATGGTTTCACACCGTAAAAGTCTGCCCGTGAAACTGCAAAAAATGGTTTCATGCCGTGAAAAAGTCCACTCTGTGAAATTGCGGAAAATGGTTTCACGCCGTGAAACGGTCCGCTGCATGAAAAGGTCCGACACATGAAACTGCAGAAAATGGTTTCACGTCGTGAAAAAGTTCGACGTGAAATTACAAAAAATGGTTTCACACCATGAAACGGTCCACCGTGAAAAGGTCCGGTCGTGAAAGTGCAAAAAATGGTTTCACGCCATGAAAAAGTCCGACGTGAAATTGCAAGTTCGATCCCTGGCACGCAGCAGTGCGCCAAAAATGTTATGGCTCACCCTAACCCTCCTTGAAACACATCCAAAAAGAGATTACCTGGTGAACCGCAAGTATTGTGAGGATCTTTCCAATGGCCGAGCTCATAACCCTTGAGGTCTCCAAGCTCTACAATTCCTTGAGAAGCAATTCCACCGCATCTCCCGATTGCGAGCGTTATCACACCACCACGTTGCACTACGGGTCCTCGTCCCTACTCTCACCTCACTTCACTCACACACACTCACTAGCATGCATTAGGGAGAGAGATTAGCAAGAGGATTAGCAAGAGCAAGACTCAATTGTGCAATGGGAGAGTATGTTGTATTATGAGAGAAATTCACTTATATACATGGCCTTAAGTGTTCACACTCACTTAAATAGTGGCCGACCGGGCACCACTTTAGGCTCATAAGAGGCCTAATGCTATTACAATGACTACCCTCATAATATATCTATGAAGTACATCACTTAGGACTTCATCCTATCTTGCTACCACACGCTCTTGAAGCGAGAATCGCCACCATAAATACTCCGTCACACTATTGCGGGCGCCCGTTCAAGTTGTAGCTTTGGACACTATTGCTTTATATCTTGAATGTATGACCCTTTTGTGTATCTACCGAAAATCCTTGATGTAAGATAATGGTGGTAGCTCTTGTTAATCCTAGAATTGGATTAACAGCTACTCCACTGACATGTGGATCTGTTGTATCCATCCTCTCCTCTTGGGGCATCAGATGGTAGACCAACTACTCTCTGAAGTTTGGCACTAGGGTTAGCGCTACTCCACTGAAATGTGGATCTGCTATTTCTTTAGATCTTCCCATAGATCATGCTATAGAGTTTCTTCCTCCGCTACCCTAATCAAAATTTCTTCCTTCCTTAGTGCCTCTGCACTTTCCTTAGGGTTTACTTTGTCTCATGTCTTTGACACTTCTCCCCCCTGATCCGTGACTTG
This sequence comes from Cibotium barometz, assembly GCF_041138505.1. Lineage (NCBI taxonomy): Eukaryota > Viridiplantae > Streptophyta > Polypodiopsida > Cyatheales > Cibotiaceae > Cibotium > Cibotium barometz. Next base: position 39,441,285 of record NC_141074.1, on the reverse strand, counting down.
TTGGATCAGATCGCCAAATTGTATTGTGACCTCAGCTTCTTGCTAAATTGGCAATGGCCTTTCTGGCTTCTTCTTCTGAAGCGCTTCTTGAGCTTGCTACTTCTATACCCAATCGGACACTTGTGTCCAAACCTTGTGCTTATGTACCCAATCGGACACGTGTCCAAAACTTGTGCTGATCTTGCCATGTGACCACCATATGCTTCCCTTACTTATCTGAGGTTGTTTCTTTCTCCGCCTCCTCTGGAGTCTCAGGTTGCATTGACCTTGTCACCACCATGGCTAGCAATTATGTCTCCTATATGGTTGGCCTATCTACTTCTTGCTCCTCCAGAGCTATAATTTCCATGGCATTCATCGCCAACAACGGGCTAGAAGTCGATGCTTAAGTGCCTTCAATCTCGGCTCTATGTTTCTTCTAGATTTCACAGTGAGACTTTCGATGACCCGATGCATGGCAATAGAAACATGTGAAATTCAAAGTGGGGTGATGTGCACCTGAGACATCCCTGGGAAAAAAATTTACTCTTGAGCGGAATGGAGGCCTTTTGTATGGTTCCTACGGAGCCATCTGTGGGGCAGGTTGAACTGCCACAAATGGGGCGGCCGGTATTGTAGTTGGTTGAGGTGATCACCTTCTATTATATTTGCAAGCATCAATGTTGTGCATGGCAGTTCTACAAATGGCATACCAGAGCGCATTCCTCAGCCACATGGCCGTGATTCCGACATCTTGTACACCAAGTGCCCGATCGAATTTTTTGAGGGGACTTCACTCCTTCATTGGACAACTGAGCCATGGCCGTAGCCAATTCCTTGGTTGCTTTCTCTGCCTTCTTGCTCTTTGACCCTGTCTTATAGTTTTCCTCCTCATTCTTCGATTTTTCACTTGAACATGAGACATTAAAATCTTCCTCCTCCTCATTCGGAGAGTCTGAAGTGTATTTTATTGATTTTCTTTTTCTTTTTCTCTTGCTTTTGCCTTTAATAGATGTCACCAACACTCTTTGCCCTAGTTGCTGAGTCAACTAGCTGCTCCAAAGTCAAAATTGCCAGATCTACACTAGCAAACTACCCTTTTTAGTTGCTTACTCAATCACTTTATGAAGTAGGAATTGAGGATCTCTCATGTTGGCTGATTGGCTGCATCTAATCTTCGGAGGAGATTCTAAAACTTTGTCGCATCTAATCTTTGGAGGAGTTGTGGTGGTGGGTTGTTTTGGTGGCAGTTGGTTCCCAACAACCGGAGAGGATGGATGAGTTATAGACTCTTCTTCATCCTTAGAATCCTCCTCTAAGTGGAGTTCTACTTCTTGGATGAACTCAAAGGGCTCCTAATAGTTCCAACCCCGCCTCCTGGTCTATTGATGCATCCTCATAATCATCATCGTGTGATGATTTCAAGTTAGATTCAGTAAACAGAAGTGCCCAAGCGTGTAGATGCACTAAATAGCACTGCTCACACTCGGGCTTGTTGGCCATGCAAAGCCATGACGCACTTAAAATAAAAGAAAATCGCACAGACAGTAAAACATGCAGAAAAAGCAAGATGCATTGTGGTCGCCGAAGTGTTATCGGATGACTGCTGCCCAATAACCTACCGAGTTTTCTCTGCTTATGCATGCATCATACACCAATGTAACACCAAACAAATACAAAGAAAAGAGTACAAGAGAAAACATAAATACAGTCACAAGAGACGATTTCATTTATAAGAGATAAATCGGCATCTGTTCTTCAACACACTGCTCTTCTCCCTCACTCATGTCTTTACCCAGGGACTTCTCTTCATTGTGCCTAGCTTCTCTAGGGCTTGTACAGCCTGTTGACAGCAAAGGTGGGGTTGTCTTGCCCTATGGTAAACCTGTACAAGATCCATACCTTGTCTAGCAAATCTGTGCATAGCTCTCCTAGCTGAATTAACTGTCTACTGGGTGTTTAACACCCTTAGGTGTTTGCCCACTTCAGCTACATAGCTCTGTTAACTACTATGGCTCAAGTTTCTCCAGAACATATTGCATAAGTATATTCGTTGTTACTCAGAATACATCAGTACCAAAAAAGCCATGGACAAGACCAGATTTAAGGAAAAAAGGCATCCACATGGCAACTGATAGGCCAGGCAAACTGAATTTCCTTATGAACTCACAGAAATCAGTTAGTCAGTGAGCCAGGTAACCTATATTATAATATCAGAATATCAAAAATACAATAGTTCTCCAATGCTATTGATTTGCAGTATTACATCATAATACACATCCATATCTCTGTTATAAAAAAACCTAAAAGTTACATCTGGTGTAAGCTGTTACAAATACATGTCAGTGAGAAGGAAAGTGTCAATCTTGGAAACACTCATAGGGCATGCTATTGTAGATAGCCTCATAGGTTTTTGGAGTAATTCTTATTTCTTTTCTGTGATATACACTTCATGGATATTTTGATACAATGTACAAGATGTGACAATATGTGGATGGGAGGCATATTAGCAAAAGGAGACAAAAGATGTAGATATTTGTTTGCTAGAAATACAACCCCTTTATTACATATGATCATTTAGAAATACTATTCTCCCATTCATCCACATAGTCTGCCTTGGCCTCCTCTTTCTCCGCAATACACTTGATGAGATAAAAGTTAGCTGACTTTATATTGGTTGCAGAGTCTGGTTTCACTACAAACATGTCACCAACTTGCAAAGCACTACTCAATACATCATGATATCCCTTATTCGTAGCCTCATCATATGCATCTTCCTCATCGGTAGGCAATGAAAAATCAGACAAGGGCTCCAATGCATGATAATCCCATGCTGGTACATGGGCTTTATTCACACATCTATTCCAGTTGTGATGCATGCATGCATCACAAAAGCATGAGAGGTGTTTGGTGAAAATTCATGTAGGGTCTTGAGGATTATGGCTTCAAACAACATGCATGAGAGGTGTTTGGTGAAAATTCATGTAGGGTCTTGAGGATTATGGCTTCAAACAACATGCATAGAATGAGTCTTTGGAATGGGCCCACAATTCCATTTTACCTCCCTATTTACATCCCCTTCTTTAACATCCCAAAAGGCTCATGCATAGAGCCTCTGTGTAGAAGGATAGCAAGCTTCAGCCCCCTCTGAAAGGTTGGCCCTACAGTACTCAACTACATCTACAACACACTTTAAGGTCGCCCCATCAGGCTTCAGTTGTTCATGTGTCAACGTTCTCTTTACCACAACTCCCGATCCATCATGTTCTCCCTTTTCGTGCCCTGATGCTGAGAAGAAATGGCTCATTTCTATCCCAGTCAAAAACCAACATATCGGGCGACAAAATAGAATGGTCTGCACAATTTGAACTTTGAAGCAGCACCATCAGACCATACCCAATGGTGGTTTATACTTACATCTTGTTGCCTGAGCCATTCCAGGTGCAACATAAAGCAATGTTGTACGAATAATGTGGCATGCACTCTATCATCTAAAATGAAAAAGTGAACTATTTTTATGACTTCACCTCTCTTCCTATAATAAGTTACGTGCACAAATACCAGCAAATTCTCATTAGGCCAATGCCTCAATTTATAGAGTTTACATCCAAGCATCAAATCCCACTGATTTCTCCTTGTATCACTCCACCTCTCCCAGAATATCTCCACCTCTTTTGCTTGATTCTCTCCACCTCTTCACTTTTCCTAGAATATCTCCCAGAATATCTCCACACTTCCTAAATCTTCTCATGCTACCCTTTATTCTCTCCCAGTAGATTCTTCTCACCTTTTCACAGGTTCTTTCACATTTACACATCCTCTTTTACAGCCTCTAAGCAAGGGCTTGTTCCCGCACACACCCTATTCACTTGTATATCTCAACACCTCCCCTCAAGTGAATACTCCTAGAACACCTAGACCCTATACCAAGTTTCCCTCCTTACTTGATAGTCTGCGACTAGTGTCTAGCACACCTCCCCTCAAGTTATCTTTAGCACACCTGGACCCTATACCAAGTTTCTCTCTTACTTGATAGCCCGCGACCAGTGCCTCAAGTCCCTAAACTCATACTTTCTCTCTCTATGTGTCCAAGGCTTACTATAGTTGCCCGCGACCTTGACTAAAGTGCTCACACATACATCTATCTACCACGTGGCCTACATCATTGGTGGCTCTCAGAGGTGGTTTTACTTTGTTGGGGCAGGTTACATTGGGTTGTGGGGTATCTCTCTCTCTCTTTCTCTCTCTCTCGGAGATTTTCACATGGCCCCTCACTCTTTGGAGCCTCACATCTTCTCTTTTCTTCAGTCTTCTTGTCGTGGCAGCTTCTCTCCATGCGTCCATCTCTTCTTCCAGTCTTCTTGGGACAGCTTCTCTTCTCGTGTCCATGTCTTCTTTTAGATCTTCTTGGTGTGGATCTTCTTCTTGGAAGGAGATGTTCTTCTTCTTTCATGGCTGGGGCCATGAGCTTGTCCGTGAGGTCTTCTTGCTCCATGAGCTTGTCCGTGAGGTCTTCTTGCTCCATGTGTGAGCAACATGTTTCAATGTTTTGCTTACAGTTCCTTTGGGTTTTTGATGTTTATCTTGTATCATTATGCAATGCAAACCCAAATTTATGCGGGAGGTCTTACCTCTTGCCTTATTCTGGACAAGAGCAGTGTCTGTTCCCATTTTTACACTGATGCAATGTGCCCAATACATAATGCGTATAGCATTCATTCTTATGCACATTCCCAAATGCAACTCTGGCTGTGAATAATCTTGAATTTGAGTGAGATTTACAGGCATTAACCAAGGGTTAAATGCAAAATGATGATTATCACAAATTTATCAGCACAATTTTACGAGAAATTACATTAAATCAAGGGTAACCAATTTGTACGGAATGGTTGGAGTATCAAACCAACTCTGAATTGCAATCTGAAGTTATAGGGATCTGTATCAGATACCTAATGGTTAATTTGAACCCTCAATTGCACCAAAATATAGTGATTAGCCCTGATTAATCACTGATTAGTAAATTAATCCACTGTTTTGTGTGTAGAAAAGAGAGTATGCGGGGAGTCCAGATCTGGTGCCTTAGACTTCAAATGAGCTCAAATGCTTTCAAAGCCATCAATAGCAATGAGTCTAGTAGAGGATTAAGCTAATAAACACAAGATTTGACCAAATATTAAATGCTTAATCTCTGTTTTACCAAAGTCACCTGCTCTGCAGATTTGATGAAGAGCTTGGATCTCACTGTAGACTTGATCAAATTGAATTCTGTCTTCACCAGCTTGTAGAGCATGCTTGAAAACACCTTGGGCTAAGAGGAATTAGAGCCATTGTAACTGAGCTGGAAGAAATCTCAAATCCCCTTCTGAAAAACGGCACCTGCAAAACGTGCTGCCGTCGCCGGCGTTGTACGCTGATTTGCTTCAATTCCTTTGAGATGCTTGTAGAGCCCCTTGAGTCTAGTTTAAGTACCTAAAAGGGCTTGGCCTAATTTTAAGTGTGCAAGGAGAATGAACTCCTCCACTGGCTGGGGGTACAGAGGTGAGTTGAAAAAAAAGAGGAAAAATTATAATTAGCTCCTAATCCTAATTAGTAAAATGATTAGCAAGATAATGGGCTCACAAAATGATGGATTCTAGGCATGGCTCTGATACCATGTTGAAATTAGAGCAATGTGATGAGCTATGGTGGATCAAACACTAGAATCAACATCATTAACAAAGTGATTAGCAAATAATTAAGATGTAATTAGTGACGTAATTAGCAAATAGCTTAATGTAGGCATGGATAATCAAAAACCAGCAAATTCTCATTAGGCCAATGCCTCAATTTATAGAGTTTACATCCAAGCATCAAATCCCATTGATTTCTCCTTGATTCACTCCACCTCTCCCAAAATATCTCCACCTCTTTTGCTTGATTCTCTCCACCTCTTCACTTTTCCCAGAATATCTCCACACTTCCTAAATCTTCTCATGCTACCCTTTATTCTCTCCCAGTAGATTCTTCTCACCTTTTCACAAGTTCTTTCACATTTACATATCCTCTTTTACAGCCTCTAAGCAAGGGCTTGTTCCCGCACACACCCTATTCACTTGTATATTTCAACTGAAAAGTGCCAAACAGTGCACTTTAAAAAAGGTAATTTGAAATTAAAAAATACAACTGGAAATGAGCTGAGTTCACCCTTTAACTAGCATGTCCATGGACATGCTATTTTATTACCTTGAACATGCTTTCACCCATAGGGACTACATGAAACCTGCACACCAAGGGGTTAGTTGTAATAATAATGTGAACAATTTGCATGAAACACGCCAGGATTTCAACTTTTTGCTTAACAGCCACACAGACACTAAGAGAAGGTTATCCTAGGGATGCCAAAATGAAACACCCTAGGCTTTGAACTTTCTTCTTGATAGCCACTCGGACACTAAGAAAAGGTTTCCTTAGGGATACCCAGGTTTTCCATGGTAGAAGTTTATGGCTAGATTCCACAAATCTTAATTTCTTTTCATGTTTTTCCAAATGGAAATTCAAGACAAACCCTATGTTGGGTCATTGGATAGATAATTGGGTTTTATTATGAGAGGGCACTCAATGTGTAAAACCAAGAAAGGGGGCTACCACTAATGTCAACGAAATAAGGGCCTCTCCCCACTAAAGGTGCGTCATTGTCTCCTAAGATGCATGTTCAACCAATTTCCTCCTAGGAGCTAGATTTGGGATACATATGTGGGCTTTCTACCTTTATAATTTTTTTGAGAGAAGGTGTCAATGTTGAGGCATTTCACTTCCTTGGCAAGGCTAAGTGAGGTTTAGGGAAGGATTTCTCTTAGTTTAGGGAGACAAGTGTTGATGTTGACAATGGAACTAGAGTAAAAATTATGGTGGTGTGAGGGTTTAGAAGCCTTCATCACATATAGGAGGATCTTCACCTCCTTCGTTTCGAGCTTAAGGTTAGATGTGCATTCTTTCCAATTGATTTGGCATTGAATGGCACCATCCCACTCTCATCCAAGGAACACTTGGGCCTTGGAGATGAAATCCACACTCCATAGAATATTACTAATGTAGACTCAGAGACTCCAACCTTCTTTATCTATATTTCAATGGATATTGAATTTAATACTCGGGTGGTGTAAGTGATGGTTAGCCTAATTATTTCTAGGCTCCAAAAAATACAATGTTGGGGCTAGCCCCCCTGGATGTATGTGGACTTGCCATCTTTGCAAGGTATCATTGAGACTGGCAAGCCAAGGAATACTCTTGCAAGTGTGACATTTTTCTGGTTATCCTTTAGTGTTGGTAGGATAGTAGAGGGCTTACTACTAGCAGCTATTGGCACTGACACCATACTTATTGTTGCTAAAGCAATTTTCATTGGTCAGTTTTTTTGGAGGTCTTTTGCCCAAAGAAGCATTGTGACTTTGTCCACCGGGAGTTGTAAGGTAGTGTTATTGGGTAGCATTGATTATACATTGGCTTTTGATTACTTAGGGCCTCCTCTGAGAGGACAACTTCCTCCTTGATTACACCTATAGGGGCTACATGAAACCTGCACACCAAGGTTAGTTGTAATGTGAACAATCTACATGATGAAACACCCCAAGCTTTGAAGTTTTTGCTTAACGGCCACTTGGACATACCAAGAGAAGGTTGCCCTAGGGATACCCAAGTTTTTCATGGTATAAGGTTATGGCTAGCTTCCGTGGAGCTTGATTTCTTTTCGTGTTTTTCAAAATGGAAATTCAAGTTAAACCCTAATATGTTGGGTCATTGGATAGATGTTTGGGTTTTATTGTGAGAGGGAACTCATTGTGTAAAAATGTGGCAAGGGGGCTACCATTGGAGTCAGCAAATTTAGGGCCTCTCCCAATTGGAGGTGCATCAATGTCTCCTAAGATGCATATCCAATCAGTTTACTCCTAGGGGCTAGATTTGGATTACACTTCTTCCTCTCGATCACTATCCAATTATTTGTTAGAATTCTGACAAACATAAAGGGACAAGATTCGTGCACTTGTGTTAAACTCAGTGGTGTCTAGCACCTCTCTATCCACGGGGTGTGTTTTTCCTATGCAAAGATCCACTTTCATCATTTGGACTTGTTTTTAGAGGTAGATATGATTAGCATCCCAATCTTATATCAGCCTACATTCTCACATATATGGCTATCCAAGTATGGCATGGTAGGATATTTCCTAAGAAAAAAATGTATAATCAAGAAGGATTCTGCAAAGTTCAGCCCATATGTTTTAACTTTAATGACCTATAGGAATCTTGTTGGTTTGGATGTGGTGCCATCATCAGGCAAGTTTGACCATTATGTTTGTTTCTTCGTTGAGGATAACTTTGGGTGCTCTCACTCATATGGCTATCTTTAATACTTTGGTTGGAGAGGTGAACAACATGTGGATCGCAAGGATGTAATGATGTGGATTTGGTTGGGGAGCTTATCAAAAGTGGGAGTTGTGGCCCCTACTTTTATTGATTTATAATATATCATATTGTAGTCAAACTTTTTGGTTTAGAGATTGCCAAGAAATGCACATGAGAAACATGCTTCCACATCACATGTGGTTAACTTGAAGAAGAAGATGATTAAGGTCGTTAACACCCTTGTTAAGTTTAACACTACATGTTAATTTAAGAGCATCTAATTTAATAGGCATTGCTACCTCTTTGTCAACCTATTGAAGATATTGGTGGTGGCATTGAAGGAAACCACTTTACACTAAGGGTCGTGGTTGGTCAACACTATAATTGTTGATATTATTAATGATAAGGCTATGAAGGCACATGGTTCTCCTAACAAGAGAACTTGTGTTCTCCTGCAAGTGGTTTATCTGATTCAAAATCTTTTTCTTTTCTTTTATTTTTCTCCAACACTTCTACTTTCTTTCTTTGTCTTCTTTTTCTTCATTTACTCTAGCTCTTTTTGCTTTCTTTAACTCTTGACTCCCTCTTTCCCCTTAAAAGAAAGCTTTGATGTTTATATTAACATGATGATGGCAAGCCCAAATTTGATCCTTTGTTGTTGGGCTCATAGTATGTTGTAGTTGTCTCGCTAGTATAGATTTGACCATTAGAATGTTGTAACCATATGGATGAGAGATTATTACTAGTGAGGTCCTCCTCTAGTACGCTTTTGGGGACCAACTACACTCACTTGTGTGAGCATAAGGTTACCTAATTTTGGGTTTAGTTTTACTTCATGGGACCACTCTAGGGGTTTGTTAATGAATGGCAAGGGCACACAACATTCTTAGGTAGACAAATATATTAGTATCCTTATGCTTGTAGTAATTGGGCTGAAACTAGCCATTGTTGAAGGATTGGTTTGTTATTGTTTTTACCTTTACTTGATTGCTTTTTGGCTTTCTTTAATGGTCTTTTGGGGATCCATAGCTCTATGTAGCCTATCAAATAATCCTTGGGTAATGATGTTAACCCATTTCCATACCCCCACAACTTAGCACTACCTAACCTCTCCACATAATGGTGCACACATACATGTATATGCATATTATCACTTTAGTGCATGTATCCTATATTGTTTGCCATATCATATTTGGGTGACATTGAGCTTCATGTGTATATCTTTGTGGACTCACCTATGCTCTCCATTTGGCAATGTGTATATGGGATGGACCTACCTTTTCCTATATATAGAGAGCATGGTTGAGGGAGATCTCATTCCCCTCTAGACCAAGTTGTGGAGTCCATCCTTATATATGCTTGCCTAGATTAGTGAGTTAAGAGGTTTTATTTCCTCCTTGTTCTCTTAGGAGTGGAGCTTAGTGTGTTGAGCGTTGGGTGTAGCTTGCTCACTCTTGAGCACTCCCCATGTGTGAGAGGCTTGCGATTGAGAGCTTGTGTGAGTTTGCCTTCATCTCATTGCCATTTCCTTGTCATTTGCTTGAGCTAAGGCTTGTGAGAGTGTCACTACAACAAATGAAGAGCACAACCACGTCAAGAGCCACGTAAATTTAAAAAAATCTATATATGGAAAAAATCATTCACGCAACTATCAACGCGGCTATGCACACAGCTACAACAGCATCAATAATCGTGTAGTCCTTATGCTTATGTGTAATGAAAAAAATATTCCCAAGCACCCAGGGGTGTACCATAAACAAGTAAAGAAATGAACTATGAAAGGCAAGTACTGTTACCCTGAGACGAAGATAAGTAGGCAATGCATTACGAAGTTGAGCTTATGTTGCAAAGATAATTTACAAGCATAAGAAATATGTGTGTTAATAAGCTTTATGCATATGGCTTTATGTATAAAGCTTTATGCATCAAGCCTTATGCATATGGATTATGTATTAAGCTTTAAGCATACAGCTTATGCATAAAGCCCTTATGCTTAAGCCTCTATGCATAAGGCTTAAACATTATGCCTAAGCCTTATGCATAGAGGCTTGGTGCTTAAGCCTCAAAGCTTTATGCATAGAGGCTTTTTGCATAAGTCTTACATTATGCCTAAGCCTTATGCATAGAGGCTTAATGCTTAAGCCTCAAAGCTTTATACATAGAGGCTTTATCCATAAAGCCTCTATGTATAAGGCTTAAACATTATGCTCAAGCATTGAGCATAGAGGCTTTATGCATAAAGTTTAAACATTATGCTTAAGCCTTGAGCATAGAGACTTAATGTGCCTCTATGCATAAGGTTTAAACATTATGCTTAGGCCTTATGCATAGAGGCTTAATGCTTACGCCTCAAAGCTTTATGCATAGAGTCTTTATGCATAAGGCGTGCTTTATGCATAGAGGCTTAATGCTTAAGCCTCAAAGCTTTATGCATAGAGGCTTTATGCATAAGGCTTACATTATGCTTAAGCTATGAGCATAGAGGCTTAATGCTTAAGCCTCTATGCATAAGGCTTAAACATTATGCTTAAGCCTTGAGCAAAAGCCTTTATGCATAAGGCTTCATGCAATAAGCCCTTATGCATGAAGCCATAAAAATGAGTAGCAACGTTGTAGACTTTCATCCTTATGGTAGTTAAGTAGCTCTAATTTTTAATTTTAAAGTTGAAAACTTAGATTAGTAGCATACATTGTGTGTTCTTCACACTAAAGATGGCTCAATTGATGTGTCATAAGGTTGACCTGCCCCTTCCATATAAATACAACACTTGGCAATCATTGTTACCATTTCTCTCATCTACTTTCAAGTTCTAGAGAGTGACATAGTTGTCATTTCTCTTATCTACACTCTAGTACATATTCTAGAGAGGGACACACAATAACTTCTTCCTACTTTGTAAATTTCACTCGATGTGTGCATCTACTCCACTTTCTCTCCATTTGTATATAGATACACCAATGTTGCTTCTATCTTGTTTATTATGTTTGGATGGGTGGTTGGGTATGTGCATTTTGTGGTTGAGGGGGAAGAGACTTTCTTGCAATAGCTATATCTTGATCCTATGAACTTGTTTAAACGACAGATTGTTAATGATAGCACCATCTACTCCGCTTGATTTTTCTTTTGGGGTTAGCTACACTCATTCTGACAATGAAGTTGTTTTGGCTACATGACAAAAGATTGAAGTTGTCTTGGCCTTTTTGAAACCTATCATATTAGTTAACACCAACCAAGGGTAATATGCACACAATCCGTGGAAACTTATGACTCGAGGAGTGCACCCTTGTGTAAGATACAAAGCCTTCTCTCTACAAGTTCATAAGACTCTAGTTACTTCCATCTTCAATGAATTCGAAAATACATGCAAAGATATTCGTTCCTCAACTAAGGTCTATGACAGAGCCCACATGGATGGGCTCTACATTTAAAGCTCTATATGACCTCTGCCAACTGAGCCCATTCCTCCCAAGGACCACACACAAGATTGAATCCTTTCAGACACAGTCCAAATGTGTTGGGCAGTCTAATTATTGAAGATCAAAACTTATATAATCTCATTGTCACATAGGCACACCCCTCAAAACTCTTGGATATCATATGAAGCTGATTAAAACATCGACGCTATCCCTGCTAACAATGGCAACTATAATACCAGTACGTATACATCTAAGAGCCACATAGGTAAGTGCTATACCACTCTATGTATGTGGGCCAGTGTCATATCTGAACACTTTCACAGCCAAGTTGTTAATGTAAGAGAGCATTTTTAGTCCAACTCATGGTCATAAGTTCAGGAGTATACCAACCGCCAGACATTCTGTGAGGACACAAGCACTTTGTGAGCTTTCCAATTCTACATGCAACAGCATAGCTTCTAGTCAGGATCCATCATGAACACACGCTGCCAATTCCATAGGGGACTTTATCTCAGCAGTGGATCATACAGAAAGTCCAGGGCAGATTACTAGAACCAAAAATATTATGGGGATGCCTGAGAAACTTCAACACCATCAACTAATCATTTGACTGGAACAGCTTTTCACAATGACAATCATCGGTGTCGTGTCCATGAGACTCAGGCATCACAGATAGTTCAGTCAGAATCCATAATCCATAGTCAAGCTTTGAAGGAAGACCCACTGGCATTCAAAGCTAAAAAATGGCTCAGAACAATGGAAAAGAAAACAGCAAACCCATATACACCACCACTTCATGGACACCCGTAAACAACAACACTTCATGGACATGCTCAAAATTGTGCTGATACATTCGATTATACCATTCTCCTACAAAATCTCTATCTCATCTTAAATTAAATTTCATACACTTATCGAATGGAAGACAAAGCAGCTAGCTTAGCATCTTTAGCGGGAACAATGGAATGTACAGCATTCCCACGAAAGTTATTGGCAAGCCACTGTAATCTTAAGCCCAAGAGTGCACCACAAACATTGGGGATTATACAAATGCAGCATCTAAATTGCTATCACTGCCTTGGAGGTTTCCTCTCTTTCTCTCTCGCCAGTTTTCACCCCATACTCTCGCCTCTGCCACTGCTCTCTCACGATCACTGGCACTATTTAAGCTCCTGCTAGCTTGCCCAGGGCTACCTTTGGACCTAACCCATTCTTCGATATCTTGCTTTCTACTAGGGTACCCTTCCTGCACACCATGCTCAGCAGCACTGAGTGTTCCATTCATTCGAGAGCCCCCATTATCTCTGACATAATTGTCTGGTGAATTGGAGGCTGGGGATCGTGTCCCCACTTGTCGAAGCATCCGATTGTCCGGAGAGTACCGCGTGCCAGCCTGCCGCATTACTCGATCACGATTGTCAGGCGAGTTTGAGGCTGGAGATCGGGTACCACCTTGCCGGAACATCCGTTCCACGAAGCCGCGTTCATCTGCACCCTGCCGATATCCATTGCTCAGCTTTCTTTCTCTCTCCTTCTTATCTCGAGAAGGTGAAGGTGAGAACTTGTTGACAGGATGAACTCTAGGGTCATAATTTTGTGAAGCTAGATAATTGAGAGCTGTGACCACATCCCCAATCAGAGGGCGGTTTACTGCATCTTCTTGCAGGCACATAGCAGCAACTGCAATTGCTTGGTAGAGCCCCCTAATAGGATAGCATCCCTGAAGCAAAGGATCTGCCATTTGATGATACTTCTTCCTGTCTTTGAATAATGGCCGAGCCTGCAAAATTTGTGAAAGGCAAGACTAAGTTAGAGATGAAAGCTATCAACACAATTCTTTGTGCGTGCATGCATGCACACGCACGTGTGTTTTGTGGGGGGATTTGTGCAAATACTTCACTTCACTTTCAAGATAAAATAGGGGGTAGATAAGTACCCAAGACACTAGATTGTGCTCTCCTGAACCTCGAGAGTTGTCAATGGCCTTCCTGCCCGTGATTAGCTCTAGCAGGACAACCCCAAAGCTATACACATCCGACTTCACAGTCAGCTGCCCAGTCATAGCATATTCAGGAGCACAATATCCGTAAGTTCCCATAACTCGTGTAGAAACATGTGTCTTGTCTCCTATTGGCCCTAGCTTTGCAAGGCCAAAGTCGCTTAACTTCGGATGGAAACCCTCATCCAAAAGAATATTAGAAGACTTGAAGTCCCTGTAGATCACAGGTGGATTAGCTTTATCATGTAAACACTCCAAGCCTCTTGCGGCGCCACATGCTATTTTCATTCGTGTATTCCAATCCAGAGATTCCCTGTCAGATGGAAGATCTGCCAGCCCAGCCGCACCCACCCATAAAGCAACAGACATAGAAAGCCCTGAGAAACTAAAACACAATATAAATGTGCTTCCAACCAAACAGCTGCATCTGCTGTCTCACGATGCCATACCGTGTAGATGATCTTCTAGGCACCCCAACGCCATGTATTCGTAGACAAGAAGCCGTTGATCACCATCTGCACAATAACCGATTAGATTCACCAGATTTGGATGGTGCAGTAGACTGAGCATGAGGACTTCTACAAGAAATTCTCTGTTCCCTTGAAGCCCATTTCGGTCAAGTTGCTTGACAGCCACAATCTGCAGCCACATCATCAAAAAGCACGAAACCCTACTCAAAAACACAAATCCCAGTCATTTCAAACTGCAAGCATGCTTACTGCATTGGTAACGGAACTTGCCTGCCCAGAGCTCTCTAAACGCCCCTTGTAGACGCGCCCAAAACCACCTTCGCCTATCAGACAATCTGACCTGAAATTTTTGGTGGCCGCAGCAAGCTCACGGAAGGTGAACGTTTGTGCTGCTATGTGCTGACTTCCCTCTTTAGAAGAGTCTATAGCCTCACCGCCCTTTGACTTCACCTTATCTGCACAACCAACTCCACAGTTTGTAAGCAGTCTTTGTTCTTGCAATGCCCAGAGGCCGCACTTTACAGTAGATATGGACAATCTATGGCATGACCCTACAGCACATGCCATCAAAGAGAGCGTTCTGTCTGCATATAACAATGGGCTCAACAAGTCATCAAAACACATGCAAGAGAGGCATGGATCTCATGATATGTTGATGTGATCAAAAATTTAGGCAAGCTTAAGGTCAGTAATGATCGTATTAAAAACTTAATCAGGTTGATAGATTCCATATCATAGGCACATTGAATACTTGATAATCTATGATATGGTAATTAATAGGTTCAAAAATCTTATAAAACACTTAATAATCTATGATATGGTAATTAATATGGCCAGATATCATATTGAATCTAGATTAGGGTAATTGATAAGCAAACAAAATACTAAATTGATCATCCATGATGGAGTTAATCATCATGAGCCTTAGAACTCCATGGAAATGGGGGTAGAAGGGGGACTTTCTAGATCTAAAACCAGTGGAAACATTCAGTAAGATCTACCACAAAGGTCCATTTTCTTTAAGACCCATGACTGCAAACTGAAGAAAAAGACTGTCATGATGGGCTTACCTGAGGCGCGCTTTTGAAGGGATGCAGATGCTGTGGGATGCACATAAGGGCCTTCATCTTGCAGGTTTAATGGCTTCTTATCTTGTTTCCGTATGTTAATGCAGTAAAAACAGCCCATTTCCTACTATAATTTAGTTCTTCAAAGAGCACCCGCCTGCATCTCTTTCACGCATCAATGGCTTCTTGTCTTGCTTATCTAAATCCAAGAAAAACAAAAGGACAATACAAGAAAGCAAAAAAAAGCAGCAAGCGGACGGCGAAGCAACAATCGAAGGGGGTGAGCAGAAGAGGGGAAGAAGCTTGGACCAACAAGATGCACAATTTAAGCTGATCAGAAAAGAGATCCCTCAAGAGAAGAAGGGGTATTTCTCAAAGGAAAGACAAATGCATGGAGAGCATATGGCAAAATAATTTCAGTACTAAAAGATCTATATAGTACAATAAGATCTATATAAAATATAGTTACATATGCCATATAAACATATACAGGCATCCTTGTAAATCATGGTGCTGGGGGGTGTGTGTGTGTTTCAAAGTGCACTTACACTTCAAATTTCCTTTGAAAAAAAAAAAGTATAAGCATAGCAACACAATGCTACCAGTCGGGTTCGAACCTACGACCTCATGCAAGGAAACCAAAAACCCTGACCAAGTGGGTTAGCACTTGTTGGCTATTTAGATATTATTTGTTTATATATTGTGGGTATACGGGGGTGTGCGTACACACGCACATGTGTGGGTGTGTTTTTTTGTGTGTGTGCTTGTGTGCCTCGTGCACGTACACTCACCCCTATATCTCAGTGTCAATGTTCTCGCATGGTCATCTCAGATGTTATAAAATGTTCCAATAAAATCTTATCAACCACGAAACTTTTATACATGTATTTAGAATTTGTGTACATTTTTATAAGTCCAAGTGACCATTGATCTCTTTGAGTAGATTCTATGGTTATAGAATTGAATTTGGGATCTCACCTTTTATACACCATAAGGTAGTCTCTCTTTATGGAGTTTTCTCTTTTCCCACCATCCAACATGGTATGTTTGAATCGGTATATAATATATATAAAAAGGTGTGGTGGGCATGTTTGAATCTTCTTTTAATACAAAACAATTAATGTGCTTTGAATATCAGCAGCCTTGAGAGCTCTTCCAATCTTCTCTACATAGTGTTTAAGCATTTTTATTGCCATTTTGTTTCAAAAGAGATCTTGCAAGTCTAATACACTCAAGTTGTTGAGATAAGAAAGTAAAGTTTTAGTGTAGATGAAGTAAAAAATGGTCGTCTAAAGCACCATTCTACAAGAGGAGGCACTAGATCCTCCTCGCACAATGGCCATAATAATAGCCATTCTAGGCCATTATGGAGGGAGGAAGTGACATGATGCTAGGCGGCATGAAACAAGTTTATGCGGAATCGCATAGTTTAGTGACATGAACAATTTCTAAGCAAACTTTTGTATTATTCTATCACTTTTTCTTCATGAGGGTGTGGGAGGGCTAAGAAGTGGGGTTATCACTTCTTGTACATAGAAGTGGTGTTATCACTTCTTGTACATAGAAGTGGTGTTATCACTTCTTGTACATAGAAGGGTAGCACAAGGGGTTGCTACCTAAATTATTGTAGTGCACAATTTTTCATGTTTTCTCAAATGGGATAGGTACAAAATGACAAATTCTTTTAGGAGAACCTTACTAGTAAAAAGCAAACCCTTCAAATAGTACATGACTGCAATGGTAGTAAAAGGGGTGATTCCTAATATGTATAAGAGTGCATGAAAGACGAGACATGTAATGGTACTCTGCATATGCAAACACAACTCTCCTCCTTTATCAACCACCTTTGGCTTCATGTGCCTCATATGTCACATCTTGGTCAATAGGAGACAAAGAAGAGTGGTACTCGTAGTTCATTAGGCTGCATAAGTTTGTTGTAATGTATATTCACCTATGGTTTTCTAGATAAATAAAAAACACATGTGAGATCAATTAAGCATGCCTTTATCTTTCTCTCACCTTCCATATCTATTCTTAACCTTTATCTTTCTCTTGACTTGCATATCTATACTTAGCATTGGCAGCAAAAAAATAAAAATAAAAAATTGCTTTACATTCTACATCATTAGTGGATACCAAGGGCTTCTAAATGAGTATGTTCTCTTCACAATTTATGCTACACACTTATTACATGCCAAAGAGAGAACTACATTCTTTGCTAAACAAGAATAGAAAATACCCATGCTTCCTTTAGGAAGGATGCTTTAAAAGATCATCTCTTAGAAGGGTAATTTTGATATTTCAATAAGTGATGTATTAAGAACCTAGGAAGGATGCTTTAAAAGATCATCTATTAGATGGGTAAGCTTGAAAATTTCACTATGTGATTTAAGAAATATTTATGCATCTTAATGTTTATTACACTATCCTAGGTCACCAAATTGCATCTTAATGTTTGTTATACTATCCTAGGTCACCAAATTGGATTCAACACACAAAAGCATCCATTAAAAGGAACATATAACAAACACATGACCTTAATATTAGTTTTGTAATTTAGCCAAAGAAGTTCCTTCAGCCTTTAAAAAAGCACAAGGCTAATTTACAAATTTTGAAGAACGACAAGTCAAATGAACTCAAACATACATGAAATTACATGAGTGTGTTAATCATATGCCTACATATGGCGAGACTTTTTAACAATAGTGTATGTAGCAACTTTATAACTTTGAAAAAATACAAAAAAGGCTTTAAATTGTTGTAATATCCTTGCTTTTGAAGAGAAGTAAGAAAAAGAACATTTTAATTGATGGAAGACACATGTCAATGGTTTTTGTAGATATAGAACGTTTATATTATATTTGTAGCATGCTCGCTATATGAAAATCCTATACAAGGGATATCTTTAAAAACCCCTTTGTGTATGGATTTTAAAGTTTTAAATTATCAATTTGTAAAATTGAAGGTGATAAAAGTACAAGATTTATGAATATTTTATTTTTTTCTCTTATGTGATTTTTAAAACCACATTTCATATTTTCTTTTTTCCCTTATACATGTAATTTTCTTAATCCAAATTCATAAGCAGAGCATTATTAGGGGTTATGGTGATAAATCTTGATTTTGAGCTGGGTAAGGCGCATTAGAAATTTATCACAAAAATAATAAATCATATTTAAAATTTTAGAAAAAATAAATCTTGGGGATTTTTTTGATGGGTGAAATTTTACACTAGTATAAGTGGCCATTCGAGCACCAATTGTAACCTTAGTCAATTAGGGACACCTAGGTGTGCACAAATTGTAACCTTATTAATATAAGGGCATCCAGTAGAGATGATGATGATATGGTTTTAGTGACCTTGAATGGTCTTAATAAGAAATACAACTAATTTTACACCTCCATTAGAATTTAAGAGAATGGAAGAGGCCACTCTAGAGGCAGGGGTGCCAGAGAGGCCAAGGTGGTTGGCAAAGAAATCAACATGTAAATAGCATAGACTGCTATTAGTATGGCAAACCATGGCACATGGCACATGGCAAAGGACTGCTATAAAAAAGCAGAATGATACCAAAAGAGGAAAGTTACAACAAGAAAACTATGCATCAACAAGTAAACAGGGTGATGATACAAGTGAGCAGTTGTTTGTGATGCAGCACATCCTCAACTCCACGAGAAGAGACATGTTAGGATTATGAGATATTTGGTATGTGGATTCTAGTGCATCTAGCCACATGACCTATTATGGTGTGGAATAGTTTAGAGATATGTAGAAAATGAAAAATCAAGATATATGGAAAGATGTGATGATACTGCGCATCCCATTATGCATGTTGGTAAAGTGACATTGTCTATATAGGATGGCAAAATGAAGTTCTTGATAAATGTACTTCATGTTTCAAATATTATAAAGAACCTCGCTTCTATTGGACAGATGATTGAGTAAGGTCTTTAAGTGAGGTTTAATCCTCATGTGGAAGACTTTGAAAATCAGTACGGCTTGAAGGAAAAATCAGAGAAATTTTTTAATCCTTTATTACTATGGTTGAAAATGAAATTGGCTTAAAAATTCAAACTCTCCATTCAAACAGAGAGGAGGAATATATCTCCAATATATTCAAAGATTTTTTGGCACAAAAAGGCATGAAGTATTAGTGTATAACTCCTTATACACTATAACAAAATGGTGTTACTAAGAGATAAAACATGACTCCCATGGAGATGGTTAGATGCATGGTTTAAGGTTATCAGCTTCCACATAAGTTTTGAATAGAAGCGGTTCTTTGTGCTACCTATGTTTGCTAAAAATAGATGCCCCACTAAAGCTTTAAAGACTACACTCCTTTATGAGGCTTGGTTCAATCGAGAACCTAAGGATAAACACATGTGTTTAACCTTGTTTTGTATATACACGTGCTAGCACATGCGTGTTTTTGGTTATTTGGTATATGCCCATGTGCTAACACAAAGAATAACTAAGCTTGATGACAAGGTAGTAAAGTGCATTTTTATTGGTTATAATGCTGAAAGAAAATGTTATCATCTTTACACTTCTCTCACTAAGTAGATTATTATCAGTAGGGATGTCATTTTTACAAAGGATTTTATCTATCCACCAATGATGGAATTCAATAAGCATGTCTATGCCAATTCTGTGGGGACATGTTTGCTCGGGGGGGCGGGGGGGGGGGGGGGGGGTCACTCATAAATATGTAAGCGTAGCACGTGGGTTCAACAGAAGGGATTTTAAAAATCCACTTTTTACACTTTTTTTTACGTACAGAAGGGTACCATTTAAAGAGGGTATTCACAGGTTAAATAGAAAAAGGGTGTGTTTTATTAATGAAAAATTCATAGGTAAGGGATTTTTAAATTAGGCCTTGAACGCACATGATACAGAGGGTTTACACATAGTGAACCCCCCGAGCATGTTTGATGGATTGTTACCTGTGCTAGTTTTTATTAATTCTTAGCAAATTTTTCCTATTGATCCTTATTTGTTACAAGGGGGGAATGCTTAAGGAATTGATGCACCAACTTCAAATTAGCTGGAAGATGCAATAAATGCTAAAAGATCAACAAATCAATGAATATAGGGTTATGCCTAGACAGGTAAAAAGAACATTGTAAAAATATAGGGTTATGCCTAGACGGGTTAAAAGAACATTGTAAAAATATAGCAAATTGTCTACTCCTTTGGAGAGTAGAACCAAATCCGATGCTGCTCAAACCAATGCTTTAGTAGATATTGTTGAGTTTACATTTCTTGGTTTTCTACATAATATAGATGAACCTGAGTCTTTTGAAGAGGCTCAATAAGATCCAAATTGGGTGAAAGCCATGAAATTTATTCCATTTATAAAAATGGGACTTGGGATTTAGTGGATCTACCACTTGGCAAGGAAGCTATTGGTACTATGTGGGTTTTTAAAGTTAAGACAAAGGCAAATGGATCTTTTGACAAATTTAAGGCTGATTTGTTGCAAAAGTTTATGCCTAGCAGAAAGAGATTGATTATGATGAAACTTTTGCTCCCACTTCCTGTATGACCAACTATCTGATTTGTTATTGCTTTGGTGGCAGCCCTATCATGGATGGAAAGTGCACCAATGGACATCAAAACAATGTTCTTGAATGGTGACCTATAAGAAGAAGTTTATGTGAGTCAACTAGTTGGATTTGCCTAGCCTAGTGTAGTTAAGAACAGAAGGTATGCAAGCTAAATAAAGCTTTATATAGTTTGAAACAAGCATTGAGAGTTTGGTACCAGAAGATTCATGCCTATTCGACTAGATAGAGATTTAAAATAGTCCTACAAAAAGCACTTTATATGTAAAAAAGGATAAGCAAGATTTTCTTGTTATCATTATTTATGTAGATGACATGTGATAGGCACCAAAATGAGGATTCAGTACAGCCTTCAAGGTTGACCTGGACTCAAATTTTGAGATGTTAGATCATGGTCTTTTGCACTTGAAACGGGACCTTTAATCTTCTTGAAGGGAATAATCAAAAACTCATAAAATACATCAAATATTAAAACAACTACGTGAATTAAATTGAAAAATTAAAGCATATAACAAAACATAAGACAAGAGAAAGAAAAACATCACCATCATGGGTGCAATCTTCCCCTCCCTTGTGCGTGGCCTTCCCCCACACAAGAGTATTTTTTTATTAGCTTTCTTTCCACCAAAAATAGGCCATATCCCCAAAATATACAAAATGTGCTTTTTAGAGAGCACGGCACTCTTCTTTTACAAAAATAGAGTGTCAAATATTGGGACTAGGGTAAAGCCATAGGCTTTAATAAATTCCACATTATAAATGTATCTTTCCTAAAGTTCAAAATGGAAAAATCAACTACTAAGGTTACAAGCTATGCTTGTAAAAATGAATGTGATGCACATAAGAAACATTCTCCTCGATATTATTTATTAATCCTCGTAATCTTCTTGACCTGAAAATATAAGCCCAATTAATAATTAAATTAATCTCACAAATATTAAACAGGCACAAACCATAACCAACTCATGACTACCAGGCGTAAGTACTTCCAGGGATCACCCTGCCAATACAAACCTAACTGAAATAATCATAGACGGCCCCAAGCATGCGTCATATACCGCACGTATTAATATTTATAGTGGTGTCACCCACGATATTAACCTAGCCGACATGACGCAAGAGTAACCTAGGCGTCCCCAAATTACTCAAGAGGAGAAAATAATATTCTTAAAGAGGACTTAAAATATATTCTCATAACATCCCTCTTGCTTGAGTTTGCAATTGTCCTCAATTGTAGGTTTGCTGGGTTTGAAAAGAACGAAGGATCTCAGGATAAGCTCGGAAAAATTTCTCGGCATCCATTTTGCATCTTCTTGAGGATGGTTTTTGAATGTCAAAAGATATTTAATTAACATGGATCATAACAGTTGACAAAAGAGAAATTTTCACCATAATTCCACCTAGAAAATTAGGGTTGATAATTAAATTGGTAGAAAGAATATTCTTAGATATTTTAGGTGGATAAATCACCAAATTGATATTTATCCAAATTAGATTAATGGAAGGAGAGTATTTTTATAAAAACCCGATATTCTCATATAAAACCATTTCTTAATCTATTATGGTTAGGAAGGAATGAAATTCATAAAGTTGGAATTTTCCTTATGGTTAGAAGTTCAGTAGATTTTTATCTGAAGAAAATCCTTAGGAATCAAAGTTGAAGTAAACCGAATAATTTTGGTTAGACCACGACTATGAGAGGGGCAGCCAGTAAACTACTTGCCCATCTCTCGAATCTGAATCAAGCAAAAACCTCGACCAATTCCAATTCTTGACACAAAGAATAGACTACCGTTGAATTAGAATAGTTTTCCCTTAACCGAAATCACCAAGAATCTAGTTGGAAATTCAGTCAAATGATGGGTAGATTACCTTGATGAGAGATCAATGATGGGTAAATTACTCTGATGAGAGATCAATGATGGGTAGATTACCCTAATGAGAGATCAATGATTCTCATTCAGGAAATCTGGATTACAGGAAAAGGGTTTTGTTGAACCAACCTCGAACCAGGGATTCTACTTGCATAGAATCTCTGTTTTCTTTTAAAGGACTGTTTTACGCCAGAATGCTGGAGGAAGCATTTGGTATGTGTTTAACTAAGAAGAGACTCGTTTGCAACAGCTGGCTGGGGGAGTCGTCAACAAGGGACGTCGCTCGTGGCAAAGCTTGCCGAGGTCTTAACCAGCCTTGGTATGGTTAAAATGGTGTGCTTCCAGTACGCTGGGTGAGGACCAACGAAGCGGTCCCTGAGTAAAGTGCTAGGACACCTAAGTAGGATCCTAGAGGTTCTGACCACGTGATGTACGGGCTCGCGATTGCTAGGACACCCATGCGTACGTCGAGGAAGATATGGATGAACTGAAAAGAATGACTTTTGTGAATTGAATTTTGATATTGGATCTCGTTAGTTGACCAGCTGGTCTTCAACGGAGAGTCTGGATGATATATTTTGTAAAACAATGGACTCAATATTTTGGAGGATTATGATCAGTAATACTATGATTTCATGGAAAGATTGTTTTAAAGATAACCGAATCTGTTATAATGGCAATTTCATATTGGGTGTGTAAGTGGTATGCCTACCTTAAATTTTGTTTGAAGCACCGGCTAGGGAGCCTAGGAACTCTTTTCCTTGGTACCCAGGCAAAACATAACCAAATTTTTACAAAGGAATCCCACCAATATAGTGGTTGGGTGGTTGGCTAACCCATGGGCCATTGGGGTTAGGCTAGATCGGGGGATTCTTGCGATACAAATAGTTATGATTAAGTTACGTTAGTTAGATTAAGTCCTAGGAAGACCCTTGTTCTGTGGGAGGGAATCAGTGGGCGGCTGTGCCTCGCTAAAAGAGAAAAAAAGCGGTGATTCTATGGACCAAGTGCAAATCTCTTCTTTGATCTGACCATGTGACTTTCACGTTTGGTCGGATCAGTTTGGATAGTTAAGAATTTAACTCGTTAGATCAATTCTCCCGTTAGATGATTTCCCTGGTGGAATCGCCCGTGCCTTCCGGGTGAGGGAATTTTTTCGGGCTTGGTTTCGGAGGAACCGTCGGAACCGTCGCGCTAGTCGTTTGTCCGGATATCCGTGGGGCGAGGCCTCGAGTGTGGATCCCTGCCCCACGCGAGAGGCTGACGCTGCTTTCGCCCCGCCCAGTGCCCTCGGGGGGAGGGGGGAATTGCGGAGGGGGCAGGGGTCTCACACACATCGAGCAATTAAAGGTATATTGATATTTGCAAGGCACTCAAGGTCTTGGATTGTTCTTTGCCAAGGGGGTTGATTTAAAACTGTAGACCTTCGGTGGTTCCAATTGGGTAGGTGATTATTGTTAAGATATTGAGCTTAACTAGTGCTGCAGATATTTAGTAAGAAAGTGCTAAGCCTAGTGCTAATCACATATTAAGCAAATGCTTAAGGAGGCTCATAGTAATCAAGAAACTCCATAATGCTAATTGCACACTAATGAGAGGTACACAA
The DNA here is from genome assembly GCF_041138505.1 of Cibotium barometz. Lineage (NCBI taxonomy): Eukaryota > Viridiplantae > Streptophyta > Polypodiopsida > Cyatheales > Cibotiaceae > Cibotium > Cibotium barometz. Next base: position 39,416,926 of record NC_141074.1, on the reverse strand, counting down.
GATATGCACACTCAACCAAATATATTTACCTTCTCGGTACCTCAAATGTCTCCCAAATGAGCAGTAGGAGAGATTCCACCCCATAGGAAGATTGATGTTTTAGATGTCAGCAATTTGGACACAAAATCAAGGATTATCCTAAACAATCAAGACCCTTTTCACTTGGCCTGAGCAATCAAGGATTATCCTAAACAATCAAGACCCTTTTCACCTGGCCTGAGCAATCAAGGATCCAAATTCTGAAGACTAGTGCCCTTAGTATAGAGCAATCAAGGATCCAAATTCTAAAGACAAGTGCCCTTAGTATAGAGCAATCAAGAACCCCCACAAAATCAGTGAGAACACAAGAGGAAGAGCTTCTACTCAACTAGCCACCTCCAAGGCGATCACTATAAATAACCTCATGGAAGAACAAAGACGTTGAATCCATGTAGCCATTGAGCACCAAGGTCCAAACACGCAGTTCTTTTTGTAATTAATTGGGTGAATTTTTTTGGCGAGCATTTTTGAGCGAGTGCTTTTTCATGTTCAGGGGAGTGGTCTCTCTCTCTCCACTTCTTGTCTACTGCTCTCCCTCTACTGTGATACCTACAAGATGTTGAGAACTACACACCATGGGCCATTATCATTGTTGCAACTCATTTACAAAGACACCATATTATGATCTAAAACTTCCATTACATTCTAAATCAAATTTTACAAGACCACAACATTATATGACAAACACCTACTTAAACACGCGCAACAATACATGAAAGCATGTGTGTACACAATGTTATTTACTTCCATGGGCCTCTATCATTATTGCAACTCCTTTAGACAACACCATATTATAATCTAAAACTTTGTGTTGTATTCCAAAGCTTATTTACATATCACAACATTACATGGCAAACTATGGCCAAGATGTTGAACACATGACAATCATTGCTACTTCTTCACAAAGACACCATATATAGAGATGCAAAAATAGAAATACTGTAGCATATTATGACAAACACCTGCGACTATGTTGAACACATGCAACACTATAGGAAAGCATTTTGGGCCTCAACTATCATCTTCGCCTTCTCCGTCTACCCTAAATTTGCAATGAAGGTGGCAACTTCAGCTCGAAGAGGAGCCTCCTTTTCCTCTTGAATGATGCCAAAAGCTCTCCATATCCCAATGGTTGTTGCTACTTTCACCTCTAGTATGTTCTTGCTAGCAAGGTCTATTGCTTTCTCTATTGTGAGCTTCTTGTAAAGCTCCTACACTTCAGATGTTGTTTTCCATGCTTAATAAGGGCATCCAATCTAGGTTCCTTTTTGAGGTGCATGAAAGATTGAAGAGAAAGGCTTAAGATGCAAACATAGGATTTTTGGATGAAAAGATGCAGGGGAGAAGAGATCTTCAGCTCTTACAAGCACACACACTCTCACACAAACCCTAGAGGAGAACACACAAGGTGAGAGGCTCTAAAAGTTCTTCTTCTTCTTCACATAACAAAAGAGGTCTACAAAGAAGATAAAGTGACTAACACACATAATAGAGCATATACAAGCGGTCCATAATGTGAACATGCTAAGAGGAGTGAGTAGATGTGGACTAGTCGATGTAGTCCAGCTGTCGAATCTCTGGCGAAGATATGTCAGTGCTAGCTACCAAACCCGCAAGTGATATAAATGTTGAACAGACATGCAGGTGCCTCATGAGTGTCAGCTCATGTTGAGCTTGACATCTCAACACTCCCCCTCAAGCTTAACTCCAGCTTATGAACTCCAAGTATATCTTGAAACATGTGGAGCTTCTCAGCTCCCAAGGCATTCGTGAAGATGTTAGTAACCTGATCCTGTGTGTTGACGTAGGCCAAGTCGATGTCGCCTGCCAAGACTCTCTCCCTAATAAAGTTGTAATGTACCTCAATGTGTTTCATCCGCGCATGAAAAATTGGGTTCTTGGCCAACTGTATATTGCTAAGATTGTCACAATATATGACAACCTTTATCTCCACATGTAACCCCAAATCAACAGTATCTTGCGTAAGCAAGCTACCTTACATGCTGCCACCGCTCTGCCTCTATACTCGACAAGGCAACTGTGGGCTGCTTCTTGCTGCTCCATGTCACACAGCACTCCCCAATGAAAACATAAATCCACTGGTAGATCTCCTGTCTAAGATGCTACCTGCCCAATTTGCATTCTGTGTACCCATATAGCTCCAATGGTACACCTGTTGCATAAAATAATGCATAATCAAAAGTGGCCCTCAAGTACCAAAGTGTGCGTCACACACTGTCAAGATGTGGTTTTTGCGGAACCTGCATAAACTGACTCTCTAAGCCAATAGTGTAGCTCAGATCTGGCCTGCTGATCATGACATAGATCAAACTCCCCACAATCTTCCTGTACATAGTGGGATCCTCCAACACATAACCTGCATCCGTACTAAGCTTACCATTTTGATCTAATGGCACTGAGATTGGCTTACAATCAGCCATCCCATACTTGGACAACATATCTAATGCATACTGTCTTTGTGACAACCAAATACCCTCATGTGTGCGAATGACCTCAATTCCCAAAAAGTAGTGCAGATCTCCCAAATCCTTCATCTCAAACTTTCATTTGAGAAGACTTTTCACATGCTCAATCTCATCCAAGTTGTCACCCCCAAACAATAAGATCATCTACATTTATGGTGATGATCACAATACCCTTATCACTCTTGCGCACATACAAAGAGTGATTTGCATCTGCCATATGAAAACCAATAGTGACAAGATACTCAACAATCTTGTTATGCCATGCTCGTGGAGCTTGCTTCAGCCCATACAAGCCCTTACAAAGCTCACACATACTTTGGGTGACCTGTATCCTCAAAACCTGGTGGCTGATCCATATACACCTCTTCTTGCAAGTCACCATGCAAGAACGCATTTTGTAAAACCAGCCTTTAGTTGCAGCCACCGCAATCACAACTCTCATAGTTGCCATCTTTGTAACTGGGGCAAATGTCTCCTCATAATCAATCCCATGTGTCTACGCATATCCTTTGGCTACCAATCTAGCTTTGTACCTGCTTATGCTACCATCATTGTTATGTTTCACCTTATACACTCACTTATTACAACCAATTTCTTTCTTGCCTTTAGGCAGTGGCACTAAATCCCAAGTCTCAATGCATCCATCTCCTCATCCATAGCTTTCTCCCAACATACATTTCCAATAGCCTCATCAAAACATGTGGGTTCTACAACCTGCACAACTTTTGCCATATAAGCGTAGTGATGTGCCACATAACCATCATAAGTCAACCTCTGCATAGGGTTTTTGACTCTTCCAGATCTTCATAACTTTGCATTCATGGCTTCCATAGCCTTCTTCACACCAGGTGTCCTCATTGCTAGAATCCCAAGCTCCTCATCAAGGCTCATCTCCGAGCCACTAGAATCTCCATCAACAAGAGAATGCCCTACAGAAATATCAAGCATACCAAGGGACTCAACCACTTTCTCTTTGCCTTTATGTGATGTACCAACTACATTTTCAAGATTGGTATCATGACGCAGCCTGCCACTCCATGGTCTATTAACGGAACCGCTGGATGAGGACTCTCCTGGTCCACTCAATGACTGTGATTGCTGACTTGCATTCTATGTAACCACATTTCACTTACATCAGCCCCAACAACATCTTTTTCAGCAACATACTAGCTACTCATCTCATCAAATACAATATCCTTGCTTACCCTCAATTCATGTGTAGTAGGATTATAACATCTATATCTCTTTTTCTCAAGGGAATGCCCAATAAACACACATTTTTCTGATTTTGGATCTAGCTTGGTATGAAACTCATCTGACACATGCACATATGCAATACATCCAAAAACTTTCAAGAGACAAATCAGGTTTCTTGCCAGTAAACTTCTCATCTTGCGTTACATCATGTGTGGCTGCAGTAGACGTTCATGATATAAACTGCTGTAGACACAGCCTCAACCCAATAGCTATGCGGCATATTCTACTCTGCCATTAATGCTCGTACTATCTCTGCAATGTGCCTATTTTTTCGCTCAGCAACTCCATTTTGCTGCGGAGTGTATCTACATGTAAATTGTCTCGAAATGCCATTCTTTGGTAAGAATTCAGAGAACTCATTGGAGAAGTATTCTCTCCCTCCATTTGACCTTAGGCACTCACATGCTTTCCTGTCTATTTTTCAGCCATCACTCTGAAATTTTAAAAATTAGTGAACACTTCACTCTTCTCCTTCATGAAGTACACCCACACTTTCCTCATGTGGTCATCAATGAATGTTACGTAGTACCTGTAGCCACCCATATACATAGTCTTTGCAAGACCCCATACATATGAATGCACAACATCTAGTACATTCTTGCTCACATTTCTATCATGTGGAAATATATGTTTTGTTTTCTTTCCAAATTGACATGCTTCACAAACTTTCTGCATACCTCAACTTAAACTTAGGCAGCCCTGTCACAATTTCTTTAGTCTGCATAGACTTCATTCTTTGCACATTTACATGCCCAATTCTCTTATGCCAAATGCCTATATCTGTAACAACTCTTGAACCATTTGCAAACATTGTAGCACTCACTTTAGGCATATTTGTATTCAATGTAAATATTCTTCCCACTTTGTTGCCTTTTTGCAACCAACCTGCACTTATCTTGAAAGTCTTCTACATAACAACCATCAGGGTTAAACCGGACCTGCAAACCCAGCTCAATTATCTGGCCTATAGAAACCAGATTCTTTGTAATGTTCGGAACATGAAGTACATCTGCAAGGTACTTCACCTTACCATCCTGTATAGACAATGGCACATCTCCAACATGGGCAATCGGATGAGCAGTGTCATCCCGTATTGATCTTCAAAGCATAATCATTGATAGACATATTCTTCTTCTGCACAATATGAAGCTCATTCTTCAACTGAATCTTCCATGCCTTGGTGTTGGTTTCATACAGCTTCACCAAGGTGTCCCATGCCTCCTTAGGTGACTTGGCATCCTGTATATGCCCAATCATAGTGTCATGTATGCTGATAGAAAGATAATGCATGACTTTCCTTGCTCCTTGATTCCAATCCTTGAATTCTTTTATATCTGCAAAACAGTTGGATTAATCTCCGGTATCTCCGGTGCCTCCTCATGTTCACCTTCAATGTAGTCCTAATACCCTTTTCCCATCATGAAATTTGTCAATCTAAACCTCCAAGCATGGAAGTTGTTCTTGTCTAGCTTCTCTACAAAAATCTGGTTTATTCCATCATTCGATATCTTTTCTACAACACAGATTTACCACCACAGCACTCTTGCTTGACCTACATAAACTGTTATGTTCTATGCAATGGTACTATACTGCACCCAAACTGTCTCAACAAGTAACCTCAATTTGCATACGTACACCCAATGGCAACTTTGAGACCTCTTTGCAGTACACACAGTGTCTGCACAGCTAATTGCCCTTCCTACAGTTCCAAAAACAGAGTTCTTTAGAGAATCGAAACTTACCCGTAATGCCCATGAACGTGTGCGAATTGAAAAACGGAGATTCAAACGTGCCCAAAATGCGTTTTTGGCTCAAATTTTTTTTTCCACTGTAGCTCTATTCCCATGAAGAAAACTCCTCAATCAGAGTTCGTTTGCCGGTGCCTCTCGAAGAGCTCCCAACAAGGGTGTAGTAGCCAACACAAAGGGGAAGAGTAGATGATGCTCTTACCCTCGTACCACTTCCTGTGCTTCTCTTGCTTGCTGCTCAGCCCTTAGCATGAACAAGGCTCTGTTACCATGAAAAGATGTAGGGGAGAAGAGAGCTTGAGCTCTTGCAAGCACACACACACTTCACACAAACCCTAGAAGAGAACACACAAGGTGAGAGGCTAAAAATTCTTCTTCTTCTTCTTCACACAACAAAAGAGATCTACAAAGAAGATAAAGTGACTAACACACATAATAGAGTATATACAAGTGGTCCATAATGCTCTCTCTAGACATTTTCTCTCTCCAGGCCAAAACAGAGTAAAACAAGATCTTTCTTCTATTTCAGAGAGGGGAATAATTACAAGAACAAAAGAGGAGGTTCTTACACCTTTACACCCCAAAAGCTAGAGGGAGGAATCTTACAATCATGATGTAATGATACAACTTCGCAAAGATTTTTAGGGGCGTTGCTTGCAATCTTGCACTGATTATGTGTATGATTCCATGGAAATGGCATGCCGTGTGGATGGACTGGGGACAAGATAGTATAGCTTCCATTCAATGGTATGGAAGTTTGTTCAAGGGCATGGTATGAGATGCATGGTATTCGACCTACAACATTTTATAGATACAGGGGTCAGTTTTGAGAGAATGGTATATGAAGGTCAATGCATGGAAACAAGGGGATTATAAGAAAGGCATGGGATCACACTAAACTAGGAAGGGAAATAATTCAAGAATTTATACAAAACAACTTTGAGAAGATGCCTCACAAGAGCAGGACCATGACAGATGGTTCTAGGGAAACCCAACTAGTTATTCCAGATGTCTACAAGCAGGTGGACATTTTGAATGAGGTTAATATGACATTGAAGAATATCAATCAAAAAGAAATGTCGGCATCAACATTTGGTAGGATCTAGAATATAGAATTCAAGCATGTTAGCCTTGCCAAAATAAGAGAGTTTTCAAAGTGCACTATATACAGTGGAATAAAGGATCAGTTGTTGTTGGGAGCCACAAAGTGCGAAGATGAACACAATAGATTGATGCATCAAAGAAAGGTCCACATTTTGCAACAACTTAGTTGTAGAAATCTCTACTATGCTTGGAGATTGACCTCACAATTAAATCCTAATAAGTACTTATGCAAAATACATGATAAGATGGACCAAAAGAAAATAGTGATCTCGAGATTGAAGGTGCGTTCCAAGGAGATAGATAAGTCAACACAATTGCTAGTGTCACTAACATGAATGATAACTCATGGACATGGAAAAGGGCACTATGGACATTTTGCTATCAACTTATGGCCATCTAATCCAAATTTCACAATAGGTTCTCTTGCCTTGTGTCTACAAAACTTTGAGAGGTGTGACATACATGAGTATGGAGATCTTTCCAATGATGGTATGCCCAGATCTACTAGACATTGTTGAATGCTTTAAACTCTAGAAAGGTTCTTGATCAACATTACCCACATGAGGGTGGATATATGGAAGTTTGCTCAACTACATTGAATGATGTTGGGATAGCAACAGAAGTTTTGAACACAAATCCCATTTTAGAATTCAAGAAGTTTCCAGAGAATTTGATGTTGCAATTGGACAATTGTGCATCAGAGAACAAGAATTGGTATTTGTTTGCCTATCTATCATTATTGGTTACCAAAGGAGTATTTAAGATGGTCCAGTTAGGATTTCTGATGGTTGGTCATACATATGAGGATATTGATGCAATGTTTAGAAGTTTTTCTGAGAAAATAAGGATTAGCCAGACATTCACCTTCCCACATTTAATGAAAATATTCAAGTATAGCCAAGTATCTGCTCCTCCAACCCCATTCTTGATGTCAAATGTCCTAGACTTCAAGGGATTCATTGATGGGTACTTGTCTGATGGACAAGATGTGCTAGTGGGGCACTCAAAACCATTACAATTTAGATTCTTCATGCAAGAAAAGGTTCCAGTCATGCAATATAAAGTGCATCCTAAATCCATTGAATGGCTGCCAAAGGATGGTGGTATTAAATTATGGAAGAAGGATAGTGATGGTAACACAATACTACCGACAAGGGTTCCATGTGTCGTTCCAATGTTTGAGTACATTAAAGATCACTTAGAGGTGGTAAAAGGAATCAAGGATTACATACGATATTGGAAAAAATGGGCTGATGTTCAAGGATCTGATGCAGATTTCACCTTGTACATCAGCCCAGTTATTGAGTATTGGGAGGCCATGGGCTCAGGCACTAGAGAGACCAAGTGTCTAGGACGGAGGCTTCTATTAAAACTTTTGGCCAAGAACTCTAGGCACACATGCGGATGACATAACTATTGATATTGATGATGAATTCTTAGGATTGGATGAACTTGATGATCACTATCGTGGAGCACAAAGTAAAAGGCCGAAGCAAGCTTTTTAGCCCATGGTTGATGTTAGAAAGGGAGACTTTGTTCTTATTCGACCATCAAAACCAATATATCCTATATAGTTGGGTGTAGTGCAGAGTAACATAGATGCCAACAGAACATCTGAAAACTACAAGAGGATTTTAATACAATATTGGGCACCAGTATGCAAAAAGAGAAATGTTAGTGATGTTGAGGTTTATAGAGATTGTTGGAAAAAATTCTAGATGTGTAACAAGAAGGATCCTATGCATTGGGAACTATCAAACACGATAGTTTTTGCGTGGGTCACTAAGGGGCAAAAAGTGCCACAAAAGATTAAGATTCCAGCAAAGTGTGTGCGCTAAGGCAAAGGAGAGTTTGGCAACATCCGAGGACTGTGATGAAGGCCAACGAGTTTAGATCATTACAGTACTAGTTGGATCTATGTTGGTCACCTTTTGTTTATGAGTTAGTACATGTTAGTCTTCTTCTATTTAGAATTTGATTATTTTTTATACTTTTCTTTAAAATTTCATGGATATTTTCTTGGCTACACTGTAGCTTAAACGATGTTTGTAAACACCCCATATGTGTTATTAGCAACCTTGAGTAGCAACACTTTCTCTTTCAAATTTAATGAAATTACCAAATTCATCAAAATTACCAAAATTAATTTAAAGATATCAATTTCATTTTTTTCAAAATGCATGGATTTTTCCAAATGCCCTAATATGGACTTTTGCATATGGACTTTTGCAGTAGTAGCAAGATTTCATGGATTTCTTCTTTCTTCCATTTAAAGCAATCCTTCGTCAAGTGTCCCTTTTTCTTTGTAGTAATACCAAGATTTCATGGATTTCTTTTTTCTTCTTCTTTTTTTTCTTTGCTGAGAAAGCCTCTAAAGTAGATACTTGTTGATACCTTCTCCCGCGCTACTTGAGCCCTTATATGCCACAACTCTTGTCTCTTCCATTACAAGAGATTCTGTTACTACTAAATAAGCGTTAAGTTAGCTTGATTTACAAAATGACCCCTACCACTTGATCATAATGACCCCTACCACTTGATTTACAATGACCCCTACCACTTGATCATAATGTGGTGGTAGAGAGGAAAGTAGGATAAAAACTACTTCCTCCTCTTATATGACCACACCTACACCACTTAACGGAGTTGATCACACTAATGTTATTCACATGATTAGGTACCACGTTATCTTTGTCCATGTCCATACTATAAAGTTTGTTTTTAAGAAATAATATGTGATGCTCTACATTGACTTGACCAAATACTCCCTTAAGTCTAACCCAAGTCTAATTTCAAAACTTTGAGCTAGCCACTTGGTGTATTTGAGTGTCAACTAAACCATGTATAATGTAAGATAAATCCTTGGAGTCTAAATTCTCTCACTGTGTCCCCTCAAGATCTCTACCACTTAGTTTTCTTGATGTGTCATTGAAAATGCCCCACATATCTTGATCAATCAATGCCATTTGCATCTTAATAAAGACATCAATAAGAACTAACTAGTGACGGGTCTGTTACTAGATGGGCCACTTTATGGGATTTCCCTAGGGCTAGGGATCATAAGAGGTGCCTCAAACATGCTCCCTAAGAAACATAACCTAATGCTCCACCTTTGGCATTTTTCTAGGAGTGGTGGGTTCTCTGATGGGCCACCCTTTGGGTGGGATCATTGGGGCATTGGATGATGCCTCTCCCAAAGATAATGTACACAGTGATAATGTATTGGGTCAAAGGGATGAGTTTGTAGAGTCATCCTCACAGAAGGATGTTGCATTAGGGTAGAATGACTATGTTAAGTCCTCCTTACTTAGGATGGATAATATGCATGATAAACTTGGTATGGATGTATAGGATATGTTACCATCTTATGAGGCCTTATAGGATGTACAATAGGATATATGCCATGATGCCCTATGGGAACCCATGCCATTGGTAGTGGAATGCTGCAGTATTATCATATTCGCAATAATTGTCACGCATTATGCATGTATGCAGAGATTGTGTAAAGTAGACTGTGTAGAGTCCAAGATAGAGTGAACATGTTGACATTGGACTTTTCTCCAAGGATACCCCCTCCTACTATAGCATTATGGGAGGTGGGTCTAGACTCTAGCCAAGTAAGTCCAAAATCAAAACCTCCTCTTTACCCCATGAGGATTATCTCAGGAAATGTGAAAGGTCTAGGGAGGCTTCCCACGTGTAATAGGAAGCACCTTGTTAAGGATCAAATCCACCCTGCCATTATAGATGGACCTACGGATGGTGTTGCTCCTATAGGAGCACAAATTGGATATGCTTGAGAACTGGTAAGATCCTTTCTAGACACAGTTTTTGGTCCTCTACATAGGGGACCAAAGGTGGGGTGTGCATCTCAATGTCAGCATCACTTTTGCCTCATGTTATTGGCCATGGTGTTATCATACCTGCTAGAGTAAAATGGATTATGGTTATGCACGCGGGATAGAATTTGGGTATCTTGAATATCTATGCACCTAATGTGCAGGGAGAGAGAGTGGCCCCCTAGGGCACCATCATAGAATTGATGCCCCCTGGCTAATCATTTGAGGAGACTTCAACATGGTTAAGTAACCCTTAAACAAACAAGATGGACATGAGGGTAGAACACACCCCTTGGAGAGAGCCTCCTAGGAGAGGGTGGCCCTCTAGGGCACCATCATAGAATTGATGCCCCTTGGCTAATCATTGGAGGAGACTTCAGCATGGTTAAGTAACCCTTGGATAAAAAGGGTGGCCATGAGGGTAGAACACACCCTTGGAGAGAGCCTCCTAGGAGAGGGTGGCCCTCTAGGGCACCATCATAGAATTGATGTCCCCTGGCTAATCATTGGAGGAGACTTCAACATGGTTAAGTAACCTTCGAACAAAAAGGGTGGCCATGAGGGTAAAACACACCCCTTGGAGAGCCTCCATGGCTAATCATTGGATTATTGGAGGAGACTTCAACATGGTTAAGTAACCCTTGAACAAAAAGGGTGACCATGAGGGTAGAACACACCCCCCTTGGACAGAGCCTCCTAGGAGAGATTCATAATCTCCTTCTATGGTAGTGATTGTTGGACAAAGGATGATTTCTAGAGGAGGCCTAACTCTTTATCTTATGCATGGCATAACCGCAAAAAAGAAAGGTTGGATGCATCTTTTATCTTACTCATGGCATAACTACAAAAGCAAGGTTGTTTGCATCTTTGCACAGTTTGATAGATTTGATGTGGATAACTGGGGCCTAGAAAGAGGAAGCTTTATTTCCATCTTACTTGATAGTACAATCAAGTCAGATCACTTCCCAATTTTCTTGTGCATCAAGGAACTTGGAGAGATAGAAGTGCGTACCTCATGTTCACATCCCAGACTCTCTCTTTCAAGATGGAGAGACCTCCTTGGATCTCAGAGAGATTTGGAGGCTTTGAGATGATCTTGACCCCTAGTACAGACTTGCCTTGGCCTTGGGGAGGGCTATCCAACACTATCATTCTATTGCCTTGGCCAAGAATGAAGAGGAACTATACAAGGAGAAAGCTATCATAAGACATAGGTTGGCTGCACTTCAGAGGGAATATGAGAAGCATCCCGAGTCCCCTTGGGTCCCATATTTCTTGTCCATTGTTAGAGCTAAGTTACACGTTGCCATGGAGGCAGGTTAAGTTTACATTTCAATGCGAATCACTCATTTTGGACTCAGATGGGTGGTAGATGAAACAAATTGTTTTTTTTCGGCACATGGAATTATACACAATGGGGATAATTTGAGATACTTGTAGGATTCTTAGGGATATTTTCACACTAATCCAAATAAGGTGAGGAATATTACCTCATATTTTTATCACCTTGCTCTCTATAGAGACCCACTCTTTTGATAGAGATGTTGCACAACAGAAAGTGTGCGAGCACAGGCCCAATCTTATTTACAGATGATATGTACACCTCTTTAGATGCCCCCTTTTCAAAGGATGAGATGAGACATGCTTTGCACACCCTCTCAAAAGGTAAATGCCGAGGGGATGATGGTATCTCTCTATTTCCTTTTGTAGTTTTGGGATTACATTGGTGATTATGTTACTATTGCTCTGTAAGATATGTGCTATACTGGTATGATGACCCCTTTTCTCATAGAGGGTCTTATCCACCTTGTCCCAAAAGGTGGGGACAAGACCACTGTTAGACAATGGAGGCCCATTACTCTACTTAGATCTAGTTACAAAATCTTAGTGAAGGCAATGATGATGAGTATAAGGCTTCAGCTTGTTCTTCAGAGAGTTATTCATGATACACAAAACAGTTTCCTCCAAGGAAGGAGTATTTTTTATAATATCTTTTCATTCTAGGAAGCTATGGATGGGGATGAATCTAGCTAACAATCCCTTGCCATTCTCTTGCTAGACTTTGAAAAATCTTATAATAGAGTGGATGAGGACTTCTTGGAAGGCACGATGGGGCACGGATGGGTTTCTCCCTAGGAGTGGATCAGAGGGGTCTCTTGTATGTATAGGGAGTCCCATAGCACATTTTTGGCCTGTGAGGGCATGGTGAGCACTTTCAGATCTTGTGTTCCATGAGGCAGGGATGCCCCTTAAATCCACTACTTTACCTTATAGTAGTGGAGGCTATGAGTAGGTTTCTCAAAGTTTCCCTAGGGGTTTCATGCCACTTCAAGCTTGCCAATTGCACATAGGAAGAGTTACTAGACTCAAAGTTGGCTTTGGGAAAAATCTAGAGAGTCCCTAGTTTTAGACCTCATTGGGAGATCACCCTTGACATCTTGAGAGCTTTGAGATTTCTGGTAGAGATTATGGCACTTGTACAATGAAACAAAGATTTTCCTCTTTTATTTAGCTTTCTCTACATGGTGGCCTTGCCACTAGCCAATTGACATTGGTCGTTGGTGCTATCCTAGCTTGTTTGAGATATGTAGGAGCTTTAGAGATAATCTACCATTTCTTATGGGAGCGTAGGGAGGCACAAAGGATTTGGATTACAATAGCACACCCTTTTGGAAGGATGTCTATATTTATTTTGTGCTCTTGCTTGGTTGACACATAATCAAGCTCATAACTGAGGTTTGGTTTGAAGGGAACGATAGAGATATGGTCGTGTGGGTTACCTAGGGAGTGGGTTGGTAGTGCCCCTTCTTCAAGGCATGCTAGAGTCAAGCTACATACCTCCATCATAGAGATTGGACATTGTTGCATGGGATATCATTGCTAGCATCAAAACTTGGCACATTTGGAAGGTTAGATGCACTAAGGCCATGGGGGGAGCTTCGGTTAATGATACACAATGGATTTGAAACATCTAGTGTGATATTATCCACATGCTCATGGCCGTTTGGGCGAGGATTCAGGGATCTTTAAGGGCTGTAGAGAGAAAATGTGGCCAACACGTTGTGTGATTATTGGGGTGATGGCCTCTACAACACCACCAACGTACACACAAGAAGAAAACACAATGGGATCAAAATTGAAATCCCAGCTCCAAGGGTACCAATCTTCTCTACACGTATCCTTAGCCCTCCAGCTGACACTGTTGGACACCTTTACACACCTCAAACCTCACCAATCAGATCTAGCTGACACCTCCAGCTATCCTCCTAGGTCAGCACATTGACCTCCAAAAGCTTTGATCTTCCACCTATAAGCCACAACTGACCTCAGCTAACACCCAACTGACAAAAATTCTCTCCAGCTAACACACAACTAACTGTAAACTACTTTTGAATACTGATGCCAATTCCCGTCCAAAATGAGTCCTCTAGATTCCTCTACAATCTTTCATCATCAGATAACCTTAAATCTATAACCTCAAGGCCTCCTTGAACACTTGGCTGAGCCTCTACTTCTGCTAACCTTCCTCTAACTAAACTCAACTAAGAACCCACTCAACAATCTAACATAGAACTCGCTGATTCAGCTGACTCAACTGAATCAAAATATTTCTCCCACATGTCCATCGACTCTCTCTGACCCCCTCAAGTTGCTCTAATCTCAACGAGATATCACACTACAGGCTCTCTGCTGATTATAATCTGACACCAACCAAACTCCTAGATTTATTCAAATATACAAAAACTCATAAATGTCTCTCAACAGCCTTGAGATGTGGGCACCAACATATCAAAAGAAAACACAAAAACCATAGGGCTCCTCCACAAAGGAGACCATAGTAGCAATTTTGCACTAAACTGTCTTCACATTCGCATATAAAACAACACACAGATGACACTGAACAACTACAGTAAAGCATGTACTAGGTTGATTCAAGTCTCTAATAACAGAGGTGCTGCATGGAGATCCTAGGGGACACACCTCCTAACCGACTCTCCGGTCTTCAGCTCTCCCTCCACACCAAAGCGGTCCTCGAGGACACACCTCCTAATCGACTCTCCGGTCTTCAGCTCTCCCTCCGCTTTGGTCCAACCAAACCTCTCACACTGTACTAGTCCTTTTCTCCAAAATCTTGAAAATTTGTAGTAGGAACTCCAGCTTGCCACCTTCGACAGACCTGTAGGACTCCACTTTACTACAGTTTGCGTTCTCCTCCCCCTCAGGTTGTCGCTCTAGACACCTCGTCTTGGAGAGTCTTTCTTGGTGAGACAAACCCACCTCTCTCTCCCTCCACTCTAATCCAACCAAACCTCTCATAGTTCACTAGTCCTTCTCTAAAATCTTGATAATTTGTGGGAAATCCAACCTGCCACCTTCGACAGACCTACATGACTTCACTTTATTGCAGTCTGCAGTCTCCTATCTCTTAGGTGGTCGCTCCAGCCACGTCTTGGAGAGTCTCTCTTAGTGAGACACACCCACCTCTCTCTCCCTCCGAGAGTTTGTGAACACTTCCCAATTCACCCTCTTCTACCCCGTCCTCACCTCAATTCCTTCCAGAAGGTTGCTAGCTTGCTTCCTTCGCTCACCAATGTTGTTAGGCTTTTTCCATTTGCGCACTTGTGCTTTTACACCATTTGGCTACCACGTTTTTTACCACCTTGGACTCACTTTGCACCCTTATATATACATTTATTCTACCTACACATCATGTTTAGGATGGGATCATGATTTTCCTCACAATGTGAGAGAATGGGATCATGGCATTTTTCACTATCTCTCATTTGAGACCTTGTTGGCAACACAAGAGACCACATTAGTTGATATATCCCCCTCGTTTGGTCTGAAATCTTCCTTCTTGTAAATACTTAATAGGATTTTCTCAAGAAAAAAAAGGGCTATTAGCCTTTCCATCTAGAACTGATTCATACACCCATATGGAGATCTTCACACAAAGAGGTTGTTCATTTATTGATCCGGCTCAACATGTCCCTCTAAGGCATAAACCTTGCTTACGACTATTCTAATCAAGCAAGGTCAAATCAAGCCATATGCCCATGGTTATCTTCAATGATTCACTTATTTTTGCCAACTTTTCCTCCATGCTTTAAATAAGAACTCTAGTAAAAGAGGCTTATGCTTTAAACAAGAGAACCTATAAAAGAGGTTTAAGAATCATCCATATCTATTCGTCAATGTCTAGTAAGACCCACAACTTAACAAAGCCCAATTTGTTTAAGAGCTACATGGACCCCTATACCAAGTGCATGATACAACTTGTCCTAAATTCTTCCATTATTATCCAACTCGCAGTGATGAAAGGAAATGTCCCAAAGAAACCCTAGAATGAAGTTACACTAATCTATAAAGAAAGAAAGGAAAAGCTAGAGAGAAATAATTAGATATCAACAACTAGAGGCCCAATAAACTAAGGATAGGAAGTTCTAAACTTAGAATAGTAGCTTGACTAAATCAAATTAAGGAAGAGCTAGAGTTTAAATTGAGATTTGATAAAGGCTTAAATCATATATGAGATGATTTAAGAAAAAGTACTCTGTTTGAAACATGAATAAGATGACCCATCTTATTCATGTTTGAAACATGAATAAGATGACCCATCTTAAATTTAGGTTGGATATCTTATAATATTAAGAGTAATATTATTGAAAAGAGAAGGAGAGGCCTTAGAGAAGAAGGAACCTTGAAGTTGACTTACCTTGGAAAAACAACTTAAAGTAGTTAGTTTTTATCTAAGACATTAGAAATGATTATCAAAGAATTGTGCTATGACCAAAACCTTAATACAATGCTAGGTGTGTATGAATGAAAATTTAGTTCTGACCCCAAAAAGGATGAGTGAAACTGTGTTGCCATAAAGATTTGACCTTAAATAAAGTGCTTTTAGTCTAAATTAAGAGTATGTGTCCTTTAGAAATCTGGTGCTATTGGTCTAACAAAAGGATAAGCTTGGAAATTCAGAAATCAAAGGATCGAATAAGTTGACCTTTAGAGACCTTATGGTTTAAAGGATGTATTAAATTATTGCTCAAGGATTATGAAGGTATGGACCAAGGATATTGGATCAAGAAACACGTTTGGAGATTAAATGGAGGACCAAGATTGTCTCATTGGAATTTGTAATAGTTTACCCTGTTTTGTGATGCATGCATGATGCATGGTTACTTGATCATGTTTCATATTTGTTTGGATACTGTTTGTGGAAATTATGAAGGTACCTACAAGTTGATGTGATGCCAGGTGGATGTCATCCAAATGGTGAGTCCCATCTTGACCCATCTCAATTGATGTGGGTGTGCTCTTGTGGCATGTATGAGGACAAAGGCGGCTCTAGAAGTGTGCTATATCGACAGCTCTGGGTTAGGCACATACATTAGCACAAGACTAGTGTGAATGTAACCTAAACTACCTTGGGTAGGATATGGCCATCAAGCGGCTCCTACTGCTCTAGGATGAGAGACTTGCAAGCTCCTCTTGCTTAATGGTAGCACAAGTTGGAGTGCTCGAGGTTAATGGTGCATATCTTCCTAGTTCAAGGAGTAGAGTTTTGGTGCAAGGAGATACTTTTGAATCCATGTAATATTACTTTATTTACTAGTTGTGGATGATATTCCATAGTTACATTATGATCTTCAATATGTATGTTTTTTTAGTACTTTTTAATGTGTAACAGCTTTAAGTTTAACTATCAAAAGAAATTTTTATCATCGTGGAGTGTCTCTAGGAATTATCTTTTCACTACTTCAGTTCCAGGTGTGTGAGTAATGAATCAGGAATATCAATTATAGGTGTGTGCTCGTTCACACTGGCTCCATAGGCCCTACGGTGTAGGCTACACCACTGGGAAGTAAGTGGCACGGCGGACCTGAATAATCGAGTGCTTTCTAAACAAAACCCTAAATTTTGTTTGAAAAAGATTAGAAAAATGAGAAAAACCCTAAAAAGAGAATAAATGAGAATAGAGAGGAGACACAGATAAACCCTAATTTCTCTCATTAATCCATCTCACATAATGTAGAGAAGCTCAATCGCTAGCTTCATTCTCCTTCACCAAAATCAACACATTCTATAAGTGATAAGTTCACACATAACATAACCTAGTACTAATGTCTAGACACACTGGTCCAATTGGGCAGGGCCATTATTTTCCTCACATTGCTAGACTATTGTCCACACATCTAATGCTATCCACCACTGCCAAATGAGCTTGCATTCTCAACACTCCACCTCAAGCTCACCATTTCCATCTCATGTACTCTAAGTCTATCTTTAAAGTACTCATACTTCTCTTTACTAAGTGATTTGGTAATGATATCTATTGCAACCTGTTCTTCTATCTTCACATATGTCAAGTCAACTTGTTCACCTAATACCTTCTCCCTAATGAAATGATAATGGATCTCTATGTTTTTGGTCCTCGCATGATAAACCATATTACTAGCTAATAGAATACTACTCATTGTCACACAATATGTATGACAACTCCTCTATTATTATGATGCTATCCCAAATCACCAGGTAACTTTCTCATCCATACCACTTTTTAGGGGTCCTCACAACTTGTATTAGAGCCTAGGTTGTTTTTTTAGAGATTAAAGTGAGGAGTAGAATATAGAATTAATTAGTGTGATTGTTTTAGTTGGCCAAGGAAAATTATATAGTTTCTTCTTCTTCTTTTTTTGATGGCTCAGTAAATTCCCATTGCTTAAAGGACTAGGATACCTCAGATTATTGAGGAGATGGATCATTGTATTGTAGACTCTTTTAAGCACCTACTCATTTGAGGACCAAAGTCACATCCTTCCTTGATCCACCTTTGTATTGGCTTCTTGACTCAGGAGGACTAATGTTGTTTGTGGTACCACAGCAAGGCAAGGGTAAGTCCATGCCTATTGTAGCTTGACTTCAAGGTTCTGCGAGAATGTTACGATGATGATGGTATTTTGAAGTTATTCACAAGCTAGTATTATGCTCTCTACCCTTACTTCGGATTGTGTCCTCCTTCAGTGTAGATTGTATTGATAGCTTCGGGACTATATATACCCCCAGATAATAGTTATTTCATGAGGAAGATATAGATTTTATATGAGCAGATTGAGTCTATTAGGTCGACTCTGCATTATATAGAAATAATCTTTATATATGTATCAAGATTATTCATATACAATGTAGAGTCGACCTAATAGACTCAATCTGCTCATATAAAATCTTCTACCTTGTTTTCAAATTCTCTTGTTAAGTTAAGTAAATGATATTTTTTTATCTTCATTCTATCTTCTACCTTGTTTTCAAATTATCTTTTTAAGTTAAGTTAAGTAAATGATAATTATAGAATGGCACAATGGATGAGACCAATATAATGGGATTGTCTCAAGAAGATGACATGATAGCATTTACATTTAAACATCTTTTATCTTCTTGAAATTGACACGAGAGGATCATTTTGAAGAGCATGTCTTCCTCCCAACTTGGCATAAATAAAGATAACACTAATGTGTCATTAATGCCACTTATTTTAGTACCTCATCAAGTAGAGATTCTCAGAGAAAATATTTTTGTAGCCATGATTCACTACATATTTAAGTAATCAATAGGCTTTAGATATACGTGTCTGTTCCTAGACCGCTAGATAAATTTTTAGGGCTATTAGTTACTTCATTCCCTAAACCCAGATCCTTATCACTCCTAATTTTAATAATTGTATGTAACATTATAGGACTCTTCATGCTAGAAATGGAGTATTGAATCCTAGACATATTTGAGGAAGAAAAAAGACAGTGTTGCACAAAAATAAGAATTGAAATATAAATAAAGATGGGCATTGTCTTTAAATTCAAAATGTTAAATGTAGCTCGTGATGCATAAATGGCCTAGTGTTAAAACAGCTCATTCAGAATGTTAAATGTATAGCTTGTGATGCATAAATGGCCCAGTGTTAAAACAGCTCATTCAGAATGTTAAATGTATAGCTCGTGATGCATAAATGGCCTAGTGTTAAAACAGCTCATTCAGAATGTTAAATGTATAGCTGTGATGCAAAAATGGCCTAGTGTGTGTCAACAGATCATTGACCATGAATATCAAGTTATTAGCATCATCTTTCTAGTATATAAACGGACGATAAGACAAGGATGGCTACGTATTATCTTGAGTTTAGAGAATACTACTTCAGACAGCCTTACCAAGAACTCTTTATGTGACCTCATTGTTAGATTGATGTAAAGGAAAAATTTATCATTGAGATTATCTTGGATTTTCTTCCTTTCTATGCTTCAAACTTGAATCTAGCAATGATTACTAAGAAAGTTAGTTTAGTTAAGGAATATAGGATCCAAGGAAGAAGTCAGTACTCCCTAGATGAATATTGGTCTAGGTTTTAAATCATTTATGTTTATATCTTCCCTATCAAGAAATTGTATTTATGAGATAGTATCAAAATTTCCACTTGTTTAGAAGAAGGGATTAGATTTCCCTATTGCAATGTAATAAGAATGTATCTAAGCTTTTAAACGTGTGATTAGTTTTTTCAAAAAATATCACCATGAGTCGTGCGGTAAAATCTTCCCATTTGGTGGAAGAACTTGATAGCGATATTTATGAAGCCCTACACTCAGCACCAAGACCTTTTTGTGGTGAAGAAAATAATGATGTTGTGGCCAAAATTATTTGTGATTGTGTTGACGCAATGGTAGGAAAGTACAGAAGCCATCCAACCTAGAGGAATCATTAACTAGATCCAAACTAGATGGTGATTTGCACCAAGTGGGTCTGGAAGGCCATTGAGTTAGAGTATGAATTAATTTTGTGAGAAACCACACTTGGAATCTTGTGGATCGTCTTGTATGAAACAGAGGGCAACTTGCACCATGTGGGTTTGGAAGAAGCCAAATATAAGTCTAATGGTACATTGAATAAGTACAAGGCAAGGCTTTTTCAAGATGGAAGAATCATGTCACGATAAACCATCTAAATCTAGATCAACTAAAATGGGATGATTTAAAGATATATCTGCTCCAAAGGTACTATTTGTTACCAGGTATGAAGAGGACAAGATAAACAAATTCTTGGAATTATCCAAGGATGGTAGATCGATCTCGATACATATCACCAAGATTATGCTAATCTAATAATGTGATTCACTCCATCTATGGATGATACCATATTGCTTAACAAATTTATTAGGAAGCTTGACTTGCCTATAGATAAGCTGGTTTTGAATGCTAAGCCAGAACCTATAGCAAAAGCAGTGCATATGGTGGCAAAAGACTTTGCCAAGGTTTTTTCAAAGAACCCTCAGTCTAGAAGGATGCCCTCAAATTCTCCAAAGAGATCATCAGCCCAGTAAAGAGACATATACAAAGGCTATATACAAAAGCCAAAAAACCACATCCATGATAAAAATGTTAATATCATCGCGTTAATGTCATTGACAAGATCTATGAATCCTCCTAGATAAAATGAAAAGGAATGTAAAGTAACACCAATGATGAGGCAAAAAATGTATCCTCCCAAATTGAATGTGAAACCAAGGAGTCGCCTGATCATAACCATAGATTTTGTGCCACCTGGATCAAAAGGGTAAATCGTATCACCCCGAGTCATTAGCATGTGGCTTTCCACAAGGTCATGGTCTAGATATCCACCAAAGTTGAAGATGAATGTATCGTGATTGTGTGCCGCATCAATAAGTACAAGGCTCTCAAGATGATCTCTTGTAGGACCAAAAATGAATTCCCAATAAACTATATCCATATCAATACATAGGTAACAAGTGTCACAAAATAATACTTTGTAATCCAAATCAATCTCGAATAAAAAACTGATGTATCGTCACACAAGTATAGTATGTCTCCATTAATGGTGCCTTTATAATCATTGGATCTATAAGGATGCCTAAGTCAAATGCAAAGCTATCAAGGTCCATGGGATCCCTATGTATAATTGTACCTCTCCTATGAGGCATCACCTCAATCAAGTCATCACTAGGCTCTCATGCACTATTCCTCACTACTCAAACACATGAACTATATCCAAACAAACACTACTAGGTATGCTACAAGAACTAGGAGTAGTGGTCAAACCATATATATCCCCACATGAGAAAAATTGATATATCATCACAAGTATAGTATGTCTCCATTATTGGTGCCTTTATACTCACTAGATCTATGAGAATGCCTAAGTCAAATGCAAAGCTATTAAGGTCCATGTGATCCATGTGTATGATTGTACACCTCTCCTATGCACTATGCCTAACTGCTCAGACACGTGAACTATATCCAAACACATGTTCCTAGGTATGCTATGAGAATTAGGAGTAGTTGTTAAACCATAGATATCCCCACATGAGAAAACTCTATAGGAATAGCCCAACACATCTAACATAAGAACCTCAAGCCAACGCTCCTCATGGTCCATCATATGCTCATGGGTATCCTATGGAGTATCTCTAACCTTGTATGTAATGCCTAAGTCAAATGCAAAGCTATCAAGGTCCATGTGATCCTTGTGTATAATTGTACCTCTCCTACGCACTATGCCTAAAAGCATTCCCTATCCCCACATCATGAATCTCAACCCATGTTATCTTAAACACTTAACTAATTAAGTAATTAGTCACTAATCTTCATCTTATCCACTTTGTCCTCTTTGTGGCCAACATTGGCTCGCTCATTTCTCCTCAATCTCTCAACTATTTTCAAATGAGCTCAAACAGGTTTGAGATGATGTTGCATGGATTGTTAAAACTAGCTCTGTTGAACCTGAACAATTTGTCCTCATCGCATTTGTAACATTCAAGCAGCTTGTAGCCTTGGAGAGTGATTTAGAGAAGGTAGCTGGGAAATACAAGATGGCAATTGGTAGCGTGGATATTAACCCTCCTAATAAATACAGATCATGTGGATGGATCCATCAATACTTTTTTGGCACATGTATTAGTGAGTAAAGAGAAGGAATTCATGGACAATCGTCGCTACCAAGATTTGGAGCATAGACCATATATTTTGGATACTTTTGACAATAGTGATAGTGATAGTGGTGACTTAGATGGACATGAAGAGCAAACCAGTGCACAAAGACTATTACTAAAGATGGAAGATGCTATTTTTGCAACTATACGATCTTTTTGTAGGGAGGATGAGTATGTTTTTTTATGTATTCGCATATTGGGAAGTGCATGTAGAATGGCTCTTGCAAACAAATGAAAGACAGTGGCAATGGTTCCAAGTTTAAAAGAATTACGTGAGATTGAATCAATGTGTTCAAGATTTGTTGAGGGGAATCTTGAAATCAATTCATGGGCTAGAAGCAAGGAGATGATTCATTGTTTATAAATGAGAAGCTTTTGATAGAAGACCCGCACCAGAGCATATAGCTACACTTACAAAGGAGCATGAAGGGGCAATGTTAGACTTTGTTGATCAACTTCTTCCTGATGATCTAGACACAATAGGTGTTTAAAAAATATATTTAGTTCTCATTTTATTGGTAGGATAGTTTTTTCCATTGTGATATGTAAGTAAATGCTCTCGGAATATCATCAGTTAGATTTTTATGTATGGTACTTATTGTCTTAACTTAGTAGAAAAACTTCTATTTCGTTCTGTAAAATTCAAAGACACTATTATTGAGCTAATTTGACTACATCATAATTTGTTCATTGTTATAAAGTAAAATAATTCCATGCTCACATTAGATCAATTAGACCATGTGTTTACGATTTTTTTATTAACACCCCAAACAAAGATTTGGACACTTATTCAAATTTAATCCTTACATATGGTTGATCATTTGGTATGTCAATAAGGCTACATAAAGTGTATAGTCATATATAAGATTTGGACAATTGGCCACATCTATAGCATTTACATCCATGACATAGATTTGAACAAGTGACTAAATCTAGAAATTCACATCCACCTATAAGATTTGACCTCTAGCATTACCCACCCTTAACATAGATTTGGACAAGTAATTGAATCTAGCCAATAACACCCATGCACAAGTAAGTGAATCAGTGGCTTTTATAGTTCCATGCCTTTTCCCACTAGGCCGCCCGAGAGTAAGTGACCCGAGACGCCCAAAACATAGTTACAAGGCTTTTCTCTATGGATTGGCCAATTGACCAAGATCCTCTTGTCTGTCCTTTGAAGCTCAATACTTGGGAGCGTCTTTAGGGCATTTCCCTCATCAAATGATGAGATTTACAATATCTGTGCCAGCGCCCATTACATAAGTATGCGGATATAGTTGTCGTAGGAATGTGTTAACCAATATGTGGTTAACATACTTTCCTTCCTAATAAAAGATCCCTGTCCCCTCCGCGTAATGAATTTAGGGGTACTAGCAGCGGAAGTAGCACTTCTTGTGCGGGGCAGGGTCCCTCACTCGGGGCCTCGCCCACGGATATCCGGACAAGAGACTAATCCCTCAGTTCTTCCAAAATGAACCCGGAAAAACTTCCCTCGCCCGGAAAGCACGGGCAATTCCTCTAGGATATTTTTACTCTAACATAGTCAAGAGCCTTAACTAGCTAAACTGATCTGACCGAACTCGTAAGTATCATAGTCAGATCAAGGAAAAGACTTGCACTTGGATCATAGAAACCAACGCTTTTTTCCTCATTAAGCCGTTGATTCTTTTCCATAGAACAATTTTTATCCGAGATTTACTTCATCTATCGTACCATAACAGAATTGAGTCTCATTTTAGGGATCCATCAGTCCAGCCTAACCCCATCTAGTCCCATGGGTTAGCCAACTGCCCAAGTCAACTTCCCAACCACTGTAGTGATGGGATCCATTTAAGAATTTGGTTAGGTTTTGTCCCAGGTACCAGGGAAAAGAGTTCCCAGGCCCCCTAGCCGGATATTCATGCAAACTTAAAACTAGTCACACCACTTACACACCCAATATGAAATTGCCTTTTTCACAGATTCAGCTGTCTTTAAAACAATCATTTAATGAAACTATAGTATCACTGATCATAATCCTCCAAAATTAATCCTAATTTCCAATTTTTCCTTCATCTCGGTGTACTTATGGCATCATTGGCAACCAGAATGCTCACCACCTGTCCACTCAGGGGCCTTTTCAATAGTTCCTAGCTCATAGTACCCGGTAATATATTCACTTATAAAAATCAAAATGGAATCTCCGTCAGCAAGATCAACCAACAGATCCATATAAAAGAGCCATGGACTCATCCGTTGAGAACCAGCAAAGTCAATCAACCAGATCCATGCCCGAATTCAGAAAACAACTCTTACTCCTTGTTCCAATATCTTCCACGGCGTATGTGTGGGTATCTTCAGTGACTCCGAGCCCGAGCACCGTATGGTCAGCACCCTCTAGAATCCTTCGCAGGTCACCTAGCACTTAACTCTCATAGGCCGCTTCCTTAGTCCCTCATCCACCCTACCGGAAGCTCACCATTTAAATCAAACCGAGGTTGCTGAAGATCTCGGCCGACCTTGCTACGCGAGACGTCCTCCGTTGACCCTCCGTCAGCTGTTACAACTTTATTAGATAGGTCTCCCCACGACTTCATTCACAAGACGGTCAAACTGCTTCCCCAGCAAACAGTCATTTAAAAACAGGTCATAAATACAGTTTCTATAATGAACTCTCGTCTTTCCACATTGTTTCACATCAATCCTCATTTATTTCATATGTATTCCCATTCTCATCACATCATTTTCCATCTCATCACATCTTTTCTCATTTATCCCCATCAGATCTCATCCACTCGCATCTACCCATCTTCACATCTCATCACATCATATTCATTCACATCACATATCACATCTATCCCAATTTACATCACATCTCATTCACTCACATCCCGATTCACATGACATCACATCTCATTCATTCACATCTCGATTCACATCACATCACATCTATTCACATCATCACATTCATTTACATCACATCCATTTACATCCATCACATCACATTCATTCATATCCATCACATTCATTCATTCATATCCATGACATTCATTCATTCATATCCACCACATTCATTCTCATAACCATCCCATCACATGCATTCTATCCACATTATATCACATGCATTCTATCCACATTATATCACATCACTTCTATCCACATCATATCTCATTCATACACATCTCATCTCATTCATCCACATCTCATCTCATTCATCCACATCCATCCAATCGTTCACATGTATGACTACTCACATCTATCCATACATTCATATCTATCACTTCACATCCACATATATTCATGTCACATCACATTCTTTCACATACACATCCACATCCATTCTTCACATACACATTCACATGCATTCTTCACATACACATTCACATCCATTCTTCACATACACATTCACATCCATTTTCATCACATACACATCCACATCCATCCACATTCATTCATTCACACTTATCTGATTCACATCACATCTCATCATATCTATTCACATCACATTACATCCATCCATTCATTCACATCTATCTGATTCACATCGCATCTCATCACATCTATTCACATCGCATCTCATCACATCTATTCTCATCACATCTATTCACATCACATCTCATTTCTATGCAAGTTTTCAGTTTGATTTTCTTTTGAATACAAGGAGTATTTCTTGAATCGATATCCCCAAAACTTCTTGATCAGAATTCTGAATTTCATACCAGAATTCCTTGAATTCTATAACCTTGATCCAAAGATCAATTCGAAGGATCTCAAACTTAGTTTCAGATTTGGTGGGAGTTTTGAGTGTATTTTTCTAAACTGGTCACACCTTCTTTCCTCAAAACTGACGAAAGAGTTTGGTCTTGGTCATAGTAGTTTGATTCAAGGTTTGAGTCGGATAAGATTTTTCCTGATCTATCTTTCTCGAAAAGGTTT
The DNA here is from genome assembly GCF_041138505.1 of Cibotium barometz. Lineage (NCBI taxonomy): Eukaryota > Viridiplantae > Streptophyta > Polypodiopsida > Cyatheales > Cibotiaceae > Cibotium > Cibotium barometz. The sequence goes on along the minus strand of NC_141074.1, from coordinate 39,390,546 downwards.
GATAATTCAGTTACTTTTTTCTGAATTTCTTTCTTTGAATATTCACTTAAATGATTTCTAAATTAGTTTACGAATTCCAATGAGGAATAGATTAATCATTTATCTGAATATTTCGATCTCGATAGATTTCTTGAATTCTCTTTTTACAATTCGTGTGAATATAAAACGATAGAAATTTCTCTCTTAGAGTATTTAAATATTCATTTATCAAATACTCATAGAATTTAAACATAGAATTTAAGGAAATTCTAATTTTGATATAAAAATTCTTTATGCATCTATTTATGCAAAAAATCAACTTCAATGGGAATAACTCTTTTATAAAAAAAAATCCTTTTATGCATCTATTTATGCATAAAATCAAATTTAATAGGAATAACACTTTTAAAATAAAAAGAATTTTTATGCATAAAAATTATTTTTTATAAAAATAAAGCTTTTATAATAAAAAAATTCCTTAATGCATCTTTCTATGCATAGAAATCAAATTTAATGAGAATAACACTTTTGTAATAAAAAATTTCCTTTATGCATCTCTCTATGCATAGAAATCAAATTTAATGAGAATAACACTTTTGTAATAAAAAAATTCCTTTATGCATCTCTCTATGCATAGAAATCAAATTTAATGAGAATAACACTTTTGTAATAAAAAAATTCCTTTATGCATCTCTCTATGCATAGAAATCAAATTTAATGAGAATAACACTTTTGTAATAAAAAAATTTCCTTTATGCATCTTTCTATGCATAGAAATCAAATTTAATGAGAATAACACTTTTGTAATAAAAAAAATTCCTTTATGCATCTTTCTATGCATAAAAATTAATTTTAATAATTAATATCAGTGATATCCATGCATATTCATAGGTGAGTATGTACATGGAGTAATTAGAATATTTCTTTTAGAATGCAAAAATGGTGGGAATTACTCTTTTGGAATAACATAAAAACAAACTTTTTTTTCCACAAAATTCTGGAAAATTTTACCATAACCTCCTTTATATGGCTAACCATTTCTCATTTTTATCATTCTTTATTTAACTTAAATTAACCCAAATTAGATTTATAGAACTCTAATCTACATAATTTTCTAAATTCAAGAGAGTAAACAATAAGAAGAGTTTAATTAATCCTTTAGTTAATCTTTCTAGGATTGAGAAAGGTTAGAATGTAAAGAGGAGAAGGGGGTGGCCTTTTTATCAAAGGCATAGAATTTGAATTTAATTCAACATCTGCAAAACATAAAAATTAAGAAAACCATAGATTCTTCATTCAACAATAAGTAAGAAAATTAGCTTACATGGAGCTTGTAAGCTCTCCTTTGGCTTGAGGGATTGAGGGTTCTACTCTTGTTTGAAGGAAGAGTGGCCACCAATTCACTTTAGAGTGGATTAGGCCAAAAACAATTGAATTATTAAAAAATTCAATGTAGATGGCTCAGGACAGGCAGAGTAATAGTGCATAAACACCATTAAGCTTTTACAAAGGGGGAGGCTTCTTTTTATAGGAAAAAGTGAGCCTCTAACCAAACAAACTGATTCTAGAATTTTCCAGATCAGTTTGGTCATTTTTTGACCTTTTTTGGGTTAGTTCAACTTACTTTTTGGATCTAGTTTTGAAATGGGAGAGAGGAGAGGTAAAAATATCTCATTTTATTGATTAAAAATTGGGTGTAATGATGAGAAAAAGGCGCCTACTTCATGAGGGGAGATCCCCACACTGAGGTGTCAAAATTCAGTTTTTTAACTCTTTTCTTTGGTCCTTAGTCCACTCTTCATCTTATGTGAGCATTTACTCATTCTTGGGAGGTTCTTACACCTGCACACCTCAAAAGGGAGGAATCTTACACCTAAATTCGATCGCGTCTTTGTGATCAGTGAGAGGTTGTCGACGCAGGTGGGGAAGGTCTCACTTGGTTGGTTCTCTTGTCTCTCTGAAAATGAGAGGGGGTAGGGGAGTTAGTAAGATGTAAGGAAGTTAGTGGAGTACTAGCGATTATCCTACTAGCCTGATGGGCTCTTATGAGTTTGCTTTCTTGGATGTGCCTAGTAGTACTCTTTATTTTATTTTTTATGTTTTTTTTATTTTTGTCGCCTTTGCGGTGAGACATCCTCATTAGAGGAGTCATATTACTTGACAGAGTAGACTAGCACGGAATACTTAATAACTAGTATCCAAGTGGTAGGCGGTATTATTAAGGAGGGGTTAGTAATACAATGGTGTTAGTAAGCAATTGGCGAGGGGGGAATTCTAGAGGGACAAGGAGGCAATGCACATGGAGACTGCTTACACTCCGAGATGTTGTATGTGAATGGCAATGTACATGAAGCTCTAGCATCGTTGTTAAGACACCAGAATAGGTATCTTGGCTCTTGTGGAGGTATCGGTTTTTGCAGTGTTTTCTCTTTTTCTTTTTGTGGGTTTTCTTCTCTTATGGAGCTATGGGATCCTATGTTGATAGGAGTGGTAGTTGATGGGGCAAGGATCCATAGGTGTTGATAGGAGTGGTAGTTGATGGGGCAAGGATCCATAGGTGTTGAGCAGCTGAAGATGTTATGGGTAGGAAGGACTAGGCATGAAGCACAATAATTGGGGTGAAACAAGGGGGATTAAGAAGATCCAAGCGATGGGTTGTACCATTGACCGGGTTTGCACCCACCATGGTCCCCCATCCAGAGATATACTTGGATGGCTATTTTGTCAATGATGAGGCTTTGTGCAGTGTGTGTGCATAGGACAAAGCCTAGTGAATAAGAATTGCAAGTGTTGTGCATGGGCGAGGGTAAAAGGTGTGCCTATGGTCCTAATCACCTAGAGACCTTTTTTTTGGAGCCTCACGTGGGTGAAGACTTACATGTGTTTATTAATCAGCACCCCTAAAGAGGGTTTTGTACTAAGAGGCCCATGTGGCTAGATTTGTAAAATTACCTTTGAGTTTATCTTTGAGTGGTTGGATAAACTCTACCATTTTTAGCATTGCCCCTTGGTTTGGTGATGAAGGTGAAGGGCGGGTTGGAGTGTCGTGGACGAGGCTCCGTGGGTTGAAAGGGCTAAGCGAATTGAGATTTTGAGTGCCCATGGGTTAGGAGTGGGCAAGTTCGTAGGTTTTTGTTGAGAAGGAGGGGACTTGCTTGCCCGTTGGTCGCCAAATCATCTTCCTCGATTGGACAAGTACTGGCTTGGTTGGTGTGGTTTGGGTGAACATCTGAGGGTTTTGCCATGGGAGCCAAATGATGGAGTTGTCATCATGGAAGCCTTAGGCTTCTAAGAGATCTGTGGGCACCCATTGTGCCGAGTGATGAAGGTCCATGGTTGTCAAGGCTTCTTGGTTTGTGGGGTCGATGAGGCTTTGAGGTAGGCATAGGTTGTCAACGCTGAGGATAGGATTTTGATGGTGACTTGGGGAGCCACAAGTGTGTATGGAAGCCTTGAGCTTTAAGCACATTGGTGGGCACCCAACGTTGTTGGCTTCGTTGTGCTTGGGGTTTCCAAACCGGTGTCCGTGGGGCCTTTTGTTGCAGCTTCCTAGGGAGTTGGTGTGGGGGATTAGCACAGGCAGTATGCTTGGGTAGCCAGAGGCGAGTGTTGCCTTCATAGTAACCTTATGTATGCAGGTGGTCGGGGACTTAACCAACATCGAAGCTGTGGCTTGGGGTTGGTTTTGTGGTTGGCTTTGTTTGATTTTTGCACTTGGGTGGTGGAGATAGCAATTTGGGGATCCATAGTTTTGTTTAGCCATCGTAGAATCCCCGAGCGGCAGGAAGAGTCTTGGGCACCCACCATTGATTGTCATGTGATAAAGATATGAGGTTGGGGTGCTTGCAGTGTGGGTGGTCGAGGATGTAGAGCTAAGAGGCAATGTCGACGAACGAGGCTTGATTGTCATTGTTAGATAGTGTCGACATTGGCCAATCAACCGACTTTGGTGAGGCATGGGGGGGTGTGGTCACAGGGGAGACTGCCGGTGATTAGGATGGGGTGTGAGGGGGAAGGGCAGTCAGGAGTGAGGGTGTGTGTATGATTTCCTCTTGGGAACACACAAGAGGACTGTGGTCTTTTTGCCATTGATTTCCATGGTGGCTATGTCTTCACGTCACTGATTTGGCAGTGAGTGGCATCAATCCACTCTTTTTCCCAATGGTAATCCGGCCTTGGAGTGCCCCTACATCAATGGCATGAAATCTGCACTCCAACTAGTTATTTTCTATAGAAATTTCAGGAATGAAATAGCCAACACTCATTGGATGCATTTCATGTGATATTTGAATGTAAGTGTTTTCTTTTATTAGTGTGTGTTTTTCTAGAGTTTTCACGCCTCCAAGAATAGGAGATTAGTATGGACCATAGGATATATGTGGGCTTGCCACCATTGTAGACCATGTCGGGAGTCCAATCCATATTCTTGGTGGGTTGAGTTCTAGTGGTAGTTCAGGGGCAGTAGAAGACTTACTAGTTATGGTTGGGGGTGTGAGAGTACCCTATGTGGAAGAAATTGGTGGGGGTAGCAGATTGGATTCGATGCACTCCCCATTCCAGAGGATCATTGTTACCTTGCCCTGGGGAAGCTTGATGGTGGTTGTGTTGTTAGCGGAGTTGATTGTGCTTGTAGCATTTTGGACCCAACTTCTTCCAAGGATGACTGCCTCTTTTGTCTTACTCTTTCCTGTTGGAACCACATAAAACTTACAAGCCAATGGGTTAGATACAGTATATACAATTTGTGTAAAGGACCCAAGGCTTTGTATGTCTTGTCCACTAGGCAAATGAATTTTGGCGTGGGTAGTTTTAAGAGATGGTTTGCTCAAAGAGATGGTTTGCTCAAAGAGACCCATGATTCCCATGGAAAAAGATTGTGGCTAGTTGTGGGAGACACCAAGGCACACTTTCGTTGCATGTTTTTGCCATAGGGAAAATCTATCCAGACCCTAAGGGTGGTTGTTTTAGGTTGTGGAGTGACACTTACACTCAGGGTATTAAGCGAGGCAATGACCTTATAGGGTTTATGAAGGGTCTAGTCATTTGGGAGCACAAATTGCGTGCCAAGTTTGCGATCGGGTAGGGTGTCAAGTGTAGCAAAGATTTTCAATAGCGAGTCATGGTCGACTTTGTCACTATTGACAGAAGCAACCATACATGGCACCTACGCGTCATTAAGGGCTTGATGATAAGCATCACAAACAAAGAGCTCGTTGCTCTTGGCGATGGTTATAGAGTCTTCAACAAAGGGAGTATTGCCCATGGGATGTGAGTGCCAGGTATATAAATTGACTTTGAGCATTTGAGACCCTTTGCGGAGGTAGACATGATGTGTGTCCCAGTCATGGATCAGTTGTGTTTGTCGCATGAAGGGTCCACCCAAGATGTTGTCATATGCGGTATTACAAAAGTCCATGACTACAAATGTGAGGTGGAATGTCATGTCATAGACTTTTACCTTGAGGTCATGCACTATGCCTAGGGGTCGTGCAGATTTCCCGTCCGCGAGCTTGATGACCAATGTGCTATGATCAAGGTGTGGTTGGCCCCAATTTTCCCAGCATGTTTGTGTGAGGATGCTTACGCCAGAGCACCTCTATCCAGGATGCCTTTAACCACATGTCCACCATTATATGAAATGGGCAAGGCTACATTTGTGACATCACCTTTGAAGTAGTGGCCCAATGCATTGACTCAAATTGTTGGCGCACCTTTGGGTTGTGGTTTGTGGATTATGGTGATGAAGTAAGTCTAGATGATGGGGCTCAGATGAATCTGAGTGAGCTCCCTCCTCCATAGAGGCCTGTAGTTTTCTTTCCATCCAATCCCAAAGATCATTCCATAAATTTGGACTACCTTTTAACAAGGTGCGCACTTAGGCACTGGTTCAAAATGGGTGACAGTTCAACTTGAGCATGGTATTACTCTAACAGTGCTTGGGCTGCCTCCTCCTAAAGACGTTGCTTCTCAAGGATGGCATTGGGATATGTGGCTAGCCGTTTTTTTCGTTTTGTGAGTTTTTGGGGGGCTGCATGGGGGAGTGGTAGTTTGGCACGATCATCGCTCTCCCGGAGGGGGATGATGTGGTCTTGGTGGAGCTAGTGCGGATGCTAACCTAATCGTCCCCTAGGCCAATGTGTTTAGAGCATTTTTTCTTTTGGGATGTGGCCTTATTTAGCTTGGTCTGCAACCGTGTGACAAAATGCAATGGGACTGTGGATATCTTCCCATGTTGAACGCTCAACATGTTGAGGGAGGGCATGCCTTCAAATGTGGAGTGAGAAACCAATTACAAAGGGAAATATTTAAAGTAATGGCCGATTCCACAACCATGACATTGTAGTGTCACTGGCAACCATTTATTTTGAGGGCATTCAGTCACTCTATGGGGTCCTTGGCAAAGGAAACACAGAAGAGGTGGTTTCCTTGTTTGCGAGTGCACCTATAGTGTGCATAAGTGGTTTAGGGTCCATGTGAGAGACTAGCAAAGGGAGATGATGTGTTAGGGGTGCCTTAGGGGGATGGCGGAGCACATGGGCTCCACATGTTTACAATGGACCTGGTTGGAATCTTTCCATGAGCAATAGGGTTTGCTTGGAGAGGCAATGGTTGGAATGGAAAGATTGGTACCTGAGAAGGTCGTGGTGGCACTATGTGTGAGTAGTTAGTTTGGGGTGGTACCACCGGTAAGGCTTGGGGCCCAGGAGGAGAGGAAGGTAATGTTACAAATGAGCTTTGAGTTGTCATTGGCGCGGTGGCCAATTGCATGGAATAGCTTTCTCGCATGTTGTCATCGAGAAAGATGGCCCATTTGCAAGCCTGATCAAAGGTTGAGGGGTCCTTGACCAACATGTGGTCGTGTAGCCTTGTGCAAACCCAAGAGGAAACGGTCTATTAAGTACTTGTCACTCAATTTTTCCCTCGCTTTGTAACGTGAATCAAGGTACATAATGTGTGCGATGTAGTCGCATAATGTTTCCTTGGTTTTTGTTCCAATTGGAACAGTTGGATGATAGGGCTCCATTTGGGCTCATAGGGTACAAAGCTAAGTATGAAGGCCTCTCTCGCTGCTTTGAAAACACCTTTGTGCCAAGGGTCTAAGGATTGGAACCATTGCATGGCCTTGCCTTCAAGGCTGAGTCCAAGGAGATGGACTTTGGTTGCATTGTCAAAAATTTCAAATACTTGACAGATTTGGTTAAAGACCTCTATGTAGAATATGGGGTCTTCAACGCTATGGAATTTCGGTAGAAGTTTGAAAATTTTTGCCCACATGGGTTGTGTATGTGATGTTTATGGGTGCAAGTGGTGTGACACTCCACTTCCTAGAGCTTTTTGCTATAAGCTCGGAATGTCAAGTTGTGGCACAAGGGGAGGTGGTGTAAGGGTGGGGGGTGGGAATAGATCCATGGATAGAGAAGAAGTTATGTGAGTGTGCTCAGGGCATCTATCCACGTCAGGGTGCATGTATGGAGGGGCCCAACTAAATGAGGGCTCTTCAAAAATCGTTTCGCCCTCATGGAAAAACATGTGTGGCATGGAGACCACATGTGAATGTTCAATTGGGGCCGGGGTGCCGCCGAATGGAATGGGGGACATTGGGGTCATGAAACCATGGCCGAAAGGCATCCATGGTGTGTGGGGAAGCTTAGAAAAGCTTCAACGGTGCACGCATGGTCCTGAAATAGGAGTTTTGGCTCTCTTTTGCCTCGTACGTGAATGCACCCTTAAGGTTAAAAATGGTCTTTTGCGGTGTTTTATGTGTGTAAAAATGACCCTAGTGAGTCGGGGAGGTAGACCATGAGCACCTCTAAAGATTTGGAAATTTTGATTTTTTTTTCAGGAATGGTACATCCGTACGCTTAGGTTGGTACAAGCGCTTAGGAAGGTATGGCTGTGGAAAATATTTTTTTTATATATGAATGGATGAGATATGATGTGGATAGATGAGATGTGATATGATGTGGACTTGGGTAGATGTGGACTTGGGAAGATGTGAATGGATGTGAAGTAATGTAAATAGATGTGAACGTGATGTGATGATATGTGGATGTGATGTGGATCTGAATGAATGTAGATGGATGTGATGTGATATGAATGGATGAGATGCAATCTGGATATGTTGTGATGTGATGTGATCGGGATAGATGTGGATAGATGTGATGAGATGTAATATGATGTGATTGGATGAGAATGGATGAAGGACGATGGGAATACATATGACTGGATGTGGAATAAGTAATGTGAATTGATGAAAAAAAGTGGAATAACAAGAAATGATGTGGAACAATGTGGAAAGATGAGAGTTCGTTAGAAACTATATTTATGAAACCTGTTTTTAAATGACTGTTTTATGTCAAGAATGCTGGGGAAGCATTTTGACCATCTTGTGAATGAGATTGTGGAGACCTAAGTGATAAAGTTGCAATAGCTGACGAAGAGTCAATGGAGGACGTCTTGCGTAGCAAGGTCGGCCGAGATCTTGACCAGCCTCGATTCGATTTAAATGGTGAGCTTCCAGTACGGTGGATGAGGGACCAAGGAAACGGCCTATGAATGAAGCGCTAGGTAACCCGCGAAGGAGCCTAGAGGGTGCTGACCATACGGTGCTCGGGCTCTGGGTTGCCAAAGATACCCATGCGTGCGTCGGGGAAGAAAATGGAATAAGGAGTTAGAGTTGTTTTCTGAATTCGGGCATGGATCTGGTTGATTGGCCTTGCTGGTCCTCAACAGATGAGTCCATGGCTCTTTTATATGGATTTGTTGGTGGTTGATCTTGCTGATCTTCAACGGAGGGTCCATCTGGGTTTTCTTATGTGATTATATTTCTCGGTACTATGAGCTATGAACTATTGAAAAGGCCCTTGAGTGAACAGGTGATGAGCGTTCTGGTTACCAACGATGCCATACGTACACCGATGAAGGAATGATTTGCAAATTGGAACTCAAGCTAGATATTTTGGAGGATTATGATCAGTGATACTATGGTTTCATTAAAAGATTGTTTTAAAGACAACTGAATCTGTGAAATAGGCAATTTCATATTAGGTGTGTAAGTGATGTGACTATCTTGAAGTTTGCTTGAAGCGCCGGCTAGGGGGCCTGGGAACTCTTTTCCCTGGTACTCCAGGCAAAACATAACCAAACTCCTAAATGGATCCTATCACTACAGTGGTTGGGCACTAACCCATGGGATTGGATGGGATTAGGTTAGACTGATGGATCCCTAAAATGAGACTCAATTCTGTTAAGTTACGATAGTTGAAGTAAATCCTGGATAACCCTTGTTCTATGGAAAAGAATCAACGGTTGTGCCTCTTGATGAGGAAAAAAGCATTGGACTCTATGATCCAAGTGCAAGTCTCTTCCTTGATCTGACCATGTAATTTACGGGTTCGATCAGATCAGTTTGGTTAGTTAAGGCTTTTGACTACGTTAGAATAAAATCATCCTGGAGGAATCGCCCGTGCTTTCTGGGTGAGGGAAGTTTTTCTGGGTTCGGTTTTGGAAGAACCGAGGGATTAGTCTCTTGTCCGGATATCCGTGGGGGCGAGGCCCCGAGTGAGAGGCTCTGCCCTACGCAAGAAGTGTTACTTCCGCTACTAGCACCCCTGAATTTGTTGCGCAGAGGTGGCAGGGATCTTTCAACGATTAGCAACTTGGCAAAATTTTCTCCTACAACAATCAATTGTTGTAGCTACATTGTAAACAACATCTAGTGTTGTCCTCTTTGAATTCCCTGTTATTCCCAACACTTTGGCCTGTCTCTTCACCATGTAGTATCTCCTCTTCTTAGTTGGAGCATCAACACATTCATCAATGAACCGGTCATCCATATCATTGGAATCCTCTTCAATGAGGAGCGCTAAACCATCCTCAAAAGGTCCGTTCCCAAAGCCATTAAGCTTAAGGAACAATTGAGATAGCTCTTAGAATAGAAGTTCATCCAGTCCAATGTATCTCCTTGGGCTATGTATAGGTTATGAGGGATTGAACTAGTTAATAATAAAAAATAAATATTTGATCCCAAGAACAGACAATCTTTTGGTCCGTCTTTATGGTGCTGAAATATTTCAAAGATTGATCTAAAATGTAGGTATTATTAAATCAGAATTAAGGAGCGATATATTCCAAAGATCATCTTCAATATAAGGTATGGACATTACGAATTCACATTACAAATTCACAATAATTCCCTTTGGTCTTACAAATGTTCCTACAAACTTTTAATAAAACTAATGTAAGAGATGTTTAAGGAGTATTTGGATGACTTTGTTCTTGTGTTCTTTGATGACATTCTATTAAGCATGTTTGTCAAGTTTTGGAGAAAGCATAGACTCTTTGCTAAAAAGAGTACATAAACTTTCTTTTTATTGATTGCACATTGAATATTTAGGATTCATTGTTTCAAAGGATGGATTCTCAGCTAGTTTAGCCAAAGTAAAAGCTATCATTGGTTGGACATAGCCTAAGTCTATGAAAGAAGTTTGAGGATTTCTTGGTTTGACAGTAGGTTAGTACCGCACATATTTATTCCAAAGATACATCAAGATTTCCCTAATAGCACTTTTCAATAAAGATATACCTTTTAAATGGACTCCAACATGTCAAAGTTCCTTTGAGATACTCAAAACTACCTTGGTAACTAACCCAATGCTGAAATCGCTAGAATTTGGCAAAACCCTTCAAGGTTATTACCAATGTAAGTGGGTTTGCAATTGGGGGGATTTTTATTCAACATGGTTGACTTGTTATGTATGAGTCTCAAAAGTTGAAGCCTCATGAGAGAAATTACATAGCTCATGACCTTAAGCTTCTAGATGTTACTCATGTATTGAAATTATGGAGGCACTACTTTCTTGGCTAGAGATTGACTCTGGTGATGACAAATTATAAAAGTCTGAAATGGATATTTACTCAAAATTTTCTCAACATGCATCAAAGAAGATAGATGTAGACTTTAGAAGGGATTGGCTTTGAGATAAAATGCAGGCCTAGGAAGGAGAATGTAGTTGCTGACAATCTTAGTCAAAAGGTTTCTTTGTTGACAATAACTATAATCTCCCAACCCTTTTCTTGCTGCGATGAAAGAGGAGATTAGGATAGATGAGTTCTTTGTCCCAATTATAGCTTTGTTAAAGTAGGAGAGCAAGACTCTGCAAGAGTTACAGAGAGTTCAAGAAAACAAGGTTGAAGACGATTGTTTGTATTTTAACCAATCACGTGTGTGTCCCTCAAAGGGGTGATTTCAGAAGGATCCTAGTCAAAGCTCATGATAACCTTATTGTTAGACATCCTGGATATGTAAAGATATTCATGGCAGTCAAGAGGGGCTACTTCTTTTAGCCTGGATTGAAAAGGGATATATTAAATCATGTATGAAAATGTCAAAAGATTAAAGATGAAAGAGTAAAAATGTCTGGAAAGTTGCATCCCCTCGACATTCCATAGATAACATGGGAATGCATAAGTATGGACTTTATTACTAGTCTATCATCAGTAAGTGCAAGCCATGATTCTATATTTGTAGTGGTTGATAGGCTGACTAAAGTTACATCTGATTCCAATGAAGAAGAACTTTATAGCATTGGATATAGCCAAGGTATATTTGCATGAAATATTTTGACTACACGGATTGCCCCACATAATCAATCAAGATGCCAAATTTGCCTCTAGATTTTGGACATCCTTTTCAAAGGCAGTTGGAACTTCCCTTGATTTAAGCATAGCTTATCAAGCCATTGTTGAGGGCACTCTTAGAGTCTTTTGTGGTCATGAGACAAAGAGATGGTTGAACTATATTCATTTGGTGGAATTTTCCTATAATGCTTCTCACCATTGAAGTATTGCTATGAGCCCCTTTAAGGCATTGTAATGGAAGCACAAAGTAAAGCCTCAATCACCACCAAAACTATAGCTTCAAGAATATAATATAATCACCATAGCTATAGCTTTGAGAATATAATAGAACTAGCACAAAATGACACTATGCTATTTTGAGGACATATAGCACCATCACCACTATAATAGCTATTTTGACGATATAAACACAAACCACATTGTAAGGAATCCCAATCCCAAGCCAAATAGGTCCTAAACCATCATCTCTTACACCACCCAATCACCTATATAGTACTCCACTTATAGTGCTGCTACATTAGCCCACTCAATACCAATGTGGTTCACATTCTAGTATTGATGCTAACATTGGTACCCCACACCATAGTACAAATCATTAATTATATTTATATTAGTAGCTTTATTCTCGAGATTGGTTGTACCAAGCATTGGACCAAGTCTTTAGGACATCTATCATCAGTAACCACAATAGGGTTACCTTATTGGCTATGCCACGTCACATAAATAGATTTATATCCCAATCAAACTGATCCAAGCCACAAACATTTGTATGAGTTGCATAGGCCGCCATAGACTATGGTTCAAAGTTCCAAGGGGATCCTAAATATGAAGGAATATGTGGAATGGCTAGCCCATGTGGAGGCCAAAAGTAGGCACCTAGAAGAAGGTGGGAAAGAAGCCAAGTGGGTGCTCACTTTAAAGGAGCTAGTGTTCAAATCTAGAAAATATTAGGGAGAACTTAATCAAGCTTATGGATAATGGAGATATAAAGCCTATAAAAAGGCACTCTATATAATGGATTATTATATGAGATTTTATGCTAAACCTCTTGCCTTATCATTATGGGTATAAGATCATTAACGTGCTATCCTTTTTATGGTTGCTAGCATGTACCAAATAGCAGATGTTGCTACCATATAAAAAAGAATATATGAGGTATGTACATTGTAATGCAAATATATATTCTTTTCTTTGATATTACAAATGGTAATCATGCATTTGACACATATTTAGTACTCATGCAAAGGAGTGCTACAATTTAGGATTTGACTGCTTGTACTCATGCAAAGGTGTGCTAAAATTTAGGATGTGACATGCATTCATTATTCGAATTTGAAATTAGTCTAAAGCAGCTTTTTGGCTGGTATTTGAGAATAGTTGTGGAGTCATAAAGACAGTGGGGGCCACAAGAAAGAAGAGGGGAGTGGTAGAGACAATGGTGGGGGGGGCCAATCCCAAGCCGAAGCAGCGTCAGCATGCAGGTTCTATTAAGGGAAAGAAGGCAGAGTATACTACCTCAAAGTACTCGCCCCAAGGAGTGCACAAGTTTGGAGTCTGCCTCTTTGACAACAACACCAAAGAGAGAAATAGGTGCAAGACCTCAGGCAAAGAAGCTCCCACTCAGACCCCTCCACCATGATGAAAAAGGGTGAAGTTGATCGACAACAAGAGCTCTCCATAGGAATCAAGCTGACACCCACAATCATTCAAGAGGTCTCCTTCAGGGAAGGGAAGGAGATCTTCGAGAGGCTTTGGTAAGATCTCTCTCTCTCTCTCTCTCTCTCTCTCTCTCTCTCTATGTATTCTCTCCTCTTCGTCCCTCTCTCTTCATCTCTTTTGCTAATTTCTTCTGTTGCATGTATGTAGGCAAAGTTCAATAGAGAATATGGCCTTGCCATGGAAGGTTCCAATCCTAAACTATTGAGGTGGGATAAATTGACTGACTCTAAGTGGCTCATCATTTTTAGACATGCCAAGGATTATAATTAGTTTCACATCAAATGTAGCAGTGTCTATAGTGATGCCTACGAGTAGCTAATGTTGTTTCATCACAAAGTCTACTAGAAGTGCCCACCCACAAACATGGAGATCACTGTAACATTTGCAAAGGGATATGTGAAGGAGTTTAGCCTTGCAGGCTATTGTAGAGAGTGGGTCGGCATGTCTTTCAACTGGGAAGAGTTTGCTATGTAGTATTTGCAAGAAAACCAAGAAAAGGGGTACTATGATAGCCATGCCAAGAAATGGAGGATGATGCGTAATGAGGACTTGCCAAAACCAAAAGAGGAGTTGTTTTAGGACTTGGGTGATGAGGAGTCTATACCATTTTGATGGCATGGATACCACCCCAGCAAAAGATTGCGAAAGCCACACCCCTCTCTCATCAAAAACCTCATGAGCTATTCAAGAAGAAGGGAGTAGGCCTTGGTCACTCCACAATGCCCTACCCATCATTTGTAGACCCTAACGACCTAGAGAGAATGAAGGTAATTGTCCTTCATGTGAAGGGGCTCTTGAGCAAGAGGACCTAAGAAGTGTGCAACAGGAGTTCGAGAGTGTAAAGATAGTAAAGGCCAGTAGTAGTGAGGGTAAGCCCAACTCTCTAGTATAGGACATAGAACTAGAGACTCTAAGAAAGAGGCTGAAAGAAGCATAGGAGGAATTACTATCACTACTAAAGAACATCAATGTTGTGTTAAAGAGGCAATTGGAGCTCGAGGTAGTTTTGATAACATGAAATCCACTCTTGAAACACTTGGGACTTTTGAGACAGAAGATCTGCACACCTGGACAAGGACATCAATGTTACCACGCTTCAAGTTACTACTAGTTAGAATAATAACAGCACCTTATCTTTAGTATAGGCACAACTAATGTTGTTTTCTCCTTTTGTTTTGTAGATTGAAGTGGAGGTGAAGGAAAGTGAAGTTCAGGCACATGAATGTAAGTTGTAACTAGTGTTATAGATGCAAAGCAAGATCCAATCATCAAACCCAGGTATTGCCACCTCCTTGTATTATTTGGCTATGGACACAACTGCACCATCTATAGAAGAACACATAGTGTAGAAAGAATTCATGGGCAACATCAGAGCAGAAGGGTTGTGCCTCGGTGAATGTGTTGGTTGTGGCTTGTCACTTGAGGTTGATCAGCTTGTTGCCATGGTCATGTTGCCTTGTAGGCACATGTATCACTTTCTATACTTTGTAACTGCATGCTTGCTAGGGGTTGGATGCATGGCTACAAGATGCAGGCAAACGATGCCCTCTAATTAGTTGTTTAAGGTTCTGGACAAAGGGTTCCAATCTCACCAAACTATGGTAAGTGTTTGCTAATTGTATGTTTCCAGTAGCACTCTGCTAGCTAGTGCTCCCACATGGTATCTAGCACTCTCTAATTTGAATATTAAGACTCTCTAGTATGCTAACTAGACATCTAGTATGTTAACTAGTACTGTAGTATGCTAGCTAGAACTGTTACCACTATAGTATGTTAACTTGCTTTTTTGTTTTTTTCTTCTATGCTTACTAGCTCTCTATTATGCCATCGATTTTGCTAATTAGCACCCCAAAATTCATAGCTGCATTATGCAAACTAGATTTGTGGTTCTTTGCCAACTAGAAGTTGGGTATGCTAACTAGCTTTATGCAAACTAGATTTGTGGTTCTTTGCTGACTAGAAGTTGGGTATGCTAACTAGTACTGTAGTATGCTAGCTAGAACTCTTACCAATATTGTATGCTAACTAGCTTTATTGTTTTATTTCTTCTATGCTAATTACCTACCGAGAATGCTAACTGGCACTCCATTATGTATAGCTACATTATGCTAACTAGTGTTGTAGTTTCTTTTTTTAATGCTAACTAGCATTGTAGTATGCTAGCTAGAACTTTTACCAATATAGTATGCTAAGTAGCTTTATTGTTTTATTTCTTCTAGGCTAACTAGCTCTAGATTATTCTAACTACCTATGAAGTATGCTAATAAGCACCCCATTATGCATACTTGTATTGTGCTAACTAGCATTGTAGTTTCGTTTTTCATGCTAACTAGATGTCTGGTATGCTAACTAGCACTATAGTATGCTAGCTAGAGCTCTTACCAATATAGTATGCTAACTAGCTTTATTGTTTTGGGAACCTACACATCGTGGTATCTTAATTCCCTAAATGTATACAATGAGCATAATAAAGCATTTATTTAGGTTGTAGATAATACGAGAACTCGAGCTCAGTGCTCATATGATTCTATCTACATATCAAACATCATATTAGCTCTCTTCTTGGATAGCACATTACTACCCACAACGTCTCTCTTGCCTCTTAATAGAGTTTTAGCTTTAGCTTTTCTATTATGGCCGCATGCTTAGTTCCTCAATGGTTTACTTGTTTTTCTTATACTCTAGTATGGCCACATGCTTAGTTCCTTGAGCGATGGTTTACTTATTTTTCTTATATTATAGAGTCTTGATCATGGCTAGAGAGTAGAGAGAGAGAGAGTTGCACACTTAAACCAAGTAGCTCTATTGGATATGCATGGTTGTGTTACAATAGCCCTCACCTCTCACTTTACATGTATGCACCCATGTGGCATGATCCTTTCCACTCTTTGAGTCAACTCACACACACTAAGTAATATCTAGTAGTTTAGGAGTGCTTTCTCACACACGTGCAAACCGAGCTTGCATGTCTCAACACCCCCTCTTAAGCGAGGTGTTCTCACTCACCCATCACCCATGCAATTTAGCATTTCCCCATGTGCAATGCATCTCTCAACTCTCCCCCTCAATGATACATTGGAGTTTCATTATGTGGCTAGACGCATCTAGACCTGCTCACATGTGACAACGTGTGTGTGTCATATCTACCCACCATAGACATGAAGTTTGTTCTTCCCCGGATGAATCCACCCTCGTCCTCTTTGAACCACCGTAATGTTCGGGAAAGGCACCAACCCATGCACACCACCACTTGTGAGAGCCGACGACTCTCACAACCATCTCAAAATCCATCGAGAATCACACATGTATCACTTTTGAGCTTCTAGGTGAGCTCATGAAGAGAACCCTCATACCATGATAAGTGAATCAAAACATTCCTTGCTTCGAGCACACATGCTTGGGTATGGTTACTCATCAGTATACGGCTGAATATTTTTTACAACTTCTTTTGGGCCGTAGCCGGGTAGGGACCATATGAACAGTGATTGTTCGAGTTTACATTTTTGTGTGTGAATATGTTTCAAGACTTCACCACAGTTTTCAACTATTCTTTTAAAGCATGTGAAAGAGGGCTTAATATATAAGGAAGGTGTGTGTGAATGCCTTCATAGCAATATTTTTTTTTCTTTGTCTTTTACAGTAGTTGTACTCGTCTTCTCCTCCGTGCTTGCTGCAACCGCGCTTCTACCATAGCCATAGCTTGACTATAATATTGTGCAGCTACAATGCTCCTTGCTCCTTTCATGGTGCCTTGCACCTTTTTTACAATTGCCATAGCTCCTGCTTGCATACTTGACAAGCTCCCCATGATGATGTGCTGCTGCAACTCCCATGGCCACCTCAACCACCACGTTATCTCTATTGCCTTATAGCTTCCATTGGCTGGCTTTGCTTTCTCTATTGCCTAACCTTGCTCAAAGTAAAACTTGATTCTACATTAATTTTCATGCTACATTCATAGTTGATGCTCAACCATCTGCTATGTTAATCTTTCTCTCTCTTGTGTGCTCTACACAAGCATCCATTTTTGGCTGTCTTGGCTACAACAATTTGACTATCATACAACTTTCTATTAATGTTTCTGCAACCATCATTATGGCTCATACTATGATGATGAGCATGTCATCATTGTTGCTTCATCTTCAGTCTTCTGTGCCATATTCTTCTAATGGCTTTGTGAGCTCTCCATTGAGCTTCACATGCAGCTCCTCATTGCTACGCCTCTTCATGAAGGGTTTGGCAGTGCTGGGTCTAAACCTCTAATTGCTTCAATAGTAGCCACCATTTGACTACTTCAAGATCCAGATTGAGCTTAGATGTGCATGCTTCCTCATCATCCATGCATTGTTTTCAAGGGTGCTTCTTTGGAAGGTTTCTCCGAGAAACCCAAGGTGAAATCTCCATTTTCAGCTCCATAAACATCTCTCTCTCAAATGCAAGGCGCTAATCATAATGACTATGCATAAAATTTAACTCTCCTTTTCCACTCTTTGAGTCAACTCACATGCACTAAGTAATATCTAGCACTTTAGGAGTGCTTTCTCACACACGTGCAAACCGAGCTTATATCTCTCAACAATGATGACTCAAGATCTAAGAAGACCCATTAATGGAGATTTTGTATCATCATTTGGCTAGGGTTCCTCTAACATGTTATCTATTCTATGGTCATTTTACAATATATGTCTGGAGAAGTTAGTCTCAATAAGAGTAGATAATAATGCATCTTTGGGTGTCATACTCCTTTACGGAAACACGATAATAATTAATCATCATTAGCTAACCTCTCCCAAAGACACTGAGAGTTTTTATGTTGTTTTAGTCGATAGACACAATCATTGACTCATGCACGTATTGCTTATGTTATGGAGTTGTGACACTAGGCTCCACTTATCAACCACTTTGTGTAAAACTTGGCATGACCGCGTTTTTAAATTGTGTTGGCTTCAAGGCCTATATAATTGGTAAGCCTTCCCATCTAACATTAGGGAAAAAGAATAAATATTTGTTAGATTATCTATGGGCCCACATGTCTCATAGGTAGCATTAAATATTCTTCTTTATTGAATCGACAAGTCTCCATCATCCGTAAATATTTCTCTATGGCCCCACATGTCTCATAGGTGGCCTTAAGTGTTTCTCTATGTTAAATCAGCGAGTCTTCATCACCTGTAAATATTTATATCAGTTTCACAATATGATGTGACTTCATCTGTATTGGCCTTGGTGCAGGAGATGTTCCCAATTCCCTTGCTACCCCCCTTCCTATTCAATAGCCATTCTTCATAGATTAACTAGGGTAGCTATGGCCATTAGTAGTCGAAGACCAATAGCCATTAGTAATCGAAGACCAATAGCCATTCTTCAATAGATCAACTCGGGTAGCTATGGCCATTAGCACGTTGAAGACCAATTATTTTGGGTCATTGACCGAGTCTTATCATATTAAACATCCCCTTCCTTATCCTCTGCCTCTTTCTAGATCAAGCATATATGGAGGTGTAGTCCCTAATTGGGCATAATAGGGGTCTTCTAATTATTCTTATACTTCCTCAATGGGAATTCTCACATGGTTTTGTGATAGCATTGTTTGCATGCATATAAGGGACTATGGGTCTGGTTATTGATGTGTTCCTTTGTGTTGTATAATTAATCTATAAGCCCTTTTATAATGTTAGGATTAGGCTCTACAGTGTCAAGTTTCCATCGCTATCTCCCAACATTGCCTAGAGAATTCTAAAATTAGATCTAAATACGCTCCTCTAAGGCTTGGGTGAGATCTTGGGATTCATCTTCTTGAATGATAATAAAAAACTTAGTTGATTCTAGATTTTATAGTCTCTCATTTGCTTCTCTAAATACGCTCCTCTAAGGCTTGGGTGAGATCTTGGGATTCATCTTCTTGAATGATAATCAAGAAGATGAATTCTAAAATTAGATCTAAATACGCTCCTCTTAAGGCTTGGGTGAGATCTTGGGATTCATCTTCTTGAATGATAATCAAAAACTTAATTGATTCTAGATTTTATAGTCTCTCATTGCTTCTTCACTCAACATTAGATCTCTTCACACATCTAAGACTTGCTTTCTCTGAGTTATCATTTGTATTCACAATTGGGCTACTTTGATTTCTTTGTCAAGTTTCATTTCCTCTACATTAGGAAAGAATATTTTTCTCTAGTCCTAAGAGCACTTGCATTATATCTCTTAACATGGGGAGTGAAATGTGGTTGTTTAGAGGTACTAGAGTAAGAGGTTATCCTTACACAAATACTATTGAGGGTAGTGTTGTTTGAATAACTATCCTTCCCTTAACACTTCTTAATCACATTCTCATTACCAACAATGAGCATATTTAGGAGATTCTTGTTCAGTCTATGGTTGTATGCCAAGTAGTCATTTGGCATAGTCCCTAATTCTATTGGATCTTATGGGAAAAGATATAATCCACTCCAAGAAAACACACTCTATTGGTGCTTAATAATGAGTGACCAGATCCACGATACTTGACTACCGATTCTTAACTAACAAGAGGATCCCCCCTATCTTGCTAATGCAATAATGGTGCAGATTGTTGTTAATCTAGCTATAGGAGTAAAAGTATCCAAAAATTCAAAAGTCTCCACCATAAAGTCAAGACCTTGAACTTGTGTGTAAAAGCATGTGAGGTAGCTTGGATTTAGAAGATACTCACACATATTGCGGATCCCATGGATAAGATAATTGTCTTATTGTGACAAAATGAGCAACACACAATTAGCAAAGTAACCTAGTGTATTATGCTAAGATGAAGCACATAGAGGTGAATTATCACTTTGGGAGAGATAAGGTTCTAGCAAAGTGATGTGGATTTGATGTATGTCAACACAAAGGAGGATTAGCCAGCTAACATCTTCACAAAGGAGGATTAGCCAGCTAACATCTTCACAAAGGCATTGGATATAGATAATCTCTGCAAGTTCAAGAGCTTACCTGGAGTGCAGGGTATGGAGTTAAGCTTGAGGAGGAGTGTTGAGATATCAAGCTCAACTAGTGTAGATATGGGTGACATGCCAAGTTGACATCTCTACACTTATGCCACTTGCATGGTTGCTGAGATTATGGAATATATGCTTTACAGGTTGCGTGATAGACACTTTGGTGTATTAGAGTTATGGCATAGTTATATGTAGTTGGTTTCACACAATAGTAGGAAGTACTTTCCCTTATAGTCTGTACTCTTATCTTTATGTTATGGTCATAGAAAAGACAAGAGAATATAAGAAACTTCATCTATTCATCTCTGTTGTGTGCTTGTTTACTCTTGTATGTCTGTGTTTGCTTGCAAGGAGCTCAAGATCACCCTCTTCCTCACATTCTTCTCAAATAATAATTCCAATATAAGTTTGATCTTGTTGTCATCCATGGAAATGCCTTTTTTGGACATAATGTGTCCAAGATCACCCCATGCTTTACCCAAAATTAAAATTTCAAGGGATTTATGGATATTTAATATAATCAATACCTTAGAAACACCTTTCTTAGTTAAGCCAAATGGTCTTTTCATCTTGAGTGAGCACCTAAGTATCTATGTAGACTTTTAGCCAATTTTGCAAATAATTCTTTAATGTAGTGCACATCAACTATTGCAAGGTGGTAGGTGCATTTGTTAATTCAAAGGGCTGACCCTATAGTCAAATGTTTCACCCACCATTGTTGTTGTAAATGCAATAATCTTATGCTGAACTTCGGGAGAAATAGACACTTGATTATATCATGAGAAACCATCTAAGAAGCTATAGGCTTTTTCTTCTCCGAGACCACTTTCCCTAAAGCATACTCTATATAGGGTAATAGATAATGGTATTTGCCTATTATAGTATTGGCATTCTTTAGGTCCACACATACCCTTAATTTTCCATTCTTTTTGGGCATAATGATGATGGGAGAAACCCAAGTCATAATGATGATGGGAGAAACCCAAGTCAGTATGCTTGATCTCATGGATGAATCTTGCAAGCAATGATTCTTATCAATTTACTCTTTTATAGTTACTAAATATTTTGGGGTTCATTTGGTAAACCCTTTGCTTGGTTGGCCTGGGATGCTTCTATGATCCCCTTCATATATGTGTACTACTTCTTAGCAAAGAGATCCTCATCTAGGGTCAAGTTATAGCTATGAAAACTTGTTTAGGATCATCAACACTTTTTGCTATGTTGATCTCTTTAACTTTAGCAGGCTTATCATACGATATGCATTCTTATCCCTCTTTGGAGCAATGTGCTCTTAGATGACACTTCTCATCAACTGTATATGACTTGAAAATGGTTAGGAACTAGTCTTAGATATGGTTCCTTCTCAAGAACTGGTCTTAGATCTGATTTATTGTCATCTTTCTCTTCTTTTTTAGCTAAGATCCTCTTAGCTTCCCTTAGCTTCAACCAAGGCTTTATTTCTTTTTCTTTTTTCAGACTTAGAATCGAGGCTCTGTCTTTTCCTCAAGTTTAGCTATTGATTGGCTACTATGTTTTTCAATTCTTCACCCTATTTCTCAAAGAATTTCACATGTACTTTTATGGCTTCAATATATCTTAACTACTAATGACCATTAGTTCATAGAGTGCCATCACACCTAGCTTTATGACGCTTTTGTTTCAACCACTTCTTGAGATACAAATCTTTTGGTCGCTCTCCTCATTGTTTGAGGTATTTTTACTAGATGAAACACTTTTAGAAACATAACCAAATGTTCTGACACCTAGCATGAATACCAAAGTCAAAGGGCCTAGGTCTGCTACATCCCTCTCTATGTATGCTTTGCTCCTAGATAACACACTTCAATGTTGGGGCCAACAATGCATCCAGTTCTCACTAAGCTCAGGAGGAGGGAGGGATGTGTACATCATATCCTTTTCCAAATCAATCTCTTATTTTACTATTGGTGCACACTAAGCTTAGGAGGAAGGAGGGATGCATACATCATATCCTTTTCCAAATTAGGAGGAGAAATGTGTACATCATATCCTTTCCCAAATCAGGAGGGATGTGTACATCATATCCTTTTCCAAATCAGTATCTTATTGGTGCACACTTGTATTGTTGAAGTAGTTTTGTTTGATTCATAATGCCAATCCATTGGGTGCTTTTTCCATGTTTTTGAGTTTAGATTTAGAACTTGGGTATCTTTTCTCAACAACGCCCAATCATGCACCAACTTGGCTTCCCTCATGAAAGGTCCGCCCAAAATAACATCATATGAATCTAGTTGGGCAAGAGGTTTATTACAGCAAACGTATGATTGTGATAGAACTTAAAGACTTTAATCCTCAAGTTTTGGAAAAATTCCATGGATCTTATTGATGTTCCTCTATTTGCGATTTTTACTATTAGTCCATATAGTGTATGTTTTCTCTATTTTCTAGCATTTCTTAGTGATAATATTAACTCTCACTCCATCTAGGATTGTAGTTTCTTAATGTCCATATGGTGGATTAGAATGGTGCCATTAGTCTCATTGCTTTTTCAAAGTACAGATCTCTTCGATATGTATAAATCTAGAACATTACCATTAACACTGCCATGCTCTTTCTTGGTTGGTGGAGTGGATATTCAGTATTATGCTAAAGTACATCTCTTTCTTGGTGAACTCTTGATTCAAAAGGAGTACCTTCTACATCTTCACAGCAACGCCCCGATTGGCATGATAAGAATGCCATAAAAGTGGTCATATCCCATAACCTCTTCATGTTCTATGGTGGAGTCTTCTATGTAATCCTCTGCAAAGAAGGATTTTCATCTTCTATGTAATCCTCTGCAAAGAAGGATGTTGGGGAAGGACCATAGTTTTAACCTTGCCTGCTTTCTTAACTCGCACTTAGAACATGTATAGGCCAAACGTTTTTGTTATTTATAGAGGAGCTTATGGTAGAGCTAGTATACTTGCCTTGAGAGTGGGCATTATGCCTCTTTTTTTTTCCTTTTTCTTAAAAAAAAAAGTTGGATGATTTTTATTACATGAGGGTTCCGCATACCCTTTTTTATTACATAAGGGTCCAGCAATCGTAGGTCAGTTGGTTAAAATGGATGGCTTGTAACCCGAGGTAATGGGTTCGATCCTCCACGACTGTCGACATTGCATGGTGCTACCTTGTACCTCATGAACCCATAGGTGTGTGTGTGTTTGGCATTGTGCCTCTTTAAGTTCCTTGACAATGGAAACATAGCATTGGGGCCCTCCTCACAGTTGAGTCACTAACTAATCATTTCCATTGAACAATGATCTAAAACACAGGTATTGGTGTGGCTCCTTACATAACATAAAAGTCTGGCATATATCTAGCATCTCCTCATAATAGTCATTATTTAACTTAAAGTCCAATGGATATTCACTTTCTTCTTCTAACAGTTCTTCGATCATAATCTAATTGATCTTCGATGATGTAAGCTTAGGTGGAGGTGGTTGCAGTGGTAAAACTGGTGTGGTAGTATATACGTATGTTGGGTACGCCTATACATACCCCTTTGATATCTTTGCACATTTGTAGTTGCATTAGCACAAACATGTAGTGCAGGAGGTAAAGCCAAATTTTTCCTTGGTGTAGGCAAAGCCAAAGGTTGCCTTCATGTAGCTCAATTGCCTTGGTATATAGGCAATGTTGGTGCACGTAAAGCCAAAGGTTTCTTTGGTGTGGCTCAATTCCTTGTAGGCAATTGAGCTATTGCTTTATGGATTAAGGGAACCTACACATCATGGTATCATGATTTCCTAAACGTAAAGCCAAAGGTCTTCTTCCTAAATGTATACAATGAGCATAATAAAGCATTTGTCTAGGTTGTAGATACGAGAACTCCATCTCAATGCTCGTATGATTTTATCTATATATCGAGCAACATATTAGCTCTCTTCTTGGGTAGCACATTACTACCCAATGTCTCTCTTACCTCTTAAAAGAGATTTAGCTTTAGCTTTTCTAGTATGGTCGCATGCTTAGTTCCTTGACGATTTACTAGTTTTTCTTGTATCCTAGAGTCATGATCACTCAAGATCTAAGAAGGTGCAACCATTGATGGGAGACTTTGTATCATCATCTAACTAAGGTCATTCCAACATGTTATCTTCAAATTCTATGGTCATTTTGTAAAATATGTCTAGAGAAGTTAGTCTCGAGATAAGAGTGGATAATAATGCATCTTTGGCTTTCATACTTCTTTATGGAAGCACGATAATAATTAATCATCATTAGCTAGCCTCTCCCAATGTTTACACTGAGAGTTCATATGTTTTAGTTAATAGATATAATCATTGACTCATGCTCTTATTGCTTATGATATAGAGATGTGACACTAGGCTCCACTTATCAACACTTTATGTAAAACTTGGTATGAACACATTTTTAAACCAAGTTGTCTTCAAGGTTCTGTATAATTGGTGAGCCTTTCCATCTAACATTAGGGAAAAAGAATAAATCTCTGTTAGATTATCTATGGGCCCACATGTCTCAATAGGTAGCCTCAAATATTTCTCTATGTTGAATTGGCAAGTCTCCATCACCCATAAATATTTCTCTATTGGCATACATGTCTCATTGTTAGCCTGAAATATTTCTCTATATTGAATCAACCGGCGAGTCTTCATCACCATAAATATTAATGTCAGGCTTGCAATATGATGGGACTTTGTTGTGTTAGCCTTGGTGCATATGTTCTCAATTCCCTAGCTACACCCTTCCTATTCATTAGCCATTCTCAATAGATTAACTGGGGTAGTTGTGCCCCATTGACAATGAGACAAAACAATTGTGTTGGGTCTTTGACCAAGTCTTACCGAATTAAAAACCCCCTTCTTTATCATTTACCCCTTTCAAGATCAAGCACATATGGAGGTGTAAGCCCCTAATTGGGCATATTAGGGGTGTGTTTTAATTATTCTTATACTTCCTCAATGGAAGTTCACATGATTTGTGATAGCAATATTCGCATGCATACAAGGGACTCCGGGTCTAGTTATTGATGTCTTCCTTTGTGTATAATTAGTCTATTAGCCACGTGTGTGTGTGTGTGTGTGTGCACATATCTGTGTATATATATGTTTAAGTATATAGATATATATCTGTGCGTGTGTGTTTATATATATATACACGTACGTACATATATATACATGTACATGTGTGTGTGTGTGTACACATGTATATACATATATTTAAGTACATATATATATATGTGTGTGTGTGTATGTGTGTGTGTGTTTATACATATGCATATACATATATACATGTACATGTGTGTGTGTGTGTACACATGTATATACATATATTTAAGTACATATATATATGTGTGTGTGTGTGTGTGTGTGTGTGTTTATACATATACATATACATATACATATATGCATATATGCATGTATGTATATGTATATATATATGAAAATGTATATGTATATGCATATGTATAAACACACACACCACACACACATTTATATATGTATTTGTATATAGATAAATCTCTACATATACATGCAAAATACATCACGATTATCCATAAAAGAATAGACCTAGGGCCATCCTTGTAGGCACAATGTACTTGAAAGTATGGCCATAATGCCATTCTAAAGCACATTGTTAAAATGGTCCTCCTAGGGCCATTCTCTACTTCTTTGTGTCAACTACTGGTGAATTTTACAATGGCACTAGGGACTTTCTACCATCTATGGATAATCTTGTTGTATTTTACATCCATGGTGTGCTTGAAAGAATGGCCCTAAGGCAATTCTACCATGTATATATATACAAATACATATATAAATGTGTGTGTGTGTGTGTGTGTGTGTGTGTGATAGAATGTTAATGAAGAAGTCAATTGGATGTACCACCTTCAAATTTTCAGCTTTTATGAGATTGCTTTTATGATAATTGGATGCACATGTAGTTAACAATTCATGTTATATCCAAGGGTGGAAGGAGATAAACAAGAACCAAGTACTTATGATAACATTGAAATTGATTATAATGGCAATGCCAATGAATCAACAATTGAATCAATTTCTTTGACATTGAGTTGATTGATTCATTATTACATAGTTGATCAAATTAAAATGTAGGCTAAAGCACAAGCGCTATCATGCCAAGAAAAATATTCTTTTGAGTAGCATAGTGACAGATGCACAATGGGTTCAAGAGCTTAATGTCAAGTTGTGGGAGGAGCTCTTTGACCTCCTAGTCCTCCAACAGTCAGTGCATCCAAGAGTCGTATATTTTAGTCAAGTATCATCAACATTTTGTTCGCACAAAGGCTAGAGATTATGTTCAAACTCTAGCCAGATATTATGATCTCAATTCACAAATCGATTGCAAGATAGCCACTTACTCCAATGTCAACTACTGCCTTGTGGAAACCCAGTAGGAATCTACAGCATGGTCCTTACTACTTTATCAAACTTGTTAGTTTGGATTCCCAGATGCATTTGCTTCAACTGTTGCTTTGATATCATCATTCAATATCATTGAAGGATGACAATATTTGAGCACCGGTGCAAACTACAAGTCTACTAAAGTAATCAGTTAGGTCAAACAAGCCGCTCTGCTCTACATGACAAACCTGTGTTCTGGGGTTTTAGCTTGATTCCTTTTTACACTTTTCATTTCGGGCTTGTTTAATGCTGTATAAGCTCGTGCATACATGCCATCGGTGCAAAAAGTAGACGCTTGAGTTGGTTTGTCTTCTGTAATATATTTTTGGTATTCCACCTTTATACACTCATGAACGTGGAATAGCTAGGACTAAATCTCAGATAAACGAACTGGCAATAGGGTGTGCTTTTCATCTAGACACCAACGATTCATCTTTTTGCATCTTGTAGACATTATAAGGTGTTCTTTATTTTCCTTGTAAATTGGTGGCCATGTTGTTTTTTCTTATATTTGTCATGATATTGTTCTCATTGTGAGTTTTTTGCCAACAGGTTTGCTGGCAATCTGCGGTTATGTGGGAATCGGGGCTTTTCTGTTTGTCCACCTTCAACATCACAACCCCCTTCATCAGTTAATGATTTAGTAGCCCCTTTCAATCCGATTACTGCAAAAGGTCGATAAACCATCTCTCTACAGCCCTCTTCTTCTTCAGTCACCATTTGCTCTAGTGTCTCAATCATTACTTTAGCTAGAGATTATATGATTCAAAGGAGCAGAGCATTTTTGTTGCTTTCAGAATCGTTCTCAAACATCCATTGCTCTGATACATGGTAGAGATGAAACCATGGATTCCAGTGATAAAAAGGCTACCAAAATCCCATTATGCGCTCGCTCAAGCAATAGTGGGTGTCTTGCTATGCCACCAAAAGATACAATGAATAAAAGTGACAAGAAAGGGTTTATTTTTTTTTCTTTTTTACAATTGGATAAGATCTCAGATCAGAACTAGACTCTATAATTCAGTAAGTGGTTTCCTCAGGACACTCTGCCCATTTAGCTTCTATACAGCAGGTGTGTACTTTTGCCTAAAGAGTATCCTGGCATCACTCAACCATGCTACAGGTTTGCTCTGGAATAAACTTGACTTTTCTCACCAAAGCACACTTTGATCCTCTCTATGAGTTTAACTTCCCAACCTACTACTCACCTGGATATGAGCCATGCAAATGCCAAGTTCTCTCCAGCATAGCTCATCAGCACCGGATCTCCACATGTACCCATTTGGCCCATAGAAGCACCAGCCCATATCCACTGCAAAGAGGGCATGATGCATGTGCATTATTGTCCAAATGAAGGAAGACAAAAAGGTAGGTAAGTCATTGCCTTGTTGTATGAGATGGTAAGGAAGCCAGCACACCCCTCTTCATGTCGCAGTTGACACATTGTAGTTGACACGTAGGTGGTAGAGAAAGCTTTCCAAAAGGTTGCAGAACCTTCATAGCTTTTTGGTCAGTCAACTGAATCTCTATCAAGGTAGGGAGAAACAGCTTTTGAGAGCTCAAGCCGTGATATGCGTACAGTACCAATCAACCTCTCAGGCAGCTCTTCCAATGAATTTCCCTGCAAAGATAGAAACACAAAATACTTAGAAATTCCCACCAAAGAAACCAGGTCAGTATCTAATAACAAACCGACTACCAGGGACAGTGAATGTAAAAATACTTAGAAATCCCCACCAAAGAAACCAGGTCAGTATCTAATAAGAAACCGACTGCCAGGGACAGTGAATGCAACCACTGTCAGCAGGGGCAGATGACCATCAGAGTTTTTCTCTTACAGAACCTGTACTTATGGGATTCTTTAAAGTACAGGTGCAGCCTAGAGAGCTATGCATGAACCCATCCTTAGAGGAATCCCGTAAATACAGGTGATGTAGCAACTTCCTGTATAAACCCAAGACATTTTACAGGCTACTGAGCTCGAATGTGCAAAAAAAAGGGCAAAGACTGACATTTATCAGTTTCTTATGACTGACCACCTGAACAAGGAAAGCCATGTCAACCACCAAGGATGTTACTACACCAAAAACAAGTCCAAGTACTCCATTTGCCACAGCAGATGAACCAATGTCGACATCCACCTGTCATACATATCAAACAGAAAATAGCACCTCTAGAAAATCTTACAACCCACAGCCCAACACACTCAGGAACAAGAGAGGAAATGCAAACAGGACCTCTAGATATTTCTTCCCCCGATAATAGTTGCAGTCCACAGCCTTTCCAAGTATGCAAGGTGTACTGCCCACACTCTGTCTCACTATCCAGGATCCCTGCAAATTCACCATAAATGAGAAGCTTCTATTGTGAACAAGTAGGTCAGCTCAACTGAACATTGTCATGGCAAGCAATCCTAGGAGAAATTTTGAGCTGGATCAGGGAATCAAAGTGACACTTAAATAATATTTTTCTTCAAAGAATACACTTGGATTCTTGCCTTGGGAACTGATGGAATAAGCTTCAACCTGTTGTTTCTAAAGCCATCATCAGCATCTACAAATCTCTGTAATAGTGATCCAGGAGGAATTGACCTTCTTGCCACGAAGTATAGAACCATGCTGTAATGTGTGGGTCCCGGTACCTATGGCCAAAACAAGGATTAAGGACCAGAAATTCCTGAACACAGCACAAAAAGAAACAGGAGGAGCATCGGAAAGTGTTTATATACCTGCAAATTAAATAGTAAGGTGAAGAAACCTTTTTCAGCAGCTATCTGAATCCGCAACCAGAAAAAAACTATGTAAGTAATGAAAGGCTATGATGATACTGATAGAGGTGAAGTTAAAAACACCTTGGTAGACCACACACTAGTGACGCACAATTACTGTGCTGAAAGATGCATAGGGCACCCCCTAAATCCTAAGCAAAGCATTCTGTGTGAATGAAAAGAGGAAGCTAACAAGTCTGCCTAGTGTTGCATAGCCTTCCCAAGACCTCGTCCCATGATGGAAGTTTGGGAGATCAAACTCATGAATTGCATTGTTTGGAAGGCGATCTTCTTTGCTGATGAGCTGTAGACCTCTAATACATTGTGTGAGTCTCAGAACATCTAGCCAAAACTAGGGAGCACATGGGAACCTGTGGCTGGTGTCTCTCAACGCATGCTCTAATTTGGTTACCTGCATCTCTTCCTTGTTGCCTTGCTCTCTAGCTCAACTTGTTCCATGCTTTGGAAAAATAATTTGAGGAGTATCTGGTGTTGACTCTTATCTATTACACTATTAGTCGGTTTTTCTGTCTCTATATCCCAGACAAAGAGTGCCACACAACTCATTTGGCGAATAGGGCCGGATAGGCAATGAAAACAGCCTCTAATCTCATAGTTTGCAAAAAACGATGTGCTACTTAGTCTCAACCTCATGCATGTCACATACTTCGCATATTTGCAGCTCTCAGTTCTCATATGTGGGATGGCACCTCTCATTAATCTCCCAGGATTATGAATTATGGATTATGGATTATGGATTATGGCTATGAAAGCTTTTCATAGATTTTGGATGGCCGCTACGTTGGGGTTCTCTTTGTAAGGGCTGTGGCATGGGTACTTAGCTTATTTTGAAGAAAACAACAATTTCATGCGTAAAACCTTGAGAAAATCTGAAAATAAGCAAAAGAGAGAGAGTAGAGAGAGAAGACACCACACTAGCGACGGTCCAAATAGCCTTGGGCCGAAACCCATCCCCCCCCCCGCCCCCCCCCCTCCTCCCTCTCCGAGTTATATTAGATAAAACCCCTTGGAGGAGTCTTCAGTACAAGTTCTTAGAGCTAGAGAGCTCTCTTGTCTTTTAAAATCTCTCAAAAATGAGAGAATAGCTGAATTTATAGTTCTTGCCCAAAAGCACTTGAGAAAAGCGCATTAAAACTCACTTATAGTCCAAAAAGCATCTTTTTAATAATAAAATCTCTTCTCTTTTTAGTATTTAAAAAGCTTTTAATCTTGTGCTTTCCAAAAGCTAGTCGCATCACTCCAAGCTTGTAAGGTGACTTTGCACTGCTATCCTGCCATGTGTCAATGCCACGTTACCATCGGCACATCATCAGTGCCACGCCACTTCTCTTTTTTTTCGTAGGTGTATTGCTTTTTTGCATATGAGCAACCTGTATTTTGATAATTCAGTGGAACTGGTGTAAAAACCAAGGAGCTGTTTGTGCATTCATTTGTTTATTTGATTTATGCTTGTAAGCATATTTGTATGTGTGCCAAGGGTCGGGGACGCCCGATTAAATCCAAGGATGAGCATGCGTGCACGTGTTTGTGTCTTCTGACATATAACGGGTGCATGTTAATCTTGACAGGAAGAGAATCATGCTAGGAAACTCTTGCTTGAGGGTGACTCTAGAGGTGCAAGGGGTGGGAGTATCTGCCGGAGAGGTCAAACCCAAGGTCACTCTATGTGAAGGGTGAAAACCGTGGAAAGATGCTCCCCAAAGCCACGCACAAGATAGGAGGAGGACATTCTGCATGAAGAACCATGTCTCAAGAGCCAGAGAGAGAAGAGCTAAGCCCACGAAAAAAAAACAGAGAAAAGCAAGACCTAACAGTTGAGGACAACTGTCTAATAAGTTAAGGGATGTCATCGAAGCATCAAAATGCAAGTTGTTGATACGCAAAAATGCAACGCACCAAAAATAAAAAAATAAAAAAAATTTGGGAAAAAAAAGGTGGCATGGTGTTGATGACATGGCGATGGTGATGTGGCAAGATAGCAACGTAAGGTCACCTTACAGGCTTGAAATGGCGCGACTAGCTTTTGGAAAGGTACTAAAAAGAGAAGAGCTTTTATTATTAAAAAGATGCTTTTTGGACTCTAAGTGAGTTTTAAAACGCTTTCTCAAGTGCTTTTTGGCAAGAATTGTAAATTCAACCATTCTCTCATTGTTGAGACATGTAAAAAGACAAGAGAGCTCTCTTGCTCTAAGAACTTATACTCAAGACTCCTCCAAGGAGTTTTATCTAATATAACTCAAAAAAGGGGAGGGGAGGGTGGGGGGGTGTCAACCCAAGGCTATTTCGACCCCTAGTGTGGTGGCTTCTCTCTCTAATCATCTGCAACCACTATCCAATCCAAGGCATTAGTGACATTATGCTCACAGCTATAGATGGTTCAGATCTATGCATTACAGATATATTGTATGTGCCTTGAATAAAGAAGAATTTGTTGTCAGTCTCCTCTTTTGCTAAAAGAGGATATGTTGTGGACTTTAAGGATGACAAATGCACGGTGCGGGATAGAGAAAAGGACTATGTTATAGTCACTTTTGGCACATTGTACCAGGGCTTGTATCATTTCGACTCATATGAGAAGAGAGGACATGCTTGGCCACTACTACTTTTGCCATGCAAGAGGCAAAATTATGGCATGCCAGGTTTGGACATGTAAATTTTGGAAGCTTGATGCTGCTACAATGGCATCAAATGGTGGAGTATATGCCACATATAGAGTTGCCACCTCCACATGTATGTGAAGGATAAATTTTGGGAAAGATGCATAGAAACGCCTTCCCCAAGGATGGATCAATAAGGGCTGTCCGGAAATTACAGCTCATACACAGTGATGTGTGTGGTCCCATGAGGACACCGTCACTTGGGAAGCATCTATACTTTGTAACATTCATTGATGACTATTGCATGGGTTTACCCTTTAACGGCAAAATCTGAGGTCTTTATGTGTTTTCAACATTTTGTTGCCAAAGCTGAAAATGAGACAGGTTGCAAAGTGCAAACCCTCTGCTTAGATCGAGGGGGGGGAATATATGTCAAATGCATTTAAGGCATATTTGGCAGAAAAGGACATAAAGCAATAGTATACTATGCCATACCACAACAAAATGTTGTGGCAGAGAGGAAAACCATGCCGATGGCCCAGATGACTATTGATGAACTCTCGGGCGGTCCTAGTGACCAGATGGCCTTGAGGATAGTCTGAGCAGTTTTCCTTGGGAGCCAGATAGTTGAGCATCGGTTTCTGATGAGACTAGACAAGACAATCCATGAAGAGGAGGATCATTACTTGTGCATTACATACTGATGTATGTTTGAATTTCTTTGACTTTGTGTGTTGTTTTTGGTGTATGGACAATGCTTGGATTTATGGCATGTGATAGTCCACTAGGCTCCAGGCTACTTGGCCAGTACCTGGAATACCCAATAGATGCGAATGATGTATACATGTTTGTTGACTAGCTTCCATCTAGTTTTTGCAGAAGTTAAGTATGTATTAATTTTATCTAACACAGGTTTCAGGCTCTAAAGAAGTACCATCAAGAACAAAGCCACTGGTCAATACGATAGAGTCGACTGGGTTTTTCTGGAGGGCACTATGCTTTGCCTGGGTTTTGAGACAGACTGGATTCGAGGGGTGGCGGCTCTATATTCCACAGCTCGTAGCCAGGTGTTGATGGTGGCAGGAGGACGGGGGCCGAGTTTTGAGCTGACCAGATCAGTCCGTCAGGGATGCCCTCTCGCTCCGTTCCTTTTTCTTTTCTTTGCAGAGGCTATGAGCATGTATCTGACAGCAGAGGAGGTTGGTTTGAGAGGACTCTAGCTTCTAGTCCGGGGTGAGGACTTGCTTGATTCTGAGTTTGCTGTAACACGGGATTGTTTTTGCATGGCCAGGAGTCCAATCTACAGAGGGCAGAGCAATCTCTACAGGTTTTTGGTGTGGCTTCGGGAGCATTGATCAATTGGTGCAAGACAGTGGCTTTTTGGATCAGTAGCGCCCCTGCTCCGGCATGGAGCCCAGACCCGGGTTTTAGATGGATTCGTCCTGGCACAGCAATGCGGTATCTGGGATGCCAGATTGGACTTGATTTGTCACCTGACAACAGATCGCCCCGCTTCTTCTGAGCATTCGGAAGAAGCTTTTATATTGGAGTACAGCTCGGCTTTCCTTGGCTGGGAGGGTGGTGGTGACAAATCAAGTGCTTTTAGCGACTATGTGGTATATCACGTCTTGTTGGATTTTCTCGAGCTCTTGCATCAGCCAGGTACAGAGGCTGATCAGGAACTTTCTTTGGTCTGGGCGGGATGGTCAGCCGGCCCGGGCTAAGGTTGCTTGGGCAGTTATTACTCTTCTGCTGGCCCAGGGGGGGCTTGGGCATTATAGATCCAGCTGATCAAAGTAGAGCCTTGTTGGGTAAGCTTATTGTTCGAGGGCTGCTTCCAAGCGCTGAGCCTTGGAAGGAGCTTCTTTTTCAGCGACTGCAAGCTAGAGCTCCCCCCGCAGGGGGCACTTGGGCACCAAAGATACGGTGGATCTTCACAGAGATGAGGAGGACAGGCCTCAGTAGAGGATGGGAGGATAGATTTGCCTTGAGTATCCTGCGAGCTTGGGAGTTGCTAAGACCGGGGCTTTCTCAAAGACCTCCCACTTGTGAGGAGGAGCGGGCCAGACAGCCGCTCATCTAGAGCCCCGCGGTACGCACAGAGCAGGGTCATATGCTTGGCTCTCGGCCTCGTCTAGCCTGGGGACCATTGGCGGCAGGCACAGCACGCAGTTTTGGAGATTGGCAGGCGGAGAGGCTGAGTCATTTGAGAGGGGGGCTGATTATGAGGGATGACATTCAGGAGGCTCTCACTGAGGAGTGGTTCACGCCTTTTGAGCCAGCGGCCCCACGGTGGATGGGAGCCTTTACACAGTTGGAGATCCTAATTGCTGTCAGAGCTTGCACTGACGATGGTAGATGCCATACTATGAGATACAGGATGAGAGCAGACTTCAGAGAGTGGAGGCGGGGTCGCCTTTGGTTGCAGAGTGCATCTTTCAGAGGATACGGGTAGTGGCCGCCGCTTCTCGGAAGTGGCATATTGATCCAGACCCTGCAGATGTGGACTCTGATTGGTGCATATGGGCATATGTTGTGCGTCCCTTGACCCGGCTCTAGTGGGACCCTGGCGAGTACGAGTGGCATGATCCTTATGCGTCCCCCGAGGCCACAGAGATCACCTTTTTTCAGTACACTGTTCGATTGGGGAGGCATATTTTGACTGCGAGGAGGACGGTCTCTCCAGCTGCATCGGAGCATTGGCGGCTACAGGGACTCTCACAGGAGTTCCTGGAGGATTTTTGGACCAGGCTCTGGGCTAGCAGACAGGCACGCAGGATCTCGCCTTTCCAGTGGCTGGTTGCCCACAGGGGCTCTGCAGTTGGCACCTGGCTTGTCTACAGTGGCCTTCCGCCGGCCTGCGTCCGATGCGGCCACCCATTGGCGACACAACAACATTGCCTATGGGACTGTCCACAGGCCCAACAGATTTGGCTGAGGATTCTGCGCATTTTGGCCCCCCTCTCTCCAGAGGAAATGTATACATGGGGAGCCGCTACTTGGTCGACTTCGTCAGGGCTAGCTCTGGGATACGAGACGGAGCAGGCCAGCCAGGCCATCAGATTCATTGGGGGCCAGCCTCGCCTTGTTCCTTCACCGGATTTCTCGACAGCCGACTGGACACAGGAGAGGGATTTATGATGGGAGCTCCTCAGCAGCCTCACCATATGGTTCACCTGGAGAGCCCGTTGTTTCAGGGCCTTTGAGGGGAGACTGGAGCCACCAACAGAGACTGTTCGGGCTATCTGGCAGGAGTTGAATCACACCCTGCAAGGCCAGTATGACCGCATCCGGGGCGACTCGGATCGAGCGATCTTGCGATGCCAGGCCTTCCACACCACTTGGCGCAGCGGCCCTTTCTATACTCTGGGTACCCCCCGCTGGCACTACAGGCCACCTGTTTGGATTTTCCCCCCTCCTATTGTATGATATAGCCTCTCAGTTATTTGTACTTTTCTGCACCTAGGGAGAGTCTCCCTAGCTGCCTTGATTGGATCTCTGCTCTGCCTTCTTATGAAAGCATGAGAGGGTTTGTAGCCCATTGGGCTTTTTTCTTTTTATAACTCATGAAAGGATCTTTTCATGGGGAAAAAAAAAAAGCCACTGGTCAAAGATAAGGCATAAAGATGTTGCCAAATGAGCAGATGGTACCACAAATATAGGGAAAGACCAGATACACAAGATAACCATATGGAACTAGTACTTGGAAGAGATGGAACGCTTGTATTCCACAGTTGAGGACAACTGTGGAATACAAGTGTTCCAAAAAGGGCTAGTACTTGGAACAAATGGAACACTTGTATTCCGCAGTTGAGGACAACAGCAATATAAGAGGGAGGGAATGTAACTATTTGGCCCTCCTTGCTCTTTTCACATGATGGAACACATGCTCGAACACTAGATAGGGTGATGAAAGCATGGGAACAAGGACCATGAAGTTGGCACAGGGAAAAGCACCAGTCTTGGTCAAAAAAGCAAGGAAAAGAAAAGAAAAAGTCAAACTGAGTTGACCGCGAGCCAAGGGTACCGTTGGAAAGAGGAGACTGAGCCGGATCAAAAAGCTAAAGGCCACTTTTCCAAAAAGCATCTCTAGGGCCAAAAGGAAGGCCTTGAAGTTAGAAAAGCAAAATTCAAGAACTTTGGCAAAAGATAAGTAATACTTTATTATTATTAAAATACCAAAGCAAAAAGAGAAAGCAAAGCAAAAAGTATTGCTTTTGGAAGAAAGCAAGGCCCTCCCCAAGTATAAAAGAACCTTGAGCCCCTCTTCTTGAGCAAAAAGCGTGTGGAGCAAGAGCAAGAAGGCCCTCGTCTTCATCACCCTCTCTTTCCGCCTAGTGGGGAGCTGCACATCCATCACCGTTGGCCTCTTCTCCTTGCACCGCTGCCAGACAGTCCATTTGTGCCACCCTTTCCGCCAAAGCTGCCATTGATCTGCCATTTGCATCGGCTGCGTCACCCTTCTCCACCGTTTCTCAGCCACCTACACCGGTTGTCTCAGCTCCTCTGTGCCACCTGCTTATACTGCTCCCCCTACTCTACTTGCAGCACTGCAGTAGCGTTGCCTACCACCACCAGCAGTGCCGCCTGTGCCCTCTCTTGATTCCCGACAGAAACCTAGCAAGCAGTCCATATATTTGCCTCCCGATACACAAGTTCGACTACCATCTATGGATTCATCTTGGTGTTTACTTTTTCGAGGAGCTTTTTGAGGTTTTACTACAGCTTGGGCATTGAGCTTGTTTTTACTGGACATCATCTAGACTTGGGATTTGACTCAAATTCTGGATACTGGTACTAGCCCGCTGACAGATTCTTGTGGGTCATCCCCGTGGTGTGCTCAGCATCAAAGATCTTGTGCCTCTACGTTGACTTCGATCCGTATTTCTACCTCGACATATTTGTTTGATTTTGTATTCACTGACTATATTGGTCCAAGCTTGAAAAGCCCGTGGATTGTTTCTGAATAAACTCCTGAAAGGGGTCGAGGCCTGTTCCCCGCTCAATGTGGTGTACTGTGCAAGTTCCCTATTCCCTTCTCTCTCTCCCCTCTCTCTCTATATATCTTTATCCCTTGGACACATGGTTGAATTTGTCACGGCACGCCCCGCTGGGCTTACAACTATGGACAACTGGTAGACCTGGACCATTTGGTAAGTGTTTGTAGGCTTGAACGTCAATGTGACATTGGATAATATTGCATGGAACTAAGTATACTTTGCAAAAACATCTATGCCAAGACTCATGAGTATGCTATGCATAAATCAGCCCCGAGAATGTTTGCCATTACGGAAAGGCCATCATTGAGTGGTGGCAAAGCTCTGAATCAATTCAGCTTATGGGAAAATATGGATTTTGCATACTATGTTTGCAAGTAATCGATGCAAAGCTTATGCATAAAGCTGATTGTACAGCCAGTGGTACAGGAATGTATATTAGGATATGGATATGTATGTTGCAAAGAACATATACTATTCAGGGCGGCAGGAAGGATATGATTAGTATACAGGCACACTTATAGTGTGCTCTAGATTAGTCAGGAGCCAAGACCTTGGCATTGCCTTTGCACAAGTGCAGACAGCCATTGCACATTTGCAAGATAAGTAAATGCGGGCTGCCGACAAGCATAGAAGAGAATTAAAGATCAAGGAGAATGATTAGGTATCGCTGAAATTTGAGAAAGCAAGACTCCGCAAGAGGCAAGGGAAAGAGGGAGCATGTCCTAAGCTCTCTACCAGATACTACGGCCCTTTTGAGGTGATCAAGAAGAACAATGAGGTTGCTTCCAGCTTAGCATTACCTGACCATTGGAGGATTCACAATGCTATTCATGTGAGTCTTATGTTGGGGAAGATCAAGCAGAGCCTGTCATGGGAGATTTGCTAGAAGTTGATGAGCTAGGAGATTCTCTAGCTTGAGCACATTGCCTTTCACAAGGAGAAATGAAATGAAATGAAATGTTATATTAACGTCTTCAAAAGGCCAAAGTGACCTATGAGACCAAAGTTACAACCATATGACATCTGATACACTATCTCGAGAGAGAGCTAGTGCGAGCTTTCCACAAGAGATACTGTCATGGCCCTGTGAAAATGGAACAGCACAAGTGTGGGCATGGTGGTTGCAGAGTCAGAATATTTTATGATTCACATGGGGGGTGCCCGGACAGAGTTTAAGATGTGTGGACATCCCTAGGTGTGAAGGGGGGAACTAGAACATTAAACCTTTAATGTTTATAAAAGTTGCCCCTAGGCCTCAGTGGCCCTAGGGAACTTTTAAAAGTTTGGGGCCCTAGGGATTATTTTGGGGAGTGGTTTCTCTCTCCTCTCTCTCTCTCTCTTCCCTTTTGGGAGTCGTGGAGCAAAAGTGGGTGCTCTAGCATGGAAAAGTGGAGAAGGAGGAGGCGGCTGCTGAATATACTGGTTGTTGCTGTTTTCTGTGAGCTGTGTGCTGTAACAGGCCGTACAGCAGCCGTACAGTGCTGTACGACTGCAGGTACTGCTGTGGACAGAGAGGCGCAGAGCTGTGGGACAGAGACAGGCGGCTGCGACTGCTGAATCCAGGCTGTACAGGCTGTACGACTGCAAATACAGCTCTGTATTTTCTGCAGGTACGCTGTACGGCCAGTTTTGGGGCAAGTACAGGTGCTGGACAATACTGTAGCAGACGGCGCAGGCGACCAGCAGCAAATCAGCAGCGACTACTTCTGGTTTTCTGCAAAAACAGCCCGTACCGTCAAGTACAAGCAAGTACAATCAAGTACAAGCAAGTACAGTCAAGTTCATACAAGTACAGTGCTGTTTTTCAGATCTGTACTTTCAAAGACAGCATAGAAGTGAACACAAGGAGGAGGGTACAGACAAGTACATGCACATATGTGAAGCAGGGTTGTGGATACAAGTGCCTGCGAGTACAGATTGGTACCGTTGCTTCCTCCAGTGCTGTTTCACGAGCTGAATTTGGTAAGCTCCGTTTCTGTTCATCTATCTCTCTTTCTACTGCTTGATGTCTGTTGCAGATATCAGTTATTTGGCCCCTTGTGAGAGGAGGGGTATGGCAGATTGACAAGGGTTGAGACAGAGTTTGGACAACATATGTATGTATGAGCTGAGATGTTATATCATGCACTTGAGTTATGCCAGATGTATGCTCATGGCTGCCCTGCTTAGTGGTCTTGGCTGATCCGAGGGAGGCACAGTGTGTTATTTGGAGACACAGATCTGTGTGCATAGATCCTTTGTGCTAAGAAGGATTTGTGGGCCGTCAGATTGGACATACAGGTGTAATCTCTTGGCTGATTTTTGTTGTACTCAGCCATTCATATTATTTTAATTGAATAAAGAAATACCGCAAGGGGCGCCAAGCTTTGGGGCCAACAGGTGTCGCTCTGTTTTCAGATTTGGGCACTCTAGCTCCAATCTGTTTTGTTTTCACATCTAGACTACAAGTGGACGGGTGACTGCTAGTCTACCGCACTCTGGTTTCTATCAGAGGCCGGTTTCAGATACCTTGTGTGTTGGGATTCAGAACTCAATAGCTATGAACACCCTCTTACACCTATGTAGCCAAAGGTCTTGAGCACCTTGTTGTGCTCATACTCCGGGTCATGTGTGCCCTTTTCTTATCTTTGAGCTCCCGACTTCCAACTCTAGATTGACAATTGTGCCAACCATAGAACTCGGAGCCAAAGAACTAGAGGCATCCTAGGAAATCTGTGTGGGAGTTTGGCTCACCACTGAAACTGTTGAGGCTGAGGTTGAGGTCTCGACAAGGGTTTTCTAAAATGCCCTGGAGGTATGGCCTTTTGTATGACAATAGAATCGTCCCTCCTTTTTATATTGGGTTTGCTAATCTTGGCTCAGCTTACCGCCAGTCTTGCCTACCTGAGCTTTCAGGTACAGAGCAAGTTTAGGCACGTTGGTCAAGTTCTTGGAGCCAAACACTCCTATGCTCTATCTTGGGGTAGAGCCCAATTGGTTTTAGCTGCCTTGGGCAATATGGCCTAGGAAGTCTTGGACTTTCCACTATTGTACTTCATTTTGACACTTTACGCAAGCGCAAGTGTCCATTTGAAGGTTGGCGGTTCAAACATATGCACATTCCATTGGATCTACATGTCTAAACCATAAAGAAACTACCCTCTCTTGTTCTTCTCAAATTTGCTCAATTATAAAGCCAAGTAAGTGATTTTGTTGGCAAACTAGAGAACCAGATGCGTGTTCTCGCACAATCCTCTGAACTCGTCCTCAAGCCGCTCAAGATAATGAGGTGGTAATAAACGCTTCTTATGGTTTGTGATGAACTGGTCCCATACATAGTTGGCAACTCCAAAATGGGAATTAGTCTACGCCCAATAAGTCCACCAAGAAATGGTCTCATCCTCAATGTAGCAACTAACTAACACTACCTTATAATATCCGACTTCCTACCCACAGCAAGATAAGCTTCAAATTGATGAATCCAAGAATACAAAGCGGTCGATCAAGTTTACCATTATCCTTACTCAAGTTCACCTTCTCGTGAACATGAGTTGAGAAAGTTGCTGATACCGCTCTTCGTCTAGAGCTACAAGGTATCGTTCGTGTTCCACGTGTCGTCTTTAGTCTTCTTGCTCGGCGGCGCGCGCTGCTGTTTCACGGTGAACAGTTTTCATCCGAAGCTCCATCTCTTGCATCTACAACTCGAGCAAAGAACGGGCCAGCTACGTTAATCCCTCATTGGAGATGTAGAGGTAGGAATTGGGTAGGGATCTGGGTGAGAACTAGCAAGAGGGGGGAAGTAATGGGGGAAGAAGAGGTCAGAAGAGGTAATCGCTTCTCCATGGCCGCAATCATAGCTTTCTGATCAAGCAATTGATCTCCCTGTTGCTTCATGAGTTGCATGAAATTCTAGAACATCCATGTCATCTAGTCCCCACTGAGAGAGCAACGCTCCCCGATGCCATTGTTGTAGAAGTGACAGTTTCTTCCTCGATCTCTTATTCTCTCTCATCGTCGGAAGTTGCCATAGTGGGAGTGGTCAAGGTTCTTCTTGACCGCAAGCAAACCATCCACTATGTGTGTGGGAGATGTTTTCGGTCATGTTCCGGAGGCTGAAAACCAACCATCCTTCGAGGGGACAGCCACCGGAATGGGGAGTGCTTTTGACGTCTTTAAACCCACCACACAAGTGGGCAATAAAAGATCCTTGGTTGAATCTCTTCCCCAAAAGGCAAAACTTGATACCACTGTAACATGCCGAAGCTTCGAGACAAGGATTATACTTTGATAAATAGCTTTCAGCACCTTTGTTCTTGACAATGTATAGCACAATGTAATGAGAATAAGAGTGGAAACAGAGAAGAGAGACACAGTGTGGGTCCCAAATACCCTTTGAAGTGCCCCCACCACATATGTATTGAATGAGTAAAATGACTGACTGTTGGCTGTGAATAGCCAGGACTGACATGACTCTAGAGACCTTCACTTGGCTGAGGTGACTCTCAGCCTGAAGATGACCCTTGATCTTCACCTTCCACCTTTCCCTTGGCTCTTATTACTCATTGTCTAGGCTCTTCAACCCTTGCCTCTTGCAGGAATATAAGATCATGTGAGGGACTAAAGGTCACTTATATATGAACACCCAGATGCTGGTCGCTTTCCAAATGATGTTGTCGGCCTCTTTTAATATGCTGACGACTTGCAGAAATTAGCATTAAATGCTATCGCTTTTCCTATGTGTGGCTGGTTGCATTTGCTGCTAGAGCTGATAGGCCTTCTGGGACTGGCCGACTGAGCAATGGCTGGCCTATTGCTGGCCGACTGGTGGCTTAGGCTCCCTAGGGCTGGTTGACTGGGCAGTGGGCTGGCCTATGGCTAGCCCCCACGCCCTTTTCAATCTCTTCAAGACCTACGTCTCCTAAACCTAGACCGGTGCCTGTGCATGCCCGTGCATCCGGTTGGAAGCCTAATAAGTGCCTGGTACACCTCTACATCATTCCAAAGGGTTACAAAGACGTGTGGGACATGCATTGACTTCATGTACAGAACATGTACACTTGACCATAACCATGTATGAAACTTCTACACCTGACCATGATGCTCTAAAGGAACATGAGAAAGTGGAAGCATACCATGCCCGCTTTTGGAAGGTGTATCGAAAGGTTTTGCATTCTTATCGGTCTCTCCGAAGTGGAGAAGAGGAGGAAGTTTGAAGCAGGTCTTCAACCTATCATACAAGACGGCTTGGAACTTCACTCCCATTCCACTTTCCAAGAGCTATTCGACGCAGCTTTGGCTGTAGAGAAGGTCTATGTCAAGCATCTCACCAAAAAGATCCAGGCATGCTTGGGAATGGACAAGAACAAAGCAGGTCCGAGCATGCGTAAATCTGGGCAACAGCATAAGAGAATTTCTGGGACGCACGAGAGCCTAAGAAGGCTGAAAGTGCAGGAGTGAAGAACCTGAGATCCAGCAAGAACAAGGACAAACTTGGGCTTACACGGCAAGAGAGGTTAGAGTATGTCAAAGAGGGCAAGTGCTTCACCTCTTGTATCTCACATCTAGATTAATAAAGCTATGAAGAAGGGTGTTTCATCGTACTCGATTTTTGCATGTGATACTATTGAACATGGTAATGTGCATATGGATTCTTTAGATGCTAGTGTTTTCTGCGTGAATTTGGTGATTGTTTTGCTTACCTGCTAATCTACCTCCAGCAAGTTTGGAAGATCATACGATTGATCTAATCCATGGTAGCTTGCCACCTAATTGACCACCTTATCGGGTTAGTGCGAGCTAGTAGGAGGAGATTATGGCACAAGTGAATGAGTTTCTTGAGAGGAGGTCGGAGACACCCAGCTCCTCTCCATTTTGCTCAACCATGCATTCCGCTTGACCAATGGCATACTAAAGGTTGACTTAACAGATCCGTTTTTTTAACAAGTATGGCTAGCTACCTAACTTACAAGTGTATTCATGCTTCAAGCTGTGGTTGCACATGTAAATGTATATCTGGCATCTAAGCTATAGCACCTTGAATTATTTTGCATAATAATCAAGAAGCGAAAAAAGAACAGGAAGGAACTCTAGCAATGACTAGTTGCTTTATGCATTAATGTTTTGATGCATAAATTTGTAAATATGCTTTTATAATTGCATGCCTAATTGTGGTCAAGAGCCATATGTAGAATAAATACTCTTTTGTCACCAATTTTTTTTGTATCATCTCTTTTTTTTTTTGCAAGCCCACGTCACAAGTCTGCATATTATTGTAAATCGGTGGCACTATGAACAGAAGAT
This sequence comes from Cibotium barometz, assembly GCF_041138505.1. Lineage (NCBI taxonomy): Eukaryota > Viridiplantae > Streptophyta > Polypodiopsida > Cyatheales > Cibotiaceae > Cibotium > Cibotium barometz. Next base: position 39,347,157 of record NC_141074.1, on the reverse strand, counting down.
TACAAAATGGGGCAAGTGATGTTACTGTGCCAGCTCATGATCTCTGATGCTTTTAGCTCTCTAAAAAGTCGCCCCTGACCTGTGCTTAGTGAATTTTGCCAGCATCGGTTTTTAACTCCCTTGAAAAGCACTGGTGGTTAGCACTTTTTGATAATTTGCCCAATATTGATGACCAACACTTGAGGCTAGCATTCTTAAAAAATGCTAGCCACCACGCTCTGTGCACTTTAGAAAAGCACTAGTGTCTTTGCTAGCAATCTGTTGTACGGACTGCAAGGAGGGCTGGAGACAAAAATGCTGGGCTGCAATGCAATAAGCAGAGATTGATGAGGGGCGGAAAGAGGAGGTAGTATTGGAAAGGAGGGCACAGTGCTCCTAGGTGACAAACCAGGAACAAGGGTGAGAAACGAAGGGAGGCCTAAAGCGTAAGGAAAGGGGACTTAACTCCCTTCTGGCTATTCTGTTGCTGGTGCACAAGGCACAATGATGATTCTAGGCCATAAGATGACAAGATAAGAGTGGTTTTCAAAACGACCTTTTAAACACCACTCAAGAAAATCCTATGCCAGAAACTCTTACCTGGGCAGCACAACCTTTCCGTCGAGCAAGATGGTCCATGCGTTCAGCATCCTTAAACCAGTCAACTGACACTAATTGCATCAAAGACTCTCCCGCTGGAACCTGCAATCCAACCAGAACTTGTGGCAGCTGCAAGCATCAAGGAAAATTCTCAAAACCTAATATGTGATGATTTTCCCTTTACCTTTGAACGATCAAAAGGAAACTGCCTGCTGCGGACTCGGAAGCTGTTACCATTTGGAATGCTCCAGGAATTCCGAGCGTTCTCACGATCATCTCGAGCCACAGTGCTAGGAAAAGCTGACCAGTCTAATGGCTCTATCGTTTCCACCTCCGCAGAGCTTGTTGCTGCAACATGAATGAACCATTCACCTATTGCCCAGTCAATTCGCTAACCCATGAAAGCATTCCGAACACAGGCAAACTGCTGCTCAAAGCAACAGATGATACCAAAAACACTCTTACAAGCAACTCCCTGAATGTAGAAAAATGTGCCGTCAATATTTAAGTCAAGGGAAGTAAATGCAACTTGTTCAAAGTGAAATTTATCAAACGCCCTTTTAGGATGGCAACCAACTGTCTGAATAAAGCGTTTTGCAGCAGGCCATAGAATGGATGACATGTTTGAGCAGACTTATCGATACCCAACTGCAACACTTCATGCTCAGGTGTAGGCCACGACTTTGCAGCTGTGCAATTGAAGAAATTGGACTAACCACAAATACTTCAGGTTGTATGAGACCTTCGCCCATATAGAGGACCCTTAAGGTCATTAGAGCTATTAGCTAACAAATTGTGGAGGTTATGAAAGCTACGGACCAGGACAGCATGTTGCTAGTAATTCATAGCTACAACAAAGTTGCTCATTTCAAGAGTCAGGGAGGTCAGACCAATTTGACCAACATTAACAAGGGAAACAGCATATTCCACCACCCCCTCAAAAGTCCCTAGGGTGTCCTCTATTAGGGAATAATGGAAGCAAGCCATATCAAACGGTCTACAGCATACTTGAGTAAGATTCCGGGTAAAGATTCCTTTTGTCCTTTGATTGTTGGCACATGGTGGTCCTTGAGATCTATTCTAATGGCTCACCTTCATATCCATGCTGTCAGACAAAGGCGAACACCATGCAGAATAAACTTGAGAAAGAAAGAAAGAAAGAAAGAAAGAAAGAAAAGATATATTAACGTCTATGGAAGGCCAGATTGGCCTATGAGGCATATCTGTATACAACAAGTCCATGTCTTGAGTATCATGGAAAGAAAAACTGAAATGAAAAGCTAATCCTAGTCATATGCAGCAGTCACTGTCTAGCATGCTATAGATGTACAATCATGATAGGTGGTATACGACTAATTCCACCTGTGGAGTGTAGTACATCATACATGGGGCATGGGGTGAGGAGGACTCTGTACAACCAAGATAAAGAAAGCTCCCTCCTTAAGCACTTGAAGTCCATGAGTTTGTGCCCATAATTGCCCACTTTGTGAAGTACTATGACAATATGACAAGATAAAGGGTACTATGACACTGTAAGAGTTGATTAGTACTGTTCTAAGGGAGTTAATGCAAATTTGCTAGTATTTAGGCTTCCAAGAAGTAGGTGTTGGAAATTGAGGGAGAAATGGGTCTTTTTATAGCCAAGCAGCCCTCTTTCATGCATGGTTAAGGCTTTTCACAAGTGTAAGGCTTGGCCTACCATGCACTTTAGTATTAACCACATCTGTTGTGCCCTGGTGTAGCCTCTGGACTCTCTCCTCCATAGCTTAGTGGTATTGTGCCTGGATCTCGGCAGACTGGGCCTGATGGAGTAGTGGTGGTTTGCGTCTGGGTAGTCGCAGTCTCCTGGAAGCTCCGATCTCCAAGGCTCTCTGTAGTGTGGGCCCTCGTCGGGAGGTAGATGATACAAGGGGAGGGGGATGTGGCTCGCTGATAGGCCTAAAGAAGTTGGTGATCTGTGGCTGGGATCTCTGGCTCTGCACCTGTAGAAGCCTCTCTCTATGTCGGTGTAGCTCAAGGAGGAAAAGGCCTAAGCATCTCTGATCAGGATACTCCATTCACCCGGCTAAGTGGGCCAAAACCCTCTCTGAACAAGCAGTGGTATCTCCCTCTAATCTCATAATATACAGGTGTTTTTAGGCTTGACATCCCTATAACAATTACCATGAGAGAATCCTACCAAGGAGGATGCCTTGAGAGTCAGAGTCATGGCTTGTGGAGCCTTTCTTACGACCATTTCACTGTGGAATGCAAAAAGAACAAAAACTGCATCTCGCAAGCTTTGTGACAGGCAAGAGCTTGAGGTAGAAGAAAGGACTCCTTTGAACCATTTTCAATATGTGTGCATGCTACTTGAAAAGTACATACAATATAATAAAGGGGCTCTCAGAGGAGATACATAGTGGTTTCCCATTCTCCCTGGTTTCTACACACATGAATTAAGTGGATCTTTAGGAGCAGCACACACTCACAGTGACAATGGTAGTCATTTTTGCTTATTAGGTAGCATTCTTTTTGCAATGAGGGCTGCAACACCAGTTAGATTCTCTTCACACCAAAATAAGAGTCAACCTAGATAAACCCAAAATTAAACATTCTCTTCACACCAAAATAAGAGTCAACCTAGATAAACCCAAAATTAAACATTTGCACACGAGCCCCGAATGTAGATATTTCTTTATCATTGCTAAAAATGGTTTGTTTTGGACTAACAATCATCTAGTTATTTTTCAGTTTCTTGTGAGGTTTCTCGAATGAAAAGCAAGAAGTGGTTTTTTCCATTAACAGTTACAAATCTCCCAAAAAAAGGGTCCCGACAACTACCGCCCTCCAAAGCCTCCATCCCTTTATGATGACCACTACATGCTACAGCATTAACCTAGGTCCTGATCTAAAGGCGTACTGTCAAAATGCAACCCTGATGCAAATTGCAATAGTAAAAAAGATGGTCTTAATCCAAATACGGGTAGCATTGCAGCCACCCAGGGACAAAAAGAAAGGTTAGGCGAGTGTAGCTGGCCAAATCCTGCACAATTAGCGTCCAAAACAGCTGCCCCCACAAGATGCAGTCCCATTCACCTCATCATGACAAGCTGGAGCTCCCCTAGCCCCACCCCCACCCCCACCCCCACCCAGCAACCACCCCTCCCTCTCTCATTACACCAGTTCATGCCAGCCCTGCCCCTGGCCTTCACCCCCCCCTCCCCGGGCCCTGGGGGCTCCTATCTGCTCTGTGTGCTTCTTCACCCTGCCCCATCCTCTATTTGGGCATCCTTCCCTAGCCCTGTTTTCTGTTTGTTCTGCTCCGTCGGCCCATGTGGCTCTCGGCCGCCTCTATTGCAGCCCCTCCCCCACCTGCTAGCTCCTCCACAGGTCCCCCTCCTCTCATTAAGCTGTCGGTTTCACCTGTTCTTCCTCCATTTCTTCTTCCTGTTCTGCCTCCCCTCTTCCTTTTTCTTGGTTAGCTTGTGCTTTCAGGAAGTTGCCCCACCTCCCCCCCCCGAGGGAGGACTTCATGGCAGCCATTTCATGTACCCCGTCCGAGGCTGCCATCAACTCTCAACTTTCCAGCACAAAACTCCACCCTTGAAACCGAAACCCTAGTTAGCAAGTTCGTCAACAGAATGCCGACGTCAGGACAGTTGCAAAGCCTCCTGTCACGTGCACACTCTCCTGAGTGTGACATGGGCATGGTTCTATTCATTGGCCAGCTCAGGGGTCGAGTACCTGGCCAGATTCATGTGTTTGTAAGGGCTATTGTGCCAGATCATTGTAATGTTATCCAAGCGCCCAATGAGCAGCCTAGTGTGGACACAATTATTGGGTTATTGTGTGAACACACTTAGTTGGGAATTATTATTAGGGTTGGTAGAGTTGGTAGAGCCAACTTACCAACATTAGACACTATAAATAGGAATCTAGGCCTTAGTCATATTCATTCATTGACCAATCAGTCATCATCGAGTCATTCAGAACTCAAGAGTAGTGCTAACATCGAGTATCTCTATTCAACATTGTATATACTTCATCTTAGTAATACATGGTAGATTAGGGCATCTCTCTCTACTGTGTATTGGGCATGAAGAAGATGAAGTTTGTGCATGGGTTTAAGTCTTTGATTAGGCGTTAATCCCAATCAATCAATTCATAAACATGCTTCCACAAGCACCCATGTTGCACCACCTGCAAGCCATCCTAGTAGGCAAGTAGGGGCGTATCTAAATGTTTAGTTTCATGGCAATGGATCAGCCACCCTTCGACCCCCCAGGGAAGAACAGAAGGGGGGATCAAGGGCTTCAGGCTCTTCACAGTCAAGATGCTCGTCCAATGACCGCACTAGAACCAAGCAAACTTAATAGGCGGTACGCATCCATGCCCACCTTGAGAGCTTGTGGCCTCGTACCAACTAAAATGACTCCCCATCCAAACCCGCACCCAATTGCTCGTGCAATGAGGCGAGACCTGCAAGGGTCCACAACCTTTTCTCCTAGCCAAGCAGATTCAACTTGCCCTCATAGGGATCAACGTACCAAAATACAATTTGACAGGCGCTCCAGGAAGCTTCTCCCGAGACACATCATACTCTCTGGTCTCCCACTTTTGGCTCCTTGGGCAACCAAGGAGAGTAGTGCATCTCCATCGGCAGCCAGCTTCTTCCCCAGGCAGTGGACTCAGGTATCATTGTCCCGAGCGGCGCCATTTTGTGGATGGGTTTTTCAGCATCCTGGATTTGATGGTCTCAGCCCTCTACTCATTGGCCCAGATCCTCATTCAAGGGGCAAGGTGATCACTTCCCTCTGTGCGCTAGGGCTGTCCACTGGCCCCCCTCTTCCTCTTCATTGTAAAGGCCATGAGAAAATTTTTCTGCTCGCAAAATAATCTCCCTATCCTCACCTTAGAGGAACCGCAACTTACCTTTCTACTTCAGAATAAACTCTCTGGAGCTTCACTGTGGCAATCAATGTGTTTTGCCTCCTCTCCAGTGGCGCGCTCATCAACTGGCACAAGTTGATGAGCATGAACGCACTCCAACTTGACAACTAGTTGATGCCTTCCAAAGGATCCCTAGAGGCACCACAGCTCGATATCTTGGATGTCAGCTGGGCATTCACATCACTCCAGAGCAGCAGATTGCCTCCCTCCTGTTCATTCAGACAAATCTTCCTTATTGCAGCTTGGTGGCAAGCGTGTGCTAGTGGCCAACCAATGCTGATGAACTTGCTGTGCCATTGCTTAACCAGCTCAGCCACTATAGGTTCTCTTGGCCACCATGTGGTACATCGCTTCATGCTGGGTATTCTCACAATCATGCATTGGCCAGGTCCACTGCCGAGGAGGCCTAGCAAGTCATTGTCCACCCCTCAAAGTAGAACTAGGCATCATCAATCTCACGATACACGGCAGCACTTTGTTGGGCAAGCTTATTGTCCACAGCCCCTAGCCAAGGGAAGATCCCTGGAAGGATTTTCTTCTTGCCCGCAGTGACTAGCAAACCGGCATCAAATAGATCTTCTCCACGGCCCTATCTGCAAACTCACTACCTCTTTCAAGGATAAGTTTGCAGGCAGGCACCCTCTGACTCCATCTGTCAGTGGATTACATGGGGGAGTGCAAGTCCTTTTTTATTTCTTCCAAGAATAGATCCTTCTATTAGTCAAATGAAGACGAAGAAAATGAATAGATCCTTTTTTTCTTCTTCTAAGAATAGATCCTTGCACTCCCCCATGTTCCACATCCAGCGCTTAAAAGATCCCAAAATGAAGGAAGCCCATCTGAGGTGTTTCAAATTTCTGCTTCTGCCTGCTCATGACCTTGGACATTTGAAATAAGATCTTTATCACACAAAGGCATCCGTTGGGTAATTTAAGGCATACTTTGCAATCAAATAATGCAACATCATATTCACTTGCAAAATAAAACTCCACATAAGTGTGTCATGTCAAAGACCTACACAAAGGTGTGATGATGTTCTCCTTGACAAATGTCTCATCAAAAGCCTGAAAAAAAAAACCCAATCTTAGCACACTCCTGCTACATGATATAATTGCCAAGACATTAGAGCCTTACAAAAAGCATCTGTGCACCTCTTGATTAACCAATGGTCCATCATCCTCATCATCAGACTCGTCGTCCTCTCCTTGACCTTCAGCATCATGTAAAGAAGGGATAAACTGGATGGCTGGTTGTCTTTTTCTTCCTCTCTTGGCAGCTGCAAGCTGTGTATCCATCTTCATGATTCTGTTGAACTGAGGTACAAGATGGGTATCTTCACATTGAGCAAACCATTCACGCAGACCTGAACACCAATTTAGCAGCAGGAAGCAGTGTGTCAGCCATTTAACTAGGCAAATATCCTCTCTTGCACAAGATTGAATCTACACAAAACTTTACCATCAATATGAGCCAAAGTTTGTGTTGTACTAAGCATTTCTTAAAATCTATAGAAGGCTCGTATATAACTTCAATGACAAACTTGTGCCTGTGGATGGGACTCTTTCTAAATGAGCGACCACCATTTTCAGTCTCACAACCACAGACATCTACACTCGCCAAACCAGAGAGGACAGAAGCCTGCAGCTTTGAATCCAGAAAACATGGATCCAGCAGCCAATTTCAAACTAAGTTACTTTCTCATGCAAACAGGAAAGCACTTGATTTGAAAGCCATTACAATTGTCATGTCACTAGTTGGCCATTCTCTATGATTCTAGACCTATGGACGGGCTCCATAGTGTGGACATGACACCTCCTGGCAAGGCACTTCCATCTACGCCTAGGGTCATGTGGACTGGCACCTCATGGTAGGGGATTGATGTCTACACCAGGGGCTAGTAGGCTAGATATGAGAGGCTAGGGATTTTGGTCCACGCCCATGTCCAGATTGTCACCACTTCTCTGGCAGACGTCTGGAATGATGTCATGATTGAATACATGTGGAAGGGCTCCATGGAAGGATTGGTATCCTGGTGTGAGTTCCTGGCATGATTTATGAACTCATGGAAGGGTGGTAACCCTGGTGAGTGACTCTGGACTCATGGAAGGGTGGTTACCCTAGTGAGTACTTTTTGGTCCTGTGTGGACGACGCCTGTGAACGGGCTAGTTGGATGTACAAGATGAGATTTCATCCACTATGTTTATGCACCAGCATATGTATGTGAGTTACACATGCATGGATGACTTGTTTTTGATGCCTGGACATTGCTTGGTATTTTGCCTGTGAATGTCCACGGGCACCGAGGACGCCTGGACAACCCGTGGATACGCGTGTGCACACCTGTTTGGGACTCATGGTTTCCTTATGTGTTTTGCACGTGGTAAGTGTGCACACTTAACCCAATTTATTCATTATTTCATGTTACTAACGTTTATTGGGTGCAGGGTTCACATTCACTTAAAGTGTGGGTGGACACACTTATAATTTTATAGGTGAGTTCACATCAAGCTGGACTATTTTTAATGAACCAAGGCCAATTATGAGGGATGGGCACCCGGGCACTCCCAAATAGCTCCACGAGTTGCTATTCTGGGTGTGGGAGGGCCAAAGTGGGCAAGCCCTGACTTGTAGAGCACTCATCTGAAAAACGTGAGCTGTTAGGAGCTGTTTGGACAGGAAAAACAGCAAGTTTACTCATTTGCATGAGCTACAGGTGGAGTACATGCCAAGAGCAAGAGTCCCAGGGTTGGCTGGCTGCTATTTCTCTCTCTCTCTCTCTCTCTCTCTCTCTCTCTCTCTCTCTACAGGGCTGGCTGACTGCATCTGCAGGGCTGCAGGCTGTTAGATTTGTTTCCAGAAGCTGGCGCATGGCTGTTGGGACTGTTTTTGTGCTACTCTGCTGAGAACAGGGCTTGGACGGAGTGAAAAGAGACTCAACACGAGCTGGCCAACTGTTGTAAGGGCCATTATTGGCTGTTTTTACAGGTTTGCAGGAGGTTTCTTGCGACGAAACTTGAGCAAACATGTCCCTAGACAAGTATCAGGCCTGGGATGTGATCTAGTGGAACCTGTGGGTGGCCAGTGAGCCAAAACCATGGCTGCTTACTGTTTTGCAAGTTTGGGACAGCACTTTGTTACAGGGTTGAAACCGCTCTATCAAAGTATAGGAGTGGTTGGTTATCACTCTACCTTGGTTGGTGACCGAGGGTATTTCTACAGGAGCGGTTGGTGATCGCTTAACCTTGGTTGATGACCGAGGGTGTTGCAACAAGAGTGGTTGGTGACCACTCAACCTTGGTTGGTGACCAAGGAGTTGCAGGTAATGTGTTTACCTATGTTTTCACAGTTGGATAAATCTGGTGTTGGCTGGATGAGTGTGTACTCTCCGGGCACCCGCATTTTGTACATATAAATACTTCTGTTGGTAATAAAGATACCTTACGGGGGGGCCAGTCGGCTGGATGAGTGTGTACTCTCCGGGCACCCGCATTTTGTACATATAAATACTTCTGTTGGTAATAAAGATACCTTACGGGGGGGCCAGTCGGCTGGATGAGTGTGTACTCTCCGGGCACCCGCATTTTGTACATATAAATACTTCTGTTGGTAATAAAGATACCTTACGGGGGGGCTGGCCCAACTTCAGCCCGTAGTGCTGTGTCATGTGCAAGTTGGTTTATGTTTGCAGGATGTATATGCTCATGTAATGTTTCACAATGATGGTAACCATGTATATGCCAGGAATGATTGATGTATGTATGCTGTTTTGGTAGTGAATTGGTTCCGTATACACGTGCCCATTTGTGACAGTGGTATCAAAGCATTGGTTTCTTTCTTTGCTTGAGAAAGACGATTTTTGGGCATACGGAAAGCTTTTTGCTGAGCATACAGATTGTGAAACATGAGCATGCAAGCAAGGTCTGGTGAGCATTCAGATGCACAGCGGTCTGCTAAATCTGCATATTCTGACCAGGCCAATGTACTTTCAAAGCTAGAGGCTCTCAAGCGTCAAGTTAGACGCTATCGTGAGGAGACAGCTGAATTGCGGACTCTCAAGAATGACCCTTATGTGCAAAGGGTTTTGAATGAAAAGAAAAAGAAGGATTCAAGTGACGATGCAGCCCTTGAGGTCATAGCAACAAAGATGGGATATGAAGATCCTGGAGAGCTGGCCATATCTTATTTGAAAGGAAAAAAGGATGTATTGGGTGATGCAGGTACAAAAAGGACTCCCCATGTGGAAGCACATGCAGATTCCAGTACATTAGGAAATGTAGATCCTCGTCACCGTTATGCATCTTCACGCCGAGAGCGTTCTTCAAGTGAAGATTCTCACAACTCCAAGAGTGTCTTGAGTACGTGGGAAGAGATCCAGGCATGAGTCTCCTAAGCCTAGACATGAGGCTAGAGACAGGTCTCGTTCTAAAAAGAAAAGCCGAGAGTTCAAGTCAAGAGACAAAGATGTGAAGTTTGAGAACTTCTATGGCAAGATGGATACTACGAAGGCGCTTGCTTTTGTGAGACAGTTTGAAATTGCTTTTTGCAATGAAGATTTCTTTGAGAAGTCTAAACTCAGGCATGTGGGTATGCATCTCAAAGAGACAGCTAGTGATTGGTGGATGGCCAATCTTTTGGATGCAAGTGCTGCCTGCACATGGGATGACTTTAAAATTCAGTTTTATGCTCAATTATTGCCTCCAAACTATGCCAAGAATGTACGCAAAGAGTGGGATTGGTTGAAGCAGGATGAAGGGGAGATAGTGCAGACACATATAGCTAAGTACTGGAAGGTACTGCTGAAAGTTACTCCCTTTATGTCTCTTTCTAATGGGGAGAAGAAACGGAAGTTTGAATCAGGTTTGCACCCCATCAATCAAGAGAGCTTACAGGTGTACTCAAATCAAACTCTTCAGCAGTTGATAAACTCAGCACTCATAGCTGAAAATTTGCATATGAAGTGGGTTAACAGCCCTATAAAAGTGAGCAGAAAGATGCCTCAGATACAAAAGGAAACTCGTCTACGAAGCCGGGGGGGTAAACGCAATGATTTTGGGCTGTCAAAACAACAGAGGCTTGATTATGTACGTGATGGGAAATGTTTTGGTTGTGGCAAGGATCACATATTTACCAAATGCCCGCAGAATCCCAAGAATGCAGATTCTAATGCAGAAAAGCCTCATGTGAATGTTGTGCCCGATGTGCAGGGAAACACGGGGCAACCCCCAGATCATAGAACAATATGTAAAGCATGGGGACAGTTGAGGGATCAGCCCGCACTCTTTTTGTTTGATGATGCATCCACAGATAATTTCATTTCGGTACAAACGGCTACTGCCATAGGCTTGGATGTATCAGATTTTGGGACTGAAATGAATGCAGATGCCGCTTTTGAGGGTAAAGGAGTTGATGTAACGCCGATCATTGGCAAACTCCGAATTCATATACAGGGATATCTTGATCATGAGAGTTTCTTAGTTGCTCCTCTCACAAGATGTGATGTTTTGTTGGGGATGCCTTGGCATGCTCGTATGGAGCCCAAGAAGGACTATAAGTCCAAGAAAATCAGCTTTGTTCATAGAGGTAGAGAACTTGTTATAGAAGCTGGTACTCTAGATAGTACCATACCTATTGTAAGTCATGTTCAGGTTTCCAAAATAATGAAGAAGTCAGCTTGTTCTTACTTGGTTTTTGTATGAGAACAATCTGAACATGAGAATGTAAATGTAGATCATCTAACCCGAGAGCGCATAGACTTTTGCGTGGTTATGGTGATTGTTTCAGGGATGCACTACCAGGAGAGTTGCCACTTGAGCGTCCCGAGGATCATCATATTGATGTGATACCTGGGAGTACAGCCCCGAATAGACCTCCTTACAGGGTGAGTGCAAGTCAGCAAGAAGAGATTATGGCGCAGGTTAATGACTTACTTGAGAAACGGTTGATACGCCCTAGTTCATTTCCTTATTGCTCACCTGTGTTGCTGGTGCAAAAGAGATGGGAAAACTTCCTATCTATGTTTCATTTTCAAATTTTGCATACTCCTGGTAAGAAGAATGTAGTGGCCGATGCACTATCCCGAAGGCCTCAAGTAAGTGCTATTACAGTAGCCTATCATCAGGACTTATCAGATATGCGAAATTCTTATCATACAAATGATGATTTTCAGCATATATGGGCTGGTTTTCAGCAGGGTATAACAGCCCCGAATTACTCCATATGTGATGGGTATTTGATGTTTCATAATCGCTTATGTGTACATAAGGATTTGAGGCAGAAAGTAATGGATGAATGCCATGCACCACCTTATGCACGCTTTGGAGAGAGACTTTTTCTGGCCAGGAATGCGTAAAGACATAGATGACTATGTGTGCCAATGCATGGTTTGCCATAAAGTTAAGTTTGACAAGCATAAGACTCCGGGGTTGCTTCAACTGTTGCCAATTCCGAATCAGCCTTGGGAGAGTATTGCCATGGATTTTATCACACGTCTTCCTAAGTCGCAGCAAGGGAATGATGCCATCTGGACTATTGTGGATAGATTCAATAAGCAGGCACATTTTATTCCGGTAGGGAAGACCATAAAGCCAGAGTATATGGCAAAGATATTTATGGCACAGGTTCTCAAGCATCATGGTATGCCAAAAACGATTGTGGGGGATCGTGATCCTCGCACCACAAGTCTCTTTTGGCGAGCATTGTTTGATAACATGGGAATGCAGCTGAATTTCTCTTCTGCATATCATCCAGAGACAGATGGGCAGAGTGAGATTGCAAATTCAGCAATGCTTGATCTTTTGAAATGCTATGTGGCTGATCACAAATCAGATTGGGAGAAGTATTTGTCACTGGTAGAGTTTGCTTACAACAATACAGTGCATACTTCTATGGGCAAGGCGCCCTTTGAGATTGTTTATGGCAAGATTATTTTGCCACCTATCCTTCGCACGAAGGATGAGATATTTGCAATAGATGAGTATGTAAGGGATTTGGATATGGCCTTTGCATAGGTCCGGATAGCCATACAGAGATCCCAGGATAAGCATAAGAGAGCTGCAGATAAGCATAGAAAGCAATTGGACTTGAAGGATGAAGATTGGGTTTTATTGAAATTCCAAAAGGCTCGCCTTCGCAAGCAGACTGGGAAAGATGGTAACTATCCGAAGCTACCTTGCAGGTATTATGGACCATTTCAGATCTTAGAAAAGATCAATAAGGCAGCTTACAGGCTGGTGTTGCCAGATCATTGGCGGATTCATAATGCTTTCCATGTCAGTCTCTTGAAGAGATATATTGGTCCTGAGCCGGTGAAGCCGGTTATGGAAGATCAACCCGAGGTTGATGAGCTGGAAGAGGTATTGCAGCCTAAGCAGATTGTTTTTCACAAGGAACGGAAAGCTACTAGAGGCAGGCTTGTTTGTAAGTACCTTGTGAAGTTCAGGAACTATCCAGCACTTGATGCGAAGTGGATGGACGAGGCATATTTTAAAGATTATCTAGATCTTCTTGCGGCCTACTTGGAAGCTTTTCAGTTGCGAGCAACTGGTTAGAAGCCAAGGGGAATGTCTCTCTGGCAGACGTCTGGAATGATGTCATGATTGAATATGGAAGGATTGGTATCCTGGTGTGAGCTCCCGGCATGATTTATGAACTCATGGAAGGGTGGTAACCCTAGTGAGTGACTCTGGACTCATGGAAGGGTGGTTACCCTGGTAGGTACTTTTTGGTCCTATGTGGACGACGCCTGTGAGAACGGCGGGCTAGTTGGATGTACAAGATGAGATTTCATCCACTATGTTTGTGCACCAGCATATGTATGTGAGTTACACATCCATGGATGACTTGTTTTTGATGCCTGGACATTGCTTGGTATTTTTCCTGTGAGTGTCCATGGGCACCGGGGACGACTGGACAACCCGTGGATACGCATGTGCACACCTGTTTGGGACTCATATGGTTTCCTTATGGGTTTTGCAGGTGGTAAGTGTGCACACTTAACCCAATTTATTCATTATTTCATGTTACTAACGTTTATTGGGTGCAGGGTTCACATTCACTTAAAGTGTGGGCGGACACACTTATAATTTTATAAGTGAGTTCACATCAGGCTCGACTATTTTTAATGAACCAAGGCCGATTATGAGGGATGGGCACCCGGGCACTCCCAAATAGCTCCACGAGTTGCTATTCTAGGTGTGGGAGGGCCAAAGTGGGCAAGCCCTGACTTGTAGAGCACTCATCTGAAAAACGTGGGCTGTTAGGAGCTGTTTGGACAGGAAAAACAGCAAGTTTACTCATTTGGAAGATGTTAATAAAATCTTTCTTTCTTTCTTTCTTTCTCTCTCTGAGATGTGCGCCTGCTGAGAAGATTCAATTCCTACTGAGATGTGCGCCTGCTGAGATGACATGCTGACCTGCTGACCTGCGCGTTGCTGACCATTGGCTCTGTGCGCACCCATGATGATCTGCACGCTGCCGAGATGACCTGCTGAGATGTGCGCCTGCTGAGATGACCTGCGCGCCTCTGCCCGCCTCTTTGCTGTGATCCGCGCTTTTGCCACCACTGGCTCGCTCTCCGACTCTGGCTCGCTCCAACGGGCTCGCTCTCCGACGGGACTCGCTCGCTTCCAACTGACAGAGCGAAGCGCTGGACTCTCTCTCGCTCACCGACGGGCTGAAGCGCTGGACTCCCTTTTCTCTCACCGACGGACTGAAGCATTTGATGCTCTCTCTCTTCTGTATACTATCGGGTAGAACTGTAGACGGCTGGAGGACTATTGGCAGGCTGCACAGGTGCAAACGGTAAGGTGCAGGAGGTACAGTCGGGCAGAAGGTACAGTAAGGTGCATTGCCAGTTCTCAGTTGTGCACCGTTTTCCCACCCACCGTTGCTCAGGCCCCCAAGGCAGCAACTAGTAGGGGAAAACATGTCTCAACCCCTAGAGGGGGAACAGGATGGTGAGACAACCTTTCACACCCCCATGAAGGCACCAAATGCCTACCGCAGAAGACTGAGGGAAGGAATCATGTCCCCTGGCTCACGAAGGATTACAAAGATGGCCCGACGAGATGAGGCCCTTTATGAGGAGCTACAGCTAGCCTTGACGCACACGGAAATGAAAAAAGAGATGCAGAAATGGAAGGATGACATGCTCCGAGAGATTGGCACAACAGTTGCATCGTACGAAGGCACTTTGAAGACATGTATGGCTGACCGCAAAAAAGACATCACAGAAATGCAAAACACTTTGGAATCATGTAAGGCAAAAGTGGCTGCAGGTGAGAAGGAAATGCATTCATGGGCTGAAATTGCCAGTGCCACAAAGAAACAAATTGAGGAAGTCAACCCATGGATTGAAGTAGTAAAAAACAGAAAGATACACCAGTCAATAAAGTAGAGGTGATGAATGCTACATTGGAAGAGAAAGCCAAGAGGGGGGCACGTGCCTTACATGTACGTGTAGTTGGATGGGAAGATAAGGGAAATCCCCAAGAGGATGCAAAAGCTCTTGCAACAAAAATTGGAGCCACTGATGTACCCATTACCAGAGCATGGCGAGTAGGCAGAGATGAAACCAGGGCAAAGATATTGATCATCACGTTTGGTGACTTGGAGAAGAAGAAGGCCTTCCTCTCCAAAAGGATGGCCCTCAAGGGGGAAAAGATTTATTTGGATGAGGACCTTACACCGACACAGATAGCACACCGAAAGGAACACATGCCGCGTGTGCTTGAGGCAAGGAAAGAGGGGAAATGGGCAGTATACAGAGATGGCCAAGTCATCATTACAGAGAGGCGACCTGCTTGACGGTGCGCGGCCTATGAGACCTTGCGATTCACAGTGTGGAATTGCAACGGAGCCCTTAGAATAGATGCAGGATACTTTGAGGATACTTTCAGACACAGTGATATTGCTATGTATACGGAGACCCATCAGTGCACAAACAAGAGGCTTCCTGACGTCCGGGGTTATAGATGGGAATCAGTTTTTCGCCCTCAGCCACGCACAGTGGGAGGTACCAGAGGATCTGGAGGAGTGACAACACTTTACAGGGAGGAGCTTCGTGACAAAATACATGTGGTACATAGAGATGCAGATGCGAGGTACATGTGGGTCCGAATATGCAAAGGGGGGCTCCGCGAGCTATATGTGGCGGTATGCTACTTTCCCCCAGCCCACTCCAGGTTTGCACCATCAGGAGAGTCGCCCTATATACCACTATATGATGATATCATGAGCTTTGCCAGCATGGGAGACATATTACTATTGGGAGACTTTAATGCACGTACAGGCACAGAACAGACAGAGTTGTATGATACTCAAGGGTTTATGTAACGGGAGATCACAGCAGAGGATGTAGGGTTGTGGAGATCAGCACAGGATGAGGGGGAGATTACAGATTATGGCAGGCATTTTCTCACACTCGGGATTGCACATGGGTTGGTCATATACAATGGCTTATCGAGATGGCTCTCACACACTGGAACTCTAAAGGGGGAGCGAGCACAGTGGACTACTTGATGGGATCTCCTTCATTGATACCTGATGTGCGGGGTTTCACGATTTCCAGTATGCCCATTGGCATAGCAGCCGATCATGCATACCTGAGTTTCACAATAGCAGGTAGATCCCCGAGAGATGGGCCAACCACTCATCTACCTAGGTACCCGAGATATCAGTTTACACGTGAGACAGTTGGGGTTTATCGGGATGCAGTATCTGATGGCTTGTTCGCTTTAGACCCGCATAGCCCTTTGGACGAGATCACGAGAGGATTGGCAGGTGTTCTACATGCATCCGCCTCATATGCGTTTCCCTGCACTATGATCCCTTCCACCCACCCCCGCAGCACTGCCCCATAGAACAGCCCCACAGAACAGTTGGTATGATGATGAGTGTCGTGAGACACGAGCACAGCTACAGCGTGAGATTGCCCTTTGAGTCTCACACGCATAGACAGGCCAGGATGATCTTTCGACGCCTTGTGCGGAGGAAGAAACGAGCCTATCTGGCTAAGCTAGAGGAGGAGATCTACCAACTCTTCCTAGGGAAGGACAACAAGAGGGCATGGAAGATGTTTCAGGAGAGACAGCCTGGTAATCCGATTACTGCACCTGAGGCATGGCATACGTATGCTAGAGAGGTATATGATGCACCAGGACAGCCCCCCACCCCCCCTCCATTGGGAGCTAGACCGGCTAGCAGCACCTTTTTTACTAAAACCAAAAAATTCAGCAGTAAGAGCCTTCACAAATTCTCTTTACCTGCTCTACATCGCGTGCTTGACCATTAAGGTCTTCTATGGCTCGGCCTGGCACACACATGCTTGTGTAAAATGGAGCATAACTACTTGTGGCAAGACACTGGGGATTGGGGAGTGAGGTTCTTCACAACAAAAGCTACAGAATCAACCTCTACATGTTTGCAAATGTTTTCATTGCATGGATGTCATTGGAAATCTGGCATGTGATGCCCATGAAGCTTGTATCTTGAGAAATCCTTGATAATACAATCATATTACAAGGGGGGTCGGCCCTATTGCAGTGTCATTTCAATTTTAGCATTGCTACCTCATTTGGTTTTGTGCCATTTCATCTTCTTTAATAGTATTAATAGTCTAAGAGTGTGGCAAGATTGTGCCCAGCCCTGCTTGGGGCAATTACAATCAGACCACCCTATCACACAATAACGGCTTACATTGGGTGGCTCCACTCTGTATGAAACACCACCCAAGATGCTAGATCAGTCAAGGAACACCGAGAGCTTCCATGATGCAAAGATTAAAACACACATGCTGGAAACACAAGAAGGTACCATGCTTGTATGCCCAGCATACTAAGAGATCCAAGGAAAAAGGCATTGGACAACTCTAAACAGGCAGCAAGAGGAGAAGATGCTAGTAATCTAGGCCAATATAACACTATACGAACAGGTTTTTGGAAGATTGTGCACAGTCAACATACTTTTACACAAAATACGGTGTAATCGCAGTGACCACTCTGCCCTACTCCCTTTGCACTCTCAAAAAATAATCAGGCCGAATTTGTTGATTATTTTGGAGGGAATGGCTCTACACTGGCAGTTTTTTATGCAGATGATGTAGCAGTTCTATCACATTCCAATAGGGGCCCCACAAAAGTTTTAAGACCTCAGACTTGACCTTGGAAAGACCAAGGTTGTGATCTTCCACACTAGCCTAGGCCACTTGCAGCAAGAATCCTTTACATTTGATGGAGAGCTACTGGAAAGTGAAAGGACCATATGCATAGTTGGGAGATCTTTTCTCATGCGCAGATTTGCAACGACACCAGCTGCCACATAACGGCTGGCCAGAGGTTATGTATCATTATTCATTAGCCCGCCTTGATGGAAAGTGTTTTCAGCCCTTTTCTTACCAAGTCCAGATCGCTACAATTTGAGAAGCTTCTCCCAGTTCCAAATCTGGAGTGGGACTCCAACACTTCACTTCAATCTGCCAAGTTTTGAGTTCAAGCCATAGAGATTCGATCAAAGCAAGGCATTCCTTTTTTAATCCTCTTATAAGCCTAAGGAAATAACAATGCTGGATTTTTTATAAAGATAGGCTCATTATTATTGGGACAATGTAAAGTGACCAAAGGACACTGTGTTTATTTGATGGTGCTTGTACTACTAACTCGAAGGTTATGTAGCTGGTGGTTGTAATAAAGGAACACCTAACAATGATTACGTCCTTTCACACTAATCGATACCAGGACTGACCCATAAGTCACTTATCAAGGGCCATCCCTAGCTATAAGTCTAACCTCAACAATAAATCCAGCCACGTTATGACCTTTGGGGCCATAACATCTATGGTTGGGTAGGCAGCTAGCCAGCAATCCTGTCTATAGTCTTTGTGTACATGATAATGATTGAGGACTTCTCAACAATAAATCCAGCCACGTTATGACCTTTGGGGCCATAACATCTATGGTTGGGCAGGAAGCTAGCCAGCAATCCTGTCTATAGTCTTTGTGTACATGATAATGATTGAGTACTTCTCACAAATGAGGCCCTGGACTCCACACCAGTCTACTCCACAAGAGATGTAAAGGGAGCTGATGTGGACAAGGTTTGTGCCATCCCAGTAAAGCACTTGCAATTTGCTATTACACATTCCTTGAAGAGATTGAAAAATAAATGAAAATTGACATCCATAAATTTTTCTGCCTACTGCCACAGTTGGACAAGTAGAACTGTGAAGCATCAATGTTGCATGGGAATCCTGGTCTGAAGGCATACTCAAAAGTCTGCAATTAATCAAAGAAATTTACAGCAACATTTGAAGGCATGTATAAGTTTGACATTAAATTCTTATTTTTCGATAGATACATGGCATGAGGCATCAGTGGTGAAAACAAAACTTTACCGGCAACACTGTTCAGCATCTGTAACAAGCAATGGTGTTGATAAAAAGGCAAATAGCTAATGCCCCATCCCTGCAGATTGATTTGAATTTGATGCTCAACTCTGGCCCGATGCCCTCCAGAGCCCAGACAAGGTTTTAGGGGCGAAATCGTGAAGCCTCCACCTGTAAATACAACAGCAATGGCATTTTCTGAAGCCCTTTCCAGTACAAATGTCACAAATACACAGCTACAAAATGTAGGACTTTCCATTTGAGTCTTTTTTTTTCTTTTGTTGTGGGTTATATATTATATATTTAGGTATCCAGATTCAAACTCATGCCCCCTTAGAGGCGGTGCAGTGTGTGAGCCACTCAGGCAAGGGCCCACTGACAAAACTTCCGTTTTAGGTCTAACAAGTGATTAGACTGTTATATCTAACCTCAGAAACTTGATGAAATGAAAGTGCACATACTTTCAATGTGTGCACGCACACAGCCTGGCTGAGGAGGGCAATTAGAATGTTCTCTTGAGCAGAAAACAACAACTGCATGATAAAATGAAAGTGCATTAGATAAAGGGTTCGTTCCACTAGCTATGCACGGTTGAATCATGAGACTACTATATCCATACCATAGCTCCCATTCTCAATGTGCCGCCAGTATCGAACATAGCATAAATCACGGGGCCAAACTAACCTACAAGCCATAAAATACACCAGCTTGACAAAACTGAAGCATTATGAGAATAAAAGAGGAACCAGTGCATGTAAAGACATTACCAGCTACACCAACCCAGCTGCAAGCGGTGATACAAAATTGCAGTGTGACCATTCACTTCTTCCACCATCATGCCATTGTGAAATGTGCTGTCCCATCTGCCACTCAAAAATTCCCCCTCAAAAACTTCACATGATTAGATAAGAGAAGTAACTTCTAGGGCTTGGTTCGAATTAGTGGACCCTAAAAAAGAAAATATAGCTTGTCAAGATAAGACTTTACTTGACTTACTCATTTCGGGTCTCATCCATTCCCATGATCAAGGAAAAAATGTCCTCACATTTTGCCTCTACCACCCCAACTGCTTTCATTGCCCGAGTATAACCCTGCAACTGCAAAAATGGACTTGGTGAGCAAGCCTTTTTCCTTCATCTATACAATTGAAATGTTGTCTACATCTTCAAAAGACCCAAAGGGTCTATGAGACCAAACAAAATGTTACAATGGTACCACAATGTAACATCATCATAAAAAGTTAAAAAGAACAAAACATAGACAACTATCCACATGCACAATGATGATAATAGCAATGTCTCTAGATACATCGTAAAAAGATACATCCCCATGCCACTACAATACATAGTACATTCATCTTCATCCATCCAAAATGTCTGGCGTAAGAGTGGATGACTAACGAGAGACTCGCCATGTCTACAGCTAGTGGAAAAGTGTCTCTCTGATGCTGGAGATCTCTCTAATCTGGAGCTTCCGTGTAGAGGGCGGTTGTGGAGCGGAAACCCATGGACACTACATCCATGTGCTCGTACATGTTGGTCTTCTATGTCTTGGCTTGGCACACGGATGACGAGACACTGAGACACCGGGGTATTGGGAAGCGAGGGATCGACACAAAGCTTTGGAATTGGACAAGCACACATCGACACAAATATGTTTGGAATTTGTATTCATTGCATAACTTGTCATTGGAAATTTGGAATTCATTGCCCGTGAAGCGAAAATCCCAACTAATACAAAATATTACCGTTTGTCTGGTTCAAAAGATTAGCGAGCTGGAGCTCCCTCCATCTGTGCACCAGCCCATCCTTTGCCATCGCCCTCCTTTGCTCTCCCTCCATTCTCCCTCGCGCTACCCTCCACCTCCCTCTTCCTCCATGCGACCCCCCTCCCTCTCCACCACCCGCTGCCTCCCTCCTCCTATGCGCACCCCCCGCCCTCGCACTTGATGCTCCTCCTTCAGGCACTTCACCGCCTCCCTCTTCAAACACCCTTGCACCTCCACCCTCTCCCAGCCGAGCCCCGCCCCTCGTGCCCTGCCTTGCGCACCCCTCCGCCCCTCGTGCCCTGCCTGCCCTCCAGACCCGCTCACCCTTCTTCACCCTGCCCCTGCCCTTTGCCGCCCTCGCCCATCCATGAGCTTCCGCTGTCCCTCTCTTCTCCTGCCTCCCTCACAGCAGGTTCTAGCCCTCGGGTGGTTGTCTTTTCAGCAAGAGTCGGTTTCTTTGGTCTTTACCAATCCAGGAGTACTCCATGGTAGCCGCTCCATCATCCCCGACCGAGGCCAGTGACCCTTGCCTATTTTCCGAAGCACACCTCCAGCTCTTGGCTTTTACAGTCCCTCGATGTCACGTGCATCCCGCACTTGGATGCCACGTAGACATTTCTGTACAGAAGGTGCAGGACCTGGGATGGTGAACTGGTCCCATGTGAGCCCAGTCCGGGACGAGTCAGCCAGGGATCCATCTCAGTCGTCCGAGGTCAAGTGTGCATTGTCCTGCACATGAGTCCAAGGTCAGATGTGCACTGTCCTGCACATGAAACAGTGCCAGTCCGCGCTGTGAGTCTCCCTCTAGAATGATGACAGTGGTTCTGTGTATCTGGTATGGTACCGGATGCCAGATCACTGAGTAGATAGTGGTTAGGACAAGGGGCCAGGGGTCTGAGTGGGGGCATGGGAATGGTGTAGAACCACCCCCATGAGGGCCAGGAAGGCCCAGGCTGAACCCACCAGCCATGGAGGGGCTGCAGGACAACCCTAGGGCAAAGACAAGGCTATTTCTAGGAGCTTATAGCCTTTATATGGCTGAAGGGCAAGTATGGGGCAGCCCATACAGGCTGCCCAGCCCTTGGATTATGGGCAAAAGTGGTGTCCAGCAGCCAATCAGAAGCAGGCGCCTGATGACCAGCCAGCCAGGAAGAGATGCGCAGAATTTATGGGAATTTTTCCAGCATTTAATGGGATTTTTCAGCATTAAATGCTGAATTTACAGTCGTGGGAATATTTGATGCTGGCCGACTGCCTTTATGCTGGCCGATTGCTCCTGATGGGGTAGTGTAAATAGAAGTGCCCATAATCCCAATCATCCATCTCATTTTTCACCAAGTGCTCAAGCAATCCAAGGGGCCAAGACAGCCAAGGGCTTGCTAACGCAAAGGGGTGAAGGATTCAGGTCAAGGGCAGGGTATTCCCAGCCAAGAAAAGGTCCAAGATTGTAATATGCGGAAGCTTCGGAGAAGGATCGGTACTTCAAAACTCAGAAAACAGCACTCTTTTCGCGACGGAATTAACGCACAAACTGAAAGACGATGTGCAGAAAAATAGAGAGAGAAGGGGGAGATGGAGAGGACACAGTATTGGGTCCCAATTACCCTATGTAGGGCCCCCACCACGGATGGTGTATTTGCTTTATTAGAATGATGTAAAATCTGAAAACAAATACAAAGTACTTGACCTTTTCTTGGCTGGAAAACCTGCCCTTGACCTTCAGTCCTTCACCCCTTTGCTTTAGCAAGTTCTTGGCTGTCCTCGCCCTTGTTTGCTTGGAGCACTTGGTGAATTATGAGATACTCTCAATGATTTCTTGGCTGGGCTTTTATACCTCCTTTTGCATCCAGTCGGCCAGCTTCAGGAAGCTCCACGACTGGGTCTTATTTAAATAAATGCTTTCACACTTAATTAAATGCTGTCCAGCCTGCGCATGCTTTCTGGGACAGCTCCTGGCTGCTGGGCATGCTGCGCAGAGGTGTGGGACTGCCCCTACACCTGGCCTGACCTGCTGGGTAGGGTTTCAAACCCTGTCGGCTGCCTGTCCAGCAGCCCTAGGGCTGGCCGTCAGCCCTTCCAGCCCATGCCTTGGCTGGTGGGCAAAGCTTGGGCCCTCCTGGCCCCTTGGGGGTGGTTCTACACCTCCCCCATGCCCATACTAAGAGTGCAAGTGCAAATCTTCGCACTGGGGTAGTCCTATGGGCTGGCCCCATCTCTACATGCAAACCTACATGCCTACAGAGGCCTGGCATCCAGTTGCAAACCAGATACACAGAACATCTGACATCATTCCAGAGGGAGACTCACAGCGCGGACTGGCACTACTTCATGTGCAGGACGGTGCACACCTGACCTTGGACTCATGTGCAGGACAATGCACATCTGACCTCGGATGACTAAGATGGATCCCTGGCTGACTCGTCTCGGACTGGGCTCACATGGGACCAGTTCACCATCCCAGGTCCTGCACCTTCTGTACAGAAATGTCTACGTGGCATTCAAGTGCGGGATGCACGTGACATCCCCTTCTGCTTAACTTGACGGAAGCTGCATAGCCTCCAAATAATCCGTCAATAATGCCGGATAGTCTTCGAAAAATTCTTTGTCGAGCCATACCGCTTCATGAGTTCCTCGGTCCTGAAACTTCGTGAGAAACTGTCGTAGTCTTCGGCCTGAGCCATGCTTGAAACGGTGCAGAAGGATCTGTTCTAGAACCATTACTTCTGCTTCATCAATAATGTCCGGTTCCGCTTCGTCTTTGACCTCTGAAGGGGGTGGACCTGCATATGGCGTTAACCAACTGACATGAAATACATCGTGCATAGTCCAACTCGGAGGTAGCTTTAACTGCATAGACACCTCATTAATCTTTTTCCGGATGGGAAATGGTCCGAAGCTCCTGAAAGACAACTTTGGGCATCGCTTGCCCACCTGCTTTAATCTTTGCTTCATAATCCGAAGATACACCCAATCCCCTTCCGAAAACTTCATGTCCCTTCGGTCTTTATTGGCCTGTCGAGTGTAGGCCTCTTGCGCTTTAGCCAATCTGTCTTTAACGGACTCTAGGATCTCCTGGTAAGACTCCGTCACTCTGTTCGCCTCCGGTACGGAAGACGAAGTCCTGGTTAACAACGACTGGAAAGGCCTTCCAAACGCTGCCTCATATGGAGTCCTGCCAATAGCTGAAGAAAAAGAGTCATTCAAAACAGCTTGAACTAAAGGCAAAAACGATTCCCACTTACCTTGCTGATCGTGGACATAACACTTCAGCACATCAAAGGCCAACTAGTTGTATATCTCTGTCTGGCCATCTGTCTGTGGGTGGAATGCACTGGAAAAATTCAACTTAGTACCAAAATTATCAAACAATGCCCTCCAAAAATGACTGGTAAACTTGGCATCTCGGTCTGACACTATGGTCCTAGGAATCCCGCCAATCGGGTACCAATGCCGAATGAATAGCTGGGCAACATCCTCGGCGGTCACATTGGCCCTGCAAGGAATAAGCATAACAAATTTGCTGAACCTATCAACAATAGTTAAACACTGTGTATTACGCTTACTCGGACTGGGAGGCAGATTTGTGACAAAGTCCATCGAAATGTCCTGGAAAGGACCCTCAGGAATTGGCAAAGGCTGTAACAACCCTATCTTCTTTCCACGAGGAGCTTTCACCTTTTGACAAATGTCACAGCGTTGTACATATGTAAACACATCACGCCTCATCTTTGGCCAATAGTATTGCCGTTCTAATTTCTCCAGGGTCGAATTCATGCCCCTATGACCACCTGTAATGGCGTCATGGGCATCATGGAGAAGAGCTGCCCGGAATGATTTCATGACACATAGTCGGCCTTTGTAGAAAAGCCAACCATCGCGTATCAGAAAATGGCATGGTCCTGTGGCATCCAATGCCTGCTCCCACTGCGTACCGAATTCCTCGGAATCCGCGTACGTGTGCTTCATGTCTTCTAGTCCTGTACCAACAAGGTCAAGTCTAGTGGTCTGAATCGCAGATACTTGTCCCTTCCTGCTCAAAGCATCGGCCACTGGATTGGCCTTTCCTGGAAGGTACTCAATCATACCACCGAACTGCTGGAATATCTGACTCCAGCGGTGTTGTCGATCACTCCACTGTGCACTTGGCATCGTCTGAATCCAGCGCAATGCCTCATGGTCAGTGCGAACCTCGAAGTCACGGCCATACAGGAAATGTTTCCAATGTTTCAAGGCCTGTATAACTGCTAGGAGTTCACGATCATAGACTGAGTAGTTCTTTTCGGCGGGCAGTAACTTACGAGACATGTAAGCTACCGGATGACCATTCTGTTGCAATACACCTCCAATTGCGATGTTACTCGCATCCGTAATCACTTGAAATGGTTCGTCCCACGAGGCAAGGGCTAAACAAGGCGCTTCTGACAAAGCCACCTTGAGGTTCTGGAATGCCTCCAACGCTCGTGGAGTCATTCGAATCTTTTGCCTTCTTGTTTTCACTCCCTTTAGCAGATCGGTGAGGTCTGCCGAGAGATCAGAAAACTTGTCAATGTGGGTGGAATATGCCTGGCATATACCCACAAATGATCTAATGTCATAAGCAGTCTGAGTCTGAGGTACTTCCCAGTTAACAATCTCGGCCACTTTAGCCGGATCAAGTCGAATGCCTTCGGCACTAATTATATATCCCAAGTAATGTACCTGGAACAGATAAAATTCAGACTTCTTTTCATTGACATAGAGCTCGTTGCTTTCCAGCAACTTAAGGACTTTCTCCACATCAATGTCATGCTGCTCAACTGTAGCTGAAAATATGAGTATGTCGTCCAGAAATATGAACACACACACTCCAATCAACTCCCGGAAAATACGCATCATCATGCGGTTAAATGTAGCTGGGGCGTTCGTCAAACCAAATGGCATGACCACAAATTCATAGTGGGCCCGTTCTGTACGGAAGGCTGTCTTGGGGATGTCCCCCTCTACAATCCGTACCTGGTGGTACCCACTCTTTAAATCCAATTTAGAGAACACCTTAGCTCCATTCAGCCTCTCGAGAATATAGTCAATTCGAGGCATCGGGAATCTGCTCTTGATAGTCAGCTTGTTGAGTGCACGATAATCGACACACAACCGAGAAGACCCATCTTTCTTCTTGACAAATAAGATCGGTGCTGCAAATGGCGACACGCTGGGGCGGATGAAGCCAGCTTGCAACAATTCTTGGAGTTGGCGGTCCAACTCCGATTCCATTGCCTTAGAAAGGCGATACGGGAACTTGCTCGGGGGTTCCGAGCCTGGGAGGAGGTCAATCTTGTGATCCTCCGGTCTGGACGGGGGGAGCTGGGGAGGGAGACTGTCCCGAAGAAAAATCTTCTGGAACTTTTCATGGAGAACCGAGTAGTTCTCGGAAGCACTGGCCACCGTCTGGGCTGTCTGGATGTAAATCATCGCACACTGTGCGCCTTTCCTGACTGCTCGCTTAGCCTGCAAGTGGCTTATGAGCAGAAAGTTTGGAATACCTGGCTCACACTTAATGGTCACCGGGGTGTTTGACACATTCCGATCAATCTAGAACGTGTGCTTGTCCCACTTGACATCAGGAAGAAACTTGTGAAACAACTGGATACCCAAAATTATGTCTGCTCCTACCAGAGGGGCAACCATAAAGTCACGCACAAACTCTATGCCCTGAATTACTAACTTAGCACCTAGAGCTTCATACTTGACGCTCGTTGTCATACCTGTGCTAAAACCCTCAACCTGTTTGTCCACCGGAGTCAGCTCGAAACGGGCACGCCTAGCGGCCTGTTCCGTGACCACATCCTCTGTGCTGCCGCTGTCAAACAAGACGACGACTCTCTGGCCACCTATGTAGCCAAAGGACTTGAGCAATTCGTTGCGCTCATACTCCTGGTCATGGGCGCCCTTCTGCTTATCTTCGAGCTCCCGGCTAATAATTGCTCCAACGGAAGCACCGGGGGTTGAAGAATTAGGGGTAGCCGCTGGGGTCTGTGTGGGAGCAGTGCTCACCACGGAAGCTGTGGAGGCGGCGGCGGCCTTTGGAGGCTTCTTCGGACAATCCCGAGAAGTATGTCCTTTTGTGTGACAAAAGCAACATCTACCCTCCTTCCTGTACTGAGAAAGCTCCTCAGCACTCAACTTGCCACCTGTCTTGCCTGCCTCCGCTTTCTGGTCTGGAGTAAGCTTAGACGCATTGTTCGAGTTCTTGGAGCCAGAGGCTCCCGGGCTTTGTCCTGGGGAAGACCCCGTCTGGTTCTGGCTTTTGCCCCCCGAGGCGTTAGCCTTGGGAGAAGCCGGCTGGGAAGTCTTGGGCTTGCCACCATTGTGTTTCATTTCTGCACTCTGCGCAAGCGAGAGTGCGTCCTCAAAGGTGGCTGGCCTAAACATACGCACCTCCCATTGGATTTGCGTGTCCAGGCCGTACAAAAACTTCCCTTTCTTGTCCGCATCAGATAAGCCTAATTGTAGACACAAGGTCGAAATTTTATTGGCAAACTGAAGGACTGGTTGCGCGTTCTGACGCGCTCCCCTGAACTCGTCTTCGAGTCGCTCAAGGTAGTGGGGCGGTAGAAACCGCTGCTTAAGGTCGCGGACGAACTCGTCCCACACATAAGCTGCCATACCTGCTCTGGTGTGGGCATGAGCCCACTGAGTCCACCACGGAATGGCCTCACCTTCCAAGTACCAACTAGCTAAGATCACTTTGTCAGTATCTGTTTTCCTAACTGCGGCAAAGTAAGCTTCAAATTGATGTAACCATGAATACAGAGTAGTGGGATCGAGTTTACCATTATACTTACTGAAATTCATTTTCTCGGGAAAATGATTCGAGGACGCCGCCGGTGTCAATCTGGCGTCCAAAGCTCTGAGGTAACGCTCGTGTTCCACTCGTCGCATGACGTCGTCTTCTCGTTGTCGAATCTCCAATGCACGCATCTGCATCTCAAGCAAGGAGCTTGGCTGCGGCTGTTACCCCGCGAGAGGGTCCCTGTGACGAGGATCTGGTATCTGGGATACGGAAGGAGAGGGAGGAGGAGATGGAAAACGCGACGCTGGAGAGCGAGCACGCTCCTCCAGAGCCAAAATCCGCGCCTTCTGCTCATCCAACTTGGTTGTCTGGTCTGCGATTGCTCGCATCATCTGCTGGAACATATCTGTTACACTCAAGCCGGGTGCCCTAGCTGGGCTGCCTGGTGCACTCTGGTCCCATGGTTCTGGTTCTCTCTCGTCGCCGAAACTCGCCATAGCGGGAAAATGCAGTTCCTTTCCGGAACGCAATCTGACCATCCACTATCTGTGTGGGAGACTTCCGGAGGCTTCTGGAGGCTAAAAACCAACCGTCCTTCGAGGGACAAGAATCACTCCGAAAGGGGTAGTCCACCGGCGTCTAAAAACCAACCACACGAGCGAAAAAATTTTCTGGTTTTCTTTGCTGAATCTTTGTCCTTGAAGTGAGCTCTGATACCACTGTAATATGCGGAAGCTTCGGAGAAGGATCGGTACTTCAAAACTCAGAAAACAGCACTCTTTTCGCGACAGAATTAACGCACAAACTGAAAGACGATGTGCAGAAAAATAGAGAGAGAAGGGGGAGATGGAGAGGACACAGTATTGGGTCCCAATTACCCTCTGTAGGGCCCCCACCACGGATGGTGTATTTGCTTTATTAGAATGATGTAAAATCTGAAAACAAATACAAAGTACTTGACCTTTTCTTGGCTGGAAAACCTGCCCTTGACCTTCAGTCCTTCACCCCTTTGCTTTAGCAAGTTCTTGGCTGTCCTCGCCCTTGTTTGCTTGGAGCACTTGGTGAATTATGAGATACTTTCAATGATTTCTTGGCTGGGCTTTTATACCTCCTTTTGCATCCAGTCGGCCAGCTTCAGGAAGCTCCACGACTGGGTCTTATTTAAATAAATGCTTTCACACTTAATTAAATGCTGTCCAGCCTGCGCATGCTTTCTGGGACAGCTCCTGGCTGCTGGGCATGCTGCGCAGAGGTGTGGGACTGCCCCTACACCTGGCCTGACCTGCTGGGTAGGGTTTCAAACCCTGTCGGCTGCCTGTCCAGCAGCCCTAGGGCTGGCCGTCAGCCCTTCCAGCCCATGCCTTGGCTGGTGGGCAAAGCTTGGGCCCTCCTGGCCCCTTGGGGGTGGTTCTACACCTCCCCCATGCCCATACTAAGAGTGCAAGTGCAAATCTTCGCACTGGGGTAGCCCTATGGGCTGGCCCCATCTCTACATGCAAACCTACATGCCTACAAAGGCCTGGCATCCAGTTGCAAACCAGATACACAGAACATCTGACATCATTCCAGAGGGAGACTCACAGCGCGGACTGGCACTGCTTCATGTGCAGGACGGTGCACACCTGACCTTGGACTCATGTGCAGGACAATGCACATCTGACCTCGGACGACTGAGATGGATCGCTGGCTGACTCGTCCCGGACTGGGCTCACATGGGACCAGTTCACCATCCCCGGTCCTGCACCTTCTGTACAGAAATGTCTACATGGCATCCAAGTGCGGGATGCACGTGACAAAGATTGCTGTATTTTCTTTCAGTTTTGCACATCATTCTAATAAAGCAAATACACCATCCGTGGTGGGGGCCCTACAGAGGGTAATTGGGACCCAATACTGTGTCCTCTCCCATCTCTCTCTCTCTCTCTCTATTTTCTGCACTTCTCCTTTCAAGTGTTGTGTGTTAATTTCCGTCGCGAAAAGAGTGAGTTTTGAAGTTACCGATCTTTCTCCGAAGCTTCCGCATATTACAATGGTATCAGAGCCTACTTCAAGTACAATAATTCAGCAAAGAAAACCAGAAAATTTTTCTCGCTCGTGTGGTTGGTTTTTAGACGCCGGTGGACTACCCCTTTCGGAGTGACTCCTGTCCCTCGAAGGACGGTTGGTTTTTAGCCTCCGGAAGTCTCCCACACAGATAGTGGATGGTCAGATTGCGTTCCGGAAAGGAATTGCATTTTCCTACTATGGCGAGCTTCGGCGACGAGAGAGACCTAGAACCATGGGACCAGAGTGCACCAGGCAGCCCAGCTAGGGCACCCAGCTTGAGTGTCATAGACATGTTCCAGCAGATGATGCGAGCACTCGCGCAGAACAGACAGCAAAGTTGGATGAGCAGAAGGCGCGGATCTTGGCTCTGGAGGAGCGTACCCGCTCTCCAGCGTCGCGTTCATATTTCTGGACGACATACTCATATTTTCAGCTACAGTTGAGCAGCATGACATTGATGTGGAGAAAGTCCTTAAGTTGCTGGAAAGCAACGAGCTCTATGTCAATGAAAATAAGTCAGAATTTTATCTATTCCAGGTGCATTACTTGGGATATATAATTAGTGCTGAAGGCATTCGACTTAATCCGGCTAAAGTGGCCGAGATTGTTAACTGGGAAGTACCTCAGACAGCTTATGACATTAGATCATTTGTGGGTATATGCCAGGCATATTCCACCCACATCGACAAGTTTTCGGATCTCTCGGCACATCTCACCGATGAGATCCGATCTGCTAAAGGGAGTGAACCGATCTGCTAAAGGGAGTGAAAACAAGAAGGCAAAAGATTCGAATGACTCCACGAGCACTCATCTTTGGCCAATAGTATTGCCGTTCTAATTTCTCCAGAGTCGAATTCATGCCCCTGTGACCACCTGTAATGGCGTCATGGGCATCATGGAGAAGAGCTGCCCGGAATGACTTCATGACACATAGTCGGCCTTTGTAGAAAAGCCAACCATCGCGTATCAGAAAATTTTATGGTCCTGTGGCATCCAATGCCTGTTCCTACCGAATTCCTCGAAATCTGCGTACGTGTGCTTCATGTCCTCTAGTCCTGTACCAACAAGGTCAAGTCTAGTGGTCAGAATCGTAGACACTTGTCCCTTCCTGCTCAAAGCATCGGCCACTGGATTGGCCTTTCCTGGAAGGTACTCAATCATACCACCGAACTGTTGGAATATCCGACTCCAGCGGTGTTGTCGATCACTCCACTGTGCACTTGGCATCGTTTGAATCCAGCGCAATGCCTGATGTTCAGTGCAAACCTCGAAGTCACGGCCATACAGGAAATGTTTCCAATGTTTCAAGGCCTGTATCACTGCTAGGAGTTCACGATCATAGACTGAATAGTTCAATGCAAACCTCAAAGTCACGGCCATACAGGAAATGTTTCCAATGTTTCCAATGTTTCAAGGCCTGTATCACTGCTAGGAGTTCACGATCATAGACTGAATAGTTCTTCTCGGCGGGCAGTAACTTACGAGACATGTAAGCTACTGGATGACCATTCTGTTGTAAAACACCTCCAATTGCGATGTTACTCGCATCGGTGGTCACTTGAAATGGTTCGTCCCACGAGGCAAGTGCTAAACAAGGTGCTTCTGATAAAGCCACCTTGAGGTTCTGGAATGCCTCCAATTCAGGGAGAAACACGCTCCTGTGAAAGTAACTCCCAAGTAGACATATGACTTGACGTACTCAACCGGCTTCCCTCGGAAAGTGAACTGAGGCTCTGATCTCCTCACCCATGCCTGTGTGGTGTTAACCACCATAACCTTGGTTTTCCCAAGGTTCACTGTCAGATCTCTATCCGCACAGAAAGCCTGTAATGCATCCAGGTGTCTCTGTAATCCCTCCGGAGAGTCTGAGATTAGAACAATATCATCAGCATATAACAAGATGGGTCTCAACACCCCTGCCAAGCATGCCCCTGGGCCTCCCAATCTGTCTACATAATCAGAGACCGCATCAATGTACAGTCCAAAGAGGGTGGGCAATAGCGGGCCTCCCTGCTTCACCCCTATCGTGCTGGTCACCATATCGGATAGTCCGCCTAGAGCTCGGACTCTGCGTGTCACAGACTCATACAAAGCATATTTCCCCCACTGCATATCATCGGGTACCTCAATGTCATGCAATTTGTGCATAAGCCTGGCACGTGGTACGGTATCGAAGGCTTTGCGCAAGTCCACAAAGCAGCAGTATATCCTTCTCTTCTGTGCCCT
Source organism: Cibotium barometz (assembly GCF_041138505.1). NCBI lineage: Eukaryota > Viridiplantae > Streptophyta > Polypodiopsida > Cyatheales > Cibotiaceae > Cibotium > Cibotium barometz. The sequence continues at coordinate 39,315,458 of NC_141074.1, read as the reverse complement.
GCCATCTTCAATAAGTGCCCAAAGTGTCAGTATGTGATCCAAGGTAGTAAATCCTCTCCTGAAGCCAGCCTGTCCATGTGCTCGATGACCATGCCTGTCTACCAAGCGGCTCAGCTCCGACTCCAATATAGAGCCATATAGTTTCGCCAAGTAATGACCAATCATGATCGTCCTGTAGTTGCCAAATTAATGGATCGTCCTTAGAGAGAGAGAGAGAGAGAGAGAGAGAGAGAGAGAGAGAGAAATGAAATGAAATGAAATGAAATGAAATGATATATTAACGTCTCTAAGAGGCCATAATGGCCTATGAGACCAAAACTGAGAGTACATCTGAAGTTGGTGTCTCATCAAAGAGAACAAGACTAAAAAGTACAATAAACTGATTGTCCTACAGTTATAAGAACAGAACTCCAAGACTCCGAGATGATACTGAGAAGAAAATACTGGAAAATACTAGAAAATGTATATCAAGTAGATCCATGTATGCTGATCAGTTGAAGTGTTGCCCTCTCCTTAGATCAAGTATCTCCACCATGGGGCTGTCTAGAATGGAGAGGTCGTAGAAGCGAGGTAGGCGCCTCCGATGCCGAGCAATAATGCCTTTGATCTGGCGATGGTGAGGATGTCGTGGTCAGGATCCTTGTGGGCGTGGCCGACGAGCACGACATAAGATAACTGCTCTATCAGTGGTGACTCCCTGGGAGTGTGGTCGATGCTGTGATGGCCCAATGGAGGAGGTATCAGGAGGTGTGTGGGCTGGGTTGCTAGTGTTGGTGCCGAAGAAATCTATCAGGGTCCTCTGTCTAGGTACATCATGGCTCGGCCTCCTGTCTGCCAAGAGGGTCTCTCTATGTCTCCTGAGCTCAAGTAGAAACAATCCCAGGCATCTCTAATCCTCAAACTCCATGACCCTGCGTAACGGCCCAAAACCCTCTCGGAAGAGGCAGTGATATCTCCCTCGGATCTCATAATAGACTGTACATCGGCAAATGTAGTGTTCCTCTGTCTCTACCTCCTGGTAGCATAGCTAACAAATGCGGTCATCCACGATCTGATGCACATATCGCCCTGTCTCAATCCGCAGCTGGTGTGATGAGGTCCGGATCTGTCCAATGGCACAACGTATCCCATGTGATAGGTGTACATCCATGTACGCCGGGCGGGTGATAAAATCATCCGGTGAGAGGTGTAGAAAATGGCTCTTGTAATGAGTCATTTTTGTGCCCAAGGGCTCAAGGGGGCTAGTCCATGTCCTCTCTGTGTCCACTCTGATGATATCCATCCTGATCACGCGGTTTTGCTCTAAGCGGGTGAGATCCAAAAATGGACAATCCAGACTGTACTGAAAGGGTGGTAGTGCCTCTATCCGCAAACCATGTAGGTCAAACCATGATCTCATCTGAGCGTACCAACAATGAGTATCTCCATGCTGCCAACTGTATGGATGAGGTCAATGCCAAACGGGAGTACCTCTGCTGAGGGAGCTCCCATAGCCGCTGTAAAAAGGTAACTACCTGGAATAGGGCCTCGGTTACTACTGGTGGGGCACCCAGCTCAGCCCGAACAATCTCATGTGGTACTGATGATTTGCTCCGAAAATTTAATGGAGAGAGAGAGAGAGAGAGAGAGAGAGAGAGAGAGAGGGAGAGAGAGGAAGTATTTATTAATGAAAAATTCATGTTATTTCCCAAATTTAACAAAAGATAAAGTGTGATATTGACTCTCCCACGAGAGTCTACTCACAAAACTTGAAATCATCAACTCTATCATGCAGAGCATAGACTAAGTTGTATGACATTCTCACTCACGTCATCGGAGCCCACCAACAGTAGGTGAAGGTTCGTGCATAAAAATAAGTCACCTTGATAGACAAATCTTCGTAGATAAACCATCAATAGAATTTCTCACTTCTTTGGAGGTGACCGGCAGACCCATCCATGATGAAGGCTACAACTAAAAAATGTGTATGCACGCATACACACAAAGTCACACTCGCAATTGGGGTAGGTGGTTGGGCAGATTGGACCGCTTTAGATAAAAAGGATTGAGATAGACCAGCTAACTGCAGCTTGGATGAAGAATCCATATGTCCCCTAATACAGCAAATATATATACATATATATAGGAATAAAGGTTCATGTTATTTCCCAAATATAACAAAAAACCAAAGTGTGATTTTAAGTCATGGAAGTCTACTCACTGAGCTTCAAATCATGAATAGCATAGACTGCATGCTATGACATCCAAGCTCACATCTTCACCACCCAAAGTAGGTGCAAGTTCGTGCATAAAGATACATCACCTTAATAGGCAAACCTTGATAGATAACCATAACATGTCAAAAACCTTAACTTTTCAATGCACAAAATGAAAGAGATTTGGAAGCTTACTGCAAAATCATCTGATATCTCTTCAAAGATTCGCAATCCTGTGACATACATAGAATCCAAACTGTGAAAGCACTCCTTAACTGATGTGACTGTAAACTTCAAAACAACAAGATCATGATGTATAATACTGGAGAAGTCACCATTCTGGCATCGCACCAAGCGCCAATGCTTTCTGTTAGTAGCATTTATTTCTGGTAATGACGGATAGGAAAACTTTGTGTCTGCGTCACTGCTCATGTCTGTAAATAAACCAGGAATAAGTGGCAAACCATACCAAACCAATGCCCCACTGTTCATCACGCCTCCCTAGATAGTGACAATCACAGTTTTCTAAGAATTGAGACTACAACATTCCTGCATAATCCTGTTCTTCATTTACAAAACAATTTTTTTTTCATTCATACCACTGATCTTGGCTTGCCCAAGAGTCAAAAGCTTTTCATCCTCTGCTGTTGTGAGACCCCTTCAAACATACTAGTCACAGATTAACTCTCTCTCTCTCTCTCTCTCTCTCTCTCTCTACATGTATGATATACTACACCCCACCATCTCCACTGGGTGGAATTAGTAGTATACCACCTATCATGATTGTACATCTATAGCATGCTGGACAGTGACTGCATAGTGAGCTGCATATGACTAAGATTAGCTTTTCATTTCAGTTTTCCTTTCCATGATACTCGGGACATGGACTTCTTGTATACAGATTTGTCTCATAGGCCAATCTGGCCTTCCGTAGACGTTAATATATCTTTCCTTTTCTTTTCTTTTCTCTCTCTCTCTCTCTCTCTCTCTCTCTCTCTCTCATGAGATATGCCATGGACATTATTGTATCACTTTGGTCTCATAGGCCCATTGGGTCTTTGGTAGACGCTTAATATCTCTCTCTTCCATACCACCACTCCGAGGGCCAATCCACCCATCATACCTGGACCACAGGCTAGTGCAGGAGCTCGGCCGAGAGGTGTGACACTCGATAGAGCCACTTAGTTATGCAGAGCTCGAGGCCCCAGACCCCATGGCCCTCACCCATGGCCACGCCACCACAGGAGGATCCGGGCCATCATCTCCCATCATCGTAGGACCTTCTCACGCCAGCTCAGTTTTACCACCTTGAGCACCATGTCACAGCGGCCCATGAGGGATGTTCTAGGGTGATATGAGAGCTCTCTGCTCATGTACCTAGATCAGATTTTATAGTTCTAGATTTTTGTTATCTTTCTTTATTACTATTTTGTACCCAAGATGATGTACCTCATGGATATGATGTAACCTTTTGGTCTCATTGACTTCGCTAAATAAGGGATTGGGGCTTCTCTTAACTGTAATGGTTCACTATGGGTGCAGCTTGGATGACTGGAGCATGTTATGGTGGGGAGAGACATCATACTTCTGACAGAGACACATCAGAGCCCAGAGAGAGGGCTACCTCGAGTAGAGGGATTCTAGTGGGAGTCAGCATACAGGAGGACCACACGCCAGGGTACCTCGAGAGGGTCGGGGGGAGTAGCAGTTCTATTCAGACGGGAGCTACAGGGGAGACTGAGAGTGGTAGCACAGGATCTTAGAGTTTCATCACACCGATTGGAGATTGAGACTAGCAGAGCAGCACGGATCCCCCGAGAGGAGAGGATATGTAGATTGTGCAGAGAGGTAGCCCAGAGAGAGGGCTACCTCGAGTAGAGGGATTCCAGTGGGAGTCAGCATACAGGAGGACCACACGCCAGGGTACCTCGAGTGGGTCGGGGGGAGTAGCAGTTCTATTCAGACGAGAGCTACAGGGGAGACTGAGAGTGGTAGCACAGGATCTTAGAGTTTCATCACACCGATTGGAGATTGAGACTAGCAGAGCAGCACGGATCCCCTGAGAGGAGAGGGTATGCAGATTGTGCAGAGAGGAGGTGGAGAGTGAGGAGCATTATGTATGCAGATGCCGAGCATATACAGCCATCAGAGAGAGATATCCCATTTTATTCAGAGAGCCACATTCCCTACGCCAAATCTTTGAGGCAACAGACCAGCGCATACTGGGGAGATTCATTCTAGACATACAGCGCCACAGAGAGACATCATTACACGCTCGGACAGCTCCAAAGGGGGGACGACAGACACAGATTACTACATTTTTTCAGAGATCCATTCCACTCCCAGCCCCTACACAGCAGGGAATTACTCTCCAGAGAGCAAAGACACTCAGAACCCGCACAGGAGATAGAGGACACCTGGCTTTCAGACACCACGCCTATACCAGAGAGAGATGAGAGAGATCAGAGCTCAGTTTCACAGAGAGGGTGCGGAGCGACTGGCTCGCTTCAGAGCACACCCAGGCATGTTCTTCAGGGAGCTGTGGACACCCCCTTCATTGATGTATACCATTTTATACCCCCAGTATGGTACAGGATGAAGCTAGCTAGGTTGCATATCATGATTGTATACTCCATGCATATAGCTTTGCATTCTCCTAGTAGTAGAGCTCCATCCCCTCCACCACTTATTGTACTTATTGCACACCCAGATTCAGCTTTTTAGTTCAGTACTTTTTCATTTTGTTGGGATGATAGAGGATACCCCATACAGGTACACCGATTTGTCTCATAGGCCAAGTTCGGTCTTTTGGAAGACGTTAATAAAATCTTTCTTTCTTTCTTTCTCTCTTTCTCTTCCGAGAGGGTTTTGGGCCGTTACGCAGGGTCATGGAGTTTGAGGATCAAAGATGCCTGGGTGTTCCTACTTGGGCTCAAGAGACACAGAGATGGATAGGTGGAAGGCAGACATGGCAACTCAGCTAAGCAAGATGCAGGAGGAAATGGTCCAAATGTTGGACACAAAAACCAGCCACCACACCTCACTAATCACGGAGCTGGAGGCCCAAGTCGCCACCCTTAAAGTGGAAAATGAGACCTTGAGGGTACGTAGTCAATTCGAAGGAGGAGAAATTCAACTATCCCTCAATGATGAGCTGAATACACTTAGAGAGCAAATGAAGACCCTCCAGGAACAAGAGGAGAAGAAGGCAAATGAGGCAACCACATGGGCCAAGGTGATTAAGAAGACACAGAAACAAGTTGAAGAAGCGGGCAGCTAGATTGAGGTTGCCAAGAAGCAACAGAACCCACCATCATCCCCATGTTGGTCATGTCCACTCCTGGCTAGTTCAGGTGTGAAACCAACTTACTCACGGGCACTTTTTCCCTGTGACTGGACATAGGTTTTTTCCCCGTGTGAACACACTTATGTGTGTTGGGCACTTTGCCCTAGGTCTTTTAGTACTCACTTGTACTTTATTTCATATCATTATTGAGTACATCTTTTCCGGCACTCACGTTTCTCTGTGCTTGAGGTTGTGTGTGTGTGTGTCTGTGTGCAGGCTAGCTTCCCTCCTACCCAACATTGGTATCAGAGCTTGGTTAGGGTTAGCATTAGGCTTTGCCCCCTGCTGCCCGTCAGAGCTTGAGCCTATTGCACACATCTGGGGATTAGGGTTTTGCTGCATTAGGGTTAGGGTTAGGGTTTTGCCTTCAGCCACCCTGCCGCCGCCGCTCTGTCCGTACTGTACTGCCCTACCGCCGCCCTCAGCTGCACCACGCCGCCGCCGTCGACTGTACCTGCGCCGCCACCGCCGATTGTACCTGCGCCGCCACCGCCTTGCCCCAAATCTGGCACCATTTGCCTGTGCGTCGTCACCCCAGATTTGCTGATCTAGTTTGCCCAGCCCCAGATCAGCGCCACCCCGCCCCAGATCTGGCGCCGACTCTGTCCAGCGCCGCCCCAGATCTAACGTCCTAGTGCCCTCTAGGAAACCCCAATCGACTCTATCATATGCCTTCTCAAAATCAAGAAGCATCACGACCAAGTCACCGAGAAATCTAGCTCGGGTCGTTGCCTCCCAGAAGGTGAAAATGTTGTCAAGGATACTGCGCTCCTTGACGAATTTTGTCTGGGTAGCATGAATCATCTCCCCAAGGAAGGGCTGGATCCTCAAACTCAAGGCCTTTGCTAAGACCTTGTAGGCAGTATTGAGGATCGTAATAGGCCTCCAATGCCGAATATCATCTGACACTCCCTCCCCCTTGGGGATAAGAAAGATCAAGCCCTCTGAAAAGCTCTGCGGCATCACCCCAGTGTCCAAAACATACTGAAAGCCCCTGCGGAGGCCGAGCCCCAAAAGGTCCCAATAGCGCATAAAAAAGGCAGGCGTCAATCCGTCCTCCCCAGGGCAACTATGGCGCGGAAGGACCCTCAAAGCCTCAACAAGCTCATCCTCTGAAAGGGGCTCACCCAAAACTGTGCGCATATGGTCTGTGACCCTCCTCTGCACATGGGCCCACACAGTCTGTCTGCAAGCATCACGTGCCTCCGTGGCTGGCTCCGGTGAAAGCAAGTCTCTATAGAACTCAGTGGCAATGGCTCTAATCTCCTCCGGCTCAGTGGCTAAAGATCCGTCCTGCCTCCTGAGCTGGCGTATTCCTACTCGAGCATGGCGGGGTCCGGTAATCTCAAAAAACTTCCCAGTCACTCTATCACCAAGCTGCGTCCACTGAGAGGCCTGGCGATGATAGTAGAACTCATGTCTCTGCTCCTCTGTCTCTCTAACCTCCTGGCGTGCCTGGCTCAACTGGTTTGCCACCCACTCACATGTAGGCAGCTGCTCCTGAAGACACTAGAGCGAAGCAAGGCTACGTCTCAAGCGACGCTCCCGCTCTCATGTCTGTCCCAACCGTGTCAAGGCTGTAGCATGCAAAAAAGAGCTAAGCTCAACGAGTCCCTGGGCGCACTCGCCTGCTGCATCCAGGTTAGAGCTCTGGCTATCATGCCATATCCTCTCAATGTCCTCAGAAAGACTGGGATCTGTAAGTATCCTCTCTGGGATCCTCAACTGCAAGCTGGTCTCCCGTGTCCTCTCCTCAAGTGTCAAAATAACTGGCGCATGGTCTGAAAAAGAGGTGCCAGCGAGAATGCCAACGGAGCCACCACGCTCCCCGAACCTGTCGCCCACATAGAAGCGATCAATCCGTGATAGATTAGTCCCTCCCTGCCGGCGTTTCGACCGAGAAAAACTAAGACTATCCTGAGAGCGGGAGAAAGCCTCATGCTGCCATGCATCAGTGATCCGCAGTGTCATACAAAATCGCTCCCAAGCTGCAAGCTCCGTGCCGTGCACTGTAACATGACTACCTCCCACCCTATCGGCCGGGTCCTCAAGCATGTTGAAGTCTCCCCCGACACACCAATGTGCGGCCTCGGACAATGCATCTGTAACAAGGGTCCAGAAATCTGCTCTAGCACTAGCATGGTTGGGCGCATAGACATTGAGCACACCAAAGTGCTCATTGTGCATCCTCAGAATAACATACTGTGCTCTACCAGGCACAATGACCCCGCGATCCACAATGGCCTGCCCCCATACATCTGCAATGACCATACATACTCCTCCCTGCCCACCCAAAGGGCCAAAACCTGCAGACCAAAATGTGTCCCATCTACCAGGCATCACTGAACCATATCTCCGAATCCTACTCACTCAAATGGTGCTCCTGCATCATCAGAATATCAATACTGCCCCCAACCAGGCATCTCTGAAGCTCCTGCCTCAAGCAACCACGATAACGTACATAGTGTGCGCCGCCAAGGCCCTGTACATTCCATGAGATGATCCTCATGGATGACCTGCTGAGGTGGAGGCTGTCTCAGCCATACGGCGGGCCTTCGCAAGCGGCTTGGATGGAGAGTAGTCCCCATCCGAGCGGCTACGAATCTGCCCACCCGGTGTGCTACAAGAGTCTCAGACCAGACGCCAGTGGCTGTGTCCCATGGCGACTGCCTCCCGCTCAGAGAGAGCAACCTCATGTATGCATACATAGCCAGGGTCGCGTGCTAGGTCTGCCACTATGCGAACCACCAAATGTTGAGTCCCGGAGGCATTCGCACTCCCGGTATCAAAGAAATGTGCCAACTCCCAGAGTCGGCCTATCACGTCTGTCATCTCCAGATCGCTCACATGGTGAGAAAACTCAACTGCCTGAGTCTTCAAAATACTAAGAGCAAGATCCAGAGTCCACTCCCGGTCACTAGTGCCGCAGAGAGGGAAGGAGAAGGCCACCGCTGAATCAAGTGCCTCCTCCCCTCGAGCCGGGAGTATCACCACATGAACTCTGATGGGTGCTGGCTCATGGGGGCCCTCCGCTCCAAAGAGGCGTGTGAAGGAGTAGTCGAAAGCCTCCGAGCGCTGTCTAGTGTCGAGACTACTCAGCCGACTGCAGATAGAGGATATCCGTGAAGCACGAATCGGCATGGTAGGTCTCCTCTGCGGTGCTCGAGCAAGGTCGGTGCTCAGTGCCCGCCGGACTGCAGGTGAGTACCAGGGTACTGCCAATGCCTCCCGGGAAGCTGAAGCGAGCGGAGGGGGAGGAGGGGGGGGAGAAGGGGGTGGGGAAGGAGCCGCTGAGAAAGCGGGAGCGGGAACGAGAGGAGGCGAAGGTGGAAGCGAGGCAAGAGGGGGGGACGGGGGAGGGGAAGGGGAAGGGGAAGGGGAAGGGGAAGGGGAAGGGGAAGGGGGAGGGAGGGGTGGGGGCGAGGGGGGGGTGTTGGCATCTCCTGATCCGCAGTTTGCTCTGGGATCTCCTCTTGGAGGGGAGCAAAGCTGTTCCTCACGGGAACCCAGTGATGCTGAGGTTGTGGCTGCTGCTGCGTCGGTCTCTGGGCATCGGTCTCTGGGCATGCTGCGGTGTCTGTCTCCCTCTACGGCACCCATGTCCAGGCTGCCAATCCGAGGTCTCTGTGGGCTGAGCAGGTGTCCCGGAGGCTGCCTGCCGAGCCACATCTGTGGGCAGGCCATCGATGGTCTGCTGCTGCGGTGAGGGTCGGGGTCTCCTGCGAGGGCAGGCCTTGGCCAGGTGGCCGACCTGCCTACATATGAAACACTGGTTCGGGAGCCCCGAAAACTCCACTCTCTGATTGATCCATCCCCCCCCTATCCTAGGTAACTGAATGACCTTCGGAAGGGAGGAGATGTCAGGAACCAAAACTCTGACCGAAGGCAGGCTAGAAGCTCTAGCCACCACTGAAGCTGCTGTGGGGCCAGTCTCAAGCACCGAGCCCACCAATGATCCTATCCTAGAAAGGAGCGGAAGGTACTCGCGGGCGGAGTCTAGGAAAGCAAACTGTGACATGGAATACGCACTCTCCCTGCTCGGCCGCTGCTGGGTCGAAACCATGCGAGAGGGGGAGGTGCGAGCAGGCGGGGAAGGCAGTCACAAGGGTGGGGAGGGGGGGTGCGAGCAGGCGACTCGAGCAGGGGTGGAGGCGACAGCTTCAGCGAGCAGAGCACGGTCACACCCAATCAGGGGACCTTGTTCAAACAGTTTTGCCCAACTTGCCTGACTCTTATCAGGCATTTGGCACCACTTTGCGGTTGTCGGCTGGCAATGCACCTAATGCGGTCACTTTTGACAACCTTGTGACTCTCTTGCTCAGTGAAGAGCAATCTCGTTCCAACAAGAACAACATGATGTCTGCTGAGTCAGCAATGGCTCCTCCTTTTCGTGGGAATAGATCTCGGCCTAAACCTAGCCCATCGAATCCTCCCAAGACAGAGGACAAGCCTGAAAAGAAAAAGCGTTGTAACTATTGCAGGAAAACAGGGCACACCATAGAGGAATGCAAGAAGCATATTGAGAGTGAAAAAAAGACGAAGTTGGCATCTTCTTCCACAGGTGCAGATCAGGCCAATTTGGCTACACATGTGTCAGCCTTGACACTTACATCTTCATTGCCTGCAGAGATGTCTTCTGATGCCATTGCTTTTGATGACTATGCTTTATAGTCTGTACTCCATGGTATGCATTGTCTGGCGATGCATTTCAGGGGGGGATTCTACTTGCCCACATGCAGTTGGTGATGCCTCATGGTCACTTATGCTTGTTGACCCTTATGCTGGTCTATGCTAGACGCTTTCTCTTGTGTGATGTCTACTGGAGATGCCTTTTATGCTGTTTTCCCTTGCAGCGGGATTGTTTCTACAGTGTTGACATTGCGCAAGTGATCTTTCGACGTCTCACATGGAGAAAGAAGAGAGCCTACCTAGCCAGGCTCGAGCAGGAGCTACACCAGCTATTTCTTGGAAGGGACTATAAGGAGGCCTGGAGGATCTTCTAGGATCATCACCTTTCGACTCCGATTACTTCACCCAGCACCTGGCACACCTATGCCACCTCTCTCTACCATGCCCCCGAGCAGCCACCTCTCCCCCATCCACCCGAACCTCCTCCCCCACACTCTTCCTTCTTTCACCTCAGCATGGTGAGAGATGCTATTGACAGGATGCAGACTGGGAGAGCACAGGATCATGATGGACTCCTTACCGAGCATTTCTCCCATACTAGGGACACACTAACCCCTTTACTGGTTCACATGTTTAACAGGGCTTTATGTGAGGGCTTCCCCGTTAGCTGGTCATCGAATACTATTGTACCTATCTTGAAAGCAGGTGACCCCATGGACCCCAACAACTACAGGACTATCATGATTGGTCACACCTTGACCAAGATTTACGGTTCGATTTTGGAGAATGAGCTTAGTAGATGGTCCGAGGAGCAGAGACTCAGAGCACCAGGGCAAGCAGGCTTCAGGAGAGGGCACTCCAACTAGATCGTATCTTTACACTACGGGGGATCATTGAGGAGGGGAGAGCTCACGGGCATCGGATATACTGCTGCTTTGTGGATTTCCGCAAAGCTTTTGATACCGCCCCATGGGCCAGACTGATGAGAAGGCTGCAAGATATGGGAGTGCCAGCAGAGATGCTGTGGGGGATCATTACACTCTATGAGTCGGTCACAGGCAGAGTACGGGCTCCAGGAGGTGACTCAGAGATCATACAGAGCACTATCGGGGTGAAGCAGGGCTGCCCCTTGTCTCCTACTCTATTTGGTCTATACATTGACAAGATCTCGGATTACATAGACAGACAGGGAGGACCGGAGCACATTTGGCAGAAGTCTTGATACCGATCCTCTTGTATACGGATGATATTGTTCTTATTTCTGATTCACCAAAGGGGCTACAGAGGCATTTGGATGCATTACGGGCCTTTTGCGAGGACCGGGACCTCACTGTGAACCTTGGAAAGACCAAGGTCATGATCTTTAACACCTCCTCATGATGGATAAGTAGATCTGCAGTACAGTGGAGAGCCTGTGGAGTATGTTACCTCATATGTATACCTTGGCATCACTCTTGGTGGACCTCAGTTCTCGATGCGGAAGGCGGCCAAAGCTAGATTGATGAGGGGATATGCAGCCCTTGGCTCGCTAGAGAGGCAATGTTCACAGATACAGTTTCAAGAGCCAAGGACGAAGCTGTGGCTATTTGATACTCTAGTTACACCTGCACTACTGTATGGTGCCACCATCTGGGGTCCCAGCTTATACCACAGGAGGAGAGAGAGGAGAGAGCCGGCCGAGACAAATACAGAGGAGGTATATGATGGGTGGAAGCCGATGCAGAGGCCCCTAGTGGCGATGATCTCGCGCATGATTAGGAGTAAGCCATCAGTGCCACATGAGATTGTGCGGGCAGAGATGGGAGCTGCACCAATAGTGACACATGCTCTATTCCAAACAGTGACATATTGGCACAAGCTATGGGAGCTTCCACTTGATAGATACCCCCGGCTAGCCCTGGAGTCCTCGAGACAATTGACACTTGAGGGAGATACAGAGTGTTGGTATGCACAGGTAGGCACTTGGTTTTGCATGCACGGTATGCAGATGGAGGCACTCCCCCCGGCACAGCATAGAGGCCCAGTCATTTGCTCTCACCCGCACAGAGCGGAACAGGGTTATCGGGAAGGACATTGTCAAAGTGGATACTCAGAGGACATGGAATTCACCTAGTCATCCACTGGGGATGAAGATGGCCTTCTACAGAGATCACCTCCTATGCCTGACAAAGGATGGGTTCATCATCTGCCCACACTACATCCTATCCTTTGGGGTGAGATGTGCGATTGGCCAGATCCGCACCTCGTCCCACCAGCTGAGAGTGGAGACTGCCAGATACGAGCCTAGGGCGACCGCACCAAAGGACAGGATATGCCAGCTCTGTCACACAGAGCCCGAGACAGAGGATCATTACATGTGCCGATGCCCTATATACTATGAGATTGAGGGCAGGTTCCATTGCCTCTTCCGAGCTGGGTTTGGACCACTTTCCAGGATCATGGACTTCCCGGATCAGAGATGCCTGGGACTTTTTCTTCTAGAGATCTGTAGACACACGGAGTCCTTAGTGAGATCCAGATCAGCTGTACTTGCTCAAGGACGAGCACAGAGAGCTCTCACCGACTTCTTCCATACCAGCACTCTGAGGGCCGATCCACCCATCATACCCAAACCACAGGCTAGTGCAGGAGCTTGACCGAGAGGTGTGACACTCGACAGAGCCACTGAGTTATGCTGCAGAGCTCGATGCCCTAGACCCCATGGCCCTCGCCCACGACCATGCCACCACAAGAGGATCCGGGCCATCATCTCCCATCATCGCACGACCTTCTCTCGCCAACTCAGTTTTACCACCTTGAGCACCATGTCACAGCGGCCCATGAGGGATGTATTTGTTAGAAGTCATCTCCTATCTATTTTTATACACCAGGGCTACTCTTGTGGGTGTGCCTGCCCTGTATAGATGTTTTATCATTTTTCCTCACTCCCCGTATTTTTCCACGCGGCTACCAAGTGGCTACGCTTGGTATAGGCGGGCTACCAGGCGGGTGTCCAGGCAGCTGCGCAAGAGCTATAGGCGGCGTGTTGTCACCAATTGGCCGACCATTTGGTCCATCTCCAGTTTTTGTGTCTCGTTCACTTGAGGCCAGGCCAGCGTCTCATGTGACGAGGCCAGTATTTTTGCTTGACATGGACGGGAGCCAGACTGGTGCCACCCGTGTGTTAGCAAGAAGGTGTCATATGGACGGGAACCAGACTGGTGCCACCCGTGTATGACCTGGACTGTGTTCTATCCATGGGATTGTCACGCCATGGAAGAGCCAGTATTCGTGCCCTGTCTTGCCTATGGGACTGTCACTCCATAGGGAGGCTCGTGCCTGCAACTGTGTTTTACCTATGGGACTGTCACTCCATAGGAAGACCGAGATTTATGTTTTATGTCGTGCCATTTTTGTGCCGACAGATATTTTGTACTTGTTCCATGAACGGGAGGTATGTCCATGATACTATTTGCACATGCACTCATGTTTTGCATGTTTGAAACTATTTTCGCATGACTTGTATTTTTGTGTTTGCCTGTTTGACACGTCACTTCCTGAGCGGGGACGCCTGCCAGTGAGTCGTGAAGTTTGCTCTGTCTTCTGACGAGTTTTGTTGCGTGTGAACAGGTGGTAAGTGTATTGCACATGTTGGTTTAATACTTTATTCTCTAACCTTTCATTTTATAAGGTTATATGTTCACATTCACTTATAAGTGGGCACCCACTTAGGGGCCAAGGTGGGGAGCCACACTTGACTTGTGTGTGTGTGGGGGTGGGTGCATGGTCACCTACCCACACCACCATGGAACTGGCCGCCCACATGCAAACATGGGGAGCCAGCCAACTCTAGTCGTGCAACTCCCTCTCCAACCTTTACAAAAAGGAGCCACCACCTCTTAACGTAAAAAGGAGCGAACATCTCCTCCGCTTCAGGCTGTACGCTTCATCCTTCAGTCTGCTCCTCCTCGAGGCACCCAGGCAACTGCTGAACTGGCTGCGCATGTTCTCCCAGGCGGCTGCTGAACTGGCTGCGCATGTACTCCCAGGCGGCTACTGAACAGGTTGCATTTCTGCAACCCCTTAGGCTGCTTCTGTCCTGCAGACGGCTGTACCCTCTGCCGGTAGCTGCACCATCTGCTGGTGGCTGCGCTGGTTATCCAGTGGGCTCCCCACTACACATCAGGCAGCTGCGCAGGCTGCAGCCAGGTATTATATCTCCTACAGGCGCTGCTCCTTCTGTCTACTGCTGCAGGCGCCTCCATCTGTTCTCAACAAGGCGGCTGTGTGCTCATCTTCAGCAGCGGTTCTCCTACAGCTAGGCGGCCAGCGGCTGTGCTCTGCAAACAAGCGGCCACTTCTCCATCTTCTACAGGCTGCTCATCCTCTCCATAGGCGGCTACGCCTTCTCCTCCTCCACTGCAGGCGGCTGTGTCTTGTCCTGCACAGCAGATGGTGGAACTCCTTTGCAGGCGATTGCGCCTCTTTTCCATAGGTGGCATCTCCCATCTTCAAGTGGCTACACCTTCAACACAGGTAGCTCCTTCCCCTTCTCTTCAAGAGGTTGCTGTGTCTTGGTGTCCTCCATTCATGGCTGCACACAGACAGATACATCTGGGTATTGGTTTTCCATCTACAAGTAAGTGAATTTTCAGATTTAAGTAAAGTACTTTGTGATAAATCTGATAAGGAATTCTCCCTACGGCTAACACCCGTTCGGTGCCGGGTAGTCCAAGCTCTTGGAGAACCACGGTCCAAAGGTGCTGAGATCGGGAGAGCCAGGCGTTAGTACGGGAGTGCCTGTTTGTGCATGGTCCTGGAACACCAGTGGGGCGCTCTCCGCGGAGTCCAGTGAAGGCACAGGACCATAGAGACTGGACCACTCAAGTGGTCGCTCTGCTTCGAACATCTACTTCGAGCCTTTTGTTTGGTACTATATTCATTTGTACATGGACATCATCTGGTTCTTGGAACCCATGGAGCATTGTATTTGTTAAATACTCCCAATAATATATTATATATTGAGGGGGGGGTCGGCCCGTCCCGGCCCCAGTGCTGGTGTCCATTTTTCTCATTCCATTTCATTTCAATTTCAAGTTGTTATTAAGTTGTCCATTTTCAAATTGTGATATTAAGTTGTACTATTACGCGTGTGGGTGTCCAACGGAGTCTATTCCCACTTGACGGGATCGATTTCATTGGTATCAGAGCACGGTTGTTTCCCTCTTCCTAGTGGGGAAACGAACCTGTGTATTGGACACCCCGCTTCTAGTACACTTAACACAACGGACAGCCAAGGCAACCCTTTTGGAAGTGCCTAATTCGAGGGGTCCATCTAGTGTCTCTCGTGGTTTTGATGCTCTGCAAGGAAGACACAAGCCCCTTGAAAGGGTAAATGATAGTGAATCAAAGGGTCAACTGTCTCAAGGAAAGACAGTCATGCTAGAAGAAGAGCCTGATGCAATGAGGGCTGAAATGGAACATATGAGAAAGCTTTTGCAGGCACAAGAGCAAGAGTTAAAATTTTTGCATGAAGATCCCCATGTGCAAAGTGCCATTGAAGCTAGGAAAGCTGATGCAATGGTAGATGTAGCTTTTGAGTCCATGGCACGGGAAGTGGACAAGAAGCCAAGGGAGTTGGCACTTGCCTACCTCCTCCACAAAGGTGACATCAAAGAGGGGGACAACGGAGAGCTGAAATTCAGAAATCCACCTCGCTTGAAGCATGGAGATCCCGTATCTCAAAGGTTGAGGTCTTTTATGCAAAAGGAAGAGGTGACAGTCACCTCTCGTCATGCATCTTCCCCACAAGGCACAAAGCCTGACAGGTATATGTATGCTAGTGCTCATGGAGGGCATGAAGGTCACATGCATTCAAGACATGTATCCCATGGTAGGGGTGATAGGTCTGCAACTAGAAGAGCTTTGCCCACTGAATTGTCTCATGGAGAGACATTGCCTTATGCAAGAAAGGCACATGCATCTGATTCTCAAGTTCGTGGAGCACATGCCACCGTGCTTCATGAAACTTCTATGATGGCCCATGGAGCCCATGCAGATAGGGCTGCCCCATTGGATAAGGGGAAAAGAAAAAGAGAATACTATGAGCCTCATGCCAGGAAGCTCAAGGAATTTAAAGCAGGTGACAAATCTGTTAAGTTTGATGTTTTTCATGGAGAGCATGATGCTTCCAAAGTGTTAGCATTTGTGGCACAGTTTGACATTGCTTTTAGCGATGAGGACTTCATTGAGAAGTCAAAAGTACGCCATGCTAGCATGTTTTTGAAAGGGACCGCTGCTCATTGGTGGATCACTAAAAAGATCACCAAGGACCCCATTTGTACCTGGGAGGAATTTAAGGACCGATTCTATGCTCAGTTTTTGCCACCAAATGCGGAGCAAACTCTCACCCAAAAGTGGGACAGACTTGAGCAAAGAGATAATGAAAGCGTGCAACAGTATGTCAACAAGTTCTGGAAAGTGTTGCTGGAGGTAACTCCTTTTATGCAAATCACGGAGGATGAACGAAAGAGAAAGTTTCGCTCAAGACTGCAGCCAGCATATCGTTCGGGCATTGAATTGCACCCGAAACATACTTTGCAACAGCTCACAGCTTCTGCTCTTGCTACGGAGCAATTGGTGCTCAAAATTAAGCAGGATCAAGGCGGTTCAAAGGGGAAAGACAAGGCTGTCCCAAATCTGCAAAAAGGTGGACAGCCACATAAAAAGAACTTCCGGGAGACCCACAAGGGTGGTAAAGCTGAAAATACCACATCTAAAGATCAGGGCCCAAAATTAAGCAGGATCAAGGCGGTTCAAAGGGGAAAGACAAGGCTGTCTCAAATCTGCAAAAAGGTGGACAGTCACATAAAAAGAACTTCCGGGAGACCCACACGGGTGGTAAAGCTGAAAATACCACATCTAAAGATCAGGGCCCAAAGAAAAACAAATTCGGCTTGACCCCAGAGCAAAGAGAGCAATATGCCAAGGAGGGAAAATGCTTTTCTTGTGGTAGCAAAGACCACATGTTTCGACAATGCCCTGACCGCAAACCAAAGCATGAGGACAAGCAGACCAAGGCTAATGTACATGCAGTTCCTGATGTGCAAGGAAATACAAATCATGATGCAAAAGAGCGAATGGTATGCAAGGCTTGGGGACAAATCAAGGATTAGCCCGCCCTATTCATGTTTGATGACTGTGCAACCGATAACTTCATCTCTATGCAAACGAAAGCTGCATTGGGTATTGAGGTTGAGAACATGGGACCTCAGATTGAAGCCGCAGCTGCATTTGTTGGTAAAGAGGTGCAAGTTACCCCATTGATAGGGAAGTTGCGCATACATATCCAGGGCTACCTTGATAATGAACATTTCTTAGTTGCACCACTAAATGGATGTGATGTATTGTTGGGCAAGCCATGGCATCATAGGCTTGAGCCCCGCAAAGAGTACAAGACCAATATGATTTCTTTTATGCATAAAGGCCGCATGCATTTCATTAATGCTGGCAAAGAAGGGGATTCCATCCCACTTGTATCACACATCCAAATTAATAAAGCAATGAAAAAGAGTCTTTCTGCGTACTTGGTTTTTGTTCGTGATAGCATTGTACCAAGTCATCAAAATGTGGATGCTATGACTAATGATAGGCTGAATTTTCTTCATGCATTCAATGACTGTTTTGCTGATTCATTGCCAGGTGAATTACCTCCCCAAACGCCCGAAGATCATCGCATAGATCTTGTGCCAGGTAGTTCTCCTCCTAACAAACCCGCATACCGAGTGAGTGCTGCACAACAAGAAGAGATCATGAAGCAGGTAAATGAGCTTTTAGATAAAGGTTTGGTTCAGCCCAGTTCCTCACCTTATTGCTCTCCTGTATTTCTTGTTCAAAAGAAGGACGGCTCATTCCGCATGTGTGTGGACTATAGAGCTTTAAATAAGCTTACCATCAAGAACAGATTCCCAATTCCGCGTATTGATGACATTTTGGATAAGCTTGATGGTTCGGCTTGCTTCAGCCGACTTGATTTGAAGAGTGGTTATCACCAAATACGAGTGGTACCACAAGATGTCCATAAAACTGCATTCAGGACAGCCTTTGGATTATATGAATTTTTGGTAATGCCTTTTGGTCTCACCAATGCTCCTGCCACACGTTTAATCGTATGATGGATAGGATATTCCGACCCCATCGCAAATTCACAGGAGTATTCTTTGATGATATCTTGGTTTTCTCCATCTCCAGTTTTTGTGTCTCGTTCACTTGAGGCCAGGCCAGTGTCTCATGTAAAGAGGCCAGTATTTTTGCTTGACATGGACGGGAGCCAGACTGGTGCCACCCGTGTATGACCTGGACTGTGTTCTATCCATGGGATTGTCACGCCATGGAAGAGCCAGTATTCGTGCCCCGTCTTGCCTATGGGACTGTCACTCCATAGGGAGGCTCGTGCCTGGAACTGTGTTTTACCTATGGGACTGTCACTCCATAGGAAGACCGCGATTTATGTTTTATGTCGTGCCATTTTTGTGCCGACAGATATTTTGTACTTGTTCCATGAACGGGAGGTATGTCCATGATACTATTTGCACATGCACTCATGTTTTGCATGTTTGAAACTATTTTCGCATGACTTGTATTTTTGTGTTTGCCTGTTTGACGTGTCACTTACTAAGCGGGGACGCCTGCCAGTGAGTCGTGAAGTTTGCTCTGTCTTCTGACGAGTTTTGTTGCGTGTGAACAGGTGGTAAGTATATTGCACATGTTGGTTTAATACTTTATTCTCTAACCTTTCATTTTATAAGGTTATATGTTCACATTCACTTAAAAGTGGGCACCCACTTAGGGGCCAAGGTGGGGAGCCACACTTGACTTGTGTGTGTATGGGGGTGTACCCACACCACCATGGAACTAGCCGCCACCATGCAAACATGGGGAGCCAGCCAACTCTAGTCGTGTAACTCCCTCTCCAACCTTTACAAAAAGGAGCCACCACCTCTAACGTAAAAAGGAGCGAACATCTCCTCCGCTTCAGGCTGTACGCTTCATCCTTCAGTTTGCTCCTCCTCGAGGCACCCAGGCAACTGCTGAACTGGCTGCGCATGTTCTCCCACCAAGCAGCTGCTGAACTGGCTGCGCATGTTCTCCCACCAGGCAGCTGCTGAACTGGCTGCGCATGTACTCCCAGGCGGCTACTGAACAAGTTGCGTTTCTGCAACCCCTTAGGCTGCTTCTGTCCTACAAACGGCTGTACCCTCTGCCGGCAGCTGCACCATCTGCTAGTGGCTGCGCTGGTTATCCAGTGGGCTGCCCACTACACAGCAGGCAGCTGCACAGGCTGCAGCCAGGTATTATATCTCCTACAGGCGCTGCTCCTTCAGTCTACTACAGGCTGTTCTCGACAAGGTGGCTGTGTGCTCATCTCCAGCAGCGGTGCTCCTACAGCTAGGCGGCCAGCGGCTGTGCTCTGCAAACAAGCGGCCACTTCTCCATCTTCTACAGGTTGCTCATCCTCTCCATAGGCGGCTACGCCTTCTCCTCCTCCACTACAGGCGGCTGTGTCTTGTCCTAGACAGCAGATGGTGGAACTCCTTTGCAGGCGATTGCGGCTCTTTTCCATAGGTGGCATCTCCCATCTTCCAGTGGCTACACCTTCAACACAGGCAGCTCCTTCCCCTTCTCTTCAAGAGGTTGCTCCACTCATGGCTGCACACAGACAGATACATCTGGGTATTGGTTTTCCATCTACAAGTAAGTGAATTTTCAGATTTAAGTAAAGTACTTTGTGATAAATCTGATAAGGAATTCTCCCTACGGCTAACACCCGTTCGGTGCCGGGTAGTCCAAGCTCTTGGAGAACCACGGTCCAAAGGTGCTGAGATCGGGAGAGCCAGGCATTAGTACGGGAGCGCCTGTTTGTGCGTGGTGCTGGAACACCAGTGGGGCGCTCTCCGCGGAGTCCAGTGAAGGCACAGGACCGTAGAGACTGGACCACTCAAGTGGTCGCTCTCCTTCGAACATCTACTTCGAGCCTTTTGTTTGGTACTGTATTCATTTGTACATGGACATCATTTGGTTCTTGGAACCCATGGAGCATTGTATTTGTTAAATACTCCCAATAATATATTATATATTGAGGGGGGGGTCGGCCCGTTCCGGCCCCAGTGTTGGTGTCCATTTTTCTCATTCCATTTCATTTCGATTTCAAGTTATTATTAAGTTGTCCATTTTCAAATTGTGATATTAAGTTGTGCTATTACGCGTGTGGGTGTCCAACGGAGTCTATTCCCACTTGATGGGATCGGTTTCACGTGTACTGCTGTGCAAGGGCCACGACAGGTGCTGCTCCACATGGGCCAGAGCAGGTGTTGCTGCGCACATAGGGCTCCAGGCGGCTACGACTGTTGCTGCGCACATAGGGCTCCAGGCGGCTACGGCTGCTGCTGTGCACATAGGGCTCCAGGCGGCGGCTGCTGCTGCAACACAAGGGCTCCAGGCGGTGACTGCTGCACAAGGGCTACAGGCAAGCGACCAGGCGACTACACCTATGGGCTGCTGCCAGTCGGGCAATCAGGCAGGCTTCTGGTGGGAGGCCTCACGTATGGAAGACCAGGCAGCAACGAGAGGCCAAGCGGGAGTCAGACGGGAGACTCACTATAGCCAGCCGGGCAGTCGGGCGGGTGCAGGCGGCTGCATGTGTGGAAGCAGCCCAGCACGGGTCTCTCTCTATCTCTCTTGAAGAAGGCGAGCTGAAGGAGGCACCGAGGGGCTAACAGCCAAGGGGTCTCTCTCTCTCTCTCTCTCTTCGCAACAAGCAGGTTTTGTTTACGAGATTAGGATGCAGAGGATCAAGCTACATATGCACAGGATGATGTTCTTGGAAGAGATCTGTGTTGCTCTTCGTCCTGGAGGGGAAGAGGATTCGACAAGTTGTACTTTGTACTCAAACTTTAATCAAGTAAAGAAATACCGCAAGGGGCCCCACTGCGTTTTGGGGCCAATCGGTGTCCTTGTACTATTTGCAAGAGCACTCTAGCTCCCCTGTTTGTTTCTTTTTCCAGGTTCTCATGGGTGATGAAGTGTTTTATGTGCGAGTGTTTGTTTCACCGCCCGTCAGATTTCTTAAGGCTGGTTTCATGAGGTCCATTGCTAATTGTGCACAATCCTCTCTTTTGTTGATCCCATCCAGAAGGGGACAGTGGAACGCCGAGGATTGCGAGATTGGTCACGTCCTTGGTCCCGTCCACGATCCGAACTGCATGGTTGGAAGGACTGAGGACGTCGGGACTGAAAAGAGGTTGATCCTTCTAATCAACGAGGATGTTGAGAATTCTTCCATTGGGGATTAGGCCGGGAGGTAGAAGGGCCAAAAGATTCTCTTCGACTATCTCGGTTCATATGAGACCCATTGGCTTTCTGAAAGGCATTAGCTCGACCGGAAGAGGCCGAATTTCGAGGATTAATGTCTGTAACGCGCTCTAATGTCTGCAACGTGCTCGGCGTAACGTATGGCATCGGCAAGATCGACAGGATTATATTTCTAAACATCGGCACGCAGTGTGGGGTTAAGACCTTCAACGAAGGCATGGAGTTCATCTGCTGGGGACAAGGAGTCAATCTCCAGTATCAAGTTGGTGAACTGGGAGATATAAGAGACCAAGGAACCATTTTGGTCCAAATGGCGTAAGCGAGTACAGGCTTGGAAATCCGCATTGGCAAGTATGAATTGCTTACAGAGGACTCGCTCGAATTTTTTCCACGTTGTAACCGATTTTCCGCCGTGCTGTCGTCGTTGCCACCACAATAAAGCAGTGTCTTTGAGGAGGGATACCGCAAAAATCACCTTTTTGGAATCGGAAAGAGTCATGGTTTCAAAGTATAACCGCAATTTGTAGAGCCATTGGTCTAAGATGCACTTGTTGCGCTGACCACCATAAGATTCAAGGGTTTAATTTCCAATTTCTTTGTTTTACTGGCTTGTAAAAGACTATACAGTGTTTTAAGGTCGTCACCTTCTACTTCGAAAGGAATGACGTCTTCGTTTGCTGGTACTATTGCTGAAACATCTGCTGCTGGTACAGAACTCGTGTGGGAGTGGCGATCCGTGTGGAGCTGCTGGATCTGTGAAGCCAAGGATGCCATGGACGCCAGGAGTTGCTATTGGAACTGCTGTTGAAGTTGCTGCAAAGCTTGCTGCCATTCTGGAGGAGCCGGTATGTCAACAGGTTTAGCCATGAGAGAAGATGCTAATGTAGAGGCTTCAGGGTGACGAGACTCTTGGGGTTTTTGTTGTTGATGACGCCGTTGGGCTCTAGTAAGAACCATTGGCTGGAGGGTGCGGCATCTGGAAATCCCGTGAGGAGAGGCTACGTGTTGGTGGAGCGGCTATGGACCATCCAGTATAATGAGGGCAATCCTCTAGGACTGGACTTGCACGAGAGTCTGCTACTAGAGAAGAAGGTACAAGGGTAGAGGCAGCTACTGGTGTCAAAGGTGTATAATTTGGTGTAGAAGAAGGTACAGAGGTAGAGGCAGCTACTGGTGTCAAAGGTGTATAATCTGGTGTAGAAGGGCGCACCGTGAACGAAGACGGATAAACGTTCTCAGAATAGGTGCAATATTCATGAAAAATAATGCTGCACTCGGGAAGGATAGCGCCCAAATAAGGATGACGCCTGAGCAGCATAAAACACTAATGATCAAGATATTGTGCAGAAGTACGAACACGGATCACCCACGCATCGAACTCTCGGAGGTGAGAAGTCGGTGTGACTATCTGAACACGGTAATGAGTGGGCTGTAAAGAGGGGGGCGCACTCACTGGAACAGGGGCAGAGACTGGTGGGGAAACACGGGTAGGAGAGGGCACTATGGATTGTGAGGGTGTATCCTGTAAATAATTGAATTCATAGGTTTCCTCTGCCATAAGCCGTCGGAGAAGAGGGTAATGTGTGTCCACGTGATCTGGGAGGTGCTCTTAAACCCGTAAAAAGTGATATTGGTCCCTGAAGAAGATTGCCATAAATAATGTTGTTGTTGTAGGAGAAGCACCAAGGAGATGGTGGCTGGCAATCATACGAAAGTCTTCAACGGGAAGCGGCTGGTCCAAGCGAAGGGAGGGGACAGCAGGAAGCACACGATGAAGGGCCAAGGGCCTGAGGCGGGCTGAAGCCGACAAGGAAGGAGGCAGCTGCAAGCAGGCACACGCTGAAAACCATGTGCAGGGTGGCGCAGGCTAAAAACTGCACGATCAGTTGTTGGCGCCGGTTTGTGAGGGAGCCCATAAAGTTGGTTTTTTTTTTTTAACCTTGTATACATGGCAACTTAGAACCTTAGACCCATAACCTTTGGGTGTGGTTATATTATGTTTGTTTGTTTTTTTTTAAATAAAAAAAATAGCAAATCGCCGTGTGCTTCTCAACGGGCAACCAGCTGGGGAAAATCCACGAAGGGATGCGAGTATTCAATGGAGGGGTGCCTATCCATGAAAGGGTGCCGGCTGAAGAGGTAAGCCTCCGTATTGAGGCCTATGTTCAACAGTTTTCTGCATATGGCTGGGCCGACATTAATCAGCAAAAATTGGGAGTTTGGGGCTGAATTTGATGGGGCATTCTCTCCTGCTCTTCCATTCAATACTTGCTACACCCAATTTTAGGGTTTGGGCTGCCTGATTTTAGGGTTAGGGTTAGGGTTTGGACATATCACAAGGCAGAAAAAGTTTGCCCTGATACCGCTGTAAAGCTCTTATAGCTTAATTAACAAAGACTTGATTAATGAACATAAGAAAAATACTGCAGGAAAAGACTGAGTGATTGCATTGAGACGGGGGCCTTTCTTAAATAGAGGCCGAAAGTACAACTGAAGAGGCACATCCCTGTGAAGGAGTGTGGCTCTTGAATCAATGGTTATGTCCTTAGGACTTAGGGGTGTGTCTTTAATGAATAGACATGTCCTTCAATTCATGCTGATAATCTATGGGAATAAACTCCTTCAAGAACGCCTTGCAGCAGCCATCCCAACAAGTCACGAAGTGGTGCCTAAGGTGGTCTTCCCACCACAAGAGAGCGGCACCCATCAAAGCCGTACACCCAAATTGAGCTGAAAAAAATGTGAACCACCTCATGCTGCCAACGTGGCAACGATCTCGCAAGTGACAACTTCTCCATCTACCTCCCCGTTGCATGGGAGGCTTCATAGCTTCAATAATTGAGCTCGTTCCTTATGAGGCATGGAGGAAGAACTCGACAAACCTTTAGTCCCCCGACATCAAGCCGGTGAAGGCAAAGCAGGAACTATTCGGAGAATCCGGTGGAGAGGGACTCCACGAAGGAGACCGTAAATGACGCGAACAGCGTCTCTCCTGCCAATGACATGGAAGTGTAGAATGATGACTATTGGGCTGGGAGCGAACCTCATCAAGTACATCCTTGCCTGCGTCCAAAGGAATGCAAAATCCTCCTCTAGAAGGTTTTGACACTTCGTCCTTGGAATCGTCCAACACTTTCTCCAAAGCACACACCCTTGTAGATTGCAAATCCGGAATAGTAGGTGTTTTGAGTTACCAACTTCGATCTCTTGAGAGACGGGAAGATATAGAACCTATTTTATTTCGCTTGCATGTCCATGGATGCCTTCATGCTGAGAAGCAAAGCAGTGAGTTGTGAATCCATGACAAATATCAAGGGATCAAGAACCAAGTGAGGGATTTTAGCCTTACGCGATGAGGTAAGGGTTGGTGGGACAAGGAAGCACAATATAACCCAATTAATCCAGGTGCAATGAAGAGATTCCAAATATTCACTTTTCCCAAGCCCGAACTTACGGACTCTTGGAAGTGCTCTACCCTATCCAAACAGTCAATGCACACAAGTACCAAAAAAGAAAAAAAATACCATGTTCCCTAGGCTTCGATACCAACTGTAGAACACTTGTGCCTATATGCTAGGGTTTTCCAAAGATAGAAAGAAGAGTGCGGCAGAATCACACATACAGCACACACAAGAGTCCTAAACTACTACTCTGTATTATGTATAAGAAAGAAGTAATACCATTGAAATTCAAATACAAGATGTGGCTGAGAATGAAGACGTCAAATCACAGCTGTGACCTGCTATACACTCCTAGCTAGCACTTCGCCTATAGAGGAACGCTCTGTGAAGTCCAACACTAAGGAAAGCAAATGAATACAATGATTTGGCTACCCACGTATATATATGCACTAATGCTCCTAGTCGGCCACCACGTGGCAATGCCACATGTCACTTGCAATGTCCGGACTCTGCCTGTCAGCTACTGTTGATGTCCGGTTATGCCTTGCATACTCGTAGGTGTGTCTCATCCTTGGTGATTGGGATCCATCATACCCACACCCCATCTCGTGCTGCAAGAGGTGGTGGCTCAGCTGATTGGCAGCAACCACCATGATGGCCATCTTTGGAGGAAGAAAAAGGAGGAAATCACGAGCATTACATGTACGAGTCACTTGCTGACGCTGAGTCTCCTGCCCCAAAGGAGATAAATACACGTCCTTGGTGAATGAGATCCATCAAGCTCACACCCTATCTAGTGTTGCAAGAGGAGGTGGCTCAGCTGAAGGCAGCAACTAAAAAAGTTGCACGTTGCCAAATTGACTCAACTAAATAGAATAGGGATCTACAACCTCTCAGGGGAAAATGAGTTGATTCCTGCAGTGGTAATATCTGGAGTCATTTTGTCCTTTCCCAAATGGTATCTCTGAAGGAACCCTGCAAACCTTTGATGAATAGAAGGTGTAGGGCATCCCATCAGGCAAACCAATGTTTGTTGTCCATCATCTATCCCTAGTTTAAAAACTTACGAGTTCAGACACAGTAAAAAAGTTCCATGCACAAAAACATAAAATTTGAAACAAACTCTTGAATTATGATCTCACAGATGGTTGTTAACTAGCCAACTTACTTGTTTTCACCATCAGATGAAGATGTTGTCCTCTCATGAAAAGCATTTCCCTTTGTTTCAAGCCGAGAAATCTGATTGCTTCCATTGACTGGTTGTAGGTGCGGATACTGCCAATACCCCGTAAGCAAGTGTTAACTACCCTAAAGTACTTAAGTGAACCACCAAGCTTGCACTCAATTCCCAACATTGCTTTCGACAGAACAATCAAGAATGTGATGAAGTACACAGCATCCACAAGGGGTAGAACTACTCACCTGCTCAATTACTTGTTCAATGGCTTCTTTCCAAGAATTCGCCTCATCCAACTTAAAAGATGCCATCTGCATTCAAGTGCACCCAATGCACCCCATGTGACATGTCATTAGCGAAGTGATTTTGTAAAACTAGATTCCAACTACTCTTAACATTACCATCTAACTTGAAATCTTGATCTCGATATATGACGTACCCTAATATGATTTGATTTATCTTTCTTGTTGTACACGGAAAGAACATAAACAACCTGCAAGAAAAAGAGATTCAGCATGTATACAATCGTACATGTGTGTCTATCTCACGTGCACTCTCTCCCGGGTGTAACGTGGACGTGCTTCTACCCATTGGCCAGATCAAAGGCCAAGTACATTGCCAGATTCATGTTTGTGAGGGCTTTTGTGCTAGTTCATTGTAATATTGTCCAGGTGCTTAATGAGCAGCCAAGTGTGGACAAAGTTACTCGGTTATTGTGTGAAGGTTGGTAGCCAACTCACCAACATTAAGACACTAAAAATAGAAGTCTAGGCCTTAAGTCGTATTCATTCATTGATCAGTCAGTTATCATTGAGTCATATATACTCCATGTTAGTAATACATGGTATATTGGGTCATCTCTCTCTACTATGTATTGAGCATGAAGAAGCAACAGTTTGTTCCATGGGTTTAAGCCTCTAATTGGACACTAAACACAATCGATCAATCATAAACACGCTTCCACAAGCACCCATTCCGTGCGCATGCGTGCGCGTGCGCATGTGGGTGTGTGTGTGTGGGGGGGTGTGTGTGTGTGTGTGCGCGCGCGCGTTGATTGGACCTACAGTTAGATTACACACATAATATAATTTGCACCTATACAACATTGTTCAGGTCTTATTGATTGCTAGCCCTTAACCTCCTAGGTGGGTCCTATCAAACCCCCTTCCCTAAGCCATAAACCTAATTCTGGGTTAGCTTTTTAACCCTATCCCTCAGCTAATTCTAAGCCGCACATCCCGTTGACCCTAGGTCCTCGACCTTTGGTGTGACATTATCTCCTCCTTCAAATGGATTCATGTTCTCATGTATCCTAGTAGGAGACAATCAATCAACTATAAGCATAATTTTGAATTTGGATATTCCACGATAGTGTCCACATAAGTTCTCTAGCCCTTCACTTGACTAGAACTTGATTGGACTAGAACTCTTCTAGTGGATTACTGCTGTGAAATACAAAAGCTATAGATTGTTTGTAAAGTTCTTCCCTAGATCTTGCCCTAATCACAGCTCACATCACGGTTAGTACAAAACCAAATCATGAGGTAGCAAGCTAGGTCACCTCCCAACCATGACCAACATCCATCAATCTCCCCTTAGCCAAGAGTTGCAATATGTATTGAATTATAAATGCATGCACACATGTTCCTTCTCTTGAGATAACACATCTTGGCATGCGATGTCGTTGGTTTTGTTGTGAGTGGGGCAGAGACGGGTGGCAAGTATCGCTAATTTTCTTTGTATTTCAAGCACCTAGATTTTTTTTTTAAGGGAGAGAATGTATGGTAGGGAGTTGGGTTTATTTGTCGTTCTCTTCTAGAACCTGATTTTTTGAGAATGCTTGCATCATGGGGATTCATATTAGGTTTATTTTTTTGTTAAGAGTTTCGACAACTACCTTCTCTTTATGATCTATTTTAGTTCCTTGGTTTGAAAGAAAGAGTTGGTGCATGGTTTTCCCTCTATGCTTGATATACTCCCCAAGGCCTTTTTCTTGCTCTAGAAAGCTAAGAGCAGGGCTGCCCCTTGTCTCCTACTCTATTTGGTCTATATATTGACAAGATTTCGGATTACATAGACAAACAGAGAGGACCAGGAGCACATTTAGCAGGAGTCCTGATACCGATCCTCTTGTATACAGATGATATTGTTCTTATTTCTAATTCACCAGAGGGGCTGCAGAGTCATTTGGATGCATTACCGGCCTTTTGCGAGGACCGGGACCTCACTGTGAACCTTGGAAAGACCAAGGTCATGATCTTTAACACCTCCCCACAGCTAATAGGTAGATCTGCAGTACAGTTCACATACAGTAGAGAGCATGTGGAGTATGTTACCTCATATGTATACCTTGGGATCACTTTTGCTGGACCTCAGTTCTCGATGCGGAAGGCGGCCGAAGCTAGATTGATGAGAAGATATGCAACCCTTGGCTCGCTAGAAAGGCAATGCTCACAGATACAGTTTCTGAAACCGGCCTTTAGAAATCCGACGGGCGGTGGAACAAACACTCGCACACAAAACACTTCATCACCCATGGGAACCTAGAAAAGGAAAACAAACAAGGGAGCTAGAATGCTCCTACAATAGTACAAGGACACCGATTGGCCCCAAAACGCAATGGCGCCCCTTACGGTATTTCTTTACTTAATCAAATATGAGTACAAAGTACAACTTGTCGAATCCTTTACCGATAGGATCCCTTTTAGCTTTTCACCCAAGACTTCCAAATAAGAACTCTCGTTATCACAGCGAAGCATTCCATAGAGAAGGCACACCTGTACAACACATCCCTGTTAGAAAAGGTCTTTCCCATCTCTACCATGGATCCCACAACCCTTTCCCAATCAGCAGTAGTGTTGAACCAAACCACATGTCCTTCCTATAGTCACAGCTTGCATGTAACCTCGAGAAAACTAAAACCTGTTCACATGAATCCAGAGACATGCTTTCCACATGAAACCAAAGACCTGTATCTGATAAACCATAGACCTATATCCATAAACCATAGGCCTGTTTCCTCGATACCAAAGTCCTGTTTCTTCTCGAAAGACCAATGTCCTGTTTCCATGACAGATAAATCCACATATACACCATCCAATCACGGTGCCAAAAACCTACAGAGAGAAAGATAGAGGACGTGTCAAGCAATCCCTGAATACACATAAGTTCAAGATGAAGAGCAACAACACATCTCTTCCAAGAACATCTTCCTGTGCATATGTAGCTTGATCCTTTGTATCCCAATCTCGTAAACCAAACCTGTTTGCGAAAAGAGAGAGAGAGAGACTCCTTGGCCGTTAGCCCCTCGATGCCTCCTTCAGCTCACCTTCTTCAAAAGAGATAGAGAGCCTGCGCTGACTGCTTCCACACATGCAGCCACCTGGCGTAGAGGGCCTCCCATCTGACACCCGTCTAGCTGCCCGACTGGCTACAGAGAAACTCCTGCCTGACGCCTGCCTGGCTGCCCCTTGCTGGTTGCCCGCTTGGCTGCCCCATGCGGCCCATTGCTACCTGGCTGTAGTCCATACGCAGCAGCAACACACGCAGTAAGCATCCAAAAGATTCCCCATATGACCAAAGCAATGCCCCTTCAGTGCATCTGGGTGATGAAACAATCATCTTGAACAATAAGGCCAAACTGTCATGTCAAAGTGACAAACCAGTCTTGCTTGTTCCTTCAAAACCTGCAACAAAAGTCTAAAACCAAGTGGAAACACGTAGCCTGTGTTAGCCAAAAACAAAACCATGCATCATTCTACATATGACAAACATATACATGACACATATATGCATTCGTAAACAATATGCTCCTGAAGATGCTCTACCCACTCCAAAATATCAGCCTCAGGGTTGCTCGCAAGCCTTACACCCATGTATATCCCTGTAGGACCCACGACTGGAGGTACAACATGAGCATATGAAGGCACTCAATGCATCTAAACTATACATCCACTAAGTACTTCCCACATATGTCCCTCTTGATGCTTTACCCACTCTGTACATGGCCATCCCGCAGGAGCCACACTCAGTGATACACCATGAACATGGTAAAGTACCTGATGTATCATACCAACATACATGCATCTCATCCTGACACATCCAGAGTATTACCCAATGTATTCTCAAGGGTACCAGGATCCAATGGCACCAGAATACCATAATACCTCGGAAAGTGTATCAATACATGCACAAATAGAGTTCAATCCATATATGAACCAAACCAACTCTAGGACTGCTCGCAAGACTTAGGCCCTCCATAGAGTCTCAAAGTGTTAGCCCAGG
The DNA here is from genome assembly GCF_041138505.1 of Cibotium barometz. Classification (NCBI taxonomy): domain Eukaryota; kingdom Viridiplantae; phylum Streptophyta; class Polypodiopsida; order Cyatheales; family Cibotiaceae; genus Cibotium; species Cibotium barometz. The sequence continues at coordinate 39,285,077 of NC_141074.1, read as the reverse complement.
TTGCTGCAGACTTTGAACTAAACCAACTCTAGGCCATTCCAAAGGAGACCAACTCCAGAAATAGCATCATCCCATGTGACTACAACACAATATCATAGAAGTCCCATAAGCAGATGTACTGTCAACCTCAATACCTCGGGTGAATACAACGATGTCACCAAGCGACTCCTAGATGAAAACTAAGCCTGTCTATAACAAGGGAGTGGAGGTGCTACCTCCCTCTTGAGCATCAGGCAATGCTCTAGACTCATGCCCCGCAGAAACCTGAATGAACCGTCGCAAGAGTCAGCTCCAACTCAAAGGCATCAAAATAAAGCTGCAATACCTGAGGTGAATTTGCTAAGTCACCCTCCTCCATCCACTTCGCATCCATCAGTAGTGAATAGTTCTTTTTCACAAGATAGCGACGGGAAACTTTACCCCGTACCTTTCTTTCCTTATGTGCCAGTATCTGCTCGGAAATAAGAACCTCATCAAGTTCCTCTACTTCCGACTGAGCCTCATCTGATACATCCACAGGCACCCAAAACCTCCTTGCACTCCACAAGCACAAGTCCCCAATGAAGCATAGTAGATCACCACTGCTAAACATAGAAAGAAGCTACCTTCCGAACCCCATGAAGCTTCCGTGAAAATACCACTGGTGACAAAGTGTCAAAAAGCCATAACCTTCAATCCATCTTTTGCACCATAACACTTCAGCTGCTGCTTCTTCCTGGCTGACTACTTCCTGTCCTTGGTGTCTTTTCTCCTGAGGTTCATCTTTAGCTTTTCCTCTTCACCTCATATAGACAAAGACTCACAATCCTGCACTGTCTCCTGCACTTCCTTTTCACCTTCCACATGTTGAAGCTTTTGATGTGACAACCACAAGATCGCCTCCTTGAGAAAGTCGACGATATCCCGGTGATGGAACCATGTAACCGGCCTTCAAAAATCTGACGGGCGGTGGAACAAACACTTGCACACAAAACACTTCATCACCCATGGGAACCTGGAAAAGGAAAACAAACAGGGGAGCTAGAATGCTCCTGCAAATAGTACAAGGACACCGATTGGCCCCAAAACGCAGTGGCGCCCCTTGCGGTATTTCTTTACTTGATCAAAGTTTGAGTACAAAGTACAACTTGTCGAATCCTTTACCAATAGGATCCCTTTTAGCTTTTCACCCAGGACTTCCAAATAAGAACTCTCCTTATCACAGCGAAGCATTCCATAGAGAAGGCACACCTGTACAACACATCCCTGCTAGAAAAGGTCTTCACATCTCTACCATGGATCCCACAACCCTTTCCCAATCAGCAATAGTGTTGAACCAAACCACATGTTCTTCCTATAGTCACAGCTTGCATGTAAGCTCGAGAAAACTAGAACCTGTTCACATGAATCCAGAAACATGCTTTCCACATGAAACTAAAGACGTGTATCTGATAAATCGTAGACCTGTATCCATAAACCATAGGCCTGTTTCCTCGATATCAAAGTCCTATTTCTTCTCGAAAGACCAATGTCCTGTTTCCATGCCAGATAAATCCACATATACACCATCCAATCACACTGCCAAAAACCTAGAGAGAGAAAGATAGGACGTGTCAAGCAATCCCTGAATACACATAAGTTCAAGATGAAGAGCAACAACACATCTCTTCCAAGAACATCTTCCTCTGCATATGTAGCTTGATCCTCTGTATCCCAATCTCGTAAACCAAACCTGCTTGCGAAGAGAAAGAGAGAGAGAGACCCCTTGACCGTTAGCCCCTCGATGCCTCCTTCAGCTCACCTTCTTTGAAAGAGAGAGAGACCTGCGCTGACTGCTTCCACACATGCAGCCACCTGGCGTAGAGGGCCTCCCATCTGACACCCGTCTGGCTTCCCGACTGGCTGCAGAGAAACTCCTGCCTGGCTGCCCCTTGCTGGTTGCCCGCTTGGCTGCCCCATGCGGCCCATTGCTACCGGGCTGTAGTCCATACGCAGCAGCAACACCTGGCGGTCAGCAGCAGCAGCAGTATCCAGCGGCAGCAGCAGCAGCAGCAGCAGCCCCATGTGCAGCAGCGCCCAGCAGCAGCAACAGCAGCGCCCAACAACGGCGGCAGCCCCCCTGCGCAGCAGCGCCCATCAGCAGCAGCAGCCTGTGGTACACGCAGCAGCGCCCGTACATACCATGTGCCAGCTTTCGCTCAAGGAGATGCGCGCGTAAACCATCCGGCGACTCCCTTGCTCTCGAATCTGCCACCCTTCGATTTATAAGGAGGCGATGCGCTTTTCATCAAAAACGCCAAAAAGCAACTGCAAAACACATGCTTATAAATATATATTAATATTTTTAGCCATCAAAGGTTTAAAAACCTTATAACCTTATAAATCTCTTTTTGTCTCCTTTCACACTTGGGCTGGCCACACTTATGAGTTTCCTTTTCACATTCAAACTAATGCCTGTCCACACTGTCCATCCCATGCCCGTGCCCGTGCCCGTGCCCGTGCCCACCTGCTTGTTGTCCAGAGGGAAAAACACAAGGTCGTAACAGTTTCAGGAGCCAAGGACGAAGCTGTGGCTATTTACTCAGAGGGCCGATCCACCCACCATACCTGGACCACAAGCTAGTGTAGGAGCTCGGCCGAGAGGTGTGACACTCGACAAAGCTATGAGTTATGCAGAGCTAAACACCCCAGACCCCATGGCCCTTGCCCGAAGCCACGCCACCACACAGGAGGATCCAAGCCATCATCTCCCATCATCACAAGACCTTCTCGCACCGGCTCAGTTTTACCACCTTGAGCACCATGTCACGGCAGCCCATGAGGGATGCATTAGAGTGATATGAGAGTTCTCTGCTCATGTACCTAGATCAGATTTTATAGTTCTAGATTTTTGTTATCTTACTTTATTACTATTTTGTACCCAGGATGATGTACCTCATGGATATGATGTAACCTTTTGGTCTCATAGGTTAGTTAATGCTTTTCATTTTCTACTCGGAACATTTAGTTTCCTTGAGTTTTGGATGTATTGGTACTTTTGTCTTATAAGCCACTTTGGCCTCTTGTAGACGTTAATATATCTTTCTTTCTTTTCTCTCCCTCTTGTACACGTATCCCATGGATGTACACCTATCACATGGGATACGTTGTGCCATTGGACACATCCGGACCTCATCACACCAGCTGCAGATTAAGACAGGGCGATATGTGCATCAGATCTCAGATGACCGCATTTGTCAACTATGCTACCAGGAGGCAAAGACAAAGGAGCACTAAATTCGCCGGTGTACAGTCTATTATGAGATCCGAGGGAGATATCACTGCCTCTTCCGGGAAGGTTTTGGGCTGTTATGCAGGGTCATGGAGTTTGAGGATCAGAGATGCCTGGGATTTTTCCTATTTGAGCTCAGGAGACACAGAGAGACCCTCTTGGCAGATAGGAGACCGAGCCATGATGTACCTAGACAGAGGATCCTGACAGATTTCTTCAACACCAACACCAGCACCAGCACCAGCACCAGCACCCCAGCCCACACACCTCCTGATACCTCCTCCATCGAGCCATCAGGACACCAGCCACGCTCCTAGGGAGTCACCATTGATAGAGCAATCGTCTTATGTCATGCTCAGTGACCACGCCCACCAGGATCCCGACCACGGCATCCTAACCATCGCCAGATCAGAGCCATTATTGCTAGGCATCGGAGGCGCCTGCCTCGCTTTAACAACCTCTCCATTATAGACAGCCCCATGGCGGAAATATCTGATCTGAGGAGAGGGCAGCACTTCAACTGATCAGCATACATGGATCTACTTAATATACATTTTTCAATTTTTCTACTCAGTATCATCTAGGAGTCTTACTTACAGTTCTTATAACTGTAAGATAGTCGGTTTATTGTACTTTTCAGTTTCATTTGGTTGTTCTCTTTGATGAGACACCAACTTCAGATGTACTCTCAGTTTTGATCTTATAGAACATTATGGCCTCTTAGAGACATTAATATATCATTTCATTTCAACTCTCTCTCTCTCCACACATCCACCACCACTTCTTTCCTCTGCACACGGCGGTCTACCGCCAAGACACCTTGCGGTTCCATGCCACAGAACTCTTGGTATGATGAACGAATGTCGTGCCACACGCTCCCGTCTTCAGCATGAGGTACGGATTGGGCAAATCACGAAGTGCCAAGCGCAACGGATTTCTCGACGGCTCACCCAATGCAAGAAATGGGAGTTCTATGCTTGGAAAGAGGATGAGTTATACCGACTTTTCTTAGGGCCGAACTGCAAAGAGGCTTGGAGGAAACTCCAAGAACATCGCCCTCCCACACCTATCACCTGCCCAGACACATGGCACTCCTATGCACGCTCCCTCTATCATATCTCCCATCAGCCACCCCTACCCCCACCATCAGATCCCCGTCCAACCACCTCCACTTCTTCACAAAGGGCATGGTCCTCAAGGCCATTCGTAGACTACGCAATCGGCGAGCCCAAGATCATAAGGGACTCACTGCCGAGTACATCTCGCATGCCGATGATACCCTGACGCCCCTATTAGCCTACATGTTCAATAGAGCCCTTTGTGAACCACCCTCCTGGTCCACCAACATCATCATCCCCATCCTCGAAGCCAGAGATCCACTTGATCTTAATAATTATAGGAGGATCATGATTGGCCACACATTGGCCAAACTCTATAAATCGGAGCTAGAGGCGGAGCTCAGTTCATTTGCAGAGAGCCAGGGATACAGGGCCTCACGACAGGCTGGCTTTCGGAGGAGCTACTCTACCCTTGACCACATCTTCACCCTCCATGCCATCATCAAGGAGGGTAGAGCACGACATCAGAGGATTTACTGCTGCTTTGTGGATTTCCGCAAAGCTTTTGATACTGTACCCTGAGCCCGCCTCCTACACTGTCTACAAGAGATGGGAGTCCCATCTGAGATGGTTTGGAGCATCATCGCCCTCTATGAGTCCATCACCGGACAAGTGAGAGCCCCAGGAGGTACATCAAAGGAGATTTCTAGCACTATTGTGGTGAAACAGGGCTGCCCTCTATCACCCACTCTTTTCGGCCTCTACATTGATGAGATCTCGAGCTTCATTGATGGATTAGGCGGGGCTGGTCCCACATTGGTAGGCATATTGATCCCCATACTACTCTATGGGGATGACATCGTCCTCCTCTCAGACTCAGCCGAGGGGCTTCAGAGATAGTTGGATGCCTTACGGGACTTTTGCACTCAGCGGGACCTCTCGGTTAACCTTGGTAAAACCAAGGTAATGGTCTTCAATACCTCTCGCCCCTTCACATCCAGATTCAGCTTCACATATAGAGGGGATCCTGTGGAGATTGTCTCATCCTATGTCTACCTTGGTGTCACTTTCAGTGGCCCACGCTTCACCATGCTTCCCGCAGCACATGCCAGAGTGACACGGGGATATGCTGCAGCCTTGAGCTTACTTGAGCGGCAGTGCTTCCAGGCACATTTCCAGGAGCCCAGGTGAAGGACTGGCTTTTTGACACCCTCGTCACACCAGCCTTGATGTATGGAGCAGCCTTCTGGGGGCCAGATTTATCCGATGAGGATTGGCAGCAAGTTGAGAGGCCCCAAGTCATGATGTTCTCCCATATGATCCGCAGCAAACCATCAGTCCCACAACAGATTATCCAGGCAGAGTTTGCTACAGCCCCGATGGTAGTTGATGCTCTTCCAGACAGTCACATACCTCCATCGTATCAGTCACATGGATCCCCACAGGTGCCCGAGGCTTACCCTGGAGTCCTCAAGACAGCTAGCACTTGACGGCCACTCTGGAGTATGGTATGCACTAGTTTCCATTTGGTTCTCAGTATATGGGCTCCGCAAGGACCGCATACCCCCCCCTTTAGTACAATTTGGACTCCCCTTTTCTCTGGCTCTCTCATGAGGATACCAACCGGGTTATCCGGTTAGATCTTCTCAGCCTCTACATCCATTGCACATGGATCACACCTTCGGAGCTCCCCACGAAGATGCACTTCTACAGAGAGCACTTCCTCACACTCACTGAGGATGGATTCATCCAGCAATCGGGCTACTTGAGTGTTCACATGTCCCATGCCATGCGGATTGCGATTGGCCAGATAAGGGTTTCATCCCACCGCCTGAGAGTGGAGACAGGTAGAGCTGAGCACATCTTCAAAGCTGGGAAGCTCATACGGAGACCTAGATGAGAGGATCTGCCAATTATGCCACATAGAGGTTGAGACGGAGGAGCATTACATATGCCGCTGCCCAGTATAATATGAGATCCGCGGGAGGTTTCTCCGTCTATTTCGTGAGGGATTTGGTCCACTCTCTAGGATCATTGACGTCCAGGACCAGCATTGCCTAGGCCTCTTCCTGCTTGAGCTCCGCAGACACAGGGACGCCTTCTTGAGAGAGCTTCGGCCCTAGCCAACCCGCCCCCTCCCTCGCCAGCCAACCATCACCAGGTTCTTCCAGATCTGAGAGGTGGAGGACACCAATATAGTGGATCTTGTGGACCCTCCACGAGCTACTTCGGACCTACCTCGTCCGATAGGAGTTACCTCGGACCGAGCCTCCGCACTCCAACGTGCCCGATGCCCCGGCCCCCCCATCGGCCACGATCACCTCATCAACTCGAGATCCACGACATGCTCCACCGCCATTGAGCTACCTTTCCATGTGACATAGCTGAGGGAGACCTCTTGGCCATACTCATTAGCCCCATGCTTGATATTTTGGAGAGTGGTATACCATCTACTCGAAGCTGATGCTGCTCTCATGTTTCTGATGAGTGGCTCCATTGCCACAAGGTGCGTCATGGCCTTAGCGGACGTCTTGCTGCTTGCGGGCATCTTGCCGCATACATGTTCCCAAAAGATTGGCTTGACGGCTTGCGTTCTGCTCTTTGGATCCTAGGCTCCACACCAACACGACGTCCCATTCCACCACATCTAGTTTCTCAGCATAAGCAAACCCGACCCCATAACCGGCATTGTCTCTGCATGCGTGGCCCCTTTGCTTGCATCTTTCTTTGACCTCTGAGTGGCTATCAGCTCGCGGTCCCGATCTAAGGTGTTGCCGGTCCATAAAGTGCCACTTTATCTTCATTGCCTACCTTCGCCGTTTTCTTCAAAGCATCACCTTCCCATGGTGGTAACTCTGTGAGATCCTGAGCCCGTTGTTCTTCTTGCTTGAAGTGATGTCAGCCCCACCAGGATCAAGCTACATGTATCTTTGATTTGCTTGAGTGCGTTTGGTCTGCTCGAGTGCGTTTGGACCACTCAAGCCCGTGCCAACATCTTCAGTTGGACTTGCACCCGGATACCTTACCTTGCATTGAACCCAACTTTCCACTAGCCTCAAAGCGGGCCGGCCAGCTTTGGAATCTCTTTGAACAGATCACGCGGTTGCGATCTACTCGGAAAATTGATCATTTTTCATATATAGCATGTTCCCAGATTCCATCATTTGGGCCCCCGTGGGGGACTGCGTTGTTTCTTGACGCCTCGCATCGGCAACCTAGGGTCCCAACAGGTTCGGCTGGCCACGCCATCCCGTGCCTTGCTTCCCACTGCTTGATAGGTATATGTAACCAAGGGCAAATTCCATCATCCTGAGACTCAAATCTCAGTAGTCAACTTTTCGTGCCGTCGACTCGTGGCCGTCACCTGGCAACAGCTCAACTTGCCGTTTTTTATGTTTCCGCCGTTCTTACTGTACTGGCATCACACGCCCCACACGGGCTTCCAAAATGAACCATGCTCTGATACCAAGTGTCACGAGCTCGGAGGATCAGGACTCGGACATCTAGCCGCGAGGCGGCCTTTCCATCCAACCCATCTCATGACTCGGCTCCACCGGCCCGTCATCGCACATTTAACTTGTGGGGTCTCACCCTTCACTTGCCTTCATGCCTGGCCCAGCTCCACAGCCTAGACTTGGGACTTTCCATCCTGTGATGGTTCCATGTCCCACCGGCCCAGCCGCGTCTTAGCCTGTCGGCACGGCATGGCTCGCCGGCCTGCGGCTTCGCCGTTTCCACCGTTTCGGTCCCATTTCCGCATATCGCTGTCAAGGTGGGGAGGGCATCCCCCAGAGGCACTCGGCATCACAGAACCTCACTTGCAACACAAGAAGCCTAACCTGCCTACCTAGTGCGTGAGTGCTTCTACGTGTGCCTAACATGGGTCCGTGCTACGCCGCTCCCTTGCACCTCATCCCCATATAGATGCATACTTTTCGGCGCAGGCTAGCATTCCCCCAAGGCACCATGGGGCCTTGGATAGTGAGATTGCAAACCTCACTATTTTGGATATGCTAAAGTGTTATACTCTCAAAGCAAAGTATCAATGGGTGAAGTACTTGCCATTGGTTGAGTTTGCTTCCAACACCATTCACTCCTCGACAGGCAAAGCTCCTTTTGAGATTATTTATGGAAAATCATTGTTGTTGCCCATTCTAAAGACCATGGAAGAGATCTTCCATGTGGACGAGTTTGTTCGAGATTTGGATACAGCCTTTGCACAGGTTCGAATGGACTATTGAGACATCTCAAGCCAAGCAAAAGAAAGTTGCAAATAAACACAAAAGGAAGGTCACCTTTAAAGAAGGGGATTGGGTCTTATTGTGATTTGAAAAAGCCAGACTTAGAAAGTCTAAACCTAAGGAGCACAAGGAACCCGAGCTTGCCCCCAGATACTATGGACCTTTTCAGGTTACCAAGAAGATCAATGATGTATGTTCTCAATTGGACCTTTCAAATCGGATTATTGGAGGATACATAATGCCTTCCATATACATAACTACCTCCAAAGGAACCTGTTTTGGAGGATCCACCAAAAGTGGAAGAAGAAGAAGAAATCTTACAACCGGAACAGATTGGATTCCATTCCGTGAGAAAAAGTGAAGTGGAAGAACAAGAAGAAATCTTGCAGCCGGAACAGATTGTATTCCATTCCGTGAGAAAAAGAAAAAAGATTGTATTCCATTCCGTGAGAAAAAGAAAAAAGACAGTGGTCAAGAAATTCCTCTTGAAGTTTAAGAATTATTCGCCTATGGATGCGAAATGGATACCAAAAGAGAACTACCCAGATATTCTTCGAGCTTATGAGGAAGCAGTTGGTCCCAATGTATTTGAAGTACAGGCTTAAACGTCTTGTGATCGAGACAGATTTAAGAGGGAGGGATTGCACCCCTAGCCCTCTTCATTGTATATGTATTTACATTAAAAATGGAATCAATCATTATTTTGCTTATGTAATGGTTAATTAGATATGCTCTAGTTTGGGTGGCAACGATGCCCGAAAGCCCAAAGAGCAAGAATTGTATATGGGAGGCAACAGTGCTAGATGACCCATCGGACGGCAACGATGCCAGATATTTTTAGACTTTGCAATCGAGCAGTCATTGGCGACCAAATGGCCCAAATGACTACATTGGATTTCACAGTCAAACGATCATTGCGACCAGATGGCCCAGATGACTGTATTGGATCTCATGGTCGGGCGGTCATTGCGAACAGATGGCCTAGATGACTGTATTGGATCTCATAGTCGGGCGGTCAATGCGACCAGATGGCCCAAATGACTATGAAAGAATTCTTGGGCGGTCCTAGTGAATGGCCTTGAGCGACAGTCTAAGCAGTTTCCCTCAAGAACCAAATGGCCCAACACGATTTTTGATGAAACTAGACAGGACAATCCATGACAAGAGGATCATTACTTGTGCATTGCATACTGATGTATGTTTGAATTTCTTTGACTTTGTGTGTTGTTTTTTATATGTAGGCAATGCTGGATTTATGGCATGTGATAGTCCACTGGGCTCCAAACTTCCTGGCCAGTTTCCTAGAGTATCCAATAGACACGAATGTTGCATACGTGTTTGTTGACTAGCTTGTGTCTAGTTTTTGCAGAAGGTAAGTATGCATTTATGTGACATGCTATGAAGATGTACCATCATGAACAAGGACATCGGTCAAAGAAAAGGTATACAAATGTTGCAGATGAGCAGAAGGCACCACATATATGAGGAAAGACCAAATGCACAAGAACGCACCACATATATGAGGAAAGACCAGATGCACAAGAACACCAAATGGGGCTAGTACCACGATCATATGGAAAATTTATACCCCACAGGTGAGGACAACTATGATATAAGAGAGAGGGAATGTAACTATTTGGCCCTCCAAGCTCTTTTCACACAATGGAACTCATGCCTGGACACATAGACAGGTTGATGAACACATGGGAACAAGGTTCATAAAGCTGGCACCGGAAAAAGCACCAATCTTGGTCAAAAAAAGCAAAAAGTCAAACTCTGTTGACCGCAAGCTGAGGGCACCATTGGAAAGAGGACACTTAGTTGGATCAAAAAGCTAAAAGCAGCTTTTTCAACTGTAGCCGCCGTTTGCACCACCTATAGCCATGTACAGCTGTGTACCACCTGTGTAATACTGTACAGTATCTGTACCTGTGCAGCCTCTGTGCAGTTCCATGCACATGCATCAAATGTATGGCCATTAGGGTTGTACAGTCAGCACAGCCCATGGGGCACTCTGTACAAGGCCATAGTTGTTTGGGTCAGAATCCAGATTGAGTACAGTGTCGATAGGGACATACGAAGGCTGTACAAGGATCATACAGGTGTTGTACTACCACTTGTGTTGCAGCACCAATTCCAAGACCCCAAAAGCACCTCAGAAGGTTGTTTTTTAACTGCATGCTACCATCCATCCATCCATATCAGAGAGGATCCTGTAATGATGGGCACCTAGAGCACACGACAATGTTAAGACCACATACCTGAGAACCCAATCAGGGTTAGGATAACCTGCAATGAACCTGAGATCAATGACTGCAAAAAAAATTGCTAGCAGCTCTTCTTGCAGCCAATCCCATGCCACCAAGTTCCTTGCCCGCCTAGAGCTATTCCTAGCCATGAGATCCAATACCTTGGTAGACGTCTCTACTGCAAACATACCTCATAATAATCATAAGTGAGCTGTTATAGTCTAGTCTTGGCTATTATTCGCACCAGCCTATAACAGGCTTTTTTCTATAATATGCTTTTAAAAGACCCAAGACATCATCCTTGCTAGCCCTTAGCCTCCTGAGCAGGTCCTATCAGTCCTCAAGCCCAGCTAAGCCCTAATTCTAATTTTGGGTTAGATTTTTAACCTTCAACCTTCGCTGATTTTAGGTTAGCATGTCCCCTTAACTCTAGGTCCTCGACCCCTTGTTAATATTGCCCTCAGCCCAGTTCGGGACATAACACGGCCCCTCCAAGCAACACACCCTTGGCATCGTCTCTAAAGAATCATTGAACACTGACAGGCAAAGGGAAACGCCAGACAATACTCACATGGCCATGGTGATGCTCCATCCCTCTGTCTTCAACTCTGCAATTTGCATCAAGGAAAAGGGATCTGATGGGAATCTGCAGAGGTGAAAGGCAGCCTGATCTCCATTGGGATCAATATCTCCAAAACAAGTTGAAAAACACAAGGCCAATACCATGAAATCTCAAAGAAAAAAAATCTCACTTCATTGTCTGATGGTTGTTTCTTGTAGTATGCAAGAAGCCTGGGTTCCAGCACAAAGTATCGCTTGTGGAAGAACGATCGGCCAATTTTCCGTCTGCCGTACCGCACCATAAAGCCCTCCCGTATGATTTTCGGCATCTCTTTCTGTGCCTGTCCGGCAGCCGCTCTGACGGAGTTAGGAAAATCCGATAGTGCCTCCTGATTCACACTGCTGCTCTTGTTGAGCCACTCCGGCGCTACATCTGCCATCGGAGCTATTATGCCTCCAGCATTGCCATTCAGACGATTCTAACGGGATTTAACTTTCTTCAAGCTGCCACACCTCCGGCATTGCTTGTCCTGCCGTTCCGGCGATTCTGACGTAATCAGGGTTCCCAAGCACTGTTTATGTTGCTATTGTTAATCGGAATTTTCTATACTATTCAGCCTTTCGTGATTGGTAATCGAAGAAATCCATGGATTGCTGGTCGGCCGAATTGAGAAATCTGCAATCGGCCTGTTCAACCTGCTGCTGTTCTTCTGTTAGGGCTACGGTCAGGGTTTTTCGTTAAGGTTGAGGTTATGGTGAGAAGGCAGGGTTAGCAGATATGGAGTACAAGAAGCTCTCAGTTTAGTGAGAGAAAAGGGAAGAAATGCAACTGGATCTCCTGTTTTGGCAACAAGATAATTACGAGAAGCTTATTGTCTCTCTGTATGGGAATGTACAGGATGGACAGAGAGGTGAGAGGTTCAAAAATGCGCCATGGAAGCTGGAAGGTGAAAGGGAACGAGACGAGAGTCCTTCAGAATTCTGACCTGGAAGAAGAAGAAGGCAATCAGGGGAGCTTTGTGTGCGCACACAGAGCGGCGATGGCCGTAACACAATATAATGACGCGAAGAAGAAGACGAAGCAGAAGAGGATGACCGAACAACAGTAGCCCAGGAGTTTCTTCCCACGATGATTTTATTTATAGCCTTCTTTTAGCATGTACCTTCCAGTGTATGTTTCCGTGCGTGCATGCCCCAACAGGGTTAGTTAATTTTTGGTCAAATTTTTTCAAAAATAATTTTTGGCCTAACTACGTATATAATTTTGATGTAATTATATTTTTAAATTATATTTTTGGCCTTCAAAAGGCAACTACGTATATAATTTTGATGTAATTATATTTTTAAATAAAAATTCGCAACATTTAATAAAGGTTTTGCTTCTATAACCTTTCAAAAATATATAAATTTTTACTTAATTACTGCTAAATAAAATTCTCAACATCTACAACCTCTCAATTTGCAGCTTTTCCCTCTCAATATATATATTAATAATAGGTGGAAGTATTATCATAATACAATCATTGTTGTGATGTGCAACAGTTCTCTCTCTCTCTCTCTCTGTGCCATGTCTATGCACCAAGTCCACCATGGCTTGATCTCTATATCTGTCCTTCCACTCACCCTCTCTCTTCGTTGGAACCATGTTCATCTACATGGTATCAAAGCAAGGGTGAACCCTACATCACTGCCACCATGATGCATATTTCTTTTTATTGCTCGCCATTCAACCTATCATTTTTCTAATGCTAATATGAGCTCTTTATTGCGTTAATCTCTACATGGAGCTCACCATTCAGCCTTGTAATTTTTCCTATGCTGCCTTCCATCAAGTCTCCTACTCGTCGCCATCTATGATGTGTTTTTCTCTACAGCCCCGCCATCACCACTCACTTCTCATACTTTGTGTTTTTTATACCCGCCACATGATGCATTTTTATGATGCACACATGATAATTCTTTGCATTTTTTGTTGGCTGTCCATCCACAACGAAGCGCTTCACTTCGATGGCTCTTCATTCATCACCACTCACTTCTCATACTTTGTGTTTTTTATACCCGCCACATGATGCATTTTTATGATGCACACATGATAATTCTTTGCATTTTTTGTTGGCTATCCATCCACAACGAAGCGCTTCACTTCGATGCCTCTTCATTCATCGGGTTGTCACGTGTTATAACTAGCCAGATGTCGACTCTATGCATCATGGGTTGTCCCCTGTTGTCTCTAGCGTGCATTTTTTACATAAAAAATCTGCCCTAACATGATCATCTATTCATTTAAAAAAACCTGACCAATATGTGTGTTTCTTCCTAGATCAACCACATCACCACTTGATAGCTTCATATAGCATGGGGGCACATAGGAGCAACATGTCCGTTGATAAGTTTATTGGGGTAAACTTCCCAACAATGGCAAACTAATATCCGACTTCTCTTAATGCGAGAAGGAGCACAGAACATCATCAAGCAATGGAGGAGAAGCCTCGCAAATGCCTCGAAAACCCTGACATGGAAGGACAAGAATGATAAAGCAATGGCATTGATTGGCTTGGGGCTTGCCAACAAACTCATCCACCATATGGACTTTGACAAAACAGCCCAAGAGGTATGGGAGAAGCTAGAGAACCTATCCGGCAACAAAATCAACAACTCAAAGGTAATCCTTAATTTAAGGATGAATGAGAATCAAACTTTGGGTGAACATTTGAACAACTCAAAGGTAATCCTTAAGCAGAAGTTTTTTAGTTTAAGGATGAATGAGAATCAAACTTTTGGTGAACATTTGAGCAAGTGTAAACTCGTTGTTTGCTCTACCAAATGGTGTGATACTAAGGTACAGCCCACATTAGGTGTGAGTATTTGTGGTGATAGATACTATTTGCTAGAAATCTCAGATACATATGCAGCTGTTATTACCAAAACCGTTTGTGAATCTAGAATAAAGCATGGGCTTGGAAATCTTGAGGAATTGAAAGATTTCTCAAAACTCCTTTAGAGATGCAGGAGTGCCCCTCCATAGACAGTGGATGTAAAGAGACTATATATAGTCGTAGATTTCAAGGGCCCACTTGGATTCCCTCACATTATATCTAGCATAGTGGCACTTATAGGAATGTTGTTCCTTCTATGAACTTTTTTATCATGTTTGTTTTCATGATTTTGTCACTTTATGGACAAATTATAACACTTTTGGTCTCGTACTCTCTCTCTCTCTCTCTCTCTCTCTCTCTCTCACACACACACACACACACACACACACACATGCACACACACACACACACACACATACACACACACACACACAAACACATGTACACACACAAACACATATGCACACATAAACATGCATGCATGTAGACATATTGTATTATTCTCCATTTTAATGTACATAACTATAAATGAAAACAAATTATAATATGTGTACAAGCATACACACTCACGTACATGCATTCATGCACATATACTATATCATTATTAATTTTAATGTACATATCTATCAATTAAAACATATTGCATATTATTTCTATCAAAAACCGATTAGGTTATATATGTTTCATCATACATTTTTCATTACAAATCTACCACATGTTCTTATGGGGAAAATACTTTACTTGAATTGTGGTGTGCTGTTACATGAAGTATAGTCCTCTCACAACCACAGTTAATGATCTTCATTTATAGCTTGTCAACAACCTCTACAATCTTTATACCATCCCTCATCCACAGGCATCTCAATTCTCACAACTGCACATGACCAAAGCTACAACTTGGATGGGCACCCATAATGGTGTGATAGAGTATTTATGGCAATTCCCGCTTCAAGAGCTTATGGTAGCATGTAGGATGAAGTCCCAAGTTTTTGTTTATGCATTCAAAAAAATTATCAAATACAAAGTATATGACTTTTACATCACATCAATTATTTTTAATGTGTACAATGATCTCCAAAAGTCAATAATCTCTAAATATTTTGATAAGCTCAAGGCAGCATGCTTGACCTTAAAATATTGTAACAAGTCTAGAGACTATTCACATTTCAATAATTGTGGCTTTCTAAATAATAAAGTGGGAAAATATAATTAATTTTATCCTCGTAGAATTAATATTTTTTATGAAAGGATGTCAAAAAATATATATCGTACCACGTAGATACCTTTTTTAGGCCACAAGGATCTCACTCACAATAACATGGGCATTTTAATTGAATGGTTTAGTGTGTTTATGTGTGTATGTGCCTTAAAGGTTCTTAACAAGGATGGTTCCTCTAGATATTGAAGCTCCAAACTTCATAATTGAGATAATCCACCATTATCAATAGTTTATGTGATTCAATTAAAATAATATGACTTATATTTACAATGCCCCTCTTTATATCATTGGTGATGCATGAAATGAAATATCCCTTTGCATCATGAAAGAGTGTAAGTGTCAAGTAATATATTAAAATAAAAAGATGAGACTAGTGGGGTTGAGATGCTTCCCAAGGAACTAAAAGTCTTTGAGCATAAATTCTATTGTGCCAATTAAAATATTTAATTATATGGTCCTTTTTTCAAGTCACCATGACAAATTTTATTATTTCAAACTTGCTACATGCAAGTATTATTTCCTCATTTCTTATTACAAAATTTATTGCTACATGCATAAAGTATTGTTTCTTACTAGTTTCACCCTTTTACAAAGAAATAAAAATTAATGTAACCATGAGATTTAATGTAGTATTGAGATGTCATGGCAAATCTTAAATATTATGTTTGTGTGTAGGAATACATAAATTTCATCTTTTTTTGCCTTGTCTTTACATGTTACTTAACAATACAAGGGTTTTTTCCCTTTTTGTACTTTAAAAAGGCATTTAATGTCTTTTGCTAATTTAATATAAAAATATCCTTGATAATGATAGGAATTTTAAATAGAACCTATAATACATTAAATTCTTGTTTATCCTCTAGTCTCCTTAAAATTATGATTTAAAAAGTAAAATAGCACTTTTGACAAGCATCATTTCATATCATGTCAAAGTTTAGTATGCTCTACTTCATAAGTGGGTTACTATTTTATGACTTTGGATTCTTAATTGCAATTGTTTAGCTCCTTATAAAAGTTTAAATTATGTTTCACGTTTCTAAAATAATATCTCAATTCTATTGCATACATTTGATGTAAAACTTTGAAGTAAAAGATAAGCATTATTTCTTAAGATTGCACAAAAAACCTACCAATTTAACATCTTTAACAATTTTCTTTCTCTCATTGTGGATGAATAAAGTGTAAACCACAAACAACAAGCATTATTATCACAGTTAGGCCCATGTCAATTTTTTTCTCATTTGGAGGATGTCAATTTGTTACCTAGCCATTTTCTTAGCAAAAAGTTACCCCTAGATGCCAAACTTTAGCTACCCATGTTCCCAAAGATCATTTGAGGTCATTTTTGAGACATGGCCTTGCCTACCTAAATTAGCCCTCATGTTAAATTTCATCCCATTTAGAGGTCATTTGGATGGGTTTCTATGTGCTTGTTGGATTGGATAGTTTTCTCTTGTTTGGATTTTTTCTTTGGCTCTGAGATGGAGCTCCCAAATGGAGATTGTATATATCTATTAGCCAAAAGGGTTGTGTACTTAGATTAAGTTGAATGTGAGTACTTGTTCAATGTAGAGGTCCACACAATAACATGTTTACATGTTGTGGTCTAAAAAAAGAATAACCTCAACATATTTAAAGTTATAAAAGAACATGATCATGAAAGTGCATGTTTGGATTTGTTTTTAGGATGCATGATATATACAAGTCAACACAACCTCCTACAAGGAATGTTTTAACATGAGCATGTAAGTGGCATAATGGATTGACATTAAGACAAGCATGAAAGTGTCAATTGGATTCTTTGGCTATAGTTGTAATTAGTTTGGAAATGTATGTTCTTTTTTATGAGAAATTAAAAATAGCATAAGCATGAAAGTCTTTGCTGGATTGTTTCAAGCATAAGGAAAGTGGTATGCATGGTAAGAAAATGACTTACAAGGTATTGGGCTGGCTGTTATCATCTTTTTTGAAAATGGTGGACTAGGAACAAAGGAACAAAAGGTGGGAGAGTGACTTAATACTCATAACAAGATGGACTATAACTATGCAAATTTGATGTGTGCTAGTTGCATGGACTAAGGTTAAGCATTATGTGGGGTTCTAATAACACTAGCAAAAGTTGAATATCTCTACAAATGAGTTCACATACATGATTTAGCATAGACAAGACAATGGAGAAATGAAGAAGAAAGAGTGTATTGATAGTAAAAATGCAAAATAATGAGGATAAAACCATAGAGAGGTGAAGAAGAAAGAGTGTATTGATAATAAACATGCAAAATAAGTAGGATAAAATCATATTGGGCATGGTTTCTTTCTACATAAAGCTTTTTTCTTTAGCTTTAGGTACCATTTTAGCACTCTCTCAAGCATTATTATTATTATTATTGTTGGCTTACCCATTAGTTACACATCATAGAAATATGCATTATGTGGGGTTCTAATAACACTATAAAAATTTCAATATCTCTACAAATCAATTTACATACATGATTTAGCATAGAGAAGACAATAGAGAGGTGAAGAAGAAAGAGTGTATTGATAATAAACATGCAAAAGAAGGAGGATAAAACAGTATTGGGCATGGGTTCTTTCTTCATAAAGTTTTTTTCTTTAGCTTTAGGTACCATTTTAGCACTCTCTCAAGCATTATTATTATTGTTAGCTTACCCATTAGTTATACATCATAAAAATATGCACATATAGCTTAGTAAAAATATACTCTAGACCATTGATACCTTATTTGAGGATCTCATGTTCTTGATATATTCAAATAAATATACGTATATGCATACACATACATACATACATACATACATACACATATGTGTGTGTGTGTGTATGTATGTATGTACGTATATATACGTGTGTATGTATGTATATGTGTGCGTGTGTATGTATGTATATGTGTGTGTGACATAGAGAGAGAGAGAGAGAGAGAGAGAGAGAGAGAGAGAGAGAGAGAGACGTACACACACGTAAATGTGTATAACATGCACCCCCCATAAACACATGTACATTTATGTGTAGACATGCACACCCCCCACACACACACACATGGAGGAAATTTGGCAAGACGTGCACATATGCCTAGTTTGCTCATAGAGACATATACATATATTTGTTTGAATATATGTATGTACACACACGCACACGTATATATATGTGTTATATATATGTGTGTGTGTGTGTGTATACAACGCATAAAAGGGAAATTGTACTACTGGAAGCTTTCCACTTGGCCTCTGCATGTGCGCTTGAGAATAGTGCAATCCATACTCATTGCATATATTCAGTTTTTTTTACCTCTTCTATTTTGGCCAAGGGATCTGATTGATGCCTTTATGTCAAAAATATTAGATTTTGGAAATCAAAACACCATAAGAAAGCACTCAGGTTATTGTCAATGGCCAAGATATGTACTCCCCGTATGCATGGTGGATTGAACATCCTCAACATACATGTACGTGTTCTTGGATGGAAAGCTACTTTGTTGTCAAATTTTGCAGCACAGCAACAACCTTGATCACGGATGTTAGTGGCCATGTGTATTAGAATGAGATCCTCGAGCTTTGGTGACTGGACCACTACACACTGGGGAGGTTGTGTTTGGTCATTTTGTTGGAAAGATACCTAGCTGCCCATACAGCACACACCTTATTCAAGATTGGAAGAAAGTTTTAAAACATGTAATATGGAATGGCAGTGACATGGTGCAAGGGAATTCACTAAGGGCTGAAAGCATACATTGGACTATGGCCCTTTCCTACCCATTGGCTTTCACACAGCCAAGGAAACCTTTCTTTTTGGCAAAAAAGGGCATAATTAAGATCCATGATGTGGTGGACTAGGTTGGAAACATTAAGTCCTTCCCTATGGCTTGATGTAGTGTTGGATTGGGTATGCATTACAGACCTTTATGGCGTGAAATATATGAGTTACTGTCCCCCTTTGCACCAATACCACCTCTTTGTATGCATGACCCCCTAGCTGACTGGAAAGTTTTGGGGGTGCCTTTGGATATTATATTGGCTAAGAATTTATATGTGAGGCTGTAGCCACCACCATGGATTATGCATGTATGTAATGATATGTGGGACTTACAAAAACCATTACTATGGTGGAGGAAATGTTTAAGAGGGATTTGGAGGAGCGGTTTGCCATTGAAAGAATGCCTACTCCTTTGGAGATGCATGCTTGGAGTTCTCCCAGTGGGTGTGCTTCTCCACTTATGGCGTATCTGTGCCTCGTCATGCTGCCACTGTGGTGCATAGACTGACATGGTGTTGCACCTTCTTTGGTCCTGTCCACATTCCAGACTGCTCCTGGACAAGGTTTCAGCTTGCTTGCACCTTAGATTTCCCGCACACTTTTTTGGAAAACAATTTTTGATATTTGGAGTGCTAACAGTTGCACTTCGGCCTTATATTGTGTTCTTCTCTTGGGTACGATTCTGGGCTTTGTGGACAATTTGGACCAATCAAAACTGATTCATGTTCGAACATCATATGTCAAAAACCTTCTCCTTCTTCAGGCTCTCCTTGCGACGATAGACACTGCATTGTTGTTATGCGAGCCAAGATATTGATTTGTAGACTTTCTCTCTTTTCTTTGACTGTTTCTGAGGAACTCTCGTATGGGTGATTTTAGGACTCATCATTGTACAATGCATATTTCTTTGTTGGGTTTTACCTCACACTGAGGTTTCCCACGAGTAATATATCCTTGATAATAAAAAAAGTGTATGTATATATATGTATGTATGTGTGTGTGTGTGTGTGTGTATATATATATATATAATGTATGTATGTATATATATATGTATATGTATATGTATATGTATATGTGTGTGTGTGTGTGTGTGTGTGTGTGTGTGTGTGCATATGTATATGTATATGTGTATACACACACACACACACACATACACATATATATATGTGTGTGTGTGTGCATATATATATATATGTGTGTGTGTGTGTGTATTCATATATATGAAACCCTTGCTTCTCTTGATCCTTTCATCTTCCCTTCTATGGATTATAATTTCACATTTGTCTTTATCTTTGTCTTGATTGAGAGAGAGAGAGAGAGAGAGAGAGGAAAATGTGGTGTAATTTCATGAGGATGTGCTTTTAAATTCAAGAAGTGACTAAAGTAAAACCCCCAACATTATGTCACAATGCTCTTGCTAATGCTCTTGCGCAAGGTCTACATATGCATTTGCACAACACTTGTGTGCATGTATACGTGGGCAAATGGTAACTTATACTCTTGCATATGCTTGTGTATACTTGATGCTCATGTATAAATGTGCATATGCTCTCTTTAATTGTTGCATGTTCACATATTCACTCTTCTATAACCCATGCTACATGAGGCTAATCTTTGCAAAATAATTGTCAAAGAGAAGGAGACATACATAGATGAGTATAAGAGGCATGGAAAAGTACAAGGTAGTATTTGAGCACAACATGCTAGTTTTTACAACTTAAAGGAATAAAAAACAAGACAAGGTTGAGAGCATGAGCCATCATCTCGGAACTAAAATCATTGTCGTTGCTTATTAGTATGTATCATAGTAGGTATTATGGAAGACACACCTTTGTGTTTAGTCTCATAGTCCCGAATTGGCCCCTTAGATGCCACCATGACATGTACATACACAAAGCATCATATGAGGATGTGTACATAAATTTTGTATCCATTCACTCACTAAAGGTTTCCTATTTGTTACTTGGGATACTTGAAGGTAGAGCTACCTTAAAGGTAGACATGATAATACTCCATTGTTAAGCCTACACACACAATGATGTTTATTTGCATGACCATACACTTTTATGGTTGTTTCAATTGTGTGCTCAATTGTAGGCTCATTAGGAGTTTATTTGGTCAATCTTGTCACTCCTCCTCATCCTAAGAAGTCCTTTCATGATGAGGACTATCCCATTGATTTTGTCATTCCATTTCCCCTTCTTTTGAGTAAGAGGCATGTGCCATCTATTATGCAATCAATTTCCCCTTCTTTTGAGTAAGAGGCATGTGTCATCTATTAAGCAATCTATTTTCCCTTCTTTTAAGTAAGAGACATGTGTCATCTATTATGCAATCTATTTCCCATTCTTTTAAGTAAGAGGCATGTGTCATCTATTATGCCAATAGTTTTGATATAGGTTGTAAGTTTATGCTTATGAAATTTGTTGTTCATTTTAATGTGATTAATCAAGCTATATAATGTTAACACATGGATGATCAAGATTTCTTATTTGCAATATGCTACCTACCTTCATAATTTATATAGTTGAGATACATCATGTTATATCAAAGTAGAGTTTTGGACTTTCAATGGCAAGACGCCATTTATTCATATATAGTATTTATGGTGGGATTCACTATTTACAAATTATGGAAATTCTACTTTACTAAGATTTATCTCAGTGAGAGCAGATTCACATGTTTCATGTTGGATCTTGTAGAATGGAGAGCCAGACTCACACACACATAATGCTCAATGACAAAAACACAAGGGTGTAGAGTGTGAGAGAGAATAGCAAGCTCAAAGGACAGAGATGAAAGCTCTCTACAAGTACAAAGAGAAAGTACAAAAGAGCAAGCAACCCTAAAATGTGAGTAAGGTTCTTATATACTAGCTAACCATAAGGTGCATGTTCACACCTAGATGGCCATGGGAAAAAAATACACCTAGATGGCCAAGGGAAAACATCCAGTGGGATAAAAGTGCATGACCTCATGGTGGTGAAGTACTACCAGATATCTAACAAGCCACCTATATTATAAATGTGATGTTTACAGAGATTACATATCAACCTTTGAAAGGGAAGAGGCCCAAAGATTTGCAATAGAAATCCTTAAACTTTTCATGTCATTAGTGAAAGATCTGCCACATTATCATGTTTCTTGAGTGCCTTCTTGCAAGTATCTGGAGATACATTTATATGTCTACCAATGCTTAGTGCCTGGGTAATGCATGAATTTTGAAAGTTATGACACACCATATTGGATGTCTAGCCATGAGTTGCACAAATAGATCAGCATGCATCCACTTGACCATAAGTGGTAATGTCAAATGGATCATGGACATCCTGTAGACTAAGTTCTACAACAGGTTATGCTGGTGTAGAAATCAATTTGTAACTTTCCATGTTGAACCTCTTGAGCAATGCCTTGATGTACTCTGACTACCTAATGACTATACCATCATCTTGGTGTATAAATTGCATATCCAAATAGTAGTGTAGAAGACCAAGATCTAACATCTCAAAATTTGAGGCAAGGTTCGGCCTTGAAGGTTGTAATGCAATCCTCATTGGTGCCTATGACTAACATGTCATCTATATCTACATAGAGAATGACAATAAGTAAATAATGCTTGTCCTTTTTCACATACGCAGTTTTGTCATTTCTTTTAGCCCATCATTCATGCATCATTATAGATAATTTAGGGCTCCCTACACCCATTCCATCTCATTTGTGTTCGGAAAGCTTGCTTGAGCTAGCACCATTTGTGCCAACATGGGTGCGAAGAGTTTTGGCCGTGGAGGCTGTGTCCCAAGTTGTAGAGTTTCAGTGGAGGTGGCCCCTCCTACTGCTCTCTAGCCTTTGGGGGGATAACACAAACTTGCCTAGCTCAATCAGGTCCTCCTTCAATTATCGGCCACTTGGCACTTCCATTCCTCTGCTGGCATCCTCCTTATTAGAAGTCCTTCCCTTCTTGTTGTTGATCTTTCTATCCCCAAATGCAAACACTCTCTTTTCCTTGTCCTGAGGTGGCCTGTTCCTGAGACGTTCCGGAGGGCTTTGAGCTTTCCGGCTTCCTTGGTGCACTCTCTTTTGGGCCCTCCTACTTTTCCTTCTCAGCACCTTGTTGAGCCTTTCCTATGAATAGTGTATCTAGATATAGCCTGATCTTTGTATTTGTGTTGGGTTTGGTGAGCTTTCCGATTTGTTCCTTGAGGTTGTAATAGAGTACCTGTGTCCATGCCACTCTTGTGCAAGCTTCATCAGCCTTGACCATTTCGAATGTCTTTCTGGACATGTAGTGAGGATTGTGGGTGAGGTTTATCATCTCCACCACAAATCTCATCTGCTTTTGCTTGTCTTCGTTTGTCGATGTTCCTATTATTTTGTATTCTTTGGCTCTCTCTTCGCAGGCCGAACTCTTAATTAAGTTGTCATCCTTTGCATGCTTAATCTCCACTTCTCCCTTTATCGACAATTGGAATACCTCGGCTATATACAAGGGATTGAATTCCCTCTTCTCTCCTGAGGGCATATTAATGATGTTGGATTTCTAGAGCTATCGCCAACTGTTCCCCGCCTCTAAAGTTGTGTTGAAGCTCCTCCAAGGGAAGCTTTGCAAATTGTTTTAGGCCTATCTTCCCCAGCCACTCTTTGTGTTTATTTGCTTTCGTGTATAGGGTGGATGACAAATATTTGAATTCCACCATCATATCAAGCAAGAGATAGCAAGCTTAGCAAAGAGAGAGTAGGAAGTGTAGCGAAGCAGAGAGATTTTGCACAATAGCAACATGGAAATTAGGTGTGTGATTGAGAAGGTGCAATATTTTCTAGCCATTTGTCATGGCGCACGCTTCCCCTTTTGGTATGGCCGTAACTGCCTAATATTTCCATGATTCTCCCTAATCCTTCTCAAGTTATGTCTATGAGTGCTTATTGCACAGGCCGCGAGGTCATTTATGGCTGAGTTATGGTGGGGCGAATGTGATGTGATGCCTTTCCCTTTCCATCCATGCATTCTTTTTCAGGGCCGCAACATCGATTTTCCCGCCACCTCCATGCAGTTTCGAGCTGGTTCCTTGCTCTATGTGCACATTGAGATTGTATTTACAGAGACATTTTCTATTTTTAGATTTATTCTTTTCCATTTTTGCTCTCTCTAGAATCCTATTCCACTTCTAATTCCTGATCTTGACTGGACTCAAATTCTGCTTCTTGGAGATTCTTTAGATTTGGACGCGCTTCTCCTGCTTGGATCCCTTTCTGTTTTGGCATCCTTCCATGGTAAGGCTTCATTCTATATCTGTTCACCAGTTTCTTTAGACTTTCACCATCCAGGCTTGTGAGTTTGAACGTTCCGTTTTCATTTTCTTGAATGGGCCTGTCCATCTCATCTTCAGGTTTCTTGGGCCTGTCCATCTCATCTTCAGGTTTCTTGGGTGAGGTCCCATTCTTGATGAGAATAGTAGGACTACATCTCCTTCCTCAAAGATTTTGAACTTTGTGTTTCTTCTTCTTCTTCTTTTTTTTTTGGCACGATCTTGGTTGTCCATGCACTATGCAGTCTCTTTTCATCCAGTTGAAGGAGTTGTTCGATTTTGTGCACTTCTAACTCTTCCACCAGAGAAAGTCTTTTTGCCTTGGCTAGTGAAAAACTCCATGGGCACTACTGCTTCCAATCCATACACCATGTTGAAAGGCGTAAGTCTCATTGCATTCTTGTAAGCTATTATGAATTCCCATAATGTCAAATGTAAATTTGTGTCCTAGTCTATCCTGTTTTCATTCACCGTTCTTGACCGAAATTCCTTTCAGGATTCTGTTCGTGGATTTTGCCTGACCATTCACTTGTAGGTAGTAGACTGTTGATTTCTTATGTATAATCATGTGTTGCTCTGTCAGCTTCTTAATCACTTCATAGGAAGTCATTCCCTTTATTTTCGACTATTTCTATTCGGCATCTAAATCTTGTCATAATAGTTTCAAACAGAAACTTTGCCATTGATGATGCCTTACAGTTTTTCAAAGCCTTAGCTTCTACCCACTTCATGTAGTAATATGTAGTATGTATATGTTCCCTATTCTCTAAGTTGCTAGCACAAATGTGCCTACAAAGTCTAGACCCCATTTTTGGAATGGCTCAAGTGGCAGTATTGGGGTGTTGCATCATTTGGATGCCCTAGTCTTTGGCACATGTCACACTCCTTTGAGAAATTGTGGGCATCTTTTAATGTTGTTGACCACCACTGTCCTTTTTGTCCCGTGACCTCTCCGTAGAAGTGTCCTTCACTTATCCCTTGATGTGTCTCTGCGAGCATAGCTTGTTGTTCATGCTCAGGGACACACCTTCTTAGAATCTGGTTAATGCCCATCTTGTACAGTTGTCCTACCACAACCACCATGAACAATTTGCTTTGGAAGAGAGTCAGCTTTTTCCCTTGATCTCTAGACATGTACTTCAGAAAAGATAAGTCGAAGAGGAATTACAGCATCTCATCATACTAGTTGGGTTGTCTCTCCATCTATGATGAAGAGGTGAGCATTTGGGAAGTCATCCTCCACCTCATCTGGAGTTTCTCTCATGACTCCAGTCTGGACAGGAAATATACCTGCATGTTTGTTTCCTAGGGGTGCGTATGATGGTGAACTCAAATCCATTTGGCTAGCTTTCCTACCAGGTTTGGTTTGTTTACCAGGTACAAGAGTGCTTTGTGGTCCACATGAAATTCAAAAACATTACCTAACAAATAATGTCCGAATTTTTTGGTCAAGTAGATCATCCCCAGTGATTCCTTTTCTGCAGTGGAATAATTCCTCTCTGGCTTTGATAGTCTTCCACTTGCATAATAGACCTTTCCTGCAGTGGAATAATTCCTCTCTGGCTTTGATAGTCTTCCACTTGCATAACAGACCGGTCAAAACCATCCTTCATGTGACTCCTGCATCAAAGCACTTCCAATGACAAAATCATGAGCATCCACAAATACATGGAATACCAGCTCAAAATTTAGCTATTGAAGAATTGGTGTCGATGATAGTATATCCACTTCAGATTTTGGAATGCCTCCTGACAGGATCTCGACTAGACATATTCTACATCCTTCCACGATCAAACTATACATAGGTATTGTCACATTTGCTAGGAACCTCATGAATCTGTTGTGTCATTTGATCAGTCTGAGGAATCTAGCTAGCACCTTGGCGTTCTTGGGCGGTGTAGTTTTACAATGATCTCTTGACTTTTGCCAGATCTACTGCTGCCAATCCTTCTAAAAACACTATGTGCCCCAATAGAGATCCGCTCATGACATCAAAGGCACACTTAGCTGGATTGAGGCTCAATCTGGCTATTCTGCACTTCTCCAGACACATCATCCAGGTGCTTATGTGGTCTTCTTTCTTTCCAAACACACTAAAATCGTCCATAAAGACCCTCATGAAAGTGGTTAAATATTGGTAGAATATTTCTTGAACCATTCTCTAGAACGTGGCTGGAGAAATCTTCAGCCCGAAGGTCATCACATTGGAGGGAAAAACCCCCCATTCTGTTACAAAGGCTGTTTTGTCCTTATCCTCCGGAGCCATGCACACCTAGTTGTACCCACTAAACCCATCCAAAATTGACTATTTCTCATGTCCTGCTACAACATCCAATAGAGAATCTATGAATGGTAGAGGAAATGAATCCAATATGGTGAAGGCATTCAATTTTTGGTAGTCTATACAGACTTTGAGCTTCCCATTCTTCTTTTGTTGGGACAATGACTATGGGTGATAGCCATTTTGCTCTATTAATCAGATAGATGAACCCCACTCTCAATAGATTATCTATCTCCTCTTTGACCTACTTGGCATAGTTAGGGTTCATTCTATACCTACTCTACTTGATAGGAATTTTATCCTCCTTTAAATTTATCTTGTGCTGATAAAAGAAGCTTGGATCAATTCCTTTCATGTTAGAGTAGTTCCATGCAAACACATCCTTGTGGGGGGATCTTGTTACATGCACATTATGTGTGCATATACTAGGAGGCTAACCCACATTAGGCTTGTGAGCATGGGAGCATGGGAACAAGCTCTAGTGGAGCATGGGTTAGGACTAACCTTAAGAGTTAAGGTTAGGGTCAAGCATCCAAGGGTCACACATGGGAAATGGAGAGTCAAGAGTCACTTGAGGGCCCTCCTAATATAATAGGGGCATGGGGCACACTCAAGGGATGCTTGGGGGCTTGGTGGAGGCCAAGGCTATGTTATCTTGAGGCCTTGATGTTAGCTTGAGGCTAGGTTATGTTATGCTCTCTTGTGTAGAGGATGATAACTACTCACCTACCATTTCACACTATAGCTACATTCTATTGGATTGGAGTTATACCTCTTGACGGTATGGACATCAAGGTAAAGGTATGATGTATTTCATTATAATTCATGTGTGCATCCCTTGGGCTTAGGGGTGGTCGGGTGGATGAGTTTATGCTTGATTTATGCATGTTTATGCATAACAATTATCTAGAGAGATCTTAGGGTTTTAACACTGGTATCAGAGAAATCTCTAGTTAATTGTTGTTAATTTTTCATTCTTATTGTAATTTTTGGCATTTTTTGAAGTAAATTTTAATATTTACTAATAAAAATATTTTTTTATTGATTTGTATTGATGATTTGTACGTGGATCATCGATATGGCAATTGGAACACGTGTTACTACTATTCAATGGTGGAGGATGAATCGACGTTGCGGGGGGATTCCGTGAGTTTAATGCTATTTTTTCCTATTTTTTATGGTTTAAAATAAGCATTAATGGAAATTTTTACAAAAATACCACATATTTTACTGTGGATATTTTTGGTAGAATGGATTCCCTAAATTTTTAGAATTTTTAGGAAATTTTTAGAAACTTTTTGAGCATTTTTATGGTTAAAAATGTATTTTTAATGCATTTTGCGGGTTTTTCGCGGGTATGTTTTAATTTTCTGCCAATTTTTTTGCTGAAAAGCAGTGTGGGGCACTCAATTGATGCATTGGGTTCTCTCCCGTGCATGTAA
This sequence comes from Cibotium barometz, assembly GCF_041138505.1. Classification (NCBI taxonomy): domain Eukaryota; kingdom Viridiplantae; phylum Streptophyta; class Polypodiopsida; order Cyatheales; family Cibotiaceae; genus Cibotium; species Cibotium barometz. Next base: position 39,256,826 of record NC_141074.1, on the reverse strand, counting down.
AGTTCTTCTCTTCCCCAAAATTCAGAGATTCTTTCTATTTCTCTCTCCCGCGTTGTGAATGCCTCTTGCTAGGCACATTTGATTAAGCTTAATCATAATTAAAATATAATTACGATTATAAAAGTTTAATTAAAGTTAATTAAATGCTAATCTCCCTCTTAGTTAACAGAGAGAAGAGAGAAGGAAGAAGTGGTGTGAGAGTAGGATTGAATGTGAAGAAGGGGAGGGGTGAGGAGAGGAGAGTGACCTCTCCCTCTCCACCATGGAAATTCTACGCGCAGGAGGGGGGGCTGCGCTGCAGCCCCGTCGGGCGAAAATCGCCCCCCCCAATTTTTTTTTTCATAAGCTTTTATTAAAGCTTATTAAGGTTTTTTTTTTAAATTTTTTTAATGAGTTTTTTTAATTTACAAAAAAGCTTTTGAAATTTTTTCAAAAATTAAGCTTGGAGAAAAAGCCTAAAAAAGGGAGAAAATTTGAAATCTGAGAAAAGAAAATTCTCTGAAAATTTTTGGAAATTTTTTCTTGGTGCCTTTTGGCTTTTCATCTTTTGGGAAACCTTTTGGCTTTCCGAATTCCGGAAAATCTTTTGACCTTTCGGATTCCGAAAACTTTTGACCTTTTACATTCTGTTTTTTTTAATCTTTTCATTTTCCTGAAACTGTTGGCTGTCCGTATTTCGGGAAAACCGTTGGGATTCTGAAAATTTTTGACCGTTCGTATTCTAAATGCGTTCGGGGTAAATTAAAAGTTTCAAAAAATTCCTAAAAATTAGTGAAAAATTAGACAAAGATTATTTTAAATTTTTGAAAAATGTGGAGTTGGTGTTTGGCATGTGGTGTGTCCATTCGGGCGCCCGTGACCATTCAAATTCCTTTAAAAATATATTTTTTGACCCAAAAATTTAAAAAATCCATTAAAATTGTAAATTTTCATTAGATTTGAGAATTGTCGAGCGGAATTAGAAATTTTGTGAACGATGGGATTCTTAGGAAAAATTAGAAAATTTCTAGAAATTATTTTTTAGAAATCCTAGAAATTAGTATTTTTTAAAATATCAATGGTATTTTGGTAAATTTAATTGCTAAATATTTTCTAGAAAAATATAGGATTGGAATGCCATAAGATAGGTTTGGTGGAATTCAAAATTATCGTATTTTAAGGCCCTATAAAATTAGGAAAAATTTAGAAAAAATCATGATAATTCTTTTTCTTGAGAATTTAATATTTTCGAGGGTTATTTAATATTGAAGTACGTTTTCACGTGCAGACATAAGATAGATATGTCTAATGATGTACTCGAAAAGAGTTATTCCTTGATGTGGTCTCAGGTATATAGAGACAGATTTTAGTATGTGAAAGTCTGGGATAAGGCCATCTTATTCCTTTTATATAGGATTTTGTTCATATTTTCTAGACGGCATACTAGGGAGTTTCAAATTGGTAAGGTATGTATGGGTGGTATCATGGTGGTATGGGACGCTAGCGATCCCTCACATATATTATCTTATGGGATAATTTGAGCTCAAGATTGTTGCTTTGCTTACGTCACTTAGCATGTTGACCTCAACATTCAAAGACAATCTCATTTTCTGAATTCACTAAAAGTTATAGTGTGGGCATTCTCTAGATAAATTTCTTTTATCTATAGCCTGTATGTATTGATGAGTGTAATCTCATCTGCATTTTCACTTGTTGAAATCTCTTTCTTTAGAGTTCAATGAGTTTATCTGGTTGTGTTCGGATTAAGGAAATTTGGATTTTTCCTTTGTTGGCATTTCTTTCTCTAGTTCATACTTTAGGTCAACCTCATGGTTTACGAATGGACATATGTGACTCATCGAGACGTTGATGACTCTCTATGTTGATATGGGTAACTCGGGACACCAATAATTCCATGTGCAGATGTGGGTACGTCGGGGCGCCGATGAATCCCTGGTTCCTGCTGTTATATTGCCATGTTTTTCTACTTTATTCCGAATGGTTTACAACGAGGAAACTACTTTCAGTATGAATTCCTCTGATAATCCGCAGTCTGATGGGCCAACAGAGCGTATGAATCAGATTGTAAAGGATATGCTTCGTGTAAATGTCTCTGGAAAAGTATTAAATTGGAAAAAATATATTCCAATGATGGAATTTGCCTATAACAGTTTTAAATATACGGCTATTGGTTTTAGTCCGTTCATGCTTATGTATGAGTATCAACCTAGGGCACCTATTGATGTCGGTCTTAAGGACATCGAGCTTGATGTATCGAGGGATTTCTTGTGTGATATGCAAGAAATGCTGACCAAAGCTCGGGATTCTATCAGGAGTGCTTAGGATAGGGCACGGTTCTATGCTGATAGAGGATGCTCAACTTGGTCTTTTGAACCAGGAGCGTTGGTTTATTTTAATGTTCTTAAAGATTCTCAAACTTTGTCAATAGAAAAATGCTTGAATTTATCTCCTAGATATATTTCGATTTATACATCGGATTGGCACGGTTGCATATGAACTTAAACTACCTCCACATGTTAGAGTTCATCCAGTCTTTCATATCAATAGATTGAAAGGGAAACTGGGAGGTGAGGATAACATAGTTACTCCTCAAGAACTCGTTGAAGTCGAAGAATTATCCTATGTTTCACATGAACCTGATAAGGTACTTGAATTCAGGGAAAGGAAACTTTGTAGTTGACTAATTCCTGAGGTTAAAATTAGGTGAAAAGATAGGAAAATAGAGGATTCGACTTGGGAGTTGGTTGAGATTGTTCAGCGCAATTCTCCTTCTTTTCATTGCAAGAGTGCAATGTTTTAAGAGAGGGAAAGTATGTTATATGCACATTATGTGTGCATATACTAGGAGGCTAACCCACATTAGGCTTGTGAACATGGGACATACACAAAATGTTGTAGAGTGTGAGAGAGAATGGCAAGCTTAAAGGAGAGAGATGAAATCTCTCTAAAAGGACAAAGAGAAAGTACAAATGAGAAAGTGATCCTAAAATGTGAGTAAGGTTGCTTATATAATAGCTAACCCTTAGGTTCCCATTCACACCTGGATGGCCATACAAAAAACCCAATGGGATAAACGTGCCTAGGGTATATATGCATGACCTCACAGTGAAGTACTACCACAGATATTTACCATTTTAATGTGCTCACAAAGCCATTATTGATGGGTTTCAAGTTACTAAAAGGATCACTACAAGAGAATAGCCTATTTGCAAGTAAATTCTGGAAGTCACTAATATATCAGTGTTTAGAATGTCACTAGAATTGGTTCCTAGGATAAAATTTGCTTCTAGCACATCACAAATCTTACATTTCAAGGGGTTATACTCCACATAAATTGTACATTCAAAAGAACCTAAACATGGCATGCCTTGAGTCTCAATCCACGAAATCCATTCATGAGCTTGTAAGCTTGGCTCGCCTAGACAACGTCATAGCTCATATGTTATGAGATTGTGTTGCCTTATAAGGATAGATTTGAGATTGGATAGTTTGGACTCCCAAGCTTATTTCAAAGTCAATTTCTATTCTTGGAATCCATTGGAATGGTTCATTCTAGAGTCTTAGGTTCTGAAGCTTCAAATTGTTGAGCTTTCATCTATTTTGACTTTGGCAACAAGAGGTGTTTAGAGTCTGCAGTGTGACTTTTAGGTAAGGATTCCTTGCATAGGAGAAATGTGAAGGATATTTTAGGGGTTTCCAAGAAGATGGTTTGCTCAATTTCATCAAAATGGAGTACTAGGTGTTGACCAACCAATAACCACCTATGACAACCTCTTCTAAATCCTCAGGGGTAACTTGAAATTCACATTCGATACTATCATCCCGAGTGATAATTATGTGTGAGAAATAACCATAGGCCTTCAACATCATCAAAACGAGATTGTGTTTTCTCAGTTTCTCATTTGATTCATTGAAGCGACATTCATCATTTAAAGAAATTAGCCATTGATGATGTCTCTTTGTGTGGTAGGATTCTTGTCAAATGTTGTTAAGTAGGACTTGTTTTTGCATGCTTCTTTCCATGTGCTTTTTATGTTTTTATATATATTTAAGTGCTCTTATGAAGCATATATATATGAAGTACAAGAAGTGAGTCATATAGACTCTTATGAAACTGCTCTGTAGTATTGAACTAGCCACTTATTGGTGGCGAGGATTGAAATAATTACGTTAGCTTGCGAGGCTAATATAGATATCTTAAGGATTGGAGATCATTGATTTGTGATGATTTGTGAAGATGGTAGCATCGTTTGGAGAGGTTTGTAATTTGAAGAAAAAGTCTAGGTGATGGGTTGTACCATTGACCAGGCTTTCGCCCACCATGGCCCTCCCATCTAGAGATGTACCTGGAAAGTTGTTGATGGTAAGGCTTTGGTGCAAATATCTCCCAGTGCATGAGTATAGATATGTACTCATGGAGCAGCTACTACATTAACTTAGCCAAAAGAATAGTAAGCTAGAAGCTTAACAAAAATGGAATGGTTATTTAAGATCCTTCTTGGGAGTTGTTTGTGATATTCTACCACTTATTATAGATAGGCCATATGTGTGACTCCCTTGTGTTTGTGTTTTTTTTAAATTTTATTTATTATTTATTTTTTAGTTACCACCTTGCGAGCAACAGGGGAACTACCTCCAGGCAGGTGTGATCTCCCCCCCTTGCCCCCCGTTGCTCCGGCCAGGAACTACCTCCAGGCAAGTGGGAGGAGTCCCTCAGGGGAGCTGAGAGGGCCGGTGGAGGTGGAGGGCGAGGTGGCGTTATTCTTATTAAATTTGATTCTATGCATAAAAAGATGCATAAAGAAAATTTTTTATTACAAAAGTGTTATTCTTATTAAATTTGATTCTATGCATAGAAAGATGCATAAAGGAAATTTTTTTATTACAAAAGTGTAATTCTTATTAAATTTGATTTTTATGCATAGAAAGATGCATAAAGGAATTTTTTTATTATAAAAGCGTTATTCTTATAAAAATTAATTTTTATGCATAAAGAAATTCTTTTTATTTTAAAAGTGTTATTCCTATTAAATTTGATTTTATGCATAAATAGATGCATAAAAGGATTTTTTTAAATATAAAAGTGTTATTCCCATTGAAGTTGATTTTTATGCATAAATAGATGCATAAAGTATTTTTATATCAAAATTAGAATTCTCTTAAATTCTATGTTTAAAATTCTATGAGTATTTGATAAATGAATAATTAAATACTCTAAGAGAGAAATTTCTATCGTTTTATATTAACACGGATTGTAAAAAGAAAATTGACGAAATCTATTGAGATTGAAATATTTATATAAATGATTAATTTACTCCTCATTGGAATTTGTAACTAATTTAGAAATCAGTTAAGTGGATATTCAAAGAAAGAAATTCAGTAAAATAGTAACTGAATTATCAAACCTTTTCGAGAAAGATAGTTCAGGAAAAATCTTACCTGACTCGAACCTTGAATCAGATTATGACCAAGACCAAACTATTTCGTCAGTTTTCGAGGATAGAAGGAGTGACCAGTTTAGGAAAATACACTCAAAACTCTCGCCAAATCTGAAACTAAGTTTAAGACCCTTCGGATTGATCTGTGGATCAAGGTTATAAAATTCGAGGAATTCTGGTATGAAATTCAGAATTCTAATCAAGAAGTTTTGGGGATACTGATTCAAGAAATACTTCTTGTATTCAAAAGAAAATCAAACTGAAAACTTGCATAGAAACTCTCTTTTCTTAAAGGACTGTCTTATGCCAGAATGCTGGAGGGGGCAGAGGGGTCTCACAGCTCATCTCTGAAGCTCATCTCCGCGAGCCACTAGACTCTCCATCAACAAGAGAATGCCCTAAAGAAATATCAGGCATACCAAGGGGCTTAACCACTTTCTCTTTACCTTTATGTGATGTCATGTGAATCGGGATGTAAATGAATGATATGGGATGTGATGAGAATAGATGTGATGACATGTGAATCAGATAGATGTGATGACATGTGAATCAGATAGATGTGATGTCATGGAAATTCGGATGTAAATGAATGATATGGGATATGAATGGATGATATGTGATGAAAATGGATGTGAATGTGTATGTGAAGAATGGATGTGGATGTGTATGTGAAGAATGGATGTGGATATGTATGTGAAAGAATGGATGTGGATGTGTATGTGAAGAATGGATGTCGATGTATGTGAAAGAATGGATGTGGATATGTATGTGAAAGAATGGATGTGGATGTATGTGAAAGAATGGATGTGGATGTGTATGTAAAAGAATGGATGTGGATGTGTATGTGAAAGAATGGATGTGAATGTGTATAGAATGTGATGTGATGTAAAGAGATGTGATGTGACATGAATATATGTGGATGTGAAGTGATAGATATGAATGTATGGGTAGATGTGGGTAGTCGTACATGTGAACGATTGGATGGATGTGGATGAATGAGCTGAGATGTGTATGAATGAGATATGATGTGGATAGATGTGATGTGATGTTATGTGGATAGAATGTATGTGATGGGATGGTGATGAATGAATGTGATGGATATGAATGAATGTGATCTGATAGATGTGAATGGATGATATGTGATGTGATGTGATGTGATGTGAAAGGATGAGATGTGAATCGGAATAGATGTGAATGAATGAGATGTGAGGTGAAATGGATGTGATGTGGATCGGGGTAGATATGAATGGATGAGATATGAATGAATGTGATGTGATGAGATGTGGATATGGGTAGATGCGAGTGGATGAGATCTGATGAGGATAAATAAGGAAAGATGTGATGAGATGAAAATGATGTGATTGGATGAGAATGGGAATACATATGAAATTGATGTGGATTAAATAATGTGGATTGATGTGGAACAATGTGGAAAAACGAGAGTTCGTTATAGAAACTATATTTATGACCTATTTTTAAATGACTGTTTTATGTCAAGAATGCTGGGAAAGCATTTTGACCGTCTTGTGAATGAGGTCGTGGAGACCTAACTGACAAAGTTGCAACAGCTGATGACGAAGAGTCAATGGAGGATGTCTCGCATAGCAAGGTCGGCCGAGGTCTTGACCAGCCTCGGTTCGATTTAAATGGTGAGCTTCCGGTACGGTGGATGAGGGACTAAAGAAGTGGCCTATGAGTGAAGCGCTAGGTGACCTGCAAAAAAGGGATCCTAGAGGGTGTTGACCATATAGTGCTTAGGCTCTGGGTCGTCGAAGATACCCACATGTCCATCGTGGAAGATATTGGAACAAGGAGTAAGAGTTGTTTTCTGAATTCGGGCATAGATCTGGTTGATTGACCTTGCTGGTCCTCAACAGATGAGTCCATGGCTCTTTTATATTGGATCTGTTGGTTGATCTTGCTGATCTTCAATGGAGATTCCATTTTGATTTTTATAAGTGAATATTTTGCTGGATACTATGAGCTAGGAACTATCAAAAAGACCCCTGTGAGTGGACAGATGGTGAGCGTTCTAGTTGCCAATAATGCCATAGGTACACCGATGAAGGAAAAATTGAAAATTAGGATTCAACCAGATATTTTGGAGGATTATGATCAGTGATACTATAGTTTCATTAAAATATTGTTTTTAAGACAGCTGAATCTGTAAAAAAGGCAATTTCATATTGGGTGTGTAAGTGGTGTGACTAGTTTTAAGTTTGCATGAATATCCGGCTAGGGGGCCTGGGAACTCTTTTCCCTGGTACTCGAGAAAAAACCTAACCAAAGTCTTAAATGGATCCCATCACTACAGTGGTTGGTGGGCGGTTGGCTAACCCACAGGAGTGGATGGGGTTAGGCTAGACTGATGGATCCCTAAATTGAGACTCAATTCTTTTATGATACGATAGATGAAGTAAATCCCGAATAAAAATTGTTATGTGGAAAAGAATCAACGGCTATGCCTCTCAATGAGGAAAAAAACGTTGGTTTCTTCAGGTGAGATTATTCCTGATCATTCTCTTGTGCAGACTGTTCTTGATGCTTTACCTGAGACATATCAGACTTTTGCTTCCACGTGGAGACTTCTTAATGAGGACAAACCTGATGCTGTCAAGTATGATACTTTAGTCAACAAGCTCTTGCAAGAAGCGCAGTCCAGGCAAAATAGAGCCAGGCAGCGTGCAGTTGATCAAGCATTTATTGCTGCCCAGCAGCAGAGAAGAAGTGGTAAGGCAGCCCCTTCCACTGTTTCTTCTCCTATTAGTAGGTCTGCAACTTCTTCTCCTTCCACAGGTAGCAACAATAAGTCTGAGAAGGCTCTTGATAAAGGCAAGAAAAAGACCAGGTGCAACTATTGTAAGGCAAATGATCATGTCATTAAGAATTGCCCTAAGCTAAAGGCTAAAGAGGCAAAGAAGAAAGAGTCAAATGCAGCCACAATAGCGGATGCTTCTACAAATGCAGATTCTGCAAATGTTGTGCAGGGTACAGAATGGGCGTTTAGCGTGTATTGCCAGTATGACCCATCTATACATGATGCATGTTTGGCAGTTTCTGTTGACTCTAATGTATGGTATTTTGACAGTGGTGCTACAAAGCACATTACCTCGCATCGTGATATGTTCACTTGTCTTGAGGCTATCTCTAATGGGAATACTGTCACATGTGCCAATAATGCTTCTTACCCAATGAAGGGCGTTGGTAAAATTATGCTTACTACTACAAAATGGCAGCGCTTTCACACTTTCAGATGCTTTGTATGTGCCAGGGATAAAGAAGAATCGATTGTCTGTCTCTGCGCTTGCTAGACTTAGATTTGTAGTCAAATTTGTGGATGAGAGATGTACTGTTCATGATTTGACTTCTGGTGATACGATTATTGCATCTGGCACCTTGTTTCGTGGGCTGTATAGGCTCAATTCTTATGACAAGTGTGTGGAAGATTCAGCAAATGTAGTTTCTGATGAAAAGGCAGTTTCAGATGCAAAACTATGGCATGCTCGTTTTGGTCATCTGAACTTTGCTAGTTTGCTGCGTTTGTAGAAATTTGATATGGTTGCTTCATTGCCCCCTCTTGAGGCACCATTGAAACATGTTTGTGAAGGCCGTATTTTGGGCAAAATGCAGCGTTCTGCGTTTCCAAAGGATGGTTCTGTGCGGGCCACTCGCAAATTGCAACTTGTATAGTGATGTATGTGGGCCTATGCAAACTCCATCATTTGGTAAACACTTGTACTTCATGACTTTCATTGATGATTACTCGAGGCCTGCATGGGTATATCCACTGAAGGCAAAGTCCGAAGTGTTTTTGTGCTTCAAACAGTTTTTTCTTATGGTGGTTGAAAATGTATCCAATTGTACTGTGGGCACCCTCCGTTCTGATCGAGGGGGGGAGTACTTGTCTAAAGAGTTTGATGCATTTCTGGCTAGTCGTGGGATAAAACACCAATGTACAGTGCCGTATACCCCTCAGCAAAATGGTGTTGCGGAGAGGAAAAACAGGTCACTTATGGAGATGGCACGATGTATGGTCAAGAGCCAAGCTTTGCCACATGCGTTTTGGCTTGAGGCTGTCATGTGTGCTGCATATGTACTTAACAGGTGTCCCACTAAGGCCTTGCAGTCTATTACTCCATACGAAGCTTGGCATGGCAGGAAGCCTTCTATTGGTCACTTACGTGTCTTTGGTTGCTTGGCCTATGCTTTAGTGCCTATGCAACAACGCAGAAAATTGGATGATAAGGCTGTCAAATGCATTTTTGTTGGTTACAGTGCTGAGAGCAAGGGTTACAGATTGTATCATCCGCAGTCAAAGCGTATCTTGATTAGTCGAGATGTTGTTTTTGTGGAAGATGCTGTACAGCCTTTGTTATCATGTACCAAAGAGACAGGTGTGAGCTCACGGGATGTATTTGATACATTGTTGCCTCTATTTACAGGTGGGAATTCAAATGTAAGTCTCTGCAGCTCTTTACTCTGTCAGTATATACGAGTAAATCTAAGACCTTGAAATTATAAGCAAAAATGTTATCCAGATGACGAATTCGAATGTGGTTGATATGATTTTAAGATTCTGGTTGAGAACTGATGAGCTGATTTGGATTTTGATTGAAAAATGATGATTCTTGAATTTTGGTTGAAAAGCGATAAGCTGAGCAAAACCATAATGAGGATGAATGGGACGAGTTCCTGTGTGATGATGTTCATAATTGGAATGATGATAATGACTTCAACAAATCACTATGAGATTAGTGGATTGTGCTGACAGATTGCTACTGTTAACACTTGACCCAGTGGATCAAGCTAAGGGATGACAAATTAAAAATCTGTATAATTGAAATTCCCATGGAGGATTGTTCAGATGGAAATTTCGGTCTAATGGACCATTATTGTGTTGAAGATATAAATGATATGATCTGAATGAATTGTTATCTAATGATGAGTTCTATATAAGGGATCTTTATGCCAGGATTCTCTTGGGTTGACCAGACTCCCATAATCAGTTGGATCTTAAGGGAAAGAGTTGTCCTCTAGTTTGCGAGATGAGGACATCTCACGTTTTTTAAGTGGGGTAGGATGTAAGATTCCTCCCTCCAGCTTTTGAGGTGTGCAGGTGTAAGAACCTCCCCTTCTGATCTTACAACTATTCTCCTCTGAAATAAAAGAAAGATCATGTTTTACTCTGTTTTGGCCTCGAGAGAGAAAATGTCTAGAGGGAGGTAATTCAAAATTGGGATATTTTTGGATATAAAAATCCTCCTAGTGTCTAAAATGGTTTCTCCTGAAATAGAAATTCAAAAAGAACTTTCCACTGTGCAATTGGAATTAATTGAAAACAGGTATAAAGGACCTTAGCCTAAGGATCCAGATTTTCAAAAAATTTTGGATTATGGTCCAATTAAGGTTCCTATGGGCCAATAGGATCAATCCAAGTGTAGGGAGGAGATAAATTGAAGAATGAAAGAAAAACCCCCAAAAATGAGTAAATGCTCACATAAGATGAAGAGTGGACTAAGGACCAAAGAAAAGAATTAAAAAATTGAATTTTTGACACCTCAGTGTGGGGATCTCCCCTCATGAAGTAGGCACCTTTTTCTCATCATTACCCCCAATTCTTAATCAATTAAATGAGATATTTTCATTTCTCCTCTCTCCTATTTCAAAACTAGATCCAAAAAGTAAGCTAAACTAACCCAAAAATGGTCAAAAATTGACCAAACTGATCTGAAAATTTCTAGAATCAGTTTGCTTGGTTAGAGGCTCACTTTTTCCTATAAATAGAAGCCTCCTCCTTTGTAAAAGCTTAATGGTTTTTATGCACTGTTACTCTACTCCTGTTATCTACATTGAGTTTTTTAATAATTCAATTGTTTTTGGCGTAATCCTCTCCAAAGTGAATTGGTGGCCACTATTGCTTCAAACAATAGTAGAACCCTCAATCCCTCAAGCCAAAGGAGAGCTTACAAGCTCAATGTAAACTAATTTTCTTACTTTGTTTAAAATTTTAATGAAAAATCTATGGTTTTCTTGATTTTTATGAATTGCAGATGATTGAATTAAATTCAAATGCTATGCCTTTGATGAAAAGGCCACCCCCTTCTCTTCTTTACATTCCAACCTTTCTTAATCCTAGAAAGATTAACTAAGTGATTAACTAAACTCTTCTTATTATTTACTCTCTTGAATTTAGAAAATTGTATAGATTAGAGTTCTATAATTGTAAATTGGGTTAATTAAGTTAATTATAGAAAGATAAAAATGAGAAATGGTCAGCCATACAAAGGAGGTTATGGCAAAATTTTTCAAAATTTTGTGAAAAAGAAAGTTTGTTTTTATGTTATTCCAAAAGAATAATTTCCACCATTTTCGCATCTAAAAGAAATATTCTAATTACTCCATGTACATATTCACCTATGAATATGCATGGATATCACTGATATTAATTATTAAAATTGATTTCTATGCATAGAAAGATGCATAAAGGGATTTTTTAATTACAAAAGTGTTATTCTTACTAAATTTAATTTCTATGCATAGAAAGATGCATAATGAAATTTCTTTTATTACAAAAGTGTTATTCTTACTAAATTTGATTTCTATGCATATAGAAAGATGCATAATGGATTTTTTTAATTACAAAAGTGTTATTCTTACTAAATTTGATTTCTATGCATAGAAAGATGCATAATGGAATTTTTTTAATTACAAAAGTGTTATTCTTACTAAATTTGATTTCTATGCATAGAAAGATGCATAATGGAATTTTTTTAATTACAAAAGTGTTATTCTTATTAAATTTGATTCTATGCATAGAAAGATGCATAAAGGAATTTTTTTATTACAAAAGTGTTATTCTTATTAAATTTGATTCTATGCATAGAAAGATGCATAAAGGAATTTTTTAATTACAAAAGTGTTATTCTTATTAAATTTGATTTTTATGCATAGAAAGATGCATAAAGGAATTTTTTTAATTATAAAAACGTTATTCTTATAAAAATTATTTTTTATGCATCAATAGATGCATAAAGAAATTCTTTTTATTTTAAAAGTGTTATTCCTATCAAATTTAATTTTATGCATAAATAGATGCATAAAAGGATTTTTTATATAAAAGTGTTATACCCATTAAAGTTGATTTTTATGCATAAATAGATGCATAAAGAATTTTTATATCAAAATTATAATTCTCTTAAATTCTATGTTTAAAATTCTATGAGTATTTGATAAATGAATAATTAAATACTCTAAGAGAGAAATTTCTATCGTTTTATATTCACACGGATTGTAAAAAGAAAATTCAAAAAATCTATCGAGATCGAAATATTCATATAAATGATTAATTTACTCCTCATTGGAATTTGTAACTAATTTAGAAATCAGTTAAGTGAATATTCAAAGAAAGAAATTCACTAAAATAGTAACTGAATTATCAAACCTTTTCGAGAAAGATAGTTTAGGAAAAATCTTACCCGACTCGAACCTTGAATCAGATTATGACCAAGACCAAACTCTTTCGTCAGTTTCGAGGATAGAAGGAGTGACCAGTTTAGAAAAATACACTCAAAACTCCCGCCAAATCTGAAACTAAGTTTGAGACCCTTCGAATTGATCTGTGGAGGATCAAGGTTATAAAATTCGAGGAATTCTGATATGAAATTCAGAATTCCGATCAAGAAGTTTTGGGGATACTGATTCAAGAAATACTTCTTGTATTTAAAAGAAAATCAAACTGAAAACTTGTATAGAAACTCTGTTTTCTCAAAGGACTGTCTTACGCTAGAGTGCTGGAGGGGGCAGAGGGGTCTCACAGCTCATCTCCGAGAGCCACTAGACTCTCCATCAACAAGAGAATGCCCTATAGAAATATCAGGCATACCAAGGGGCTCAACCACTTTCTCTTTACCTTTATGTGATGTCATGTGAATCGGGATGTAAATGAATGATATGGGATGTGGATGGATGGGATGTGATGAGAATAGATGTGATGACATGTCAATCAAATAGATGTGAATGAATGGATGAGATGTGATATGATGGGAATCGGGATGTAAATGAATGATATGGGATGTGAATGGATGATATGTGATGAAAATGGATGTGGATGTGTATGTGAAGAATGGATGTGGATGTATGTGAAAGAATGGATGTGGATGTGTATGTGAAAGAATGGATGTGGATGTGTATGTGAAGAATGGATGTGGATGTATGTGAAAGAATGGATGTGGATGTGTATGTGAAAGAATGGATGTGCATGTATGTGAAAGAATGGATGTGGATGTGTATGTGAAAGAATGGATGTGGATGTGTATAGAATGTGATGTGATGTAAAGAGATGTGATGTGACATGAATATATGTGGATGTGAAGTGATAAATATGAATGTATGGATAGATGTGGGTAGTCGTACATGTGAACGATTGGATGGATGTGGATGAATGAGATGAGATGTGTATGAATGAGATATGGATGTGGATGTGTATAGAATGTGATGTGATGTGATGTAAAGAGATGTGATGTGACATGAATATATGTGGATGTGAAGTGATAAATATGAATGTATGGATAGATGTGGGTAGTTGTACATGTGAACGATTGGATGGATGTGGATGAATGAGATGAGATGTGTATGACTGAGATATGATGTGGATAGATGTGATGTGATGTTATGTGGATAGAATGTATGTGATGGGATGGTGATGAATGAATGTGATGGATATGAATGAATGTGATGTGATAGATGTGAATGGATGATATGTGATGTGAATGAATGTGATGTGAAACAACGGGATAGATGTGAATGAATGAGATGTGATGTGAATGGATGAGATGTGATGAGATGTGAAACAACGGGATAGATGTGAATGAATGAGATGTGATGTGAATGGATGAGATGTGATGAGATGTGATGCAATGTGAATCGGGATAGATGTGAGGTGAAATGGATGTGATGTGATGTGGATCGGGGTAGATATGAATGGATGAGATGTGAATGAATGTGATGTGATGTATGGGTAGATAATGAATGTGATGTGATGAGATGTGGATATGGGTAGATGCGAGTGGATGAGATTTGATGTGGATATGGGTAGATGCGAGTGGATGAGATCTGATGAGGATAAATGAGGAAAGATGTGATGAGATGAAAATGATGTGATTGGATGAGAATGATGTGATTGGATGAGAATGATGTGATTGGATGAGAATGGGAATACATATGAAAATGATGTGATTGGATGAGAATGGGAATACATATGAAATGGATGTGGATTAAATAATGTGGATTGATGTGGAACAATGTGGAAAAACGAGAGTTCGTTATAGAAACTATATTTATGACCTGTTTTTAAATGACTATTTTATGTCAAGAATGTTGGGGAAGAATCTAGTTGATTGACCTTGCTGGTCCTCAATGGATGAGTCCATGGCTCTTTTATATGGATCTTTTGGTTAATCTTGCTGATCTTCAACGAAGATTCCATTTTGATTTTTATAAGTGAATATATTACTGGGTACTATGAGCTAGGAACTATTTTAAAGGCCCCTGAGTGGACAGGTGGTGAGCGTTTTGGTTGCCAATGATGCCATAGGTACACCGATGAAGGAAAAATTAGAAATTAGGATTCAACCAGATATTTTGGAGGATTATGATCAGGGATACTATAGTTTCATTAAAAGATTGTTTTAAAGATAGTTGAATCTGTGAAGGCAATTTCATATTGGGTGTGTAAGTGGTGTGACTAGTTTTAAGTTTGCATGAATATCTGGCTAGGGGGCCTAGGAGCTCTTTTTCCTTGTACCCGGGACAAAACCTAACCAAATTCTTAAATGGATTCCATCACTACAGTGGTTGGGCGGTTGGCTAACCCACGGGACTGGATGGGGTTAGGCTGGATTGATGGATCCCTTAATTGAGACTCAATTCTGTTATGGTATGATAGATGAAGTAAATCCCGGATAAAAATTGTTCTGTGGAAAATAATTAATGGTTGTGCCTCTCACAATGAGGAAAAAAACGTTGGTCTCTATGATCCAGGTGCATGTCTTTCCTTGATCTGACTAGGGGACTTACGGGTTCGGTCAGATTAGTTCACTTAGTTAAGGCTCTTGACTACGTTAGAGTAAAAATATCCTGGAGAAATCTCCCGTGCTTTCCGGGCGAGGGAAGCTTTTTCGGGTTCGGTTTTGGAAGAACTGAGGGATTAGTCTCTTGTCCGGATATACGTGGGCAAGGCCCCGAGTAAGGGACCCTGCCCCCGCGCAAAAAAGTGCTACTTCCGCTACTAGCACCCTAGAATTCGTTGCGCGGTGGGGACAGGGATCTTTCAGTAGTAGTTGAGTACTAACCCATATAGTGTTTACTCTTACCTTTATGTTATGTTGGTTGAGTAGAGAAGAACAAGATAGAAGAAAATTCAGCTATCCATCTCTCTCTTGTGTCTTGATCTCTCTTGTGCATGTGTGTATGTGTTTGCTTGCTAGGGTTTGAAGCTCTCCCTCTCCCCCACATTCTCTTTAGTGTAGTACTTAACTCCTTGGCAACTCCCCTTCCTATTTCTTCGACTATCCTTAATAGATCTTCAGGTGTTGTGACTCCCATATGAGGGGCTACTCTCATTGACTCCCTTGGTGGGACTGTTGAAATATGCAAGTGAATGGGTGTGTGCGGGAACAAGCCCTTAGCAAGAGACTGTAAAAGGGATTCTGTAATTAAGTAGGTAGCAGTGAAAAGGTGAGAGAAATCTATTGATGAGAGAATCAAGGGTAGGATGAGTGAATATAGGGGTGTGGAAAGATTCTAGGAAAAGGTGCCCCCAGATGTAGGGGAGGTGGCACAAATCAAGGAGAAATCAATGGGATTAGATGCTTGGCATCTTGTGGATGTGAAATCTATGAATTAAGGCATTGGCCTAATGAGAAATTGCTGGTTTTTGAGTATCCATGCCTACATTATTCTATTAGATTAATTGCTCACTAATCTTATCTTAATCATCATGCTAATTATGCTGATTCTTGCATTTGATCCACCATAGCTCATCACATTGCTGAAAATTTAACTTGGTATCAGAGCCAAGCTTAGGATTCATCTAATTTTTGAGCCTAATTATCATGTTAATCATCCTACTAATCATGATTAGAAATTAAACCTCTTTTTAGTCTATTTTCAACTAACCTCTGCACCCCCAGCTGGTGGAGGAGCTCCCTCTCCCTCTAGCCTCAACATTAGCCCAAAACCCTTTAGCCACACCTAGCCAGAGTCCCCACGCTTTAGCCCATTGCATCACCTTGTCAAATCGCCACACAGAACTAAGGATATTCGCGAATTCGTTGGCACCTTGTTTTTTGAGAAAAACTCCAAATTCATCATCATGCCTTGCAATTGGGAGAAATGGATCTAGCCCAAGGGGTTTTTAGGTGTGCTGAACATGCTGGTGATCTCAAATTTGAGAAATTCTTCAAGGAGAAGTGGCACCAAGCTCTGCATCAAATCTGCAAGTGACTTTTGTAGTAAAACAGAGATCAAGCATTCAATGTTTGGTCAAATCTTTTATTTATTGGCTTGATCCTCTACTAGACTAACTAATATTGATGCCCTTGAAAGGATTTGAGCTCATTTGAACTCTAAGGCAACAAATTTGGCCTCCTCGTACACTCTACTTTCTACACACAAAATAAGGAGATTATTTCACTAATCAATGATTAATTAGCACCAACCATTGTATTTTGGTACAGTTAATGGTTCAAATTTACCATTGGGTATCTGATACAGATCTCTATCACGTTAGATTGTAATTTGGAGATGGTTTGTATCCCAACCATTAAGTACAAATGAGTTACCCTTGGCTTTATGTAATTTTTGGTGAATTCATGTTGATAAACTTGTTGTAATCATCATTAAACATCATATTGGAGTTGTAAAAGGGTAGACACTGCCCTTGAATCTTGAATTGGATTAAGAGGTAAGACCCCCTTCACATCATCATGAGCACTACACAAGAAATAGCTAAATTTAATGGGGAGCAGCTCCATACATGGCAAACAAAGACCATGTATTTTCTCATGAGGAAGAATCTGTGGGGCTAGTTGAGGGAAGAGATGAATGTTCAGAAGAGCATGGGAAGGATTAGTGGAAGAGCAGAAACGAGAAAGCATTAGGGCTCATTTCACTTAGCTTAAATGATGAAATCATTCACCACATTGCAGCAGGGATACAACAAGCTAAAGATGCATGGGATGAACTTAACAAATTATCTGGCACTCAAGTAAAGAATTCAAAGATAAATCTACTAATGCAATTCTACAAACTTTACATGAAGGAAAGTGAACCTCTAACCACACACTTGAACAAATAAAAAAGCATTAAGCAACAACTAACAGCCATTGGGAAGAAGGTAGAAGATAATGAGGCACTAGCAGTGCTTCTAAAGAGTGTGGACAAGGGAGAGTATGAGAACATTGTGGCAACCTTAAAGAATGTACTAGATTTGAAGCTGCATGAGATAGAAGGAGCTCTACTAGAGCAAGAGAACAAGATAAAGAGAATAAAGGATTGGAACCAACAACTGGAGAGGAGAAAGCATTCTACACCCGAGGAGGCCTCGCACGAGGACGAGGACGAGAAAGAGACAGGGGAGGAGGAAGGACCTTCACTTGCCACAACTGTGGTGGGAAGCCAAGACACATGGCTAGAGACTGCTTTAGCAAATCAAATGAAGAAGGATCGACATCGGAAAACTTCATGAAGACTCCTAAGGTAGAGGAGTCAGAACATCTTTTCTGAGAGAGAAAGAGAGAGAAACCCCACAACCCAATGTAACCTGCGCCCCAACAGAGTAAAACCACCTCTGAGCCACCAATGATGTAGGCCATGTGGTAGATGTATGTGTGAGCACTTTAGTCAAGGTCACGAGGACTTGTAGTAGCCTTGGACACATAGAGAGAGAGTGTCAAGGACAATGAGTTAGGGACTTGAGGCACTGGTCGTGGGATACCAAGTAAGAGGAAAACTTGGTATAGGGTCTAGGTGTGCTAGAGTTATTCACTTGAGGGGAGGTGTTGAAATATGCAAGTGAATGGGTGTGTGTGGGAACAAGCCCTTAGCAAGAGACTGTAAAAGGGAGTCTGTAATTAAGTGGGTAGCGGTGAAAAGGTGAGAGGAATCTACTAATGATTGAGAGAATCAAGGGTAGTTGATGAAATTCATGGATCAAGCTCCCTAATCAACTACCTAATTAGATCTTAATTTTAATTTAATCTTACACTAATGACAACACTAATCTAAGGTGGATAGAAATGAGCAATACTCATGGTGATGAGTGTGTGCTAATTAAGTTTAGACTCAAGTTTAGTTAGGTCACAAGATGAAAACTTGTACTCATAGAAAGACTTGAGATGTTGTGCTTATATTCCAATGCTTCAAATGTCCTCCTATTATATGAGGAAAGTACAACAAAGTTATGATAGCTCATGTGGGATAAATTAGCTAGGTGACTTGGCACTCTAGCATCACTCATTTCAACACCCCCCCTTGATGCTAGATTGGGTACAATTTTTAGGCTTTCACTCTTCCTCTCTCTCCCCTTGTGCTAGACTGCTTTGGCCTTTATGCTACTTTGGCATTATAGCTACTTTGGCTATTAATTTTAGCTCTTGAATGCATCATATGGCCTCAGAGAACTGATTACATCACACTTTTTGTAGAGATAAGAGGGGTGAAAAATACAATGGTTCTTTCTCTAGAAGAGTGCTTCTTCAATTGGGGTAGCTTTGACCTCGATGTAGTTTGCCTGCTTCTTTTTGTGATAGCAATCTTCTTCTAGGTGACCAATTTCCCATAATAGTCACAAACAAGCATTGGTTTATCTTTATTTTGCGACATTCATTTTCTTGGTATGACCAAGTTTTCCATAGTGATAGCATCTTGGAAGTTGAGATGTTGATTGATTTGTCCTTTGAAATCTCCCACCCTTTGTATAGAGTGCTTGCTCACTTGAATGTGTTTTTATTTTTGAATTTGGATTCTTGTTCAAGTAGAGATGATTCTACATCTTGAAGTTTAGTGTTGGGCACATTTTTAAGTGTAGCAACAATTGATTCATAAGGCTCTTTGTCAACACTTTTTAGCAATACAGTGATAGATTCATCTTCCTCAATGACTTTCTTTAATGCACTAAGTTGTTGTTTGATACATTTGAATTTACTGATGTGTTGTGCCATGGTCTCGGTCTCCTTCTTGTCGAGCTTGTAAAATTGCATGAGAAGGTTGATCTTTGAGCTCTTTGAGTCGGTGTGCCAAAAATCTTGTTAAGTTCCTGCCATACCAACTTGGCATCTTTGATGCCACCAATGTGACTAATCACATCATCACCAAGATTTTGAGCGATGAGGCCCAATGCTTTGTTGTTTTGAAGTGGCTCAACCTCCACTTCTTCATCCTCAAAATAAGGTGCCAAAGCTCCTTATGCATAAGCAAGTACATGTTCTTGCTTTGCCATGTAAAAAAACCATCACCATTAAATCTTGAGATGACTTCTACAAGCTCCATGATTGGAAGGCGGTCTTACCTTGAGCCTTGATTTTAGTGCTTAGGCAATGTCTTACCCTTTTACAAGTGATTTACAAACTAGAGAAACCCAATGGGGTGAAAATTCACTTAAGTTGAGCAATGAAAGTGATTGAGATGAATTTTGATGCAATAAAAGTTTCCCACAATGGAATAACACTCTAATTTTTCAATTTTGCCTTTGGTTTAGCTTAATTTCTCATAATGCAACACTAATGATGCTAATTAATACATTACTTAATCACACGTTGATTAGTAGCCCGATTTTTGGAGGCTTTAATTGAGCTTTTGGAAGCTATCATTAAAGGGGATTTTTGCATGAGGATATTGTGCTTGAAGTCTGGAAGAGGCCTATGTAGGAAACCTTAGCTCAAACCCCAATAAACAAGCTTGTTTGCCCTAAACACAGTGACTGGTTTTCTACTTGCCGTGACCAGCTTAGTGGATAATATGCTACCAAATTTAAGTTGTAGACTCCTCTTGCTATTGATAACAAGGTCCTAAAGGGGCTTTCCCCAATTTGAAGTACACGCGGAGAATGGTGCAGAAAACCAGTCGGCGCTAATTTGCGATTCTGGGGTTTGCTGGTGTCGAATTGGCATGAATGGCTGGAGTTGGAGGATTGCCTAAGCTTGTGTGAGATGCCTCTTGAAAGGCTTGTCCAATGGTGGAGAGATTGAGCAGAACAAGCTTGAGCAAGTTTGGACCACAAGTAGAAAAAGAAGATAAGGATGTGATTAATGACTAATGAGATGATTTGTGACGAGATTAGACTAATGTGGGGTTAGAGAAGAGGGAGCTTAAACCAAGCTTTGATAGCATGATGAAATTCATGGATCAAGCTCCCTAATCAACTACCTAATTAGATCCTAATCCTAATCTAATCCTATACTAATGACAACACTAATCTAAGGTGAAAGGAATGAACAATACTCATGGTGATGAGTGTGTGCTAATTATGTTTAGACTCAAGTTCAATTAGGTTACAAGATAGAAACTTGTACTCACAGAAAGACTTGAGATGTTGTGCTTATATTCCAATGCTTCAAATGTCCTCCTTTTATATGTGGAAAGTACAACAATGCTTCAAATGTCCTCCTTTTATATGTGGAAAGTACAACAAAGCTAGAAACTTGTACTCACAGAAAGACTTGAGATGTTGTGCTTATATTCCAATGCTTCAAAATGTCCTCCTTTTGTATGAAGAAAAGTACAACAAAGCTATGATAGCTCATGTGGGATAAATTAGCTAGGTGACTTGGCACTCTAGCATCACTCATTTCAATAGTAGCATGAGTGAATATAGGGGTGTGAAAAGATTCTAGGAAAAGGTGCCCCAGATAGGGGAGATGGCACAAATCAAGGAGAAATCAATGGGATTAGATGCTTGGCATCTTGTGGATGTAAAACCTATAAATTAAGGCATTGGCCTAATGAGAAATTGCTAGTTTTTGAGTATCCATACCTACATTATCCTATTAGATTAATTGCTCACTTATCTCATCTTAATCATCATCTAATCACTTGCTAATTATGTTGATTCTTGCATTTGATCCACCATAGCTCATGACATTGCTGCAAATTTAACTTGGTATCAGAGCCAAGCTTAGGATTCATCTAATTTTTTAGCCTAATTATCCTACTATTCATGATTAAAAATTAAACCTCTTTTTAATCTATTTTCAACTAACCTTTGCACCCCCAGCTGGTGGAGGAGCTTCCTCTCCCTCTAGCCTCAACATTAGCCCAAAAGCCTTTGGCAACACCTAGCCATACTCCCCATGCTTCAGCCCATCGCATCAGCTCGTCAAACCACCGCGTAGAACTGTAGATTTTTGCAAATTCGCCGATGCCTTGTTTTCTCAGAAAAACTCCAAATTCATCATCATCATACCTTGTAATTGGGAGCAATGGAGCTAGCACAAAAGGTTTTTGGGTGTGCTGAACATGCTAGTGATCTTAGATTTAGCTTCTTGAAATTGAATCTTGTAGTGCTTTAAACTCTCATGTATTCTTGAAACCTTGGAGGAATGTAGCTCTCTCTCTCTCTCTCTCTCTCTCTCTCTCACACACACACACACACACACACACACACCCCCCATAGACAAGCAAGAGAGCAAGAAGATAAGACTAGACTCAATTGGCATAAAGGGAGATTGTGTCTTGCATTATGAGAATAATTTTATTTATATAAATGGCCCTTGTTAATTTTATTTATACAACTGGTCCTTGTTCACACTTGGGCACCCAAAACTTAAATGTTTACAAATTACATGGTTTTGCGACATAGCTAGCTATTATCATAATTAAAACATTTAGAGTGCCATTTCATGACACTTATTGTGCTCTCTCTCATATGTAATAGAGAGATGCTAAGTTAATCCCAAAATGGCTTTAACATTCCCGATCAACTCGATCTAGTATAAGGGCTTCTACTTTTGCAGTACTATTAATAGACCCGGATAATTGACAAAACTCATCAACTACCTACAAGAAAGCATCTATATTATACTCTTCATAAGCAGGTATAGAGTTATTATCAAGCTAGATGGTCATCTTTAGGTCAGTTTTTGAGAGAGTAAGGCCTTTAAGAAGCCCTCTTACCACATTGGAAGTAGGGGTTGTGTTATTACTAAGAATAACAGGGGTGCAAGAGAACATCCCTGACAAACCGATCTCTCCAATGCTTCTTGGTTCCAAAACTCATTAAGGTCGAGCAAGGAAGCTATGGCAAAGATTAAAAGGACGCAAAGAGCACATAACACCACATAGATGCTCTACAAATCCATGGAGTTGCCTTTAAACAAAGCAAGAGGCCCTGTGCATTTAGAGCATATGTCTCTTTTTGCTGGCATGCCAAAGAAACACATTGAAGAGGTTTATGTAGTGCTCGAGCAAAGCGATGAGCAATTTAGAAGAGCATGAAACCTACATGCAAGCTATGGGGATTAGGGGGCGGGGGAACAACATGTAGTACACCCATGGGAAACTATCATTGAAGGGGATTTTTTGCACGAGGATATTGTGCTTGAAGTGTGGAAGAGGCCTATGTAGGAAACCTTAGCTCAAACCCCAACAAACAAGCTTATTTGCCCTAAACACGGTGATCGGTTTTCTACTTGTCATGACCAGTTCAGTGGATAATATGCTACCAAATTCAAGCTCTAGACTCCTCTTGCTATTGCTAAACAAGCTCCTAAAGGGGCTTGCCCCAATTTGAAGTACACATGAAGAATGGTGTAGAAAACCAGTCGACACTAATTCGCGATTTGCGAGTTGCTGGCATCGAATTGGCGTGAATGGCTGGAGTTGGAGGATTGCCTAGGCTTGTGTGAGATGCCTCTTGAAAGGCTTGGCCAATGGTGGGGAGATTGAGGAGAACAAGCTTGAGCAAGTTTGGACCACAAGTAGAAGAAGAAGATAAGGATGTGATCAATGACCAATGAGATGATTTGTGAAGAGATTAGACTAATGTGGGGTTAGGAAAGATAAATGCTAAGATATAGGGAGCTTAAACCAAGCTATGATAGCATGATGAAATTCATGGATCAAGCTCCCTAATCAACTACCTAATTAGATCCTAATCCTACACTCATAACAACACTAATCTAAGGTGGATAGAAATGAACAATCCTCATGGTGATGAGTATGTGCTAATTAAGTTTAGACTCAAGTTCAGTTAGGTTACAAGATGGAAACTTGTACTCGTAGAACGACTTGAGATGTTGTGCTTATATTCCAATGCTTCAAATGTCCTCCTTTTATATGAGGAACGCACAACAAAGCTATGATAGCTCATGTGGGATAAATTAGCTAGGTGTTTTGGCACTCTAGCATCACTCATTTCAACAATAGCATGCGTGAATATAGGGGTATGAAAAGATTCTAGGAAAAGGTGCCCCCAGATGTAGGGGAGGTGGCACAAATCAAGGAGAAATCAGTGGGATTAGATGCTTGGCATCTTGCTATAAATTGAGGCATTGGCCTAATGAGAAATTGCTGGTTTTTGAGTATCCATACCTACATTATCCTATTAGATCACTAATCTCGTCTTAATCATCATCTAATCACTTGTTGCTAATTATGCTTATTCTTGCATTTAATCCACCATAGCTCATCACATTGCTATAAATTTAACTTGGTATCAGAGCCAAGCTTAGGATTTATCTAATTTTTAAGCCTAATTATCTTGCTAATCACCTTGCTAGTGATTAAAAATTAAACCTCTTTTTAGTCTATTTTCAACTAACCTCTGCACCCCCAGCTGGTGGAGGAGCTCTCTCTCCCTTTAGCCTCAACATTAGCCCAAAAGCCTTTAGCCACACCTAGCCAGATTCCCCACGCTTCACCCCATTGCATCAGCTCGTCAAAACGCCGCGTAGAACTGTAAATTTTTACGAGTTCGTTAACGCCTTGTTTTCTGAGAAAAACTCCAAATTCATCATCATGCCTTGCAATTGGGAGTAATGGAGCTAGCCCACAGGGTTTTTGGGTGTGCTAAACATGCTGGTGATCTCAGATTTAGCTTCTTGAAACTAAATCTTGTAGTGCTTGAAACTCTCATGTATTCTTGAAACTGTGGAGGAATGTAACTCTCTCTCTCTCTCTCTGTCACACACACACACACACACACGCATGCCACGCACACACACACACACACACACACCCCATAGACAAGCAAGAGAGCAAGAAGATAAGACTAGACTTAATTGGCATAAAGGGAGATTGTGTCTTGCACTATGAGAATAATTTTATTTATACAATTGGTCCTTGTTCACACTTGGGCACCCAAAACTTAAATGTTTACAAATTACATGGTTTTGTGACATAGCTAGCTATTCTCATAATTAAAACATTTAGAGTGCCATTTCATGACACTTATTGTGCTCTCTCTTATATGTAATGGAGAGATGCTCCAAAATGGGGTTAACATTCTTGATCACCTCGATCTAGTAGAAGGGCTTCTGCTTTTGCAATAGTATTAATAGACCCGGATAATTGACAAAACTCGTCAACTACCTACAAGAAAGCATCTATATTAGACTCTTCATAAGCAGGTATAGAGTTATTATCAAACTGGATGGTCATCTCTAGGTCAGTTTTTGAGAGAGTAAGGCCTTTAAGAAGCCCTCTTACCACATTGGCAAGTAGGGGTTTTGTTATTACTAAGAATAGTAGGGGTGCAAGAGGACATCCCTGACAAACCGATCTCCGCAATGCTTCTTGGTTCCAAAACTCATTAAGGTCGAGCAAGGAAGCCATGGCAAAGATTAAAAGGACGCAAAGAGCACATAACACCCCATAGATGCTCTACAAATCCATGGAGTTGCCTTTAAACAAAGCAAGAGACCCTATGCATTTAGAGCATGTGTCTCTTTTTGCTGGCATGCCAAAGAAACACATTGAAGAGGGGTATGGAGTGCTAGAGCAAAGCGATGAGCAACTTAAAAGAGCATGAAACCTACATGCAAGCTATGAATCAGGGGGGCAGGGGAACACCCATGTGCGCGCATGGCTAGCGCAAACTCTCTTTGAGCTCAAACACCCACATGGATGGACAAGCGGGTCCCTTGGTCTACTCGCATGCAAAGACCCATTTTTGTCCTTTGAACACGTAGCCACATTGGCACATCACCAATGGGGACATATGCATGCATTCCCCCTACAATTGGCCAGCCTCTATAAAGGGCAATTAAAAGCACCAATATGTTGTAATGTAGGTCTACAAGTACTTTGTAGTGCAAATAGAAAAAAGGCACACATCCCTTGAGATATGCTTGACACTCATTAATGGGTTACTTTAGGGGTGCTCCATCTTATTCACTTCATATTGTTCAAAATCATTTGAATGACTCAAACTAAACTTCTCAATGTATAAACTATTCATTGTGCAAGTACGTATCATCAATGCACTTATGTACATCATCTTTGACTATCTATCTTTTACTTGTTCATCATCTTTGGCTATCTATCTTTTACTTGTTTATCATAAGAAGACTTAAGACTATACTAGAAAAGGAGACATGCTTCTAGCTTAATATCCAACCTAACCTAATTAAACTAGCAAAGATTGTTTTCACAAAATGGATTTGCATACAACCTAATTATACCCATAAATTGGCTATACATCTTAGTGCATCATTAAAAGGAATGTTGTTTGCACAAAATCAATTTGTATACGAACAAGTCATGTACATAAAATCGGTTCCCATTACCCAAAAAAATAATAATCAATGGCTTTCTCAAGCTTGGTTTACATGAATGGAGTTGATTTAAAAAATGAAAAGAAAGTTAACACAATGAGCCACAAAATGGACACACACACTCTCTCTCTCTATCTCTCTATGATATTATTATTAACCAAAAAGCCGTTACAAAGTGAATCTCAAGCGATACGAGAGACACACTTTTGTCCTTCCAGTATCAATATCAAAAAGAGATTGTGTCCTAGTTACATGGAGATGGGGAAGAGAGGTAGATACAATCTGCAAAGCTTCAAAACGCAATGGGGCAAAAATCCATTAGATACATGAGAGAGAGAGAGAGAGAGAGAGAGAGAAAGCAACAAAGCTTGCAAAATAGAATTATTGCAAAAGGTAGTCTAAAAGGGAGCTCGACTGCTTGCTGCGGCAGCCCATGCGAGGACCTCTTGGGGGAGCTGGCAATTCAAGGGGGCGATGTAAGTGGGAGCATTGAAGAGGGCCATGTTGTTACAAGACTCCGATGGAACCACCGATGAATGATTAAGATGAGGTGAAAGAGGGAGATTAATATGCGTATTATTGTTAATATGATTACCATCTGTGAGCTGCTCCAATGGCTGCCTCTCTTCTTCGTCTTCGTTCATAGGCAGGCGGTAATATGGGGCGCTCAGAAAAGATGCCGCCACGATCAGCACCGGTCCCGCCGCCATCAGAACCCCTTCCACGTTGCCCCCCACCACTTGCCCTTGCGCCCCCGCCAGCGAAATCGTCAGCCCACCGCACGCCGCCGACTTGTCCGCCGCTGATGGTAGATACGCCCCCGACAACGCCAGAATCTCGAACCGTCCCTGGAAGGTCACTGTCGCCCCCGGTGCCATGGGTTGCCTCAACGTCACGTTAGCTACCGCTCCTCTCCCGCTTAGAAAGCACAGTCCTCGCTGCCTCCTCCTTGCAAACTCTGCCACGCACTCGTTAACATCGCAGCCACCGGCTACTTCCAGTAAGTGCGGCCGCATGGCGTTATCGCTGTCCTGTGTGATGATAAGTGGCGGTTTGGGCTTGTTTTTGGAGCCGGGCGGCCGGCCGCGGGGCTTCCTGGCCACTTCGGGGGCTTCTCCCTGGGAATTGCCGCCGTGGGCTGTGTTGGAGATGGTGGCTCGTTTCTTGCTTTTGGGGCCACTGCTTCTGCTGTCGTCATCTTCAGAGGTTTGGGATTCATGGCTAACGGCAAGCTGCTGGTTGAGGTGTTGTTGTTGCTGCTGCTGCTTCTCTTCTTCTTGCAGGCTCTGATGAAGATGAGCCTGAGCTAGATGATGATGGCCATGGTGATGAAGTTGCAAAAGCTGGTGAAACTGATGCTGCTGATCATGCTGCTCCTGATATTGGTGGTGATGGTCAGCAAATTGGTGATGATGGTTTTGAAAGGAAGAGTTCAAGGAGTTGACATGGAGGCGGGAAGATGGCGGCGTACCTGGTTCAAGGCCAGCCATAGAGATGGTCATGAACAGATGATCAGGGGAGGATAAATGGAAGCTTAAGGATGGAGGCAGAGGATCAATGGAAAGCTCAAAGACGGGTGCAAGGAGAGGGCAAGGGAAGAAGACATGCCGGCATGGCTACAATGGGCGAATGATACAGTGGAGGGAATCGATGGGAGGTTGAAAATTGGGGGTGGCGTGTGCGTGTGAGAGTGAGTGAGACTCGAGAGAGAGAGAGAGACGAGACGGAGGGGACCCGTGAAGAGAAGAGAGGAGGACTACGTAGGTACTAGGCTATGGTTTGGCCTACTTGGTGCGATCATTGCAAAGGAAAAGGAGGTTAGGATCATATATATATATATATATAATAATTTCAGTAAATCTAACTAATAATAATAACGGTAGAGCTCAAAATTGTAATGGTTGAAAAATTTTCACCTTATTTCGTGTGGTGTGGGCGCCCACCACATGACCTCTTCAACACCCAACCCAAGGACCCAACCCCTTACCTGTCACATTTCCATAAAATCTTGATTAGATAGCGCCACATTGCCCAAAATGCAATGACCCATCTGATGAGCCATGCATGAATTTGATGCATAGAAGGGATGCGAAAAACACTCTCTACCAAATTTTCATTTACATAATATACAAGATTTCAGTTTTAAAAAAAATAAGGGGCAATAATGATTTATTTATTCAAGCATTATTTCTTTTTTCTTCTTCTTGGGAGAATATTTAATATATATTAATGGATGAAGCATTATTTCTTTAACCGCCCTTTCCCTAAAAACCCTTAGCTTTCAAATATGGTTGTTTGGGAGGGGATTTTGAACTCTTTGAACGGTTCAAGCTAAGGTGTCACCGGTCAAAAAAACCCTTAGCTTTCAAATATGGTTGTTTGGGAGGGGATTTTGAACTCTTTGAACGGTTCAAGCTAAGGTGTCACCGGTCAAAAAAGAAGAAGAAAAAAAGCGTGGTGTATACAGCTTTTGCAGCCTGGCGGTCATGACTCGTGTGTACCGATTTATATGAGTGGGACGCCTACCAAAAGTCCATGGCAGGCCGCATCACTCGGCGAGCTCAGGAGAAATAAAAGGCAATCCCCCCCCCGGGAACTAGCGTCCCTCAATCACATGGCGTAAAACTTTCAAAGCCTCCCACTAAGCCCTTTGCCCATACCACTAAC
This sequence comes from Cibotium barometz, assembly GCF_041138505.1. Lineage (NCBI taxonomy): Eukaryota > Viridiplantae > Streptophyta > Polypodiopsida > Cyatheales > Cibotiaceae > Cibotium > Cibotium barometz. The sequence goes on along the minus strand of NC_141074.1, from coordinate 39,227,953 downwards.
CTCACCCATCTTTCGATGGGTAGGAGCCTACCTAACCTCTAAGTGCCTCCTCAACCTCCTCCTCGAACCTCCCAACTATGTCCCGAACCTTCAAATTCTTACCATGTTACCACGTAGCAGTCTCGTGGAACTCTTCCTTTATATAATATAGAGAGAGATATAGAGATGAAACACGATTGAAAGGCCATGCACATTGCATGGTCCCATAGTTGCTTCACGTCCATGCTATTTGCTCAAGCTTTTGCTTCAGGTCCATGAGATTGTCCACGCTCAGCAATGCTTTTTTTTCTTCTTATTGTCATGGAAAATGGTAATTCTTACTTATTTTTTAACATTTGTAGGTTTTTTCAACCTCACACCCATCAAAATCTAGCAATTCAAAAAAGCCTAAATGGAAATTAAAACTTTTACACCTGTTTTTCTCGCACAACTATGTACTTCACTCACTCTTAAATCACACCATTATACCAAGCTCATTGTTGTTATCATCATAGTTTTTTTAAAATTATGTTAAAATTTTCCCTCCAAAGGTTAAAAGTGTGATGCCAATCTATTACACAACTTGGAAGTTGGTAGACTCTTAAAGCGATTACAAAAGCACGAGGTTGGATTGTTGTCTTTTAGGGTAAAATAAGTACCATCTAAGGCATATCTAGAGGTTGAAGGACCTAATGTTTAAGAGTTTATCACACTTCCAAGATTTTTATAGGGAACATGTCACTTTTGAAGCTTATCGAATTCCTCCATGACATATGTCACTATTGATATCCTTGCACAAGCACAATTCAATCATTCCATAAAATGAACTTAGTGTAATCTATTAAAATTTTTGCAAGTTTTTAGAGCTAGGGTGAGCCATATTTTATGGATAATGATGCTTGCCAATTTTAAAATTAAATATTCCAAATCGATTAAAAACATACTCAAAAAGAGAGAATCAATTGATGTTGTATTTGTTACTAGAAGCTTTTTAAACAATGTAAGCTAAAAAGTTTATGAGTAGCCACTATCTTAAAACTCAAGCAAAACAAAAGCTTTTCATGCACTCAAATCACTAATATAAGTGGAGTACTCTATGCTCTATAATTTTTACCGAGGGAAACATTACTAACATTAGAATTATAAACCTTCTTTGATTGCTATTATGGCTACACAAATGTTAATGTAAATAGTGACTTTTCCTCGTCTTAAGGGAAAGATGGTGAAAATAGGAAAGGTATAAGAAACACTGGTAAAGCAATATTGTGAGATCTACTATGGATCTAGAGAACTAGCCGTACTTTCCCTAAAGGTAGTAGATACATGTCCCCATTGTGTAGTTAATTAAGGGGTTGAAGTCATAAACGTGAAGTTGTGGGTTCATCCCTACTCGCACTGGCAAAAAAAGGATGAGACAACAGTAACCTTTATTTGCTTGTTTAAGTACCTATGAAAGTGTTAGAATGTGTAGCTTTGAGAGTGTTAATATGTGTAGCTTTTAAAATAATCCATCCCCTAAGGTTTTATCTTATGAATTCAAGCTCTTTAATAACTTCATGAACTTGATACACCTTATATTAGAAAAAGTATATCATTGATATAAATTATAATAGCTAGGAAATTTGTTAATTATAGTTCTTCAATTTCTCTTTCTACCTTTGAGCAATGGCCCCATAAATAAAATTTTGCAAATAAGTGGCCAGTACTTATTTTAGGCTTAAGATTGGCAAAACATTATAACAATTACTCTTTGATAAGCGTCATTGTGTTTGCTAAAAGTTATTTCTAGCGTACGGCAATTACTATTATGTACTTGCACCAACTTGTAGGTCACCAAACCATATAAGTTTCATGTTATCTCAATATTAATATACATTCTAGATCACAACATCCTTTCTCCCTCTAGCCTTTTAACAAAGGGTAATAAAAAAAAGTAAGAAAATTGTTTAAAATCTTCTCATGTTCATGCTTATTGACTATGAAAGGCATCCTTTCTTTTTGCGATACATTGAAAGTTGCATCTTAGTGCATGCTCATGAAAATAGTGGCACACTTCATGAGATATCGAGCTTAACTAGTGTAGATATGGGTGACATGCCAAGATGACCACTTTGCACTTATGCCACTAGCATGGTTGGTGAGATTATGGGTAATATACCACCAAATGGTCTACAGACTATATGTGACAACCACTTTGCACTTACGCCACTAGCATGGTTGGTGAGATTATGGGTAATATACCACCAAATGGTCTACAGGCTATATGTGACAACCACTTATTGTACTAGAGTCATGGAATAGGTATAGCGCCTACTCATGTAGTCGAGTTCACACTATGAACCGACCATTTTTATATGTTATAATAGCAAAGCACTTTCCCATATAGTATGAACTCTTATCTTTATGTTATGATCATAAAGAAGAAGCGAATAGAAGAAAATTCAGCCATCCATCTCCCTTGTATGCTTCTCTAGTGTGTGTGTGTGTATGTGTGTGTGTGTGTTTGCTTGCACAAAGGAGCTGAAGCTCATCCTCTCCCCCACATTCTTCTCATGGTATTAGTGCATCGATTCACGTTGTGAAGAGCTCAAGAGACAAGCAAAGGAAGTGGCAGTACACGGGTAAGGGTAACTGCATCTCTTTCCCTTTGATTTAAAAGTAAACCTTTGTAGGTAACTGCTAGGCAAGAGCAGCAAGCAAGCATAACAGCAAGGTGCACTATCACAGCTTGAGGCACCCTTTGTGGTGAAGCAAAGGGGGCATTACATTGTGGCGACCTTCGCGGGGTGAAGCAAAGGGGGAATTACATTGTGGCAACCTTCGCGCGGTGAGGTAAACGAGCATTACATTGTCTGGGATGGTCCATAGGATTAAGTGATTCTAGAATTTGGATTTGAGGCCATTTTTGGGCCATGTTTTAGCTCAACAAGTTTTCTACAGCACTTTGTGAAAGTGTTGATTTTAAGTGTGTATGCCCAATTTCTAGTCACAAGTTTTCTACAGCACTTTGTGAAAGTGTTGATTTTAAGTGTGTATGCCCAATTTCTAGTTCAGTGTAAAATTATAGTAGAAATTCGATTGTACGAAAATCTATGTAAAGAATCTGAGATTTACATGTTGTTGGTGGATGTATATTTGTGTGACTAGCTCACATATAGTTACAATATAACAAGTTTATAATACCACTATGTTAGAGATTGTAGGTTTGTTATAAGTGTAGAAGTTTTTGTAAGTTGGCAGATAATCATCATGTCAGATGGTCTATCCCAAATTGTGAGTAAGAAGCTGGATAAGAAGTTCAGGATAAGAAACTTCCCCATGATAAATGGATACTAGGAGTTTATTTAAGGTGACGAGAAGGAGCGAGAGCTTTCAAAAGAGAATATCACTCCTCAATAGGCATAGGCTTTTAAGTCGTGGCATGAGAGAGCCACCAAAGTGATATATTGGTTGTCTATTAGCATATCAACACAGGCTATGATTGGCCATGAATAGGATATAGTGACACCTAAGGATATATTGATAAATAGGATATGGCGATACCTAAGGATATATGGGATACCTTGGTTAAGTTGTATAGCACAAGTACCAAGGTAAGAAAGATGCAGCTAAATTAAGAGCTGCAAAATGTGTAGAGGAATAAGATGAGTATCAGTGATTACTCATTAAAAGTTAGGGCTTGTAGATGCCTTGGCTCTATTGGAGCTTCAATTGATGGTGATGACTTAGTGTCATTCACATTGTATGAGGTTGGCAAAGAGCTTGGCAAAGAGTATGATTAGTTTTGGGCATCGATATGAACTCGGGAAAACTTCCTAAACTTTGAGAATCTTATAGCCCTTTTTATCATTGTCAAGGAAAAGAATGTTAAGAGTAAATTATATTCTATGCAGGAGCAACCTTCGTACAGGTAGAGGTAGACCATCCTCTAGAGGCCGAGGTGCAGACCATTTTAGGGAAACAAAAATCATGGGCAACATAACAAGATTCTAATGTATAAACAAGAGGAAGATATCACTCTAGAGGCATGGGGAGCTAGAGACGCCAAGGTGGATGGCAAAAAAACCAGAATGGAAATAGAATGGAGTGCTATTATTGTGGCAAACCATGTCATATAGAAAAGGACTACTATAAAAAGAAGAATGGCATTAAAAGGCGGAAGCTGCAGTAAGGGAACTATGCATCTTCAAGTAAGTAAGCCAAAGATAGAAGTGAGTGGATTTTTATGATGCAACATATTCAATGACTGCAGATGTAAGGGACCCTGGAGATATATGGTATGTTGATCTGGGCGCTTCTACCCACATGAGCTGTCATGCTGGAGATATATGGTATGTTGATCTGGGCGCTTCTACCCACATGAGCTGTCATGCTGGAGAGTGGTTTAGAGATATACATAAAATGAAAAAACCAAGGTATGTGGTAATAGGTGATGACACTATGCATCCTATTATTGCATGAGGCATAAAACATCAATGCATAGTTCCTTACACACCTCAACAAAATGGTGTAGCTTTTAGAAGAAGAATAGGTTCTATTGTCTATGCAAGATGGTAAAATGAAGTATGTGGCTGATATACTTCTTCTTCTAAACATTACAAAGAACATGGTGTCTATTGGACAAATGGTCAAAGGATTTTGATACCAGTGCCACGTGCTTGCAAAGGCTAATAAAATTGGTAGAATGTTTACATTGGTGGATGTAAACATGCCTAAAGTGAAGGCTGCAATGTTTGTACATGGTATATGTATGATTGTAGACGTTAACATTTTGCATAAGCGTATTGGTCATGCCAATATTCAGTAGGGTGGTTGAAAAATATATAGGCCCAGAGCATTGTTACAGGTTTGTTAAAGTTCCAAGTGGATTTAATGCATAAAGTATGTGAAACATACCAACTGGGAAAACATTCTAAGCATACATTTCCACATGATAAGAATGTAAGTCAAAGACCATTGGATGTGGTGCATTCTGATGTTTTGGGACCAAAAAAGATATCATCAACCCAAGGATGCCACTCTTATGTATTTTTCATTGATGACACTAGGAATATGTGGGTATATTTCATAAAATACAAAAGTGAGGTGTTTATGCACTTTTAAAGGTTGAGGCAATGGTTGAGAAAAAAAAGGCATGCACATAAAATGGCTAAGATCGGATGGTGGGGGACAATATTTCTCCAATGAATTTAATGATCATCTAAGAGAGCATGAGATAAAGAGGCAATTCATATGTAGGTATACCCCACAAAAAAATAGGGTTGTAAAAAGGAAGAACATGAATATTTTAGAGAGAACATGAAATAAAGAGGCAATTCACATGCAGGTATATCCCATAGCAAAATAGGGTTGTAGAAAGGAAGAACATGTTTATTATAGAAGTTGCATGTGCATTGATGAAGGAGAAAGGGAAACCTCCTTATTTTTGTGCTAAAGCAATAGCAAATGTAGTTTATATTATGAACAAAACTCCCACTGCAGAGCAACTCATGACATGATGCATGAACATAAGTTTACTATAAAAAACCACATGTGGCACACTTGAAAGTGTTTCGTGCATTGCCTATGTACATGTGCCATATGAAGTGAGAAGTAAATTAGATCCCAAGGTAGAAAAATGTATCTTTATTGGACACTCCCTTGAACAGAAAGATTAAAGATATTATAACCCACTACTCATGAAATCCAAGTGAGAAAGGATATAGGAGAGTGTCTTGTCTCACTAAGATTTCATATATCCATAACCAATTTTTCACTTTATGTGAAAAAGACAGACATGGGTATTGTTCTATAAATCATCTTTGTTAATGACTTAATTTTGACAAAGGAGACCACCATTCGAATTACACCCTTTCTTAAAAATAGACAAACTGATTCTTCTTCAATATTCTGCATAGCCTGATTATGTTTGAATCAGATTTTGCCTCCTAAATCTGATTTTGCCTCCTGAATCTGATTTCGCCTCCCAAATCTGATTTCGAAACAGCACTTGAATCTGTAGCTGAATCTGCAGCACTTTGCATGCTCCTATTGTAGGCTCCATCCTAATCAACCATTGTGGTTGAAACCACCGTGAATCGCCAGTGTTTACTTTACTCACAACTACTCGGCATCTTCTTGGCACTCATCCCCCTTACAGAAGAAAGCAAACTCGACCATGAACACCCTTCATAAGGACCAAAAAATGGTCAAAAATTGACCAAATTGAGTTGGAAAATTCTAGAATCAGTTTGTTTGGTTAGGAGCTCACTTTTTCCTATAAATAGAGGCCTTCCCCTTTGTTGAAACTTAACAATGTCTAATGCATTGTTACTCTACTCCACCCAAGCCAAGAACTATGAATTTGTTAATAATTCATTAGTTTTTGACATTTCCCTCTTCCAAAGATTGGTTGGCCACTCTTGTTCAAACAAGAGTTGAACCCTCAAACCATCAAGCCAAAGGAAAGCTATCAAAGTCATTAGTAAGTTGGTGATTCTTCTTTCTTTCAATTATTTTATGGATTTTTATGGTTTTAAATGGTTTTTATGCTTTATGTCTTCTCTATAATGTTAGGCCTCATTACAAAAGGCATTCCTCTCTCTTCTCTAACAAAACCAACCATTCTCTATCCTAGGTGAATGGTTAAGTGATTAATGTCAAATTTTTATAATGTTTATCTCAATTAAGTGGAAAAAAATATTTACTTTAGGATAATTTCAATATTGGTGTACTTTTAATTAGTTTTCAAGACGTAAAAATTTGAAAAATGGTCAGCCATACAAAGGAGGTTATGGCGAAATTTTTAGAAATTAGTAAAAGAAAAATCATCTTTTTTTTAATTATAAAAGAGTTACTTTTAGCATAATTGAATTTCTTGCATAGACGTATGCATAAAAGATGAATATTTTATTATAAAAGAGTTACTTTTAGCATAATTGAATTTCATGCATAGAGGTATGCATAAAAGATGAATATTTTATTATAAAAGTGTTACTTTTAGCATAATTGAATTTCATGCATAGAGGTATGCATAAAAGATGAATATTTTATTATAAAAGTGTTACTTTTAGCATAATTGAATTTCATACATACAGGTATGCATAAAGGATGAATATTTTATTATAAAAGTATTACTTTTAGCATAATTGAATTTCATGCATAGAGGTATGCATAAAGGATGAATATTTTATTATAAAAGTGTTACTTTTAGAATAATTGAATTTCATGCATAGAGGTATGCATAAAGGATGAATATTTTATTATAAAAGTGTTACTTTTAGCATAATTGAATTTCATGCATAGAGGTATGCATAAAGGATGATTATTTTATTGTAAAAGTGTTACTTTTAGCATAATTGAATTTCATGCATATAGAGGTATGCATAAAAGATATGGGAAGTGATAAGATGTGATAAGATGCATATGAGATGAGTTAGGATGTGATAAGATGAGTTAAGAAGTGATAGGATGCGTATGGGAGGAGGTAAGAAGTGTATGTGATGGGATAAGATGTATACGGGTTGTGATAGGGTGAGAATATGGATGTGAATGTGGATGGGTATGTATGGATGTATGCATGTAGATGTGGATGTGAATGTGGATGTATGGATGTGAATGTGGATGTATACATATAGATGTGGATGTATGAATGTGGATGTGGATGTATGGATGTGAATGTACATGTAGATGTGGATATAAGAAAGAGGATGTATGAATGTGCATGTAGATGTGGATGTATGAAAACGGATCAGTATGTATGGATGTATGCATGTAGATGTGGATGTGGATGTATGGATGTGAATGTGGATGTGGATGTGGATGTATGGATGTGAATGTGGATGTGTATGTATGGATGTATGCATGTGAATGGATGGATGAATGTGGATGTCTGTGTATGGATGTATGCATGTAGATGTGGATGTGGATGTATGGATGTGAATGTGGATGTGTATGTATGGATGTATACATGTAGATGTGGATGTATGAATGTGGATGTGGATGTATGGATGTGAATGTGCATGTAGATGTGGATATAGGAAAGAAGATGTATGAATGTGCATGTAGATGTGGATGTATGAAAATGGATGAGTATGTATGGATGTATGCATGTAGATGTGGATATATGAATGTGGATGTGGATGTATGGATGTGAATGTGGATGTGGATGTGGATGTATGGATGTGAATGTGGATGTGTATGTATGGATGTATGCATGTGGATGTGGATGTATGAATGTGGATGTGGATGTATGGATGTGAATGTAGATGTGGATGTGGATGTATGGATGTGAATGTGGATGTGTATGTTTGGATGTATGCATGTAGATGTGGATGTGGATGTATGGATGTGAATGTGGATGTGGATGTGGATGTATGGTTGTGAATGTGGATGTGAATGTATGGATGTATGCATATAGATGTGGATGTATGAATGTGGATGTGGATGTATGGATGTGAATGTAGATGTGGATGTGGATGTATGGATGTGATTGTGGATGTGTATGTATGGATGTATGCATGTAGATGTGGATGTATGAATGAGGATGTGAAAATGGATGTATGCATGGATGAGTATAAAGAATAATGAATGTGAATGGGTATGGGAAATAATGTGTCGTCAATATGAGTAAAGGGATGAGAATGAATACATACGAATGGAATGTGTAATAAGTAATGTGGATTGAGGAGGTATAATATGGAAAGACGGAGTTCGATATAAAAACTGTATTTTGTGACTGTTTGTAAATGACTGTTTTATGTCAAGAATGCTGTGGAAGCATTTTGACTGTCTTATGGATTAAGGTCATGGAGACCTAACTGATAAAGTTGCAACTGTTGACAGAGAGTCAATGGAGGACGTCTCGCGTAGCAAGGTCGACCGAGGTCTTGACCAGCCTCGGTTCGATTTAAATGGTGAGCTTCCGGTACGGTGGATGAGGGACCAACGACGCGGCCTATGAGTGAAGCGCTAGAAGGATCCTAGAGGGTGCTGACCATACGGTGCTCGGGCTCTGGGTCGCCGAAGATACCCACACGTGCGTCGTGGAAGATATTGGAATAAAGAATAAGAATTGTTTTCTGAAACCGGGCATGGATCTGGTTGATTGACCTTGCAGGTCCTCAACGAATGAGTCCATGGCTCTTTTATATGGATCTGTGGGTTGATCTTGCTGATCTTCCACGGAGATTCCATTCTATTATATGAATATATTGCTGGTTACTATGAGCTAGGAACTATGGAAAAGGCCCCTGAGTGAACACGTGGTGAGCGTTCTGGTTGCCAATGATGCCATAAGTATACCGATGAATGAATGACTGGAAATAAGGATTCAACCAGAGACTTTGAGGATTGTCATCAGTGACATAATGGTTTCATTAAAGGATTGTTTTAAAGTTAGCTAATGCTAAGAAAAAGGCAATTTCATATTGGGTGTGTAAGTGGTGTGACTAGTTTTATATGTTTGCATGAACTTCCGGCTAGGGGGCCTTGGAACTCTTTTCCTTGGTACCCGGGACAAAACCTAACCAAATTCTTAATTGGATCCCATGACTACAGTGGTTGGGCGGTTGGCTAACCCATGGGACTGGATGGGCTTAGGCTGGACTGATGGATCCGTAAATCGAGACTCAATTTCTGTTATTACGATAGATAAAGTAAATCCCGGATAGTAATTGTTCTATGGATAGGAATCAACGGCTGTGCCTCTTGATGGGGAAAAAAGCGTTGATCCCAATGATCCAAGTGCAAGTTTCTTCCTTGATCCGACCGAGTATCTTTATAGGTGCAGTCGGATCAGCGTGATCAGTAATGATCTTGACTACGTTAGAGTAAAAAGTTATCCTGGTGGAATCGCCCGTGCTTTCCGGGTAAGGGAAGTTTTTCCGGGTTTGGTTTTGGAAAAACCGACGGATTAGTCTCTTGTCCGGATATCCATGGACGAGGCCCCGAGTGTGGGACCCTGCCTCGCGTAAGAAGTGCTACTTCTACTGCTAGTACCCTGAATCCATTGTGCGGTGGGGACAGGGATCTCACAGTTGGTATCAGAGCGAATTGGCTAATAAAGATCAACTGAGAAGCCAAATATGTCAAAGATTTATCAATTAGCACAAAAAGGTTGTAATTGTGTCATATAATTCATACAAATTGATATTCAAACTAATTTCAAAAATTAGTAATTGGGTCTTCAAATGGAAGTACTGCAATTATATGGAACCCTGACTTGCTTGAGGCTTAGACATGATGGTATTTACCTTATAATTCCAAGCATCATGACTAACCGTATATACCGAGGATATAACTGCAGCTCTTTACTGGCAATATATACGAGTAAATCTAAGACTTGAAATTATAAGCATTAATGCTATCCAGATGATGATTTTGAATGTGGTTGATATGATTTTTAATTTTGTTTGAGAACTGATGAATTGATTTGGATTCTGATTGAAAAATGATGATCCCTGAAATTTGGTTGAAATGGAATAAGTTGAGCGAAACCTCAATGAGAATGAATGGGATGAGTCCCTGTGATGATATTCATAACTGGAATGATGATAATGATTTCCGCAAATCACTATGAGATTAGTGGATTGTGCTGTCAAATTGCTACTGTTTACTCTTATCACGGTAGATTAAGTTAAGGGATGACAATTTGAGAAATTGCTTAACTTAAATTTCTGTGGAGGAATGTTCAGAAAGAAATTTTTCGGTCTAATGGACCATTATCGTGTTAAAAATATGGATGATATGATCTGAATGAATTGTTATTGATGAGTTCTATATAAGGGATACTTATCCCCGTATTCTGTTGGGTTGACCAGAATATAAGGAACCCCAGAATAAATTGGATCTTAAGAAAAAAGAGTTGTCCTCTACTTTGCGAGATGAGGACATCTCACACCTTTTTAAGTGGGGTAGAATGTAAGATTCCTCCCGCAGCCTTTGAGGTATACAGGAGTAAGAACCTCCCTTTCTGATCTTATAATTATTCCCTCTCTAAAATAAAAGAAAGATTCTGTTTAAAAAAGGAAGACCTTTCCCCAGAATACTTTCTCGGGAGCCCCACCTATTTTAAGGATTCAGAACGATGAGTTCAAAAGTAAGAACCGGTGTTTTAGATGCCAAGGAATTGGTCATCAGTTAAAAGACTGCCCAGGATCGACAGAAGAAGTATGCAGATAAGAAGAGGACAGTGAGAGAATTCAAAGAAGGAGATATGGTCTTCATTCGAGTACGGCCCAAAAGAAATTCTTTATCTCTTGGGAAGTATAAGAAGTTATTCCCCAGATATTGTGGACCATATCGGAATTCAATGAAAGTAGGTGACTTAGCCTACGAGCTTTTTCTACCTCATCATCTCAAAGTTCATATTGTATCTCATCTAAATCTTCTATAGAAATATGTGCCAAACCCAAATCATGAAAAGATGGTAAAACTTCAGTGGCAAGATACCCGTTGGCTTCTAGGTTACACTAGTTCCTTCTTTTATATAAGTCGTAACTCTTACTTGTCACTCGCAGTAATCTTACTTCCATCGATTCCCTTTCTTTCTTAATCTCCTTTATGGCTTGGCAACAAGAATTGGTTTTATCCATGATGATTTCTCACCTTCAAGACGCAAGTGAGTCTATGAAGAAGGATTTTATAGCACTGTATGAGCGCTCACTTTTCCCTCACTTGGGAACTTCTCTAGCTCAGACCAAATGGCGGACCTGTCGAGACATAACTAGGGTAACACCGTGGGGTCGGCAGCACTTTTGTAACAATATCCGCTTGGCTATGGTTATTGAAGCCTTGGGTTTGGGTCCCTGATACTACTGCGTGATGAGATCAAGGCATGGTGGATTTTCTGAGCGGGTCTTCTTATTAGCATGTTTTCTTCCTCACCAGAAGATATGCCTTTATCCCGTTTTTGGCTTGCCTCTCAGAGGTCCTTTTAATAGGTCACCTCATACCAATGAGATAGGTGCTGCAATAACCGGCCGAATTATTCCCATAGATGAGTTACCTTATACGTGTGCAGCTTGTGAGTGCTACTTTTGTGACCATATGATGGACGGGCTTATGGAATTGTAAAAAGTTCTATCTTGCTGTAAATGTTCCAAGAGTGAATAAAGTTGAAATCTTTGTTCTTGTCTTGAGTCTTGCTCTCTTTGAGACTTTTCTTGGTGGTTAATCTTAATTAAATTTTCTCTTAGTCTCATATTCGTGCATCTTGCGAAATTACCCCAGTTTGCGAGATGAGGACATCTCGCATTTTTCAAGTGGGAGAGAATGTAAGATTCCTCCCCAGCCTCTCAAAATGTCCAGCATCTTCCCCCTGTAATCAATTCCCTCTTCAGAAATATAAGAGATCTCGTCTCTGCCTGTTTTGACATAGAGAGAGAAAATATTCTAGAGAGAGAATATTCATATTATGAATATTTTTGGATAGAAAAATAACTCATCTTATTAAAATAAGTTTCCCTGAAACAGAAATTCAAAAAGAATTTTCCAATGTGCAATTGGAATTAATTGGAAATAGGTATAAATGACCTTCGCCTAAGGGTCTAGATTTTCAGAAAATTTTTGGATTATGGTCCAATTAAGGTTCCTTTGGGCCAATAAGATCAATCCATGTGTGGGGAGGAGATAAATCCAATTTTGTAAAAGATGATACCCAAAAATGAGTAAATGCTCACATAAGATGAAGAGTTGACTATGTACAAGGTTTATTAGTAAGAAACTATGAGCAATATTAAAAATATGAGATATTTTGGGTATCCAAAAATGAGTAAAAACTCACATAAGATGAAGAGTTGAAAATGTACAAGGTTTATTAGTAAAAAACTATGAGCAATATTAAATATATGAGATATTTTGGGTATAATGATTCCATTTTGACACATATGTAAGGAAGGGGAGTCCATTAAAGGAGGTGCATATTTCACATGCTTGAATGAGTTTTAAACTCATAAATAATGTGATATTTTATCTCTCCTCTCTCCTAATTCAAGTCTAGTTGCAAAAAGTTAGCTCAACTGACCTAAAAATGGTCAAAAATTGACCAAACTGAGTTGGAAAATTCTAGAATCAGTTTGTTTGGTTAGGAGCTCACTTTTTCCTATAAATAGAGGCCTTCCCCTTTGTTGAAACTTGTTACTTTTAGCATAATTGAATTTCATGCATAGAGGTATGCATAAAGGATGATTATTTTATTGTAAAAGTGTTACTTTTAGCATAATTGAATTTCATGCATATAGAGGTATGCATAAAAGATATGGGAAGTGATAAGATGTGATAAGATGCATATGAGATGAGTTAGGATGTGATAAGATGAGTTAAGAAGTGATAGGATGCGTATGGGAGGAGGTAAGAAGTGTATGTGATGGGATAAGATGTATACGGGTTGTGATAGGGTGAGAATATGGATGTGAATGTGGATGGGTATGTATGGATGTATGCATGTAGATGTGGATGTGAATGTGGATGTATGGATGTGAATGTGGATGTGTATGTATGGATGTATACATGTAGATGTGGATGTATGAATGTGGATGTGGATGTATGGATGTGAATGTACATGTAGATGTGGATATAGGAAAGAGGATGTATGAATGTGCATGTAGATGCGGATGTATGAAAATGGATGAGTATGTATGGATGTATGCATGTAGATGTGGATGTATGAATGTAGATGTGGATGTATGGATGTGAATGTGGATGTGGATGTGGATGTGGATGTATGGATGTGAATGTGGATGTGTATGTATGGATGTATGCATGTAGATGTATGGATGAATGTGGATGTGTATGTATGGATGTATGCATGTAGATGTGGATGTGGATGTATGGATGTGAATGTGGATGTGTATGTATGGATGTATACATGTAGATGTGGATGTATGAATGTGGATGTGGATGTATGGATGTGAATGTGCATGTAGATGTGGATATAGGAAAGAAGATGTATGAATGTGCATGTAGATGTGGATGTATGAAAATGGATGAGTATGCATGGATGTATGCATGTAGATGTGGATGTATGAATGTGGATGTGGATGTATGGATGTGAATGTGGATGTGGATGTGGATGTATGGATGTGAATATGGATGTGTATGTATGGATGTATGCATGTGGATGTGGATGTATGAATGTGGATGTGGATGTATGGATGTGGATGTAGATGTGGATGTGGATGTATGGATGTGAATGTGGATGTGTATGTTTGGATGTATGCATGTAGATGTGGATGTGGATGTATGGATGTGAATGTGGATGTGGATGTGGATGTATGGTTGTGAATGTGGATGTGAATGTATGGATGTATGCATATAGATGTGGATATATGAATGTGGATGTGGATGTATGGATGTGAATGTAGATGTGGATGTTGATGTATGGATGTGATTGTGGATGTGTATGTATGGATGTATGCATGTAGATGTGGATGTATGAATGAGGATATGAAAATGGATGTATGCATGGATGAGTATAAAGAATAATGAATGTGAATGGGTATGGGAAATAATGTGTCGTCAATATGAGTAAAGGGATGAGAATGAATACATATGAATGGAATGTGGAATAAGTAATGTGGATTGAGGAGGTATAATATGGAAAGACGGAGTTCGATATAGAAACTGTATTTTGTGACTGTTTGTAAATGACTGTTTTATGTCAAGAATGCTGGGGAAGCATTTTGACTATCTTATGGATTAAGGTCATGGAGACGTAACTGATAAAGTTGCAACTGCTCAACGGCGGAGAGTCAATGGAGGACGTCTCGCGTAGCAAGGTCGGCCGAGGTCTTGACCAGCCTCGGTTCGATTTAAATGGTGAGCTTCCGGTACGGTGGATGAGGGACCAAAGAAGCGGCCTATGAGTGAAGCTCTAGGTCACCTGCGAAGGATCCTAGAGGGTTCTAACCATACGGTGCTCGGGCTCTGGGTCGCTGAAGATACCCACAAGTGCATCGTGGAAGATATTGGAATAAAGAATAAGAATTGTTTTCTGAAACCGGGCATGGATCTGGTTGATTGACCTTGCTGGTCCTCAACGGATGAGTCCATGGCTCTTTTATATGGATATGTGGGTTGATCTTGCTGATCTTCCACGGAGATTCCATTCTATTATATGAATATATTGCCGATTACTATGAGCTAGGAACTATGGAAAAGGCCCCTGAGTGAACACGTGGTGAGCGTTCTGGTTGCCAATGATGCCATAAGTATACCGATGAATGAATGACTGGAAATAAGGATTCAACCAGAGACTTTGAGGATTGTCATCAGTGACATAATGGTTTCATTAAAGGATTGTTTTAAAGCTAAGAAAAAGGCAATTTCATATTGGGTGTGTAAGTGGTGTGACTAGTTTTATGTTTGCATGAACTTCGGGCTAGGGGGGCCTTGGAACTCTTTTCCAAGGTACCCGGGACAAAACCTAACCAAATTCTTAATTGGATCCCATCACTACAGTGGTTGGGTGGTTGGCTAACCCATGGGACTGGATGGGGTTAGGCTGGACTGATGGATCCGTAAATCGAGACTCAATTTCTGTTATTACGATAGATAAAGTAAATCCCGGATAGTAATTGTTCTATGGATAGGAATCAACGGCTGTGCCTCTTGATGGGGAAAAAAGCGTTGATCCCAATGATCCAAGTGCAAGTTTCTTCCTTGATCCGACCGAGTATCTTTATAGGTGCAGTCGGATCAGCGTGATCAGTAATGATCTTGACTACG
This sequence comes from Cibotium barometz, assembly GCF_041138505.1. NCBI lineage: Eukaryota > Viridiplantae > Streptophyta > Polypodiopsida > Cyatheales > Cibotiaceae > Cibotium > Cibotium barometz. The sequence continues at coordinate 39,212,269 of NC_141074.1, read as the reverse complement.
TTAGAGTAAAAAGTTATCCTGGTGGAATCGCCCGTGCTTTCCGGGTAGGGGAAGTTTTTTCGGGTTCGGTTTTGGAAAAACCGACGAATTAGTCTCTTGTCTGGATATCCGTGTGGACGAGCCCCCGAGTGTGAGACCCTGCCCCATGCAAGAAGTGCTACTTCCGCTGCTAGTATCCCGAATCCATTGTGCGGTGGGGACAGGGATCTCACACCTCCAAGCCAAGGTCGTTCATCTATCAAGTCACAGCTGTTCTCTCTATGTAGCAACAGTCATTCCCTTTTGCCAACCCACGACCTTTCATTTGTTAATCCATGGTCGTTCTTGCGTGAAGCCATGCATGTTCCTCTATAAAGCCACCACCATACCTCACCTGTAAATCTATATAAGAGTCCACCACCATTCATTTTTCTCTTTTTTCTTCTTGCCCACTAGTCAAACTATTGTTGTACTTTTCTCTCTTCAATTTTCACAGCTAAGCCTTGTTGGTGATTTGGGACTGTAGGTTGACAGAAAGGTTGTCATCTACTGTGACAACCTCAGTAGTATACAATTGGTGAGGAACCCAAATTTTCATGCACGGACCAAACACATAGAGGTCCAGTATCCCTTCATCACAGAGAGGGTCTTGGCAAGAGACATTAATCTCATGTATGTTACCACAGAGGAGCAGGTAGCTGACATTTTCACAAAAGCCCTGGGAGTAGAGAAGCTTCACAGATTTTGGACTATGCTTGGATTCCTAGAGATGGAGTTGAGCCTGAGGGGAAGTGTTGAGATGTCAAGCTCAACACGAGATGACACTTATGATATGCCTGGGTGACTATTTCTGTCACTTTTATCACTAGTGTGTTGGGTAGGATGCTGACATGATAGATCTTCGCTAGCTCTCTTCCTCCTTGCATCTTTTCATGGTGCCCTCCCCAACTTTTCAAAAGGATTCTCTAACCTTGCCCGGGAACTCCTTGTGTCCATGACAGACTATATGCAGCACACTAGCATGACCAAGTCACAAGAACCCAATTAACCATGCCTCTTGGCATGGGAAAATTTAATCCAAAGCCAACAAGATCTTTGGTCCACCATCCTCGCCAACACACAACTGCAAGCCTCCCTGGAGGACTGGGAGCAAGGACTGGGAGCAAACCCTCCCTGAAGCCCTATACACAATCACCCACCTCCAAGAGCAATGCCACATAGCCCAGGAGGATGCCCAAACCACCTACAATGTCCGCCCCCTAGTCTAGAGGGAAGCCCAAGAGATGTGTCGCGCCTAGCCCAAACCATTGAGAATGGTGGCAAGTAGATCCATGCCTCCTTTGACTCCTACAAGGCCATCACCAATAAAAATTTGTGGTGGCAAAAGGATGTGTTACTCACGCATAGCATGCAACTCCGAGGCATACGTCCACCACCACCGAACGTAAAGTTGATGCCTTGATGGACGTTGACATTGAGTTGCCCAACCTCTCCATCCCACCCCAAAACCCCGCCCAACTTCTAGAACTCTACTTCTGCACCCTCGAGCTAATCCTCCTTCAACACAACATTTTCCTCAATGACCCTATCACCGTCTCTACCCTCTCCTACCTCATGAGGAAAATCCCTCACCCCTCCTCGCCCGCATCACCCTTTTCTTCCAAACCAACTTTATTTCAACAACCCTACCATCCTCCTTGTCCTTCCAATTCACACTCTCATTGTAAGGTTCCTTCTCAGCCCCTACAGATGTATAAGTTCTCCTTTCAATCCCCTGTAATCATCTCCCATTTCAGAATGCAAGAAAACATTATTTTCCTTTGTTTTTGGCCTAGAGAGAGAAAATATTCTAGAGAGAGATAATAGATTTTTGAGATATTTTTGGATATAAAGTTATCCTTTAAATTTAAGATAAATTTCCCTGAAACAGAAGTTTAAAAAGAGTTTTCCAATATGCATTAGAAATCAATTGAATATATGCATTGAATACCTTAGCCTAAGGGTACCCATTTTCAGAAAATTATGGATTAAGGTCCAAAGAGTGTTCTAAAGGGCCAATGGGGTTAATCCAAGTGTTTGAATAATAAATATTCAAGAATAAAAGAAAATCCACCAAAAATGAGTAAATTCTCACATAAGATGAGTTGTTTTAGTAAATTCTCACATAAGATGAAGAGTTGACTAGTACTGGGATTTATTAGTATCAAAATGGAAATTTTGACATGTCAGGAGGGTGAGTGGAGCTCATAAAGGAGGCGCCTAGAATCTCATCATTTTTCCCCAATTTATAATTCAAAAAATGAGATATTTCATCTCTCCTCTCTCCTCTTTCAAACTAGATCGGAAAAGTGGGCCTAACTAGTCTCCAAAACTTGTCCAAATTGAATCAAACTGAAGCTGGAAGCCTCTAGATCCTAATTGGACTTGGTTGGTAGCCTCCCTCACCTATAAATAGAACCTCATTCCTTTGTATTTTCATCTTAGTGTATTTACATGCTAGTATAATTTTCATTTTAGTGTAATTCTATTATCCCTCTACCTTGCCTCTTCATTGTGAAGCTTTGGAGCTTCACTAATCCTCTTCTTCTCTTGGAGATTACCCTCTTCTTCTTGGTGGCAAAGTTTTTTCTTTGAGGGCTACACATCTCCGTAAAAGAATCAAGCTAAAAACCAAGGGTAAGCCTAAAACAATGGTGGTTTACTCTCTTCTTAGATGGTAATCTTCTTCCCATCCTCTCTACATGCTTGGGAAGCATTCTAATTCATGGTTTCTTCTTAAAACCATGCCTTTATTGATTTATGTTGTTTTGATGAATTAATGTTAATCTCTTATACTTAAATGTATTGTTTTTTATTTGTAATCTCTCTTTTTGAAAGAATACTCACTTTAATGGTTAAATCCTTCTTGGAAGGATAAGCTTTAATTCTAATCTCATTTTCTTACCCAACACTCTAGGCCTAACAAGCTAGAGATGGAGATTAAACATTTTTTTGATTTTTAATCTACTTAAAAATGAGGTTCATTTAAGCTTGTTTTTATGTTAAGAAATTTCATATGTATTCATTTTAAGATGAAAGAGAGCTTATGCTAACATTCTTATAATTATTTTCATAAGGAAGTTATATTTGGGTATTTTTTTTGATAAGCAAGATGCTTAGATGCAATTATGCTTAGGTTTATGCATAAAGAAATTTTATATTAAAAGAGGAAGTCTCACCATATTTTTATGTAATTATGTTTATGCATAAATTTGATAATGCAAAAAGAGGAATTTTCATCATATTCTATGCATAAATATTTTAATGCTAAAAGAAGGATTTTTGTTATTTTTTTGAATATACATTCATAGTATGTGCATGTATAAATATCTAGATGTCAAAAAGAGAAATTTTCATGATATTCTATGCATAGATATTTTAAATATTAAAAGAGAAATTTTTGTTATATTTTAAATAGGTATATTCATGGTATCTATATACATGGATATTTTTATTTGTCAAAAGAGGAATTTTCATCGTATCTTTAAATAGAAATATGCATGTATATTCATGGTATCTATATACATGGATATTTTTATTTGTCAAAAGAGGAATTTTCATCGTATCTTTAAATAGAAATATGCATAATTAATTTTGGTATCAAAAAAAAAGTTTCATCATACTTCTATGTAGATCATTATGGCAAGTTGATGCCTAGGTTCAAATAGAGAAGAGAATATTTAAGAATATTTCTATTTTTTGAATAATTTAAAAAAAATGATGTATGCATATTTATTAAAGGATCATTTAGAAAAAGAAATATCCTTGTTAAATTCCATTATTCACAAGTAGAATTATTTATAGTTCTATCATGTCCAAGGAAGAATGAATTTTCATATTATTGGATGTTTACCCTTATGATTAGAAATCACAGTTATTTTATGAGATAAATAGAGAAATATCTTGAGGAAATAAATCTAGGAATAAATTCAAGAAATTATGTGCTAGACCATGACCTCGAGAAAGGTGGGTTAGTAAGATGCATGACCATCTCTTGAATCAAAAATTAAGCCAAGACTTGTGACCATTCCCATTTCTTCAGTATACGAAGCAGGGATAACTGTCTGATTTAGAGAATTTCCCTAAGACCCGAAATCGTCTAGAGATAAGTTAGAAAATTGTTTGTAATTGATGGATGGATCACTGAGATACAAGATTCATGATTTTCATTGAGAAAGTATGGGTTTGAAAAAAGGGTCTTATGAAACCAACACTAGAGATGTTTTCTCGTGAAATGGTTTTTTGTGAGAGGAAATCAACTCAATGGGAAAATCTTACTGTAAGGTTCCTCCCTTCTAAAATAGGAGAAACACTTAAGATAGTCCACTAAGTCTTAACTTTGAGAAAAATTTCCTATTCATCGACACCTTGATCATGTAGAGATTCAAGGATACGATTCATAGGTAAGACCTAGTCCTATCCCGTAGGGGGAGCGTGATCTTCTAAAAATCAAATCACACGAAAGGACGGTGTACCAGCAAAGGCTGTGGATCAGTGGTCTGCATGGCTCTGGGGAAAAGGTACGGTGTCGGTTAACAGGGAAAGGAGTGGTACGCATGTACCTTGTCTGGTCAGGGGCTGGTCAGGGGTAGCATGGGTGTCCACGTAGCGGTACGTGTGGACCAAACAGTGGGCGGCCATCCTTTGGTTCTTGTGCGGCCAACGTACGAGCACCCTGGTAAGTGTGTACGGTCCAAATTGTGGAGCGAGATCCCCAAATTTGGGGCGTCGGTCTCGATTTGCGTGCCAAACCGCCTCGGGGGCAAAAAAGTTTTTTGTCCAGGAGGTTCTCCTGGTCGTTGGGGTGCAGACCGTTCGTCAATCAAACGCCCGGTCGTGTATTTATTAAGGTTTAAAGGCCGTCACTTTTCAACTAAAAATGATTGAAATTCGTATAAGCTTGATCCGGTGTCCGTTTTGGCTGCTGTAAAATCCTACAATAGGGAAAAAGCACGCGCAAATTCCAAATTTGGGCTCAGAATTTGAAGATTATAAGTAGAAATGACTCATTTAATAAAATCATTGATTTTTATACCATAAAAACTCATAAATTTATCTATTACATGGACATTTCTTTATTAGTGAAGATGGGTATGTTACATCCTTCCCCCCTTAAAGAAATTGAGATGTCCTCATCTCGTCATGAATTGGGGATAATCCTTTAAGAGTGTAGCTTCATCTTCCCAAGTTGCATCCTCTTTAGGGTAATCTTTCCACTATACTAAATGTTCTATAAGAGTTCTATTTCGGAGTTGCCTTTCCCTAGAATCTATGATGCTACTGGGCTGTAATTCAAGGACTCCTTGAGTAGGGATTACAACTTGTTCATCATCATCAAGAATATGATCGAGACTGGGTACATAAGGGTTTAACAAACTTATGGTCGGATCAGAGAAATTTAGAGGAGACAAGCATTCTTGCCCATAGAGTGCTTTGAATGGTGACATTCCTATGCTTTGAGATGATAAGATGCATTGTAGGCAAATTCTACCAGAGGAAGGTATTGAATCCACCTTCTTGGTTCTCGTCCACAATATGCTCTGAGAATGTCTTCAATTACTTGATTGACTCTCTCAGTATGGCCATCGGTCTCTGGATGATAAGCTCTGCTAAAGCAAAGTTGAGTTCCCAGGGCTTGAAATAAGGACTGCCAAAACTTTGAAGTGAAGTCAGAATCCTGGTCACTTAGTATCCTTTTTGGGAGACCATGAAGTTTGAGGACTTCCTTGATGAATATTCGAGCAACATCAGAAGCTTTGAAGGCCTTCTTTGCTAGTATAAGGTGAGCTACTTTGGTAAGTAAGTCCACTACTACCAGAATGGAGTCATATCCTCCTTGACCAGTGGGGAGACTTGTGAGTGACAAAATCCATACTAATGCACTCCCACTTCATTTGGGGAATATCCAAGGGTTGAATTTTCCCAGGCATCTTGACCCTTTCAACTTTGATCCTTTGGCATGAGAGACATTGCTTGAAGTACCAAAGGACATCATTTTTCAAGCCCGCCCAATGAAAGCTCCTTCTTACGACATTTAAAGTTTTTGCATAGCCTGGGTGTCCTGCAGGCAGGACTATCATGAGCTTCATGGAGGATTAGTTTCTTTAAAAGTAGGTCCTTAGGGATACATAGCCTGTGATTGAAGTAGAGGCTTCCTTCATGAGTGGAGTATCCCTTGATTAGATTCTTCTCTTTCTCTGAATTTCCCCCTTCTTCTACTAACTTCATCATCCTCTGATAATCTGGATCATGAGATGAGACTTCTTCCACCTTGACCAGTATATGGGATTATTTGGCATTGAAATTGCACTCAAGAAAGATGACGGCTAAGTGCATTTGCTACCACATTATCTTTCCCAGGTTGGAATTTGATGTCGAAGTCATATTCTTGTAGAATTTCAATCCATCTCCTTTGCCGCATGTTGAGGTTAGGCTGGGTGAAGATCCACTTTTAGACTTTTGTGGTCAGTTACAAGCTGGAATTTGCCCCCCAAGAGATAATGTCTCCATAATTTGAGGCAACTGCTAAGAGCTCCAAATCATGGATGGCATAATTTTCTTCATATTGCTTCAGCTTGCACGAAGTATAAGCGCCTGGTCTTCCTTCTTGGCCGAAGACACCACCAAGTGCTAGACTACTAGCATCAGTAAACCACTTCAAATTCCTTGGCAAAATCAGCAAGTTTCAGGATTGGGGCAGAAGTAATAATGACCTTGAGCTGATCAAAACTGTTTTGATGGATTGGCAGCCACACTATTTTGCAATCCTTCTTAAGAAGATCTGTCAAAGGTGCAGCTACCAAGGCATAATCTTTGATAGAAATCCTATACCATCCCATGATTCCCAAAAACCCACGAACTTCACGAACTGATTTAGGGGGTAGCCACTCCAAAATATCTTTGACCTTGGTGGCAGGGTCTACTGAAATGCCATCTTTGGAGACGATGAACCCAAGATACTCAATTTGATGAGTAAAGAATGTACATTTGCTCTTCTTGGCATAGAGTTTGTATCTGCGCAACAATTGCATAACTCTACGCACATGCTCCTCGTGCTCTTCCATTGATTTGGAGTAGATTAATATGTCATCAAGGAAAACAAGTACAAATTCATCCGAGTAAGGAAGGAATATATCTTGCATTAGGCAGTTGAAGGTTGCGGGAGCATTGGTTAACCCAAATGACATTACAGTAAACTCATAGTGGCCATAACGGGTATTGAAGGCTGTCTTGGGTATATCTGCTTCCTTGACTTTGATCTGATAGTAACCAGACCTTAAATCTATTTTTGAGAAGACTTTGGTCCCATGAAGCTTGTCAAGAAGTTCGTCGATGATGTGAGGGATAGGATACTTATTTTTGACAGTGACTTGATTTAGTCCTTGATAATCTATGCAAAGGCGGAGAGTTCCGTCCTTCTTTTTTTGGAAAAGAATAGGTGCCCCCCAAGGAGAGCTACTGGGGCGTATGAATCCTTGCTTAATGAGTTGGGAAAGTTGCTCCTTAAGTTCAATGGCTTCAGGAAGGGATATTTTATAGGGCGTTTTTGAGATGGGTTGAGCTCCAGGGGATCACCTCGATTTCATGATCGACTTCTCGAGGAGGCGGTAGCCCTGTAAGCTCGTCAGGGAAGATGTCAGAGAATTCTTGGAGCCAAGAGGGTTCTGTCTCCTTACTAGGTTCAATGGCTTTGTTGAGCTTGACTAAGAAAACTTGCTGACCCTTACGTGTTCCCTTGAGAAGATGTTTTGCCTTGACTACCCTAGATTTAGGTTTTCCTGTTATCCCTTGAACAGATATTACTTGGCCATGCTCATTTTCAAAAGTGATACTCCCCTGGTTACAATGAATGCTAGCTTTGTTTGCAATTAACCAATCCATCCCAAGGATTCCATCGTAAATTCCTAATGGCAAGACTCTAAAGTGGCCATGAGTTTGCTCATTACCTAGCTCAAAATCAAGGTTTCCTATAGAGTGGCGAGATACTACTTCTTTCCCACTGGCTAACTCTATAGTCATTCTTCTAGCTGTTTTTTGACCCAAGTTTAATTTTTGCAAACACCTAGGAGAAAGAAATGAATGGGTACTGCCACAATCAATCAAAAGCTAAAATGTCTTACCGTGATGAGTGGCTGGGGTTTGGATTACACCAAATTGTTTATTCGGACCTTGGTGTTCTATTGCTGCATGGACGGTGGTGCGCTCTTCTTCAGCCATTTCCAAGGTCGGTTCTTCACTTATAATACAGGCGGTCCTAGCAACTGTTGCTCCTCCGCGGCCTCTGCCACGCCCACTGCCTCTTACACCTTGGTGGATAGGGGTTCCACGGCCTTGATTTCCTCTACCACCTTGGGGAAACGATGTTGCCATCTTGGGACAGTTGGCCCTAAAGTGTCCCGGCTCATTGTACTCAAAACACAGAGGGCCTTCTCTGGAAGAAGCAGCATACGAGCGGGGGACAAAAGAGTTTCCTTGTCGCCCTCTGTTGTAGTAAGGGAAATTTTGTTGGGGTTTCTTGTACGTTGATCTTTAGGATTTGCCTCAGGGTAAGATCTCTTTTGATGCTTAGGTTTGTCAGTCCTCAGTTCTTTCACAAGGGGCTTTGCTCATATGAGAGCATCCTGTAATGTACTTGGCCTCATTGCTTCAAGGTGGGAATCTAAGGGTTCATTTAACCCTTGGCAGAAACGAGCCACTTGCTGGGAAGTAGTCATAGCTAGGGTATACTTTCGAAGAGTGATAAATTTGGAATAGTAGTCCTCAAAAGAGTTAAGCTGCACTGCCTAAGATTAAAAAACTCATTCATCTCTATGGATTCATGGGATGGGGGAAGATATCTTTCCTTCACGGCCTTCTTGATGTCTTCCCACGTTTGAGAATGCTCAGGGACTTCCTTGTCACGGCACCACCATTTCCACCAGAGTTTAGCATCTCTGATGAGGCGAAACCGTGTAAGCATAGACTGATTTGCTACTCCAATACCAGTGGTAGAGAAATAATCGTTCATCGCTTCAATCCAAACTTCAGCATCCTTCTCAATCTTTGAACCTTCTCCTTTAAAGGAGGGAGGTTGCATTTGCTTGAGCAGGAGCTTCTTCTCCTAGATATCAGTGTAAAGCGCATTGGAAAGTGGAGGGTGATCGTCCTAGCCATCATTGTAAAAACAATTTTAAGATTACAAGATTCATGTAAGGTTCCCCCCTTCCACAAATAGGGGAAACACTTAAGATAGTCCACTAAGTCTTATCTTGGAGAAAATTTCCTACTCATCGACACCTTGACCATGCATAGATTCAAGGATACGATTCATAGGTAAGACCTAATTCTATCCCACAGGGGGAGCGTGGTCTTCTAAAAATCAAATCACCCATAGGGTAATTGATCATAAATTGGGCAACTACAAGACTTGATTTCTAGAGGCAACGCTTTTTTCCTCATCCATGCAAGGCACAGCCGTTGACCTAGTCTTTTAGAATAGAATTGCCCGAGAACCTATTTATCTAACGTAGGGCTTTCACTTAATATGTTGGAAAGCTACCCGACTAATCGGGTCCACCCATCCGTAGGATGGTGCCGTTGGGGCATTCCATCCTCCCACTTTCCACCCTACTCACGCATCAATTTGTTGTCTAATTTATCCTACCACACTGTTTGACATAAACAAACATGTTCCTTAATTAAGACCCTTTTCACAAGGTTTGTTAAAACAGCCTTTTTCTACAATACAATCATACCAAAGACAAGATTTATAAAAACAAAGTTAGACATGAATCAATTTCATACAAGCCAAAGTGGCTCTCTTATTCTTTTCCTTTATACCGCCGATGATCTAGAATTCGGCCTTCCAGCCTCCACATGCTGGGCAAAACCCTACGGGACCATACACCTCATCGTCGGCCGCTGGCGAGGACTCAAGCCGGCCTGTCGCCCTCTCAGGCTCCATCGCTCGATCCTCCGGCCCCTCAGAGGGATGTCTGCGCACTAGGGTGGGCTAATTCACTGCACTAGCCTGGGCCCTCAGAACTAGGCAACATCACAATCACTCGCCTCAATCGGCAAACCTCATTCTCCCAATGGTATGAGGGATACCATGGGCCAACTCCGGGCCTTACTAACGTCTCCGCCGTCCGGCTACACAAGCACAAGAACGGGGCAGCGTCAAGGCAGGGAGAAGTTGTACCTATACCTTAATTTAACCAAGATAACAATCCATTGACTCACTATACCATAGGACTAGGATCCATGTCACCTTCTTTAAGAAAGCAATCCTTTTCACAAAGATTTTAGCATTTCAACTTGAGATTGCGATAAGACATTCTTTATTAAGGCATATGCTATTGCTTAAAAGAATACAAACTTTAAATGGTAAATCAATCAAATAGATCACTGTAACAATCAATAAAGAAGCCGAGGCAATACCTCAACCCCTAAGAATGATATATAATTTAAAAACAAAATATGTATATACCTTATAGAAATTTGTCGTTTATCGTTGTCTTTGCTCGTATTAACAAGAGCTTTAGAACTTGACATATGAGAATAGAGTCTTCTAATACCTTGTCTTTTGATAGAAATCATCCAATAATCTCCAAGCTTTATCTTCTCTTACTCATACTGTGACTCTTCTCTCTTTCTAAGGTCTATGACAAAATAGCCTTCTCTTACAGGACTACGGTCTACTATTCTTTCTCTACAAGAAAAGCTATGGAGTTTTGGTCTCTTCCTTCGAAAGACCATAGAAATCTAAGATTCTTTTCTAAGATATTAGATAAGAATGAAGGGATATATACATCTCAAACTCTAGGATTACCTTGAGACTACTTGCTGCCTTCTCATAGTTTTCTCTGTGTAGAGACCCTGACAGAAACAACAAATTGTTTCGGCCATAACTCACTGATAAAAACTCATAATATAGTCATGTAACCACTCAAAAGAACGGGAAGATATCTGGTCTACAAGCTAGCGTGAGCAGAATAGGTAAAAACGTGTGTATATAGCCACAAACATGCCATCTTTGGAAACACGTTGTTTTTCCACATTTTTAGTGTGCATGGACTCTAAATGTGTAAAAGTACTCTAAATATGATCTCTTATCACTTAAATTCGAAATTCTATTTTTGGGGATACTTATCTCTTAATAGAACTATTCTTATGTTCTTATTCCTTTTGGGATTTTTGGAGCTAATATTTTTATTCTAACACTTTCCTAATGTTTCTAGCCTTATTGTCTCACTCTTCTCTAAATACACTCTCTTTCCTTATTGAAATCTATATTAAAAGAGACACATACATACATGGCTTGGGAGGGACCTTACAATCTCCCCCGCTTAAAAGATTCGAGATGTCCTCATCTCGCGAGCTGAGACAGTATCTAAGTAAATCCTCTTATCTCTTTCAAAGTGGTGTCCCCACTAGGTAGAAATCTTCTTTTATCTAAACATTGTTCTGAGTCCCTTATTTCATGTGTTTGGCTTGTTTTGTTGTGCCTCCAAAATGTCTATTATTCTAAAGTTAATTGGCCTTATTATCCTAAATTCATGCATCCATATACCTCTCAAATCCTATGAACCTTCGAATTCCTTATTCTATACCCCCATGTAATATGGTACTTAACAAATTGTCATGAAAAAACGTAAGGGAATCAATCCTTTATGCAATCTAACCTATGATAGCAATTTCATAATCTTAGTATCGTCTTGTAGAATACCTCTATTCATCATGCACATTACTTCACATGAATCTTGCACCAATCCTCTTCTATTTACTCATAGAAATACTTGTTGAATTCGGTTATCTTTAACCCAGCTATCCCTATTTCTTGACCTAATTTTTGCTCTAACTCATGATTCCTTGTAGCCAGGGGTGGGCTTGACGTTCCTCTTGAATTAGGAGACCTCTTCTTGATTAATATGGAAGGACTCATGTCTTTCTCGACACTTTCTATAAAAAAAAACTTTATCACAATCTCTGGTTATAATTATGGCTTCTAAAATAGAGGATGGTTTCACATTCTTAATGAGGTTATTCAAAGGTAGATTAAGCTTCCAAATGAATCGATGGAGAAGAGTTACCTCATCCATCTCTAGAGAAAATCGCAGAAGTTTAACAAAAGTTTGGTGGTATTCTTTTAGGGTCTTTCCTTCTTGGGTTAGCTCCAAAAATTCATTCATTTTATCCTCTTGAAATCCTAGAGGACAAAACCTTTCACGAAGGTGTACTTTCATGGCATCTCATAACTGATTCTAGCTCCAGTGGTTAGATTGATAACTAACTTTTTAGCTCCAATGGTTAGATTGACAACAATGCTTCCAACTAATTTGGCATTTCTTACGATTTTTAGACACGAGCAAGGGTGAGCTTGCTTCTTTCATTATATCCATTAAAAGTTCAAAACTATCAAATACTTATCATAGCACCACATTTGAAGGCAATTAGGATTAATACATCTGAGATCTTCATTTTCTTGAGAATTACACATCTGGTGCCTTGGGATTGACACATCCAAAGATTATCAGGATTGACATATCTGAGATGATTAGTTTTCTGAAAATTACACACCTAGTATCTAGGGATTAACACATCTAAGAGCATGATCCTTTGGGAATTACACATCCGAGATTCATGTTGTCTTAGATGGGTTCTAGATCTTGGATGATCGTCCTAGTGTAAAGCACCCAATGGATGGCATTCACATGTCAACTATTCAAATCTTAATGGAGTTATAATCTTAATAATTTATAATATACAAATTAATGAGATATCCTGAAAATTTCTCTAAACAAAGTTTCGGTCTATCCTTTTAGTCATTCAGTCTCTCACTAGTTTCTTAATTTGATCACCCTATGTTTTCCTCACAAAAGGTTTTCTCCCCAATCTCATTTCTCAAATTTATTGTACAAAATATCTTGCGTGTGCACCCCCAAGATACAAGCACAATTTCATAAGATGTTTGTCTCAACATGTGAGGATATTCAAATCACTTCTATGGCCAGTAGAGATGATTGATTCGTCCTCATATGATAAACAATCACTTGTTTTAATCCTTTGATAGTTAACCTTTGAAAAATAAATCCTAGGAACTAAGATCGGCTCTGATACCACTTGTAAGGTTCCCCCCTTCCACAAATAGGGGAAACACTTAAGATAGTCCACTAAGTCTTATCTTGGAGAAAATTTCCTACGCATCGACACCTTGACCATGCATAGATTCAAGGATACGATTCATAGGTAAGACCTAATTCTATCCCGCAGGGGGAGCGTGGTCTTCTAAAAATCAAATCACCCATAGGGTAATTGATCATAAATTGGGCAACTACAAGACTTGATTTCTAGAGGCAACGCTTTTTTCCTCATCCATGCAAGGCACAACCGTTGACCTAGTCTTTTAGAATAGAATTGCCCGAGAACCTATTTATCTAACGTAGGGCTTTCACTTAATATGTTGGAAAGCTACCCGACTAATCGGGTCCACCCATCCGTAGGATGGTTCCGTCGGGGCATTCCATCCTCCCACTTTCCACCCTACTCACGCGTCAATTTGTTGTCTAATTAATCCTACCACACTGTTTGACATAAACAAACATGTTCCTTAATTAAGACCCTTTTCACAAGGTTTGTTAAAACATCCTTTTTCTACAATACAATCATACCAAAGACAAGATTTATAAAAACAAAGTTAGACATGAATCAATTTCATACAAGCCAAAGTGGCTCTCTTATTCTTTTCCTTTATACCGCCGATGATCTAGAATTCGGCCTTCCAGCCTCCACATGCTGGGCAAAACCCTACGGGACCATACACCTCATCGTCGACCGCTGGCGAGGACTCAAGCCGGCCTGTCGTCCTCTCAGGCTCCATCGTTCGATCCTCCCGCCCCTCAGAGGGATGTCTGCGCACTAGGGTGGGCTAATTCACCGCACTAGCCTGGGCCCTCAGAACTAGGCAGCATCACAATCACTCGCCTCAATCGGCAAACCTCATTCTCCCAATGGTATGAGGGATACCATGGGCCAACTCTGGGCCTTACTAACGTCTTCGTCGTCCGGCTACACAAGCACAAGAACGGGGCAGCGTCAAGGCAGGGAGAAGTTGTACCTGTACCTTAATTTAACCAAGATAACAATCCATAGGACTAGGATCCATGTCACCTTCTTTAAGAAAGCAATCCTTTTCACAAAGATTTTAGCATTTCAACTTGAGATTGCGATAAGACATTCTTTATTAAGGCATATGCTATTGCTTAAAAGAATACAAACTTTAAATGGTAAATCAATCAAATAGATCACTGTAACAATCAATAGAGAAGCCGGGGCAGTACCTCAACCCCTAATAATGATATATAATTGAAAAACAAAATATGTATATACCTTATAGAAATTTATCGTTTATCGTTGTCTTTGCTCGTATTAACAAGAGCTTTAGAACTTGACATATGAGAATAGAGTCTTCTAATACCTTGTCTTTTGATAGAAATCATCCAATAATCTCCAAGCTTTATCTTCTCTTACTCATACTGTGACTCTTCTCTCTTTCTAAGGTCTATGACAAAATAGCCTTCTCTTACAGGACTACGGTCTACTATTCTTTCTCTACAAGAAAAGCTATGGAGTTTTGGTCTCTTCCTTCGAAAGACCATAGAAATCTAAGCTTCTTTTCTAAGATATTAGATAAGAATGAAGGGATATATACATCTCAAACTCTAGGATTACCTTGAGACTACTTGCTGCCTTCTCATAGTTTTCTCTGTGTAGAGACCCTGACAGAAACAGCAAATTGTTTCGGCCATAACTCTCTGATAAAAACTCAGAATATAGTCATGTAACCACTCAAAAGAACGGGAAGGCATCTGGTCTACAAGCTAGCGTGGGCAGGATAGGTAAAAATGTGTGTATATAGCCACAAACGCGCCATCTTTGGAAACACGTTGTTTTTCCACATTTTTAGTGTGCATGGACTCTAAATGTGTAAAAGTACTCTAAATATGACCTCTTATCACTTAAATTCGAAATTCTATTTTTGGGGATACTTATCTCTTAATAGAACTATTCTTATGTTCTTATTCCTTTTGGGATTTTTGGAGCTAATATTTTTATTCTAACACTTTCCTAATGTTTCTAGCCTTATTGTCTCACTCTTCTCTAAATACACTCTCTTTCCTTATTGAAATCTATATTAAAAGAGACACATATATACATGGCTTGGGAGGGACCTTACAATTCATATTTGCACAACACTTATTTTTGGAGAGTAAAACATTGAAATCATTTTATTTCCAAATATTTACAAGGACGAGTCTTATTTACAAAGATCTAAGACTAATATAATTAGTCTTATTTGCCATCAAGGGAAATTCGTAAGCTTGACTATGACATAGGGGTAGAGCGGTCCACATAGGTGAAATATGGGGGTTTCGCTGTAATTTCTAAGACTCTGGTAAGGGTGGTAGACTCTGGATTGGGGTAGGTCCCAACACAGCTACTCTATTCAGCAGGTAAGATCTGCATCACTTGGTCATACACCTAGCGATCGTGAGGTATGTGAATCCCATCTATAGTCATAGAGGTGTCGGCCCTGGGGGTACCGACGAACCAAAATAAACGGATCATCTTCAACTTTTCAATCCAACGAATCCGCTTTAGGTCGGTGGTAAGGTTCCCAATTCGATCTGCTCGGACGAAGAAATATCTCGGCCTTGACCCACGACTCCATAAATTTCTACCCCATCCTCTTTCAATACGAGAGAAATGAGGGAGGGACATCTTTTCTAGTATCTACACCGGTGTCACGGAACTCGAAATTTGAGGAGTGACTAGCAGTCTTGAAGATGCATTGAAAAACTAGAAACTTCGAGTAGGCATCTTCCTCTTCCTACAATCATTCAAACATCAATCAACTTGTTTTTTTTAGTAGGATGTTTTTATTAATTAATATTATGTTAGGTAAAACATTCATTGTAAAACAGTCCTTAAATGGTATTTCCTAGGAGCTAAGATCGGCTCTGATACCAATTGTAAGGTTCCCCCCTTCTAAAATAGGAGAAACACTTAAGATAGTCCACTAAGTCTTAACTTTGAGAAAAATGTCCTATTCGACACCTTGATCATGTAGAGATTCAAGGATACGATTCATAGGTAAGACCTAGTCCTACCTCGCAGAGGGGGAGCGTGATCTTCTAAAAATCAAATCACCCATAGGGTAATTGATCATAAATTGGATAACTACTAGACTTGATTTCTAGAGGCAATGCTTTTTTCCTCATCCATGCAAGGCACAGCCCCACTGGCCTAGTCTTCTAGAATAGAGCTGCCCAAGAACCTATTTATCTAGCATAGGGCTTTCACTTAATCTGTTGGAAAGCTACCCGACTAATCGGGTCCACCCGTTCGTAGGGTGCCGTCGGGGCATTCCATCCTCCCACTTTCCACCCTACTCACACGTCAATTTGTTTTCTAATTAATCCTACCACATTGTTTGACATAAATAAACATGTTCCTTAATTAAGGTCCTTTTCACAAGGTTTGTTAAAACAGTCTTTTTCCACAATACAATCATGCCAAAGACAAGATATATATATATATATAAAGTTTATACATGAATCAATTTCATACAAGCCAAACCGGCTCTCTTATTCTTTTCCTTTATACTACCGGTGATCTAGAATTCGGCCTTCTAGCCTCTACATGCTGGGCAAAACCTTACGGGACCATACACCTCATCGTCGACCAAAGACAAGATATATATATATATAAAGTTTATACATGAATCAATTTCATACAAGCCAAACCGGCTCTCTTATTCTTTTCCTTTTATACTACCGATGATCTAGAATTCGGCCTTCCAGCCTCTACATGCTGGGCAAAACCCTACAGGACCATACACCTCATCGTCGACCGCCGCTGAGCGAGGACTCAAGCCGGCCTGTCACCCTCTCAGGCTCCATCGCTCAATCCTCCCGCCCCCCTTAGAGGGATGTCTGCACACTAGGGTGGGCTTATTCACCGCACTAGCCTGGGCCCTCAAAACTAGGCAGCATCATAATCTCTCGTCTCAATCGGCGAACCTTATTCTCCCAATGGTATGAGGGATACCTTGGGCCATTCCTGGGCTTTGCTAACGACGCCGCCCGGCTACACAAGCATGGAATGGAGTTAGCGTCGAAGCCAGGAAAAACTTGCACTCTTTGAAGATAACAATTTCAATGCAATTTATTGAATATAGCATCACACAATTCGTAACTTCATACAATTTATTGAATATAGCATCACACAATTCGTAACTTCATACAATTTTATGTCATTATTTTAAAAGAAAAAGATACACATTTATTAACACTAATATAATAAAAATTGTTCGTTAAAAGATAACCTGGCCACCATTTCCTTGAGGAGTTTGTAAAGGGAGGGTTGGTGGAGCCGCATCGGGAGCATCTTCTCTAATCTCATTGTTGCGCACTCCTCTCGAGGTAATATTCTTACGTTTTCAAGAAGGGGCCATCTTGGACGTCGTCTTATAGGGCTCGCTGTTGTGGTCGAAATGCTTCAGTCAGATCTCAATTCTGAGATCGTTTGCTCACCATATGAGCCATAGCGCATGAACCCTCTCTTAACCATAGCGCATGAACCCTCTCTTAAGGCTAAAACCTCTTATTAAAGTCCACGCAAATGGGGGGGGAATTGTGAGATGTCCTCAAGACAAAAACGTTTTGCTAAAGGGGAGAAGGCTGCTTTAAGTCTCTTCACACAGGGAGAGAAGAGTTAAGGACACTGCCTCCTTAGCAAGAGGGGGGGAGAGAGGAAAATAGCCTTATCTGAAAAGTGGCAAATGAGGGGGTGTGGAGAGGGGTGGCTGCAAGGGGCGACAGCAAGTACACTACACGGGGACGGAACGGCAGCAGAGCAGAGCATACGCTGTGCAAAAATGCGTGTCGCCTATGGATATATACTTGTGGAGTATGGGTATGGACGCTGCGCAAAGCAAGGACGAAAGGACGGTGTACCAGTAAAGGCTGTGGATCAGTGGCCTGCATGGCTCTGGGGAAAAGGTACGATGTTGGTTAACAGGGAAAGGAGTGGTACGCATGTGCCTTGTCTAGTCAGGGGTAGCATGGGTGTTCACGTAGCGGTACATGTGGACCACACAGTGGGCGGCTGTCCTTTGGTTCTTGTGCGGCCATCGTACGGGAACCCTGGTAAGTGTGTACAGTCCGTATTAAATGGATATTTCTTTATTAGTGAAGATGGGTATGTTACACTTACTTGCATAGAAACTCTGTTTTTTGTAAAGGATTGTCTTATGCCAGAATGCTGGAGGAAGCATTTGGTTTATTGTTTAATCTAAGGAGAGTTTACGTTGCAACAGGCGACGGGGAGTCATTGAAGGATGTCTCTCGCAGGGCAAAGCCTGCCAAGGTCTTGACCAGTCTCAGTTGTAAGATCCTTGTCCCCACCACGCAACAAATTCAAGGGTGCTAGCAGCGGAAGTAGCACTTCTTGCACAAGGCCGGGTCCCACACTTGGAGCCTCGCCCACCACGGATATCTGGACAAGAGACTAATCCATCAGTTCATTCAAAACTGAACCCGAAAAAAACATCCCTTGCCCGAAAAGCACGGGCAATTCCTCCAGGATAACTTTTTTCTAACGTAGTCAAAAGCCTTATCTAACAGAACTGATCTAACCGAACCCATAAGTCTCCTAGTCAGATTAGGGAAAAGATTGCACTTGGATCATAGAGACCAACGCTTTTTTCCTCATTGAGAGGCACATCCGTTGATTCTTTTCCATAGAGCAATTTTTGTCTAGGATTTACTTCATCTATTGTACCATAATAGAATTGAGTCTATCGTACCATAATAGAATTGAGTCTCAAATTAGGGATCCATCCCATCTAGTCCCATGGGTTAGCTAACCGCCCAACCACTGTAGTGATGGATCCACTTAAGAATTTGGTTAGCTTTTGTCCCAGGTACCAGGGAAAAGAGTTCCCATGCCCCCTACTCGGATATTCATGCAAACTTAAAACTAGTCACTCCACTTACACACCCAATATGAAATTGCCTTTGTCTCAGCATCATCTATCTTTAAAAACAATCATTTAATGAAACCATTATCTCACTCATCATAATCCTCAAAATCTCCGGCTGAATCCTTAATTCCAATCATTCCTTCATCGGTGTATCTATGGCATCATTGGCAACCAGAACGCTCACCACTTGACCACTCAGGGGCCTTTTCGATAGTTCCTAGCTCATAGTAACCGGCAATATATTCACATATCAAAATGGAAACTCCGTTAAGAATTAGCAAGATCAACCAACAGATCCATATAAAAGGGCCATGGACTCATCCGTTGAGGAGGACCAGCAAGGTCAATCAGCTAGATCCATGCTCGAATTCAGAAAACAACTCTTACTCCTTGTTCCAATATCTTCCACGATGCACGTGTAGGTATCGTCGGCGACCCAGAGTCCGAGCATCTTATGGTTAGCACCCTCTAGGATCCTTTGCAGGTGACCTAGCGCTTCACTCATAGGCTGCTTCCTTGGTCCCTCATCCATCATACCGGAAGCTCACCATTTTAATAAATCGAACCGAGGCTGACCTTGCTATGCGAGACGTCCTCCGTTGACTCTCCGTCAGCAGTTGCAACTTTATCAGCTAGGTCTCCACGACCTTAATCACAAGACGGTCAAAACGCTTTCCTAGCATTCTTGACATAAAATAGTCAGGCCATAAATATAGTTTCTATAACGAACTCTCGTCTTTCCACAATAATCAACATTACTTAATCCACATTCATTTCATATAAATTCCCATTCTCATTCAATCGCATCATTTTCCATCTCATCACTTCTTTCCTCAAATATCCTCATCAGATCTCATCCACTCGCATTTACCCATATCCACATCTCATCACATCATATTCATTCACATCTCATCCATTCATATTTACCCGATTCGCATCACATCACATCACATTCATCACATCTCGATTCACATGATGACATCACATCCATTCTCATCCCATATCATTCATTCACATCCCGATTCACATAACATCTCATCTATTCACATCCCATATCATTCATTCACATCCCGATTCATATGACATCATATCCATTCACATCTCATATCATTCATTCACATCGCGATTCACATGACATCACATCCATTCACTTCCCATATCATTCATTCACATCTCGTATCATTCATTCACATCCCGATTCACATGAAATCACATCCATTCACATCTATCCATTCTACATCACATCACCTCCATCCATTCACATCCATCACATCACATTCAATTTATATCCATCACATTCACATCCACATATATTCTTTCACTTACACATCTATATCCGTTCTTTCACATACATCCACATCCATTCTTTCACATACTCATTCACATCCATTCTTCACATACACATTCATATCCATTCTTCTCATACACATCCTTATCCATTCTTTCATATACTCATTCACATCCATTCTTCTCATACACATTCACATCCATTATCATCACATACATTCACTCATATCCCATATTATTCATTTACATTCTGATTCACATGACATCACATCTCATCCATTCATTCACATTTATCTAATTCACATCGCATCTCATGACATCTATCCACATCACATTCTCATCACTTCTATGCATATCACATCCATCCATCCATTCATTCACATCTATCTGATTCTCATCACACCTCATCACATCTATTCTCATCACATTCGTTTAAACATAGAATTTAAGAGAATTTTTAATTTTTGATATAAAGATTCTTTACGCATCTATTTATGCATAAAATCAACTTCAGTGGGAATAACAGTTTTAACAGAATAACAGTTTTTTGATATAAAGATTCTTTACGCATCTATTTATGCATAAAATCAACTTCAGTGGGAATAACAGTTTTAACAGAATCCTTTTATGCATCTATTTATGCATAAATTAAATTTTAAGAAAAATAACACTTTTAAAATAAAAATAAATCCTTTATGCATCTTTCTATGCATAAATCAATTTTAATGAAATTAACACTTTTGGAATAAAAATAAATTCTCTTATGCATCTTTCTATGCATAAAATCAAAATTAATGAGAATAACTCTTTTGAAATAAAAATAAATTCCCTTATACATCTTTCTATGCATAAAATCAAAATTAATGAGAATAACTCTTTTGAAATAAAAATAAATTCCCTTATGCATCTTTCTGTGCATAAAATCAAAATTAATGAGAATAACTCATTTGAAATAAAAATAAATTCTCTTATGCATCTTTCTGTGAATAAAATCACAATTAATGAGAATAACTCTTTTGAAATAAAAATAAATTTCCTTATGCATCTTTCTATGCATAAAATCAGAATTAATGAGAATAACTCTTTTGAAATAAAAAAAATTTCCTTATGCATCTTTCTATGCATAAAATCAAAATTAATGAGAATAACTCTTTTGAAATAAAAATAAATTCCCTTATGCATCTTTCTATGCATAAAATCAAAATTAATGAGAATAAAAATAAAAATAAATTTTCTTATGCATCTTTCTATGCATAAAATCAAAATTAATGAGAATAACTCTTTTGAAATAAAAATAAATTCCCTTATGCATCTTTCTATGCATAAATTCAATTTGAATGGGAATGACACTTTTGAAATAAAAACAAATCTTTTAGAATGCACAAATGGAAGGAATTATTCTTTTAGAATAACCTATTGATAAACTTTAGTTCCACAAAATTTAAGAAAATTTTGCCATAACCTCCTTTGTATGCCTGACCATTTCTCAATTTTAACATTCAATTTATGACTAGAATTAATCCAATTTGAATTCTAATATCTCTAATCTACTCCATTTTCTCAAAATCAAGAGAGTAAACAATGAAAAGAGTTTAATCAATATTTTAATTAAATTTTTTAGGATTAAGAAGGGCTAAATTGTAAAGAAGAGAAGGGGGTGGCCTTTCCATCAAGGCATAGCATCATATTTTTATTCAAACATTTACAAAGCATAAAATTTAAGAAAACCATAGATTTAAAATTCACAATAAGTAAGAATTAAGCTTACATGGAACTTGTAAGCTTTCCTTTGGCTTAAGGGATTGAGGGTTCTACTCTTGTTTGCAACAAGAGTGGCCACCAGTTCTTTTGGAGAGGATTTAGTAAAAAATAATTGAATTATCAATTGAATTCAATGTATTTGACTCTGGGGGGAGGAGGAGTAGAGTAAGAGTGCATAAACACTATTAACCTTTTACAAAGGGGGAGGCTTCTATTTATAGGAAAACATGAGCCTCCAACCAAGCAAACTGATTCTAGAATTTTCTAGATCAGTTTGGTCAATTTTTGACCATTTTTGGGTCAGTTTAGCTCACTTTTTGGATCTAGTTGAAACAGGAGAGACAGGAGAGATGCAAATATCTCATTATTTGTGAGTTTAAAACTCATCCACACATGTGAAATAGGTGCCTCCTTCATGAGGGGAATTTCCCAAACTGAGGTGTCAAAAATGCATCATTTCCTCTAAATATCTCTTCTTTTTTAACTAATAAACCTTGTCCTTAGTAGTCAACTCTTCATCTTATGTGAGTATTTACTCATTTTTTGGGGATTTTTCTTTTATTCTTCAATTTATCTCCTCCCTAAATTTGGATTAATCTTATTGGTTCATAGGAACCGTAATCCAAAATTTTCACAAAATCTGGACCCTCAGGCTAAGGTCCTTTTTATACCTATTTTAAATTTATTCCAATTGCACACTGGAAAGTTCTTTTTGAATTTTTATCTCAAGGAAAATCATTTTAATAAGAAGGGATATTTTTCCATCCAAAGATATCTAGAAACTGAATTATCTCTCTCTAGAATATTTTCTCTCTCTAGGCCAAAACAGATAAAAACAAGATCTGTTATTATTCTGAAAAGGGGATTGATTACAGGGAAGAAACTTGACATCTTGAGGGGCTGGGGGAGGAATCTTACATCCTACCCCACTTAAAAAACCGAAGATGTCCACATCTCACAGGTGGAGTATGATCTCTTTCGTCTTCTTCTTCTTCTTCTTCAATCACTTCCAGCGTTACTGCCTTGGAAGTGGACGGCCAATCTGGGAACAACTCTCTTTGACTTCCCCTATTCTGAGGTAGAGGTCTTGCATTACTTTGGTTTGAAATTGCGGGTTGGTTAGAGGGTCTACCTCTGGGATTTCGCTCATTTTAGTGGATAGAAACCTGACTACTCTGGAAGGAAGGAGCTGGAGTCTTGAATCTTGATCCGTGGTTTCCCTACCTTGAAAACCTTGATCCAAAAGGAGTTGGACAATCCATACTGCCATGTCTAAATCCTTGAAAGTTATAGCATTTCACTCCCTTGTTCAAGGGTTGAACTTCTGAAGTTGAACTCCAGAATATTGAGTTTCGGGAAAAGGACATTTCTTCCATTCTGAAACTTCCCATATCCTGGGCTTGACCCTGATATCTCTTGGGCGGTGGAAGGTTGGAATCACCTTCTGGAACTAAAAACCTTTTGAAAGGTGATGGTGCTGGCTCTGGTGGGACCTTGACATAAAAGGCCTCGGAGAAATCCTTCGCCATATGCACTGCTTCGGCCATGGAAACTGGCTTGGCATTCTTCACCAAAATATTCAAAGGTTCGTTCAGTCCCCGAATGAACTTGGCCATCAGCTGTTCTTCATTCAGCGATGAGGCGAGTATTTGCGGAGGAGTGCAAACACTTGGTGATATACTTCAATAGTTCTGCTCCCGTGGGTTAACTCTAAGAATTCGTTCATCTTTGTTTCCAGAAATCCGGGAGGAGAGAACCTCGTCCTTCGGTAAATTTTGAGATCATTCCATGTTTGGGTATTCCGATCCAGACGGTTTGTCTCGTAGTGGTTTCTCCATGCCACTCTGGCTGTTTCTACTATCTTCAGCCTTGCAAGAGCCATTTTTCTCTTCTCATTGTACCCGGTGACATCAAAGTACTCTTCCATAGCTTCGATTCACTTCTCCACTATCTTGGAGAAATCCTCGTGCTTTCCGGGCAAGGAAAGTTTTTCCCGGTTCGTGAACCGATGGATTAGTCTCTTGTCCTCCGGATATCCATGGTGGGCGAGGCTCCGAGTGTGGGACTCGGCCCCGCGCAAGAAGTGCTACTTCTACTGCTAGCACCCCTGAATTCGTTGAGCGGTGGGGACAAGGATCTTATAGCTGGTATCAGAGAGAATTGGCTGAAGTGAATCAACCGAGAAGCCAAAAATGTCATAAATTTATGAAGTAGTAGTAAAAGGTTGGAATTGTGTGATGAAACTCATACAAATTGATATTCAAAATGAAATTCTTAATTTGCAGATGGAAGAACTGCAATTGTACGGAATCCTTGACTTGCTTGATGCTTAGACATGATGGTATTTACCTTATAGTTCCAAGGACCGTGACTACCTTTATATACCGAGGGTATAACTGCAGCTCTTTACTGTTAGTATATACGAGGAAATCTAAGATCTTGAAATTATAAGCTAAAATGCTATCCAGATGATGAATTTGAATGTGGTTGATATGATTTTAAAATTCTGATTGAGAACTGGTAAGTTGAATTAGATTCTAATTGAAAAATAATGATTCCTGAATTTTTGGTTGAAAAGCCATAAACTGAGCAAAATTACAATGAGGATGAATGGGACGAGTCCCTGTGTTGATGTTCGTAACTAGAATGATGATAATGACTTCAAATCACTATGAGATTAGTGGATTGTGCTAACATATTGCTACTGTTAACTCTTGACCCAGTGGATCAAGTTAAGGGATGACAAATTAAAAATCTATAAAATTGAAATCCCCCATGGAGTACTGTTCAGATGGAAATTTTGGTCTAATAGACCATTATTGTGTTAAAGATATGAATGATATGTTCTGAATGAATTGTTATCTGATAATACAAGTATCTTTATCCCACGATTCTGTGGGGAGCCAACCTATCTAAAGAACCCCAGAATCAGATGAATCAAAAATCAGATTTGAATCATAAATAAGAGACTTAACAAGATTTTTCGTATTGATAGGAACATGGATCGAGGTCGTCGTGGTAGAAATGATAACCCCCAACTCGATGAGGAAGAGCTCGACTTGGATGTTCGTAAAACTCTTCATAGTTTGCAGCCTGGACCTTTCAAGGGTGAAGGGATAACTTTCAAGGGTGAAGGGATAACTTTTATCTAACGTAGTCAAAAGCCTTATCTAACAGAATTGATCTGTAATAACCATAGCCAGTTTTTCTCTATTTGAACCACATGCTGTAGATTTCTTCCATGCTTGCACCTGAGTTGATTATACCCAAAATTTTGTTATAGCCTTGTTGCTTTGCTCCCACGCATGCTCTAAATCGAAGCTCACATGCCAATTTTATCGCAGCTCGTCGAATTCGCCATCGCCATCATAATTGCCCATTTTTTGCTCATCGTGTCAATTCGCCATCGTCTCTTCAAATTAGCCAAATTCCTTTGAGATGATTCAAGGTCATCAAGTGAAGATTCAGCATATAAAATCTTGTGATATTTGGTTCACTGTAGCTGCTGTACGAAGATGTTTTTCAGTCGCCTATTTTCTGCAATTTTTGCTCCAACAACATGGTGATACTTATCTTGATTTATATTGATGATGATATTTTCCCTTAAACAAAAATTCAAAAACAACTTTCCAGTGTGCAATTGGAATAAATTTAAAATAGGTTAAAAGGACCTTAGCCTAAGGGTCTAGATTTTCTAAAAAATTTGGATTAAGGTTCCTATGGACCAATAAGATTAATCCAAATTTAGGGAGGAGAGAAATTGAAGAATAAAAGAAAAAACTCCCAAAAATGAGTAAATACTCACATAAGATGAAGAGTTGACTAAGGACAAGGTTTATTAGTTAAAAAAGAAGAGATATTTAGAGGAAATGATGCATTTTTGACACCTCAGTGTGGGAAATTCCCCTCATGAAGGAGGCGCCTATTTCACATGTGTGGATGAGTTTTAAACTCGCAAATAATGAGATATTTTCATCTTTCCTCTCTCCTGTTTCAACTAGATCCAAAAAGTGAGCTAAACTGACCCAAAAATGGTCAGAAATCGACCAAACTGATCTGAAAAATTCTAGAATCAGTTTGCTTGGTTAGAGGCTCATTTTTTCCTATAAATAGAAGCCTCCTCCTTTGTAAAAGGTTAATAGTTTTTATGCACTACTACTCTACTCCTCCCAGAGTCAAATACATTGAATTCAATTGATAATTCAATTGTTTTTTACTAAATCCTCTCCAAAAGAACTGGTGGCCACTCTTGTTGTTGCTAACAAGAGTGGAACCCTCAATCCCTCAAGCCAAAGAAAAGCTTACAAGTTCCATGTAAGTTTGATTCTTACTTATTGTGAATTTTAAATCTATGGTTTTCTTAAATTTTATGCTTTGTAAATGTTTGAATAAAAATCTGATGCTATCCCTTGATGGAAAGGCCACCCCTTTCTCTTCTTTACAATTCAGCCCTTCTTAATCCTAGAAAGTTCAATTAAAAGATTGATTAAACTCTTTTCATTGTTTACTCTCTTGATTTTAAGAAAATGGTGTAGATTAGAGATATTAGAATTCAAATTGGATTAATTCAAGTCATAAATTGAATGTTAAAATTGAGAAATGGTCAGCCATACAAAGGAGGTTATGGCAAAATTTTCTTAAATTTTGTGGAACTAAAGTTTATCATTAGGTTATTCTAAAAGAGTAATTCCTTCCGTTTGTGCATTCTAAAAGATTTGTTTTTATTTCAAAAGTGTCATTCCCATTAAAATTGAATTTATGCATAGAAAGATGCATAAGGGAATATATTTTTATTTCAAAAGAGTTATTCTCATTAATTTTGATTTTATGCATAGAAAGATGCATAAAGGAATTTATTTTTATTTCAAAAGAGTTATTCTCATTAATTTTGATTTTATGCATAAAAAGATGCATAAGGGAATGTATTTTTATTTCAAAAGTTTTACTCTCATTAATTTTGATTTTATGCATAGAAAGATGCATAAGGAATTTATTTTTATTTCAAAAGAGTTATTCTCATTAATTTTGATTTTATGCATAGAATGATGCATAAGGAAATTTATTTTTATTTCAAAAGAGTTATTCTCTTTATTTTTAATTTAATGCATAGAAAGATGCATAAGGGAATTTATTTTTATTTCAAAAAGATTTATTCTTATTAATTTTGATTTTATGCATAGAAAGATGCATAAGAGAATTTATTTTTAATCCAAAAGTGTTAATTTCAATTAAATTGATTTTATGCATAGAAAGATGCATAAAGGATTTTTTTAAGTGTTATTTTCCTTAAAATTGAATTTATGCATGAATAGATGCATAAAAAGATTTTGTAAAAAGTGTTATTCCCACTGAAGTTGATTTTATGCATAAATAGATGCGTAAAGAATCTTTATATCAAAAATTAGAAATTTTAAACGAATTTGATGAGAATAGATGTGATGAGAATCAGATAGATTTTGTAAAAAGTGTTATTCCCACTGAAGTTGATTTTATGCATAAATAGATGCGTAAAGAATCTTTATATCAAAAATTAGAAATTTTAAACTAATTTGATGAGAATAGATGTGATGAAATCAGATAGATGTGAATGAATGGATGGATGGATGTGATATGAATAGAAGTGATGAGAATGTTATGTGGATAGATGTGATGAGATGCGATGTGAATCAAATAAATGTGAATGAATGGATAAAATGTGATGTCATGTGAATCAGAATTTAAATGAATGACATGGGATATGAGTGAATGTATGTGATGATAATGGATGTGAATGTGTATGAGAAGAATGGATGTAAATGAGTATGTGAAAGAATGGATAAGGATGTGTATGAGAAGAATGGATGTGAATGTGTATGTGAAGAATGGATGTGAATGAGTATGTGAAAGAATGGATGTGGATGTATGTGAAAGAACGGATATAGATGTGTATGTGAAAGAATATATGTGGATGTGAATGTGATGGATATGAATTGAATGTGATGTGATGGATGTGAATGGATGGAGGTGATGTAATGTAGAATGGATAGATGTGAATGGATGTGATGTCATGTGAATCAGGATGTGAATGAATGATATGAGATGTGAATGGATGTGATGTCATGTGAATCGAGATGTGAATGAATGATATGGGATGTAAATGGATGTGATGTCACGTGAATTGGGATGTGAATGAATGATATGAGATGTGAATGGATGTGATGTCATTGGAATCGGGATGTGAATGAATGATATGGGATGTGAATGGATGAGATGTCATGTGAATCGAGATGTGAATGAATGATATGGGATGAGAATGGATGTGATGTCATGTGAATCGAGATGTGATGAATGTGATGTGATGTGATGCAAATCGGGTAAATATGAATGGATGAGATGTGAATGAATATGATGTGATGAGATGTGGATATGGGTAAATGCGAGTGGATATGGTAAGTGGATGAGATCTGATGAGGATATTTGAGGAAAGAAGTGATGAGATGGAAAATGATGCGATTGAATGAGAATGGGAATTTATATGAAATGAATGTGGATTAAGTAATGTTTATTATTGTGGAAAGACGGGAGTTCATTATAGAAACTCTATTTATGGCCTGTTTTTGAATGACTGTTTTATGTCAAGAATGTTGGGAAAGCGTTTTGACTGTCTTGTGGATTAAGGTCGTGGAGACCTAGCTGATAAACTTGCAACAGCTGACGGAGAGTCAACGGAGGATGTCTCGCGTAGCAAGGTCAGCCTAGGTCTTGACCAGCCTCCATTCGATTAAAATGATGAGCTTCCGGTACGGTGGATGAGGGACCAAGGAAGCGGCCTATGAGTGAAGCACTAGGTCACCTGCAAAAGATCCTAGAGGGTGCTGACCATACGGTGCTCGGGCTCTGGGTCACTGACGATACCCACACGTGCGTCGTGGAAGATATTGGAACAAGGAGTAAGAGTTGTTTTCTGAATTCGGGCATGGATCTGGTTGATTGACCTTGCTGGTCCTCCGGATGAGTCCATGGCCCTTTTATATGGATCTGATGGTTGATCTTGCTAATTCTCAACGGAGTTTCCATTTTGATATGTGAATATATTGCCGGTTACGAGCTAGGAACTATCAAAAAGGCCCCTGAGTGGTTAGGTGGTGAGCGTTCTGGTTGCCAATGATGCCATAGATACATTGATGAAGGAATGATTGGAATTTAGGATTTTATTGGAAATTTTGAGGATTATGATCAGTGAGACAATGGTTTCATTAAATGATTATTTTTAAAGATAGATGATGTTGTGACAAAGGCAATTTCATATTGGGTGTGTAAGTGGTGTGACTAATTTTAAGTTTACATGAACTCTTTTTCTTGGTACCCAAGACAAAACCTAACCAAATTATTAATTGGATCCCATCACTACAGTGGTTGGGCAGTTAGCTAACCCATGGGACTGGATGGGGTTAGGCTGGACTGATGGATCCCTAATTTGAGACTCTATTCTGTTATGGTACGATAGATGAAGTAAATCCCGGACAAAAATTGTTCTATGGAAAAGAATCAATGGCTGTGCCTCTCTCAATGAGGAAAAAAGCGTTGGTCTCTATGATCCAAGTGCAATCTTTTCCTTGATCTGACTAGGGGACTTACAGGTTCGGTAAGATTTTTGCTAATCAACTAAATCTAATTGGGTCAAGCTCTGATACCAAATGTTGGATATGATAATTCAACTAAGAAGATTGATCAAAAACTCAAGGTGGATCAAAGATTGTACAAAACATCATGAATATGAGAGACAAAAATCTGGTATATGCAAAAAATTGCTTTGAGATTAACACAAGAAGACACTAATTATGATTAGACATGAACCAAACTTACATAATCACTTGATCACGACTTGTATCTTATTTAGAGACTCCTCTACCCTATTTTTAGTTGCATGAGTTGCATGAACAACATGCACCAACCATTTGTAGGCTTTACACACCAACCACTGATCACTAGCCTAATAACCACACATTAAATTCGACTAAGGAGTTGGGATTACATTTATCCAACTGGTCCAAAACTTGTCTTCCAAATTGGATCAAACTAAAGCTGGAAGCCTCTAGATCCCAGTTGGACTTGGTTGGTGGCCTCCCTCACCTATAAATAGAACCCCATTCCTTTGTATTTTCATCTTAGCGTATTTACATGCTAGTGTAATTTTTATTTTAGTGTAATTCTATCATCCCTCTACCTTGCCTCTCCATTGTGAAGCTTTGGAGCTTCACTAATCCTCTTCTTCTCTTGGAGATTACCCTAATCTTCTTGGTGGCCAAGCTTTTTCTTTGAGGGCTACACATCTCCCTAAAGAATCAAGCTAAAAACCAAGGGTAAGCCCAAAACAATGGTGTTTTACTCTCTTCTTGGATGGTAATCTTCTTCCCAACCTCTCTATATGCTTGGAAAGCATTCTATTTCATGGTTTCTTTTTAAAACTATGCCCTTATTGATTTATGTTGTTTTGTAGAATTAATGTTAATCTCTTATGCTTAAATGTATTATTTTTTATTTGTAATCTCTCTTTTTGAAAGAATACTCACTTTATGGTTAAATCCTTCTTGGAAGGATAAGCTTTAATTCTAATCTCATTTTCTTACCCAAAACTCTAGGTCTAACAAGCTAGAGATGGAGATTAAACATTTTTATGATTTTTAATCTACTTAAAAATGAGGTTAATTCATTTAAGCTTGTTTTTATGTTAAGAAATTTTATATTTATTCATTTTAAGATGAAAGAGAGCTTATGCTAACATTCTTATAATTATTTTAAGGAAGTTATATTTGGGTATTTTTTTAAATCAGAAACATGCTTAGATGCAATTATGCTTAGGTTTATGCATAAAGAAATTTTATATTAAAAGAGGAAGTATCACCATATTTTTATGTAATTATGTTTATGCATAAATTTGATAATTCAAAAAGAGGAATTTTCATCATATTCTATGCATAAACATTTTAATGCTACAAGAAGGATTTTTGTTACATTTTTTAATATACATTCATAGTATACGCATGCATAAATTTCTAGATGTCAAAAAGAGGAATTCTCATGACATTCTATGCATAAATATTTTAAATATTAAAAGAGGATTTTTTGTTATATTTTAAATAGGTATATTCATGGTATGTATATACATGGATATTTTTATTTGTAAAAAAAAAAGAAATTTTCATCGTATCTTTAAATAGGAATATGCATAATTAATTTTGGTATCAAAAAGAGAAAGTTTCATTATACTTCTATGTCCTAGGTTCAAATGGAGAAGAGAATATTTAAGAATATTTCTATGTGAATAATTTAAAAAAATGATGTATGCATATTTATTAAAGGAGAAGAGAATATTTAAGAATATTTCTATGTGAATAATTTAAAAAAATGATGTATGCATATTTATTAAAGGATTATTTAGAAAAAGAAATATCCTTGTTAAATTTCATTATTCACCAGTAGAGTTATTTATAGTTCTAATATATCCAGGAAGAATGAATTTTCATATTATTGGATGTTTACCCTTATGATTAGAAATCACAGTTATTTTATGAGATAAATAGAGAAATATCTTTAGGAAATAAATCTAGGAATAAATTCAAGAAATTCTGTGTAGACCATGACCTCGTGAGAAAGGTGAGTCAGTAAGATGCATGCCCATCTCTTGAATAAAAAATTAAGCCAAGACTTGTGACCATTCCCATTTCTTCAGTACGAAGAAGGGATAAGTGTCTGATTTAGAGAATTTCCCCTAAGACCCAAAATCGTCTAGAAATAAGTTAGAAAATTGTTTGTAATTGATGGATGGATCACCGAGATACGAGATTCGTGATTTTCATTAAGAAAGTCTAGGTTTGAAAAAAGGGTCTTGTGAAACCAACACTAGAGATGTTTTCTCGTGAAATGGTTTTTTGTGAGAGGAAATCAAACTCAATGGGAAAATCTTACTTGCATAGAAACTCTGCTTTTTATAAAGGACTGTCTTACACCAGAATGCTAGAGGAAGCATTTGGTTTATTGTTTAATCTAAGGAGAGTTTACGTTGCAATAGCGGGCGGGGGGAGTCATCAAAGGACGTCTCTCGCGGCAAAGCCTGCCAAGGTCTTGACCAGCCTCAGTATACGGTTAAAAATGGTGCGCTTCCAGTACGATGGGCGCGAGGGCTGACAAAGCGGTCCCTGAGTGAAGTGTTAGGACACCTAAGGAGGATCCTAGAGGGTTCTGATGAGGCAATGCATGGGCTCGCGGTTGCTAGGATACCCATGCGTATGTCGAGGGAGATCTTCATGGATTGGTGAGAAATTCATTTAAGTGTACCGGGAACTATGAAATTGGACCTCGTTGGGGTTGACTAGCTGGTCTTTAACGGAGACTCCGGATAACACTTGATTGTAAAAAAATAGAACTGTAATACTGAGGATTATGATGGAAACACTGTGGTTTTATTCCAGTTTTGTCTTGAAAATAGTTGAATCTAAGAAAAAGACAAATTTCAAATTGGGTGCGTAAGTGGTGTGTCTATTTTATATTTTTGCATGAGTGCCGGCTAGGAGGCCTGGGAACTCTTTTCCCTTGTACCCGGGACAAAACATAACTAATTTTTATAAAGAGGGATCCTACCAATACAGTTGTTTGGGCAGTTGGCTAACCCATGGGCCGGTTGGGTGGATCGGTAAATTCCTACAATAAAGTTTAATTATATTCAAGTTACGATAGTTGAAGTAAGTCACAGGGTAATTCTTGTTCTATGGGAAAGAATCAACGGATGTGCCTCGCTTGAGGGGAAAAAAACGATGATCTCTATGAACCAATTGTAAGTCCCTTCCTTGATTCGGCCATGTGACTCGTGGGCTTGGTCGGATTACAAAGGATAGTTAAGGCTGTTGACCCCGTTAGAAGCTTTTCCTAGAGGAATCGCCCATGCTTTCTAGGCATGGAAAGTTTTTCCTAGATCGCCCGTGCTTTCTAGGCATGGAAAGTTTTTCCGGTCTCGGTTTCGGAAGAACCGTCGGACTAGTCCCTTGCCCGGACATTCGTGGGCGAGGCCCCGAGTGGGAAGCTCTGCCCTACGTAAGAGGTTGCTACTTCCGCCTGTTGCTAGCACTCCGGAGATCGATGTGCAGAGAGGGCAAGGGTCTTACACTCACCATTAACTGGGACACCCTCGTTGCGTATGGACAAGCAACAAACACCAACCCCTCCATCAATTTTATAGTCCCCACTGGCAAAGCTTTGTTTGTACCCCTATGCCTCTTCTAAATCCCTTAGTGCCCTCGCCTACCTAGATCTGCCCAACTGGACAATAATCTACAATTCTTACAGAGCTCTCCACACGCCCTCCCTCCCTTAATCTCCATATGGCCTCTTCGTTATCTACACCTGCATCTACCACCAAATGGAAGTCATTGCTGCCACCGCCATCCTCCAATTCTACGAATCCCACATCGCCTTTCCCAGTGACATCACTGTCAAAGAGGCACAGGCTAAGGCCTTATTCTTCTTCTCCAAATTCTCGGTAGTAGCTGCCCCCTGAAGGAGACCCCCTGAAGGAGGCCTTATTCTTCTTCTCCAAATTCTCGGTAGAGTAGCTGCCCCCAAAAGGAGACCCCATCGATGACGATGACGACAACAAGGGTGAGTACCACTCCGCTAGTGGAGACAACCATGCCCCCCCACCTTGACTCCAGCAACCAACAGCCTCCTAACCCACACCCCCCATCCCACCCAAGCTCCAGCTATACCCCCCACTAGTGCCCACCAATACTACCTCCAACCACCCACACTCCACGCCAAAATCCTATCAGGCACCAGCTTCTCCACTTCAACCTCTTCACCCGCCATCCTATCCCTCACTCGATACCACACCATCTCGTGTGCCCTCGCCACCCCCTTCCCCAACACCACCGTCACCCCCTTCCTCCCTCCATCTCGGATTGGGCCCATCATTGCTACCTAAACATCTCCCTTCTACATTGGCACGCCCACATCCTATCTTCGGCCTCGCTCGGCACCACCCCCTCCACCTCAACAACCCCAACCCGCCAACCTGCCTTGACCCACCCCCCTAGAAGATGGCAAAATCCCCCACATTAGCAAGCCCTCAATCCCCTTAGTTGGCGTGATCCTTTGGATCACACAGTGAATTTGACGATGCCACCTCCATCTTGCTGCATCGCCAGGCTACAACAACCGCATGGACATTCATGTCCTCTGGCTCTACATCCACGCCAAGCAGGATCCATGGAAGTGATAGCACCTGCAGAGACAACGTGGTGGCTACATTTGACCTGCCACCGATACTGGGCCCCTCACAATTGATTTTATGGGTGAGCAGTCACAGCGTCCCTTCCTACTCAAGCCACAGACCTCGTCAGCGTCCCTTCCTACTCAAGCATCCTCTACACCTGCGTCTACTACCAACTAGAAGTCATCGTCCCCACCACCATCCTCAAGTTCAATGAATCTCACATCGCATTTCCATGTGACATCATTGTCGAAGAGGCTCAAGAGGCTAAGGCCTTCTTCTTCTCCAAATGCCGGGAAACAATTGCCCTGAAGGAGACCCCATTGATGACAGTGAAGACAATGACGATGACAATGAGGGCGAGTACCATTCCACTGGTTTTGTAGGGTGATTAGACACTGTCAAGGTGTAGGAGTCAACAGCATGCTCTGTTTGTCCATATAAGACAGAAACACCGTAATCGGACATGAACTTCCTCACTTTGCGATTCAAACCTCCCCATTGATGAGCCTTCACATTCTCCAAGACCATACCACCCACCACAGCCCATGCAATCTTGTGACTTTCGAGTTGAGCTTTAGCAGCTGCATAATTCTCAAAGGCAAACCCCCTAGCAAACTTTGTCATTAGTTCCCCATTAGAGGGGGCAGCCTGGTACACTTTTTGATACAAAAGACGACAAGCGTCGTATAGGTGATCCTGCACCATATGCAGGAAGACCTTTGTCTTCTTCTTTTCAGGAACTTTGAAGACAGTCAGCCACTCCTCAGGTGGCAAATCCTCGACAGTAAGGTCTTTGGGCAGCTTGCCCTCCATGCTCAAGCCGTACTCAGCATGCAACTCAGCTGCTGAGTGGCAAAAACGGGAGAGCTTTACGTACTCAGATGACGCTGTCAATAAGAGAACAAGCAAACGTTAGTTCTCAAGGGGAGCATGCATTGACAGGGAAAAAATGTGCAAACAAAAGCCAATGGAGGAGATGTGTAAGAAGGATATGTGCATGCAGCAGACATGGAAGAGGAGCACAATACCTTTTCGAGCAGACTTTCCTGTTGGGGGTCGCATGTTGTCTGGGAAGCTGCACCTTGCTCTGGCATCGGTGAAGGGGTCTACACGACTGAGTCAGCATCCGCAAAGGGTCTCTTGCACCTCCTAGGGGGGGTGTTCTTCTTGGGGGTGGGATCACTCTCTGCGCACACGGCTGTGAAACGGTGAAACCGTGAGTGATGCGAGGCAGCAGAGGGATGAATGGGCAGGAAGCTCGCTTGGTAAGAGGTAATGCAGGAACGGAGCAGAGGGAGAAGAGCAGTAGAGGGAGAAGGGGGGCGCGCGCGACGACAGGCCAAATCAATGCATGCTTAAAGGAGGGTGGCCCGTTTCCTTTTCATGATGGCCCACTATTTAACATATTAAGAGAAGGGGGGCGCCAAATCATTGCATGCTTTGAAGAGGGGGGCCCAATTAATATTATGATGGCCCACTATTTTCCATATTACTAATTTTAAAAACACTAAACTTCCCTCCTTTTAGGGGCTATTGGTGGTACCACCAAAAGGTAAAAAAAGTGGTACCACCTATACATGGTTTCACCTTGCCACCATCAGTCGGACTGTAAGGTCCCTCTCAAGCCATGTATGTGTTAGAATTCGTGGTGCTGATGATAGATCAAGTATGTGGAGGAGAGGGACTCACAAAATACAAGAAAATATCTTGCTTATTAACACTAGTTTTGTAATTGGACACTAAAGTGTCTTGAGGACACTTTAGTGTCTTGTTTCTCACCAAAACTTTGGAATTTTTTGGGGAACCTAGAAACAACATTTCTACACCTTGTTTCAACCATAGGTCGGTTAAAAGTCAAAAAATAAAGGGGATTTTTCATGATGTCAAATCACAAGCTATATTAGAAATTTGACAAAAAAACTCACTTGAAATTTTCATTGAAATTTGAAGCTGTTTTGTCAAAAATCCCATAAAATGCCTATAACTTCTTGAATAAATCATGTTTTTCATGTTTGTAAAAGTCAATTGGTAGAACTTGGGGTTTCAAAACAACACAATCTCCTTTAGGTCCTAGTTCCTAAGCTACTTGTGAACTATAACAAAAATCTCATAATTACCAAGATGCTGAAAAAGAGGAAAATTTTGGCCTTCCAAAGGTACTTCCACAAAACTAGGGTGATGTTAGTGCAAATTGGTAATTGGAAATGATTATATAGTTCAAAACCAAGTTAATACAGATTTTTTGGGGTCCCAAGCTCAAGTAAATCTTGCTACCTTAGTTTTTCAATCGTGCTACATTTTTCAAAATTTCTAAATTCTCTCTCAACAACTATGAAACAAAGGTTTTAGGTGCCCAAATTATGTTTGTACAATGTACCTTAGCGAAATTATTCTATATAGACAAAATGTTGCAAGTTTACTAAGGAATGTAATGCGTATGACTCCAGAATCTAAATCCAGAATTTTTGTTGTGTGCAGTTTTGACATTTTGAAACAATTAATATTTGTAGCTTACTAAGGGGCTTTTACATATAACTTTAAGATCTCAATGGATAGATTAAGCATTGTATCACCTTAAAAAACTTGCAAACACATTAAAACCATGTATTGGTTTGGATACAAATGGATGCTAAAAAGTGGTGTATCAAACACACACAACTTCCTACTATTTTAGACACTCTCAATTGAATTTTATTTCATGTGAAACTTGGTAAAATCTTTGACACAAATATGAAATAATTACTTGGAATTTTTCACGGGGCTTAGTGATTTTTTTCTCTAAGCTTATAAGGCGGTTTTCTCAAACCTAAGTTGCAGTCTCATGCAAGTCCTATTTATGGGTGTAATTCCTTATCGTGCCAGCATCCAAATTGCAAGGTTACATTTTTTAAAGACACACTAGGTCACATATTCAAACTCCTCAAGAGGGATTTTGAATATGTCTTTCCTAGTGCAAGTAGCATTTTATTTACATCGTCCAAAAAAGGACACTTAAGTGTCCTTTTTTGGTACCAAACTAGTGTTAAGTTGCTCAAATACAACTAGGCTTCTTGCTCAATACATAAAAGCCTTATAGCTCCACCTTTAAATAGGTGAGCTAGTGGACCTTAAGTCCCTTCACACACACACCTTTCTCCCACCCTTTTACATGACCTTAGTCTTTTAATACCCTCCCTCAATACCAACTATGAAAGAATTGGAATAGGTGGTATTGGACATAGGTTGCCTTTATAACATTAGGCGTACAAGGTTTAGGAATATAGGTGTTATTACATTTTAAAATAGGTGCTCAGAGGAGTTAGAGATTGATACAAAGTTAGCCTCTGACTCTTTGTTAGGACATTTAGAAGTGATATGTCCCATTTGTTTACACTTGTTACATTTCATTTTGTTGGGATATTTGATCCAACAATTATTTGCCAAATGACCCACCTTTTTGCAATGGGCACATCTTACTTTGACCACTTGATGTGACAAAGCTTGTTTGATATTCGATGAAGTGGTTGCATTTGAAGATTCAGCTCCTCCCTTTGGCCTCTTTTCTTCATCAAGACAAGATTGAATGAATCCTTCGAGGGTGGGATTAGGTATGTTCTTCAGAGTGGTGACTAAGGTGGGGTACATCTTCTTGACTGCTTTTAGCAAAACATCCACTGCATCATCTTCATCCATTCTCGCATTCACTGATGCAAGTTGAGCCATAAGGCCCTTCAAGTGAGAGATGAAGGCTCCAATGCCATCTCCCTCTTTGAGTTCCAAGCTGAAAAATTCAATTTTGAGTGAGATCTTGGAATTCTTACCACCACGAG
Source organism: Cibotium barometz (assembly GCF_041138505.1). Taxonomy (NCBI): domain Eukaryota; kingdom Viridiplantae; phylum Streptophyta; class Polypodiopsida; order Cyatheales; family Cibotiaceae; genus Cibotium; species Cibotium barometz. The sequence goes on along the minus strand of NC_141074.1, from coordinate 39,174,123 downwards.
CTCCATAGAGCTTATCAAGCTCATCCCATTTCTCCTTTGGAGTCGGAAGCTGGTCCACATGGTGAATGAGAGCCTCATCAAGATGAAGCATGATAATGGCTTGTGCCCTCTCATCATCTTCAATATCTTCAGCCTTAGTTCGATCAATAGCCTTAGTGCCGGAGATGAATGGCCAAAAACCTTTGGACATCATCTTGTACTTGACAAGGACTTGCTAAGTGTGGAAGCCCTCTCCCGAGAACTTCTTGATTTGGGTGTTTTCCTTTGACATTGGTATTGAAGGAGGTTATTAGAGAGTAATGGGCTGATTTATGAAGAAGAAAAAACTAGAAATTTATGATATTTACGCTTAATTAGAAAGAGAAAGGCTTATGAGAGTGCGACAACCCTTAATCAAGCCAAGGATGTTGCATAAATAGGAGATTAAGATGGTAAATTTTATGATTTAGCACTTAGGGCTTGTGCCCAACCAGTAATTTTGATGGAGATTAACTTCATTAGTGTTAAGGAGCACTTTGTTTGGTGATTAAGATCACCATTAGTGTTTAAAAATATGATTAGTGCTTAAGAGCACATTTTTAGTGTCTAATGATACTTATATTGGTGATTAGACGTCTAAAAATGTGCTTAAAAGCATATTTTTAGCATCTAATGACACTTATATTGGTGATTAGATTCACCATTAGTGCTTAAGAACACTCTTAGTGTTTAAAAACACTTTGGAATAACTCCCCTTTGCTAGATTAGAAGCCTCATTAGTGTTAATCAATACTATTAGTGCTCATAAGCACACTTTGAAGGCTTTGTGAACTTGAAGATGACGAGGAAGCTTGATGACATTTTGATGAATGAGACTTATGAATGCCTCATGTGGTTGGCCACCGCTTCAAAATCAAGAGTAGGATCAGCAACAAGCCCTCACAAGATTACTTAGGTGATTATGCGTATGTCGAGGGAGATCTTCATGGATTGGTAAGAAATCTATTTAAGTGAACTGGGAACTATGAAATTCGATCTCATTGGTTGACTAACTAGTCTTTAACAGAGAGTTCGGATAATACTTGATTGTAAAATAATGGAACTATAATACTAAGGATTATGATGGAAACACCGAGGTTTTATTGTAGTTCTGTCTTTAAAATAGTTGAATATGAGAAAAAGGCAAATTTCATATTGGGTGCGTAAGTGGTGTGTCTATTTTATATTTTTGCATGAGTGCCGGCTAGGGGGCCTGGGAACTCTTTTCCTTGGTACCCGGGACAAAACACATCTAATTTTTATAAAGAGGGATCCCACCAATACAATGGTTGGTGGGCGGTTGGCTAACCCATGGACCGGTTGGGGGTTAGGCGGCGGCTGGATCAGTGGATTCCTACAATAAAGTTCATTTATGTTCAAGTTATGATAGTTGAAGTAAGTCAGAGGGTAATTCTTATTCTACGGGAAAGAATCAATGGTTGTGCCTCACTTGAGGGGAAAAAAGCGATGATCTCTATGAACCAATTGCAAGTCCCTTCCTTGATTTGGCCATGTGACCTGTGGGTTTGGTTGGATTACAAAGGATAGTTAAGGCTCTTGACCCCGTTAGATAAATTCTCGTTAGAAGATTTTCCTACTAGAGGAATCGCCCGTGCTTTCTGGGCGAGGAAAGTTTTTTCGATCTCAATTTCGGAAGTCCCTTGCCCGGACATTTGTGGGTGAGGCCTCGAGTGGGAAGCTCTGCCCTGTGCAAGAGTTTGCTACTTCCGCTGCTAGCACTCTGAAGATCGATGCGCAGAGAGGGTAGGGGTCTCAAAGCTCTTATCAGAGCTTTGTTGAAAACTCAAGAATCGAAGATGAATTTTGTGCTAAATAGGAAAACCTGTGCAAGTAGAATTGGCCAGTGGAAAGATTCTTTTCACACACCACGAGACAGACCATATTCAGTTTAATCTAGATGGGAACATAACAGGCTGCCAGGGTTGCCCATGTGATTCCAAAAAAAGGAACCTACACTGTAGTGGATGTTGCCAGAGTCTTCCTCAAGGAGATTTTCAGGTTGCATAGCTTACCTAGAAAGATAGTAAGCGATAGAGATCCTAAGTTCACATCAAGGTTCTGGACTGCATTCTTTGAAGCAGCGAAAACTTCCTTAGATCTCAGTACTGCTTATCATCTCGAGACAGATGGACAGACAGAAAGAGTGAACCAAGTAATAGATTTATATATTCTTTGGTCATGATGTGGTAGAGAACCCAAGAAGTGGTTAAGCTACTTACATCTAGTTGAGTTTGCTTATAATGCCTCTTATCACCGAAGTATCGAGATGAGCCCTTTCAAAGCTCTATATGGGCAAGATTACCTCACACCATTAACTTGGTCCGACCCATTGATCACGGTCAAGATGTCCAGACAGATGCTTGATGATATGGAGCAACAAATGCAGGCAATCCACAAAGATATTAAGGCTACCCAGGATAGACAAAAGCAGTATGTTGATAAGAAGAGAACGGAGAGAGTGTTTGAAGAATGAGATATGGTCTTCATTCGTGTACGACCCAAGAGAAGTTCTTTATCTCTAGGGAAGTACAAAAGCTGTCTCCTAGATACGGTGGACCATACACCATTATAAAGAAAATAGGAGATCTAGCCTATGAACTTCTTCTACCGGTACATAATGTGTTCCATGTCAGTTTGCTTGAAAAGTATGTACCCAGCTTGAGTCATGTGCTAGATGATGAGCAGTTGACTTTTCAGACTCAAGGCCAGATGAAACTCCAACAACCCGAAGAAATCCTAGATGTTTGGGAGAAGGCTGTCAGGAATAAAGTCCTTAGAGAGTTTCTGGTCAAGTGGAAGTTCTATCCTTTAGAGAATGCCACTTCGGAAAAAAAAGATCAACTGATAAAGGACTACCCCCACTTTGCGAGATGAGGACATCTCGCATTTTTCAAGTAGGAGAGGATGTAAGATTCCTCCTCAACCCCTAAAGATGTATAAGTTCTCCTTTCAGTCCCCTGTAATCATCCCCCATTTCATAATACAAGAAAACATTATTTTCCTTTGTTTTTGACCTAGAGAGATAAAATATTCTAGAGAGAGGTAATACAGTTTTGAGATATTTTTGGATATAAAGTTAACCTTTAAATTTAAGATGAATTCCCCTGAAACTGAAGTTTAAAAAGAGTTTTTCAATATGCATTAGAAATCAATTGAATATGTGCATTGGACACCTTAGCCTAAGGGTACCCATTTTTAGAAAATTATGGATTAAGGTCCAAAGAGTGTTCTAAAGGGCCAATGGGGTTAATCCAAGTGTTTGAATAAGAAAAATGCAAGAATAAAAGAAAATCCATAAAAAATGAGTAAATTCTCACATAAGATGAAGAGTTGACTAGTATTGGGATTTATTAGTATGAAAATGGGAATTTTGACACCTCAGGAGGGTGAGTGGAGCTCATAAAGGAGGCGCCTAGAATCTCATCATTTCCCCCAATTTTTAATTCATAAAAAAGTGATATTTTATCTCTCCTCTCTCCTCTTTCAAACTAGATCAGAAAAGTGGACCTAACTGGTCCAAAACTTGTCTTCCAAATTGGACCTAACTAGATCAGAAAAGTGGACCTAACTGGTCCAAAACTTGTCTTCCAAATTGGATCAAACTAAAGCTAGAAGCCTCTAGATCCCAGTTGGACTTGGTTGGTGGCCTCCCTCACCTATAAATAGAACCCCATTCCTTTGTATTTTCATCTTAGTGTATTTACATGCTAGTGTAATTTTTATTTTAGTGTAATTCTATTATCCCTCTACCTTGCCTCTCCATTGTGAAGCTTTGGAGCTTCACTAATCGTCTTCTTCTTTTGGTGGAGATTACTCTCTTCTTCTTGGTGGCCAAGCTTCTTCTTTGAGTGCTACACATCTCCCTAAAGAATCAAGCTAAAAACCAAGGGTAAGCCCAAAACAATGGTGTTTTACTCTCTTCTTGGATGGCAATCTTCTTCCCAACCTCTCTACATACTTGGGAAGCATTCTATTTCATGGTTTCTTTTTAAAACTATGCCCTTATTGATTTATGTTGTTTTGTAGAATTAATGTTAATCTCTTATGCTTAAATGTTATTTTGTAGAATTAATGTTAATCTCTTATGCTTAAATGTATTGTTTTTTATTTGTAATCTCTCTTTTTGAAAGAATACTCACTTTATGGTTAAATCCTTCTTGGAAGGATAAGCTTTAATTCTAATCTCATTTTCTTACCCAAAACTCTAGGCCTAACAAGCTAGAGATGGAGATTAAATATTTTTATGATTTTTAATCTACTTAAAAATGAGGTTAATTCATTTAAGCTTGTTTTTATGTTAATAAATTTTATATTTATTCATTTTAAGATGAAAGAGAGCTTATGCTAACATTCTTATAATTATTTTTATAAGGAAGTTATATTTGGGTTTTTTTTTAATAAGCAAGATGCTTAGATGCAATTATGCTTAGGTTTATGCATAAAGAAATTTTATATTAAAAGAGAAAGTATCACCATATTTTTATGTTTATGCATAAATTTGATAATGCAAAAAGAGGAATTTTCATCATATTCTATGCATAAACATTTTAATGCTAAAAGAAGGATTTTTGTTACATTTTTGAATATACATTCATAGTATATGCATGCATAAATTTCTAGATGTCAAAAAGAGGAATTCTCATGATATTATATGCATAAACATTTTAAATATTAAAAGATGATTTTTTGTTATATTTTAAATAGGTATATTCATGGTATGTATATACATGGATATTTTTATTTGTTAAAAAAAGGAATTTTCATCGTATCTTGAAATAGGAATATGCATAATTAATTTTGGTATCAAAAAGAGAAAGTTTCATTATACTTCTATGTAGATAATTATGGCATGTTGATGCCTAGGCTCAAATGGAGAAGAGAATATTTAAGAATATTTCTAGGTGAATAATTTAAAAAAAATGATGTATGCATATTTATTAAAGGATTATTTAGAAAAAGAAATATCCTTGTTAAATTTCATTATTCACCACCAGTAGAGTTATTTATAGTTCTAATATGTCCAAGGAAGAATAAATTTTCATATTATTGGATGTTTATCCTTATGACTAGAAATCACAGTTATTGTATGAGATAAATAGAGAAATATCTTTAGGAAATAAATCTAGGAATAAATTCAAGAAATTATGTGTTGACCATGACCTCGTGAGAAAGGTGGGTTAGTAAGATGCTTGCCCATCTCTTGAATAAAAAATTAAACCAAGACTTGTGACCATTCCCATTTCTTCAGTACGAAGAAGGGATAACTGTCTGATTTAGAGAATTTTCCCTAAGACCCAAAATCGTCTAGAAATAAGTTAGAAAATTGTTTGTAATTGATGGATGGATCACCGAGATATGAGATTCGTGATTTTCATTGAGAAAGACTGGGTTTGAAAAAAGGGTCTTGTGAAACCAACACTAGAGATGTTTTCTCGTGAAATGGTTTTTTGTGAGAGGAAATCAAACTCAATGGGAAAATCTTACTTGCATAGAAACTCTGCTTTTTATAAAGGACTGTCTTACACCAGCTGTCTTACGCCAGAATGCTAGAGGAAGCATTTGGTTTATTGTTTAATCTAAGGAGAGTTTACACGGCGGGGAGTCATCGAAGGACGTCTCCCGCGGCAAAGCCTGCCACCCAAGGTCTTGACCAGCCTTGGTATGGTTAAAAATGGTGCGCTTCCAGTACGATGGGTGAGGGCTAACAAAGCGGTCCCTGAGTGAAGTGCTAGGACACCTAAGGAGGATCCTAGAGGGTTCTGAGCAGGCACTGCACAGGCTCGCGGTTGCTAGGATACCCATGTGTATGTCGAGGGAGATCCTCATGGATTGGTGAGAAATTCATTTAAGTGAACTGGGAACTTTGAAATTGGACCTCGTTGGGGTTGACTAGCTGGTCTTTAACGGAGACTCCGAATAACACTTGATTGTAAAAAAATGGAACTGTAATACTGAGGATTATGATGGAAACACTGTGGTTTTATTGCAATTTTGTCTTGAAAATAGTTGAATCTAAGAAAAAGGTAAATTTCATATTGGGTGCGTAAGTGGTGTGTCTATTTTATATTTTTGCATGAGTGCCGGCTAGGAGGCCTGGGAACTCTTTTCCCTTGTACCCGCCGGGACAAAACACAACTAATTTTTATAAAGAGGGATCCCACCAATACAGTGGTTGGGCGGTTGGCTAACCCATGGGCCGGTTGGGACTGGTGGATCGGTAAATTCCTACAATAAAGTTCAATTATGTTCAAGTTACGATAGTTGAAGTAAGTCACAGGGTAATTCTTGTTCTATGGGAAAGAATCAACGGCGCTTGAGGGGAAAAAAGCGATGATCTCTATGAACCAATTGTAAGTCCCTTCCTTGATTCGGCCATGTGACCCGTGGGCTTGGTCAAATTACAAAGGATAGTTAAGGCTCTTAACCCCGTTAGATAAATTCTCGTTAGAAGCTTTTCCTAGAGGAATCGCTCGTGCTTTCTAGGCTTGGAACGTTTTTCCGGTCTCGGTTTCGGAAGAACCGTCGGACTAGTCCCTTGCCCGGACATTCATGGACGAGGCCCCGAGTGGGAAGCTCTGCCCTGTGTAAGAGGTTGCTACTTCCGCCTGCTGCTGCTGCTGCTAGCACTCCGGAGATTGATGTGCAGAGAGGGCAGGGGTCTTACACTCACCATTAACTGGGACACCCTCCTTGCGTATGGACAAGCAACAAACACCAACCCCTCCATCAATTTTATAGTCCCCCCCACTGGCAAAGCTTTGTTTGTACCCCTATGCCTCTGCTAAATCCCTTAGTGCCCTCGCCTACCTAGATCTACCCAGCTGGACAACAATCTACAATTCTTACAGAGCTCTCCACACGCCCTCCCTCCCTTAATCTCCATATGGCCTCTTTGTTATCTACACCTGTATCTACCGCCAAATGGAAGTCATTGCTGCCGGGTGAAAGCATGTATAGGTGGTACCAAAAAGGAGTGTCTTGGACACTCCTTTTAGCCACCCCTTTGGGAGGAGAAAGAGGCTTAAATTTGAAATAGAGGTGGGATTGAAAATGCAACTGAGCATTCATGAAGGGAATGGCGTGCCCATTAAACGCTTCTGAATATTCTCTCTCCTCCACTCAGTCTACACTCGTCCTGCAATCACTCTCTCTCTCTCACTCTCCGCCTCTCTCTCTCTCTCTGCCATAGCATAGCCTTTGCTTCCCGCCTACACAAAAGGGCCTCTCTTCCCGCTTGAGCGCAAGCTGTATTCAACTGTACTATCTCCCTCTCTCCCTCTCTCTCTCTCTCCATGAAGACTACAGTTGTGCTTTAATGGTCCTCTTTGCAATAACCTCAGCCTCCTAGCTCCCTCATAACTGCTTTAATGGTCTTCTTTGCAATAACCTCAGCCTCCTAGCTCCCTCATAACTGGCTCCACATGGAGTCTCATAGTGTACAGAATGGCAATACAGGCTCTGTATATCTTCCCCCATTGTCTATCACACAACACATCCCGAGAGAACTTCTGCCAAGTCTTCGAAACTACTGGGTTGCAAAGAAGAGGGAACAAAGAAGCATTGAGAAGAGGATGGCACGTACGCGCAAGGATGGTGACATTGATGAGCGAGAGGCAAAGAAAATTTGCAGAGCAATTTCTCAGTGCTGGCGCAAACAAACAAACGGGCTTTCCGAGGGCCTTCAAACAAAGATTTTACAACAGCTCCTCCGTCATCCAACATTCTCAATGTTACAGCACACGTCAAAGACAGTTGAGAGACTCATTTTCTCTAACATTTGTCATACATTATGTGAGGTGAAGACACCCCATTCAAATAATGAGTTGTTATGTTATTCCAAGTTCATCTAAATGGATCCTCAGGTTTCTAAGTGCTTGCAGGTGCCTAAGAGTGCTTTATAGTGCTTTACAACGATTTACTAGTGCTGCCAGGTGCAGAAAGTGCTACTAAGTGCTTCTAAGAGCTTTACCCAATGAGTGTCATAGCTTTACACTGATTGAAAGTGTGTCATAATGCTTACCAATGTTATAGGTTGCTTCAGAATGATTTATAATGCTTGATAGTGTGTCTAAATTTGTCTTCTTTGTCATCACAGAGGGACTTCTATATGCAGTTCCAAGTGGCTCATCCTAACATAAGTCCCTCAGATGTTTTGAGGGTCTAAAGCCATACTTCGTACGCAAGTTGAAGGACCGCAACACTTGTTGCTGTGAATACCATGTGCATCTTGTCTACTTCAAGGAAGCTCTTAAATCAGATGCGCCAAGGAAGATACGGGCTACATGGCCGGCCATGCAGTTGTTCTAGGTGCCTTGTTTGCAGTTCTCATGATGGAACAACGCAGTGCGCGGCCTCCAATGCCACATTTCCAAGCTTAACAGACCTGTGGGAGTCTGTATTGTGCCCAAAACCCATTGATTGTGCTTATCACCGTAGACAATGTCTTTTGGGTACATGCAAACATTGTGGCATTAAACAGATCTCCTTGTGTCCACATGAAAAAAGCGATGACATCTCTATGATGACTGTCAAGCTTTTTGATGACGTTCCTACACAGGAAGTGGATGAGAACGGTCAAGCAAAAACTCGGAAAGATCTTGTTGTTCACCAAGTCAGCCCGAGGACTTTCACTTCCTTGCTTCAAAGCAAATTGGGAAACTTCATCAAACACAATTATAAGTACAGATGGCAAGCTGAACAATTCAAAGAGTGTTTGGATAAATTTCTAGATGATGTAGTGGTGTCGGTAGTGGATTTTGCAGAGAATTACTCCTTCAATTCAAAGAGTGTTTGGATAAATTTCCAGATGATGTAGTGGTGTCGGTAGTGGATTTTGCAGAGAATTACTCCTTCAAGGTGCAGAATGAAATTCAGTCAATGCATTGGTATTCAACTCAGGTGACAATCTTGGTCCACATTTCGTACCTGCGTGATGTGCTTGGTACCATTCGGAAGACAACCCACTTCTACATCTCTGATGACAAAATCCACGACACTTTGTTTGTGCAGCACTGCTTTATTTTGCACAATGAGTGGCTGAAAGCTCAAGGATGTAGTGCCAAGCGACACTGGGTGTGGTCTGATGGCGCTACTTCACAATTCAAAGCAAGGTGCCCTTTCTATTTTGTAGCCCGATACTTCAATATGACAGGTATTGAGATGATGCACAGTTTCTTCGCATCCGGCCATGGGAAGGACGAGCACGATGGGGCTGGTGCGGTGCTCAAAAGAGCTCTCACATAGGAGCAGCTGAAATCTGACGGATGGGTGTTACATAACGCTTCAAGTGTGGTGGCATTCCTCAACGCAACCCTCAGGAAAGAATGTCCATTGATAGGGAAGAAAGTCGATCGTAGATTCTGGGAGGTCAAGCTCGGTGATGTAGACAGAGATAGAGAGTGGGATTGTATGCGGATCAAAGGGTCGCAATCCTTCCACTGTGTCAACGGCTACAGTCGATTAGATATGCACGGGCTACAGTGCAGACCATTGTCCTGCTTTTGCCATGCGTGCATGAAAGGCCAATGGAGGAGATGTGTAAACAAGGACCACGTTGAGAGGTGGTAGTACTTGCGAATACAACCGACTGTCAGCAGCCTTAGCACTTGCAAGTGGTATGACCACTTGCAAGTGGTCTTAGCACCTTCAAATGGTCTAAGTACTTGCAAGTGGTATGAGCACTTGAAAGCGGTATGAACACTTGCAAGTGGTCTTGAACTTCGCTAGTGGCCTAGGCACTTGCAAGTGGTATGAACACTTGCAAGTGGTCTTAGAACTTGCAAAAGGCATGAACACTTATAAGTGGCCTTAGCACTTGCAAGTAGCACCTTCAAGTGGTCTATGCACTTGCAAGTGGTATGAGCACTTGACAGCGGTATGAACACTTGCAAGTGGTCTTGAACTTCGCTAGTGGCCTAGGCACTTGCAAGTGGTATGAACACTTGCAAGTGGTCTTAGAACTTGCAAAAGGCATGAACACTTATAAGTGGCCTTAGTACTTGCAAGTGGTATGACCACTTGCAAGTGGTCTTAGCACTTGCAAAAGGCATGAACACTTACAAGTGGCCTTAGCACTTGCAAGTGGTATGACCACTTGCAAATGGTATGACCACTTGCAAGTGGTCTTAGCACCTTCAAGTTGTCTAAGCACTTGTTAAACTTCTAAGAACGTGCATGATTTCTATGCACTTGCTAGTGATGTAGGCACTTACAGTGGTATAACACTTTGCAAGTGGTCACAGCACTTGCAAGTGGTCTCAATACTTATGAGTGGTCTATGAACTCGATGACCTCTAAGCACTTGCAAGTGAAACAAGCACTTGCAAGTGGTGTAAATGTATGAGCACTTTCAAGTGCTTAAATCACTTGCAAGTGCATATATCACTTTCAAGTGCTTAAATCACTTGCAAGTGCATATATCACTTTCAAGTGCTTGGACCACTACTTAAAGGACAGAAAAATGCTTGAGTTTTCAAAAGTACCTGCATAGTGGACACCTCCTCCTTCATCTCTGCAGAGACGTCACAGCACCGGAAGCCACTGAGACCACCCTCTCCAGCACTCCTATCTCAGCTTCCTTCTTCAGAATGAGAGCTTCATTTTCTAGGGGAGATGCTTTTAATATCTCCATGTCTGCTCTAAGTCTCTCCATCTCTACTATAATCGGGGCATAGGCCGAATAGGTGCCTTCGTTGTGTAGCCACAAATCCCTCTTCTCTGCTAAGACCAATTTAGCAGAACCAACCTTCGCTTTAGCAATATGGGCCTGCCCATCAAGATCTTCAGCAATTCTACCTAACCATTCTATGTATAGAGGCTGGGATGCAACCTCAGTCGGTTTTGCAGGGTGATTAGACACTGTCAAGGTGTAGGAGTCAACAGCATGCTCTGTTTGTCCATATAAGACAGAAACACCGTAATCGGACATGAACTTCCTGACTTTGCGATTCAAACCTCCCCGTTGAGCCTTCACATTCTCCAAGACCATACCACCCACCACATCCCATGCAATCTTGTGACTTTCGGGTTGAGCTTTAGCAGCTGCACAATTCTCAAAGGCAAACCCCCTAGCAAACTTTGTCATTAGTTCCCCATTAGAGGGGGCAGCCTGGTACACTTTCTGATACAAAAGACGACAAGCGTCGTATAGGTGATCCTGCACCATATGCAGGAAGACCTTTGTCTTCTTCTTTTCAGGAACTTTGAAGACAGTCAGCCACTCCTCAGGTGGCAAATCCTCGACAGTAAGGTCTTTGGGCAGCTTACCCTCCATGCTCAAGCCGTACTCAGCATGCAACTCAGCTGCTGAGTGGCAAAAACGGGAGAGCTTTACGTACTCAGATGACGCTGTCATTTTCATTTATATTATGAAAAGAGGACTTCTTACCATATTCTAGGATTAATCATACTAGATTAATTGAATGATTCTCATTATGATCATGGAAAATTGATTTTTATGTTTATGCATAAATAGTTAATTATGAAAAAGAGGAATTTCTAGTAATCCATTTTTTTGTTAAAAGAGTAATTCCCATGACAATGGAAATCCATGTATTCAAATGAAGTAAGAGAAAAATTGTGACGCTAAAATTATGTATATTTTATTTAAAAATTAAAGAAGGATTTTAGTTAAATTTATCTTTTTACATAGATAAAATTTAAATGATGAAACAGGAATTCCCACTATATTGGAATCCAAATATTTAAATGAGGAAAGTGTAATTCCTAGTGTAAAGGAATTAATGAAGATTTTTATTTAAATTTTTATGAGAAAATTTAGTTAAATATATCTTTTTGCATAGATAAATTTTAAATGATGAAAGAGGAATTCCCACTATAATGGAATCCAAATATTTAAATGAGGAAAGTGTTATTCCTAGTGTAATGGAATTAATGAAGATTTTTATTTAAATTTTTAGGAAAAAAATTAGTTAAATTTATCTTTTTGTATAGATAAGATTAAATGATGAAAGAGGAATTCCAACCATATTGGAATTCAAATGTTTAAATGAGAAAAGTGGAATTCTTCGCTTAATGGAATTAATGGATATTTTATGTAATTTTTAAGAAAGATTTTAAGTAGGTTTAATTTATGGTAAAAGAGGAATTCCCAATTGCACTCATTGAAATGAGAAAAAGGAGGATTTCAAGTTTATTAAAAAAAAACAGGTATTGATGTTTTAGTTAAAAGAAGAATTTTTATGATATTTAAGAAAAGATGGATTTGAATTAAATTTTAGTGTCAAAAGACGAATTTCCACCATAATTCTACCTAATGAATTAAGGCTGAGAAATTATGTGGCATAAAGAATATCTTTGGATATTTTAATTGGTAAAATCACTAAATGTATATTTACCCAAAACTAGATGTTTATCTGAAGGGAATCCTTGAAGAACTAAACCGAATGAATTTGGTTAGACTACGTGAGGGACGGACAGTAAACCTAATTTTCCTTCTCTCAATTTGAATCAAACAAAAACTTCGTGACCAATTCCAGTTACTAAATCCAAAGAATAGACTACCGAAACTAATCTAGCTTTTCCTTGACCAAACTCACCAAGAATCTAGTTGACAAAATGATGGGTAGATTACCCTCATGAGAGATGAAGGATCCTCATTATTGAAACTGGGAATTATGGAAAAAGGGTTTTTGAAACCGATCTCAAACTGCAATTTTACTTACATTGGAACCTCTGTTTTTTTTCATTCAAAGGACTGTTTTACACCAAAATGCTGGAGGAAGTATTTGGCTTATGTTTTTCTAAGAGGAGGTTCGTTGGAACAGCTGGCGAGGAGTCGTCAAGGTACGGTGGTCACGGCAAAGCCTGTCGAGGTCTTGACCAACCTCGGTACGGTTAAAATGGTGGGCTTGCGGTACGATGGGCGAGGATCGACGAGCGGTCCCTGAGTGGAGTGCTAGGACACCTAAGGAGGATCCTAGAGGGTTCTGACCAGGCGATGCACGGGCTCGTGGTTGCTTTGACACCCATGTGTACGTCGAGGAAGATTTCGAATGGACAAAAAGGAAAGATTTTTGGGAATCAAATTTTGATACTGGATCTCGTTGGTTGGCCAGCTCTGCTGGTCTTCAGAGGATACATTTTTGTAATACAATGGACTCGGAATTTTGGAGAATGATGATCAGAAATATTATGATTTCTATTGAAGGATTGTTTTTAAAGCCAGTCAAATCTGATATAAATGGCAAGTTCATATTGGGTGTGTACGTGGTATGCCTACCTTGATTTTTGCATGAATCGCCGGCTAGGGGGCCTGGGAACTCTTTTCCTCGGTACCCGGGCAAAAACCCAACCAAAGCTTTATGAAGGAATCCTGCCAATTCAGTGGTCGGGTGGTTGGCTAACCCATGGGCCGGATGGGGTTAGGCTAGATCGGAGGATTCCTAAGAAACAACTAGATACGATTAGTTATGTTATTTAGTTTTAAATCCTGAGAAGACCTTGTTCTATGGGAGGGGATCATTGGCTGTGCCTTGGTAAATGAGGAAAAAAGCGGTGATTGCATGGACCAAGTGCAAGTCTCTTCTTGATCTGATCATGTGACTTCAGGTTTGGTCATATTAATTTTTCAAGTTAAGACTTGACTCATTAAAGTAATTTCCCCGTTAGAAGATTTTTCCCAATTGGCGGAATCGCCCATGCCTTTCATGCGAGGGGAATCTTTGGGGCCCGCCGGTTTGGGAGGGGCCGCCTGGGCTAGCCTCTCGTCCTTGACATCCACGGGCGAGGCCTCGAGTGTGTGGACCCCGCCCTGCGCGGGAGACTGACGCCGCTTCTGCTGCCGACAGGAGCCCCAGAGCAGGTGGGGGACTTCATAGTTGGTATCAGAGCTTTGTTGAAAGCTAATAAGGATAAACGAATTATTATCAGTAATTGATAATAATAAAAACTCAGAAAAAAGCATTTTCATAATGTATTTTCATTCCGTAAGCTTCTTTAATGAAGAATTTTTAATGAAAGAAATTGTTTTTATAGATGGAAGTTTCGTACTTATTTGGTATTCCCGACCTCACCCAGTCACAAGACATGGCTGCGTTCGCCTTTGAGCATCTCATCTCTTCCACTGCAACTCCTCGAATAAGCCGAGTCAGACTCGCACGCCATTTCGAGGATTTATATTTTTTGGATCCAGCGGAGAGACGACAGCATAAGTGGTTTGCAGGGCAGTATGTCCTTGCCTCTTGCGACCGGTGTGCAACGCTGAGGCAAAACCTCTCATTGGCCATGATTCTGATAAAGTTGAAAGTGGTACATGGTGTCATTCTATATCATTCAACACCTCGGAATTTTAGACTCTCATGCCAAATCTATAGACTCCTTAGTCGCTTTATTCCTAAGGAGAAGATAATAGCTCCTTTGGTAGTAAGTGAACGTTTGTATCAGGGCATGGCTATGGCCTAACCGGATGGTATAGAATCTGTATACCTAGGTATGCTCAAATAGTGCCCCCCCTTTAACTAACCTTCTCAAGAAAAGTACACTTTTTCAGTGGAGTGCAATGTGTCAGAGTGCCTTTGACAAGCTAAAGACAGCCTTAGTAACCAACCCTGTTCTTAAATTGCCAGATTTTACCAAACCCTTTGAGGTAGTTACTGATGCCAGTGGATTCGCCTTAGGTGGTGCTCTAATACAGGAAGGTCATGCAGTGGCCTATGAATCCAGAAAACTCAAAACACATGAGAGGAATTATGCCGTCCATGACTTGGAGTTACTCTCAGTAGTGTATGCTCTGAAGTTGTGGAGACATTATCTTTTGGGACAAAGGTTCACCTTGATGACAAATCATCAAAGTTTGAAGTGGATCTTCACCCAAAGGGATCTCAACATGCGTCAAAGGAGATGGATGCAGACCCTACAGGAATTTGATTTTGAAATAAAGTATTGATCGGGGAAAGAAAATGTGGTTGCAGATGCGCTCAGCAAAAAAACCTCCTTGCTTGCAATTACAGTGGTGTCAAATCCATTGATCAATGAAGCAAAGGAGAAAATCATGCAGGACAAATTCTTTGCCCCTATTGCTACCCTTCTGATGAGGGATGCATGTATTATAATAATCGGCTATGTATCCCCAATGATGAGGAAATAAAGGGAAGAATTCTGAGAGAAGCCTATGATAGCCTGATAGCTGGACATCCAGGCTTTATAAAAACCTATATGTCTGTAAAGAAAAGCTTCTTCTAATTAGGACTCAAAAAGGATGTACTTGATCATGTGCGAAAATGCTTGATGTGCCAAAGAGTCAAGGGGCAGAGAGAGTCAAGATGCCAGGGAAACTGTAGCCTCTAGACATTCCACAGATGAAGTGGGAATGCATTAGTATGGACTTTGTCACTGGATTACCTTCAGTGCAATCAGGTTACAACTCCATTTTTATGGTAGTTGACAGGCTAACCAAAGTTGCCCATCTGATTCTAGTGAAAGAAACATACTCTGCAGTGGATGTTGCCAGAGTTTTCCTTAAGGAGATCTTCAAATTGCATGGATTACCCAGGAGGATAGTAAGTGACAGAGATCCCAAATTCACATCAAAATTCTTGACTACGTTCTTTGAAGCAGTAGGAACTTTTTTGGATCTCAGCACAGCCTATCACCCCAAAATCTATGGCCAGATGGAAAGGGTGAATCAAGTAATTGAAGATATCCTTCGGTCATGCTGCAGGGGAACCCAAGAAGTGGTTAAGTCATCTGCATTTGGCTGAATTCTGTTACAATGCTTCTTATCATCAGAGCATTGGGATGAGTCCTCTTAAATCTTTACAATGCTTCTTATCATCGGAGCGTTGGGATGAAATCTTTGTATGGACAAGATTGCCTTATACCATTGACTTGGTCTGATCCATTCATCAGAGTCGAAATGTCCAGAAATGCTTGACGACATGGACCAGCAGATGCAATCAATCCGTAAAGATATAAAGGCAGCCCAAGATAGACAAAAGCATTATGCAGATAAAAAGAGATTTGAGAGAGAGTTCGAAGAATCAGATATGGTCTTCAATCGAGTACGACCAAAAAGAAGTTCCTTATCCTTAGGGAAGTACAAGAGGCTCTCTCCCAGATACTATGGGCCGTATGCTGTCATAAAGAAAGTGGGAGATCTAGCCTACAAACTTCTTCTGCCTCCCCATCTCAAGGTACATGATGTATTCCATGTTAGTTTACTTAAGAAGTATGTACCTAGCCCGAGTCACATGCTTGATGATGAACAATTGATCTCTTCGACTCAAGGCCAGATGGTACTCCAACCTGAGGAAATCCTTGACGTTCGGGAGGAGAAGATTCTCAGGAGCAGAGTCCTTAGAGAATTCTTAGTAAAGTGGAAGTTCTTCCCTCTAGAAGACGCCACTTGGGAGAAAGAAGAAGAGTTGGCGAAGGATTACCCCCACTTTGCGAGATCAGGACATCTCGCATTTTTCAAGTGGGAGAGGATGTAAGATTCCTCCTCGGACTGAATATTGATTAAGCCTCTACTTCAATCCCTTGTGATCATTCTATGTTTCTGAATACAAGAAAATATTATTTTTCCTTGTTTGGCCTAGTGAGATAAAAATTTCTAAAGAGTGGTAAATCAATATTGGAATATTTTTGGATAAATAAATTCTACAGATATAAAAAAAATGTTTCCCTGAAACAAAAAATCAAAATAGATTTTCCAAGGTGCAATTGGAATTAAATAAAAATGTAATGTTTCTCTTCTCAACCCCTCTCAAGCTTGAGAAGCATTAATTTGAATGGCTTTTGAATACTATTGAAGTTATTTAATGTACTGTAATAAAGAAACACATAAATTTCCATTAATGCTTAATTTATAATGGTTTTTAAGCATTTCTCTCTCTTTCCTAAAGAATGGTCATTCCTATGACCTATTCTCAATTTGAATGAAGCTTCTCATGAAGCATTTCTCTAATCTAAAAGTAATTTCTATGCTTGTCTAATTGGAGGCCAAAATAATGGCTTTTTAATACTTTTATGCTATTTAACTTATGGTAAAATTAAGAATCAATCCATAATTGGACAATGATCCAATTAGTGGTTATTCTAATCACATGAATAATACTAAACTTTATTCTTTCAAATTTATTGAGAATTATCAGTAATAGCAGCGGAGCTATGGTAAATTTTTTGTAAAATTAACACATAAATCATTTTCATTTATATTATGAAAAGAGTAATTCCTACCATATTCTAGGATTAATCATCCTAGATTAATTGAATGATTCTCATTATAATCATGGAAAATTAATTTTTATGTTTATGCATAAATAGTTAATTAGAAAAAAGAGAAATTTCTAGTAATCCATTTTTATTTTAAAAGAGTAATTCCCACCATGACAATGGAAATCCATGTATTCAAATGAAGTAAGAGAAAAATTGTGATGCTAAAATAATGTATATTTTATTTAAAAATTAAAGAAGGATTTTAGTTAAATTTATCTTTTTGCATAGATAAATATTAAATGATGAAAGAGGAATTCCCACTATATTGGAATCCAAATATTTAAATGAGGAAAGTGTAATTCCTAGTGTAAAGGAATTAATGAAGATTTTTATTTAAATTTTTATGAGAAAATTTAGTTAAATATATCTTTTTGCATAGATAAATTTTAAATGATGAAAGAGGAATTCCCACCATATTGGAATCCAAATATGTAAATGAGGAAAGTGTAATTCCTAGTGTAAAGGAATTAATGAAGATTTTTATTTAAATTTTCAAGAAAAAAATTTAGTTAAATTTATCTTTTTGTATAGATAATATTAAATGATGAAAAAGGAATTCCCACCAAAGTGGAATTTTCAGCTTAATGGAATTAATGGATATTTTATGTAATTTTTAAGAAGAATTTTAAGTAGATTTAATTTATGGTAAAAGAGGAATTCCCATGATCAATGGATTGCACTCATTGAAATGAGAAAAAGGAGGATTTCAAGTTTATTCAAAAAAATAGGTATTGATGTTTTAGTTAAAAGAAGAATTTTTATATGATATTTAAGAAAAGATGGATTTGAATTAAATTTTAGTGTCAAAAGACAAATTTCCACCATAATTCTACCTAATGAATTAAGGCTGAGAAATTATGTGGCATAAAGAATATCTTTGGATATTTTAATTGGTAAAATCACTAAATGTATATTTACCCAAAACTAGATGTTTATCTGAAGAGAATCCTTGAAGGACTAAACCGAATGAATTTGGTTAGACTACGTGAGGGACAGATAGTAAACCTAATTGTCCTTCTCTCAATCTGAATCAAACAAAAACTTCGTGACCAATTCTAGTTACTAAATCCAAAGAATAGACTACCGAAACTAATCTAGTTTTTCCTTGACCAAACTCACCAAGAATCTAGTTGGTCAATTGGACAAAATGATGGGTAGATTACCCTCATGAGAGATCAAGGATCCTCATTATTGAAACTGGGAATTATGGAAAAAGGGTTTTCGAAACCGATCTCAAACTGCAATTTTACTTACATTGGAACCTCTGTTTTTTTTCATTCAAAGGACTGTTTTACACCAAAATGCTGGAGGAAGTATATTTGGCTTATGTTTTTCTAAAAGGAGGTTCGTTTTGGAACAGCTGGCGGGGAGTCGTCAAGGGACGTTGCTCGCGGGGCAAAGCCTGCCGTGGTCTTAACCAGCCTTGGTACGGTTAAAATGGTGCGCTTCCGATATGATGGGCGAGGACCGACGAAGCGGTCCCTAAGTGAAGTGCTAAGACACCTAAGGAGGATCCTAGAGGGTTCTGACTAGGCGATGCACGGGCTCGCGGTTGCTAGGACACCCATGCGTACGTCGAGGAAGATTTTGGATGGACAAAAAGGAAAGATTTTTGGGAACCAAATTTTGATACTGGATCTCGTTGGTTGGCCAGCTGGTCTTCAACGGAGAGTTTAGAGGATACATTTTTGTAATACAATGGACTCGAAATTCAGGAAAATGATGATCGGAAATATTATGATTTCTATTGAAGGATTGTTTTTAAAGCCAGTCGAATCTATTATAAATGGCAAGTTCATTTTGGGTGTGCACGTGGTATGCCTACCTTGATTTTTGCATGAATCACCGGCTAGGGGGTCTGGGAACTCTTTTCCTCGGTACCCGGGCAAAAATCCAACCAAATCTTTATAAAGGAATCCCACCAATTCAGTGGTCGGGGGTGGTTGGCTAACCCATGGGCCGGATGGGGTTAGGTTGGATTGGAGGATTCTTGAGAAACAACTAGATACGATTAGTTACGTTATTTAGTTTTAAATCGTGAGAAGACCTTGTTCTGTGGTGGGAGGGGATTATCGGTTGTGCCTCATAAATGAGGAAAAAAGCGGTGATTCCATGGACCAAGTGCAAGTCTCATCTTAATATGATCATGTGACTTTAGGTTTGGTCAGATCAATTTTTCTAGTTAAGACTTGACGCGTTAGAGTAATTTCTCCGTTAGAAGATTTTTCCCAATTGGCAGAATCGCCCGTGCCTTCCGGGCGAGGGGAGTCTTCCGGGCCCGGTCTGGGAAGGGCCGCACGGGCTAGCCTCTCATCCTGGACATCCGCGGGCGAGGCCCCAAGTGTGTGTGGACCCCGCCCCGCACGGGAGGCCGACACCGCTTCCGCCGACGACAGGAGCCCCGGAGCGGGCGGGGGACCTCACATCCCTTATGCACAGGTTGTGGGATAGACTATATGTACAAGGCTTTACCTTTAAAGAGCGGGTGAAATGGGGAAGGAAAATGAAGCTGAATCGAGCACCAGCAATAACTTGCTAAGTATAAGGGACAACTTCATACACATAGTGCCTTTGAATGCAGTCACTAGAATGCAACATAGGAGAGGAGCCGCAACCCATGCTACTACCAAAGCATCTACTTCGCAAAAGTAGAAAACCTCAGGACACGCAAGGATCTTATGTTCTAAGGAGGTTCCTCAGCAACAAAGCAACACAAGGAACTAGGCTCTCTAAAAAAATAGGCCATAAAGATCAGCAAGGGAGATAGTCATGTTATCATCAAAAGTGGATCCGACGAGGGGACAACTACCAATGTGTCATATTCCTCACCATCCTCCCCTCAAGAAAGAGAGCAAATAGACCCCAGTCCTCGTCTACCCAGAAAGTTAGCCAAATATCCCAACATGATCGAGGAGGGAAGACCAAAGGTTGCTCATCAGGAGTTAGTCAAGCTTAAATGGAGAAGAAACCTTAAGCACTTGAAACTACATGAAGTTCCTCTATGCACCAAAGGTTGCTCATCAGGAGTTAGTCAAGCTTAAATGGAGAAGAAACCTTAAGCACTTGAAACTACACGAAGTTCCTCTATGCCCAACTTAAAACCAACTGAGGATACCTAGGAGCTTAACAAAAGTCCCAACTAAGAACTTCTTTAGAATCTCTCCCAAGAGGTAGACTCAAAAGCCACGACATTCCCTCACCATGTGAACTCTATTGCTGTGTATCGGAAGAATCTGAGGGATTATTAAACACACTGAAGCTCATATCCCTATACCCTATACCTTGAAAATTCTAAGCATGAATAGGTATGACTAGATTCACAAATCTACACTCATTCCGAGAGATATTGTAGGTCTTTCCTCCTTTCTACTTTCAAAGTCCAGATTCCCATTGGCACCTTACTTCAAAGTAGCCAACGTCTATGGAAGGATTGGATGGAAGGAAGGCTTGGAGCAAGAATGGAAGAACAAGGGGAACTAGGAAAATCCAACAAGATTGATGAGGAAGGATCCATAGAACTAGATAGAATTACTAGCGTTCCTATAATCCAAGTGAACAAGTTAGGGTATTATTTTGAAGAATGTAGCATTGCCCTATTTTGAAGATGGAGCCAATGCGAAGTCCATAGGCCTTTTGCAGGATTTGAGGATTAAGATTCTTGGGACCGATTCCGACACACCTTTGTGGCAATGAACTTTGGCCAATAGGCTATTTCCTACGATTTCATCTTAGGACGACCCTTTATGAGAGAAACCAGGGTGATCCAAGACTGGGACATGGATCACATTTACATTAAAAAAAATACCAAACACTAAAGGTTAGCCTACGCACTTGGAAGATCCATCCAATGAGTGGGGACCCTTGGCAGAAGTTTCAATGAGACTACACACTTGGAAGATCCATCCAATGAGTGGGGACCCTTGGCAGAAGTTTCAATGAGACTACTCTAAGATCTACTACATTACAGTTATGCCAAAAGTACCATAAAATGTTGTACGATGAATGGGATAGCATGGAGTTTTCAACTCTCCTGAAGTGGTTAAACATACCATCCCCATGGTAGAGGGAGCAAGGCCAGTGAACCAGAGAGCAAATCCTATGAACTCCAAGTATTCTAAGATGGTTCGAAAAAAATCAATCGGCTCATAAATGTTGGATTCATCTACAAGATAGAGCACGCCAAATGGGTCTCACCCATTATGATAGTACCTAAAAAAAACAAAAACATGAGTGGACCTCAAAAAGATCAATGCTGTCAATGATACAAGATCACTATACATTTCCCTTCACAAAACATGTGCTTGAGCGGGTTGTAGAAAAGGAAGCCTATAGCTTTCTTGATGGGTTTTCCGGTTACAACCAAGTGCTGATCAACCTAAAAGATTAACACAAAATGGCTTTCGCCCCATTGATTGGGGCACGTATGCATACCGAGTCATGCCATTTAGATGTCAGCTCTATAGGATCTCTCTTAACTGTCTAAAATGCCAATTTTGGTTTTAGCATGAAGTAATCCTAGGACACATTGTCTCGGAGCACGATATCTCAGAGACGACAGCAAGGTGCGACTCATTCTTAAGCTACCACCCCCTACCAACTTCAAGGGAGTCCAACAATTTATGGGGCATGTAGCTTATTACAAGTGTTTTATCTGTATGTATGCTAACATAGCTCATCTCCTTTACAGACTCCTTGTGATTTTTGAATGGACAGAGGAGTGCCAACAGTGTATGATACCTTCAAAAAAGCATTGGGGGCAAGCACTCCCATTTTGAGATTCCCTAATTGGGAAATCATATTCTATGTTCACATAGACACCTTTGCTTTCGCAATTGGTTTTATGTTGGCTTAAACTATAGAATACAAGAAGGACTTCCCTGTTAGTTTTGCAAAGTAGAACGAAATTATGCCATGACAGAAAGATAAGGATTGGCCATGGTCTATACAGTAAAAAAAGTTTCATTATTACCCTTTGGCACCAAATTTGTTTTCTTTGTAGACCATCAAGCTATTCTTTATTTGGTAAATAAACCTTGCACCACGGGTAGGATCACCAGATGGCTCATAATTCTACTAGAGTTTGATTTTATTATCACGGTACATAAAGGCTCCCAACATGTATTGGTCAACCAAATGTCACGCATTCCTAACGGGGCAAGAGCCATATGTGGGTGTTGATGATGACTTGCCAGATGCCCCCGTGTTTGAATTATGCTTGATTCCTGAATGGGGAGAGGAAGTTGCACATAAATTTAATCCAAAGCCAACAAGATCTTCGGTCCGCCATCCTCACCAACACACAACCGCAAGCCTCCCTGGAGGACTGCGAGCAAACCCTCCCCGAAGCCCTGCACAAAATCACCCACCTCCAGGAGTAACTCCACATGGCCTAGGGGGACTCCCAAACCACCTACAATGTCCGCCCCCCCTAGTCCAGAGGGAAGCCCAAGAGATGTGTCGTGGCTGGCCCAAACCATTGAGGATGGCTGCAACGAGCAGATCCGTGCCTCCTTTGACTCCTACAAGGCCATCATCGAGAAAACTCTATGGTGGCAAAAGGATGCGCAACTCACGCGTAGCACGCAACTCTGAGGTAGACACCGAACATAAAGTTGATGCCTTGATGGACGTTGACATCCTAGAATACATAAGTGTATGCCTTAAGTCTCATATAGATGAAAATACCATAGCTGTTACCAATAATCATGGGCCGACATGTATCTATGTTTTAATCAGTATAACGTGTTATTATGGCCCTTGCATTGTTTTATCTTTTTTCCAAACTCTCAAACTTCCTTCATTGATCCCTACACAGATTTTCTCCCTTTGACGTTGTTGCCTTGTTGTGACTATTATAGTGGTTAGGAGCATGAACAATGCAAATAATGCATGAATGAATGAGAGAGAGAGAGAGAGAGAGAGAGAGAGAGAGAGAGAGAGAGAGAGAGAAGTTTCCACAACTAATCCAAAGATTGGAGATTCTACCAAATGTTTTAGGGTGGATGTCATTCTTAATCACAAGGCTAAGCAATCCCTTGGCTTAATGAAATGATTATCAAGCCTTTTGGCCAAAACCTCATGCAAATGGAAAAATAATTAAGATTTTTCCCTTCCAAGGCCTACAAATTAAAGGTCCTAAACCTTATGCAAACAAGATTCAAAACCAACACATCAGAGACTTGAAAATCATATGTATTTCAAAGTGTGACCTCCTATTCAACACCGAGTGATATTGGGAACCAATAGATTGGAATAAATGGGAATTAGATCTAAGTCCTTAGGCTACTCCTTGTTGCTAGGACTAGTGCCAAATATCTTCAAGTCAAGATCTTACTTACCTTCTCTGAAAGTGTTGTTGAGCTTTGCCTTAGAGCCGCAAGAAGAAAATTTTGGGATGTGGGTGTGTAGAGCCTACCATTCACCTAACACCAAAGAGATTTCATAGCCGTGGTGTGGACAAAAAGCTCTATTTACCTAGGTAGAGAAATGAAGATGGTTTTCTTCTCTCCATAAGACATGGATAGAAGAGGAAAGCTTATGCAAGGAAGAAACCTATTCAAGCAAGCTGTAGTTTTGCTTCTCTAGACCACATTTAGCCATGGAAGATTTAGATGGGTGAAGCACTAGAGTATGAGGCCACTTGATCCCTTGTAGCTAGCATTACACATGCTCCATACCATGTATGGTATTATTTTAATATGGAAATCTATGACTTGCTTCACATGCTAGCTTATGAGTTGGTAAGCATTGTCTTACAAAAGATAGTAGGCTTTCCCTATAGATATAGATAAGATAGGCTTTCATTATGTACGGGTAAGATAGGCTTCCATTACGTAAAGGTAAGATGGTGAAGCACCTATGATGGCGAAACCATGTTAATCATAGTTAACATTAATCCCATCATAAAGTTGGTATAATAGCTAAACGGTGGCTTACTCAACTAGGTTAAATAGAGCTTTTTTAATTAAGTTAGGTAAGCTTGCATCACTTTGTTGAATAAAACTAGTTAAATGGATGAAACTCACTCAAGTTAAATTTGAGATGTTGAATGGCCTTAACTTATTGAATGAAAGTGCTTAGGTCAACCATTTGAGAGGAGTTTAAATAAAGAGTCTGCAATCTCGCACCACCCACCACTAGGAGGAAGTGACAATATTACAAAGTTTAAAAGATTTTATGCATGTATAATAGAATGTCAAGACATTTATCCTGGGAAACACACGATCATAAGCACCTCATCCCAAGGAAATGATAATGGATTGTCAGTTAGTGAGAACTGTCACACCTCCGCTAGAACCTGAGATGGGGTGGTACGGCCCAGATAACCCAATCCAGATTGATCCAACGGTCTAGGGAGCCATGCCAACTATCGTGTTGATAGATTCATTCCAGGATCATAGGCCAGCACCAAACCTAGGTCAAGAACTAGTTCACCAATGTCCAGAGACTGCCTACCAAAGAGCAAGAGTCCACCCAGAACTTTCCAAGCTAGCACATGGCACACACATACAGCCATTACCTGCCTCATGGAGTGTATTGTGGACACCATATGGATCCTTATGAAGTGCACATAATCCCACCACTAAGGCACGATCCACCCCCGCAGATGGGATACTATCCTCTAGGCCTAGCTCCTCCATTTCTCATACCCCAACCTACACCAGCCCTAACCATGAGAAGGCTGGTGCCAGAAATGTTGTGGATAGCCATGGAAATAGGGAGGGGTAGCTTCAGGAATTGTACCACCAACACCCGCATACCCAATTCAAGGACCAAGATTAGCACCTGTATAGCTAGTACAAAGGCCAAGACCAGAAAGGAATAAATCGGCCCACATATCCAAAATTATCACTAAGTTTTATAGATCCAAAGACTCTGTACCTCATTTGGAGGTGTTGAACTAGATTTATGAGGCATTTTTCCATGTGCAAGATCAAGTTAAGTTGAGTGCCTTTGGCCTCACCCCTTGATGGAAAAGAAGGACAGTGGTTTCAATCACTAAAAGTAGAAGACAAGTCTACCTTTGACACCATGAAAGAGGCTTTCAAAGTAGGATATTCAAGACAATGAATGTGATGGAGTCCAATTGAATAGTTGCATAATGTAAAACAGAAAGAGGGAGAATCCATGAGGGACTATATCAACCGGGTGAGATATCTTCACTCCCACTGTAATAATAAGGACAAGCGAAAGACTAATTCGTCAATTCCTAGAGGGACTTGAAGATGTAGCCCGACGCCAACCCATGACCTTTCATCCATGGTCGTTCTTGCGTCCATGGTTGTTCTTGCGTGAAGCCATGCATGTTCCTCTATGAAGCCACCACCATACCTCCCCTGCAAATCTATATAAGAGTCCACCACCATTCATTTTTCTCACTTTTCTTCTTGCCCACTAATCAAACTATTGTTGTAGTTTTTTCGCTTCACTTTTCACAGCTCAAGCTACTTAGCGATTAGGGGCTGTAGGTTGACAGCAGGTTGTCATCTATTGTGACAACCTTAGTAGTATACAGTTGGTGGAGGAACCCAAATTTTCATGTGCGGACCAAACACATAGAGGTCCACATTCACTTCATCACAGAGAGGGTCTTAGCAAGAGACATTAATCTCATGTATGTTACCAAATAGAGGAGCAATTAGGTGACATTTTCACAAAATCCCTAGGAGCAGAGAAGCTTTGCAAATTCCGAACTATGCTTGGACTCTTAGAGATGGAGTTGAGCTTGAGGGGAAGTGCTGAGATGTCAAGCTCAACACTAGCTGACACTTATGATATGCCTGGGTGACTATTTCTGTCACTTTTATCACTAGCGTGTTGGGTAGGATGCTGACATGATATATCTTTGCCAGCTTTCTTCCTCCTTGCATGTTTTCACAGTTCCCTCCCCAACTTTGCAGAAGGATTCTCTAACCTTGCCCAAGAGCTCCTCGTGTCCATGACAGAATATATGTAGCACAAGCATGACCAAGTCACAACAACCCAATTAACCGTGCCTCTTGGCATGGCCAAAATTAATCCAAAGCCAACAAGATCTTTGGTCTGCCATCCTCGCCAACACACATCTGCAAGCCTCCCTGGAGAACTAGGAGCGTACCCTCCCCGAAGCCTTGCACAAAATCACCCACCTCAAGGAGCAACTCCACACTGCCTACTAGGAGGACGCCCAAATCACATACGATGTCCGCCCCCTAGTCGAGAGGGAAGCCCAAGAGATTTGTCGCACTTAGCCCAAATGATTGAGGATGGCCACAACCAAATCCGTGCCTCCTTTGACTCCTACAAGGCCATCATCGAGTAAACTTTGTGGTGGCAAAAGAATGCGCAACTCACGTGTAGCACGCAACTCTGAAGCAGACGTCCACCACCACCAAACGTAAAGTTGTTGACTTGATGGACGTTGACATTGAGGTTCTCAACCTCTCCATCGTGCCCCAAAACCCTGCCCAACTTCTAGAACTCTACTTCTGCACCCTCGAGCTAATCCTCCTTCAACACAACATTTTCAACGACCCTATCCCCGTCTCCACCCTCTCCTGCCTCATGAGGAAAATCCCTCACCCCCCTCCTCACGTCACCCTCTTCTTTCAAAACCAACTTTATTTCAACAACCCCACCATCCTCCTCGCCCTTCCCATTCAAACTCTCACCGCTAATCGGGACACCCTCTTGGCGTACGGAGGACAAGCAACAGACATCAACCCCTCCATCAATTTTATAGTCCCCATTGGCCTTTGTCTGTACCCCTATGTCTCTTCTAAATCCCTTAGTGCCCTCACCTACCTAGATCTATCCATCTTGACAATAATATACTATGCTTACAGAGCCCTCCACGCACCCTCCTCCCTTAATCTCCATATGGGCTCTTTGTTATCTACACCCACATCTATCACCAAATGGAAGTCATTGCTTCCACTTCCATCCTCCAGTTCAACGAATCCCACATCGCCTTTCGAGCAACATCATTGTCAAAGAGGCATAAGAGGCTAAGGCCTTCTTCTTCTTCTCCAAATTCCCGATAGTAGCTGCCCCCCCTGAGAAGGAGACCCCATCGAGGACGATGACGACAATAAGGGTGAGTACAATTGCACTAGTGGAGACAACCGTGCCTCGCCACCTTGACTCTAGCAATAGCCTCCTAACCCACACCCCCCATCCCACCCAAGCTCTAGCTCTCAACTGCCACCCAACCCACCCCCCCACTAGTGCCCACCAACACTACCTCAAACCACCCACACTCCACGCCAAAATCCTATTAGGCACCAACTTCCCCACTTCAACCTCTTCACCCGCAATCCTTTCCCTCACTCCATAGCACACCATCTCATGTTCCCTTGCCACCCCTTCCCCAACACCACCGTCACCCCCTTCCTCCCTCCATCTTGGATTGGGCCCATCATTGCTACCTAAACATCTCCCTTTTGCATCGGCACGCTCACATCCTATCTTTGATGCCTCGCTCGGAACAAACCCTCCACCTCTAACACTCTTGCACCTCAATAATCCCAGCCCGCTGACCTGCCTTGACCCACCCCCTAGACCCGCTGACTTGCCTTGACCCCGCCTGTTGTTGAAAAAACCTGGGTGCTTTCCACTCCTCGGCCGTACACACGGTAGGCTTCTCCAAATTATTTTTTGTTGCTCTCTTGATATTTGCTCTCCTATTAGAGAGTAAAAGCTTGATGTGGTGCTGCTTCATCCACTCCTCAGAGAAGCACAGGCTCGCATGTGGCACGAGGAACTCCGACTTACGCACATCGATAACATAATTCTTAGAAAGTTCATCTTGTTCTTTCCACTTTCTGAAGGAGTTTACAAACTCCAAGGCACCATCCACATCCACGGTGTATGGTAGGAGGCGTGGATCAAACGGTGGAATGGGTCTCCTAGGGGCTGGCTCATAATGTGTAGATGATGAGCCCCCCTGTTGGGGAGACACATTGGGAGACCTAGTGCTACTTTTACTAAAGCAAAAGCAGCCGCGGCTCCCCCCCGGCTAGCACATCTACTATCCCCCCAAACTCCCTACTACATCGTCGTCGTCATGGTGAAGATGGACGTGAGGGGAAGCAGAGGTGGGTCTAGGAGAGGAAGGTGGTGTAGGCTTATCACACCCATACCGTGATGGGCTTGCACAACTCAGCCCCGCGCCTATCAAAGGCGTGGTTTTCCCCGACTGAGAAAGTGGGGTAGATTGCCCTCCCACGGCATTAACTGGCGGGGTAGTTTGCCCCCATGGCATCGATTGGCCCGATAAGACAAATAGAATGCATAAAAGATTAACTTTGTGTATGTGGGTAGATTGCCCTCCCACGGCATCAACTGGCCAAGTGGGGTAGTCTGCCCCCATGGCATCAACTGGCCCGCCGACTACAAGCCCGCCTATATATAAGATTAAAATATAAGACAAATAGAATGCATAAAAGATTAACTTTGTGTATGTGAAAGGGTTTGATGGAACCATACCTGTGTCTGTGTAAAGTGCGACCAAGCTTGCTACCCATATCGTTCATTTATAATGGACAACAGATTGGCCACATCGGGATCTTGTGATGGGTCGATCGACATTGCTGTTACATACATAGGCAAAAAAATATGATGGCGCTAACCCAAGCCATACTTAAAGCTTAGACAAAGAATACAACATGTGATATTAGAACATTATTAAGACCTCCTGCAATACTGCTTAGACAAGTAGGGTGGATAGTGCCCCCTTTGGGATGATAGTTTTCTGAGGACTTTCCACATGCTCCCCACTATTAAAGCCAAAGGCAACTCCTCTTTTGTAAGATAAGGATAGTGATCGAGGGCTCCCCCTCCACTATAACCATCTACTCGCAGACTACCTGACATAAGCAGCATTCTAGATGGCATATAACAATGCCCCATATCTCTATGTAGAAGTGCATTTCCTAAACCCGGCACCCAAGGGTGCAATACATATGAGGTTGAATGAATAAGGCCACTTACCTAGCATATGTCAAGCCAACCAAGAGAAAACAACAACATAAGCTTAGACAAAAAATACAACCTGTAATATTAGGACATTGTTACGACCTTCTACAATACTACTTAGATAAGCAGGATGGACAGTGCCCCTTTTGGATGATAACTTCTGAGGACTTTCCACATGCTCCCCACTATTAAAGCCAATGGTAACTCCTCTTTTGCAAGAGAATGATAGTGAGAAGATCGAGGGCTCCCCCTCCACTATAACCACCTACTCGCGGATTACCACTCCTAACTTGACATAATCAGCATTCTAGATAGCATATAACAATGCCCCATATCTCTATGCATAGGCCGTATGCATAGGTCTATGCATACTACATATAGCCTATGCATACGGCCTATGTATAGGCCATATGCATAAGGCCTATGCATAAGGTCTATGCATAAGAGGGCTATGCATAGCCTATGTATAAGACTATGCATAAGCCCTATTGCATAAGGCTATGTATAAGCCCTATTGCATAGGAGGGCTATGCATAAAGAGGACTATGCATAGCCTACTAGCCCTTATGCATAGCCCTATGTATAAGAGGGCTATACATAGCCACTAGCCCTTATGCATAAGCCCTATGCATAAAGAGGGTTATGTATAGCCTAGCCCTTATGCATAGCCCTATACATAAAGAGTGCTATGCCTAAAGAGGGCTATGTCTAAAGAGGGCTATGCATAGCCCAGCCCTTATGCATAGCCCTATGCATAAGCCCTATGCATAAATAGGGCTATGTATAGCCTAGCCCTTATGCATAGCCCTAGCCTATTGACCTAACCCTAATCCCCAGCACCCAAGGGTGTAAAAACACAAAGACAAAAAGCACAAAGCACAAAGAAAGAGGGCTTACCGTATGAGAGACTATGCCCAAAACCTTGCTCACTTAAATAATCCTACAAAAAGAACCATAATAAATAAAAAAGTTAATCCTCGTTAACACATTAGTAAGCAATAAGAACAAGATAAAAAAGAGGTAAGTGCCCTAAACCCTACTCTTAATGCATAAGTGAATGGAAACACTAGTTTATGTTAAGCCTAAACCTATGCATAATGCATATAATGCTTTAATAGAAAGCTTTGATGGAGAGCTCTCCATCAAATCTCTCTATTAGAGCTTTATGCATTAGGCTAGGGTTAGGGAAAGAGAGAAAAGAGAGGGGAAGGGAGAAAAGGAGAGAGGGGAAGGGAGAGAAGCTCACCTAAACCCTATTTCCAAGCTTTCCATGAAAGCTTGGAAGAAGACATAAAACCATGAAAGAGGGAAGAAAGCAAGAAGAGCTTACCTTGGAGAGGGAGACTTGATTTATTGAAGACCCTTGAGGGATGAGTAGAGGTGGGAGAAAAACTCGCATTGTAAGCATAGCTTTGCATGTGCAGCAATAGGGAAGAAGGTAGGTATTAACACCCATCGGAGATGATTTAGGTGGGAGTCCCAGTTTCGCAGCAGGTCGCTGAGCTAAGTAGCAAAATTTCACTGCTAGCTTCGCTAGTGCAGGTGCTAGCAACGGAAGTAGCACTTCTTGCACGGGGCTGGGTCCCACACCAGAGCCTCGCCCACGGATATCCGGACAAGAGACTAATCCATCAGTTCATTCAAAACCGAACCCAAAAAAACTTCCCTTGCCCGAAAAGCACAGGCGATTCCTTCAGGATAACTTTTCTCTAATGTAGTCAAAAGCCTTATCTAACAGAACTGATCTGACCGAACCTGTAAGTCCCCTAGTCAGATCAGGGAAAAGGTTGCACTTGGATCATAGATACCAACGCTTTTTTCCTCATTGAGAGGCACAGCCATTGATTCTTTTTCATAGAACAATTTTTATCCGGGATTTACTTCATCTATCGTACCATAACAGAATTGAGTCTCAAATTAGGGATCCATCCCATCCAATCCCATCCAAATTAGGGATCCATCCCATCCAATCCATGGGTTAGCTAACCGCCCAGCCACTGTAGTGATGGGATCCAATTAAGAATTTGGTTAGGTTTTGTTCCGGGTACCAGGGAAAAGAGTTCCCAGGCCCTCTAGCCGGATATTCATGCAAACTTAAAACTAGTCACTCCACTTACACACCCAATATGAAATTGCCTTTGTCTCAGCATCATCTATCTTTAAAAACAATCATTTAATGAAACCATTGTCTCACTGATCATAATCCTCAAAAGCCCGTGGATGTCAAGGACGAGAGGCTAGCCCAGGCGGCCCCTCCCAAACCGGCGGGCCCCAAAGATTCCCCTCGCATGAAAGGCATGGGCGATTCCGCCAATTGGGAAAAATCTTCTAACGGGGAAATTACTTTAATGAGTCAAGTCTTAACTTGAAAAATTAATATGACCAAACCTGAAGTCACATGATCAGATCAAGAAGAGACTTGCACTTGGTCCATGCAATCACCGCTTTTTTCCTCATTTACCAAGGCACAGCCAATGATCCCCTCCCATAGAACAAGGTCTTCTCAGGATTTAAAACTAAATAACATAACTAATCGTATCTAGTTGTTTCTTAGGAATCCTCCGATCTAGCCTAACCCCATTCGGCCCATGGGTTAGCCAACCACCCGACCACTGAATTGGCAGGATTCCTTCATAAAGAATTGGTTGGGTTTTTGCCCGGGTACCGAGGAAAAGAGTTCCCAGGCCCCCTAGCCGGCGATTCATGCAAAAATCAAGGTAGGCATACCACGTACACACCCAATATGAACTTGTCATTTATAACAGATTTGACTGGCTTTAAAAACAATCCTTCAATAGAAATCATAATATTTCTGATCATCATTCTCCAAAATTCCGAGTCCATTGTATTACAAAAATGTATCCTCTGAAGACCAGCAGAGCTGGCCAACCAACGAGATCCAGTATCAAAATTTGATTCCCAAAAATCTTTCCTTTTTGTCCATTCGAAATCTTCCTCCACGTACACATGGGTGTCAAAGCAACCGCGAGCCCGTGCATCGCCTGGTCAGAACCCTCTAGGATCCTCCTTAGGTGTCCTAGCACTCCACTCAGGGACCACTTCGTTGATCCTCGCCCATCGTACCGCAAGCCCACCATTTTAACTGTACCGAGGTTGGTCAAGACCTCGACAGGCTTTGCCGTGACCACCGTACCTTGACGACTCCTCGCCAGCTGTTCCAACGAACCTCCTCTTAGAAAAACATAAGCCAAATACTTCCTCTAGCATTTTGGTGTAAAACAGTCCTTTGAATGAAAAAAAACAGAGGTTCCAATGTAAGTAAAATTGCAGTTTGAGATCAGTTTCGAAAACCCTTTTTCCATAATTCCCAGTTTCAATAATGAGGATCCTTGATCTCTCATGAGGGTAATCTACCCATCATTTTGTCAACTAGATTCTTGGTGAGTTTGGTCAAGGAAAAGCTAGATTAGTTTCGGTAGTCTATTCTTTGGATTTAGTAACTGGAATTGGTCACGAAGTTTTTGTTTGATTCAAATTGAGAGAAGGACAATTAGGTTTACTGTCCGTCCCTCACGTAGTCTAACCAAATTCATTCGGTTTAGTTCTTCAAGGATTCCCTTCAGATAAACATCTAGTTTTGGGTAAATATACATTTAGTGATTTTACCAATTAAAATATCCAAAGATATTCTTTATGCCACATAATTTCTCAGCCTTAATTCATTAGGTAGAATTATGGTGGAAATTCGTCTTTTGACACTAAAATTTAATTCAAATCCATCTTTTCTTAAATATCATAAAAATTCTTCTTTTAACTAAAACATCAATACCTGTTTTTTTTAATAAACTTGAAATCCTCCTTTTTCTCATTTCAATGAGTGCAATTGGGAATTCCTCTTTTACCATAAATTAAACCTACTTAAAATTTTTCTTAAAAATTACATAAAATATCCATTAATTCCATTAAGCGAAGAATTCCACTTTTCTCATTTAAACATTTGAATTCCAATATGGTTGGAATTCCTCTTTCATCATTTAATCTTATCTATATAAAAAGATAAATTTAACTAATTTTTTTCCTAAAAATTTAAATAAAAATCTTCATTAATTCCATTACACTAGGAATAACACTTTCCTCATTTAAATATTTGGATTCCATTATAGTGGGAATTCCTCTTTCATCATTTAAAATTTATCTATGCAAAAAGATATATTTAACTAAATTTTCTCATAAAAATTTAAATAAAAATCTTCATTAATTCCTTTACACTAGGAATTACACTTTCCTCATTTAAATATTTGGATTCCAATATAGTGGGAATTCCTGTTTCATCATTTAAATTTTATCTATGTAAAAAGATAAATTTAACTAAAATCCTTCTTTAATTTTTAAATAAAATATACATAATTTTAGCGTCACAATTTTTCTCTTACTTCATTTGAATACATGGATTTCCATTGTCATGAGAATTACTCTTTTAACAAAAAAATGGATTACTAGAAATTCCTCTTTTTCATAATTAACTATTTATGCATAAACATAAAAATCAATTTTCCATGATCATAATGAGAATCATTCAATTAATCTAGGATGATTAATCCTAGAATATGGTAAGAAGTCCTCTTTTCATAATATAAATGAAAATGATTTATGTGTTAATTTTATAGAAATTTTGCCATAGCTCCGCTGCTGCTATTACTGATAATTCTCAATAAATTTGAAAGAATAAAGTTTAGTATTATTCATGTGATTAGAAAAACCACTAATTGGATCATTATCCAATTATGGATTGATTCTTAATTTTACCATAAGTTAAATAGCATAAAAGTATAAAAAGCCATTATTTTGGCCTCCAATTAGACAAGCATAGAAATTACTTTTAAATTAGAGAAATGCTCCATGAGAAGCTTCATTCGAATTGAGAATAGGTCATAGGAATGACCATTCTTTTGGGGGAGAGAGAGAAATGCTTAAAAACCATTATAAATTAAGCATAAATAGAAATTTATGTGTTTCTTCATTACAATACATTAAAGAACTTCAATAGTACTCAAAAGCCATTCAAATTAATGCTTCTCAAGCTTGAGAGGGGTTGAGAAGAGAAACATTTGGAGTTTTAAGAAAAAGAAGATAATAATCCATACTTTACCTCCTAAATTACTTGATTCTTTGATCACAGTAGAGGCCCCCAACCAATCAATTTGTTTGGTATGTTGTTGGAGTCTCCAAGGAAGATTGAAGAGAGAGAGAGAGAAGCTCCAATCTCTTCAATTTGTAGAGGGTTTTTAGAGGATAATAGAAAATAAGCTTAACTTAGAGTAATACCAGCATAGTTTAGTTCAAAGATGAGAATACAAAGGAATGAGGATCTATTTATAGGTGAGGGAGGCCACTAATTGAGTCCAACTGAGTTCTAGAATTTTTCAGCTTCAGTTTGGCTGAATTTGGACAAGATTTGGACCAGTTTGGCTCTCTTTTTTATTTGGTTTGATTTAAGAGAGAGGAGAGATAAAAATATCCTATTATTTTAGAGTTTAAAACTCATCCACACATGTGAAATAGGCACCTCCTTGAAGGGCCCCCTTTTCCTTACCCATGTGTCAAAAATGAATGATTACTCTAAAATATCTCATTTTTTTATTAATACTTCATAATTTTTAACTAATAAACCTAGTACTTAGTCAACTCTTCATCTTATGTGGGCATTTACTCATTTTTGGGTATTTTCTTTTATTCTTTGGATTTATCTTATCCCAACACTTGGATTAATCTTATTGGTCCATAGGAACCTTAATTGGACCATAATTTAAAAAAATCAAAAATCTTGACCCTTAGGCTAAGGTCTTCTAAACCATTTTTAATTAATTCCAATTGCACCTTGGAAAATCTATTTTGATTTTCTCTTTCAGGGAAACATTTTTTTGATATCTGTAGAATTTATTTATCCAAAAATATCCCAATATTAATTTACCACTCTCTAGAAATTTTTATCTCACTAGGCCAAACAAGGAAAAATAATATTTTCTTGTATTCAAAAACATAGAATGATTACAAGGGATTGAAGTAGAGGCTTAATCAATATTCAGCCCGAGGAGGAATCTTACAAAGGGAGTTAAGGTGGGAGCACTTAGAGAAAGTACTAGTTATCCCTTTCTTTGACTGGACACTCAGCTATTTGATGAGGTCCAACATAGTGATAGCATTGCATAGCCATCCAACCTATAGAATTTTCCTTTCCTTTTTCCATTCTCACTTTCAAGAAGTGCATTCCTTCAGAACTGGGTAAGGGGTACATATGCTCACCCTCCATCACGTAGTGACTTAGGACTTGCATGGGTGGGTTGCTTGGCTTAGGGGATTCAAAGATGGTGTTGTGAATAGCTCCTCCTTACCTTCTTCAAAGATTTTGGTCAGGGTTAACTGCTCATGAACAGGGGTCACTCGAGGTAAGGGATGTTTTGGTGGGAGGACTAGGGGTGGCAAGAGTACTTCATGCACCCTGAGGATTCCTCTCCGGGCCACTTCATGGCCTGATTGAGGTGCATTGTGTTTTGCTTTGGCCGGCAAGGCCTCGAGTTAGGTGGTAAGGCCTGTAGGGTAGAGCGCTTGTGCTTCAGTAGCTCTTGGTGGTAGGAGTTTGAGGTTTTTGTGCTTGCCCCATCTTTGGTAGTAAGCGTAGTATAGAGTGTGTCTAGGTTGCAGATGTGGACATTCCCTACTAGTGTGGTTCTCTGGACAAATTGGGCACCACACTAGTTCTCTCTTGGGGTAAAGACGAGGTTGCCCAACTTGGTCACAACTTCTCCTACTCTCCATTGTTGGGTCATCTGCTACATTAATGCAGCTACTAGCCACTCCAACTGTTGTCTCCTAAATAGGACTCTTTTCCCTTTCCTTCCGATTTCGTGCTTGTGGTTTTGAAGGAAGCTTTAGACGTGCCCTCATGCAATTATCGAGAATGAGTTCCCTTGAAATTGTCTTCGAAATCCATGGCACGCTCTTTGGTAGGCAGTCTCTGGACATTGCTGAACTAGTTCTTGACCTAGGCTTGGTGCTGGCCTATGATCCTCGAATGAATCTATCGACATGGTAGTTGGCATGGCTTCCCAGACTGTTGGATCAATTCGGATTGGGTTATCTGGGCCGTATCACCCCACCTCAGGTTCTAGCGGAGGTGTGACAGTTCTCACTAAGTGACGATCCATACTCATTTCCTTGGGATGAGGTGCTTATGATCGTGTGTTTCCCAGGACAAATGTCTTGACATTCTATTATACATGCATAAAATCTTTTTAAACTTTGTAACATTGTCTCTTCCTCCTAGTGGGCGGTGCGAGATTGGAGACTCTTTATTAAAACTCCTCTCAAATGGTTTGGCCTAAGCACTTTCATTGAATAAGTTAAGGCCATTAAACATCTCAAATTTAACTTAAGCGCGTTTTATCCATTTAACTAGTTTTATTCAACAAAGTGATACAAGCTTACTTGACTTAATTGAAAAAACTCTGTTTAACCTAGTTGAGTATATGTAGGTGGCTTACTCAACTAGGTTAAACAGAGTTTTTTCAATTAAGTCAGGTAAGCTTGTATCACTTTGTTGAATAAAACTAGTTAAATGGATAAAACTCGCTCAAGTTGAATTTGAGATGTAAACTTATTGAATGAAAGTTCTTAGGTCAAACCATTCGAGAGGAGTTTTAATAAAGAGTCTCCAATCTTGCACGACCCACTAGGAGGAAGAGACAATGTTACAAAGTTTAAAGAGATTTTATGCATGTATAATAGAATGTCAAGACAAAATGTGAAAGGACTTAACATTTAAAGATATGTGTTATAGATCTACATAACCATGTCCCAATTGAGCTACATCTATACATAGATAACATATAGGGAAAAATCTTTGGTGGACGCACAACCAAGCTATAGTTATGCTACACTAGACCACCTTCAACCATGTAAGAGTTAGACGGGTGAAGCACTAGAGTATGAGGCCACTTCATCCCTAGAGGACCTTGTAGTAGTCAACATTGCACACACGCTCCACAGCATGCGTGGCATTATCCTACAAAGCTTGCAAATATATAACTTGCCTCACATGCTAGTCTAGCTTTGGACCCACACATGGTTGGCGTAAGGCATCTCTTAAACATGCCTATCTTGGAACCTTAATCATCTCACTAACCAAATCTTTGGAGTCTGATAACCAAATTAGAATTCATACACATATTCCATAGGTTAATTCCAACGAGGGGAGCACCGCCCACAGGTCACGTATAAAGAGCTTGAGGGGCCTGTCATATAATCCATCTTTGCGCTTGGGGCAATGACGCAGTTAGTGAGGGTTTCCCGAGACGCGTCAATTGCTGGTTGAAAACTATTTCCAAACCCCCTCCTCGGCCCCTGGGCCGTGGAGAATTTTTGGAAGGTGCACGCTCTGCGTGTGCCTCGCAAACAAACCCTAAAAAGGAAAGGCTAGTCGGCGGACATGCAGCTGGGGTCTCTCTCTCTCCCTCCAGCCAGCTGCTGGTCTCTCGCTCGCTGCTGTGACAGAGCGAAAACGGCCTGCTGCCGCTTATATGTCCTTTTAATAAGAGGACGGTCTTTTAGCAGAGACACGGTTTCTACCGTTGCGTGTTTGGATCCCTTGTGTGATGGACTGCTAAGATTTTGCCCCGCTGCATCATGGGCAAACAAACCCTAAAAAGGCTACTAGGCGGACGTGGGCACAATAGAAACAACTCTTACACACCATCTTGTCTTTGCCAAGCTTGCTCGCTCTCTCCACTATAGCCATACCTCATCATAAGATCAATCGTTTGTGATATTGCCAAACCGGCTACTCGCCCATAAGATCAGTCGTTTGTGATAGGCCGGGCATTAGTGGTGGGGAGCAGCCACTACGTTGTCTGTGTAGGTGCTATCACTTCCATGCATCCTGTTTGGCATCGATGTAGAGCCAGAGGACTAAGGGGGGGATCCACCTCATCTTGCTCCTGTGGGGGTTAGGGTGGGATTTCGCCCTTTTCTAGGGGGGGTGCGTGAAGGCAGGTTAGCAGGTTGGGGTTGTTGAGGTGGAGGAGTGTTGGAGGTAGAGGGGGTGGTGCCAAGCGAGGCATCGAAGACAGGATGTGGGCAAGTTGATGTAGAAGGGAGATCTTTAGGGAGCGATGATGGGCCCAATCCGAGATGGATGGAGGAAGTAGGTGGTAGTGGTGTAGGGGTGGCGAGGGAACATGAGGTGGTGTGGTATGGGGTGAGGGAAAGAGGGGAAGGGTGGTGGGTGAAGTGGTTGAAATGGGGAACCTGGTTCCAGATAGGATTTTGACAGGGAGATTGGGTGGTTCAAGGGAGTGTTGGTGGGCACTAGTGGGGGGTGGGTTGAGTGGCAATTAAGAGCTGGTGCCTGGGTGGGATGGGGGTGTGGGTTAGGAGAGGCGGTTGCTGGGGGTGAGGTGGGGGGGCACGCGAGTGGAATGGTACTCGCCCTCATTGTCATCGTCATTGTCTTCGCTGTCATCAATGGGGTCTCCTTCAGGGCAATTGTTTCCCGGCATTTGGAGAAGAAGAAGGCCTTAGCCATTGAGCCTCTTCGACAATGATGTCACATGGAAATGCGATGTGAGATTCATTGAACTAGAGGAGGGTGGTGGGGACGATGACTTCTAGTTGGCAGTAGACGTAGGTGTAGAGGATGCTTGAGTAGGAAGGGACGTTGACCAAGTCTGTGGCTTGAGCAGGAAGGGACGCTGTGACTGCTCACCCATAAAGCCCAGTATCGGTGGTGGCAGGTCAAATGTAGTCACCACGTTGTCTCTGCAGGTGCTATCACTTCCATGCATCCTGCTTGGTGTGGATGTAGAGCCGGAGGACATGAATGTCCATGCGGTTGTTGTAGCCTGGCGATGGAGCAAGATGGAGGTGGCATCGTCAGACTCACTGTGTGATCCAAAGGATCGTGCCAACTAAGGGGATTGAGGGCGGGATCTACCTCATCTTGCTAATGTGGTCTAGGGGGGTGGGTCAAGGCAGGTTGGCGGGTTGGGGTTGTTGAGGTGGAGGGGGTGGTGCCGAGCGAGGCATCGAAGATAGGACGTGGGCGTGCCGATGTAGAAGGGCGATGTTTAGGTAGCAACGATGGGCCCAATCCGAGATGGAGGGAGGAAGAGGGTGACGGTGGTGTTGGGGAAGGGGGTGGCGAGGGAACACGAGATGGTGTGGTATCGAGTGAGGGATAGGATGGCGGGTGAAGAGGTTGAAGTGGAGAAGCTGGTGCCTGATAGGATTTTGGCGTGGAGTGTGGGTGGTTGGAGGTAGTATTGGTGGGCACTAGTGGGGGGTGGGTTAGCTGGAGCTTGGGTGGGATGGGGGGTGTGGGTTAGGATGCTGTTGCTGGAGTCGAGGGTGGGGGCATGGTTGTCTCCACTAGTCGAGTGGTACTCACCCTTGTTGTCATCATCGTCATCGATGGGGTCTCCTTCAGGGGGCAGCTATTACCGAGAATTTGGAGAAGAAGAATAAGGCCTTAGCCTCTTGTGCCTCTTTGACAGTGATGTCATTGGGAAAGGCGATGTGGGATTCGTAGAATTGGAGGATGGCGGTGGCAGGGTGAAACCATGTATAGGTGGTACCACTTTTTTCACCTTTTGGTGGTACCACCAATAGCCCCTAAAAGGAGGGAAGTTCAGTGTTTCTCAAATTAGTAATATGGAAAATAGTGGACCATCATAATATTAATTGGGCCCCCCTCTTCAAAGCATGCAATGATTTGGCGCCCCCTTCTCTTAATATATTAAATAGTGGGCCATCATGAAAAGGAAACGGGCCACCCTCCTTTAAGCATGCATTGATTTGGCATGTCGTCGCGCGCGCCCCCCTTCTCCCTCTACTGCTCTTCTTCCTCTGCTCCGTTCCTGCATTCCCTCTTACCAAGCGAGCTTCCTGCCCATTCATCCCTCTGCTGCCTCGCATCACTCACGGTTTCACCGTTTCACAGCCGTGTGCGCAGAGAGTGATCCCACCCCCAAGAAGAACACCCCCCCTAGGAGGTGCAAGAGACCCTTTGCGGATGCTGACTCAGTCGTGTAGACCCCTTCACCGATGCCAGAGCAAGGTGCAGCTTCCCAGACAACATGCGGCCCCCAACAGGAAAGTCTGCTCGGAAAGGTATTGTGCTCCTCTTCCATGTCTGCTGCATGCACATATCCTTCTTACACATCTCCTCCATTGGCTTTTGTTTGCACATTTTTTCCCTGTCAATGCATGCTCCCCTTGAGAACTAACGTTTGCTTGTTCTCTTATTGACAGCGTCATCTGAGTACGTAAAGCTCTCCCGTTTTTGCCACTCAGCAGCTGAGTTGCATGCTGAGTACGGCTTGAGCATGGAGGGCAAGCTGCCCAAAGACCTTACTGTCGAGGATTTGCCACCTGAGGAGTGGCTGACTGTCTTCAAAGTTCCTGAAAAGAAGAAGACAAAGGTCTTCCTGCATATGGTGCAGGATCACCTATACGACGCTTGTCGTCTTTTGTATCAGAAAGTGTACCAGGCTGCCCCCTCTAATGGGGAACTAATGACAAAGTTTGCTAGGGGGTTTGTCTTTGAGAATTGTGCAGCTGCTAAAGCTCAACCTGAAAGTCACAAGATTGCATGGGATGTGGTGGGTGGTATGGTCTTGGAGAATGTGAAGGCTCAACGGGCGGGGAGGTTTGAATCGCAAAGTCAGGAAGTTCATGTCCGATTACGGTGTTTCTGTCTTATATGGACAAACAGAGCATGCTGTTGACTCCTACACCTTGACAGTGTCTAATCACCCTGCAAAACCGACTGAGGTTGCATCCCAGCCTCTATACATAGAATGGTTAGGTAGAATTGCTGAAGATCTTGATGGGCAGGCCCATATTGCTAAAGCGAAGGTTGGTTATGCTAAATTGGTCTTAGCAGAGAAGAGGGATTTGTGGCTACACAACGAAGGCACCTATTCGGCCTATGCCCCGATTATAGTAGAGATGGAGAGACTTAGAGCAGACATGGAGATATTAAAAGCATCTCCCCTAGAAAATGAAGCTCTCATTCTGAAGAAGGAAGCTGAGATAGGAGTGCTGGAGAGGGTGGTCTCAGTGGCTTCCGATGCTGTGACGTCTCTGCAGAGATGAAGGAGGAAGTGTCCACTATGCAGGTACTTTTGAAAACTCAAGCATTTTTCTGTCCTTTAAGTAGTGGTCCAAGCACTTGAAAGTGATATATGCACTTGCAAGTGATTTAAGCACTTGCAAGTGATTTAAGCACTTGAAAGTGCTCATACATTTACACCACTTGCAAGTGCTTGTTTCACTTGCAAGTGCTTAGAGGTCATCGAGTTCATAGACCACTCATAAGTATTGAGACCACTTGCAAGTGCTGTGACCACTTGCAAAGTGTTATACCACTGTAAGTGCCTACATCACTAGCAAGTGCATAGAAATCATGCAAGTTCTTAGAAGTTTAACAAGTGCTTAGACAGCTTGAAGGTGCTAAGACCACTTGCAAGTGGTCATACCATTTGCAAGTGGTCATACCACTTGCAAGTGCTAAGGCCACTTATAAGTGTTCATGCCTTTTGCAAGTGCTAAGACCACTTGCAAGTGGTCATACCACTTGCAAGTACTAAGGCCACTTATAAGTGTTCATGCCTTTTGCAAGTTCTAAGACCACTTGCAAGTGTTCATACCACTTGCAAGTGCCTAGGCCACTAGCGAAGTTCAAGATCACTTGCAAGTGTTCATACCGCTGTCAAGTGCTCATACCACTTGCAAGTGCATAGACCACTTGAAGGTGCTACTTGCAAGTGCTAAGGCCACTTATAAGTGTTCATGCCTTTTGCAAGTTCTAAGACCACTTGCAAGTGTTCATACCGTTTGCAAGTGCCTAGGCCACTAGCGAAGTTCAAGACCACTTGCAAGTGTTCATACCGCTTTCAAGTGCTCATACCACTTGCAAGTACTTAGACCACTTGAAGGTGCTAAGACCACTTGCAAGTGGTCATACCACTTGCAAGTGCTAAGACTGCTGACAGTCGGTTGTATTCGCAAGTACTACCACCTCTCAACGTGGTCCTTGTTTACACATCTCCTCCATTGGTCTTTCATGCACGCATGGCAAAAGCAGGACAATGGTTTGCACTGTAGCCCGTGCATATCTAATTGACTGTAGCCGTTGACACAGTGGAAGGATCGCGACCCTTTGATCCGCATGCAATCCCACTCTCTATCTCTGTCTACATCACCGAGCTTGACCTCCCAGAATCTACGATCGACTTTCTTCCCTATCAATGGACATTCTTTCCTGAGGGTTGCGTTGAGGAATGCCACCACACTTGAAGCGTTATGTAACACCCATCCGTCAGATTTCAGCTGCTCCTATGTGAGAGCTCTTTTGAGCACTGCACCAACCCCATCGTGCTCGTCCTTCCCATGGCCGGATGCGAAGAAACTGTGCATCATCTCAATACCTGTCATATTGAAGTATCGGGCTACAAAATAGAAAGGGCACCTTGCTTTGAATTGTGAAGTAGCGCCATCAGACCACACCCAGTGTCGCTTGGCACTACATCCTTGAGCTTTCAGCCACTCATTGTGCAAAATAAAGCAATGCTGCACAAACAAAGTGTCGTGGATTTTGTCATCAGAGATGTAGAAGTGGGTTGTCTTCCGAATGGTACCAAGCACATCACGCAGGTACGAAATGTGGACCAAGATTGTCACCTGAGTTGAATACCAATGCATTGACTGAATTTCATTCTGCACCTTGAAGGAGTAATTCTCTGCAAAATCCACTACCGACACCACTACATCATCTGGAAATTTATCCAAACACTCTTTGAATTGAAGGAGCAATTCTCTGCAAAATCCACTACCGACACCACTACATCATCTAGAAATTTATCCAAACACTCTTTGAATTGTTCAGCTTGCCATCTGTACTTATAATTGTGTTTGATGAAGTTTCCCAATTTGCTTTGAAGCAAGGAAGTGAAAGTCCTCGGGCTGACTTGGTGAACAACAAGATCTTTCCGAGTTTTTGCTTGACCGTTCTCATCCACTTCCTGTGTAGGAACGTCATCAAAAAGCTTGACAGTCATCATAGAGATGTCATCGCTTTTTTCATGTGGACACAAGGAGATCTGTTTAATGCCACAATGTTTGCATGTACCCAAAAGACATTGTCTACGGTGATAAGCACAATCAATGGGTTTTGGGCACAATACAGACTCCCACAGGTCTGTTAAGCTTGGAAATGTGGCATTGGAGGCCGCGCACTGCGCTGTTCCATCATGAGAACTGCAAACAAGGCACCTACAACAACTGCATGGCCGGCCATGTAGCCCATATCTTCCTTGGAGCATCTGATTTAAGAGCTTCCTTGAAGTAGACAAGATGCACATGGTATTCACAGCAACAAGTGTTGCGGTCCTTCAACTTGCGTACGAAGTATGGCTTTAGACCCTCAAAACATCTGAGGGACTTATGTTAGGATGAGCCACTTGGAACTGCATATAGAAGTCCCTCTGTGATGACAAAGAAGACAAATTTAGACACACTATCAAGCATTATAAATCATTCTGAAGCAACCTATAACATTGGTAAGCATTATGACACACTTTCAATCAGTGTAAAGCTATGACACTCATTGGGTAAAGCTATGACACTCATTGGGTAAAGCTCTTAGAAGCACTTAGTAGCACTTTCTGCACCTGGCAGCACTAGTAAATCGTTGTAAAGCACTATAAAGCACTCTTAGGCACCTGCAAGCACTTAGAAACCTGAGGATCCATTTAGATGAACTTGGAATAACATAACAACTCATTATTTGAATGGGGTGTCTTCACCTCACATAATGTATGACAAATGTTAGAGAAAATGAGTCTCTCAACTGTCTTTGACGTGTGCTGTAACATTGAGAATGTTGGATGACGGAGGAGCTGTTGTAAAATCTTTGTTTGAAGGCCCTCGAAAAGCCCGTTTGTTTGTTTGCGCCAGCACTGAGAAATTGCTCTGCAGATTTTCTTTGCCTCTCGCTCATCAATGTCACCATCCTTGCGCGTACGTGCCATCCTCTTCTCAATGCTTCTTTGTTCCCTCTTCTTTGCAACCCAGTAGTTTCGAAGACTTGGCAGAAGTTCTCTCGGGATGTGTTGTGTGATAGACAATGGTACAGAGCCTGTATTGCCATTCTGTACACTATGAGACTCCATGTGGAGCCAGTTATGAGGGAGCTAGGAGGCTGAGGTTATTGCA
The DNA here is from genome assembly GCF_041138505.1 of Cibotium barometz. Taxonomy (NCBI): domain Eukaryota; kingdom Viridiplantae; phylum Streptophyta; class Polypodiopsida; order Cyatheales; family Cibotiaceae; genus Cibotium; species Cibotium barometz. The sequence goes on along the minus strand of NC_141074.1, from coordinate 39,129,663 downwards.
AAGAAGACCATTAAAGCAGTTATGAGGGAGCTAGGAGGCTAAGGTTATTGCAAAGAAGACCATTAAAGCACAACTGTAGTCTTCATGGAGAGAGAGAGAGAGGGAGAGAGGGAGATAGTACAGTTGAATACAGCTTGCGCTCAAGCGGGAAGAGAGGCCCTTTTGTGTAGGCGGGAAGCAAAGGCTATGCTATGGCAGAGAGAGAGAGAGAGGCGGAGAGTGAGAGAGAGAGAGTGATTGCAGGACGAGTGTAGACTGAGTGGAGGAGAGAGAATATTCAGAAGCGTTTAATGGGCACGCCATTCCCTTCATGAATGCTCAGTTGCATTTTCAATCCCACCTCTATTTCAAATTTAAGCCTCTTTCTCCTCCCAAAGGGGTGGCTAAAAGGAGTGTCCAAGACACTCCTTTTTGGTACCACCTATACATGCTTTCACCCGGCAGCAATGACTTCCATTTGGCGGTAGATACAGGTGTAGATAACGAAGAGGCCATATGGAGATTAAGGGAGGGAGGGCGTGTGGAGAGCTCTGTAAGAATTGTAGATTGTTGTCCAGCTGGGTAGATCTAGGTAGGCGAGGGCACTAAGGGATTTAGAAGAGGCATAGGGGTACAAACAAAGCTTTGCCAGTGGTTGGGGGGGACTATAAAATTGATGGAGGGGTTGGTGTTTGTTGCTTGTCCATATGCAAGGAGGGTGTCCCAGTTAATGGTGAGTGTAAGACCCCTGCCCTCTCTGCACATCGATCTCCGGAGTGCTAGCAGCAGGCGGAAGTAGCAACCTCTTACGCAGGGCAGAGCTTCCCACTCGGGGCCTCGTCCATGAATGTCCGGGCAAGGGACTAGTCTGGCGTAAGACAGCTGGTGTAAGACAGTCCTTTATAAAAAGCAGAGTTTCTATGCAAGTAAGATTTTCCCATTGAGTTTGATTTCCTCTCACAAAAAACCATTTCACGAGAAAACATCTCTAGTGTTGGTTTCACAAGACCCTTTTTTCAAACCCAGTCTTTCTCAATGAAAATCACGAATCTCATATCTCGGTGATCCATCCATCAATTACAAACAATTTTCTAACTTATTTCTAGACGATTTTGGGTCTTAGGGAAAATTCTCTAAATCAGACAGTTATTCCTTCTTCGTACTGAAGAAATGGGAATGGTCACAAGTCTTGGTTTAATTTTTTATTCAAGAGATGGGCAAGCATCTTACTAACCCACCTTTCTCACGAGGTCATGGTCAACACATAATTTCTTGAATTTATTCCTAGATTTATTTCCTAAAGATATTTCTCTATTTATCTCATACAATAACTGTGATTTCTAGTCATAAGGATAAACATCCAATAATATGAAAATTTATTCTTCCTTGGACATATTAGAACTATAAATAACTCTACTGGTGGTGAATAATGAAATTTAACAAGGATATTTCTTTTTCTAAATAATCCTTTAATAAATATGCATACATCATTTTTTTTAAATTATTCACCTAGAAATATTCTCTTCTCCATTTGAGCCTAGGCATCAACATGCCATAATTATCTACATAGAAGTATAATGAAACTTTCTCTTTTTGATACCAAAATTAATTATGCATATTCCTATTTCAAGATACGATGAAAATTCCTTTTTTTAACAAATAAAAATATCCATGTATATACATACCATGAATATACCTATTTAAAATATAACAAAAAATCATCTTTTAATATTTAAAATGTTTATGCATATAATATCATGAGAATTCCTCTTTTTGACATCTAGAAATTTATGCATGCATATACTATGAATGTATATTCAAAAATGTAACAAAAATCCTTCTTTTAGCATTAAAATGTTTATGCATAGAATATGATGAAAATTCCTCTTTTTGCATTATCAAATTTATGCATAAACATAAAAATATGGTGATACTTTCTCTTTTAATATAAAATTTCTTTATGCATAAACCTAAGCATAATTGCATCTAAGCATCTTGCTTATTAAAAAAAAAACCCAAATATAACTTCCTTATAAAAATAATTATAAGAATGTTAGCATAAGCTCTCTTTCATCTTAAAATGAATAAATATAAAATTTATTAACATAAAAACAAGCTTAAATGAATTAACCTCATTTTTAAGTAGATTAAAAATCATAAAAATGTTTAATCTCCATCTCTAGCTTGTTAGGCCTAGAGTTTTGGGTAAGAAAATGAGATTAGAATTAAAGCTTATCCTTCCAAGAAGGATTTAACCATAAAGTGAGTATTCTTTCAAAAAGAGAGATTACAAATAAAAAACAATACATTTAAGCATAAGAGATTAACATTAATTCTACAAAATAACATTTAAGCATAAGAGATTAACATTAATTCTACAAAACAACATAAATCAATAAGGGCATAGTTTTAAAAAGAAACCATGAAATAGAATGCTTCCCAAGTATGTAGAGAGGTTGGGAAGAAGATTGCCATCCAAGAAGAGAGTAAAACACCATTGTTTTGGGCTTACCCTTGGTTTTTAGCTTGATTCTTTAGGGAGATGTGTAGCACTCAAAGAAGAAGCTTGGCCACCAAGAAGAAGAGAGTAATCTCCACCAAAAGAAGAAGACGATTAGTGAAGCTCCAAAGCTTCACAATGGAGAGGCAAGGTAGAGGGATAATAGAATTACACTAAAATAAAAATTACACTAGCATGTAAATACACTAAGATGAAAATACAAAGGAATGGGGTTCTATTTATAGGTGAGGGAGGCCACCAACCAAGTCCAACTGGGATCTAGAGGCTTCTAGCTTTAGTTTGATCCAATTTGGAAGACAAGTTTTGGACTAGTTAGGTCCACTTTTCTGATCTAGTTTGAAAGAGGAGAGAGGAGAGATAAAATATCACTTTTTTATGAATTAAAAATTGGGGGAAATGATGAGATTCTAGGCGCCTCCTTTATGAGCTCCACTCACCCTCCTGAGGTGTCAAAATTCCCATTTTCATACTAATAAATCCCAATACTAGTCAACTCTTCATCTTATGTGAGAATTTACTCATTTTTTGTGGATTTTCTTTTATTCTTGCATTTTTCTTATTCAAACACTTGGATTAACCCCATTGGCCCTTTAGAACACTCTTTGGACTTTAATCCATAATTTTCTAAAAATGGGTACCCTTAGGCTAAGGTGTCCAATACACATATTCAATTGATTTCTAATGCATATTGAAAAACTCTTTTTAAACTTCAGTTTCAGGGGAATTCATCTTAAATTTAAAGGTTAACTTTATATCCAAAAATATCTCAAAACTGTATTATCTCTCTCTAGAATATTTTATCTCTCCAGGTCAAAAACAAAGGAAAATAATGTTTTCTTGTATTCTGAAATGGGGGATGATTACAGGGGACTGAAAGGAGAACTTATACATCTTTAGGGGCTGAGGAGGAATCTTACATCCTCTCCCACTTGAAAAATGCGAGATGTCCTCATCTCGCAAAGTGGGGGTAGTCCTTTATCAGTTGATCTTTTTTTTCCCAAGTGGCGTTCTCTAAAGGATAGAACTTCCACTTGACCAAAAACTCTCTAAGGACTTTATTCCTGAGAGCCTTCTCCCAAACATCTAGGATTTCTTCGGGTTGTTGGAGTTTCATCTGGCCTTGAGTCGAAAAAGTCAATTTCTCATCATCTAGCACATGACTCAAGCTGGGTACATACTTTTCAAGCAAACTGACATGGAACACATTATGTACCGGTAGAAGAAGTTCATAGGCTAGATCTCCTATTTTCTTTGTAATGGTGTATGGTCCACCGTATCTAGGAGACAGCTTTTGTACTTCCCTAGAGATAAAGAACTTCTCTTGGGTCGTACACGAATGAAGACCATATCTCATTCTTCAAACACTCTCTCCGTTCTCTTCTTATCAACATACTGATTTTGTCTATCCTGGGTAGCCTTAATATCTTTGTGGATTGCCTGCATTTGCTGCTCCATATCATCAAGCATCTGTCTGGACATCTCGACCCTGATCAATGGGTCGGACCAAGTTAATGGTGTGAGGTAATCTTGCCCATATCGAGCTTTGAAAGGGCTCATCTCGATACTTTGGTGATAAGAGGCATTATAAGCAAACTCAACTAGATGTAAGTAGCTTAACCACTTCTTGGGTTCTCTACCACATCATGACCAAAGAATATATAAATCTATTACTTGGTTCACTCTTTCTATCTGTCCATCTGTCTCGAGATGATAAGCAGTACTGAGATCTAAGGAAGTTTTCGCTGCTTCAAAGAATGCAGTCCAGAACCTTGATGTGAACTTAGGATCTCTATCGCTTACTATCCTTCTAGGTAAGCTATGCAACTTGAAAATCTCCTTGAGGAAGACTCTGGCAACATCCACTGCAGTGTAGGTTCCTTTTTTTGGAATCACATGGGCAACCCTGGCAGCCTGTTATGTTCCCATCTAGATTAAACTGAATATGGTCTGTCTCGTGGTGTGTGAAAAGAATCTTTCCACTGGCCAATTCTACTTGCACAGGTTTTCCTATTTAGCACAAAATTCATCTTCGATTCTTGAGTTTTCAACAAAGCTCTGATAAGAGCTTTGAGACCCCTACCCTCTCTGCACATCGATCTTCAGAGTGCTAGCAGCGGAAGTAGCAAACTCTTGCACAGGGCAGAGCTTCCCACTCAAGGCCTCGCCCACAAATGTCCGGGGAAGGGACTTCCGAAATTGAGATCGAAAAAACTTTCCTCGCCCAGAAAGCACGGGCGATTCCTCTAGTAGGAAAATCTTCTAACGAGAATTTATCTAGCGGGGTCAAGAGCCTTAACTATCCTTTGTAATCCAACCAAACCCACAGGTCACATGGCCAAATCAAGGAAGGGACTTGCAATTGGTTCATAGAGATCATCGCTTTTTTCCCCTCAAGTGAGGCACAGCCATTGATTCTTTCCCATAGAACAAGAATTACCCTCTGACTTACTTCAACTATCATAACTTGAACATAAATGAACTTTATTGTAGGAATCCACTGATCCAGCCGCCGCCTAACCCCCAATCGGTCCATGGGTTAGCCAACCGCCCACCAACCATTGTATTGGTGGGATCCCTCTTTATAAAAATTAGATGTGTTTTGTCCCGGGTACCAGGGAAAAGAGTTCCCAGGCCCCCTAGCCATCACTCATGCAAAAATATAAAATAGACACACCACTTACGCACCCAATATGAAATTTGCCTTTTTCTCATATTCAACTATTTTAAAGACAGAACTACAATAAAACCTCAGTGTTCCCATCATAATCCTTAGTATTATAGGTCCATTATTTTACAATCAAGTATTATCCGAACTCTCTGTTGAAGACTAGTTAGTCAACCAATGAGATCGAATTTCATAGTTCCCAGTTCACTTAAATAGATTTCTTACCAATCCATGAAGATCTCCCTCGACATACGCATAATCACCTAAGTAATCTTGTGAGGGCTTGTTGCTGATCCTACTCTTGATTTTGAAGCGGTGGCCAACCACATGAGGCATTCATAAGTCTCATTCATCAAAATGTCATCAAGCTTCCTCGTCATCTTCAAGTTCACAAAGCGTTTAAAGTGTGCTTATGAGCACTAATAGTATTGATTAACACTAATGAGGCTTCTAATCTAGCAAAGGGGAGTTATTCCAGTGTTTTTAAACACTAAGAGTGTTCTTAAGCACTAATGGTGAATCTAATCACCAATATAAGTGTCATTAGATGCTAAAAATGTGCTTTTAAACACATTTTTAGACATCTAATCACCAATATAAGTATCATTAGACACTAAAAATGTGCTCTTAAACACTAATCATGTTTTTAAACACTAATGGTGATCTTAATCACCAAACAAAGTGCTCCTTAACACTAATGAAGTTAATCTCCATCAAAATTACTGGTTGGGCACAAGCCCTAAGTGCTAAACCATAAAATTTACCATCTTAATCTCCTATTTATGCAACATCCTTGGCTTGATTAAGGGTTGTCGCACTCTCATAAGCCTTTCTCTTTCTAATTAAGCGTAAATATCATAAATTTCTAGTTTTTTCTTCTTCATAAATCAGCCCATTACTCTCTAATAACCTCCTTCAATACCAATGTCAAAGGAAAACACCCAAATCAAGAAGTTCTCGAGAGAGGGCTTCCACACTTAGCAAGTCCTTGTCAAGTACAAGATGATGTCCAAAGGTTTTTGGCCATTCATCTCCGGCACTAAGGCTATTGATCGAACTAAGGCTGAAGATATTGAAGATGATGAGAGGGCACAAGCCATTATCATGCTTCATCTTGATGAGGCTCTCATTCACCATGTGGACCAGCTTTCGACTCCAAAGGAGAAATGGGATGAGCTTGATAAGCTCTATGGAGCTCGTGGTGGTAAGAATTCCAAGATCTCACTCAAAATTGAATTTTTCAGCTTGGAACTCAAAGAGGGAGATGGCATTGGAGCCTTCATCTCTCACTTGAAGGGCCTTATGGCTCAACTTGCATCAGTGAATGCGAGAATGGATGAAGATGATGCAGTGGCTGTTTTGCTAAAAGCAGTCAAGAAGGTGTACCCCACCTTAGTCACCACTCTGAAGAACATACCTAATCCCACCCTCGAAGGAATCATTCAATCTTGTCTTGATGAAGAAAAGAGGCCAAAGGGAGGAGCTGAATCTTCAAATGCAACCACTTCATCGAATATGAAACAAGCTTTGTCACATCAAGTGGTCAAAGTAAGATGTGCCCATTGCAAAAAGGTGGGTCATTTGGCAAATAATTGTTGGATCAAATATCCCAACAAAATGAAATGTAACAAGTGTAAACAAATGGGACATATCACTTCTAAATGTCCTAACAAAGAGTCAGAGGCTAACTTTGTATCAATCTCTAACTCCTCTGAGCACCTATTTTAAAATGTAACAACACCTATATTCCTAAACCTTGTACGCCTAATGTTATAAAGGCAACCTATGTCCAATACCACCTATTCCAATTCTTTCATAGTTGGTATTGAGGGAGGGTATTAAAAGACTAAGGTCATGTAAAAGGGTGGGAGAAAGGTGTGTGTGTGAAGGGACTTAAGGTCCACTAGCTCACCTATTTAAAGGTGGAGCTATAAGGCTTTTATGTATTGAGCAAGAAGCCTAGTTGTATTTGAGCAACTTAACACTAGTTTGGTACCAAAAAAGGACACTTAAGTGTCCTTTTTTGGACGATGCAAATAAAATGCTACTTGCACTAGGAAAGACATATTCAAAATCCCTCTTGAGGAGTTTGAATATGTGACCTAGTGTGTCTTTAAAAAATGTAACCTTGCAATTTGGATGCTGGCACGATAAGGAATTACACCCATAAATAGGACTTGCATGAGACTGCAACTTAGGTTTGAGAAAACCGCCTTATAAGCTTAGAGAAAAAAATCACGAAGCCCCGTGAAAAATTCCAAGTAATTATTTCATATTTGTGTCAAAGATTTTACCAAGTTTCACATGAAATAAAATTCAATTGAGAGTGTCTAAAATAGTAGGAAGTTGTGTGTGTTTGATACACCACTTTTTAGCATCCATTTGTATCCAAACCAATACATGGTTTTAATGTGTTTGCAAGTTTTTTAAGGTGATACAATCTTAATCTATCCATTGAGATCTTAAAGTTATATGTAAAAGCCCCTTAGTAAGCTACAAATATTAATTGTTTCAAAATGTCAAAACTGCACACAACAAAAATTCTGGATTTAGATTCTTGAGTCATACGCATTACATTCCTTAGTAAACTTGCAACATTTTGTTTATATAGAATAATTTCGCTAAGGTACATTGTACAAACATAATTTGGGCACCTAAAACCTTTGTTTCATGGTTGTTGAGAGAGAATTTAGAAATTTTGAAAAATGTAGCACGATTGAAAAACTAAGGTAGCAAGATTTACTTGAGCTTGGGACCCCAAAAAATCTGTATTAACTTGGTTTTGAACTATATAATCATTTCTGATTACCAATTTGCACTAACATAACCCTAGTTTTATGGAAGTACCTTTGGAAGGCCAAAATTTTCCTCTTTTTCAGCATCTTGGTAATTATGAGATTTTTGTTATAGTTCACAAGTAGCTTAGGAACTAGGACCTAAAGGAGATTGTGTTGTTTTGAAACCCCAAGTTCTACCAATTGACTTTTACAAACATGAAAAACATGATTTATTCAAGAAGTTATAGGCATTTTATGGGATTTTTGACAAAACAACTTCAAATTTCAATGAAAATTTCAAGTGAGTTTTTTTTGTCAAATTTCTAATATAGCTTGTGATTTGACATCATGAAAAATCCCCTTTATTTTTTGACTTTTAACCGACCTATGGTTGAAACAAGGTGTAGAAATGTTGTTTCTAGGTTCCCCAAAAAATTCCAAAGTTTTGGTGAGAAACAAGACACTAAAGTGTCCTCAAGACACTTTAGTGTCCAATTACAGAACTAGTGTTAATAAGCAAGATATTTTCTTGTATTTTGTGAGTCCCTCTCCTCCACATACTTGATCTATCATGAGCACCACGAATTCTAACACATACATGGCTTGGGAGGGACCTTACAGTCCGACTGATGGTGGCAGAAAGGGTTAAGGAGGAAGATGCGCTGTCTACATCATATGATGGCCTGACTGAAGTCAAGGAAGTTGATATTGCAAAACCAAGGGAGGAAGCCAGACCTGTATATATTGCTATAAGGACTTGACTTCCGCTGAAGAAAATGAGCTCGTTACCCTCCTTAAGGAATTTAAGAATTGTTTCACTTGGAATTATGTGTAGATAAAGGGTGTACCACCTGAGGTGGTGCAACATACGATCCCAATCATGGAAGGATGAAGACCAACCAGGCAAAAACCATACCAGATGAATCCTAAGTATGCGGCAATTGTAAAGGAGGAAATAGATAAACTCATTAACTGTGGATCTCATCTATGAGATAGAACATACAGATTGTCACCAATCATAATAGTGCCAAAAAAGAATGGAAAACTTAGGGTATGTGTTGATCTTAAAAAGGCCAACATAGCTACTAGGAAATACCATTATCCACCATTGCCCTATACGGAACATGTTTTAGAAAGAATGGCTGGTGAAGAAGCTTACAGCTTCTTGGATGGATTTTCATGCTATAATCAGGTGTCAATAGCACCAGAGGACCAGCATAAGACAACTTTAAACACAATGTGGAGGACGTTTGCATATAGAGTCATGCCCTTCGATCTCACTAATTCCCCAGCAACATTCCAATGCATAGCCTTCAAAGACTACTTGCAGAAGTGGTTGGAGGTATTCATTGATGATCTATGTGCACACTCTCGATGGGCAGACAATCTGGCTTGCTTAAGGAAGGTGTTTGAGCGATGTTCCCTTACTCTTCTCTCAGCATCTTCCTCTTCTAAGCCTATGGCAGCTCCAGGGCCAGAGCCATTGGCTACTGTCCTTAACTGCATGCAAGTTAAGCTACCAACCTTCAAAGGTACCATCACTAAAGATGTGGAAGACCATGTGCGGCGGTTCCTCACTATGTGTAGCTCAAGAGGTCTCAACTGAGATGATGCACACTTGGTCTTGTTCCCAACAATGCTAGAAGAAAGTGCCGATCGGTGGTACAGTCGATTTCTCATCAACCACTTCCCGGATTGGGCCACCCTCAGGCTACTTTTCTTGGTTACCTTTTGGCCAGGGAACTACTTCGACCTCATCACTCAAGAGCTCAACCAACTCTCCATGAATGCAGGGGAGTCAGTGGCCCAACTTGTCACAAGAGCTAAAGCTTTGGTCGCTCGGCTACCCAAGATCCTGGAAACTACATGCTACAATAGTGGGTGCTTCGAGCACTCCCTACTCAAACGGCGATGAAGATGAGAGACTTTTCCACCCCAAGGCACCCTGCAAGACTTCCAAGACAGAGCTACACAATTGGAGAATGCTCGCCTCATGGCAAAGCATAGTACCTCTTGGTCCCCACTTATCCTCAGCATGTCTTTGGCTCCTCCAATCGTTCCTCTAGCCCCGACGATAGCGTCTAGATCTGCTTCCATGGAAGAGCTAGCCAAGCTCAAGAAGGAGCTTGAAGATTTCAAAAGGTCACAACAAGAAGACGCGGCTATGGCAGTGCTTAGGAAGGAGATCGAGTAGCTCAAGGTCAAAGATCCCAAGACGAGTCCATGGTGCCCGGTATGTAGCTTGCAAGGCCATCTTCCAAATGATTGTCCATCCAAGAAATATTTCTCATTTTGCTCAAAGGCGGGCCATGAGGACAAGGAGTGTTACTACCTCAAGGGACTTTGCCTTATGTAACAATAACTTAAGCAAGGTGCCTCCCCGCTTAATCCCTTTGCCGAAGACTACATGCTGACCCCAACCAATAGTGGTTCAACTTCTTCCCAGGCTCCTAACCACCAACAAACCCAACACCCTTCTTGAACCCTCAATCAACCCCCCAATCCCAAGCTTATATTAACCCTGCCCCGCTGGTCCCTCCTACTTAGCTACCCCACATACCCTTCCCTCCCCCATGGCTACTTTTGTACAAACCCGTCCACCGACCCAAACCAATTCATCTTAGTAGTAGGGAGCTCAAGTAGCCATGGTAGCATACACCAATACCCCTCCTTCCTCCAGAGCAACCCTAACATACAACCCCCTACCTATGAAAATTCCATATCAAGCAAGCACTCTCCCAACCTATCAGCAGTACCTCCCATCGGTCCCACAAACACCTCAAGTCTATCAAAACCCACCTCCAGTGGTCTATGCGGCCAGTACCTCCAACCGCTAACAACACGTATGGCTAACCAAAGGTTCCCCAATCACCATCCTCCCAACAACCCCACCCGACCTCTTATATGCTACCATTGTGGGGGGAGCGGCCACATGCAAGCTCAATGCACTATACTAGAGGGCTCGCCCCCATGCCTCCATTGCCTGGAGAGCCAAGACCACTACACCCGAGAATGTCCTAGACCCCCACTGGTTAACATGGTGGAAGCTGTGGTGCCATCTCCTAAGGTTGACATTCCAATAGTGGTAGTGGTGCCACCTCCCACTACTGGCACTCCAATAGTGGCAGTCATCACACCACCCAGTCCCAAGGAGCCCCAAAGACACCAGCTCCTCTCCCTGATGGTGCAACCGAGCTTATAAGGAGGCCGTGGAGGAATTCATTCAAATGGAGAAGGAAGCGGCGCCTACCTTGGTCATTCCCCGAACCACCACACCTTCAAAGTCTACCCAACCCAAGGTTAGTAATTTAAGTTGGGAGGAAAAGTTGGCAGGAGTAAAGGTGAAAATCACCCTTCCTCAGTTATGTGGTTTGAACCAAGAAATAGGAGAGCAACTGTTAGGCTTGGTCCAGCATTGGATGGATCCGAAGGCAACTAGGGATAAAGCCACATCTAGTAGTAGTGGGCGACGGCCCAGGAGGCAGCAAAGCAAGGGTATGCCTCAGTGTCCCAGGAGTGGCCGATCACCGAAGCCCAAGGGTGACAATCTCCGTGGGAGGAACTCAAATTACAGGAGCCATTGTGGATGGTGGTTCTGGTGTTAACATCATGCCCGAAGCCTACTAGGAAAGTCTTGGGTCTCCACCTCCCACCAACTCAAGGGGCCTACAGCTTCCTCATTGGAAGGCCTTGGTTGAGGGCAGCTCAAGTGATCCATGATTGGGGTCGGGACAACTTGCATAACCCTAACCCAGAGGGGACACCGGAAAAAGGTCCCGAAGATGAGAGTGCTTGGGGTACTGCCCTACATGACATGATTCTCATTCGGGAGAAAGGACCCAATGACGAGGAAGAACACCAGCAGATGAGGGCTAGGATCCATTCGGTTCAAAGGGCGAGGCGACAAAACCTCTATGAAATTGGTTAAATTCCTATGAGGGGTTCCAGTAGTGCAACTTGGTGGACATAGTGGAGTTGGACCCATACCCTATTCAAGAGCTATCCCAAGAAGAAGAGCTCTCAAAAGAAGCAGGAGTACGGGATTGGACAGAATCTTTGCTCACTCTGGCCTCCTCCTCTGCAACACTATCTCAACAGGAAGCCATAAAGGTCATAGGTCTAGGGGAACCTGAGTTTTTTTGACAACCTCGCAAGAAGGTCTCTCAAGAGGAGTCATCAGAGAGGCACCTATAACCCCTCCCAGACGCACCTACAAGGTGAGGCGGGTAGAGCACCTCAAGGGTTGGGAAGAAGCCTTGCCAGTAGAAGAGATACCCCCTAACTGGACAAAGAAACGCATTGGTAATTTCCATCTGGACAACACCCCAACCCATGACCCCTTATGTCTCCATCAAGCAACACTCGGCACCGCTCCTCTTCCACCCACCACCACTTACCATGAGGAGATGAGAGAGCTGAACCTGGGCACATCAGAGGAGCCACACCCCCTCTTAGTGGCAGCTTGGGTTGGGAGGACCTTTCCACTCTTCAGAGAATCACCAACTTTTTCAATGAACACCAAGAGGCATTTGCATGGACTCACAAGGATCTTCCAGGGATAGACCCAGCCATTTGCACTCATAAAGTTTCACAAAAAGAAGGCAGTTGGCCGATCAAGAAGGGCATCTACTGCGTGAATCTAAAATATTCTGAAGTGCGGAAGAAAGAGCTAGACAAGATGGAAGAGGCAGGTATCATCATTCCCATTGAGCACTCCGAGTGGTTGTCACCTATAGTGGTGATTCCAAAAAAGAAGACCAACAACATCAAGATCTGTGTAGACTTCAGATCCCTCAATCAAAGCACTTCAGAAGATGTGGCCGGCCAAGGGTGGTGGCTCAAGTGAAACACATGTCTCAACTCACTTTGGTGTTCGTGAAGTGCCAAGGATCGGGTCTCTGTCTCCAAAATAAAAAATAAAAAAAATCCCCCTCTTCGGTTTCTTTTTCCTTCTTCTTTTACAAGAGATGCAAAAAAAAAAATCTCTCTCACACAACCTCCTCACCGACCAATCTCTCACTCGTCTCACCCACCCTTTTCCTCTCTCTTCTCCCCTTCCCTCTCTCTTCTCCCCTCAACTCTCATCATCATTGACCAACCCAACCTCCCCTTCTCCCCAATCAAGCAAAAATTTAAAAAAAATAAAAAAAATCCCCCCTTTGTAATTTTTTTCTTTCCCAAAAAAACCCTCCCTCAATATTTATTTTATTTTATTTTTCCAAAAAAATCATTTTTCCCCAAAAAAATCGACTTCCCCCTCTTAGTTTTCTTTTTTCTATATAAAAACAAAACAAAAAGCCCAAAAAAAAAACAAAAACACCTGCCACCTCTCTCTTTCTCTCTTTTCCCCTTTACCTCACCCATCGACCACTTAGGGCCCTCTCACTCATCCCACTGACCACCCGCTTCACACTCAACTCACCGACCAACCGATCGACTACCCCTCTCTCCCTCCCTCACCCCGCCGACCACCCCCTCTCTCCCTCCCTCACCCCACCGACCACCCCCTCCCTTCACTCCTCACCAACCACCCCCTCCCTTCACTCCTCACCGACCACACACTCCCTTCACTCCTCACCAACCACACACTCCTCACCCCCTCACCTACCTCTCACCCCACCGACCACCATCCCTCTCCTCTCCCCCTTCCCTCTGGCAACCCCACCACCCTCTCTTCCTCACCCTCACCTGACCGACCAACCTCGTCTCCCTCTCCCTTCACTCCCCACCGACCAACCTCACTCCTGAGTCCCCACCTTCTCATCTTGTACTCTCCCTCACTCTAACCCCACCGACCACCATCCCTCTCCTCTCCCCCTTCCCTCTAGCAACCCCACCACCCTTCTCTTCCTCACTGTCACCCTACCGTCTAGCGCCCCCCCTTGTTTGCTCACCCCCGGCCGCCCCACCCTCTCGCTCGACCCCCCTCGTCTTGCCCTTCCTCTATTGTGTACTCACCAACTGACCCTCCTCTCCTCTCCCCCTTCCTTCTACCGACCCCACTCTCCTCTCTTCCCCACTTTCCTCGCCCCCCCCCGGGCCCCCTCAACCTTGTGCGCAACGGTCACCCGTCACCCCCCCCCCCCACTTTCTTCACCGACACCCCCACCTCCTCTTCCTCACAAACCCCCTCTCACCAACTAGTCCCCCCCCCCCCCCTCGCTTACCCATTGTGCGCCCAAGCCTCCCCCCTCTCTCACCTCACAACCCCCTCGCCTGCTCTTGGGTGTACACAGCAGCCCCCCCCTTCGCTTTCCCCTCTCTCTCACCTCACCACCAGCAACCCCCCCTTCGTTTACCCTTGTGCGCCCTTCTCTCCCCTCACGACCAGCCCTCCTCGCTGGCCCATTGTATGCCTAGGCCTTCCCCTTCTCTCACCTCATGACCCCCCACCCCTCCAGCGGTGCCTCCCCTGTGCAACAATCACCCCCCTTCGTCCTCCTCTCTTTCGCAGTTGTGCACCATTGTTGGAGCTCGTTTTGGCACTACAGCCCGTCGCAACAGTGCTAACGAGCGATCCTCAACCTTCGTCCTCCTCTCTTTCGCAGTTGTGCACCATTGTTGGAGCTCGTTTTGGCACTACAGCCCGTCGCAACAGTGCTAACGAGCTATCCTCAACCTTCCGCCCTCGACGATCATCATGGTTCTCTCTAATGACATTGACTTACTGCACCCTCCAGTAGAGGTGGGGAAAAAAACACAAATTGAAACCTCTTGTGCGGTCTCCAAATTCCTTCTTCATGGATGGGAAATGTCAGGATGTTTCAGCCTCACCACGGTGTTTAGTAACTCCCAGAGTGTTGTGCTATGTGGAAGCCATTCTACCGTCTTATGCCAGCCAACTGGAGGGTGTCGTGCTCGACTTATTGAGGGCAGCTCATTTAGAAAGAATCACATTGTCAAGCTGAGTCCTTTGACTAGCCTCTTGGATTTGTACTCTGGGCAAACCTTCCTGCCACCCCCACCACACCATTCCCCCCCTTTAAAAAAAAACACAAATATGATAATAATAGTTATTAAAAAAATCTTCTAACGAGAATTTATCTAACGGGGTCAAGAGCCTTAACTATCCTTTGTAATCCAACCAAACCTACAGGTCACATGGCCAAATCAAGGAAGGGACTTGCAATTGGTTCATAGAGATCATCGCTTTTTTCCCCTCAAGTGAGGCACAACCATTGATTCTTTCCCATAGAACAAGAATTACCCTCTGACTTACTTCAACTATCATAACTTGAACATAAATGAACTTTATTGTAGGAATCCACTGATCCAGCCGCCGCCTAACCCCCAACCG
The DNA here is from genome assembly GCF_041138505.1 of Cibotium barometz. NCBI lineage: Eukaryota > Viridiplantae > Streptophyta > Polypodiopsida > Cyatheales > Cibotiaceae > Cibotium > Cibotium barometz. Next base: position 39,114,424 of record NC_141074.1, on the reverse strand, counting down.
GTCCATGGGTTAGCCAACCGCCCACCAACCATTGTATTGGTGGGATCCCTCTTTATAAAAATTAGATGTGTTTTGTCCCGGGTACCAGGGAAAAGAGTTCCCAGGCCCCCTAGCCGGCACTCATGCAAAAATATAAAATAGACACACCACTTACGCACCCAATATGAAATTTGCCTTTTTCTCATATTCAACTATTTTAAAGACAGAACTACAATAAAACCTCAGTGTTTCCATCATAATCCTTAGTATTATAGTTCCATTATTTTATAATCAAGTATTATCCGAACTCTCTGTTGAAGACTAGTTAGTCAACCAATGAGATCGAATTTCATAGTTCCCAGTTCACTTAAATAGATTTCTTACCAATCCATGAAGATCTCCCTCGACATACGCATAATCACCTAAGTAATCTTGTGAGGGCTTGTTGCTGATCCTACTCTTGATTTTGAAGCGGTGGCCAACCACATGAGGCATTCATAAGTCTCATTCATCAAAATGTCATCAAGCTTCCTCGTCATCTTCAAGTTCACAAAGCCTTCAAAGTGTGCTTATGAGCACTAATAGTATTGATTAACACTAATGAGGCTTCTAATCTAGCAAAGGGGAGTTATTCCAAAGTGTTTTTAAACACTAAGAGTGTTCTTAAGCACTAATGGTGAATCTAATCACCAATATAAGTGTCATTAGATGCTAAAAATATGCTTTTAAGCACATTTTTAGACGTCTAATCACCAATATAAGTATCATTAGACACTAAAAATGTGCTCTTAAGCACTAATCATGTTTTTAAACACTAATGGTGATCTTAATCACCAAACAAAGTGCTCCTTAACACTAATGAAGTTAATCTCCATCAAAATTACTGGTTGGGCACAAGCCCTAAGTGCTAAACCATAAAATTTACCATCTTAATCTCCTATTTATGCAACATCCTTGGCTTGATTAAGGGTTGTCGCACTCTCATAAGCCTTTCTCTTTCTAATTAAGCGTAAATATCATAAATTTCTAGTTTTTTCTTCTTCATAAATCAGCCCATTACTCTCTAATAACCTCCTTCAATACCAATGTCAAAGGAAAACACCCAAATCAAGAAGTTCTCGGGAGAGGGCTTCCACACTTAGCAAGTCCTTGTCAAGTACAAGATGATGTCCAAAGGTTTTTGGCCATTCATCTCCGGCACTAAGGCTATTGATCGAACTAAGGCTGAAGATATTGAAGATGATGAGAGGGCACAAGCCATTATCATGCTTCATCTTGATGAGGCTCTCATTCACCATGTGGACCAGCTTCCGACTCCAAAGGAGAAATGGGATGAGCTTGATAAGCTCTATGGAGCTCGTGGTGGTAAGAATTCCAAGATCTCACTCAAAATTGAATTTTTCAGCTTGGAACTCAAAGAGGGAGATGGCATTGGAGCCTTCATCTCTCACTTGAAGGGCCTTATGGCTCAACTTGCATCAGTGAATGCGAGAATGGATGAAGATGATGCAGTGGCTGTTTTGCTATTGCAAAACCAAGGGAGGAAGCCAGACCTGTATATATTGCTATAAGGACTTGACTTCCGCTGAAGAAAATGAGCTCGTTACCCTCCTTAAGGAATTTAAGAATTGTTTCACTTGGAATTATGTGTAGATAAAGGGTGTACCACCTGAGGTGGTGCAACATATGATCCCAATCATGGAAGGATGAAGACCAACCAGGCAAAAACCATACCAGATGAATCCTAAGTATGCGGCAAATGTAAAGGAGGAAATAGATAAACTCATTAACTGTGGATCTCATATATGAGATAGAACATACAGATTGTCACCAATCATAATAGTGCCAAAAAAGAATGGAAAACTTAGGGTATGTGTTGATCTTAAAAAGGCCAACATAGCTACTAGGAAATACCATTATCCATTGCCCTATACGGAACATGTTTTAGAAAGAATGGCTGGTGAAGAAGCTTACAGCTTCTTGGATGGATTTTCATGCTATAATCAGGTGTCAATAGCACCAGAGGACCAGCATAAGACAACTTTAAACACAATGTGGAGGACGTTTGCATATAGAGTCATGCCCTTCGATCTCACTAATTCCCCAGCAACATTCCAACGCATAGCCTTCAAAGACTACTTGCAGAAGTGGTTGGAGGTATTCATTGATGATCTATGTGCACACTCTCGATGGGCAGACAATCTGGCTTGCTTAAGGAAGGTGTTTGAGCGATGTTCCCTTACTCTTCCCTCAGCATCTTCCTCTTCTAAGCCTATGGCAGCTCCAGGGCCAGAGCCATTGGCTACTGTCCTTAACTGCATGCAAGTTAAGCTACCAACCTTCAAAGGTACCATCACTAAAGATGTGGAAGACCATGTGCGGCGGTTCCTCACTATGTGTGGCTCAAGAGGTCTCAACTGAGATGATGCACACTTGGTCTTGTTCCCAACAATGCTAGAAGAAAGTGCCGATCGGTGGTACAGTCGATTTCTCATCAACCACTTCTCGGATTGGGCCACCCTCAGGCTACTTTTCTTGGTTACCTTTTGGCCAGGGAACTACTTCGACCTCATCACTCAAGAGCTCAACCAACTCTCCATGAATGCAGGGGAGTCAGTGGCCCAACTTGTCACAAGAGCTAAAGCTTTGGTCGCTCGGCTACCCCAAGATCCTGGAAACTACATGCTACAATAGTGGGTGCTTCGAGCACTCCCTACTCAAACGGCGATGAAGATGAGAGACTTTTCCAACCCAAGGCACCCTGCAAGACTTCCGAGATAGAGCTACACAATTGGAGAATGCTTGCCTCATGGCAGAGCATAGTACCTCTTGGTCCCCACTTATCCTCGGCATGTCTTTGGCTCCTCCAATCGTTCCTCTAACCTCGACGATAGCGTCTACATCTGCTTCCATGGAAGAGCTAGCCAAGCTCAAGAAGGAGCTTGAAGATTTCAAAAGGTCACAACAAGAAGACGCGGCTATGGCAGTGCTTAGGAAGGAGATCGAGTAGCTCAAGGTCAAAGATCCCAAGACGAGTCCATGGTGCCCGGTATGTAGCTTGCAAGGCCATCTTCCAAATGATTGTCCATCCAAGAAATATTTCTCATTTTGCTCAAAGGCGGGCCATGAGGACAAGGAGTGTTACTACCTCAAGGGACTTTGCCTTATGTAACAACAACTTAAGCAAGGTGCCTCCCCGCTTAATCCCTTTGCCGAAGACTACATGCTGACCCCAACCAGTAGTGGTTCAACTTCTTCCCAGGCTCCTAACCACCAACAAACCCAACACCCTTCTTGAACCCTCAATCAACCCCCCAATCCCAAGCTTATATTAACCCTGCCCCGCTGGTCCCTCCTACTTAGCTACCCCACATACCCTTCCCTCCCCCATGGCTGCTTTTGTACAAACCCGTCCACCGACCCAAACCAATTCATCTTAGTAGTAGGGAGCTCAAGTAGCCATGGTAGCATACACCAATACCCCTCCTTCCTCCAGAGCAACCCTAACATACAACCCCCTACCTATGAAAATTCCATATCAAGCAAGCACTCTCCCAACCTATCAGCAGTACCTCCCATCGGTCCCACAAACACCTCAAGTCTATCAAAACCCACCTCCAGTGGTCTATGCGGCCAGTACCTCCAACCGCTAACAACACATATGGCTAACCAAAGGTTCCCCAATCACCATCCTCCCAACAACCCCACCCGACCTCTTATATGCTACCATTGTGGGGGGAGCGGCCACATGCAAGCTCAATGCACTATACTAGAGGGCTCGCCCCCATGCCTCCATTGCCTGGAGAGCCAAGACCACTACACCCGAGAATGTCCTAGACCCCCACTGGTTAACATGGTGGAAGCTGTGGTGCCATCTCCTAAGGTTGACATTCCAATAGTGGTAGTGGTGCCACCTCCCACTACTGGCACTCCAATAGTGGCAGTCATCACACCACCCAGTCCCAAGGAGCCCCAAAGACACCAGCTCCTCTCCCTGATGGTGCAACCGAGCTTATAAGGAGGCCGTGGAGGAATTCATTCAAATGGAGAAGGAAGCGGCGCCTAAATTGGTCATTCCCCGAACCACCACACCTTCAAAGTCTACCCAACCCAAGGTTAGTAATTTAAGTTGGGAGGAAAAGTTGGCAAGAGTAAAGGTGAAAATCACCCTTCCTCAGTTATGTGGTTTGAACCAAGAAATAGGAGAGCAACTGTTAGGCTTGGTCCAGCATTGGATGGATCCGAAGGCAACTAGGGATAAAGCCACATCTAGTAGTAGTGGGCGACGGCCCAGGAGGCAGCAAAGCAAGGGTATGCCTCACTGTCCCAGGAGTGGCCGATCACCGAAGCCCAAGGGTGACAATCTCCGTGGGAGGAACTCAAATTATAGGAGCCATTGTGGATGGTGGTTCTGGTGTTAACATCATGCCCGAAGCTACTAGGAAAGTCTTGGGTCTCCACCTCCCACCAACTCAAGGGGCCTACAGCTTACTCATTGGAAGGCCTTGGTTGAGGGCAGCTCAAGTGATCCATGATTGGGGTCGGGACAACTTGCATAACCCTAACCCAGAGGGGACACCGGAAAAAGGTCCCGAAGATGAGAGTGCTTGGGGTACTGCCCTACATGACATGATTCTCATTCGGGAGAAAGGACCCAATGACGAGGAAGAACACCAGCAGATGAGGCCTAGGATCCATTCGGTTCAAAGGGCGAGGTGACAGAACCTCTATGAAATTGGTTAAATTCCTATGAGGGGTTCCAGTAGTGCAACTTGGTGGACATAGTGGAGTTGGACCCATACCCTATTCAAGAGCTATCCCAAGAAGAAGAGCTCTCAAAAGAAGCAGGAGTACGGGATTGGACAGAATCTTTGCTCACTCTGGCCTCCTCCTCTGCAACACTATCTCAACAGGAAGCCATAAAGGTCATAGGTCTAGGGGAACCTGAGTTTTTTTGACAACCTCGCAAGAAGGTCTCTCAAGAGGAGTCATCAGAGAGGCACCCATAACCCCTCCCAGACGCACCTATAACCCCTCCCAGACGCACCTACAAGGTGAGGCGGGTAGAGCACCTCAAGGGTTGGGAAGAAGCCTTGCCAGTAGAAGAGATACCCCCTAACTGGACAGAGAAACGCATTGGTAATTTCCATCTGGACAACACCCCAACCCATGACCCCTTATGTCTCCATCAAGCAACACTCGGCACCGCTCCTCTTCCACCCACCACCACTTACCATGAGGAGGTGAGAGAGCTGAACCTGGGCACATCAGAGGAGCCACACCCCCTCTTAGTGGCAGCTTGGGTTGGGAGGACCTTTCCACTCTTCAGAGAATCACCAACTTTTTCAATGAACACCAAGAGGCATTTGCATGGACTCACAAGGATCTTCCAGGGATAGACCCAGCCATTTGCACTCATAAAGTTTCACAAAAAGAAGGCAGTTGGCAGATCAAGAAGGGCATCTACTGCGTGAATCTAAAATATTCTGAAGTGCAGAAGAAAGAGCTAGACAAGATGGAAGAGGCAGGTATCATCATTCCCATTGAGCACTCCGAGTGGTTGTCACCTATAGTGGTGATTCCAAAAAAGAAGACCAACAACATCAAGATCTGTGTAGACTTCAGATCCCTCAATCAAAGCACTTCAGAAGATGTGGCTGGCCAAGGGTGGTGGCTCAAGCGAAACACATGTCTCAACTCACTCTGGTGTTCGTGAAGTGCCAAGTATCGGGTCTCCGTCTCCAAAATAAAAAATAAAAAAAATCCCCCTCTTCGGTTTCTTTTTCCTTCTTCTTTTACAAGAGATGCAAAAAAAAATCTCTCTCACACAACCTCCTCACCGACCAATCTCTCACTCGTCTCACCCACCCTTTTCCTCTCTCTTCTCCCCTTCCCTCTCTCTTCTCCCCTCAACTCTCATCATCACTGACCAACCCAACCTCCCCTTCTCCCCAATCAAGCAAAAATTTAAAAAAAATAAAAAAATCCCCCCTTTGTAATTTTTTTCTTTCCCAAAAAAAACCCTCCCTCAATATTTATTTTATTTTATTTTTCCAAAAAAATCATTTTTTCCCCAAAAAAACGACTCCCCCCTCTTAGTTTTCTTTTTTCTATTAAAAAACAAAACAAAAAGCCCAAAAAAAAAAAAACAAAAACACCCGCCACCTCTCTCTTTCTCTCTTTTCCCCTTTACCTCACCCATCGACCACTTAGGGCCCTCTCACTCATCCCACTGACCACCCGCTTCACACTCAACTCACCGACCAACCGATCGACTACCCCTCTCTCCCTCTCCTCACCCCGCCGACCACCCCCTCTCTCCCTCCCTCACCCCACCGACCACCCCCTCCCTTCACTCCTCACCAACCACCCCCTCCCTTCACTCCTCACCGACCACACACTCCCTTCACTCCTCACCAACCACACACTCCTCACCCCCTCACCTACCTCTCACCCCACCGACCACCATCCCTCTCCTCTCCCCCTTCCCTCTGGCAACCCCACCACCCTCTCTTCCTCACCCTCACCTGACCGACCAACCTCGTCTCCCTCTCCCTTCACTCCCCACCGACCAACCTCACTCCTGAGTCCCCACCTTCTCATCTTGTACTCTCCCTCACTCTCACCCCACCGACCACCATCCCTCTCCTCTCCCCCTTCCCTCTAGCAACCCCACCACCCTTCTCTTCCTCACTGTCACCCTACCGTCTAGCGCCCCCCCTTGTTTGCTCACCCCCGGCCGCCCCACCCTCTCGCTCGACCCCCCTCGTCTTGCCCTTCCTCTATTGTGTACTCACCAACTGACCCTCCTCTCCTCTCCCCCTTCCTTCTACCGACCCCACTCTCCTCTCTTCCCCACTTTCCTCGCCCCCCCCCCCCGGGCCCCCTCAACCTTGTGCGCAACGGTCACCCGTCACCCCCCCCCCCACTTTCTTCACCGACACCCCCACCTCCTCTTCCTCACAAACCCCCTCTCACCAACTAGTCCCCCCCCCCCCTCGCTTACCCATTGTGCGCCCAAGCCTCCCCCCTCTCTCACCTCACAACCCCCTCGCCTGCTCTTGGGTGTACACAGCAGCCCCCCCTTCGTTTACCCTTGTGCGCCCTCTCTCACCTCACCACCAGCAACCCCCCCTTCGTTTACCCTTGTGCGCCCTTCTCTCCCCTCACGACCAGCCCCCCTCGCTGGCCCATTGTACGCCTAGGCCTTTCCCTTCTCTCACCTCATGACCCCCCACCCCTCCAGCGGTGCCTCCCCTGTGCAACAATCACCCCCCTTCGTCCTCCTCTCTTTCGCAGTTGTGCACCATTGTTGGAGCTCGTTTTGGCACTACAGCCCGTCGCAACAGTGCTAACGAGCTATCCTCAACCTTCGTCCTCCTCTCTTTCGCAGTTGTGCACCATTGTTGGAGCTCGTTTTGGCACTATAGCCTGTTGCAACAGTGCTAACGAGCTATCCTCAACCTTCCGCCCTCGACGATCATCATGGTTCTCTCTAATGACATTGACTTACTGCACCCTCCAGTAGAGGGGGGGAAAAAAACACAAATTGAAACCTCTTGTGCGGTCTCCAAATTCCTTCTTCATGGATGGGAAATGTCAGGATGTTTCAGCCTCACCACGGTGTTTAGTAACTCCCAGAGTGTTGTGCTATGTGGAAGCCATTCTACCGTCTTATGCCAGCCAACTGGAGGGTGTCGTGCTCGACTTATTGAGGGCAGTTCATTTAGAAAGAATCACATTGTCAAGCTGAGTCCTTTGACTAGCCTCTTGGATTTGTACTCTGGGCAAACCTTCCTGCCACCCCCACCACACCATTCCCCCCCTTTTAAAAAAAACACAAATATGATAATAATAGTTATTAAAAAAAAACAAACCAAATGGTTGCCCCCCCTCTTACTTCACCCCTCATCGACCATGCCTTTTCCCCCCACCCCACAGACCAACCCCCCCTCTCTCACCTTACTCGTCTCATCAACTTACTTTACTCCCTCCCCCTCTCTCACTGCCCTCACTTCCCTTCGTGTGCGATCATCGTCCCCCTCCCGTCACTCCCCATTGGCACTCTCTCTCGCAGCCACCTCTCACCTTTGCATTATGCTGCCTCACATGGCCAAATCCTAGGTACTTTTGTTGCTGTTTTGGAGAAGGGTGTGTCGTTGAATGCAATGAATCATCGTAGACATATGCCTCTCATGCTTGCTTATAAAAATGGAAGGGTATTTTGCATTGAGCGGTTTGTGGCATGGGGAGCTGATATCCTCGTGTTTGATGCTCCCAATGGGAGGACATGCCTCCATTATGCAGTAAAGAGTGGCCACTTTGATTGTGTCCAACAAGTTTTGGATGTTGTCCAGATGCCCATAGTGGCAGGAACATGTGGAGCTACACCTCTACACTTGGTAGCCCGGTCCAGCCATTCTACAGTAGTTTGCTTGCTTTTAAGTAAGGCATCTCTCATGTGTGCAATGCCTACAAGATCTAGTGGAAGCGGCTGTGGTTTTGGAAGCACATCATTGCATTTTGCAGCACATAGAGGATCATCTAAATGTGTTAAAGAGCTCTTGGCATGGAGTTATTCTCATTAATTTTGATTTTATGCATAGAAAGATGCATAAGGGAATTTATTTTTATTCTAAAAGTGTTAATTTCATTAAAATTGATTTTATGCATAGAAAGATGCATAAAGGATTTATTTTTTTAAAAGTGTTATTTTCCTTAAAATTGAATTTATGCATAAAAGGATTTTGTAAAAAGTGTTATTCCCACTGAAGTTGATTTTATGCATAAATAGATGCGTAAAGAATCTTTATATCAAAAATTAGAAATTCTCTTAAATTCTATGTTTAAACAAATGTGATGAGAATAGATGTGATGAGAATCAGATAGATGTGAATGAATGGATGGATGGATGTGATATGAAGAGAAGTGATGAGAATGTGATGTGGATAGATGTGATGAGATATGACGTGAATCAGATAAATGTGAATGAATGGATGAGATGTGATGTCATATGAATCAGAATGTAAATGAATGATATGGGATATGAGTGAGTATGTGAAAGAATGGATGTGGATGCATGTGAAAGAACGGATATAGATGTGTATGTGAAAGAATATATGTGGATGTGAATGTGATGGATATGAATTGAATGTGATGTGATGGATATGAATTTAATGTGATGGATATGAATTGAATGTGATGTGATGGATGTTTACTTTTGCTCACAGCCAAGCAGTTTTTTGCACAGGAAATTGTCACACAGGAACTGTCATTTTAGATGACTCCTACTCTTGTCAGACCAAGAAAATCCTCACACACACAAAACTTCAGTTTCAAAACACACACATTCCTCTTAGATCACTACTAACACCATATTGGGGAATATGGGAATTTCCCACAAGTTTGGGACACGTGGTCAAACGTTTGGATTAACTATAACTTGAACACCACTAATCCAAAATGAGCGCTTTATAGCTCTTTAGATTCCATTTTTCAAGCGCTTTCCAATGATAGGTCATATGATAGGGTTTTAGAAACTTACAAACATGTTATCCATGTCCCCTTTTTAAAGTATTCAAAAATGGGAATTGGAAAATTCCCAAATTCACTAATATGGTGTTTACTACATTGTATCTACACTCAAGACACTGAATATGCAAAGTACAAGAAACAGGAATAAGACAGATAGACTCACAAACTGCATCTTGCATTCAGAAATCCCCCATAGCTACACAGAAAATCCGCCTAGTATCAAGAACGTCCATAACTGAAAAGCCTTCTCCCTTTTCAAGAGCCAAACGACTTTTTAACTTCTAGGATATGAAAAGTCTCCAAAATAGACTAAGGATTCATACATATGATAAAAGTAATTCCTCCTAGGGTCTAGCCTAAACAGCTGGCACAACTCGGTGGCTTGAGCCAAAGGCTAACATCGGACCCACAATCCCTTGATCCGTAATCTAGACAGGCAAATAATCTTGCAAAGATAAGCATAAACGCCATCAGAACATCCTCCTCTTTGAAATTTTGCATATCCGCTGACTTTCCATTTGAAACATAATGCTCCACTGCTGATTTTTGACTAATTTGCTGCACTGCCGACTGCTGATATGACTTCCTACCTTGACGTTGAAAACATGCTTCCTCCACATTTTGAAAATTGGACCATACTCCCTTGTCAAACAGAATGAAAGAAACCTGACTGTCAAATTAGATAACACTTCCAGAATACTTAAAAATTTTGCATCATAATTCTACCTTGAATCTGATCTAATCCTCCACACCTGTTTTGACATAATCAAATTTGTAAAACCTGCTTCACATTCATCAAATATCTGCACTTGACATCCTCCAAGTTGAATGCTATCAAAACTACCTTTGTCAAATAAATCTAAACCCAAATCTGCCAAATAGTCAAACTGATCACCAACTTTCTTCACAATGAAAACATTTTGTGTAAGATTCCTCCCCCAACCCCTTTTTGATGTCTAGTATATTCCCCTGTAATCAATTCCTTTTCTGAAATATAAGAGATCTTGTTTGTGGCTGTTTTAACCTAGAGAGAGAAAATATGCTAGAGAGAGAATATTCAGATTATGAATATTTTTGGATAGAAAATTAACTCATCTTATTAAAATAAGTTTCCCTGAAATAGAAATTCAAAAAGAATTTTCCAATATGCAATTGGAATTAAATGGAAATAAGTATAAAGAACCTTAGTCTAAGGGTCTAGATTTTCAGAAATTTTTAGATTATGGTCCAATTAAGGTTCCTATGGGCCAATAGCATCAATCCATGTGTAGGGAGGAGATAAATCCAATTTGTAAAAGAAGATACCCAAAAATGAGTAAATGCTCACATAAGATGAAGAGTTGAAAATGTACAAGATTTATTAGTAAAAAAAAACTATGAGCAATATTAAAAATATGAGATATTTTGGGTATCCAAAAATGAGTAAATGCTCACATAAGATGAAGAGTTGAAAATGTACAAGGTTTATTAGTAAATAAACACATATGTAAGGAAGGGGAGTTCTTTAAAGGAGGTGCATATTTCACATAAGATGAAGAGTTGAAAATGTACAAGGTTTATTAGTAAATAAACACATATGTAAGGAAGGGGAGTTCTTTAAAGGAGGTGCATATTTCACATAAGATGAAGAGTTGAAAATGTACAAGGCTTATTAGTAAAAAAACTATGACACATATGTAAGGAAGAGGAGTTCTTTAAAGGAGGTGCATATTTCACATAAGATGAAGAGTTGAAAATGTACAAGGTTTATTAGTAAAAAAACTATGAGCAATAAAATTTTGACACATATGTAAGGAAGGGGAATTCTTTAAAGGAGGTGCATATTTCACATGCTTGAATGAGTTTTAAACTCAAAAATAATGTGATATTTTTATCTCTCATCTCTCTTGAACCAAACCAAATCAAAATGGAACCAAACCGAATCAAAAAGTAACCAAACTAGGTCCAAATCTAGTCCAAATTCAACCAAATTGACTTGGAAAATTCTAGAATCAGTTTGTTTGGTTAGGAGCTCAAATTTTCCTATAAATAGAAGCCTCCCCTTGTTGAAAAAAATATAGTGTCTTATGCTTTGTCACTCTACTCCACCTAAGCCAAATTAGATAGAGTCTTATGCTTTGTTACTCTACTCCACCTAAGCCAAATTAGATAGAGTCTTATGCCTTGTTACTCTACTCCACCTAAGCCAAATTAGATAGAGTCTTATGCTTGTTACTCTACTCCACCTAAGCCAAAATATAGAGTGTCTTATGCATTGTTACTCTACTCTACCTAAGCCCAGAGTTGTGAATTCTTTAATAATTCACTAGTTTGATACTTCTCTCTTTCTTCAATCCCCATTGGTGGCTCCATCAACATACTAAACCAATTGATTGGTTGGGGGCCTCTACCGTGAATAAAGAATCAAGCAAATTATAAGGTAAGTATATTGAATTTTGATCTTTCTATAATTTCTCAATGATTCTCTCTTCTCAACCCCTCTCAAGCTTGAGAAGTTTAATTGGTATGGTTTTTTAAATGCTATTGAAGTTAATTGGTGAATAGTAGTGAAGAGTTACATAATTTAATAAATGCTATAGAAGTTAAATTCCATTTATGTTTAAATTCTAATGGTTTTTATGTAATTTCTCTCTCTCACTCAAGAAATGGTCATACTCATGAACCATTCTCAATCCAAATGAAGCTTTTCATAAAGCCTTTCCTTAATCCAAGATTAAGCTATGCTTGAGGCCAAATTAATGGCTTTTTGCTATGCTTTTAGTTTATGCACATTGATGATTCAATCCATTATGGATTGATGACCCAATTAGAGACCATTCTAATTGTTTTCTTAATGATCCAATTAGAGACCATTATGGATTGATGATCCAATTAGAGACCATTATGGATTGATGATCCAATTAGAGACCATTCTAATTATTTCTTTAATAATGAACTTTATCCCTTAGAAAAAAAATTGAGATTTATTAGTCATAGTATTGGAGCTATGGCAAAATTTTTATAGAAATTACGCATAAAATAAATTCATTCAAAGTATAAAAAGAGGAATTCCTACCATATTCTAGGAACTATCATCCTAGATTAATTAAAAGAATTTTATTATGCATGGAGATGTGGATGTTGCATGTAGATGTAGATGTATAGATGTAGATGTGGATGTGGATGGGGATGTATGCATGTAGATGTAGGTGTATAGACGTAGATATGGATGTAGAGGTGGATGTATGCATGTAGATGTAGATGTATAGAGGTGAATGTGAATGTGGATGTGGATGTATGCATGTAGAAATAGATGTGTAGATGAGGATGTAAATGGAGATGTGGATGGATGCATGTAGATGTAGAGGTATAGATGTAGATGTGAATGGAGATGTGGATGTATACATGTAGATGTAGATGTATAGATGTAGATGTGGATGTGGAGGTGGATGGATGCATGTAGATGTAGATGTATAGATGTAGATGGGAATGGAGATATGGATGTATGCATGTAGATGTAGTTGTGAATGGAGATGTATATGTATACATGTAGATGTAGATGTATAGATGTAGATGTGGATGTGGATGGGGATGTATGCATGTAGATGTAGGTGTATAGACGTAGATATGGATGTAGAGGTGGATGTATGCATGTAGATGTAGATGTATAGAGGTGAATGTGAATGTGGATGTGGATGTATGCATAGGGATGTAGATGTATGCATGTAGATGTGAATGTACGCATATAGTTGTGGATGTATGGATGTGAATATACGATTATGATGTGAGGGAATCTGAAGTGATGAGAAGGAAATGATGTGATGGGATGAGTATACATATAAATGGAATATGGAATAAGTAATGTAGATTGAGGAGGGATAATGTGGAAAAATGAAAGTTAAAATAGAAATTGTATTGTAAATTGTTTGTAAATGCTGTTTGTAAATGCTGTCTGTAAATGATTGTTTTATGTCAAGAATGCTGGGGGGAGCATTTTGACCGTCTTGTGATTAAGGTCGTGATGAGAAAGTTGCAACTGCTGACGGGGAGTCAATGAAGGACGTCTCGCGTAGCAAGGTCGGCCGAGGTCTTGACCAGCCTCGGTGCGATTAAAATGGTGAGCTTCCGGTACGGTGGATGAGGGGCCAAGGAAGCGGCCTATGCGTGAAGCGCTAGGTTACCTGCGAAGGATCCTAGAGGGTGCTGACCATACGGTGCTCGGGCTCTGGGTCGCCTAGGATACCCACGCGTGCGTCGAGGAAGATATTGGAACAGAGTTGGAGTTGTTTTCTGAAATCGAGCATGGATCTGGTTGATTGACCTTGCTGGTCTTCAATGGATGAGTCCATGGCTCCTTATATGGATCTGTTGGTTGATCTTGCTGATCTTCAACGAGAGTCCATCTTGTTAAGTGATTATATTGCCAAGTATTATGGGCTAGGAACTATCGAAACGGCTCCTGAGCGTTCTAGTTGCCAATGATGCCATAGATACTCTGATGAAGGAATGATGGGAAATTAAGAATCAATTGGATAAATTGGAAGATGGTGATCAATGATACTATGGTTTTATTAAAGGATTGTTTTAAACTGGTTGAATCTGGTTGAAAAAGGCAATTTCATATTGGGTGTGTGAGTGGTGTGACTAGTTTTATTTTGCATGAACATCCGGCTAGGGGGCCTTGGAACTCTTTTCCTTGGTACCCGGGACAAAACCTAACCAAATTTTTAATTGGATCCCATCACTACAGTGGTTGGGCGGTTGGCTAACCCATGGGATTGGATGGGGTTAGGCTGGACTGATGGATCCGTAAATCGAGACTCAAACTTTTGTTTTTACGATAGAAAAAAAAAAAAAATCCCGGATAGTAACTGTTCTATGGATAGGAATCAACGGCTGTGCCTCTTGAATGGGGAAAAAAGCGTTGATCCCAATGATCCAAGTGCAAGTTTCTTCCTTGAACTGACTAAGTACCTTATAGATGTAATTGGATCATCTCGATCAGAAATGATCTTGACTACGTTAGAGTAAAAAGTTATCCTGGTGGAATCGCCCGTGCTTTCCGGTAAAGGAAGTTTTTCCGGGTTCGGTTTTGGAACAACCGACGGACTAGTCTCTTATCCGGATATCCGTGGGCGAGGCCCCGAGTGTGGGACCCCTGTCCCGCGCGAGAAGCGCTACTTCCGCTGCCAGTACCCCGAATCCGTTGCTCGGTGGGAACAGGGATCTTACAGTTGGTATCAGAGCATTTGGTTAATAAAGATCAATTGAGAAGACAAATATGTCAAAAAATTATCAAGAAACACAAAAAGGATTTAATTGTGATTCAAACTGAAATTCGTAATTTTGGTAATTGGGTCTTCAGATGGAAGTACCGCAATTATATAGAATCCCTGACTTGCTTGAGGCCTAGACATGATAGTATTTACCTTATAATTCCAAGGGCCGTGATTACCCGTATATACCGAGAGTATACTGCAGCTCTTTACTGACAGTATATACGAGTAAATCTAAGACTTGAAATTATAAGCGTTAATGCTATCTAGATGATGATTTCGAATGTGATTGATATGATTTTTAATTCTGTTTGAGAATTGATGAATTGATTTGGATGCTGATTGAAAATGCTGATTGAAAAATGTTGATTTTAAAAATTAGTTGAAATATAATGAAACCTCAATGAGGGGGAATGGGACGAGTCCCTGTGATGATATTCATAACTAGAAAGATGATAACGAATTCAGCAAATCACTATGAGATTAGTGGGTTGTGCTGTCAGATTGCTACTGTTAATAATTGACCGGTAGATCGAGTTAAGGGATGTCAAATTGAGAACTTACTTGACTGAAATTTTCGTGGAGGAATGTTCCGAAGGAAACTTTGCGGTCTAATGGACCATTATCATGTTAAAGATATGAATGATATAATCTGAATGAATTGTTATTTAATGATGAGTTCTATATAAGGGATATTTATCCCAGTGTTCTGTTGGGTTGACTAGAATATAAGGAACCCCAGAATAAAATTGGATCTTAAGAAAAAGAGCTGTCCTCTACCTTGCGAGATGAGGACATCTCGCACTTTTTAAGTGGGGTAGGATGTAAGATTCCTCCCCAACCTTCGAGGTATACAGGAGTAAGAATCTCCCTTTCTGATTTTATAATTATTCCCTCTCAAAAATAAAAGAAAGTTTCTGTTTAAAAAAGGAAGACCCTTTTCATAGAATACTTCTCAGGAGTCCCACCTATTTTAAGGATTTAGAACAATGAGTTCAGAAGTGAAAAATCGGTGTTTTGGATACCAAGGTTTTAGTTTTCATTCGAGTACGGCCCAAAAGAAGTTCTTTATCTCTTGGGGAGTATAAGAAGTTATCCCCCAGATATTGTGACCCTTATATCTGAATTCAATGAAAGTAGGTGACTTAGCCTACAAGTTTCTTTTATTCCCTCATCTCAAAGTTCTTAATGCCTTCTATAGAAAAATGTGTCAAACTCAAATCATGGAAAGACGGTAAAACTTCAGTGGCAAGTTACCGTTGGCTTCTAGGTTACGCTAGCTCCTTCCTTTATATAAGTCGTAATTTTTACTTGCCGCTCACAGTAATCTTACTCCCATCAATCTCCTTTCTTTCTTAATCTCCTTCATGGCTTGGCAACAGGAATTAGTTTTATCCCTGATGCTTTCTCACCTTCAAGACGCAAGAGAGTCTGTGAAGAAAGACTTTATAGAACAGTATGAGCGCTCACTTTTTCCTCACCTAGGAACTTCTGTAGCGCAGACCAAATGGCGGACCTATCAAAACATAACTAGGGTAACACCCTGGGATCAGCAGCACTTTCGTAACAATGTCCGCTTGGCCATGGTTATTGAAGCTTTGGGTTTGGGTCCCCGATACTACTGCGTCATGAGATCAAGGCATCTTGGGTTTTCTGAGCGGGTCTTCTTATTGGCGTGTTTTCTTCCTCATGAGAAGATATGCCTTTATCCCGTTTTTGGCTTGCCTCTCAGAGGTCCTTTTGTTAGATCACCTCATACCACTGAGATAGGTGCGGCAATAACCAGCAGAATCATTCCCATAGATGAGTTACCCTATACTTGTGCAGCTTGTGAGGACTGCTTTTGTGACCATATGATGGACGGGCTTATGGAAGTGTAAAGAGTTCTTCTATCTTTACTGTATAAGTTCCGAGAATGAATAAAGTTTAAATCTTGTTCTTATTTTGAATCTTGCTCTCTTTAAGACTTTTCTTGGTGGTTAATCTTGATTAAAATTTTCCTCTAAGTCTCATATTCGTTCACCTTGCGAAATTATCCCAAGTTGCGAGATGAGGACATCTCGCGTTTTTTAAGTGGGGTAGAATGTAAGATTCCTCCCCCAACCCCTTTTTGATGTCTAGTATATTCCCCTGTAATCAATTCCTTTTCTGAAATATAAGAGATCTTGTTTGTGGCTGTTTTAACCTAGAGAGAGAAAATATGCTAGAGAGAGAATATTCAGATTATGAATATTTTTGGATAGAAAATTAACTCATCTTATTAAAATAAGTTTCCCTGAAATAGAAATTCAAAAAGAATTTTCCAATATGCAATTGGAATTAAATGGAAATAAGTATAAAGAACCTTAGTCTAAGGGTCTAGATTTTCAGAAATTTTTAGATTATGGTCCAATTAAGGTTCCTATGGGCCAATAGCATCAATCCATGTGTAGGGAGGAGATAAATCCAATTTGTAAAAGAAGATACCCAAAAATGAGTAAATGCTCACATAAGATGAAGAGTTGAAAATGTACAAGATTTATTAGTAAAAAAAAACTATGAGCAATATTAAAAATATGAGATATTTTGGGTATCCAAAAATGAGTAAATGCTCACATAAGATGAAGAGTTGAAAATGTACAAGGTTTATTAGTAAATAAACACATATGTAAGGAAGGGGAGTTCTTTAAAGGAGGTGCATATTTCACATAAGATGAAGAGTTGAAAATGTACAAGGTTTATTAGTAAATAAACACATATGTAAGGAAGGGGAGTTCTTTAAAGGAGGTGCATATTTCACATAAGATGAAGAGTTGAAAATGTACAAGGCTTATTAGTAAAAAAACTATGACACATATGTAAGGAAGAGGAGTTCTTTAAAGGAGGTGCATATTTCACATAAGATGAAGAGTTGAAAATGTACAAGGTTTATTAGTAAAAAAACTATGAGCAATAAAATTTTGACACATATGTAAGGAAGGGGAATTCTTTAAAGGAGGTGCATATTTCACATGCTTGAATGAGTTTTAAACTCAAAAATAATGTGATATTTTTATCTCTCATCTCTCTTGAACCAAACCAAATCAAAATGGAACCAAACCGAATCAAAAAGTAACCAAACTAGGTCCAAATCTAGTCCAAATTCAACCAAATTGACTTGGAAAATTCTAGAATCAGTTTGTTTGGTTAGGAGCTCAAATTTTCCTATAAATAGAAGCCTCCCCTTGTTGAAAAAAATATAGTGTCTTATGCTTTGTCACTCTACTCCACCTAAGCCAAATTAGATAGAGTCTTATGCTTTGTTACTCTACTCCACCTAAGCCAAATTAGATAGAGTCTTATGCCTTGTTACTCTACTCCACCTAAGCCAAATTAGATAGAGTCTTATGCTTGTTACTCTACTCCACCTAAGCCAAAATATAGAGTGTCTTATGCATTGTTACTCTACTCTACCTAAGCCCAGAGTTGTGAATTCTTTAATAATTCACTAGTTTGATACTTCTCTCTTTCTTCAATCCCCATTGGTGGCTCCATCAACATACTAAACCAATTGATTGGTTGGGGGCCTCTACCGTGAATAAAGAATCAAGCAAATTATAAGGTAAGTATATTGAATTTTGATCTTTCTATAATTTCTCAATGATTCTCTCTTCTCAACCCCTCTCAAGCTTGAGAAGTTTAATTGGTATGGTTTTTTAAATGCTATTGAAGTTAATTGGTGAATAGTAGTGAAGAGTTACATAATTTAATAAATGCTATAGAAGTTAAATTCCATTTATGTTTAAATTCTAATGGTTTTTATGTAATTTCTCTCTCTCACTCAAGAAATGGTCATACTCATGAACCATTCTCAATCCAAATGAAGCTTTTCATAAAGCCTTTCCTTAATCCAAGATTAAGCTATGCTTGAGGCCAAATTAATGGCTTTTTGCTATGCTTTTAGTTTATGCACATTGATGATTCAATCCATTATGGATTGATGACCCAATTAGAGACCATTCTAATTGTTTTCTTAATGATCCAATTAGAGACCATTATGGATTGATGATCCAATTAGAGACCATTATGGATTGATGATCCAATTAGAGACCATTCTAATTATTTCTTTAATAATGAACTTTATCCCTTAGAAAAAAAATTGAGATTTATTAGTCATAGTATTGGAGCTATGGCAAAATTTTTATAGAAATTACGCATAAAATAAATTCATTCAAAGTATAAAAAGAGGAATTCCTACCATATTCTAGGAACTATCATCCTAGATTAATTAAAAGAATTTTATTATGCATGGAGATGTGGATGTTGCATGTAGATGTAGATGTATAGATGTAGATGTGGATGTGGATGGGGATGTATGCATGTAGATGTAGGTGTATAGACGTAGATATGGATGTAGAGGTGGATGTATGCATGTAGATGTAGATGTATAGAGGTGAATGTGAATGTGGATGTGGATGTATGCATGTAGAAATAGATGTGTAGATGAGGATGTAAATGGAGATGTGGATGGATGCATGTAGATGTAGAGGTATAGATGTAGATGTGAATGGAGATGTGGATGTATACATGTAGATGTAGATGTATAGATGTAGATGTGGATGTGGAGGTGGATGGATGCATGTAGATGTAGATGTATAGATGTAGATGGGAATGGAGATATGGATGTATGCATGTAGATGTAGTTGTGAATGGAGATGTATATGTATACATGTAGATGTAGATGTATAGATGTAGATGTGGATGTGGATGGGGATGTATGCATGTAGATGTAGGTGTATAGACGTAGATATGGATGTAGAGGTGGATGTATGCATGTAGATGTAGATGTATAGAGGTGAATGTGAATGTGGATGTGGATGTATGCATAGGGATGTAGATGTATGCATGTAGATGTGAATGTACGCATATAGTTGTGGATGTATGGATGTGAATATACGATTATGATGTGAGGGAATCTGAAGTGATGAGAAGGAAATGATGTGATGGGATGAGTATACATATAAATGGAATATGGAATAAGTAATGTAGATTGAGGAGGGATAATGTGGAAAAATGAAAGTTAAAATAGAAATTGTATTGTAAATTGTTTGTAAATGCTGTTTGTAAATGCTGTCTGTAAATGATTGTTTTATGTCAAGAATGCTGGGGGGAGCATTTTGACCGTCTTGTGATTAAGGTCGTGATGAGAAAGTTGCAACTGCTGACGGGGAGTCAATGAAGGACGTCTCGCGTAGCAAGGTCGGCCGAGGTCTTGACCAGCCTCGGTGCGATTAAAATGGTGAGCTTCCGGTACGGTGGATGAGGGGCCAAGGAAGCGGCCTATGCGTGAAGCGCTAGGTTACCTGCGAAGGATCCTAGAGGGTGCTGACCATACGGTGCTCGGGCTCTGGGTCGCCTAGGATACCCACGCGTGCGTCGAGGAAGATATTGGAACAGAGTTGGAGTTGTTTTCTGAAATCGAGCATGGATCTGGTTGATTGACCTTGCTGGTCTTCAATGGATGAGTCCATGGCTCCTTATATGGATCTGTTGGTTGATCTTGCTGATCTTCAACGAGAGTCCATCTTGTTAAGTGATTATATTGCCAAGTATTATGGGCTAGGAACTATCGAAACGGCTCCTGAGCGTTCTAGTTGCCAATGATGCCATAGATACTCTGATGAAGGAATGATGGGAAATTAAGAATCAATTGGATAAATTGGAAGATGGTGATCAATGATACTATGGTTTTATTAAAGGATTGTTTTAAACTGGTTGAATCTGGTTGAAAAAGGCAATTTCATATTGGGTGTGTGAGTGGTGTGACTAGTTTTATTTTGCATGAACATCCGGCTAGGGGGCCTTGGAACTCTTTTCCTTGGTACCCGGGACAAAACCTAACCAAATTTTTAATTGGATCCCATCACTACAGTGGTTGGGCGGTTGGCTAACCCATGGGATTGGATGGGGTTAGGCTGGACTGATGGATCCGTAAATCGAGACTCAAACTTTTGTTTTTACGATAGAAAAAAAAAAAAAATCCCGGATAGTAACTGTTCTATGGATAGGAATCAACGGCTGTGCCTCTTGAATGGGGAAAAAAGCGTTGATCCCAATGATCCAAGTGCAAGTTTCTTCCTTGAACTGACTAAGTACCTTATAGATGTAATTGGATCATCTCGATCAGAAATGATCTTGACTACGTTAGAGTAAAAAGTTATCCTGGTGGAATCGCCCGTGCTTTCCGGTAAAGGAAGTTTTTCCGGGTTCGGTTTTGGAACAACCGACGGACTAGTCTCTTATCCGGATATCCGTGGGCGAGGCCCCGAGTGTGGGACCCCTGTCCCGCGCGAGAAGCGCTACTTCCGCTGCCAGTACCCCGAATCCGTTGCTCGGTGGGAACAGGGATCTTACATTTTGAAAGTTAGACAGAACATTTCTCATCAACATCAGAGATTCAGATACTTCAAAACCAAAATTTTAACCCTTGATAACTTTTGCAACTTCCCTCATAAGATTTTGACATTCCGTTTGAATCCTCCAGCGATCAAAATCAATCTCAATCAACTTGTGTAGGTTTATTTGGTGTGACACCAATATGCAAGAAACCTACTGAGATGTATACAAACCAAGTTTGCTCTGAAATATGAAAATTCCATAAAAATCAGGAAAATAATCCACATATAATCCTCTAAACCTATTTAGATGTGATCTGATCCACAAACCATAAAAACTGATCACTATGCATCCTATAATGCATTCTTCATTGCCCAATCAGCAACTCCAAAATCTGCAACACATGAATATCTAAATTTTGACAATCTGCCATCATCTGTATTTTAGAATTTGTCATCCACATCTGACAACCCATTTTGCACAAATTCACCTCCATTCTGTCATCAACTTGAAAGCACACATCATTCAACAAAAATATATTTGAATTGAGAACAACTTTTCCCACATCCATTTTAGAATGCACATCCATCAAACTTAAGCTTAAAATTTCATCAGCCCGCATTTTAGGCATCATATGCTGATCCCCCAAATGTGTCAATCAATCTTAAAATTGAATTTATGCATAAATAGATGCATAAAAGGATTTTGTTAAAAGTGTTATTCCCACTGAAGTTGATTTTATGCATAAATAGATGCGTAAAGAATCTTTATATCAAAAATTAAAAATTCTTTTAAATTCTATGTTTAAACGAATGTGATGAGAATAGAGGTGATGAGATGTGATGAGAATCAGATAGATGTGAATGAATGGATGGATGTGATATGAATAGATGTGATGAGAGTCAGCTAGATGTGAAGAATGAATGGATGGATGTGATATGAATAGAAGTGATGAGATGAATGTGATGTGGATAGATGTGATGAGATGCGGTGTGAATCAGATAAATGTGAATGAATGGATGAGATGTGATGTCATGTGAATCATAATGTAAATGAATGATATGGGATATGAGTGAATGTATGTGATGATAATCGATGTGAATGTGTATGAGAAGAATGGATGTGATTGAGTATGTGAAAGAATGGATAAGGATGTGTATGAGAAGAATGGATGTGAATGTATATGTGAAGAATGGATGTGAATGAGTATGTGAAAGAATGGATGTGGATGTATGAGAAAGAAAGGATATAGATGTGTATGTGAAAGAATATATGTGGATGTGAATGTGATGGATATGAATTGAATGTGATGTGATGGATGTGAATGGATAGAGGTGATGTGATGTAGAATGGATGGAGGTGATGTGATGTAGAATGGATAGATGTGAATGGATGTGATGTCATGTGAATCGGGATGTGAATAAATGATATGAGATGTGAATGGATGTGATGTCATGTGAATCGAGATGTGAATGAATGATATGGGATGTGAATGGATGTGATGTCATGTGAATCGGGATGTGAATGAATGATATAGGATGTGAATGGATGAGATGTCATGTGAATCAGGATGTGAATGAATGATATGGGATGAGAATGGATGTGATGTCATGTGAATCAAGATGTGATGAATGTGATGTGATGTGATGCGAATCGGGTAAATATGAATGCATGAGATGTGAATGCATATGATGTGATGAGATGTGGATATGGGTAAATGCGATTGAGGAAAGAAGTGATGAGATGGAAAATGATGCGATTGAATGAAAATGGGAATTTATATGAAATGAATGTGGATTAAGAAATGTTGATTATTGTGGTGGAAAGACGAGAGTTCGTTATAGAAACTATATTTATGGCCTATTTTTGAATGACTGTTTTATGTCAAGAATGCTGAGAAAGCGTTTTGACCATCTTGTGATTAAGGTCACCAGACCTAGCTGATAAAGTTGCAACAGCTGACGGAGAGTCAGTGGAGGACGTCTCGCATAGCAAGGTCAGCAGAGGTCTTGACCGGCCTCGGTTCGATTAAAATGGTGAGCTTCCGGTATGGTGGATGAGGGACCAAAGCAGCGGCCTATGAGTGAAGCGCTAGGTCACCTGCTGTGAAGGATCCTAGAGGGTGCTGACCATACGGTGCTCGGACTCTGGGTCACCGACGATACCTACACGTGCGTCCCTGAAGATATTGGAACAAGGAGTAAGAGTTGTTTTCAGAATTTGGGCATGGATTTGGTTGATTGACCTTGCTGGTCCTCAACGGATGAGTCCATGGCCCTTTTATATGGATCCGTTGGTTGATCTTGCTGATTCTCAACGAAGTTTCCATTTTGATATGTGAATATATTGCCGGTTATTATGAGCTAGGAACTATCGAAAAGGCCCCTGAGTGGTCAAGTGGTGAGCGTTCTGGTTGCCAATGATGCCATAGAGACACATTGATGAAGGAATGATTGGAATTAAGGATTCAACCAGAGAGGCCCCGAGTGTGTGGACCCCGCCCTGCGCGGGAGACCGACGCCGCTTCTGCTGCTGCCGACAGGAGCCCCAGAGTAGGTGGGGGACTTCATAGTTGGTATCAGAGCTTTGTTGAAAGCTAATAAGGATAAACGAATTATTATCAGTAATTGATAATAATAAAAACTCAGAAAAAAGCATTTTCATAATGTATTTTCATTCCGTAAGCTTCTTTAATGAAGAATTTTTAATGAAAGAAATTGTTTTTATAGATGGAAGTTTCGTACTTATTTGGTATTCCGGACCTCACCCAGTCACAAGACATGGCTGCGTTCGCCTTTGAGCATCTCATCTCTTCCACTGCAACTCCTCGAATAAGCCGAGTCAGACTCGCACGCCATTTCGAGGATTTATATTTTTTGGATCCAGTGGAGAGACGACAGCATAAGTGGTTTGCAGGACAGTATGTCCTTGCCTCTTGCGACCGGTGTGCAACGCTGAGGCAAAACCTCTCATTGGCCATGATTCTGATAAAGTTGAAAGTGGTACATGGTGTCATTCTATATCATTCAACACCTCGGAATTTTAGACTCTCATGCCAAATCTATAGACTCCTTAGTCGCTTTATTCCTAAGGAGAAGATAATAGCTCCCTTGGTAGTAAGTGAACGTTTGTATCAGGGCATGGCTATGGCCTAACCGGATGGTATAGGATCTGTATACCTAGGTATGCTCAAATAGCGCCCCCCCTTTGACTAACCTTCTCAAGAAAAGTACACTTTTTCAGTGGAGTGCAATGTGTCAGAGTGCCTTTGACAAGCTAAAGACAGCCTTAGTAACCAACCCTGTTCTTAAATTGCCAGATTTTACCAAACCCTTTGAGGTAGTTACTGATGCCAGTGGATTCGCCTTAGGTGGTGCTCTAATACAAGAAGGTCATGCAGTGGCCTATGAATCCAGAAAACTCAAAACACATGAGAGGAATTATGCCGTCCATGACTTGGAGTTACTCTCAGTAGTGTATGCTCTGAAGTTGTGGAGACATTATCTTTTGGGACAAAGGTTCACCTTGATGACAAATCATCAAAGTTTGAAGTGGATCTTCACCCAAAGGGATCTCAACATGCGTCAAAGGAGATGGATGCAGACCCTACAGGAATTTGATTTTGAAATAAAGTATTGATCGGGGAAAGAAAATGTGGTTGCAGATGCGCTCAGCAGAAAAACCTCCTTGCTTGTAATTACAGTGGTGTCAAATCCATTGATCAATGAAGCAAAGGAGAAAATCATGCAGGACAAATTCTTTGCCCCTATTGCTATCCTTCTGATGAGGGATGCATGTATTATAATAATCGGCTATGTATCCCCAATGATGAGAAAATAAAGGGAAGAATTCTGAGAGAAGCCTATGATAGCCTGATAGCTGGACATCCAGGCTTTATAAAAACCTATATGTCTGTAAAGAAAAGCTTCTTCTAATTAGGACTCAAAAAGGATGTACTTGATCATGTGCGAAAATGCTTGATGTGCCAAAGAGTCAAGGGGCAGAGAGAGTCAAGATGCCAGAGAAACTGTAGCCTCTAGACATTCCACAGATGAAGTGGGAATGCATTAGTATGGACTTTGTCACTGGATTACCTTCAGTGCAATCAAGTTACAACTCCATTTTTATGGTAGTTGACAGGCTAACCAAAGTTGCCCATCTGATTCTAGTGAAAGAAACATACTCTGCAGTGGATGTTGCCAGAGTTTTCCTTAAGGAGATCTTCAAATTGCATGGATTACCCAGGAGGATAGTAAGTGACAGAGATCCCAAATTCACATCAAAATTCTTGACTACGTTCTTTGAAGCAGTAGGAACTTTTTTGGATCTCAGCACAGCCTATCACCCCAAAATCGATGGCCAGACGGAAAGGGTGAATCAAGTAATTAAAGATATCCTTCGGTCATGCTGCAGGGGAACCCAAGAAGTGGTTAAGTCATCTGCATTTGGCTGAATTCTGTTACAATGCTTCTTATCATCAGAGCATTGGGATGAGTCCTCTTAAATCTTTACAATGCTTCTTATCATCGGAGCGTTGGGATGAAATCTTTGTATGGACAAGATTGCCTTACACCATTGACTTGGTCTGATCCATTCATCAGAGTCGAAATGTCCAGAAATGCTTGACGACATGGACCAGCAGATGTAATCAATCCGTAAAGATATAAAGGCAGCCCAAGATAGACAAAAGCAATGCAGATAAAAAGAGATTTAAGAGAGAGTTCGAAGAATCAGATATGGTCTTCAATCGAGTACGACCAAAAAGAAGTTCCTTATCCTTAGGGAAGTACAAGAGGCTCTCTCCCAGATACTGTGGGCCGTATGCTGTCATAAAGAAAGTGGGAGATCTAGCCTACAAACTTCTTCTGCCTCCCCATCTCAAGGTACATGATGTATTCCATGTCAGTTTACTTAAGAAGTATGTACCTAGCCCGAGTCACATGCTTGATGATGAACAATTGATCTCTCCGACTCAAGGCCAGATGGTACTCCAACCTGAGGAAATCCTTGACGTTCGGGAGGAGAAGATTCTCAGGAGCAGAGTCCTTAGAGAATTCTTAGTAAAGTGGAAGTTCTTCCCTCTAGAAGACGCCACTTGGGAGAAAGAAGAAGAGTTGGCGAAGGATTACCCCACTTTGCGAGATCAGGACATCTCGCATTTTTCAAGTGGGAGAGGATGTAAGATTCCTCCTCGGACTGAATATTGATTAAGCCTCTACTTCAATCCCTTGTGATCATTCTATGTTTCTGAATACAAGAAAATATTATTTTTCCTTGTTTGGCCTAGTGAGATAAAAATTTCTAAAGAGTGGTAAATCAATATTGGAATATTTTTGGATAAATAAATTCTACAGATATAAAAAAAATGTTTCCCTGAAACAGAAAATCAAAATAGATTTTCCAAGGTGCAATTGGAATTAAATAAAAATGTAATGTTTCTCTTCTCAACCCCTCTCAAGCTTGAGAAGCATTAATTTGAATGGCTTTTGAATACTATTGAAGTTATTTAATGTACTGTAATAAAGAAACACATAAATTTCCATTAATGCTTAATTTATAATGGTTTTTAAGCATTTCTCTCTCTTCCCCAAAGAATGGTCATTCCTATGACCTATTCTCAATTTGAATGAAGCTTCTCATGAAGCATTTCTCTAATCTAAAAGTAATTTCTATGCTTGTCTAATTGGAGGCCAAAATAATGGCTTTTTAATACTTTTATGCTATTTAACTTATGGTAAAATTAAGAATCAATCCATAATTGGACAATGATCCAATTAGTGGTTATTCTAATCACATGAATAATACTAAACTTTATTCTTTCAAATTTATTGAGAATTATCAGTAATAGCAACGGAGCTATGGTAAAATTTTTGTAAAATTAACACATAAATCATTTTCATTTATATTATGAAAAGAGTAATTCCTACCATATTCTAGGATTAATCATCCTAGATTAATTGAATGATTCTCATTATAATCATGGAAAATTAATTTTTATGTTTATGCATAAATAGTTAATTAGGAAAAAGAGAAATTTCTAGTAATCCATTTTTATTTTAAAAGAGTAATTCCCACCATCACAATGGAAATCCATGTATTCAAATGAAGTAAGAGAAAAATTGTGATGCTAAAATAATGTATATTTTATTTAAAAATTAAAGAAGGATTTTAGTTAAATTTATCTTTTTGCATAGATAAGTTTTAAATGATGAAAGAGGAATTCCCACTATATTGGAATCCAAATATTTAAATGAGGAAAGTGTAATTCCTAGTGTAAAGGAATTAATGAAGATTTTTATTTAAATTTTTATGAGAAAATTTAGTTAAATATATCTTTTTGCATAGATAAATTTTAAATGATGAAAGAGGAATTTCCACCATATTGGAATCCAAATATGTAAATGAGGAAAGTGTAATTCCTAGTATAAAGGAATTAATGAAGATTTTTATTTAAATTTTCAAGAAAAAAAATTAGTTAAATTTATCTTTTTATATAGATAATATTAAATGATGAAAAAGGAATTCCCACCATATTGGAATTCAAATGTTTAAATGAGAAAAGTGGAATTTTCAGCTTAATGGAATTAATGGATATTTTATGTAATTTTTAAGAAGAATTTTAAGTAGATTTAATTTATGGTAAAAGAGGAATTCCCATGATAAATGGATTGCACTCATTGAAATGAGAAAAAGGAGGATTTCAAGTTTATTCAAAAAAATAGGTATTGATGTTTTAGTTAAAAGAAGAATTTTTATATGATATTTAAGAAAAGATGGATTTGAATTAAATTTTAGTGTCAAAAGACAAATTTCCACCATAATTCTACCTAATGAATTAAGGCTGAGAAATTATGTGGCATAAAGAATATATTTGGATATTTTAATTGGTAAAATCACTAAATGTATATTTACCCAAAACTAGATGTTTATCTGAAGAGAATCCTTGAAGAACTAAACCGAATGAATTTGGTTAGACTACGTGAGGGACGGATAGTAAACCTAATTGTCCTTCTCTCAATCTGAATCAAACAAAAACTTCGTGACCAATTCTTGTTACTAAAATAGACTACCGAAACTAATCTAGTTTTTCCTTGACCAAACTCACCAAGAATCTAGTTGGTCAATTGGACAAAATGATGGGTAGATTACCCTCATGAGAGATGAAGGATCCTCATTATTGAAACTGGGAATTATGGAAAAAGGGTTTTCGAAACCGATCTCAAACTGCAATTTTACTTACATTGGAACCTCTGTTTTTTTTCATTCAAAGGACTGTTTTACACCAAAATGCTGGAGGAAGTATATTTGGCTTATGTTTTTCTAAAAGGAGGTTCGTTTTGGAACAGCTAGCGGGGAGTCGTCAAGGGACGTTGCTCGCGGGGCAAAGCCTGCCGTGGTCTTAACCAGCCTTGGTACGGTTAAAATGGTGCGCTTCCGGTATGATGGGCGAGGACCGACGAAGCGGTCCCTAAGTGAAGTGCTAAGACACCTAAGGAGGATCCTAGAGGGTTCTAACCAGGCGATGCACGGGCTCGCGGTTGCTAGGACACCCATGCGTACGTCGAGGAAGATTTTGGATGGACAAAAAGGAAAGATTTTTGGGAACCAAATTTTGATACTGGATCTCGTTGGTTGGCCAGCTGGTCTTCAACGGAGAGTTCAGAGGATACATTTTTGTAATACAATGGACTCGAAATTCAGGAAAATGATGATCGGAAATATTATGATTTCTATTGAAGGATTATTTTTAAAGCCAGTCGAATCTATTATAAATGGCAAGTTCATTTTGGGTGTGCACGTGGTATGCCTACCTTGATTTTTGCATGAATCACCGGCTAGGGGGTCTGGGAACTCTTTTCCTCGGTACCCGGGCAAAAATCCAACCAAATCTTTATAAGGAATCCCACCAATTCAGTGGTCGGGGGTGGTTGGCTAACCCATGGGCCGGATGGGGTTAGGTTGGATTGGAGGATTCTTGAGAAACAACTAGATACGATTAGTTACGTTATTTAGTTTTAAATCGTGAGAAGACCTTGTTCTGTGGTGGGAGGGGATTATCGGTTGTGCCTCATAAATGAGGAAAAAAGCGGTGATTCCATGGACCAAGTGCAAGTCTCATCTTGATATGATCATGTGACTTTAGGTTTGGTCAGATCAATTTTTCTAGTTAAGACTTGACGCGTTAGAGTAATTTCTCTGTTAGAAGATTTTTCCCAATTGGCAGAATCGCCCGTGCCTTCCGGGCGAGGGGAGTCTTCCGGGCCCGGTCTAGGAGGGGCCGCACGGGCTAGCCTCTCATCCTGGACATCCGCGGGCGAGGCCCCAAGTGTGTGTGGACCCCGCCCCGCACGGGAGGCCAACACCGCTTCCGCCGACAGGAGCCCCGGAGCGGGCGGGGGACCTCACATCCCTTATGCACAGGTTGTGGGATAGACTATATGTACAAGGCTTTACCTTTAAGAGCGGGTGAAATGGGGAAGGAAAATGAAGCTGAATCGAGCACCAGCAATAACTTGCTAAGTATAAGGGACAACTTCATACACATAGTGCCTTTGAATGCAATCACTAGAATGCAACATAGGAGAGGAGCCGCAACCCATGCTACTACCAAAGCATCTACTTCGCAAAAGTAGAAAACCTCAGGACACGCAAGGATCTTATGTTCTAAGGAGGTTCCTCAGCAACAAAGCAACACAAGGAACTAGGCTCTCTAAAAAAATAGGCCATAAAGATCAGCAAGGGAGATAGCCATGTTATCATCAACAGTGGATCCGACGAGGGGACAACTACCAATGTGTCATATTCCTCATTTGATGAAGAAAAGATACTACCATCCTCCCCTCAAGAAAGAGAGCAAATAGACCCCAGTCCTCGTCTACCCAGAAAGTTAGCCAAATATCCCAACATGATCGAGGAGGGAAGACCAAAGGCTGCTCATCAGGAGTTAGCCAAGCTTAAATGGAGAAGAAACCTTAAGCACTTGAAACTACACGAAGTTCCTCTATGCCCAACTTAAAACCAACTGAGGATACCTAGGAGCTTAACAAAAGTCCCAACAACTAAGAACTTCTTTAGAATCTCTCCCAAGAGGTAGACTCAAAAGCCACGACATTCCCTCACCATGTGAACTCTATTGCTGCGTATCTGAAGAATCTGAGGGATTATTAAACACACTGAAGCTCATATCCCTATACCCTATACCTTGAAAATTCTAAGCATGAATAAGTATGACTAGATTCACAAATCTACACTCATTCCGAGAGATATTGTAGGTCTTTCCTCCTTTCTACTTTCAAAAGTCCAGATTCCCATTGGCACCTTACTTCAAAGTAGCCAATGTCTATGGAAGGATTGGATGGAAGGAAGGCTTGGAGCAAGAATGGAAGAACAAGGGGAACTAGGAAAATCCAACAAGATTGATGAGGAAGGATCCATAGAACTAGATAGAATTACTAGCGTTCCTATAATCCAAGTGAACAAGTTAGGGTATTATTTTGAAGAACGTAGCATTGCCCTATTTTGAAGATGGAGCCAATGCGAAGCCCATAGGCCTTTTGCAGGATTTGAGGATTTAGATTCTTGGGACCGATTCCGACACACCTTTGTGGCAATGAACTTTGGCCAATAGGCTATTTCCTACGATTTCATCTTAGGACGACCCTTTATGAGAGAAACCAGGGTGATCCAAGACTGGGACATGGATCACATTTACATTAAAAAAATACCAAACACTAAAGGTTAGCCTACACACTTGGAAGATCCATCCAATGAGTGGGGACCCTTGGCAGAAGTTTCAATGAGACTACGCACTTGGAAGATCCATCCAATGAGTGGGGACCCTTGGCAGAAGTTTCAATGAGACTACTCTAAGATCTACTACATTACAGTTATGCCAAAAGTACCATAAAATGTTGTACGATGAATGGGATAGCATGGAGTTTTCAACTCTCCTGAAGTGGTTAAACATACCATCCCCATGGTAGAGGGAGCAAGGCCAGTGTACCAGAGAGCAAATCCTATGAACTCCAAGTATTCTAAGATGGTTCGAAAAAAATCAATCGGCTCATAAATGTTGGATTCATCTACAAGATAGAGCACGCCAAATGGGTCTCACCCATTATGATAGTACCTAAAAAAAACAAAAACATGAGTGGACCTCAAAAAGATCAATGCTGTCAATGATACAAGATCACTATACATTTCCCTTCACAAAACATGTGCTTGAGCGGGTTGTAGAAAAGGAAGCCTATAGCTTTCTTGATGGGTTTTCCGGCTACAACCAAGTGCTGATCAACCTAAAAGATTAACACAAAACGGCTTTCGCCCCATTGACTGGGGCACGTATGCATACCGAGTCATGCCATTTAGATGTCAGCTCTATAGGATCTCTCTTAACTGTCTAAAATGCCAATTTTGGTTTTAGCATGAAGTAATCCTAGGACACATTGTCTCGGAGCACGATATCTCCAGAGACGACAGCAAGGTGCGACTCATTCTTAAGCTACCACCCCCTACCAACTTCAAGGGAGTCCAACAATTTATGGGGCATGTAGCTTATTACAAGTGTTTTATCTGTATGTATGCTAACATAGCGCATCTCCTTTACAGACTCCTTGTGATTTTTGAATGGACAGAGGAGTGCCAACAGTGTATGATACCTTCAAAAAAGCATTGGGGGCAAGCACTCCCATTTTGAGATTCCCTAATTGGGAAATCATATTCTATGTTCACATAGACACCTTTGCTTTCGCAATTGGTTTTATGTTGGCTTAAACTATAGAATACAAGAAGGACTTCCCTGTTAGTTTTGCAAAGTAGAATGAAATTATGCCATGACAGAAAGATAAGGATTGGCCATGGTCTATACAGTAAAAAAAGTTTCATTATTACCCTTTGGCACCAAATTTGTTTTCTTTGTAGACCATCAAGCTATTCTTTATTTGGTAAATAAACCTTGCACCACGGGTAGGATCACCAGATGGCTCATAATTCTACTAGAGTTTGATTTTATTATCACGGTACATAAAGGCTCCCAACATGTATTGGTCAACCAAATGTCACGCATTCCTAACGGGGCAAGAGCCGTATGTGGGTGTTGATGATGACTTGCCAGATGCCCCCGTGTTTGAATTATGCTTGATTCCTGAATGGGGAGAGGAAGTTGCACATAAATTTAATCCAAAGCCAACAAGATCTTCGGTCCGCCATCCTCACCAACACACAACCGCAAGCCTCCCTGGAGGACTGCGAGCAAACCCTCCCCGAAGCCCTGCACAAAATCACCCACCTCCAGGAGTAACTCCACATGGCCTAGGGGGACTCCCAAACCACCTACAATGTCCGCCCCCCCTAGTCCAGAGGGAAGCCCAAGAGATGTGTCGTGGCTGGCCCAAACCATTGAGGATGGCTGCAACGAGCAGATCCATGCCTCCTTTGACTCCTACAAGGCCATCATCGAGAAAACTCTATGGTGGCAAAAGGATGCGCAACTCACGCGTAGCACGCAACTCTGAGGTAGACACCGAGTTGATGCCTTGATGGACTTTGACATCCTAGAATACATAAGTGTATGCCTTAAGTCTCATATAGATGAAAATACCGTAGCTGTTACCAATAATCATGGGCCGACATGTATCTATGTTTTAATCAGTATAACGTGTTATTATGGCCCTTGCATTGTTTTATCTTTTTTCCAAACTCTCAAACTTCCTTCATTGATCCCTACACAGATTTTCTCCCTTTGACGTTGTTGCCTTGTTGTGACTATTATAGTGGTTAGGAGCATGAACAATGCAAATAATGCATGAATGAAGGAGAGAGAGAGAGAGAGAGAGAGAGAGAGAGAGAGAGAGAGAGAGAAGTTTCCACAACTAATCCAAAGATTGGAGATTCTACCAAATGTTTTAGGGTGGATGTCATTCTTAATCACAAGGCTAAGCAATCCCTTGGCTTAATGAAATGATTATCAAGCCTTTTGGCCAAAACCTCATGCAAATGGAAAAATAATTAAGATTTTTCCCTTCCAAGGCCTACAAATTAAAGGTCCTAAACCTTATGCAAACAAGATTCAAAACCAACACATCAGAGACTTGAAAATCATATGTATTTCAAAGTGTGACCTCCTATTCAACACCGAGTGATATTGGGAACCAATAGATTGGAATAAATGGGAATTAGATCTAAGTCCTTAGGCTACTCCTTGTTGCTAGGACTGGTGCCAAATATCTTCATGTCAAGATCTTACTTGCCTTCTCTGAAAGTGTTGTTGAGCTTTGCCTTAGAGCCGCAAGAAGAAAATTTTGGGATGTGGGTGTGTAGAGCCTACCATTCACCTAACACCAAAGAGATTTCATAGCCGTGGTGTGGACAAAAAGCTCTATTTACCTAGGTAGAGAAATGAAGATGGTTTTCTTCTCTCCATAAGACATGGATAGAAGAGGAAAGCTTATGCAAGGAAGAAACCTATTCAAGCAAGCTGTAGTTTTGCTTCTCTAGACCACATTTAGCCATGGAAGATTTAGATGGGTGAAGCACTAGAGTATGAGGCCACTTGATCCCTTGTAGCTAGCATTACACATGCTCCACACCATGTATGGTATTATTTTAATATGGAAATCTATGACTTGCTTCACATGCTAGCTTATGAGTTGGTAAGCATTGTCTTACAAAAGATAGTAGGCTTTCCCTATAGATATAGATAAGATAGGCTTTCATTATGTACGGGTAAGATAGGCTTCCATTACGTAAAGGTAAGATGGTGAAGCACCTATGATGGCGAAACCATGTTAATCATAGTTAACATTAATCCCATCATAAAGTTGGTATAATAGCTAAACGGTGGCTTACTCAACTAGGTTAAATAGAGCTTTTTTAATTAAGTTAGGTAAGCTTGCATCACTTTGTTGAATAAAACTAG
This sequence comes from Cibotium barometz, assembly GCF_041138505.1. Taxonomy (NCBI): domain Eukaryota; kingdom Viridiplantae; phylum Streptophyta; class Polypodiopsida; order Cyatheales; family Cibotiaceae; genus Cibotium; species Cibotium barometz. Next base: position 39,080,386 of record NC_141074.1, on the reverse strand, counting down.
TTAAATGGATGAAACTCACTCAAGTTAAATTTGAGATGTTGAATGGCCTTAACTTATTGAATGAAAGTGCTTAGGTCAACCATTTGAGAGGAGTTTAAATAAAGAGTCTGCAATCTCGCACCACCCACCACTAGGAGGAAGAGACAATATTACAAAGTTTAAAAGATTTTATGCATGTATAATAGAATGTCAAGACATTTATCCTGGGAAACACACGATCATAAGCACCTCATCCCAAGGAAATGATAATGGATTGTCAGTTAGTGAGAACTGTCACACCTCTGCTAGAACCTGAGATGGGGTGGTACGGCCCAGATAACCCAATCCAGATTGATCCAATGGTCTAGGGAGCCATGCCAACTGTCGTGTTGATAGATTCATTCCAGGATCATAGGCCAGCACCAAACCTAGGTCAAGAACTAGTTCAACAATGTCCAGAGACTGCCTACCAAAGAGCAAGAGTCCACCCAGAACTTTCCAAGCTAGCACATGGCACACACATACAGCCATTACCTACCTCATGGAGTGTATTGTGGACACCATATGGATCCTTATGAAGTGCACATAATCCCACCACTAAGGCACGATCCACCCCCGCAGATGGGATACTATCCTCTAGGCCTAGCTCCTCCATTTCTCATACCCCAACCTACACCAGCCCTAACCATGAGAAGGCTGGTGCCAGAAATGTTGTGGATAGCCATGGAAATAGGGAGGGGTAGCTTCAGGAATTGTACCACCAACACCCGCATACCCAATTCAAGGACCAAGATTAGCACCTGTATAACTAGTACAAAGGCCAAGACCAGAAAGGAATAAATCGGCCCACATATCCAAAATTATCACTAAGTTTTATAGATCCAAAGACTCTGTACCTCATTTGGAGGTGTTGAACTAGATTTATGAGGCATTTTGCCATGTGCAAGATCAAGTTAAGTTGAGTGCCTTTGGCCTCACCCCTTGATGGAAAAGAAGGACAGTGGTTTCAATCACTAAAAGTAGAAGAGAAGTCTACCTTTGACACCATGAAAGAGGCTTTCAAAGTAGGATATTCAAGACAATGAATGTGATGGAGTCCAATTGAATAGTTGCATAATGTAAAACAGAAAGAGGGAGAATCCATGAGGGACTATATCAACCGGGTGAGATATCTTCACTCCCACTGTAATAATAAGGACAAGCGAAAGACTAATTAGTCAATTCCTAGAGGGACTTGAAGATGTAGCCCGACGCCAACCCATGACCTTTCATCCATGGTCGTTCTTGCGTCCATGGTTGTTCTTGCGTGAAGCCATGCATGTTCCTCTATGAAGCCACCACCATACCTCCCCTGCAAATCTATTTATCACTAGCGTGTTGGGTAGGATGCTGACATGATATATCTTTGCCAGCTTTCTTCCTCCTTGCATGTTTTCACAGTTCCCTCCCCAACTTTGCAGAAGGATTCTCTAACCTTGCCCAAGAGCTCCTCGTGTCCATGACAGAATATATGTAGCACAAGCATGACCAAGTCACAACAACCCAATTAACCGTGCCTCTTGGCATGGCCAAAATTAATCCAAAGCCAACAAGATCTTTGGTCTGTCATCCTCGCCAACACACATCTGCAAGCCTCCCTGGAGAACTAGGAGCGTACCCTCCCCAAAGCCTTGCACAAAATCACCCACCTCAAGGAGCAACTCCACACTGCCTACTAGGAGGACGCCCAAATCACATACGATGTCCGCCCCCTAGTCGAGAGGGAAGCCCAAGAGATTTGTCGCACTTAGCCCAAATGATTGAGGATGGCCACAACCAAATCTGTGCCTCCTTTGACTCCTACAAGGCCATCATCGAGTAAACTTTGTGGTGGCAAAAGAATGCGCAACTCACGTGTAGCACGCAACTCTGAAGCAGACGTCCACCACCACCAAACGTAAAGTTGTTGACTTGATGGACGTTTACATTGAGGTTCTCAACCTCTCCATCGCGCCCCAAAACCCTGCCCAACTTCTAAAACTCTACTTCTGCACCCTCGAGCTAATCCTCCTTCAACATAACATTTTCAACGACCCTATCCCCGTCTCCACCCTCTCCTGCCTCATGAGGAAAATCCCTCACCCCCCTCCTCACGTCACCCTCTTCTTTCAAAACCAACTTTATTTCAACAACCCCACCATCCTCCTCGCCCTTCCCATTCAAACTCTCACCGCTAATCGGGACACCCTCTTGGCGTACGGAGGACAAGCAACAGTCATCAACCCCTCCATCAATTTTATAGTCCCCATTGGCCTTTGTCTGTACCCCTATGTCTCTTCTAAATCCCTTAGCGTCCTCACCTACCTAGATCTATCCATCTTGACAATAATATACTATGCTTACAGAGCCCTCCACGCACCCTCCTCCCTTAATCTCCATATGGGCTCTTTGTTATCTACACCCACATCTATCACCAAATGGAAGTCATTGCTTCCACTTCCATCCTCCAGTTCAACGAATCCCACATCGCCTTTCGAGCAACATCATTGTCAAAGAGGCATAAGAGGCTAAGGCCTTCTTCTTCTTCTCCAAATTCCCGATAGTAGCTGCCCCCCCTGAAGGAGACCCCATCGAGGACGATGACGACAATAAGGGTGAGTACAATTGCACTAGTGGAGACAACCGTGCCCCGCCACCTTGACTCTAGCAATAGCCTCCTAACCCACACCCCCCATCCCACCCAAGCTCTAGCTCTCAACTGCCACCCAACCCACCCCCCCACTAGTGCCCACCAACACTACCTCAAACCACCCACACTCCACGCCAAAATCCTATTAGGCACCAACTTCCCCACTTCAACCTCTTCACCCGCAATCCTTTCCCTCACTCCATAGCACACCATCTCATGTTCCCTTGCCACCCCTTCCCCAACACCACCGTCACCCCCTTCCTCCCTCCATCTTGGATTGGGCCCATCATTGCTACCTAAACATCTCCCTTTTGCATCGGCACGCTCACATCCTATCTTCGATGCCTCACTCGGAACAAACCCTCCACCTCTAACACTCTTGCACCTCAATAATCCCAGCCCGCTGACCTGCCTTGACCCACCCCCCTAGACCCGCTGACTTGCCTTGACCCTGTCTGTTGTTGAAAAAACCTGGGTGCTTTCCACTCCTCGGCCGTACACACGGTAGGCTTCTCCAAATTATTTTTTGTTGCTCTCTTGATATTTGCTCTCCTATTAGAGAGTAAAAGCTTGATGTGGTGCCGCTTCATCCACTCCTCAGAGAAGCACAGGCCCGCATGTGGCACGAGGAACTCCGACTTAAGCACATCGATAACATATTTCTTAGAAAGTTCATCTTGTTCTTTCCACTTTCTGAAGGAGTTTACAAACTCCAAGGCACCATCCACATCCACGGTGTATGGTAGGAGGCGTGGATCAAACGGTGGAATGGGTCTCCTACGGGCTGGCTCATAATGTGTAGATGATGAGCCCCCCTGTTGGGGAGACACATTGGGAGACCTAGTGCTACTTTTACTAAAGCAAAAGCAGCCGCGGCTCCCCCCCGGCTAGCACATCTACTATCCCCCCAAACTCCCTACTACATCGTCGTCGTCATGGTGAAGATGGACGTGAGGGGAAGCAGGGGTGGGTCTAGGAGAGGAAGGTGGTGTAGGCTTATCACACCCATACCGTGATGGGCTTGCACAACTCAGCTCCGCGCCTATCAAAGGCGTGGTTTTCCCCGACTGAGAAAGTGGGGTAGATTGCCCTCCCACGGCATCAACTGGCGGGGTAGTTTGCCCCCATGGCATCGACTGGCCCGATAAGACAAATAGAATGCATAAAAGATTAACTTTGTGTATGTGGGTAGATTGCCCTCCCACGGCATCAACTGGCCAAGTGGGGTAGTCTGCCCCCATGGCATCAACTGGCCCGCCGACTACAAGCCCGCCTATATATAAGATTAAAATATAAGACAAACAGAATGCATAAAAGATTAACTTTGTGTATGTGAAAGGGTTTGATGGAACCATACCTGTGTCTGTGTAAAGTGCGACCAAGCTTGCTACCCATATCGTTCATTTATAATGGACAACAGATTGGCCACATCGGGATCTTGTGATGGGTCGATCGACATTGCTGTTACATACATACATAGGCAAAAAAATATGATGGCGCTAACCCAAGCCATACTTAAAGCTTAGACAAAGAATACAACATGTGATATTAGAACATTGTTAAGACCTCCTACAGTACTGCTTAGACAAGTAGGGTGGATAGTACCCCCTTTGGGATGATAGTTTTCTGAGGACTTTCCACATGCTCCCCACTATTAAAGCCAAAGGCAACTCCTCTTTTGTAAGATAAGGATAGTGATCGAGGGCTCCCCCTCCACTATAACCACCTACTCGCAGACTACCTGACATAAGCAGCATTCTAGATGGCATATAACAATGCCCCATATCTCTATGTAGAAGTGCATTTCCTAAACCCGGCACCCAAGGGTGCAATACATATGAGGTTGAATGAATAAGGCCACTTACCTAGCATATGTCAAGCCAACCAAGAGAAAACAACAACATAAGCTTAGACAAAAAATACAACCTGTAATATTAGGACATTGTTACGACCTTCTACAATACTGCTTAGATAAGCAGGATGGACAGTGCCCCTTTCGGATGATAACTTCTGAGGACTTTCCACATGCTCCCCACTATTAAAGCCAATGGTAACTCCTCTTTTGCAAGAGAATGATAGTGAGAAGATCGAGGGCTCCCCCTCCACTATAACCACCTACTCGTGGATTACCACTCCTAACTTGACATAAGCAGCATTCTAGATAGCATATAACAATGCCCCATATCTCTATGCATAGGCCGTATGCATAGGTCTATGCATACTACATATAGCCTATGCATACGGCCTATGTATAGGCCATATGCATAAGGCCTATGCATAAGAGGGCTATGCATAGCCTATGTATAAGACTATGCATAAGCCCTATTGCATAAGGCTATGTATAAGCCCTATTGCATAAGAGGGCTATGCATAAAGAGGACTATGCATAGCCCTATGCATAAGAGGGCTATACATAGCCACTAGCCCTTATGCATAAGCCCTATGCATAAAGAGGGTTATGTATAGCCTAGCCCTTATGCATAGCCCTATACATAAAGAGTGCTATGCCTAAAGAGGGCTATGTCTAAAGAGGGCTATGCATAGCCCAGCCCTTATGCATAGCCCTATGCATAAGCCCTATGCATAAATAGGGCTATGTATAGCCTAGCCCTTATGCATAGCCCTAGCCTATTGACCTAACCCTAATCCCCAGCACCCAAGGGTGTAAAAACACAAAGACAAAAAGCACAAAGCACAAAGAAAGAGGGCTTACCGTATGAGAGACTATGCCCAAAACCTTGCTCACTTAAATAATCCTACAAAAAGAACCATAATAAATAAAAAAGTTAGTCCTCATTAACACATTAGTAAGCAATAAGAACAAGATAAAAAAGAGGTAAGTGCCCTAAACCCTACTCTTAATGCATAAGTGAATGGAAACACTAGTTTATGTTAAGCCTAAACCTCTGCATAATGCATATAATGCTTTAATAGAAAGCTTTGATGGAGAGCTCTCCATCAAATCTCTCTATTAGAGCTTTATGCATTAGGCTAGGGTTAGGGAAAGAGAGAAAAGAGAGGGGAAGGGAGAAAAGGAGAGAGGGGAAGGGAGAGAAGCTCACCTAAACCCTATTTCCAAGCTTTCCATGAAAGCTTGGAAGAAGACATAAAACCATGAAAGAGGGAAGAAAGCAAGAAGAGCTTACCTTGGAGAGGGAGACTTGATTTATTGAAGACCCTTGAGGGATGAGCAGAGGTGGGAGAAAAACTCGCGTTGTAAGCATAGCTTTGCATGTGCAGCAATAGGGAAGAAGGTAGGTATTGACACCCATCGGAGATGATTTAGGTGGGAGTCCCAGTTTCGCAGCAGGTCGCTGAGCTAAGTAGCAAAATTTCACTGCTAGCTTCGCTAGTGTAGGTGCTAGCAACGGAAGTAGCACTTCTTGCATGGGGCCGGGTCCCACACCAGAGCCTCGCCCACGGATATCCGGACAAGAGACTAATCCATCAGTTCATTCAAAACCGAACCCAAAAAAACTTCCCTTGCCCGAAAAGCACAGGCGATTCCTTCAGGATAACTTTTCTCTAATGTAGTCAAAAGCCTTATCTAACAGAACTGATCTGACCGAACCTGTAAGTCCCCTAGTCAGATCAGGGAAAAGGTTGCACTTGGATCATAGATACCAACGCTTTTTTCCTCATTGAGAGGCACAGCCGTTGATTCTTTTTCATAGAACAATTTTTGTCCGGGATTTACTTCATCTATCGTACCATAACAGAATTGAGTCTCAAATTAGGGATCCATCCCATCCAATCCCATCCAAATTAGGGATCCATCCCATCCAATCCATGGGTTAGCTAACCGCCCAGCCACTGTAGTGATGGGATCCAATTAAGAATTTGGTTAGGTTTTGTTCCGGGTACCAGGGAAAAGAGTTCCCAGGCCCTCTAGCCGGATATTCATGCAAACTTAAAACTAGTCACTCCACTTACACACCCAATATGAAATTGCCTTTGTCTCAGCATCATCTATCTTTAAAAACAATCATTTAATGAAACCATTGTCTCACTGATCATAATCCTCAAAATCTCTGGTTGAATCCTTAATTCCAATCATTCCTTCATCAATGTGTATCTATGGCATCATTGGCAACCAGAACGCTCACCACTTGACCACTCAGGGGCCTTTTCGATAGTTCCTAGCTCATAGTAACCGGCAATATATTCACATATCAAAATGGAAACTTCGTTGAGAATCAGCAAGATCAACCAACGGATCCATATAAAAGGGCCATGGACTCATCCGTTGAGGACAGCAAGGTCAATCAACCAAATCCATGCCCAAATTCTGAAAACAACTCTTACTCCTTGTTCCAATATCTTCAGGGACGCACGTGTAGGTATCGTCGGTGACCCAGAGTCCGAGCACCGTATGGTCAGCACCCTCTAGGATCCTTCACAGCAGGTGACCTAGCGCTTCACTCATAGGCCGCTTCCTTGGTCCCTCATCCACCGTACCGGAAGCTCACCATTTTAATCGAACCGAGGCCGGTCAAGACCTCAGCTGACCTTGCTATGCGAGACGTCCTCCACTGACTCTCTGTCAGCTGTTGCAACTTTATCAGCTAGGTCTGGTGACCTTAATCACAAGATGGTCAAAATGCTTTCTCAGCATTCTTGACATAAAACAGTCATTCAAAAATAGGCCATAAATACAGTTTCTATAACGAACTCTCGTCTTTCCACAATAATCAACATTTCTTAATCCACATTCATTTCATATAAATTCCCATTCTCATTCAATCGCATCATTTTCCATCTCATCACTTCTTTTCTCAATCGCATTTACCCATATCCACATCTCATCACATCATATGCATTCACATCTCATGCATTCATATTTACCCGATTCGCATCACATCACATCACATTCATCACATCTTGATTCACATGACATCACATCCATTCTCATCCCATATCATTCATTCACATCCTGATTCACATGACATCTCATCCATTCACATCCTATATCATTCATTCACATCCCGATTCACATGACATCACATCCATTCACATCCCATATCATTCATTCACATCTCGATTCACATGACATCACATCCATTCACATCTCATATCATTTATTCACATCCCGATTCACATGACATCACATCCATTCACATCTATCCATTCTACATCACATCACCTCCATCCATTCTACATCACATCACCTCCATCCATTCACATCCATCACATCACATTCAATTCATATCCATCACATTCACATCCACATATATTCTTTCACATACACATCTATATCCTTTCTTTCTCATACATCCACATCCATTCTTTCACATACTCATTCACATCCATTCTTCACATATACATTCACATCCATTCTTCTCATACACATTCACATCCATTATCATCACATACGTTCACTCATATCCCATATCATTCATTTACATTATGATTCACATGACATCACATCTCATCCATTCATTCACATTTATCTGATTCACACCGCATCTCATCACATCTATCCACATCACATTCATCTCATCACTTCTATTCATATCACATCCATCCATTCATTCTTCACATCTAGCTGACTCTCATCACATCTATTCATATCACATCCATCCATTCATTCACATCTATCTGATTCTCATCACATCTCATCACCTCTATTCTCATCACATTCGTTTAAACATAGAATTTAAGAGAATTTTTAATTTTTGATATAAAGATTCTTTACGCATCTATTTATGCATAAAATCAACTTCAGTGGGAATAACACTTTTAACAAAATCCTTTTATGCATCTATTTATGCATAAATTCAATTTTAAGGAAAATAAACTTTTAAAACAAAAATAAATCCTTTATGCATCTTTCTATGCATAAAATCAATTTTAATGAAATTAACACTTTTGAAATAAAAATAAATTCCCTTATACATCTTTATATGCATAAAATCAAAATTAATGAGAATAACTCTTTTGAAATAAAAATAAATTTCCTTATGCATCTTTCTATGCATAAAATCAAAATTTTAATGAGAATAACTCTTTTGAAATAAAAATAAGTTCCTATACGCATCTTTCTATGCATAAAAGCAAAATTAATGAGAATAATTCTTTTGAAATAAAAATAAATTTCCTTATGCATCTTTCTATGCATAAAATCAAAATTAATGAGAATAACTCTTTTGAAATAAAAAAAATTCCTATACGCATCTTTCTATGCATAAAATCAAAGTTAATGAGAATAACTCTTTTGAAATAAAAATAAATTCCTTTATGCATCTTTCTATGCATAAAATCAAAATTAATGAGAATAACTCTTTTGAAATAAAAATAAATTCCCTTATGCATCTTTCTATGCATAAATTCAATTTGAATGGGAATGACACTTTTGAAATAAAAACAAATCTTTTAGAATGCACAAATAGAAGGAATTACTCTTTTAGAATAACCTAATGATAAACTTTAGTTCCACAAAATTTAAGAAAATTTTGCCATAACCTCCTTTGTATGGCTGACCATTTCTCAATTTTAACATTAAATTTATGACTTGAATTAATCCAATTTGAATTCTAATATCTCTAATCTACTCCATTTTCTAAAAATCAAGAGAGTAAACAATGAAAAGAGTTTAATCAATCTTTTAATTAAACTTTCTAGGATTAAGAGGGCTGAATTGTAAAGAAAAGAAGGGGGTGACCTTTCCATCAAGGCATAGCATCAGATTTTTATTCAAACATTTACAAAGCATAAAATTTAAGAAAACCATAGATTTAAAATTCACAAATAAGTAAGAATTAAGCTTACATGGAACTTGTAAGCTTTCCTTTGGCTTGAGGGATTGAGGGTTCTACTCTTGTTTGCAACAAGGGTAGCCACCAGTTCTTTTGGAGAGATTTAGCCAAAAACAATTGAATTATCAATTGAATTCAATGTATTTGACTTTGGGGAGGAGTAGAGTAACAGTGCATAAACACTATATACCTTTTACAAAGGGGGAGGCTTCTATTTATAGGAAAAAATTAGCCTCTAACCAAGCAAACTGATTCTAGAATTTTCCACATCAGTTTGGTCAATTTTTGACCATTTGTGGGTCAGTTTAGCTCACTTTTTGGATCTAGTTAAAACAAGAGAGAGGAGAGATAAAAATATCTCATTATTTGTGAGTTTAAAACTCATCCACACATGTGAAATAGGCGCCTCCTTCATGAGGGGAATTCCCCAGACTAAGGTGTCAAAAATGCATCATTTCCTATAAATATCTCTTCTTTTTTAACCTTGTCCTTAGTCAACTCTTCATCTTATGTGAGTATTTACTCATTTTTGGGGGATTTTTCTTTTATTCTTCAATTTATCTCCTCCCTACATTTGGATTAATCTTATTGGTCCATAGGAACCTTAATCTAAAATTTTCAAAAAATCTGGACCCTCAGGCTAAGGTCCTTTTTACCTATTTTAAATTTATTCTTCCAATTGCACACTGGAAAGTTCTTTTTGAATTTCTGTTTCAAGGAAAATCATTTTAATAAGAAGGGATATTTTTCCATCCAAAGATATCTAGAAACTAAATTACCTCTCTCTAGAATATTTTCTCTCTCTAGGCCAAAACAGATAAAAACAAGATCTGTTATTATTCTCAAAAGGGGATTGATTACAGGGGAGAAACTGGACATCTTCAGGGACTGGGGGAGGAATCTTACATCCTACCCCACTTAAAAAACGTGAGATGTCCTCATCTCAATCACTTCGAGCGTTACTGCCTTGGAAGTGGACGGCCGATTTGGGAACAACTCTCTTTGACCTCTCCTATTCTGAGGCAGAGGTCTTGCATTACTTTGGTTTGAAATTGCGGGTTGGTTGGAGGGTCTACCTCTGGGATTTCCCTGATATTGACGGATAGAAACCTGATTACTCTGGAAGGAAGGAGCTGGAGTCTGGAATCTTGATCCCTGATTTTCTTGCCCTGAAATCCTTGATCCAAAAGGAGTTGGACAATCCATACTGCGATGTCCAAATCCTTGACAATTATAGCATTTCAATCCCTTGTTCAAGGGTGGAACTTCTGAAGTTGAATTCCAGGGGATTGAGTTTCGAAAAAAGGACATTTCTTCCATTTTGAAACTTCCCATATCCTGGGATTGACCCTGATATCTCTTAGGCGGTGGAAGGTTGGAATCATTTCCTCTAAATATCTCTTCTTTTTTAACTAATAAACCTTGTCCTTAGTAGTCAACTCTTCATCTTATGTGAGTATTTACTCATTTTTGGGGGATTTTTCTTTTATTCTTCAATTTATCTCCTCCCTACATTTGGTTTAATCTTATTGGTCCATAAAAACCTTAATCCAAAATTTTTAAAAAATCTGGACCCTAAGGTCCTTTTTACCTATTTTAAATTTATTCCAATTGCACACTGGAAAGTTCTTTTTGAATTTTTGTTTCAGGGGAAATCATTTTAATAAGAAGGGATATTTTTCCATCCAAAGATATCTAGAAACTGAATTATCTCTCTCTAGAATATTTTCTCTCTCTAGGCCAAAACACAGATAGAAACAAGATCTGTTATTATTCTGAAAAGGGGATTGATTATAGGGGAGAAACTTGACATCTTGAGGGACTGGGGGAGGAATCTTACATCTTACCTCACTTAAAAAATGCGAGATGTCCTCATCTCGCAGGTGGAGTATGATCTCTTTCATCATCATCTTCTTCTTCTTCAATCACTTCTAGGGTTACTGCCTTGGAAGTGGACGGCCGATTTGGAAACAACTCTCTTTGACTTCCCCTATTCTGAGGTAGAGGTCTTGCATTATTTTGGTTTGAAACTGCGGGTTGGTTAGAGGGTCTACCTCTGGGATTTCCCTAATTTTGCATTTTGTCGGATAGAAACCTGATTACTTTGGAAGGAAGGAGCTGGAGTCTAGAATCTTGATCCCTGATTTTGCCGGATAGAAACTTGATTACTTTGGAAGGAAGGAGCTGGAGTCTGGAATCTTGATCCCTGATTTCCCTACCCCCGAAAACCTTGATCCAAAAGGAGTTGGACAATCCATACTGCGATGTCCAAATCCTTGACAGTTATAGCATTTCACTCCCTTGTTCAAGGGTGGAACTTTTGAAGTTGAACTCCAGGGGATTGAGTTTCGGGAAAAGAACATTTCTTCCATTCTGAAACTTCCCATAGCCTGGGCTTGATCCTGATATCTCTTAGGCGGTGGAAGGTTGGAATCACCTTCTTGAAAGGTGATGGTGCTGGCTTTGGTGGGACCTTGACATCAAAGGCCTTGGAGAAATCCTTCGCCATCTGCACTGCTTAGGCCATGGAAACTGGCTTGGCTTTCTTCACCAAAATATTCAAAGGTTCTTTCAGTCCCTGAATGAACCTGGCCATCAGTTGTTCTTCATTCAGCGGTGGGTGGTGAGTATTTGAGGAGGAGAGCGATTGCTTGGTGATATACTTCAATAGTTATGCTCCCCTGGGTTAACTCTAGAAATTCGTTCATTTTTGTTTCCAAAAAGCTAGGAGGACAGAACCTCGTCCTTAGGTAAATTTTGAGATCATTCCATGTCTGGGTATTCCGAACCAGACGGTTTGTCTCGCAGTGGTTTCTCCATGCCACTCTGGCTATTTCTACTATCTTCAGCCTTGCAAGAGCCATTTTGCTCTTCTTATTGTACCCGGTGACATCAAAGTACTCTTCCATTGCTTCGATCCACTTCTCCACAACCTCGCCCAAGTTTTCCCCTTCACCCTTGAAAGGTCCAAGCTGCGAACTATGAAGAGTTTTATAAACATCCAAGTCAAGCTCTTCCTCATTGAGTTGGGGGTTATCATTTCTACCACGACAACCTTGATCCATGTTCCTATCAATACGAAAAATCTTGTTAAGTCTCTTATTTATGATTCAAATCCGATTTTTGATTCATCTGATTCTGGGGTTCTTTAGATAGGTCGGCTCCCCACAGAATCGTGGGATAAAGATACTCGCATTATTAGATAACAATTCATTCAGAACATATCATTCATATCTTTCACAGAATAATGGTCTATTAGACCAAAATGTCCATCTAAACAGTAATCCATGGGGGATTTCAATTTTATAGACTTTTAATGTTGGAATTAGGGTTGCAGGAAAGCACACAAAGCTTGGAGAAGAAGAAGCAAGAAAATGCACACAACACACAGTGTATTAGATTGTGTCAATGTACAAAAGATAAGTTAGCCCTAGAATAATGGGCGTATATACAAGCCGGGGAAAAAAACCCCCTAAAGAGGGAAAAAGTGCCCCAGCAGTCCTAAGTGTGTTCATACACATCATTGCCTATATATGGCAACAAATCCCCCCTGAAGTGATGGTGTGAATGAGAGCTAGCACTCATGTATAGGGAAGTGCCATGCCCGAAGTAGATCAGTCCACAAAGGGGAGCAAGCCCAAAGCTTTGCGGAAAGCTTTGAACTTCTCACGAGGAAGCGCCTTTGTGAAAAGATCGGCGAGGTTGCCCTTTGTTGCCACACAGGCCAAGCTAATCTCTCCTGCTGAGAGTCTCTCCCTGACATAGTGATAATGCACCTCAATGTGCTTTGTGCGAGCATGAAAAACTGGGTTTCTCGCAACTGTCAATGCGCTCTGACTGTCAGTGTAGATGGAGGTGGCAGACTCTTGTCCAACACCACCCAAGTCAACCATAAGCTGTCTGAGCTACACACACTCAACCGTTGCTGTGAAAGCTACCCTATACTCAGCTTCACAACTAGAAGTGGCCAAAGTAGGTTGCTTCTTGCTCAACCAAGATATGCATGAGCTACCGAGCATGAAACACAAACCACTTGTGGACACTCTTGTCATAGCAACCAGCCCAAAAAGCACGTAAATCTGGCACGGTAACGATCCCCCTTGGGATAAAACAGCCCAAGATGTATGGTGCCACTCAAGTAGCGACGAAAGATGCGCTTCCAATGCTGAGACCCTGGGCTATGCATAAACATGCTCACCTGTGAGACTGCAAACTGAATGTCCGACCTTGTAATGCATACATAAATGAGGCAACCAACAGCTGTATGATAGAGTGTGACATCAAAGTGATCTCCAGCATCATGAAGACTCAACTTCAAACCTGTCTCCATTGGAGTAGCAATAGGCTTGCAGTCTTCAAGGCCAAATCTAAACAACAATGGCTCAAAATACTTTGTCTGACACAAAGCAATACCTCCATCACACTGCTTAAATTGTATCTCCAAATAATGATGCAAATGCCCCAAATCTGACATCTCAAAAGAGGCATTCAAATTAGCCTTAAAATCAGCAATATGACTTTCATTTGGTCCTGTGAGCAGCATGTCATCGACATAGAGAGCAATGATTAGATGTACATCATCCACACGTTTAACATACAAAGTGCTTTCTATTGGACTATTCTGAAAACCATGTGCAGTCAAATATGCATGTATCTTTTCATACCAAGCTCGTGGAGCTTGCTTTAAACCATATAAAGCCTTTTTCAACCTGCACACTTTGTTTTCCTGCCCTCTTTGAACAAAACCACAAGGCTGCGATACATACACCTCCTCATGCAAATCTCCATTCAAGAATGCAGTCTTTATGTCCAACTGATGTACATGCCAACCATTATGAGCTGCCAATGCACAAATGCTACGAATGGTAGTCATACGACAAGTGGGAGCAAAGGTCTCATCAAAATCAATGCCCTTTTCTTGAGCATAACCCTTTGCAACAAGTCTAGCCTTATAGCGATCAACACTGCCATCTGGCTTTCGTTTCAACTTAAAAACCCACTTACATCCAATGCCCTTTTTACCAATAGGCAAATCACACAAAGACCATGTATCATTCTTCATTATAGCATCATATTCACTTTGCATTATAGCCAACCAATTATTTGATTTTTGTGCCTCATCAAATGAAAGAGGTTCTTCCTCTTCACACATACTAGACACAGCCAAAGCATAACAATCTGATGCATAAGAGGCATGCTGAAAACCTGAACGAGTACGACTAGACATAGGTGCATCAATTTTACTATTAGGCAAGGTTTGCACCAGCCATTTAGGCATACCTCTAGCCTGCTCATTTTTAGCCTTATCCTCATAAATTACATCCTATAAATCTGCATCACAAATAGGCTGATCTATGATGTCGTTTGAAATTTGCATAGGCTGAATATTTGCCTCATTAGGACTTACATTTGAATTCCCACCTATAAACAGAGGCAACAACGTATCAAATGTTGAAATATACAAGTGAATAGGGTGTGTGCGGGAACAAGCCCTTGGTTAGAGGCTGTAAAGAGGATGTGTAAATGTGAAAGAACCTGTGAACAGGTGAGAAGAATCTACTGGGAGAGAATAAAGGGTAGCATGAGAAGATTTAGGAAGTGTGGAGATATTATGGGAAAAGTGAAGAGGTGCAGAGAATCAAGCAAAAGAGGTGGAGATATTCTGGGAGAAGTGGAGTGAATCAAGGAGAAATCAATGGGATTAGATGCTTTGATGTTGTAAACTATAAATTGAGGCATTGGCCTAATGAGAATTTTCAGGTTTTTTATTATCCATGCCTACATTAAGCTATTTGCTAATTACTTACTAATTACATCTTAATTATTTGCTAATTATATCTTAATTATTTGATAATTACTCACTAATTATATCTTAATTATTTACTAATTACTCACTAATTATGACTTAATTATTTACTAATTACTCACTAATTATGTCTTAATTATTTACTAATTACTCACTAATTATGTCTTACGTCTTAATTATTTGCTAATCATTTTATTAATGATGTTGATTCTAGTATTTGATCCACCATAGCTCATCACATTGCTCTAATTTCAACATGGTATCAGAGCCATGCCTAGAATCTATTAGGTTTATGAGCCCATTATCTAATTAATTAAGATTAGTAAATAATTAGAAATTAATCAAAATTTTAGTTATTTTTCACCTCACCTCTGCACCCCCAGCCAGTGGAGGAGCTCCCTCTCCTTGCACACATCAAATTAGCCCAAGCCCTTTTAGGTACTCAAACTAGACTCAAGGGGCTACACTCACCTCAAAGGAATTGAAGCAAATCAGTGCAAAACGCCGGCGCGACAGCCCGGATTGAAGGCATGTTTTTTTCTGAGAAAATTTGACATTGCAGCTGCTCCAAATCAAATTGGTCTAATTCCTCATAGCTCCAGGGGTTTTCAAGCATGCTCTACAAGGTGGTGAAGACAGAATTCAATTTGATCAAGTCTACGGTGAGTTCCAAGCTCTTCATCAAATCTGCAGGTGACTTTGGTAAAACAGAGATTAAGCTTTCAATATTTGGTCAAATCTTGTGTTTCTTGGCTTAATCCTCTACTAGACTCATTGCTATTGATGGCCTTGAAAGAATTTGAGCTCATTTGAAGTCTAAGGCATCAGATCTGGACTCCCCGCATACTCTGTTTTCTGCACACAAAATAATGGATTAATTTACTAATCAGTGATTAATTTACAATCAATGCTGATCACTATATTTTGGTGCAATTGAGGGTTCAAATTAACCATTAGGTATCTGATACAGATCCCTATAACTTCAAATTGCAATTCAGAGTTGGTTTGATACTCCAACCATTCCGTACAAATTGGTTACCCTTGATTTAATGTAATTTTTGCTAAAATTGTGCTGATAAAATTGTGATAATCATCATTTTGCATTTAACCCTTGGTTAATGCTTGTAAATCTCACTCAAATTCAAGATTATTCACAGCCACAGTTGCATTTGGGAATGTGCATAAGAATTCATGCTATATGCATTATGTATTGGGCACATTACATCAGTGTAAATATGGGATCAGACACTGCCCTTGTCTAGAATAAGGCAAGAGGTAAGACCTCCCGCATAGATTTGGGTTTGCATTGCATAATGATACAAGATAAACATCAAAAACCCAAAGGAACTGTCAGCAAAACATTTGAACATGTTGCTCACATGGAGCAAGAAGACCTGACGGACAAGCTCATGGTCCCAGCCATGAAAGAAGAAGAACATCTCCTTCCAAGAAGAAGATCCACACCAAGAAGATATAAAGAAAGACACGGACACGAGAAGAGAAGCTGCCCCAAGAAGACTGAAAGAAGACATGGACGCGTGGAGAGAAGCTGCCACGACAAGAAGACTGAAGAAAAGAGAAGATGTGAGGCTCCAAAGAGTGAGGAGCCATGTGAAAATCTCTGAGAGAGAGAGAGAGAGAGAGAGAGACCCCACAACCCAATGTAACCTGCCCCAATGTAACCTGCCCCAATAAAGTAAAACCATCTCTGAGCCACCGATGATGTAGGCCACATGGTAGATGTATGTGTGAGCACTTTAGTCAAGGTCGCCGGCAACTATAATAAGCCTTGGATACATAGAGAGAGAGTGTCAAGGACTATGAGTTTAGGTACTTGAGGCACTGGTCGCGGGCTATCAAGTAAGAGAGAAACTTGGTATAGGGTCCAGGTGTGCTAAGTTAACTTGAGGGCAGGTGTGCTAGACACTGGTCGCGGACTATCAAGTAAGAGGGAAACTTGGTATAGGGTCCAAGTGTGCTAGAGAGTATTCACTTGAGGGGAGGTGTTGAAATATACAAGTGAATAGGGTGTGTGCGGGAACAAGCCCTTGGTTAGAGGATGTGTAAATGTGAAAGAACCTATGAAAAGGTGAGAAGAATATACTAGGAGAGAATAAAGGGTAGCATGAGAAGATTTAGGAAGTGTGGAGATATTCTCCCCTAGCCGGATATTCATGCAAACTTAAAACTAGTCACACCACTTACACACCCAAAATGAAATTGCCTTTGTCTCAGTATCATCTATCTTTAAAAACAATCATTTACTGAAACTATTGTCTCACTGATCATAATCCTCAAAATCTCCAGTTGAATCCTTAATTCGAGTCATTCCTTCATCAGTGTATCTATGGCATCATTGGCAACCAGAACGCTCACAACCTGACCACTCAGGGGCCTTTTCGATAGTTCCTAGCTCATAGTAATCGGCAATATATTCACATATCAAAATGGAAACTCCGTTGAGAATCAGCAAGATCAACCAACGGATCCATATAAAAGGGCCATGGACTCATCCGTTGAGGACCAGCAAGGTCAATCAACCAGATCCATGCCCGAATTCAGAAAACAACTCTTACTCCTTAATCCAATATCTTCCACGACGCACGTGTGGGTATCGTCGGTGACCCAGAGCCCCAGCACCGTATGGTCAGCACCCTCTAGGATCCTTTGCAGGTGACCTAGCACTT
Organism: Cibotium barometz; assembly: GCF_041138505.1. NCBI lineage: Eukaryota > Viridiplantae > Streptophyta > Polypodiopsida > Cyatheales > Cibotiaceae > Cibotium > Cibotium barometz. The sequence goes on along the minus strand of NC_141074.1, from coordinate 39,062,491 downwards.
CACTCATAGGCCGCTTCCTTGGTCCCTCATCCACCGTATTGGAAGCTCATAATTTTAATCAAACGGAGGCTGGTCAACCTTGCTACGCGAGACGTCCTCCGTTGACTCTCCGTCAACTGTTGCAACTTTATCAGCTAGGTCTCCACTACGACCTTAATCACAAGATGGTCAAAATGCTTTCCCAGCATTCTTGACATAAAATAGTCATTCAAAAATTGGCGATAAATACAGTTTCTATAACGAACTTCCGTCTTTCCACAATAATCAACATTACTTAATCCACATTCATTTCATATAACTTCCCATTCTCATTCAATCGCATCATTTTCCATCTCATCACTTCTTTCCTCAAATATCCTCATCAGATCTCATCCACTCGCATTTACCCATATCCACTCGAATTTTCCCATATCCACATCTCATCACATCATATTCTTTCACATCTCATCCATTCATATTTCCCCGATTCACATCACATCACATAACATTCATCACATCTTGATTCACATGACATCATATCCATTCTCATCCCATATCATTCATTCACATCTCGATTCACATGACATCTCATCCATTCACATCCCATATCATTCATTCACATCCCGATTCACATGACATCACATCCATTCACATCTCATATCATTCATTCACATCTCGATTCACATGATATCACATCCATTCACATCTCATATCATTCATTCACATCCTGATTCACATGACATCACATCCATTCACATCTCATATCATTCATTCACATCCCGATTCACATGACATCATATCCATTCACATCTACCCATTTTACATCACATCACCTCCATCCATTTACATCCATCACATCACATTCACATCACCTCCATCCATTCACATCCATCACATCACATGCACATCACCTCCATCCATTCACATCCATCACATCACATTCAATTCGTATCCATCACATTCCATTCATATCCATCACATTCACATCCACATATATTCTTTCACATACACATCTATATCCGTTCTTTCACATACATCCACATCCATTCTTTCACATACTCATTCACATCCATTCTTCACATACACATTCACATCCATTCTTCTCATACACATTCACATCCATTCTTCTCATACATATCCTTATCCATTCTTTCACATACTCATTCACATCCATTCTTCTCATACACATTCACATCCATTATCATCACATACATTCACCATATCCCATATCATCACATACATTCATTCATATCCCATATCATCACATACATTCATTCATATCCCATATCATTCATTTAAATTTTGATTCACATGACATCACATCTTATCCATTCATTCACATTTATCTGATTCACGTCGCATCTCATCACATCTATCCACATCACATTCTCATCACTTCTATTCATATCACATCCATCCATCCATCCATTCACATCTATCTGATTCTCATCGCATCTCTTCTCATCCATCCATCCATTCATTCACATCTATCTGATTCTCATCACATCTATTCTCATCACATTCGTTTAAACATAGAATTTAAGAGAATTTCTAATTTTTGATATAAAGATTCTTTACGCATCTATTTATGCATAAAATCTACTTCAGTGGTGGGAATAACACTTTTTACAAAATCCTTTTATGCATCTATTTATGCATAAATTCAATTTTAAGGAAAATAACACTTTAAAGAAAATCCTTTATGCATCTTTCTATGCAAGCATAAAATCAATTTTAATGAAATTAACGCTTTTAGATTAAAAATAAATTCCCTTATGCATCTTTCTATGCATAAAATCAAAATTAATAAGAATAAATCTTTTGAAATAAAAATAAATTTCCTTATGCATCTTTCTATGAATAAAATCAAAAATAATGAGAATAACTCTTTTGAAATAAAAATAAATTCCCTTATGCATCTTTCTATGCATAAAATCAAAATTAATGAGAATAAATCTTTTGAAATAAAAATAAATTCCCTTATGCATCTTTCTATGCATAAAATCAAAATTATTGAGAATAACTCTTTTGAAATAAAAATACATTCCCTTATGCATCTTTCTATGCATAAAATCAAAATTAATGAGAATAACTCTTTTGAAATAAAAAAATTTCCTTTATGCATCTTTCTATGCATAAAATCAAAATTAACGAGAATAACTCTTTTGAAATAAAAATATATTCCCTTATGCATCTTTCTATGCATAAATTCAATTTGAATGGGAATGACACTTTTGAAATAAAAACAAATCTTTTAGAATGCACAAACGGAAGGAATTACTCTTTTAGAATAACCTAATGATAAACTTTAGTTCCACAAAATTTAAGAAAATTTTGCCATAACCTCCTTTGTATGGCTGACCATTTCTCAATTTTAACATTCAATTTATGACTTGAATTAATCCAATTTGAATTCTAATAATCTCCTATTTATGCAACATCCTTGGCTTGATTAAGGGTTGTCGCACTCTCATAAGCCTTTCTCTTTCTAATTAAGCGTAAATATCATAAATTTCTAGTTTTTTCTTCTTCATAAATCAGCCCATTACTCTCTAATAACCTCCTTCAATACCAATGTCAAAGGAACACACCCAAATCAAGAAGTTCTCGGGAGAGGGCTTCCACACTTAGCAAGTCCTTGTCAAGTATAGCCATTATCATGCTTCATCTTGATGAGGCTCTCACCATGTGGACCAGCTTCCGACTCCAAAGGAGAAATGGGATGAGCTTGATAAGCTCTATGGAGCTCGTGGTGGTAAGAATTCCAAGATCTCACTCAAAATTGAATTTTTCAGCTTGGAACTCAAAGAGGGAGATGGCATTGGAGCCTTCATCTCTCACTTGAAGGGCCTTATGGCTCAACTTGCATCAATGAATGCGAGAATGGATGAAGATGATGCAGTGGCTGTTTTGCTAAAAGCAGTCAAGAAGGTGTACCCCACCTTAGTCACCACTCTAAAGAACATACCTAATCCCACCCTCGAAGGATTCATTCAATCTTGTCTTGATGAAGAAAAGAGGCCAAAGGGAGGAGCTGAATCTTCAAATGCAACACTTCATCGAATATCGAACAAGCTTTGTCACATCAAGTGGTCAAAGTAAGATGTGCCCATTGCAAAAAGGTGGGTCATTTGGCAAATAATTGTTGGATCAAATATCCCAACAAAATGAAATGTAACAAGTGTAAACAAACGGGACATATCACTTCTAAATGTCCTAACAAAGAGTCAGAGGCTAACTTTGTATCAATATCTAACTCCTCTGAGCACCTATTTTAAAATGTAACAACACCTATATTCCTAAACATTGTACGCCTAATGTTATAAAGGCAACCTATGTCCAATACCACCTATTCCAATTCTTTTATAGTTGGTATTGAGGGAGGGTATTAAAAGACTAAGGTCATGTAAAAGGGTAGGAGAAAGGTGTGTGTGTGAAGGGACTTAAGGTCCACTAGCTCACCTATTTAAAGGTGGAGCTAGAAGGCTTTTATGTATTGAGCAAGAAGCCTAGTTGTATTTGAGCAACTTAACACTAGTTTGGTACCAAAAAAGGACACTTAAGTGTCCTTTTTTGGACGATGCAAATAAAATGCTACTTGCACTAGGAAAGACATATTCAAAATCCCTCTTGAGGAGTTTGAATATGTGACCTAGTGTGTCTTTAAAAAATGTAACCTTGCAATTTGGATGTTGGCACGATAAGGAATTACACCCATAAATAGGACTTGCATGAGACTGCAACTCAGGTTTGAGAAAACCGCCTTATAAGCTTAGAGAAAAAAATCACTAAGCCCCGTGAAAAATTCCAAGTAATTATTTCATATTTGTGTCAAAGATTTTACCAAGTTTCACATGAAATAAAATTCAATTGAGAGTGTCTAAAATAGTAGGAAGTTGTATGTGTTTGATACACCACTTTTTAGCTTCCATTTGTATCCAAACCAATACATGGTTTTAATGTGTTTGCAAGTTTTTTAAGGTGATACAATGCTTACTCTATCCATTGAGATCTTAAAGTTATATGTAAAAGTCCCTTAGTAAGCTACAAATATTAATTGTTTCAAAATGTCAAAACTGCACACAACAAAAATTTTGGATTTAGATTCTTGAGTCATACGTATTACATTCCTTAGTAAACTTGCAACATTTTGTCTGTATAGAATAATTCCGCTAAGGTACAAAGTACAAACATAATTTGGGCACCTAAAACCTTTGTTTCATGGTTGTTGAGAGAGAATTTAGAAAATTTGAAAAATGTAGCACGATTGAAAAACTAAGATAGCGCTCAAGTAGCAAGATTTACTTGAGCTTGGGATCCCAAAAAAATCTGTATTAACTTGGTTTTGAACTATATAATCATTTTCGATTGCCAATTTGCACTAACATAACCCTAGTTTTATGGAAGTACCTTTGGAAGGCCAAAATTTTTCTCTTTTTCAGCATCTTGGTAATTATGAGATTTTTGTTATAGTTCACAAGTAGCTTAGGAACTAGGACCTAAAGGAGATTGTGTTGTTTTGAAACCCCAAGTTCTACCAATTGACTTTTACAAACATGAAAAATTCTAAAATCAGTTTGCTTGGTTAGAGGCTCTTTTTTCCTATAAATAGAAGCCTCCCCCTTTGTAAAAGGTTAATAGTGTTTATGCACTGCTACTCTACTCCTCCCAGAGTCAAATACATTGAATTCAATTGATAAGTCAATTGTTTTTGACTAAATCCTCTCCAAAAGAACTGGTGGCCACTCTTGTTGCAAACAAGAGTAGAACCCTCAATCCCTCAAGCCAAAGGAAAGCTTACAAGTTCCATGTAAGCTTAATTCTTACTTATTGTGGCCCTACGGGCGTTTTTATATAACTAATGAAAGGATCTTTTCTCGGGAAATTTTTTTTCTTACTTATTGTGAATTTTAAATCTATGGTTTTCTTAAATTTTATGCTTTGTAAATGTTTGAATAAAAATCTGATGCTATGCCTTGATGGAAAGGCCACCCCCTTCTCTTCTTTACAATTCAGCCCTTCTTAATCCTAGAAAGTTTAATTAAAAGATTTATTAAACTCTTTTCATTGTTTACTCTCTTGATTTTTAGAAAATGGAGTAGATTAGAGATATTAGAATTCAAATTAGATTAATTCAAGTCATAAATTGAATGTTAAAATTGAGAAATGGTCGGCCATACAAAGGAGGTTATGGCAAAATTTTCTTAAATTTTATGGAACTAAAGTTTATCATTAGGTTATTCTAAAAGAGTAATTCCTTCCATTTGTGCATTCTAAAAGATTTGTTTTTATTTCAAAAGTGTCATTCCCATTAAAATTAAATTCATGCATAGAAAGATGCATAAGGATTTTTTTTAATTTCAAAAGAGTTATTCTCATTAATTTTGATTTTATGCATAGAAAGATGCATAAAGGAATTTATTTCTATTTCAAAAGAGTTATTCTCATTAATTTTGATTTTATGCATAGAAAGATGCATAAGGGAATTTATTTTTATTGCAAAAGAGTTATTCTCATTAATTTTGAATTTATGCATAGAAAGATGCATAAGGGAATTTATTTTTATTTCAAAAGAGTTATTCTCATTAATTTTGATTTTATGCATAGAAAGATGCATAAGGGAATTTATTTTTATTCTAAAAGTGTTAATTTCATTAAAATTGATTTTATGCATAGAAAGATGCATAAAGGATTTTTTTTTTAACGTGTTATTTTCCTTAAAATTGAATTTATGCATAAAAGGATTTTGTAAAAAGTGTTATTCCCACTGAAGTTGATTTTATGCATAAATAGATGCGTAAAGAATCTTTATATCAAAAATTAGAAATTCTCTTAAATTCTATGTTTAAACAAATGTGATGAGAATAGATGTGATGAGAATCAGATAGATGTGAATGAATGGATGGATGGATGTGATATGAAGAGAAGTGATGAGAATGTGATGTGGATAGATGTGATGAGATATGACGTGAATCAGATAAATGTGAATGAATGGATGAGATGTGATGTCATATGAATCAGAATGTAAATGAATGATATGGGATATGAGTGAGTATGTGAAAGAATGGATGTGGATGTATGTGAAAGAACGGATATAGATGTGTATGTGAAAGAATATATGTGGATGTGAATGTGATGGATATGAATTGAATGTGATGTGATGGATATGAATTTAATGTGATGGATATGAATTGAATGTGATGTGATGGATGTTTACTTTTGCTCACAGCCAAGCAGTTTTTTGCACAGGAAATTGTCACACAGGAACTGTCATTTTAGATGACTCCTACTCTTGTCAGACCAAGAAAATCCTCACACATACAAAACTTCAGTTTCAAAACACACACATTCCTCTTAGATCACTACTAACACCATATTGGGGAATATGGGAATTTCCCACAAGTTTGGGACACGTGGTCAAACGTTTGGATTAACCATAACTTGAACACCACTAATCCAAAATGAGCGCTTTATAGCTCTTTAGATTCCATTTTTCAAGCGCTTTCCAACGATAGGTCATATGATAGGGTTTTGAGAAACTTACAAACATGTTATCCATGTCCCCTTTTTAAAGTATTCAAAAATGGGAATTGGAAAATTCCCAAATTCACTAATATGGTGTTTACTACATTGTATCTACACTCAAGACACTGAATATGCAAAGTACAAGAAACAGGAATAAGACAGATAGACTCATAAACTGCATCTTGCATTCAGAAATCCCCCATAGCTACACAGAAAATCCGCCTAGTATCAAGAACGTCCATAACTGAAAAGCCTTCTCCCTTTTCAAGAGCCAAACGACTTTTTAACTTCTAGGATATGAAAAGTCTCCAAAATAGACTAAGGATTCATACATATGATAAAAGTAATTCCTCCTAGGGTCTAGCCTAAACAGCTGGCACAACTCGGTGGCTTGAGCCAAAGGCTAACATCGGACCCACAATCCCTTGATCCGTAATCTAGACAGGCAAAGAATCTTGCAAAGATAAGCATAAACGCCATCAGAACATCCTCCTCTTTGAAATTTTGCATATCCGCTGACTTTCCATTTGAAACATAATGCTCCACTGCTGATTTTTGACTAATTTGCTGCACTGCCGAGACTGCTGATATGACTTCCTACCTTGACGTTGAAAACATGCTTCCTCCACATTTTGAAAATTGGACCATACTCCCTTGTCAAATAGAATGAAAGAAACCTGACTGTCAAATTAGATAACACTTCCAGAATACTTAAAAATTTTGCATCATAATTCTACCTTGAATCTGATCTAATCCTCCACACCTGTTTTGACATAATCAAATTTGTAAAACCTGTCATCAAATATCTGCACTTGACATCCTCCAAGTTGAATGCTATCAAAACTACCTTTGTCAAATAAATCTAAACCCAAATCTGCCAAATAGTCAAACTGATCACCAACTTTCTTCACAATGAAAACATTTTGAAAGTTAGACAGAACATTTCTCATCAACATCAGAGATTCAGATACTTCAAAACCAAAATTTTAACCCTTGATAACTTTTGCAACTTCCCTCATAAGATTTTGACATTCCGTTTGAATCCTCCAGCGATCAAAATCAATCTCAATCAACTTGTGTAGGTTTATTTGGTGTGACACCAATATGCAAGAAACCTACTGAGATGTATACAAACCAAGTTTGCTCTGAAATATGAAAATTCCATAAAAATCAGGAAAATAATCCACATATAATCCTCTAAACCTATTTAGATGTGATCTGATCCACAAACCATAAAAACTGATCACTATGCATCCTATAATGCATTCTTCATTGCCCAATCAGCAACTCCAAAATCTGCAACACATGAATATCTAAATTTTGACAATCTGCCATCATCTGTATTTTAGAATTTATCATCCACATCTGACAACCCATTTTGCACAAATTCACCTCCATTCTGTCATCAACTTGAAAGCACACATCATTCAACAAAAATATATTTGAATTGAGAACAACTTTTCCCACATCCATTTTAGAATGCACATCCATCAAACTTAAGCTTAAAATTTCATCAGCCCGCATTTTAGGCATCATATGCTGATCCCCCAAATGTGTCAATCAATCCACTTGTTCAAATTCTTTGCAACTGAAACATCTCCTTGCTGAATATCAACTTGTGACATCAAAATATGTCCTTCAAAACATTCAGAGTCAAAATTGTGATTTCCTTGATCATCCGCAATATCACTTATATCAGTCGAAAAATCCACTTGAATCCACCAACTATCAAAATTAGCATTTGGAAACTCCTCTGGTATTCCTGTAGCACCTGAAATGTGACCATAACAATTACCAGCAACAACCATGCTTTGATGTACAAGAACGGATTTTGCTCTTGTTTCGCCATATTCCTCTGAAATACACTTGCTTGCTGGAAATTCCTCCCACTGGTTTTTTGATTGCAAAATCTGTTTATAGGGTTCAAATATCAATTCTGCAATATCTTTTGGCTTCAAATCCTCCTGTGCGGATCTTTCTGGTGGAAATTCTTCTTGAACTGACATATTTGCCAAAAATTCCTCTTCAGCAAATCTGATTTCAGAGAATTCCTCCTGATTTGATTCTTTATCTCTGTAATTCCACACACATCATCCATGGAACCTAAAAACAACTAAATCACATCCTCCTCTTCATTCATCTTGGTATCCGCCTCTTCAATTGCGCTTTGAATGACATGAACAACATCATTGCTATGTATGATCTGCTTCTCCTCACAACATTCCTCAGATGCAAGTGACATATGTAACCTAATGTTGAGCAATGAATCTTCCTCTTCCGCTCCATGAGCATACTCTAGTGGTAGGTTAGGGGTATCTAGGGGCTCTTCTAGGCTCTCTTGGCCAACCTCCTTTTGCACCTCCTTCTCCTCCATCTTTGGTATCCCTACTTGATGGATTTCAATCTCCATGCCAACCCATCTGTCATCATCATCACTCAATTCCCCATTGAATTCATCCTCATGTGCATCCCTCAACTTCTCACATGCTTTTTGTAACTTCCCAATGCTTTTCCTACTGGAACATGACTTTCGCTTGTCTCCTTTGTGATCAGCTAACCATTCATATGCACTCTCTAAGTCATCCTCAAAATCCGCCAGCCTTTCAAATGTAGTTTCCATTTCCTCCCAAGATGATGCTTTATGCACTTTATGGATGATTTTATGAAACTTTGTGCATAGGTCAACCATACACCATTTCCTACATGCATCTTTATTTGAGCACTCATCCCCATTGCACATGGACAATCATCTACCTCATGCTTCCGACTCATGCAAACCTCACATTTTTTCTTCTTCTTCTTACCCCCCATGACACACTCACATAATTAAAATACAACAATCATATTCAGTCCTCAAGAAAGATGCACCACACCAATCTGAGACCCATTAAATTTGCTAAACGGAGAGCCACGGATGCTGTACCGAGATCCACAAAGTTCAGACATGGCATTAACGACATGCTGCATAACAAACAACCTTTCATTATCCTCATTGTTTCTGCTCGAGGATGCATAGTTATTTTACTGCAATTTTCCATTTTGCATGTCAGCTTGCTTCTTATATAACAAGCTTCTTGCACATGTCCAGGCTTACCCACAATCAAATCATCCACATGTATCATTATACTGCCTTTGCTAATTTCCACGACCTCTTTGACTCCCCCTGCCTCTGAATTAGCCTCTTCCACCTGTGTTGTTGTTGTTGTTGTTGTTGTGAATTTTGGGACTGTTGTTGTTGTTACTGCTGGCCATAATTCTGATTACCTGTTCGGCCACCTCCTTGGCCACGTCCACGGCCTCCTCTACCTTGTCCTCTTGCTAAACTTGTGTAGAAGGCCTGTTGCTCTGAACTATTTTTGTTTTGTGAAGACTGTTGGTCTTCACCCAAGCTCTTCTCTTCTATAATCAACATAGACACCAAATCTGTGAAATTGGGAATGTTTTCCCAAGTCTGAATAGACGTCTTGAATGCCTTATATTGTGGCCCGAGACCACATAGACAGACTTCCACCTTATTATCATCATCTACTGAAATGCCAATAGATGCAAGGGATTCCACAATACCCTTGATCTTCAATGCATAGTCATTCACAAGAGAGTGCTCCCCTTAACTCCTCCTTGGGTGTCCTTCTCCTCGGGTGGTGCTCAAGAGGATCTCTCCCTGCCTTGGGAAAGGGAGAGGGGAAAGAAAGATGGTGCTTAGGATCTCGAAGAGGATCTCTCCCTGCCTTGGGAAAGGGAGAGGGGTGTTGCCTCCATGAGTGCCATCGAAGTTGGCCATGCACGTATGAGATGTCGAAGGGGACCAGCGGTTAGAGGGGTCAAAGAGCATTGGCGATTGGAGGGCACTGGTGGTGACGATGGTCAGAGATGTTGGAGGTGATGGTGGAAACTCTTGGTGGAGTGTGGAGGACTTGGATTCCCATCCACAGGTCGAGCAGTCGGAGTGGTCGAAGTAGTCGGACGGCACTGACGGTCGGAGTGGTCGGAGCACACCAGCGGTGACGGTGGTCAGAGTCATCGGAGGGCACCGGTAGTGATGCTAGTCGATGGGGTGTGGAGGAACCGGCTTCCCGTCCATAGGTCCCCCACTACTACTCAACTCACCGCCGTCCCGGTGAATGCCAAGAAAACACAGGTGAGCCTTCGAGCAAAACATCCGGAAAGGAGACTGCCAGGCATACCTCATACAAGGATCCTTGCAGGAAAATCTTCTAGAGAGATACAAAATAAATAAAAATGAATCAACTAGGCTCCTGGGCAACTTCATCCAGCAAGCTGTAGAAAAAAATGATTGAACATGGAGCTCCTGGGCACTTCATCTAGCAAGCTATTTCTGAGAGCTCCTAGGCACTTCATCCAACAAGCTATCACTAACTATATTACAACTATCATCCCCCGGGCAAAGCATCCGATAGAAGGCTACCTCAACAAAAGCACAAAACCAATCTAAACAATAATCATCACTGGCCACTTTGTCTGGGCAAAACTTCTGGCATGAAGTCTAGGCATACAAGATACAAAATGAGATCTGGCCATGGCCAGTATATAAGAGATCCGCTTTTCATTAACAAAAAAGGTTTACCTCATGTTCCCTCGCCACCCCTACACCACTACCACCTACTTCCTCCATCCATCTCGGATTGGGCCCATCATCGCTCCCTAAAGATCTCCCTTCTACATCAACTTGCCCACATCCTGTCTTCGATGCCTCGCTTGGCACCACCCCCTCTACCTCCAACACTCCTCCACCTCAACAACCCCAACCTGCTAACCTGCCTTCACGCACCCCCCCTAGAAAAGGGCGAAATCCCACCCTAACCCCCACAGGAGCAAGATGAGGTGGATCCCCCCCTTAGTCCTCTGGCTCTACATCGATGCCAAACAGGATGCATGGAAGTGATAGCACCTACACAGACAACGTAGTGGCTGCTCCCCACCACTGATGCCCGGCCTATCACAAACGACTGATCTTATGGGCGAGTAGCCGGTTTGGCAATATCACAAACGATTGATCTTATGATGAGGTATGGCTATAGTGGAGAGAGCGAGCAAGCTTGGCAAAGACAAGATGGTGTGTAAGAGTTGTTTCTATTGTGCCCACGTCCGCCTAGTAGCCTTTTTAGGGTTTGTTTGCCCATGATGCAGCGGGGCAAAATCTTAGCAGTCCATCACACAAGGGATCCAAACACGCAACGGTAGAAACCGTGTCTCTGCTAAAAGACCGTCCTCTTATTAAAAGGACATATAAGCGGCAGCAGGCCGTTTTCGCTCTGTCACAGCAGCGAGCGAGAGACCAGCAGCTGGCTGGAGGGAGAGAGAGAGACCCCAGCTGCATGTCCGCCGACTAGCCTTTCCTTTTTAGGGTTTGTTTGCGAGGCACACGCAGAGCGTGCACCTTCCAAAAATTCTCCACGGCCCAGGGGCCGAGGAGGGGGTTTGGAAATAGTTTTCAACCAGCAATTGACGCGTCTCGGGAAACCCTCACTAACTGCGTCATTGCCCCAAGCGCAAAGATGGATTGTATGACAGGCCCCTCAAGCTCTTTATACGTGACCTGTGGGCGGTGCTCCCCTCGTTGGAATTAACCTATGGAATATGTGTATGAATTCTAATTTGGTTATCAGACTCCAAAGATTTGGTTAGTGAGATGATTAAGGTTCCAAGATAGGCATGTTTAAGAGATGCCTTACGCCAACCATGTGTGGGTCCAAAGCTAGACTAGCATGTGAGGCAAGTTATATATTTGCAAGCTTTGTAGGATAATACCACGCATGCTGTGGAGCGTGTGTGCAATGTTGACTACTACAAGGTCCTCTAGGGATGAAGTGGCCTCATACTCTAGTGCTTCACCCATCTAACTCTTACATGGTTGAAGGTGGTCTAGTGTAGCATAACTATAGCTTGGTTGTGCGTCCACCAAAGATTTTTCCCTGTATGTTATCTATGTATAGATGTAGCTCAATTGGGACATGGTTATGTAGATCTATAACACATATCTTTAAATGTTAAGTCCTTTCACATTTTGTCTTGACATTCTATTATACATGCATAAAATCTCTCTTTAAACTTTGTAACATTGTCTCTTCCTCCTAGTGGGTCGTGCAAGATTGGAGACTCTTTATTAAAACTCCTCTCGAATGGTTTGACCTAAGAACTTTCATTCAATAAGTTTACATCTCAAATTCAACTTGAGCGAGTTTTATCCATTTAACTAGTTTTATTCAACAAAGTGATACAAGCTTACCTGACTTAATTGAAAAAACTCTGTTTAACCTAGTTGAGTAAGCCACCTACATATACTCAACTAGGTTAAACAGAGTTTTTTCAATTAAGTCAGGTAAGCTTGTATCACTTTGTTGAATAAAACTAGTTAAATGGATAAAACGCGCTTAAGTTAAATTTGAGATGTTTAATGGCCTTAACTTATTCAATGAAAGTGCTTAGGCCAAACCATTTGAGAGGAGTTTTAATAAAGAGTCTCCAATCTCGCACCGCCCACTAGGAGGAAGAGACAATGTTACAAAGTTTAAAAAGATTTTATGCATGTATAATAGAATGTCAAGACATTTGTCCTGGGAAACACACGATCATAAGCACCTCATCCCAAGGAAATGAGTATGGATCGTCACTTAGTGAGAACTGTCACACCTCCGCTAGAACCTGAGGTGGGGTGGTACGGCCCAGATAACCCAATCCGAATTGATCCAACGGTCTGGGAAGCCATGCCAACTACCATGTCGATAGATTCATTCGAGGATCATAGGCCAGCACCAAGCCTAGGTCAAGAACTAGTTCAGCAATGTCCAGAGACTGCCTACCAAAGAGCAAGAGTCCACCAAGGACTTTCCAAGCTAGCACACGGCACACACATACAGCCATTACCCGCCTCGTGGAGTGTATCCCGGATACCATATGGATCCTTATGAAGTGCACATCATCCCACCACTAAGGCAGGATCCGCCACAGATGGGATACTATCCTCTAGGCCTAGCCCCTCCATCTATCATACGCCAACCTGCACCAGCCCCTGGGCTTGTGCCAAAAATGTTGAGGATAGCCATGGAAATAGGGAGGGGGTAGCTTTAGGAATTGCACCACTAACACCCGCATACCGCGAGTGCAAGGGCCAAGATTAGCACTTGCATAGCCAAGGCAAAGGCCAAGATCAGAAAGGAATAAATCGGCCCACATATCCAAAATTATCACTAAGTTTGATAGATCCAAAGACTCCATACCTCATTTGGAGCTGTTTAACCAGATTTATGAGGAATTTTTCCATGTGTAAGATCAAGTTAAGGTGAGTGCCTTTGGCCTCACCCTTCATGGAAAAGCAGGACAATAGTTTCGATCACTAAAAGTAGAAGATAAGGCTACCTTTGACACCTTGAAAGAGGCTTTCAAAGTAGGATATTCAAGAAAAGGAACGTGATGGAGTCCAATTGAATAGTTGCATAATGTAAAATAGAAACAGGGAGAATCCATCCGGGACTATATCAACCGGTGAGATATCTTCACTCTCACTGTAATAACGGGGACAAGCGAAAGATTGATCGGTCAATTCCTAGAGGGACTTGAATATGTAGCTCGACATAAATCCCTATATACTCTGGGCCATACCTCCTTTGAGAAATGTTGCACAAGTGCCATGGATTTCGAAGACAATTTCAAGGGAACTCATTCTCGATAATTGCATGAGGACACGTCTAAAGCTTCCTTCAAAACCACAAGCACGAAATCGGAAGGAAAGGGAAAAGAGTCCTATTTAGGAGACAACAGTTGGAGTGGCTAGTAGCTGCATTAATGTAGCAGATGACCCAACAATGGAGAGTAGGAGAAGTTGTGACCAAGTTGGGCAACCTCGTCTTTACCCCAAGAGAGAACTAGTGTGGTGCCCAATTTGTCCAGAGAACCACACTAGTAGGGAATGTCCACATCTGCAACCTAGACACACTCTATACTACACTTACTACCAAAGATGGGGCAAGCACAAAAACCTCAAACTCCTACCACCAAGAGCTACTGAAGCACAAGCGCTCTACCCTACAGGCCTTACCACCTAACTCGAGGCCTTGCCGGCCAAAGCAAAACACAATGCACCTCAATCAGGCCATGAAGTGGCCCGGAGAGGAATCCTCAGGGTGCATGAAGTACTCTTGCCACCCCTAGTCCTCCCACCAAAACCACCCTTACCTCGAGTGACCCCTGTTCATGAGCAGTTGACCCTGACCAAAATCTTTGAAGAAGGTAAGGAGGAGCTATTCACAACACCATCTTTGAATCCCCTAAGCCAAGCAACCCACCCATGCAAGTCCTAAGTCACTACGTGATGGAGGGTGAGCATATGTACCCCTTACCCAGTTCTGAAGGAATGCACTTCTTGAAAGTGAGAATGGGAAAAGGAAAGGAAAATTCTATAGGTTGGATGGCTATGCAATGCTATCACTATGTTGGACCTCATCAAATAGCTGAGTGTCCAGTCAAGAAAGGGATAACTAGTACTTTCTCTAAGTGCTCCCACCTTAACTCCCTTTGTAAGATTCCTCCTCGGGCTGAATATTGATTAAGCCTCTACTTCAATCCCTTGTAATCATTCTATGTTTTTGAATACAAGAAAATATTATTTTTCCTTGTTTGGCCTAGTGAGATAAAAAATTCTAGAGAGTGGTAAATTAATATTGGGATATTTTTGGATAAATAAATTCTACAGATATCAAAAAAATATTTCCCTGAAAGAGAAAATTAAAATAGATTTTCCAAGGTGCAATTGGAATTAATTAAAAATGGTTTAGAAGACCTTAGCCTAAGGGTCAAGATTTTTGATTTTTTTAAATTATGGTCCAATTAAGGTTCCTATGGACCAATAAGATTAATCCAAGTGTTGGGATAAGATAAATCCAAAGAATAAAAGAAAATACCCAAAAATGAGTAAATGCCCACATAAGATGAAGAGTTGACTAAGTACTAGGTTTATTAGTTAAAAATTATGAAGTATTAATAAAAAAATGAGATATTTTGGAGTAATCATTCATTTTTGACACATGGGTAAGGAAAAGGGGGCCCTTCAAGGAGGTGCCTATTTCACATGTGTGGATGAGTTTTAAACTCTAAAATAATAGGATATTTTTATCTCTCCTCTCTCTTAAATCAAACCAAATAAAAAAGAGAGCCAAACTAGTCCAAATCTTGTCCAAATTCAGCCAAACTGAAGCTGAAAAATTCTAGAACTCAGTTGGACTCAATTAGTGGCCTCCCTCACCTATAAATAGACCCTCATTCCTTTGTATTCTCATCTTTGAACTAAACTATGCTGGTATTACTCTAAGTTAAGCTTATTTTCTATTATCCTCTAAAAACCCTCTACAAATTGAAGAGATTGGAGCTTCTCTCTCTCTCTTCAATCTTCCTTGGAGACTCCAACAACATACCAAACAAATTGATTGGTTGGGGGCCTCTACTGTGATCAAAGAATCAAGTAATTTAGGAGGTAAAGTGTGGATTATTATCTTCTTTTTCTTAAAACTCCAAATGTTTCTCTTCTCAACCCCTCTCAAGCTTGAGAAGCATTAATTTGAATGGCTTTTGAGTACTATTGAAGTTCTTTAATGTATTGTAATGAAGAAACACATAAATTTCCATTTATGCTTAATTTGTAATGGTTTTTAAGCATTTCTCTCTCTCCCCCAAAAGAATGGTCATTCCTATGACCTATTCTCAATTCGAATGAAGCTTCTCATGAAGCATTTCTCTAATTTAAAAGTAATTTCTATGCTTGTCTAATTGGAGGCCAAAATAATAACTTTTTATACTTTTATGCTATTTAACTTATGGTAAAATTAAGAATCAATCCATAATTGGATAATGATCCAATTAGTGGTTATTCTAATCACATGAATAATACTAAACTTTATTCTTTCAAATTTATTGAGAATTATCAGAAATAGCAGCAGCGGAGCTATGGCAAAATTTCTATAAAATTAACACATAAATCATTTTCATTTATATTATGAAAAGAGGACTTCTTACCATATTCTAGGATTAATCATCCTAGATTAATTGAATGATTCTCATTATGATCATGGAAAATTGATTTTTATGTTTATGCATAAATAGTTAATTATGAAAAAGAGGAATTTCTAGTAATCCATTTTTTTGTTAAAAGAGTAATTCCCATGACAATGGAAATCCATGTATTCAAATGAAGTAAGAGAAAAATTGTGATGCTAAAATTATGTATATTTTATTTAAAAATTAAAGAAGGATTTTAGTTAAATTTATCTTTTTACATAGATAAAATTTAAATGATGAAACAGGAATTCCCACTATATTGGAATCCAAATATTTAAATGAGGAAAGTGTAATTCCTAGTGTAAAGGAATTAATGAAGATTTTTATTTAAATTTTTATGAGAAAATTTAGTTAAATATATCTTTTTGCATAGATAAATTTTAAATGATGAAAGAGGAATTCCCACTATAATGGAATCCAAATATTTAAATGAGGAAAGTGTTATTCCTAGTGTAATGGAATTAATGAAGATTTTTATTTAAATTTTTAGAAAAAAAATTAGTTAAATTTATCTTTTTGTATAGATAAGATTAAATGATGAAAGAGGAATTCCAACCATATTGGAATTCAAATGTTTAAATGAGAAAAGTGGAATTCTTTGCTTAATGGAATTAATGGATATTTTATGTAATTTTTAAGAAAAATTTTAAGTAGGTTTCATTTATGGTAAAAGAGGAATTCCCAATTGCACTCATTGAAATGAGAAAAAGGAGGATTTCAAGTTTATTAAAAAAAAACAGGTATTGATGTTTTAGTTAAAAGAAGAATTTTTATGATATTTAAGAAAAGATGGATTTGAATTAAATTTTAGTGTCAAAAGACGAATTTCCACCATAATTCTACCTAATGAATTAAGGCTGAGAAATTATGTGGCATAAAGAATATCTTTGGATATTTTAATTGGTAAAATCACTAAAATGTATATTTACCCAAAACTAGATGTTTATCTGAAGGGAATCCTTGAAAAACTAAACCGAATGAATTTGGTTAGACTACGTGAGGGACGGACAGTAAACCTAATTGTCCTTCTCTCAATTTGAATCAAACAAAAACTTCGTGACCAATTCCAGTTACTAAATCCAAAGAATAGACTACCGAAACTAATCTAGCTTTTCCTTGACCAAACTCACCAAGAATCTAGTTGACAAAATGATGGGTAGATTACCCTCATGAGAGATCAAGGATCCTCATTATTGAAACTGGGAATTATGGAAAAAGGGTTTTCGAAACCGATCTCAAACTGCAATTTTACTTACATTGGAACCTCTGTTTTTTTTCATTCAAAGGACTGTTTTACACCAAAATGCTGGAGGAAGTATTTGGCTTATGTTTTTCTAAGAGGAGGTTCGTTGGAACAGCTGGCGAGGAGTCGTCAAGGTACGGTGGTCACGACAAAGCCTGTCGAGGTCTTGACCAACCTCGGTACGGTTAAAATGGTGGGCTTGCGGTACGATGGGCGAGGATCACGAAGCGGTCCCTGAGTGGAGTGCTAGGACACCTAAGGAGGATCCTAGAGGGTTCTGACCAGGCGATGCACAGGCTCGCGGTTGCTTTGACACCCATGTGTACGTCGAGGAAGATTTCGAATGGACAAAAAGGAAAGATTTTTGGGAATCAAATTTTGATACTGGATCTCGTTGGTTGGCCAGCTCTGCTGGTCTTCAGAGGATACATTTTTGTAATACAATGGACTCGAAATTTTGGAGAATGATGATCAGAAATATTATGACTTCTATTGAAGGATTGTTTTTAAAGCCAGTCAAATCTGTTATAAATGGCAAGTTCATATTGGGTGTGCACGTGGTATGCCTACCTTGATTTTTGCATGAATCGTCGGCTAGGGGGCCTGGGAACTCTTTTCCTCGGTACCCGGGCAAAAACCCAACCAAAGCTTTATGAAGGAATCCTGCCAATTCAGTGGTCGGGTGGTTGGCTAACCCATGGGCCGGATGGGGTTAGGCTAGATCGGAGGATTCCTAAGAAACAACTAGATACGATTAGTTATGTTATTTAGTTTTAAATCCTGAGAAGACCTTGTTCTATGGGAGGGGATCATTGGCTGTGCCTTGGTAAATGAGGAAAAAAGCGGTGATTGCATGGACCAAGTGCAAGTCTCTTCTTGATCTGATCATGTGACTTCAGGTTTGGTCATATTAATTTTTCAAGTTAAGACTTGACTCATTAAAGTAATTTCCCCGTTAGAAGATTTTTCCCAATTGGCGGAATCGCCCATGCCTTTCATGCGAGGGGAATCTTTGGGGCCCTCCGGTTTGGGAGGGGTCGCCTAGGCTAGCCTCTCGTCCTTGACATCCACGGGCGAGGCCCCGAGTGTGTGGACCCCGCCCTGCGCGGGAGACTGACGCCGCTTCTGCTGCTGCCGACAGGAGCCCCAGAGCAGGTGGAGGACTTCATAGTTGGTATCAGAGCTTTGTTGAAAGCTAATAAGGATAAACGAATTATTATCAGTAATTGATAATAATAAAAACTCAGAAAAAAGCATTTTCATAATGTATTTTCATTCCGTAAGCTTCTTTAATGAAGAATTTTTAATGAAAGAAATTGTTTTTATAGATGGAAGTTTCGTACTTATTTGGTATTCCCGACCTCACCCAGTCACAAGACATGGCTGCGTTCGCCTTTGAGCATCTCATCTCTTCCACTGCAACTCCTCGAATAAGCCGAGTCAGACTCGCATGCCATTTCGAGGATTTATATTTTTTGGATCCAGCGGAGAGACGACAGCATAAGTGGTTTGCAGGGCAGTATGTCCTTGCCTCTTGCGACCGGTGTGCAACGCTGAGGCAAAACCTCTCATTGGCCATGATTCTGATAAAGTTGAAAGTGGTACATGGTGTCATTCTATATCATTCAACACCTCGGAATTTTAGACTCTCATGCCAAATCTATAGACTCCTTAGTCGCTTTATTCCTAAGGAGAAGATAATAGCTCCCTTGGTAGTAAGTGAACGTTTGTATCAGGGCATGGCTATGGCCTAACCGGATGGTATAGGATCTGTATACCTAGGTATGCTCAAATAGTGCCCCCCCTTTGACTAACCTTCTCAAGAAAAGTACACTTTTTCAGTGGAGTGCAATGTGTCAGAGTGCCTTTGACAAGCTAAAGACAGCCTTAGTAACCAACCCTGTTCTTAAATTGCCAGATTTTACCAAACCCTTTGAGGTAGTTACTGATGCCAGTGGATTCGCCTTAGGTGGTGCTCTAATACAGGAAGGTCATGCAGTGGCCTATGAATCCAGAAAACTCAAAACACATGAGAGGAATTATGCCGTCCATGACTTGGAGTTACTCTCAGTAGTGTATGCTCTGAAGTTGTGGAGACATTATCTTTTGGGACAAAGGTTCACCTTGATGACAAATCATCAAAGTTTGAAGTGGATCTTCACCCAAAGGGATCTCAACATGCGTCAAAGGAGATGGATGCAGACCCTATAGGAATTTGATTTTGAAATAAAGTATTGATCGGGGAAAGAAAATGTGGTTGCAGATGCGCTCAGCAGAAAAACCTCCTTGCTTGCAATTACAGTGGTGTCAAATCCATTGATCAATGAAGCAAAGGAGAAAATCATGCAGGACAAATTCTTTGCCCCTATTGCTACCCTTCTGATGAGGGATGCATGTATTATAATAATCGGCTATGTATCCCCAATGATGAGAAAATAAAGGGAAGAATTCTGAGAGAAGCCTATGATAGCCTGATAGCTGGACATCCAGGCTTTAGAAAAACCTATATGTCTGTAAAGAAAAGCTTCTTCTAATTAGGACTCAAAAAGGATGTACTTGATCATGTGCGAAAATGCTTGATGTGCCAAAGAGTCAAGGGGCAGAGAGAGTCACGATGCCAGGGAAACTGTAGCCTCTAGACATTCCACAGATGAAGTGGGAATGCATTAGTATGGACTTTGTCACTGGATTACCTTCAGTGCAATCAGGTTACAACTCCATTTTTATGGTAGTTGACAGGCTAACCAAAGTTGCCCATCTGATTCTAGTGAAAGAAACATACTCTGCAGTGGATGTTGCCAGAGTTTTCCTTAAGGAGATCTTCAAATTGCATGGATTACCCAGGAGGATAGTAAGTGACAGAGATCCCAAATTCACATCGAAATTCTTGACTACGTTCTTTGAAGCAGTAGGAACTTTTTTGGATCTCAGCACAGCCTATCACCCCAAAATCGATGGCCAGACAGAAAGGGTGAATCAAGTAATTGAAGATATCCTTCGGTCATGCTACAGGGGAACCCAAGAAGTGGTTAAGTCATCTACATTTGGCTGAATTCTGTTACAATGCTTCTTATCATCCAGAGCATTGGGATGAGTCCTCTTAAATCTTTACAATGCTTCTTATCATCGGAGCGTTGGGATGAAATCTTTGTATGGACAAGATTGCCTTACACCATTGACTTGGTCTGATCCATTCATCAGAGTCGAAATGTCCAGAAATGCTTGACGACATGGACCAGCAGATGCAATCAATCCGTAAAGATATAAAGGCAGGCCAAGATAGACAAAAGCATTATGCAGATAAAAAGAGATTTGAGAGAGAGTTCGAAGAATCAGATATAGTCTTCAATCGAGTACGACCAAAAAGAAGTTCCTTATCCTTAGGGAAGTACAAGAGGCTCTCTCCCAGATACTGTGGGCCGTATGCTGTCATAAAGAAAGTGGGAGATCTAGCCTACAAACTTCTTCTGCCTCCCCATCTCAAGGTACATGATGTATTCCATGTCAGTTTATTTAAGAAGTATGTACCTAGCCCGAGTCACATGCTTGATGATGAACAATTGATCTCTCCGACTCAAGGCCAGATGGTACTCCAACTTGAGGAAATCCTTGACGTTCGGGAGGAGAAGATTCTCAGGAGCAAAGTCCTTAGAGAATTCTTAGTAAAGTGGAAGTTCTTCCCTCTAGAAGACGCCACTTGGGAGAAAGAAGAAGAGTTGGCGAAGGATTACCCCCACTTTGCGAGATCAGGACATCTCGCATTTTTCAAGTGGGAGAGGATGTAAGATTCCTTCTCGGACTGAATATTGATTAAGCCTCTACTTCAATCCCTTGTGATCATTCTATGTTTCTGAATACAAGAAAATATTATTTTTCCTTGTTTGGCCTAGTGAGATAAAAATTTCTAAAGAGTGGTAAATCAATATTGGAATATTTTTGGATAAATAAATTCTACAGATATAAAAAAAATGTTTCCCTGAAACAGAAAATCAAAATAGATTTTCCAAGGTGCAATTGGGATTAAATAAAAATGTAATGTTTCTCTTCTCAACCCCTCTCAAGCTTGAGAAGCATTAATTTGAATGGCTTTTGAGTACTATTGAAGTTATTTAATGTACTGTAATAAAGAAACACATAAATTTCCATTAATGCTTAATTTATAATGGTTTTTAAGCATTTCTCTCTCTTCCCCAAAGAATGGTCATTCCTATGACCTATTCTCAATTTGAATGAAGCTTCTCATGAAGCATTTCTCTAATCTAAAAGTAATTTCTATGCTTGTCTAATTGGAGGCCAAAATAATGGCTTTTTAATACTTTTATGCTATTTAACTTATGGTAAAATTAAGAATCAATCCATAATTGGACAATGATCCAATTAGTGGTTATTCTAATCACATGAATAATACTAAACTTTATTCTTTCAAATTTATTGAGAATTATCAGTAATAGCAGCGGAGCTATGGTAAAATTTTTGTAAAATTAACACATAAATCATTTTTGTTTATATTATGAAAAGAGTAATTCCTACCATATTCTAGGATTAATCATCCTAGATTAATTGAATGATTCTCATTATAATCATGGAAAATTAATTTTTATGTTTATGCATAAATAGTTAATTAGAAAAAAGAGAAATTTCTAGTAATCCATTTTTATTTTAAAAGAGTAATTCCCACCATGACAATGGAAATCCATGTATTCAAATGAAGTAAGAGAAAAATTATGATGCTAAAATAATGTATATTTTATTTAAAAATTAAAGAAGGATTTTAGTTAAATTTATCTTTTTGCATAGATAAATTTTAAATGATGAAAGAGGAATTCCCACTATATTGGAATCCAAATATTTAAATGAGGAAAGTGTAATTCCTAGTGTAAAGGAATTAATGAAGATTTTTATTTAAATTTTTATGAGAAAATTTAGTTAAATATATCTTTTTGCATAGATAAATTTTAAATGATGAAAGAGGAATTCCCACCATATTGGAATCCAAATATGTAAATGAGGAAAGTGTAATTCCTAGTGTAAAGGAATTAATGAAGATTTTTATTTAAATTTTCAAGAAAAAAATTTAGTTAAATTTATCTTTTTGTATAGATAATATTAAATGATGAAAAAGGAATTCCCACCATATTGGAATTCAAATGTTTAAATGAGAAAAGTGGAATTTTCAGCTTAATGGAATTAATGGATATTTTATGTAATTTTTAAGAAGAATTTTAAGTAGATTTAATTTATGGTAAAAGAGGAATTCCCATGATAAATGGATTGCACTCATTGAAATGAGAAAAAGGAGGATTTCAAGTTTATTCAAAAAAATAGGTATTGATGTTTTAGTTAAAAGAAGAATTTTTATATGATATTTAAGAAAAGATGGATTTGAATTAAATTTTAGTGTCAAAAGACAAATTTCCACCATAATTCTACCTAATGAATTAAGGCTGAGAAATTATATGGCATAAAGAATATCTTTGGATATTTTAATTGGTAAAATCACTAAATGTATATTTACCCAAAACTAGATGTTTATCTGAAGAGAATCCTTGAAGAACTAAACCGAATGAATTTGGTTAGACTACGTGAGGGACGGATAGTAAACCTAATTGTCCTTCTCTCAATCTGAATCAAACAAAAACTTCGTGACCAATTCCAGTTACTAAATCCAAAGAATAGACTACCGAAACTAATCTAGTTTTTCCTTGACCAAACTCACCAAGAATCTAGTTGGTCAATTGGACAAAATGATGGGTAGATTACCCTCATGAGAGATCAAGGATCCTCATTATTGAAACTGGGAATTATGGAAAAAGGGTTTTCGAAACCGATCTCAAACTGCAATTTTACTTACATTGGAACCTCTGTTTTTTTCATTCAAAGGACTGTTTTACACCAAAATGCTGGAGGAAGTATATTTGGCTTATGTTTTTCTAAAAGGAGGTTCGTTTTGGAACAGCTGGCGGGGAGTCGTCAAGGGACGTTGCTCGCGGGGCAAAGCCTGCCGTGGTCTTAACCAGCCTTGGTACGGTTAAAATGGTGCGCTTCCGGTATGATGGGCGAGGACCGACGAAGCGGTCCCTAAGTGAAGTGCTAAGACACCTAAGGAGGATCCTAGAGGGTTCTGACTAGGCGATGCACGGGCTCGCGGTTGCTAGGACACCCATGCGTACGTCGAGGAAGATTTTGGATGGACAAAAAGGAAAGATTTTTGGGAACCAAATTTTGATACTGGATCTCGTTGGTTGGCCAGCTGGTCTTCAACGGAGAGTTCAGAGGATACATTTTTGTAATACAATGGACTCGAAATTCAGGAAAATGATGATCGAAAATATTATGATTTCTATTGAAGGATTGTTTTTAAAGCCAGTCGAATCTATTATAAATGGCAAGTTCATTTTGGGTGTGCACGTGGTATGCCTACCTTGATTTTTGCATGAATCACTGGCTAGGGGGTCTGGGAACTCTTTTCCTCGGTACCCAGGCAAAAATCCAACCAAATCTTTATAAAGGAATCCCACCAATTCAGTGGTCGGGGGTGGTTGGCTAACCCATGGGCTGGATGGGGTTAGGTTGGATTGGAGGATTCTTGAGAAAAAACAAGATACGATTAGTTACGTTATTTAGTTTTAAATCGTGAGAAGACCTTGTTCTGTGGTGGGAGGGGATTATCGGTTGTGCCTCATAAATGAGGAAAAAAGCGGTGATTCCATGGACCAAGTGCAAGTCTCATCTTAATATGATCATGTGACTTTAGGTTTGGTCAGATCAATTTTTCTAGTTAAGACTTGACGCGTTAGAGTAATTTCTCCGTTAGAAGATTTTTCCCAATTGGCAGAATCGCCCGTGCCTTCCGGGCGAGGGGAGTCTTCCGAGCCCGGTCTGGGAGGGGCCGCAGGGGCTAGCCTCTCATCCTGGACATCCGCGGGCGAGGCCCCAAGTGTGTGTGGACCCCGCCCTGCACGGGAGGCCGACACCGCTTCTGCCGACAGGAGCCCCGGAGCGGGCGGGGGACCTCACATCCCTTATGCACAGGTTGTGGGATAGACTATATGTACAAGGCTTTACCTTTAAGAGCGGGTGAAATGGGGAAGGAAAATGAAGCTGAATCGAGCACCAGCAATAACTTGCTAAGTATAAGGGACAACTTCATACACATAGTGCCTTTGAATGCAGTCACTAGAATGCAACATAGGAGAGGAGCCGCAACCCATGCTACTACCAAAGCATCTACTTCGCAAAAGTAGAAAACCTCAGGACACGCAAGGATCTTATGTTCTAAGGAGGTTCCTCAGCAACAAAGCAACACAAGGAAGTAGGCTCTCTAAAAAAATAGGCCATAAAGATCAGCAAGGGAGATAGCCATGTTATCATCAAAAGTGGATCCGACGAGGGGACAACTACCAATGTGTCATATTCCTCATCTGATGAAGAAAAGATACTACCATCCTCCCCTCAAGAAAGAGAGCAAATAGACCCCAGTCCTCGTCTACCCAGAAAGTTAGCCAAATATCCCAACATGATCGAGGAGGGAAGACCAAAGGTTGCTCATCAGGAGTTAGTCAAGCTTAAATGGAGAAGAAACCTTAAGCACTTGAAACTACACGAAGTTCCTCTATGCCCAACTTAAAACCAACTGAGGATACCTAGGAGCTTAACAAAAGTCCCAACAACTAAGAACTTCTTTAGAATCTCTCCCAAGAGGTAGACTCAAAAGCCACGACATTCCCTCACCATGTGAACTCTATTGCTACGTATCGGAAGAATCTGAGGGATTATTAAACACACTGAAGCTCATATCCCTATACCCTATACCTTGAAAATTCTAAGCATGAATAGGTATGACTAGATTCACAAATCTACACTCATTCCGAGAGATATTGTAGGTCTTTCCTCCTTTCTACTTTCAAAAGTCTAGATTCCCATTGGCACCTTACTTCAAAGTAGCCAACGTCTATGGAAGGATTGGATGGAAGGAAGGCTTGGAGCAAGAATGGAAGAACAAGGGGAACTAGGAAAATCCAACAAGATTGATGAGGAAGGATCCATAGAACTAGATAGAATTACTAGTGTTCCTATAATCCAAGTGAACAAGTTAGGGTATTATTTTGAAGAACGTAGCATTGCCCTATTTTGAAGATGGAGCCAATGCAAAGCCCATAGGCCTTTTGCAGGATTTGAGGATTAAGATTCTTGGGACCGATTCCGACACACCTTTGTGGCAATGAACTTTGGCCAATAGGCTATTTCCTACGATTTCATCTTAGGACGACCCTTTATGAGAGAAACCAGGGTGATCCAAGACTGGGACATGGATCACATTTACATTAAAAAAAATACCAAACACTAAAGGTTAGCCTACGCACTTGGAAGATCCATCCAATGAGTGGGGACCCTTGGCAGAAGTTTCAATGAGACTACGCACTTGGAAGATCCATCCAATGAGTGGGGACCCTTGGCAGAAGTTTCAATGAGACTACTCTAAGATCTACTACATTACAGTTATGCCAAAAGTACCATAAAATGTTGTATGATGAATGGGATAGCATGGAGTTTTCAACTCTCCTGAAGTGGTTAAACATACCATCCCCATGGTAGAGGGAGCAAGGCCAGTGAACCAGAGAGCAAATCCTATGAACTCCAAGTATTCTAAGATGGTTCGAAAAAAATCAATCGGCTCATAAATGTTGGATTCATCTACAAGATAGAGCACGCCAAATGGGTCTCACCCATTATGATAGTACCTAAAAAAAACAAAAACATGAGTGGACCTCAAAAAGATCAATGCTGTCAATGATACAAGATCACTATACATTTCCCTTCACAAAACATGTGCTTGAGCGGGTTGTAGAAAAGGAAGCCTATAGCTTTCTTGATGGGTTTTCCGGCTACAACCAAGTGCTGATCAACCTAAAAGATTAACACAAAACGGCTTTCGCCCCATTGACTGGGGCACGTATGCATACCGAGTCATGCCATTTAGATGTCAGCTCTATAGGATCTCTCTTAACTGTCTAAAATGCCAATTTTGGTTTTAGCATGAAGTAATCCTAGGACACATTGTCTCGGAGCACGATATCTCCAGAGACGACAGCAAGGTGCGACTCATTCTTAAGCTACCACCCCCTACCAACTTCAAGGGAGTCCAACAATTTATGGGGCATGTAGCTTATTACAAGTGTTTTATCTGTATGTATGCTAACATAGC
Organism: Cibotium barometz; assembly: GCF_041138505.1. NCBI lineage: Eukaryota > Viridiplantae > Streptophyta > Polypodiopsida > Cyatheales > Cibotiaceae > Cibotium > Cibotium barometz. Next base: position 39,035,471 of record NC_141074.1, on the reverse strand, counting down.
TCATCTCCTTTACAGACTCCTTGTGATTTTTGAATGGACAGAGGAGTGCCAACAGTGTATGATACCTTCAAAAAAGCATTGGGGGCAAGCACTCCCATTTTGAGATTCCCTAATTGGGAAATCATATTCTATGTTCACATAGACACCTTTGCTTTCGCAATTGGTTTTATGTTGGCTTAAACTATAGAATACAAGAAAGACTTCCCTGTTAGTTTTGCAAAGTAGAATGAAATTATGCCATGACAGAAAGATAAGGATTGGCCATGGTCTATACAGTAAAAAAAGTTTCATTATTACCCTTTGGCACCAAATTTGTTTTCTTTGTAGACCATCAAGCTATTCTTTATTTGGTAAATAAACCTTGCACCACGGGTAGGATCACCAGATGGCTCATAATTCTACTAGAGTTTGATTTTATTATCACGGTACATAAAGGCTCCCAACATGTATTGGTCAACCAAATGTCACGCATTCCTAACGGGGCAAGAGCCATATGTGGGTGTTGATGATGACTTGCCAGATGCCCCCGTGTTTGAATTATGCTTGATTCCTGAATGGGGAGAGGAAGTTGCACATAAATTTAATCCAAAGCCAACAAGATCTTCGGTCCGCCATCCTCACCAACACACAACCGCAAGCCTCCCTGGAGGACTGCGAGCAAACCCTCCCCGAAGCCCTGCACAAAATCACCCACCTCCAGGAGTAACTCCACATGGCCTAGGGGGACTCCCAAACCACCTACAATGTCCGCCCCCCCTAGTCCAGAGGGAAGCCCAAGAGATGTGTCGTGGCTGGCCCAAACCATTGAGGATGGCTGCAACGAGCAAATCCGTGCCTCCTTTGACTCCTACAAGGCCATCATCGAGAAAACTCTATGGTGGCAAAAGGATGCGCAACTCACGCGTAGCACGCAACTCTGAGGTAGACACCGAACATAAAGTTGATGCCTTGATGGACGTTGACATCCTAGAATACATAAGTGTATGCCTTAAGTCTCATATAGATGAAAATACCATAGCTGTTACCAATAATCATGGGCCGACATGTATCTATGTTTTAATCAGTATAAAGTGTTATTATGGCCCTTGCATTGTTTAATCTTTTTTCCAAACTCTCAAACTTCCTTCATTGATCCCTACACAGATTTTCTCCCTTTGACGTTGTTGCCTTGTTGTGACTATTATAGTGGTTAGGAGCATGAACAATGCAAATAATGCATGAATGAATGAGAGAGAGAGAGAGAGAGAGAGAGAGAGAGAGAGAGAGAGAGAGAGAGAGAGAAGTTTCCACAACTAATCCAAAGATTGGAGATTCTACCAAATGTTTTAGGGTGGATGTCATTCTTAATCACAAGGCTAAGCAATCCCTTGGCTTAATGAAATGATTATCAAGCCTTTTGGCCAAAACCTCATGCAAATGGAAAAATAATTAAGATTTTTCCCTTCCAAGGCCTACAAATTAAAGGTCCTAAACCTTATGCAAACAAGATTCAAAACCAACACATCAGAGACTTGAAAATCATATGTATTTCAAAGTGTGACCTCCTATTCAACACCGAGTGATATTGGGAACCAATAGATTGGAATAAATGGGAATTAGATCTAAGTCCTTAGGCTACTCCTTGTTGCTAGGACTAGTGCCAAATATCTTCAAGTCAAGATCTTACTTGCCTTCTCTGAAAGTGTTGTTGAGCTTTGCCTTAGAGCCGCAAGAAGAAAATTTTGGGATGTGGGTGTGTAGAGCCTACCATTCACCTAACACCAAAGAGATTTCATAGCCATGGTGTGGACAAAAAGCTCTATTTACCTAGGTAGAGAAATGAAGATGGTTTTCTTCTCTCCATAAGACATGGATAGAAGAGGAAAGCTTATGCAAGGAAGAAACCTATTCAAGCAAGCTGTAGTTTTGCTTCTCTAGACCACATTTAGCCATGGAAGATTTAGATGGGTGAAGCACTAGAGTATGAGGCCACTTGATCCCTTGTAGCTAGCATTACACATGCTCCACACCATGTATGGTATTATTTTAATATGGAAATCTATGACTTGCTTCACATGCTAGCTTATGAGTTGGTAAGCATTGTCTTACAAAAGATAGTAGGCTTTCCCTATAGATATAGATAAGATAGGCTTTCATTATGTACGGGTAAGATAGGCTTCCATTACGTAAAGGTAAGATGGTGAAGCACCTATGATGGCGAAACCATGTTAATCATAGTTAACATTAATCCCATCATAAAGTTGGTATAATAGCTAAACGGTGGCTTACTCAACTAGGTTAAATAGAGCTTTTTTAATTAAGTTAGGTAAGCTTGCATCACTTTGTTGAATAAAACTAGTTAAATGGATGAAACTCACTCAAGTTAAATTTGAGATGTTGAATGGCCTTAACTTATTGAATGAAAGTGCTTAGGTCAACCATTTGAGAGGAGTTTAAATAAAGAGTCTGCAATCTCGCACCACCCACCACTAGGAGGAAGAGACAATATTACAAAGTTTAAAAGATTTTATGCATGTATAATAGAATGTCAAGACATTTATCTTGGGAAACACACGATCATAAGCACCTCATCCCAAGGAAATGATAATGGATTGTCAGTTAGTGAGAACTGTCACACCTCCGCTAGAACCTGAGATGGGGTGGTACGGCCCAGATAACCCAATCCAGATTGATCCAACGGTCTAGGGAGCCATGCCAACTATCGTGTTGATAGATTCATTCCAGGATCATAGGCCAGCACCAAACCTAGGTCAAGAACTAGTTCACCAATGTCCAGAGACTGCCTACCAAAGAGCAAGAGTCCACCCAGAACTTTCCAAGCTAGCACATGGCACACACATACAGCCATTACCTGCCTCATGGAGTGTATTGTGGACACCATATGGATCCTTATGAAGTGCACATAATCCCACCACTAAGGCACGATCCACCCCCGCAGATGGGATACTATCCTCTAGGCCTAGCTCCTCCATTTCTCATACCCCAACCTACACCAGCCCTAACCATGAGAAGGCTGGTGCCAGAAATGTTGTGGATAGCCATGGAAATAGGGAGGGGTAGCTTCAGGAATTGTACCACCAACACCCGCATACCCAATTCAAGGACCAAGATTAGCACCTGTATAGCTAGTACAAAGGCCAAGACTAGAAAGGAATAAATCGGCCCACATATCCAAAATTATCACTAAGTTTTATAGATCCAAAGACTCTGTACCTCATTTGGAGGTGTTGAACTAGATTTATGAGGCATTTTGCCATGTGCAAGATCAAGTTAAGTTGAGTGCCTTTGGCCTCACCCCTTGATGGAAAAGAAGGACAGTGGTTTCAATCACTAAAAGTAGAAGAGAAGTCTACCTTTGACACCATGAAAGAGGCTTTCAAAGTAGGATATTCAAGACAATGAATGTGATGGAGTCCAATTGAATAGTTGCATAATGTAAAACAGAAAGAGGGAGAATCCATGAGGGACTATATCAACCGGGTGAGATATCTTCACTCCCACTGTAATAATAAGGACAAGCGAAAGACTAATTAGTCAATTCCTAGAGGGACTTGAAGATGTAGCCCGACGCCAACCCATGACCTTTCATCCATGGTCGTTCTTGCGTCCATGGTTGTTCTTGCGTGAAGCCATGCATGTTCCTCTATGAAGCCACCACCATACCTCCCCTGCAAATCTATATAAGAGTCCACCACCATTCATTTTTCTCACTTTTCTTCTTGCCCACTAATCAAACTATTGTTGTAGTTTTTTCGCTTCACTTTTCACAGCTCAAGCTACTTAGTGATTAGGGGCTGTAGGTTGACAGCAGGTTGTCATCTATTGTGACAACCTTAGTAGTATACAGTTGGTGGAGGAACCCAAATTTTCATGTGCGGACCAAACACATAGAGGTCCACATTCACTTCATCACAGAGAGGGTCTTAGCAAGAGACATTAATCTCATGTATGTTACCAAATAGAGGAGCAATTAGGTGACATTTTCACAAAATCCCTAGGAGCAGAGAAGCTTTGCAAATTCCGAACTATGCTTGGACTCTTAGAGATGGAGTTGAGCTTGAGGGGAAGTGCCGAGATGTCAAGCTCAACACTAGCTGACACTTATGATATGCCTGGGTGACTATTTCTGTCACTTTTATCACTAGCGTGTTGGGTAGGATGCTGAGACATGATATATCTTTGCCAGCTTTCTTCCTCCTTGCATGTTTTCACAGTTCCCTCCCCAACTTTGCAGAAGGATTCTCTAACCTTGCCCAAGAGCTCCTCGTGTCCATGACAGAATATATGTAGCACAAGCATGACCAAGTCACAACAACCCAATTAACCGTGCCTCTTGGCATGGCCAAAATTAATCCAAAGCCAACAAGATCTTTGGTCTGCCATCCTCGCCAACACACATCTGCAAGCCTCCCTGGAGAACTAGGAGCATACCCTCCCCGAAGCCTTGCACAAAATCACCCACCTCAAGGAGCAACTCCACACTGCCTACTAGGAGGACGCCCAAATCACATACGATGTCCGCCCCCTAGTCGAGAGGGAAGCCCAAGAGATTTGTCGCACTTAGCCCAAATGATTGAGGATGGCCACAACCAAATCCGTGCCTCCTTTGACTCCTACAAGGCCATCATCGAGTAAACTTTGTGGTGGCAAAAGAATGCGCAACTCACGTGTAGCACGCAACTCTGAAGCAGACGTCCACCACCACCAAACGTAAAGTTGTTGACTTGATGGACGTTGACATTGAGGTTCTCAACCTCTCCATCGTGCCCCAAAACCCTGCCCAACTTCTAGAACTCTACTTCTGCACCCTCGAGCTAATCCTCCTTCAACACAACATTTTCAACGACCCTATCCCCGTCTCCACCCTCTCCTGCCTCATGAGGAAAATCCCTCACCCCCCTCCTCACGTCACCCTCTTCTTTCAAAACCAACTTTATTTCAACAACCCCACCATCCTCCTCGCCCTTCCCATTCAAACTCTCACCGCTAATCGGGACACCCTCTTGGCGTACGGAGGACAAGCAACAGACATCAACCCCTCCATCAATTTTATAGTCCCCATTGGCCTTTGTCTGTACCCCTATGTCTCTTCTAAATCCCTTAGTGCCCTCACCTACCTAGATCTATCCATCTTGACAATAATATACTACGCTTACAGAGCCCTCCACGCACCCTCCTCCCTTAATCTCCATATGGGCTCTTTGTTATCTACACCCACATCTAAATGGAAGTCATTGCTTCCACTTCCATCCTCTAGTTCAACGAATCCCACATCGCCTTTCGAGCAACATCATTGTCAAAGAGGCATAAGAGGCTAAGGCCTTCTTCTTCTTCTCCAAATTCCCGATAGTAGCTGCCCCCCCTGAAGGAGACCCCATCGAGGACGATGACGACAATAAGGGTGAGTACAATTGCACTAGTGGAGACAACCGTGCCCCGCCACCTTGACTCTAGCAATAGCCTCCTAACCCACACCCCCCATCCCACCCAAGCTCTAGCTCTCAACTGCCACCCAACCCACCCCCCCCACTAGTGCCCACCAACACTACCTCAAACCACCCACACTCCACGCCAAAATCCTATTAGGCACCAACTTCCCCACTTCAGCCTCTTCACCCGCAATCCTTTCCCTCACTCCATAGCAATCCTTTCCCTCACTCCATAGCACACCATCTCATGTTCCCTTGCCACCCCTTCCCCAACACCACCGTCACCCCCTTCCTCCCTCCATCTTGGATTGGGCCCATCATTGCTACCTAAACATCTCCCTTTTGCATCGGCACGCTCACATCCTATCTTCGATGCCTCGCTCGGAACAAACCCTCCACCTCTAACACTCTTGCACCTCAATAATCCCAGCCCGCTGACCTGCCTTGACCCACCCCCTAGACCCGCTGACTTGCCTTGACCCCGCCTGTTGTTGAAAAAACCTGGGTGCTTTCCACTCCTCGGCTGTACACACGGTAGGCTTCTCCAAATTATTTTTTGTTGCTCTCTTTGATATTTGCTCTCCTATTAGAGAGTAAAAGCTTGATGTGGTGCCGCTTCATCCACTCCTCAGAGAAGCACAGGCCCGCATGTGGCACGAGGAACTCCGACTTAAGCACATCGATAACATATTTCTTAGAAAGTTCATCTTGTTCTTTCCACTTTCTGAAGGAGTTTACAAACTCCAAGGCACCATCCACATCCACGGTGTATGGTAGGAGGCGTGGATCAAACGGTGGAATGGGTCTCCTAGGGGCTGGCTCATAATGTGTAGATGATGAGCCACCCTGTTGGGGAGACACATTGGGAGACCTAGTGCTACTTTTACTAAAGCAAAAGCAGCCGCGGCTCCCCCCCGGCTAGCACATCTACTATCCCCCCAAACTCCCTACTACATCGTCGTCGTCATGGTGAAGATGGACGTGAGGGGAAGCAGGGGTGGGTCTAGGAGAGGAAGGTGGTGTAGGCTTATCACACCCATACCGTGATGGGCTTGCACAACTCAGCCCCGCGCCTATCAAAGGCGTGGTTTTCCTCGACTGAGAAAGTGGGGTAGATTGCCCTCCCACGGCATCAACTGGCGGGGTAGTTTGCCCCCATGGCATCGACTGGCCCGATAAGACAAATAGAATGCATAAAAGATTAACTTTGTGTATGTGGGTAGATTGCCCTCCCACGGCATCAACTGGCCAAGTGGGGTAGTCTGCCCCCATGGCATCAACTGGCCCGCCGACTACAAGCCCGCCTATATATAAGATTAAAATATAAGACAAATAGAATGCATAAAAGATTAACTTTGTGTATGTGAAAGGGTTTGATGGAACCATACCTGTGTCTGTGTAAAGTGCGACCAAGCTTGCTACCCATATCGTTCATTTATAATGGACAACAGATTGGCCACATCGGGATCTTGTGATGGGTCGATTGACATTGCTGTTACATACATACATAGGCAAAAAAATATGATGGCGCTAACCCAAGCCATACTTAAAGCTTAGACAAAGAATACAACATGTGATATTAGAACATTGTTAAGACCTCCTACAATACTGCTTAGACAAGTAGGGTGGATAGTGCCCCCTTTGGGATGATAGTTTTCTGAGGACTTTCCACATGCTCCCCACTATTAAAGCCAAAGGCAACTCCTCTTTTGTAAGATAAGGATAGTGATCGAGGGCTCCCCCTCCACTATAACCACCTACTCGCAGACTACCTGACATAAGCAGCATTCTAGATGGCATATAACAATGCCCCATATCTCTATGTAGAAGTGCATTTCCTAAACCCGGCACCCAAGGGTGCACTACATATGAGGTTGAATGAATAAGGCCACTTACCTAGCATATGTCAAGCCAACCAAGAGAAAACAACAACATAAGCTTAGACAAAAAATACAACCTGTAATATTAGGACATTGTTACGACCTTCTACAATACTGCTTAGATAAGCAGGATGGACAGTGCCCCTTTCGGATGATAACTTCTGAGGACTTTCCACATTCTCCCCACTATTAAAGCCAATGGTAACTCCTCTTTTGCAAGAGAATGATAGTGAGAAGATCGAGGGCTCCCCCTCCACTATAACCACCTACTCGCGGATTACCACTCCTAACTTGACATAAGCAGCATTCTAGATAGCATATAACAATGCCCCATATCTCTATGCATACTACATATAGCCTATGCATACGGCCTATGTATAGGCCATATGCATAAGGCCTATGCATAAGGTCTATGCATAAGAGGGCTATGCATAGCCTATGTATAAGACTATGCATAAGCCCTATTGCATAAGGCTATGTATAAGCCCTATTGCATAAGAGGGCTATGCATAAAGAGGACTATGCATAACCTACTAGCCCTTATGCATAGCCCTATGCATAAGAGGGCTATACATAGCCACTAGCCCTTATGCATAAGCCCTATGCATAAAGAGGGTTATGTATAGCCTAGCCCTTATGCATAGCCCTATACATAAAGAGTGCTATGCCTAAAGAGGGCTATGTCTAAAGAGGGCTATGCATAGCCCAGCCCTTATGCATAGCCCTATGCATAAGCCCTATGCATAAATAGGGCTATGTATAGCCTAGCCCTTATGCATAGCCCTAGCCTATTGACCTAACCCTAATCCCCAGCACCCAAGGGTGTAAAAATACAAAGACAAAAAGCACAAAGCACAAAGAAAGAGGGCTTACCGTATGAGAGACTATGCCCAAAACCTTGCTCACTTAAATAATCCTACAAAAAGAACCATAATAAATAAAAAAGTTAGTCCTCATTAACACATTAGTAAGCAATAAGAACAAGATAAAAAAGAGGTAAGTGCCCTAAACCCTACTCTTAATGCATAAGTGAATGGAAACACTAGTTTATGTTAAGCCTAAACCTATGCATAATGCATATAATGCTTTAATAGAAAGCTTTGATGGAGAGCTCTCCATCAAATCTCTCTATTAGAGCTTTATGCATTAGGCTAGGGTTAGGGAAAGAGAGAAAAGAGAGGGGAAGGGAGAAAAGGAGAGAGGGGAAGGGAGAGAAGCTCACCTAAACCCTATTTCCAAGCTTTCCATGAAAGCTTGGAAGAAGACATAAAACCATGAAAGAAAGCAAGAAGAGCTTACCTTGGAGAGGGAGACTTGATTTATTGAAGACCCTTGAGGGATGAGTAGAGGTGGGAGAAAAACTCGCGTTGTAAGCAAAGCTTTGCATGTGCAGCAATAGGGAAGAAGGTAGGTATTGACACCCATCGGAGATGATTTAGGTGGGAGTCCCAGTTTCGTAGCAGGTCGCTGAGCTAAGTAGCAAAATTTCACTGCTAGCTTCGCTAGTGCAGGTGCTAGCAACGGAAGTAGCACTTCTTGCACGGGGCCAGGTCCCACACCAGAGCCTCGCCCACGGATATCCGAACAAGAGACTAATCCATCAGTTCATTCAAAACCGAACCCAAAAAAACTTCCCTTGCCCGAAAAGCACAGGCGATTCCTTCAGGATAACTTTTCTCTAATGTAGTCAAAAGCCTTATCTAACAGAACTGATCTGACCGAACCTGTAAGTCCCCTAGTCAGATCAGGGAAAAGGTTGCACTTGGATCATAGATACCAACGCTTTTTTCCTCATTGAGAGGCACAGCCGTTGATTCTTTTTCATAGAACAATTTTTGTCCGGGATTTATCGTACCATAACAGAATTGAGTCTCAAATTAGGGATCCATCCCATCCAATCCCATCCAAATTAGGGATCCATCCCATCCAATCCATGGGTTAGCTAACCGCCCAGCCACTGTAGTGATGGGATCCAATTAAGAATTTGGTTAGGTTTTGTTCCGGGTACCAGGGAAAAGAGTTCCCAGGCCCTCTAGCCGGATATTCATGCAAACTTAAAACTAGTCACTCCACTTACACACCCAATATGAAATTGCCTTTGTCTCAGCATCATCTATCTTTAAAAACAATCATTTAATGAAACCATTGTCTCACTGATCATAATCCTCAAAATCTCTGGTTGAATCCTTAATTCCAATCATTCCTTCATCAATGTGTCTCTATGGCATCATTGGCAACCAGAACGCTCACCACTTGACCACTCAGGGGCCTTTTCGATAGTTCCTAGCTCATAGTAACCGGCAATATATTCACATATCAAAATGGAAACTTCGTTGAGAATCAGCAAGATCAACCAACGGATCCATATAAAAGGGCCATGGACTCATCCGTTGAGGACCAGCAAGGTCAATCAACCAAATCCATGCCCAAATTCTGAAAACAACTCTTACTCCTTGTTCCAATATCTTCAGGGACGCACGTGTAGGTATCGTCGGTGACCCAGAGTCCGAGCACCGTATGGTCAGCACCCTCTAGGATCCTTCACAGCAGGTGACCTAGCGCTTCACTCATAGGCCGCTTCCTTGGTCCCTCATCCACCATACCGGAAGCTCACCATTTTAATCGAACCGAGGCCGGTCAAGACCTCAGCTGACCTTGCTATGCGAGACGTCCTCCACTGACTCTCCGTCAGCTGTTGCAACTTTATCAGCTAGGTCTGGTGACCTTAATCACAAGATGGTCAAAACACTTTCTCAGCATTCTTGACATAAAACAGTCATTCAAAAATAGGCCATAAATACAGTTTCTATAACGAACTCTCGTCTTTCCACAATAATCAACATTTCTTAATCCACATTCATTTCATATAAATTCCCATTCTCATTCAATCGCATCATTTTCCATCTCATCACTTCTTTCCTCAATCGCATTTACCCATATCCACATCTCATCACATCATATGCATTCACATCTCATGCATTCATATTTACCCGATTCGCATCACATCACATCACATTCATCACATCTTGATTCACATGACATCACATCCATTCTCATCCCATATCATTCATTCACATCCTGATTCACATGACATCTCATCCATTCACATCCTATATCATTCATTCACATCCCGATTCACATGACATCACATCCATTCACATCCCATATCATTCATTCACATCTCGATTCACATGACATCACATCCATTCACATCTCATATCATTTATTCACATCCCGATTCACATGACATCACATCCATTCACATCTATCCATTCTACATCACATCACCTCCATCCATTCTACATCACATCACCTCCATCCATTCACATCCATCACATCACATTCAATTCATATCCATCACATTCACATCCACATATATTCTTTCACATACACATCTATATCCTTTCTTTCTCATACATCCACATCCATTCTTTCACATACTCATTCACATCCATTCTTCACATATACATTCACATCCATTCTTCTCATACACATCCTTATCCATTCTTTCACATACTCAATCACATCCATTCTTCTCATACACATTCACATTCATTATCATCACATACATTCACTCATATCCCATATCATTCATTTACATTATGATTCACATGACATCACATCTCATCCATTCATTCACATTTATCTGATTCACACCGCATCTCATCACATCTATCCACATCACATTCATCTTATCACTTCTATTCATATCACATCCATCCATTCATTCTTCACATCTAGCTGATTCTCATCACATCTATTCATATCACATCCATCCATTCATTCACATCTATCTGATTCTCATCACATCTCATCACCTCTATTCTCATCACATTCGTTTAAACATAGAATTTAAGAGAATTTTTAATTTTTGATATAAAGATTCTTTACGCATCTATTTATGCATAAAATCAACTTCAGTGGGAATAACACTTTTAACAAAATCCTTTTATGCATCTATTTATGCATAAATTCAATTTTAAGAAAAATAAACTTTTAAAACAAAAATAAATCCTTTATGCATCTTTCTATGCATAAAATCAATTTTAATGAAATTAACACTTTTGAAATAAAAATAAATTCCCTTATACATCTTTATATGCATAAAATCAAAATTAATGAGAATAACTCTTTTGAAATAAAAATAAATTTCCTTATGCATCTTTCTATGCATAAAATCAAAATTAATGAGAATAACTCTTTTGAAATAAAAATAAGTTCCTATACGCATCTTTCTATGCATAAAAGCAAAATTAATGAGAATAACTCTTTTGAAATAAAAATAAATTTCCTTATGCATCTTTCTATGCATAAAATCAAAATTAATGAGAATAACTCTTTTGAAATAAAAAAAAATTCCTATACGCATCTTTCTATGCATAAAATCAAACTTAATGAGAATAACTCTTTTGAAATAAAAATAAATTCCTTTATGCATCTTTCTATGCATAAAATCAAAATTAATGAGAATAACTCTTTTGAAATAAAAATAAATTCCCTTATGCATCTTTCTATGCATAAATTCAATTTGAATGGGAATGACACTTTTGAAATAAAAACAAATCTTTTAGAATGCACAAATAGAAGGAATTACTCTTTTAGAATAACCTAATGATAAACTTTAGTTCCACAAAATTTAAGAAAATTTTGCCATAACCTCCTTTGTATGGCTGACCATTTCTCAATTTTAACATTAAATTTATGACTTGCATTAATCCAATTTGAATTCTAATATCTCTAATCTACTCCATTTTCTAAAAATCAAGAGAGTAAACAATGAAAAGAGTTTAATCAATCTTTTAATTAAACTTTCTAGGATTAAGAGGGCTGAATTGTAAAGAAAAGAAGGGGGTGACCTTTCCATCAAGGCATAGCATCAGATTTTTATTCAAACATTTACAAAGCATAAAATTTAAGAAAACCATAGATTTAAAATTCACAAATAAGTAAGAATTAAGCTTACATGGAACTTGTAAGCTTTCCTTTGGCTTGAGGGATTGAGGGTTCTACTCTTGTTTGCAACAAGGGTGGCCACCAGTTCTTTTGGAGAGATTTAGCCAAAAACAATTGAATTATCAATTGAATTCAATGTATTTGACTTTGGGGAGGAGTAGAGTAACAGTGCATAAACACTATATACCTTTTACAAAGGGGGAGGCTTCTATTTATAGGAAAAAATTAGCCTCTAACCAAGCAAACTGATTCTAGAATTTTCCACATCAGTTTGGTCAATTTTTGACCATTTGTGGGTCAGTTTAGCTCACTTTTTGGATCTAGTTAAAACAAGAGAGAGGAGAGATAAAAATATCTCATTATTTGTGAGTTTAAAACTCATCCACACATGTGAAATAGGTGCCTCCTTCATGAGGGGAATTCCCCAGACTAAGGTGTCAAAAATGCATCATTTCCTATAAATATCTCTTCTTTTTTAACCTTGTCCTTAGTCAACTCTTCATCTTATGTGAGTATTTACTCATTTTTGGGGGATTTTTCTTTTATTCTTCAATTTATCTCCTCCCTACATTTGGATTAATCTTATTGGTCCATAGGAACCTTAATCTAAAATTTTTAAAAAATCTGGACCCTCAGGCTAAGGTCCTTTTTACCTATTTTAAATTTATTCTTCCAATTGCACACTGGAAAGTTCTTTTTGAATTTCTGTTTCAAGGGAAATCATTTGAATAAGAAGGGATATTTTTCCATCCAAAGATATCTAGAAACTGAATTACCTCTCTCTAGAATATTTTCTCTCTCTAGGCCAAAACAGATAAAAACAAGATCTGTTATTATTCTCAAAAGGGGATTGATTACAGGGGAGAAACTGGACATCTTGAGGGACTGGGGGAGGAATCTTACATCCTACCCCACTTAAAAAACGTGAGATGTCCTCATCTCAATCACTTCGAGCATTACTGCCTTGGAAGTGGACGGTCGATTTGGGAACAACTCTCTTTGACCTCCCCTATTCTGAGGCAGAGGTCTTGCATTACTTTGGTTTGAAATTGCGGGTTGGTTAGAGGGTCTACCTCTGGGATTTCCCTGATATTGATGGATAGAAACCTGATTACTCTGGAAGGAAGGAGCTGGAGTCTGGAATCTTGATCCCTGATTTTCTTGCCCTGAAATCCTTGATCCAAAAGGAGTTGGACAATCCATACTGCGATGTCCAAATCCTTGACAGTTATAGCATTTCAATCCCTTGTTCAAGGGTGGAACTTCTGAAGTTGAATTCCAGGGGATCGAGTTTCGAGAAAAGGACATTTCTTCCATTCTGAAAATTCCCATATCTTGGGATTGACCCTGATATCTCTTAGGCGGTGGAAGGTTGGAATCATTTCCTCTAAATATCTCTTCTTTTTTAACTAATAAACCTTGTCCTTAGTAGTCAACTCTTCATCTTATGTGAGTATTTACTCATTTTTGGGGGATTTTTCTTTTATTCTTCAATTTATCTCCTCCCTACATTTGGTTTAATCTTATTGGTCCATAAAAATCTTAATCCAAAATTTTTAAAAAATCTGGACCCTAAGGTCCTTTTTACCTATTTTAAATTTATTCCAATTGCACACTGGAAAGTTCTTTTTGAATTTCTGTTTCAGGGGAAATCATTTTAATAAGAAGGGATATTTTTCCATCCAAAGATATCTAGAAACTGAATTATCTCTCTCTAGGCCAAAACAGATAGAAACAAGATCTGTTATTATTCTGAAAAGGGGATTGATTATAGGGGAGAAACTTGACATCTTGAGGGACTGGGGGAAGAATCTTACATCTTACCCCACTTAAAAAACGCGAGATGTCCTCATCTCGCAGGTGGAGTATGATCTCTTTCATCATCATCATCATCTTCTTCTTTAATCACTTCTAGGGTTACTGCCTTGGAAGTGGACGGCCGATTTGGGAACAACTCTCTTTGACTTCCCCTATTCTGAGGTAGAGGTCTTGCATTATTTTGGTTTGAAACTGCGGGTTGGTTAGAGGGTCTACCTCTGGGATTTCCCTAATTTTGCATTTTGTCGGATAGAAACCTGATTACTTTGGAAGGAAGGAGCTGGAGTCTAGAATCTTGATCCCTGATTTTGCCGGATAGAAACTTGATTACTTTGGAAGGAAGGAGCTGGAGTCTGGAATCTTGATCCCTGATTTCCCTACCCCCGAAAACCTTGATCCAAAAGGAGTTGGACAATCCATACTGCGATGTCCAAATCCTTGACAGTTATAGCATTTCACTCCCTTGTTCAAGGGTGGAACTTTTGAAGTTGAACTCCAGGGGATTGAGTTTCGGGAAAAGGACATTTCTTCCATTCTGAAACTTCCCATATCCTGGGCTTGATCCTGATATCTCTTAGGCGGTGGAAGGTTGGAATCACCTTCTTGAAAGGTGATGGTGCTGGCTTTGGTGGGACCTTGACATCAAAGGCCTTGGAGAAATCCTTCGCCATCTGCACTGCTTAGGCCATGGAAACTGGCTTGGCTTTCTTCACCAAAATATTCAAAGGTTCGTTCAGTCCCCGAATGAACCTGGCCATCAGTTGTTCTTCATTCAGCGGTGGGTGGCGAGTATTTGAGGAGGAGAGCGATTGCTTGGTGATATACTTCAATAGTTATGCTCCCCTGGGTTAACTCTAGAAATTCGTTCATTTTTGTTTCCAAAAAGCTAGGAGGACAGAACCTCGTCCTTAGGTAAATTTTGAGATCATTCCATGTCTGGGTATTCCGATCCAGACGGTTTGTCTCGCAGTGGTTTCTCCATGCCACTCTGGCTATTTCTACTATCTTCAGCCTTGCAAGAGCCATTTTGCTCTTCTTATTGTACCCGGTGACATCAAAGTTCTCTTCCATTGCTTCGATCCACTTCTCCACAACCTCGCCCAAGTTTTCCCCTTCACCCTTGAAAGGTCCAAGCTGCAAACTATGAAGAGTTTTACAAACATCCAAGTCAAGCTCTTCCTCATTGAGTTGGAGGTTATCATTTCTACAACGACAACCTTGATCCATGTTCCTATCAATACGAAAAATCTTGTTAAGTCTCTTATTTATGATTCAAATCCGATTTTTGATTCATCTGATTCTGGGGTTCTTTAGATAGGTCGGCTCCCCACAGAATCGTGGGATAAAGATACTCGCATTATTAGATAACAATTCATTCAGAACATATCATTCATATCTTTCACAGAATAATGGTCTATTAGACCAAAATGTCCATCTAAACAGTACTCCATGGGGGATTTCAATTTTATAGACTTTTAATGTTGGAATTAGGGTTGCAAGAAAGCACACAAAGCTTGGAGAAGAAGAAGCAAGAAAATGCACACAACACACAGTGTATTAGATTGTGTCAATGTACAAAAGATAAGTTAGCCCTAGAATAATGGGCATATATACAAGCCGGGGGAAAAAACCCCCTAAAGAGGGAAAAAGTGCCCCAGCAGTCCTAAGTGTGTTCATACACATCATTGCCTATATATGGCAACAAATCCCCCCTGAAGTGATGGTGTGAATGAGAGCTAGCACTCATGTATAGGGAAGTGCCATGCCCGAAGTAGATCAGTCCACAAAGGGGAGCAAGCCCAAAGCTTTGTGGAAAGCTTTGAACTTCTCACGAGGAAGCGCCTTTGTGAAAAGATCGGCGAGGTTGCCCTTTGTTGCCACATAGGCCAAGCTAATCTCTCCTGCTGAGAGTCTCTCCCTGACATAGTGATAATGCACCTCAATGTGCTTTGTGCGAGCATGAAAAACTGGGTTTCTCGCAACTGTCAATGCGCTCTGACTGTCAGTGTAGATAGAGGTGGCAGACTCTTGTCCAACACCACCCAAGTCAACCATAAGCTGTCTGAGCTACACACACTCAACCGTTGCTGTGAAAGCTACCCTATACTCAGCTTCACAACTAGAAGTGGCCAAAGTAGGTTGCTTCTTGCTCAACCAAGATATGCATGAGCTACCGAGCATGAAACACAAACCACTTGTTGTGGACACTCTTGTGTCATAGCAACCAGCCCAAAAAGCACGTAAATCTGGCGCGGTAATGATCCCCCCTTGGGATAAAACAGCCCAAGATGTATGGTGCCACTCAAGTAGCGACGAAAGATGCGCTTCCAATGCTGAGACCCTGGGCTATGCATAAACATGCTCACCTGTGAGACTGCAAACTGAATGTCCGACCTTGTAATGCATACATAAATGAGGCAACCAACAGCTGTATGATAGAGTGTGACATCAAAGTGATCTCCAGCATCATGAAGACTCAACTTCAAACCTGTCTCCATTGGAGTAGCAATAGGCTTGCAGTCTTCAAGGCCAAATCTAAACAACAATGGCTCAAAATACTTTGTCTGACACAAAGCAATACCTCCATCACACTGCTTAAATTGTATCTCCAAATAATGATGCAAATGCCCCAAATCTGACATCTCAAAAGAGGCATTCAAATCAGCCTTAAAATCAGCAATATGACTTTCATTTGGTCCTGTGAGCAGCATGTCATCGACATAGAGAGCAATGATTAGATGTACATCATCCATACGTTTAACATACAAAGTGCTTTCTATTGGACTATTCTGAAAACCATGTGCAGTCAAATATGCATGTATCTTTTCATACCAAGCTCGTGGAGCTTGCTTTAAACCATATAAAGCCTTTTTCAACTTGCACACTTTGTTTTCCTGCCCTCTTTGAACAAAACCACAAGGCTGCGATACATACACCTCCTCATGCAAATCTCCATTCAAGAATGCAGTCTTAATGTCCAACTGATGTACATGCTAACCATTATGAGCTGCCAATGCACAAATGCTACGAATGGTAGTCATACGACAAGTGGGAGCAAAGGTCTCATCAAAATCAATGCCCTTTTCTTGAGCATAACCCTTTGCAACAAGTCTAGCCTTATAGCGATCAACACTGCCATCTGGCTTTCGTTTCAACTTAAAAACCCACTTACATCCAATGCCCTTTTTACCAATAGGCAAATCACACAAAGACCATGTATCATTCTTCATTATAGCATCATATTCACTTTGCATTATAGCCAACCAATTATTTGATTTTTGTGCCTCATCAAATGAAAGAGGTTCTTCCTCTTCACACATACTAGACACAGCCAAAGCATAACAATCTGATGCATAAGAGGCATGCTGAAAACCTGAACGAGTACGACTAGACATAGGTGCATCAATTTTACTATTAGGCAAGGTTTGCACCAGCCATTTAGGCATACCTCTAGCCTGCTCATTTTCAGCCTTATCCTCATAAATTACATCCTATAAATCTGCATCACAAATAGGCTGATCTATGATGTCGTTTGAAATCTGCATAGGCTGAATATTTGCCTCATTAGGACTTACATTTGAATTCCCACCTGTAAACAGAGGCAACAATGTATCAAATGTTGAAATATACAAGTGAATAGGGTGTGTGCGGGAACAAGCCCTTGGTTAGAGGCTGTAAAGAGGATGTGTAAATGTGAAAGAACCTGTGAACAGGTGAGAAGAATCTACTGGGAGAGAATAAAGGGTAGCATGAGAAGATTTAGGAAGTGTGGAGATATTATGGGAGATATTATGGGAAAAGTGAAGAGGTGCAGAGAATCAAGCAAAAGAGGTGGAGATATTCTGGGAGAGGTGGAGTGAATCAAGGAGAAATCAATGGGATTAGATGCATAAACTATAAATTGAGGCATTGGCCTAATGAGAATTTTCAGGTTTTTTATTATCCATGCCTACATTAAGCTATTTGCTAATTACTCACTAATTACATCTTAATTATTTGCTAATTATATCTTAATTATTTGATAATTACTCACTAATTATATCTTAATTATTTACTAATTACTCACTAATTATGTCTTAATTATGTACTAATTACTCACTAATTATATCTTACGTCTTAATTATTTACTAATCATTTTATTAATGATGTTGATTCTAGTATTTGATCCACCATAGCTCATCACATTGCTCTAATTTTAACATGGTATCAGAGCCATGCCTAGAATCCATTAGGTTTATGAGCCCATTATCTAATTAATTAAGATTAGTAGATAATTAGAAATTAATCAAAATTTTAGTTATTTTTCACCTCACCTCTGCACCCCCAGCCCAGTGGAGGAGCTCCCTCTCCTTGCACACATCAAATTAGCCCAAGCCCTTTTAGGTACTCAAACTAGACTCAAGGGGCTACACTCACCTCAAAGGAATTGAAGCAAATCAGTGCAGAACGCCGGCGCGACAGCCCGGATTGAAGGCATGTTTTTTTCTGAGAAAATTTGACATTGCAGCTGCTCCAAATCAAATTGGTCTAATTCCTCATAGCTCTAGGGGTTTTCAAGCATGCTCTACAAGCTGATGAAGACAGAATTCAATTTGATCAAGTCTACGGTGAGTTCCAAGCTCTTCATCAAATCTGCAGGTGACTTTGGTAAAACAGAGATTAAGCTTTCAATATTTGGTCAAATCTTGTGTTTCTTGGCTTAATCCTCTACTAGACTCATTGCTATTGATGGCCTTGAAAGAATTTGAGCTCATTTGAAGTCTAAGGCATCAGATCTGGACTCCCCGCATACTCTGTTTTTTGCACACAAAACAATGGATTAATTTACTAATCAGTGATTAATTTACAATCAATGCTGATCACTATATTTTGGTACAATTGAGGGTTCAAATTAACCATTAGGTATCTGATACAGATCCCTATAACTTCAAATTGCAATTCAGAGTTGGTTTGATACTCCAACCATTCCGTACAAATTGGTTACCCTTGATTTAATGTAATTTCTGCTAAAATTGTGCTGATAAAATTGTGATAATCATCATTTTGCATTTAACCCTTGGTTAATGCTTGTAAATCTCACTCAAATTCAAGATTATTCACAGCCACAGTTTGCATTTGGGAATGTGCATAAGAATTCATGCTATATGCATTATGTATTGGGCACATCACATCAGTGTAAATATGGGATCAAACACTGCCCTTGTCTAGAATAAGGCAAGAGGTAAGACCTCCCGCATAGATTTGGGTTTGCATTGCATAATGATACAAGATAAACATCAAAAACCCAAAGGAACTGTCAGCAAAACATTTGAACATGTTGCTCACATGGAGCAAGAAGACCTGACGGACAAGCTCATGGTCCCAGCCATGAAAGAAGAAGAACATCTCCTTCCAAGAAGAAGATCCACACCAAGAAGATCTAAAGAAAGACACGGACACGAGAAGAGAAGCTGCCCCAAGAAGACTGAAAGAAGACATGGACGCGTGGAGAGAAGCTGTCACGACAAGAAGACTGAAGAAAAGAGAAGATGTGAGGCTCCAAAGAGTGAGGAGCCATGTGAAAATCTCTAAGAGAGAGAGAGAGAGAGAGAGAGAGAGAGAGAGACCCCACAACCCAATGTAACCTGCCCCAATGTAACCTGCCCTAACAAAGTAAAACCATCTCTGAGCCACCGATGATGTAGGCCACATGGTAGATGTATGTGTGAGCACTTTAGTCAAGGTCGCCGGTAACTATAATAAGCCTTGGATACATAGAGAGAGAGAGTGTCAAGGACTATGAGTTTAGGGACTTGAGGCACTGGTCGCGGGCTATCAAGTAAGAGAGAAACTTGGTATAGGGTCCAGGTGTGGTAAGTTAACTTGAGGGGAGGTGTGCTAGACACTGGTCGTGGACTATCAAGTAAGAGGGAAACTTGGTATAGGGTCCAAGTGTGCTAGAGAGTATTCACTTGAGGGGAGGTGTTGAAATATACAAGTGAATACGGTGTGTGCGGGAACAAGCCCTTGGTTAAGGGCTGTAAAAGAGGATGTGTAAATGTGAAAGAACCTATGAAAAGGTGAGAAGAATATACTAGGAGAGAATAAAGGGTAGCATGAGAAGATTTAGGAAGTGTGGAGATATTCTCCCCTAGCCGGATATTCATGCAAACTTAAAACTAGTCACACCACTTACACACCCAAAATGAAATTGCCTTTGTCTCAGTATCATCTATCTTTAAAAACAATCATTTACTGAAACTATTGTCTCACTGATCATAATCCTCAAAATCTCCAGTTGAATCCTTAATTCGAGTCATTCCTTCATCAGTGTATCTATGGCATCATTGGCAACCAGAACGCTCACAACCTGACCACTCACAGGGGCCTTTTCGATAGTTCCTAGCTCATAGTAACCGGCAATATATTCACATATCAAAATGGAAACTCCGTTGAGAATCAGCAAGATCAACCAACGGATCCATATAAAAGGGCCATGGACTCATCCGTTGAGGACCAGCAAGGTCAATCAACCAGATCCATGCCCGAATTCAGAAAACAACTCTTACTCCTTAATCCAATATCTTCCACGACGCATGTGTGGGTATCGTCGGTGACCCAGAGCCCCAGCACCGTATGGTCAGCACCCTCTAGGATCCTTTGCAGGTGACCTAGTGCTTCACTCATAGGCCGCTTCCTTGGTCCCTCATCCACCGTACTGGAAGCTCATAATTTTAATCAAACGGAGGCTGGTCAACCTTGCTACGCGAGACGTCCTCCGTTGACTCTCCGTCAGCTGTTGCAACTTTATCAGCTAGGTCTCCACCACGACCTTAATCACAAGATGGTCAAAATGCTTTCCCAGCATTCTTGACATAAAATAGTCATTCAAAAATTGGCGATAAATACAGTTTCTATAACGAACTTCCGTCTTTCCACAATAATCAACATAACTTAATCCACATTCATTTCATATAACTTCCCATTCTCATTCAATCGCATTATTTTCCATCTCATCACTTCTTTCCTCAAATATCCTCATCAGATCTCATCCACTCGCATTTACCCATATCCACTCGAATTTTTCCATATCCACATCTCATCACATCATATTCTTTCACATCTCATCCATTCATATTTCCCCGATTCGCATCACATCACATAACATTCATCACATCTTGATTCACATGACATCACATCCATTCTCATCCCATATCATTCATTCACATCTCGATTCACATGACATCTCATCCATTCACATCCCATATCATTCATTCACATCCCGATTCACATGACATCACATCCATTCACATCTCATATCATTCATTCACATCTCGATTCACATGATATCACATCCATTCACATCTCATATCATTCATTCACATCCTGATTCACATGACATCACATCCATTCACATCTCATATCATTCATTCACATCCCGATTCACATGACATCATATCCATTCACATCTACCCATTTTACATCACATCACCTCCATCCATTCACATCCATCACATCACATTCACATCACCTCCATCCATTCACATCCATCACATCACATTCAATTCATATCCATCACATTCACATCCACATATATTCTTTCACATACACATCTATATCCGTTCTTTCACATACATCCACATCCATTCTTTCACATACTCATTCACATCCATTCTTCACATACACATTCACATCCATTCTTCTCATACATATCCTTATCCATTCTTTCACATACTCATTCACATCCATTCTTCTCATACACATTCACATCCATTATCATCACATACATTCACTCATATCCCATATCATCACATACATTCATTCATATCCCATATCATCACATACATTCATTCATATCCCATATCATTCATTTAAATTCTGATTCACATGACATCACATCTTATCCATTCATTCACATTTATCTGATTCACGTCGCATCTCATCACATCTATCCACATCACATTCTCATCACTTCTATTCATATCACATCCATCCATCCATCCATTCACATCTATCTGATTCTCATCGCATCTATTCTCATCCATCCATCCATTCATTCACATCTATCTGCTGATTCTCATCACATCTATTCTCATCACATTCGTTTAAACATAGAATTTAAGAGAATTTCTAATTTTTGATATAAAGATTCTTTACGCATCTATTTATGCATAAAATCAACTTCAGTGGTGGGAATAACACTTTTTACAAAATCCTTTTATGCATCTATTTATGCATAAATTCAATTTTAAGAAAAATAACACTTTAAAGAAAATCCTTTATGCATCTTTCTATGCAAGCATAAAATCAATTTTAATGAAATTAACGCTTTTAGATTAAAAATAAATTCCCTTATGCATCTTTCTATGCATAAAATCAAAATTAATAAGAATAAATCTTTTGAAATAAAAATAAATTTCCTTATGCATCTTTCTATGCATAAAATCAAAAATAATGAGAATAACTCTTTTGAAATAAAAATAAATTCCCTTATGCATCTTTCTATGCATAAAATCAAAATTAATGAGAATAAATCTTTTGAAATAAAAATAAATTCCCTTATGCATCTTTCTATGCATAAAATCAAAATTATTGAGAATAACTCTTTTGAAATAAAAATACATTTCCTTATGCATCTTTCTATGCATAAAATCAAAATTAATGAGAATAACTCTTTTGAAATAAAAAAATTTCCTTTATGCATCTTTCTATGCATAAAATCAAAATTAATGAGAATAACTCTTTTGAAATAAAAATATATTCCCTTATGCATCTTTCTATGCATAAATTCAATTTGAATGGGAATGACACTTTTGAAATAAAAACAAATCTTTTAGAATGCACAAACAGAAGGAATTACTCTTTTAGAATAACCTAATGATAAACTTTAGATCCACAAAATTTAAGAAAATTTTGCCATAACCTCCTTTGTATGGCTGACCATTTCTCAATTTTAACATTCAATTTATGACTTGAATTAATCCAATTTGAATTCTAATAATCTCCTATTTATGCAACATCCTTGGCTTGATTAAGGGTTGTCGCACTCTCATAAGCCTTCCTCTTTCTAATTAAGCATAAATATCATAAATTTCTAGTTTTTTCTTCTTCATAAATCAGCCCATTACTCTCTAATAACCTCCTTCAATACCAATGTCAAAGGAAAACACCCAAATCAAGAAGTTCTCGGGAGAGGGCTTCCACACTTAGCAAGTCCTTGTCAAGTACAGCCATTATCATGCTTCATCTTGATGAGGCTCTCACCATGTGGACCAGCTTCCGACTCCAAAGGAGAAATGGGATGAGCTTGATAAGCTATATGGAGCTCGTGGTGGTAAGAATTCCAAGATCTCACTCAAAATTGAATTTTTCAGCTTGGAACTCAAAGAGGGAGATGGCATTGGAGCCTTCATCTCTCACTTGAAGGGCCTTATGGCTCAACTTGCATCAATGAATGCGAGAATGGATGAAGATGATGCAGTGGTTGTTTTGCTAAAAGCAGTCAAGAAGGTGTACCCCACCTTAGTCACCACTCTAAAGAACATACCTAATCCCACCCTCGAAGGATTCATTCAATCTTGTCTTGATGAAGAAAAGAGGCCAAAGGGAGGAGCTGAATCTTCAAATGCAACACTTCATTAAATATCGAACAAGCTTTGTTACATCAAGTGGTCAAAGTAAGATGTGCCCATTGCAAAAAGGTGGGTCATTTGGCAAATAATTGTTGGATCAAATATCCCAACAAAATGAAATGTAACAAGTGTAAACAAACGGGACATATCACTTCTAAATGTCCTAACAAAGAGTCAGAGGCTAACTTTGTATCAATATCTAACTCCTCTGAGCACCTATTTTAAAATGTAACAACACCTATATTCCTAAACCTTGTACACCTAATGTTATAAAGGCAACCTATGTCCAATACCACCTATTCCAATTCTTTTATAGTTGGTATTGAGGGAGGGTATTAAAAGACTAAGGTCATGTAAAAGGGTAGGAGAAAGGTGTGTGTGTGAAGGGACTTAAGGTCCACTAGCTCACCTATTTAAAGGTGGAGCTAGAAGGCTTTTATGTATTGAGCAAGAAGCCTAGTTGTATTTGAGCAACTTAACACTAGTTTGGTACCAAAAAAGGACACTTAAGTGTCCTTTTTTGGACGATGCAAATAAAATGCTACTTGTACTAGGAAAGACATATTCAAAATCCCTCTTGAGGAGTTTGAATATGTGACCTAGTGTGTCTTTAAAAAATGTAACCTTGCAATTTGGATGTTGGCACGATAAGGAATTACACCCATAAATAGGACTTGCATGAGACTGCAACTCAGGTTTGAGAAAACCGCCTTATAAGCTTAGAGAAAAAAATCACTAAGCCCCGTGAAAAATTCCAAGTAATTATTTCATATTTGTGTCAAAGATTTTACCAAGTTTCACATGAAATAAAATTCAATTGAGAGTGTCTAAAATAGTAGGAAGTTGTATGTGTTTGATACACCACTTTTTAGCTTCCATTTGTATCCAAACCAATACATGGTTTTAATGTGTTTGCAAGTTTTTTAAGGTGATACAATGCTTACTCTATCCATTGAGATCTTAAAGTTATATGTAAAAGTCCCTTAGTAAGCTACAAATATTAATTGTTTCAAAATGTCAAAACTGCACACAACAAAAATTCTGGATTTAGATTCTTGAGTCATACGTATTACATTCCTTAGTAAACTTGCAACATTTTGTCTGTATAGAATAATTCCGCTAAGGTACATTGTACAAACATAATTTGGGTACCTAAAACCTTTGTTTCATGGTTGTTGAGAGAGAATTTAGAAAATTTGAAAAATGTAGCACGATTGAAAAACTAAGATAGCGCTCAAGTAGCAAGATTTACTTGAGGTTTTGAACTATATAATCATTTTCGATTGCCAATTTGCACTAACATAACCCTAGTTTTATGGAAGTACCTTTGGAAGGCCAAAATTTTTCTCTTTTTCAGCATCTTGGTAATTTGAGATTTTTGTTATAGTTCACAAGTAGCTTAGGAACTAGGACCTAAAGGAGATTGTGTTGTTTTGAAACCCCAAGTTCTACCAATTGACTTTTACAAACATGAAAAATTCTAGAATCAGTTTGCTTGGTTAGAGGCTCATTTTTTCCTATAAATAGAAGCCTCCCCCTTTGTAAAAGGTTAATAGTGTTTATGCACTGCTACTCTACTCCTCCCAGAGTCAAATACATTGAATTCAATTGATAAGTCAATTGTTTTTGACTAAATCCTCTCCAAAAGAACTGGTGGCCACTCTTGTTGCAAACAAGAGTAGAACCCTCAATCCCTCAAGCCAAAGGAAAGCTTACAAGTTCCATGTAAGCTTAATTCTTACTTATTGTGGCCCTACGGGCGTTTTTATATAACTAATGAAAGGATCTTTTCTCGGGAAATTTTTTTTCTTACTTATTGTGAATTTTAAATCTATGGTTTTCTTAAATTTTATGCTTTGTAAATGTTTGAATAAAAATCTGATGCTATGCCTTGATGGAAAGGCCACCCCCTTCTCTTCTTTACAATTCAGCCCTTCTTAATCCTAGAAAGTTTAATTAAAAGATTTATTAAACTCTTTTCATTGTTTACTCTCTTGATTTTTAGAAAATGGAGTAGATTAGAGATATTAGAATTCAAATTAGGGAATTTATAGAAAGATGCATAAGGGAATTTATTTTTATTGCAAAAGAGTTATTCTCATTAATTTTGAATTTATGCATAGAAAGATGCATAAGGGAATTTATTTTTATTTCAAAAGAGTTATTCTCATTAATTTTGATTTTATGCATAGAAAGATGCATAAGGGAATTTATTTTTATTCTAAAAGTGTTAATTTCATTAAAATTGATTTTATGCATAGAAAGATGCATAAAGGATTTATTTTTTTTAACGTGTTATTTTCCTTAAAATTGAATTTATGCATAAAAGGATTTTGTAAAAAGTGTTATTCCCACTGAAGTTGATTTTATGCATAAATAGATGCGTAAAGAATCTTTATATCAAAAATTAGAAATTCTCTTAAATTCTATGTTTAAACAAATGTGATGAGAATAGATGTGATGAGAATCAGATAGATGTGAATGAATGGATGGATGGATGTGATATGAAGAGAAGTGATGAGAATGTGATGTGGATAGATGTGATGAGATATGACGTGAATCAGATAAATGTGAATGAATGGATGAGATGTGATGTCATATGAATCAGAATGTAAATGAATGATATGGGATATGAGTGAGTATGTGAAAGAATGGATGTGGATGTATGTGAAAGAACGGATATAGATGTGTATGTGAAAGAATATATGTGGATGTGAATGTGATGGATATGAATTGAATGTGATGTGATGGATATGAATTTAATGTGATGGATATGAATTGAATGTGATGGATATGAATTGAATGTGATGTGATGGATGTTTACTTTTGCTCACAGCCAAGCAATTTTTCACACAGGAAATTGTCACACAGGAACTGTCATTTTAGATGACTCCTACTCTTGTCAGACCAAGAAAATCCTCACACACACAAAACTTCAGTTTCAAAACACACACATTCCTCTTAGATCACTACTACATTGTATCTACACTCAAGACACTGAATATGCAAAGTACAAGAAACAGGAATAAGACAGATAGACTCACAAACTGCATCTTGCATTCAGAAATCCCCCATAGCTACACAGAAAATCCGCCTAGTATCAAGAACATCCATAACTGAAAAGCCTTCTCCCTTTTCAAGAGCCAAATGACTTTTTAACTTCTAGGATATGAAAAGTCTCCAAAATAGACTAAGGATTCATACATATGATAAAAGTAATTCCTCCTAGGGTCTAGCCTAAACAGCTGGCACAACTCGGTGGCTTGAGCCAAAGGCTAACATCGGACCCACAATCCCTTGATCCGTAATCTAGACAGGCAAAGAATCTTGCAAAGATAAGCATAAACGCCATCAGAACATCCTCCTCTTTGAAATTTTGCATATCCGCTGACTTTCCATTTGAAACATAATGCTCCACTGCTGATTTTTGACTAATTTGCTGCACTACCGACTGCTGATATGACTTCCTACCTTGACGTTGTAAACATGCTTCCTCCACATTTTGAAAATTGGACCATACTCCCTTGTCAAACAGAATGAAAGAAACCTGACTGTCAAATTAGATAACACTTCCAGAATACTTAAAAATTTTGCATCATAATTCTACCTTGAATCTGATCTAATCCTCCACACCTGTTTTGACATAATCAAATTTGTAAAACCTGCTTCACATTCATCAAATATCTGCACGTGACATCCTCCAAGTTGAATGCTATCAAAACTACCTTTGTCAAATAAATCTAAACCCAAATCTGCCAAATAGTCAAACTGATCACCAACTTTCTTCACAATGAAAACATTTTGAAAGTTAGACAGAACATTTCTCATCAACATCAGAGATTCAGATACTTCAAAACCAAAATTTTAACCCTTGATAACTTTTGCAACTTCCCTCATAAGATTTTGACATTCCGTTTGAATCCTCCAGCGATCAAAATCAGCCTCAATCAACTTGTGTAGGTTTATTTGGTGTGACACCAATATGCAAGAAACCTACTGAGATGTATACAAACCAAGTTTGCTCTGAAATATGAAAATTCCATAAAAATCAGGAAAATAATCCACATATAATCCTTTAAACCTATTTAGATGTGATCTGATCCACAAACCATAAAAACTGATCACTATGCATCCTATAATGCATTCTTCATTGCCCAATCAGCAACTCCAAAATCTGCAACACATGAATATCTAAATTTTGACAATCTGCCATCATCTGTATTTTAGAATTTGTCATCCACATCTGACAACCCATTTTGCACAAATTCACCTCCATTCTGTCATCAACTTGAAAGCACACATCATTCAACAAAAATATATTTGAATTGAGAACAACTTTTCCCACATCCATTTTAGAATGCACATCCATCAAACTTAAGCTTAAAATTTCATCAGCCCGCATTTTAGGCATCATATGCTGATCCCCCAAATGTGTCAACCAATCCACTTGTTCAAATTCTTTGCAACTGAAACATCTCCTTGCTGAATATCAACTTGTGACATCAAAATATATCCTTCAAAACATTCAGAGTCAAAATTGTGATTTCCTTGATCATCCGCAATATCACTTATATCAGTCGAAAAATCCACTTGAATCCACCAACTATCAAAATTAGCATTTGGAAACTCCTCTGGTATTCCTGCAGCACCTGAAATGTGACCATAACAATTACCAGCAACAACCATGCTTTGATGTACAAGAATGGATTTTGCTCTTGTTCCGCCATATTCCTCTGAAATACACTTGCTTGCTGGAAATTCCTCCCACTGGTTTTTTGATTGCAAAATCTGTTTATAGGGTTCAAATATCAATTCTGCAATATCTTTTGGCTTCAAATCCTCCTGTGCGGATCTTTCTGGTGGAAATTCTTCTTGAACTGACATATTTGCCAAAAATTCCTCTTCAGCAAATCTGATTTCAGAGAATTCCTCCTGATTTGATTCTTTATCTCTGTAATTCCACACACATCATCCATGGAACCTAAAAACAACTGAATCACATCCTCCTCTTCATTCATCTTGGTATCCGCCTCTTCAATTGCGCTTTGAATGACATGAACAACATCATTGCTATGTATGATCTGCTTCTCCTCACAACATTCCTCAGATGCAAGTGACATATGTAACCTAATGTTGAGCAATGAATCTTCCTCTTCCACTCCATGAGCATACTCTAGTGGTAGGTTAGGGGTATCTAGGGGCTCTTCTAGGCTCTCTTGGCCAACCTCCTTTTGCACCTCCTTCTCCTCCATCTTTGGTATCCCTACTTGATGGATTTCAATGTCCATGCCAACCCATCTGTCATCATCATCACTCAATTCCCCATTGAATTCATCCTCATGTGCATCCCTCAACTTCTCACATGCTTTTTGTAACTTCCCAATGCTTTTCCTACTAGAACATGACTTTCGCTTGTCTCCTTTGTGATCAGCTAACCATTCATATGCACTCTCTAAGTCATCCTCAAAATCTGCCAGCCTTTCAAATGTAGTTTCCATTTCCTCCCAAGATGATGCTTTATGCACTTTATGGATGATTTTATGAAACTTTGTGCATAGGTCAACCATACACCATTTCCTACATGCATCTTTATTTGAGCACTCATCCATTGCACATGGACAATCATCTACCTCATGCTTCCGACTCATGCAAACCTCACATTTTTTCTTCTTCTTCTTACCCCCCATGACACACTCACATAATTAAAATACAACAATCATATTCAGTCCTCAAGAAAGATGCACCACACCAATCTGAGACCCATTAAATTTGCTAAACGGAGAGCCACGGATGCTGTACCGAGATCCACAAAGTTCATTTAATTGGCTGCTTAAAATTGATTGAAATATTTTAAATTGATAATATTATGATTTCTCCTTGAAAAAATTACCACATAAAAGTTACCTTCTGGCTGCAAAGCAGATCCAGTCTCTGCAAATCAAAAAAACTGTCAAATTGTGTTGTCAAACTGCACTGTCAAAATCTGCCATGATCATCCTTGAAATGAACCTTGCCGCCTTACTACTACTGATCTTACAAAATAAGAATATGAAGGCTATTGTGAATTCCCTAGAATGTATTACCATTCAGCATCTGACTTCCAAGAACCATAACTACCATTGTAATCGCCACCATAACTATTGCTTGGCATCTTCTTGTTGGCACTCATCCCCCTTACAGAAGAAAGCATACTCAACCTTGAACACCCTTCATAAGCACCATCATTCGAATTACACCCTTTCTTAAAAATAGACAAACTAATTCTTCTTCAATCTTCTGCAGAGCCTGATTATGTCTGAATCAGATTTTGCCTCCTAAATCTGATTCTTCTTCAATCTTTTGCTCAGCCTGATTATGCCTGAATCAGATTTTGCCTCCTAAATCTGATTTCGCCTCCTGAATCTGATTTGGCATCCTGAATCTGATTTCAAAATAGCACCTGAATCTGATTTTGCCTCCTGAATCTGATTTCAAAACAGCACCTAAATCTGCTTGAATCTACAGCACTTGCTTTGCATGCTCCTATTGTAGGCTCCATCAACCATTGTGGTTGAAACCACCGTGAATCGCCAGTGTTTACTTTTGCTCATAGCCAAGCAGTTTTTTGCACAGGAAATTGTCACACAGGAACTGTCATTTTAGATGACTCCTACTCTTGTCAGACCAAGAAAATCCTCACACACATAGAACTTCAGTTTCAAAACACACACATTCCCCTCTCAGATCACTACTACATTGTATCTACACTCAAGACACTGAATATGCAAAGTACAGGAAACAGGAATAAGACAGATAGACTGACAAACTGCATCTTGCATTCAGAAATCCCCCATAGCTACACCGAAAATCTGCCTAGTATCAAGAACGTCCATAACTGAAAAGCCTTCTCCCTTTTCAAGAGCCAAACGACTTTTTAACTTCTAAGATAATGAAAAGTCCCCAAAATAGACTAAGGATTCATACATATGATAAAAGTAATTCCTCCTAAGGTCTAGCCTAAACAATGGATGTGAATGTATGGAGGTGATGTGATGTAAAATGGATAGATGTGAATGGATGTGATGTCATGTTAATCGGGATGTGAATGAACGATATGAGATGTGAATGGATGTGATGTCATGTGAATCGGGATGATGTGAATGAATGATATGGGATGTGAATGGATGTGATGTCACATGAATCGAGATGTGAATGAATGATATGAGATGTGAATGGATGTGATGTCATGTGAATCAGGATGTGAATGAATGATATGGGATGTGAATGGATGAGATGTCATGTGAATCGAGATGTGAATGAATGATATGGGATGAGAATGGATGTGATGTCATGTGAATCGAGATGTGATGAATTGCGAATTGGGTAAATATGAATGGATGAGATGTGAATGAATATGATGTGAATGAATATGATGTGATGAGATGTGGATATGGCTAAATGATGCGAGTGGATGAGATCTGAGGGTATTTGAGGACAGAAGTGATGAGATGGAAAATGATGCGATTGAATGAGAATGGAAATTTATATGAAATGAATGTGGATTAAGTAATGTTGATTATTGTGGAAAGACGAGAGTTCGTTATAGAAAGTGTATTTATGGTCTATTTTTGAATGACTGTTTTATGTCAAGAATGCTGGGAAAATATTTTGACCGTCTTGTGATTAAGGTCGTGGAGACCTAGCTGATAAAGTTGCAACAGCTGACGGAGAGTCAATGGAGGATGTCTCGCGTAGCAAGGTCAGCTGAGGTCTTGACCAGCCTCAGTTTGATTAAAAGGTGTAGATGGCGAAGGATTTCTCCAAGGCCTTTGATGTCAAGGTCCCACCAAAGCCAGCACCATGTTGCCATTTATATAGGCAGTGATGTGTGTGAACACACTTAGAACCACCGAGGCACTTTTTCCCTCTTTAGGAGGTTTTTTCCCCCGGCTTGTATATACGCCCGTTATTCTAGGGCTAACTTATCTTTGTACATCGACACAATCTAATACACTGTGTGTTGTGTGCATTCTTGCTTCTTCTTCTCCAAGCTTTGTGTGCTTTCCTGCAACCCTAATTCCAACAATTGGTATCAGAGCAGGCATCGGCTCCCAGGGCTACACCGATAGCACCCTCCAACTCACGTTCTCCGATTGAGGTGAGCTTTCACGAGCGATTGTAGGTCCCTATACTCTGCAGATTTACCCGTAGGGCTTTGCGTTCTGAGAAATTGCATCTGAGGTCGTTTCGGTCTCCGTTTATGCATTACAAGTTCTGTACACGTGTTTTCGTCATTTTGTGCAGAAATTTTGACAGTGTAATTTTTTGCAAAACAAGCATACGTATTCTATTGTGGACCATGCTACATAGCACGAGTTGTTTTCTCTTGAGTCTTTGCTTCATTATAAGTAGCTTTTGCATTAGTTTCAGTCAGTGGCCATGGCTGATAACAGCAATGATGTATTTCGCATGTTGTCTGCTCTACTGATGACAAATTGGATGGAGATAGCAACTACCCACTTTGGGCATACATGATGCAGCATGTTTTGGTTGCAAAAGGAGTGTGGAACATTGTGCAGGGTATGGATGTACGTCCAAGTTCTGTGGATGTAGGATCTGTTGAGGATGTTGCAGGTTCTAGCAGCTCTACTATTGCTATTGTTTTACCCACTACTGAACAAGCTCGTTAGGATGGTAAAGATGCGCAGGCTCATGCCTTGATTGCACTTTTTGTCAAACGTAACATCACTCCACATATTCGTTCAGCTAAAATAGCAAAACAAGCTTGGGATATTCTAGCTGGTTTGTATGCAGGTCGTAATAACGAGGCAAAAATCTCTTACCTGCATAAAGAGCTAGAATCGAAGATTATGCAGGAAGATGATGACATGAATGTTTTTCTTGCTGAGATTAAAGATCTCAGTAAGAGCTAGAATCGAAGATTATGCAGGAAGATGATGACACTTTCTCTGCAGAGCTGGAGGTTGTACGCGCATACGCCTGCTGTGGTACATCCTAAGCCACATTAGCTTAGGGCTTTTGAAGCCCTAAGCCTCACGGGTCTACAACTTGATTTTGAGCTGCAATGGAGGCGTAAAACGTGCGTGGGATGCAAAAGACCAGGCGGCTATTGGTTTTTTCCATGGAAGCTTGCATAAAAGCTTCATAATTATGCTTTTTCTTGCTCTAATCCTCTCCACTTTGCTCTAATCACCTAAGTAATCTTGTGAGGGCTTGTTGCTAATCCTACTCTTGATTTTGAAGCGGTGGCCAACCACATGAGGCATTCATAAGTCTCATTCATCAAAACGTCATCAAGCTTCCTTGTCATCTTCAAGTTCACAAAGCCTTCCATTTTCAAAAATCAAGAGAGTAAATAATGAAAAGAGTTTAATCAATATTTTAATTGAACTTTCTAGGATTAAGAAGGGCTGAATTGTAAAGAAGAGAAAGGGGTGGCCTTTCCATCAAGGCATAAAATTTAAGAAAACCATAGATTTAAAATTCACAATTAAACTTACATGAAACTTGTAAGCTTTCCTTTGGCTTGAGGGATTGAGGGTTCTACTCTTGTTTGCAACAACAAAAGTGGCCACCAGCTCTTTTGGAGAGGATTTAGTCAAAAACAATTGAATTATCAATTAAATTCAATGTATTTGACTCTCGGAGGAGTAGAGTAGCGGTGCATAAACACTATTAACCTTTTACAAAGGGAGAGGCTTCTATATTTATAGGAAAAAATGAGCCTCTAACCAAGCAAACTGATTCTAGAATTTTCCACATCAGTTTGGTCGATTTTTGACCATTTTTGGGTCAGTTTAGCTCACTTTTTGGATCTAGTTGAAACAGGAGAGAGGAGAGATGAAAATATCTCATTATTTTTTAGTTTAAAACTCATCCACACATGTGAAATAGGTGCCTCCTTGATGAGGGGCATTGCCCACACTGAGGTGTCAAAAATGCATCATTTCCTCTAAATATCTCTTCTTTTTTAACTAATCGGAGAGTCAATGGAGGACGTCTCGCGTAGCAACTCGCGTAGCAACTCGCGTAGCAAGGTCGGTCGAGGTCTTGACCAGCCTCGGTTGTTCGATTAAAATGGTGAGCTTTCGATACGATGGATGAGGGACCAAGGAAGCGGCCTATGAGTGAAGCGCTAGGTCACGTGCAAAGGATCCTAGAGGGTGCTGACCATACGGTGCTCGGTCTCTAGGTCGACGACAATACCCACGCGTGCGTTGAGGAAGATATTGGAACAAGGAGTAAGAGTTGTTTTTTGAATTCGGGCATGGATCTGGTTGATTGACCTTGCTGGTGCTCAACGGACGAGTCCATGGCTCTTTTATATGGATCTGTTGCTTGATCTTGCTGATCTTCAACGGATATTCCATTTTGATATGTGAATATATTGGTGGTTACTATGAGCTAGGAACTATCGAAAAGGTCCCTGAGTGGACAGGTGGTGAGCGTTCTGGTTGCCAATGATGCCATAAGTACATCGATGAAGGAAAAATAGGAAATTAGAATTCAACCGGATATTTTGGAGGATTATGATAAGTGACACTATGGTTTCATTAAATGATTGTTTTAAAGACAGTTGATTTTGTGAAAAAGGTAATTTCATATTGGGTGTGTAAGTGGTGTGACTAATTTTAAGTTTGCATGAATATCCGGCTAGGGGGCCTGGGAACTCTTTTTCCTGGTACCCGGGACAAAACCTAACCAAATTCTTAATTGGATCCCATCACTACAGTGGTTGGCTAACCCACTGGGGACTAGATGGGGTTAGGCTGGACTGATGGATCCCTAAAATGAGACTCAATTCTGTTATGGTACGATAGATGAAGTGAATCCCGAATAAAAATTATTCTATGGAAAAGAATCAATAGCTGTGCCTCTCAATGAGGAAAAAAGCGTTGGTCTCTATGATCCAAGTGCAATCTTTTCCTTGATCTGACTATGGGACTTACAGGTTTGGTCAGATCAATTCAGTTAGGTAAGTCTTTTGACTACGTTAGAGTAAAATTTATCCTAGAGGAATCGCCCGTGCTTTCCGAACAGGGAAGTTTTTTCGGGTTGAACCGAGGGATTAGTCTCTTGTCTGGATATCCATGGGCAAGGCCCCGAGTGAGGGACCCTGCCCCACGTATGAAGTGCTACTTCGGCCGACGATGAGGTGTATGGTCCCGGAGTGTTTTCCCCAGCATGTAGAGGCTGGAAGGCCGAATTCTAGATCATCGGCAGTATAAAGGAAAGAATAAGAGAGCCGGTTTGGCTTGTATGGGATTGATTCATGTATAAATGTTTTTAATAAATCTTATCTTTGGCATTATTGTACTATGGCAAAGGGCTGTTTTAACAAACCTTGTGAAAAGGGCCTTAATTAAGGAACATGTTTATTTATGTCAAAACAGTGTGGTAGAATTAATTAGAAAATAAAATTGACATGTGAGTAGGGTGGAAAGTGGGAGGATGGAATGCCCCGATGGCACCATCCTTACGCGGACGGGTGGACCAGATTAGTCGAGTAGCTTTCCAACAACAGATTAAGTCGAGTAGCTTTCCAGTAGCTTTCCAACAATAGATTAAGTGAGTAGCCCTGCTTTCTGCTTCCTTCAGACTTAAGGATAATTGCTAGATCTGGCTTTCTATAGTGAAAAGATGCAGGGGAGAAAAAAATACATGCTTTGTTTGCTTTCCAAATTGGCATGCTTCACATATTTTCTGCATACCTTCAACTTTAAACTTTGGCAGCCCTATCACAATTCCTTTAGTCTGCATAGACTTCATTCTCTACACATTCATATGTCCAATTCTTTTATGCCAAATGTCTGTGTCTGCAACAATTCCTGAACTATTTGCAAACATCGCAGTACTCGCTTCAGGCATGTTTACATCCAATGTAAACATTCTGCCCACTCTGTTGCCTTTTGCAACCAACCTGCACTTGTCTTTAAAGTCTTCAACATAACAACCATCAAGGTTAAACCGAACCTACAAACCTTGCTCAATCATCTAGCCAACTGAAACCAGATTCTTTGTTATGTTCGGAACATGAAATACATCTGCAAGGTACTTCACTTTGCCATCCTGCATAGACAATGGCACATCTTAGGCAATTGGATGAGCAGTGTCATCCCCTGTTTCCACAAAACCTGGTCTTTCAAGGTTTTTCATCTCCTTGAACCACTCCCCATGACTTGTCATGTGGTTTGAAGCACCTGAATCAACGTACCATACATCATCTTTATGTGCTACTTTAACATTTTCAGACATGGCATTAACGACATGCTGCATAACAAACAACCTTTCATTATCCTCACTGTTTCTGCTCGAGGATGCATAGTTATTTTACTGCAATTTTCCATTTTGCTTGTCAGCTTGCTTCTTATATAACAAGCTGCTTGCACATGTCCAGGCTTACCCACAATCAAATCATCCACATGTATCATTATACTGCCTTTGCTAATTTCCACGACCTCTTTGACTCCCCCTGCCTCTGAATTGGCCTCTTCCACCTGCGTTGTTGTTGTTGTTGTTGTTGTTGTGAATTTTGGGACTGTTGTTGTTGTTGCTGTTGGCCATAATTCTGATTACCTGTTCGGCCACCTCCTTGGCCACGTCCACGGCCTCCTCTACCTCGTCCTCTTGCTGAACTTGTGTAGAAGGCCTGTTGCTCTGAACTATTTTTGTTTTGTGAAGACTGTTGGTCTTCACCCAAGCTCTTCTCTTCTATAATCAACATAGACACCAAATCTGTGAAATTGGGAATGTTTTCCCAAGTCTGAATAGACATCTTGAAGGCCTTATATTGTGGCCCGAGACCACATAGACAGACTTCCACCTTATTATCATCATCTACTAAAATGCCAATAGATGCAAGGGATTCCACAATACCCTTGATCTTCAATGCATAGTCATTCATAGACATGCTCTTTTTTTCCACAGTATGAAGTTCATTCTTCAACTGTATCTTTCGTGCCTTGGTATTTGTTTCATAGAGCTTTACCAAGGTGTCCCACGCCTCCTTGAGGGACTTGGCATCCTGTATGTGCCCAATCATAGTGTCTTGTATACTGATTGAGAGCCAATACATAACTTTTCTGGCTCCTTGGTTCCAATCCTTGAACTCTTGCAGTAGTCAGATTGATCTCTGGTATCTCCGGTACCTCTTCATGCTCACCTTCTATATAGTCCCAGCAACCCTTTCCCATTAGGAAATTTGTCAACATGAACCTCCAAGAATGGAAGTTGTTCTTATCAAGCTTCTCAATGAGCGACAATTTGGTTTATGCCATCATTTGACATCTTGCTAGACACACAAATTTACCAGAAATAGCACTCTGGTTTGTCTTGCACAAACTGCTATATTTTCTACATAGCGGTACTGTAATACACTCAAACGTCACAAACAATGACCTCAATGTGCATACATACACCCAATGGCAACTGTTGACCTCCTTGCAGCACACACAGTGTCTGCACAACCAATCTGTCTTCCTGCAGTTCTTAAAACAGAGTTCTGCAGAGAATTGATGACTTACCCGCAGTGCTCGAAATTGCCTGCTTTCTGAAAAACGAAGGTTGTAACGCGCCCGAAACGCATTTTCGACCTAGAAAATTTTATTCGATAGGATAATTTTGTCCGATAGGACAGAATAGTTGCCCTATAGCTTTACTCTCACGAAGAAAGCTCCTCAATCAGAGATCGTTTGCCGGTTCCTCTCGTAGAGCTCCTGACAAGGGTGTAGTCATCGCCAACACAAATAGGGAAGAGTAGTTGAAGCTCTTATCCTCGTACCGCTTCTTGTGCTTCTCTTGCTTGCAGCTCAGCCCTTAGCATGAACCAGGCTTTGATACCATGAAAAGATGCAGGGGAGAAGAGAGCTTGAGCTCTTGCAAGCACACACACACTCACAAAACCCTAAAAGAGAACACACAAGGTGAGAGGCTGAAAATCTTCTTCTTCTTCTTCACAACACTCAACACACCATATACAAAGATAAGAGTACACTTAATATGAAAGGTACTCAACCAATACATACTCGGGTTCTCTATAGTGTAAACCCAACTAAATGAGCTGGCGTTATAACTATGCCAGTCTCTAGAATGGCTGTCACATAGCCTGTCATCCCACTGGCTGCATATCACCCATGATCTCACTAACCATGCCAGTGGTGTAAGTGTGGGGCCTATCCCCCAGCGCCTCACTAGATGAGCTCGATATCTCAACATATAGGCCTCTCACTCACACCACACACACCTCACTAGATGAGCTCGATATCTCAACATATAGGCCTCTCACTCACACCACACACACCTCACTCACCTCGCTCACACAAAGAGATAGACAAAACACCAAACAGAGCGCACCACTACTATCACAATACCAAAAAGAGTGATACAAGGGAGACTTTGCTCTCTGATAGTAGAAGGACTGTGGAAAAACTCAAGGTGATACATGAGAGAGTGTCCTCTTCTGTGAGAGTGTGTCCTAGACTGTCTGTATGCTGCCGTGAGAGAGTGCTCCCCTTAACTCCTCCTTGGGTGTCCTTCTCCTCGGGTGGTGCTCAAGAGGATCTCTCCCTGCCTTGGGAAAGGGAGAGGGGAAAGAAAGATGGTGCTTAGGATCTCGAAGAGGATCTCTCCCTGCCTTGGGAAAGGGAGAGGGGTGTTGCCTCCATGAGTGCCATCGAAGTTGGCCATGCACGTATGAGATGTCGAAGGAGACCAGCGGTTAGAGGGGTCAAAGAGCATTGGCGATTGGAGGGCACTGGTGGTGACGATGGTCAGAGATGTTGGAGGTGATGGTGGAAACTCTTGGTGGAGTGTGGAGGACTTGGATTCCCGTCCACAGGTCGAGTAGTCGGAGTGGTCGAAGTAGTCGGACGGCACTGACGGTCGGAGTGGTCGGAGCACACCAGCGATGATGGTGGTCAGAGTCATCGAAGGCACCGGCAGTGACGCTAGTCGATGGGGTGTGGAGGAACCGGCTTCCCGTCCATAGGTCCCCCACTACTACTCAACTCACCCTCGTCCCGGTGAATGCCAAGAAAACACAGGTGAGCCTTCGAGCAAAACATCCGGAAAGGAGACTGCCAGGCATACCTCATACAACGATCCTTCCAGGAAAATCTTCTAGAGAGATACAAAATAAATAAAAATGAATCAACTAGGCTCCTGGGCAACTTCATCCAGCAAGCTGTAGAAAAAAATGATTGAACATGGAGCTCCTGGGCACTTCATCTAGCAAGCTATTTCTGAGAGCTTCTAGGCACTTCATCCAACAAGCTATCACTAACTATATTACAACTATCATCCCCCGGGCAAAGCATCCGATAGAAGGCTACCTCAACAAAAGCACAAAACCAATCTAAACAATAATCATCACTGGCCACTTTGTCTGGGCAAAACTTCTGGCACGAAGTCTAGGCATACAAGATACAAAATGAGATCTGGCCATGGCCAGTATATAAGAGATCCTCTTTTCATTAACAAAAAAGGTTTGATGCTCCCAAGCATCAGTAGCATGTGCCACGGTAGCCTCCAAGAGAACGTATGCTTCAGGGGGGCCAATACTGCTCATAAATTGCCACGAAGATGGCCATACCAAGGGCTCTACAGCCAAAGGGGAAAGCTACACATGTACATGCTATGTTATGGTATTGCAAAGCGATGACGAAGGGGTGTGCCCTTGAGAGTTTCGCTGCTGCAACCTAGCTGCACCCCATGCCAAGAGCTCTTTAACACATTTAGATGATCCTCTATGTGCTGCAAAATGCAATGATGTGCTTCCAAAACCACAGCCGCTTCCACTAGATCTTGTAGGCCTTGCACACATGAGAGATGCCTTACTTAAAAGCAAGCAAACTACTGTAGAATGGCTGGACCGGGCTACCAAGTGTAGAGGTGTAGCTCCACATGTTCCTGCCACTATGGGCATCTGGACAACATCCAAAACTTGTTGGACACAATCAAAGTGGCCACTCTTTACTGCATAATGGAGGCATGTCCTCCCATTGGGAGCATCAAACACGAGGATATCAGCTCCCCATGCCACAAACCGCTCAATGCAAAATACCCTTCCATTTTTATAAGCAAGCATGAGAGGCATATGTCTACGATGATTCATTGCATTCAACGACACACCCTTCTCCAAAACAGCAACAAAAGTACCTAGGATTTGGCCATGTGAGGCAGCATAATGCAAAGGTGAGAGGTGGCTGCGAGAGAGAGTGCCAATGGGGAGTGACGGGAGGGGGACGATGATCGCACACGAAGGGAAGTGAGGGCAGTGAGAGAGGGGGAGGGAGTCAAGTAAGTTGATGAGACGAGTAAGGTGAGAGAGGGGGGGTTGGTCTGTGGGGTGGGGGGGAAAAGGCATGGTGGGGGGGTTGGTCTGTGGGGTGGGGGGAAAAGGCATGGTCGATGAGGGGTGAAGTAAGAGGGGGGGCAACCATTTGGTTTGTTTTTTTTAATAACTATTATTATCATATTTGTGTTTTTTTTTAAAGGGGGGGAATGGTGTGGTGGGGGTGGCAGGAAGGTTTGCCCAGAGTACAAATCCAAGAGGCTAGTCAAAGGACTCAGCTTGACAATGTGATTCTTTCTAAATGAACTGCCCTCAATAAGTCGAGCACGACACCCTCCAGTTGGCTGGCATAAGACGGTAGAATGGCTTCCACATAGCACAACACTCTGGGAGTTACTAAACACCGTGGTGAGGCTGAAACATCCTGACATTTCCCATCCATGAAGAAGGAATTTGGAGACCGCACAAGAGGTTTCAATTTGTGTTTTTTTCCCCACCTCTACTGGAGGGTGCAGTAAGTCAATGTCATTAGAGAGAACCATGATGATCGTCGAGGGCGCGGAAGGTTGAGGATAGCTCGTTAGCACTGTTGCGATGGGCTGTAGTGCCAAAACGAGCTCCAACAATGGTGCACAACTGCGAAAGAGAGGAGGACAAAGGTTGAGGATAGCTCGTTAGCACTGTTGCGACGGGCTGTAGTGCCAAAACGAGCTCCAACAATGGTGCACAACTGCGAAAGAGAGGAGGACGAAGGGGGGTGATTGTTGCACAGGGGAGGCACCGCTGGAGGGATGGGGGGTCATGAGGTGAGAGAAGGGGAAGGCCTAGGCGTACAATGGGCCAGCGAGGGGGGCTGGTCGTGAGGGGAGAGAAGGGCGCACAAGGGTAAACGAAGGGGGGGTTGCTGGTGGTGAGGTGAGAGAGGGGGGAAAGCGAAGGGGGGGCTGCTGTGTACACCCAAGAGCAGGCGAGGGGGTTGTGAGGTGAGAGAGGGGGGAGGCTTGGGCGCACAATGGGTAAGCGAGGGGGGGGGGGGGGGGGACTAGTTGGTGAGAGGGGGTTTGTGAGGAAGAGGAGGTGGGGGTGTCGGTGAAGAAAGTGGGGGGGGGGTGACGGGTGACCGTTGCGCACAAGGTTGAGGGGGCCCGGGGGGGGGGGGGGGGCGAGGAAAGTGGGGAAGAGAGGAGAGTGGGGTCGGTAGAAGGAAGGGGGAGAGGAGAGGAGAGGAGGGTCAGTTGGTGAGTACACAATAGAGGAAGGGCAAGACGAGGGGGGTCGAGCGAGAGGGTGGGGCGGCCGGGGGTGAGCAAACAAGGGGGGGCGCTAGACGGTAGGGTGACAGTGACGAAGAGAAGGGTGGTGGGGTTGCTAGAGGGAAGGGGGAGAGGAGAGGGATGGTGGTTGGTGGGGTGAGAGTGAGGGAGAGTACAAGATGAGAAGGTGGGGACTCAGGAGTGAGGTTGGTCGGTGGGGAGTGAAGGGAGAGGGAGACGAGGTTGGTCGGTCAGGTGAGGGTGAGGAAGAGAGGGTGGTGGGGTTGCCAGAGGGAAGGGGGAGAGGAGAGGGATGGTGGTCGGTGGGGCGAGAGGTAGGTGAGGGGGTGAGGAGTGTGTGGTTGGTGAGGAGTGAAGGGAGTGTGTGGTCGGTGAGGAGTGAAGGGAGGGGGTGGTTGGTGAGGAGTGAAGGGAGGGGGTGGTCGGTGGGGTGAGGGAGGGAGAGAGGGGGTGGTCGGCGGGGTGAGGGAGGGAGAGAGGGGTAGTCGATCGGTTGGTCGGTGAGTTGAGTGTGAAGCGGGTGGTCAGTGGGATGAGTGAGAGGGCCCTAAGTGGTCGATGGGTGAGGTAAAGGGGAAAAGAGAGAAAGAGAGAGGTGGCAGGTGTTTTTGTTTTTTTTTTGGGCTTTTTGTTTTGTTTTTTAATAGAAAAAAGAAAACTAAGAGGGGGGAGTCGATTTTTTTGGGGAAAAATGATTTTTTTTGGAAAAATAAAATAAAATAAATATTGAGGGAGGGTTTTTTTAGGAAAGAAAAAAATTACAAAGGGGGGATTTTTTTATTTTTTTTAAATTTTTGCTTGATTGGGGAGAAGGGGAGGTTGGGTTGGTCACTGATGATGAGAGTTGAGGGGAGAAGAGAGAGGGAAGGGGAGAAAAGAGAGGAAAAGGGTGGGTGAGACGAGTGAGAGATTGATCGGTGAGGAGGTTGTGTGAGAGAGATTTTTTTTTTTTGCATCTCTTGTAAAAGAAGAAGGAAAAAGAAACCGAAGAGGGGGATTTTTTTTATTTTTTATTTTCGAGACGGAGACCCGATCCTTGGCACTTCACGAACACCAGAGTGAGTTGAGACATGTGTTTCGCTTGAGCCACCACCCTTGGCCGGCCACATCTTCTGAAGTGCTTTGATTGAGGGATCTGAAGTCTACACAGATCTTGATGTTGTTGGTCTTCTTTTTTGGAATCATCACTATAGGTGACAACCACTCGGAGTGCTCAATGGGAATGATGATACCTGCCTCTTCCATCTTGTCTAGCTCTTTCTTTCGCACTTCAGAATATTTTAGATTCACGCAGTAGATGCCCTTCTTGATCGGCCAACTGCCTTCTTTTTGTGAAACTTTATGAGTGCAAATGGCTGGGTCTATCCCTGGAAGATCCTTGTGAGTCCATGCAAATGCCTCTTGGTGTTCATTGAAAAAGTTGGTGATTCTCTGAAGAGTGGAAAGGTCCTCCCAACCCAAGCTGCCACTAAGAGGGGGTGTGGCTCCTCTGATGTGCCCAGGTTCAGCTCTCTCACCTCCTCATGGTAAGTGGTGGGTGGAAGAGGAGCGGTGCCGAGTGTTGCTTGATGGAGACATAAGGGGTCATGGGTTGGGGTGTTGTCCAGATGGAAATTACCAATGCGTTTCTCTGTCCAGTTAGGGGGTATCTCTTCTACTGGCAAGGCTTCTTCCCAACCCTTGAGGTGCTCTACCCGCCTCACCTTGTAGGTGCGTCTGGGAGGGGTTATAGGTGCCTCTCTGATGACTCCTCTTGAGAGACCTTCTTGCGAGGTTGTCAAAAAAACTCAGGTTCCCCTAGACCTATGACCTTTATGGCTTCCTGTTGAGATAGTGTTGCAGAGGAGGAGGCCAGAGTGAGCAAAGATTCTGTCCAATCCCGTACTCCTGCTTCTTTTGAGAGCTCTTCTTCTTGGGATAGCTCTTGAATAGGGTATGGGTCCAACTCCACTATGTCCACCAAGTTGCACTACTGGAATCCCTCATAGGAATTTAACCAATTTCATAGAGGTTTTGTCGCCTCGCCCTTTGAACCGAATGGATCCTAGGCCTCATCTGCTGGTGTTCTTCCTCGTCATTGGGTCCTTTCTCCCGAATGAGAATCATGTCATGTAGGGCAGTACCCCAAGCACTCTCATCTTGGGACCTTTTTCCGGTGTCCCCTCTGGGTTAGGGTTATGCAAGTTGTCCCGACCCCAATCATGGATCACTTGAGCTGCCCTCAACCAAGGCCTTCCAATGAGTAAGCTGTAGGCCCCTTGAGTTGGTGGGAGGTGGAGACCCAAGACTTTCCTAGTAGCTTCGGGCATGATGTTAACACCAGAACCACCATCCACAATGGCTCCTGTAATTTGAGTTCCTCCCACGGAGATTGTCACCCTTGGGATTCGGTGATCGGCCACTCCTGGGACAGTGAGGCATACCCTTGCTTTGCTGCCTCCTGGGCCGTCGCCCACTACTACTAGATGTGGCTTTATCCCTAGTTGCCTTTGGATCCATCCAATGCTGGACCAAGCCTAACAGTTGTTCTCCTATTTCTTGGTTCAAACCACATAGCTGAGGAAGGGTGATTTTCACCTTTACTCCTGCCAACTTTTCCTCCCAACTTAAATTACTAACCTTGGGTTGGGTAGACTTTGAAGGTGTGGTGGTTGGGGGAATGACCAAGGTAGGCGCCGCTT
The DNA here is from genome assembly GCF_041138505.1 of Cibotium barometz. Lineage (NCBI taxonomy): Eukaryota > Viridiplantae > Streptophyta > Polypodiopsida > Cyatheales > Cibotiaceae > Cibotium > Cibotium barometz. The sequence continues at coordinate 38,991,534 of NC_141074.1, read as the reverse complement.
CCTTCTCCATTTGAATGAATTCCTCCACGGCCTCCTTATAAGCTCGATTCCACAATGGATGGGTAGATTGCACCATCAGGGAGAGGAGCTGGTGTCTTTGGGGCTCCTTGGGACTGGGTGGTGTGATGACTGCCACTATTGGAGTGCCAGTAGTGGGAGGTGGCACCACTACCACTATTGGAATGTCAACCTTAGGAGATGGCACCACAGCTTCCACCATGTTAACCAGTGGGGGTCTAGGACATTCTCGGGTGTAGTGGTCTTGGCTCTCCAGGCAATGGAGGCATGGGGGCGAGCCCTCTAGTATAGTGCATTGAGCTTGCATGTGGCCGCTCCCCCCACAATGGTAGCATATAAGAGGTCGGGTGGGGTTGTTGGGAGGATGGTGATTGGGGAACCTTTGGTTAGCCATACGTGTTGTTAGCGGTTGGAGGTACTGGAGGGGCTGCCGCATAGACCACTGGAGGTGGGTTTTGATAGACTTGAGGTGTTTGTGGGACCGATGGGAGGTACTGCTGATAGGTTGGGAGAGTGCTTGCTTGATATGGAATTTTCATAGGTAGGGGGTTGTATGTTAGGGTTGCTCTGGAGGAAGGAGGGGTATTGGTGTATGCTACCATGGCTACTTGAGCTCCCTACTACTAAGATGAATTGGTTTGGGGCGGTGGACGGGTTTGTACAAAAGTAGCCATGGGGGAGGGAAGGGTATGTGGGGTAGCTAAGTAGGAGGGACTAGCGGGGCAGGGTTAATATAAGCTTGGGATTGGGGGGTTGATTGACGGTTCAAGAAGGGTGTTGGGTTTGTTGGTGGTTAGGAGCCTGGGAAGAAGTTGAACCACTACTGGTTGGGGTCAGCATGTAGTCTTCGGCAAAGGGATTAAGCGGGGAGGCACCTTGCTTAAGTTGTTGTTACATAAGGCAAAGTCCCTTGAGGTAGTAACACTCCTTGTCCTCATGGCCCGCCTTTGAGCAAAATGAGAAATATTTCTTGGATGGACAAACATTTGGAAGATGGCCTTGCAAGCTACATACCGGGCACCATGGACTCGTCTTGGGATCTTTGACCTTGAGCTACTCGATCTCCTTCCTAAGCACTGCCATAGCCGCGTCTTCTTGTTGTGACCTTTTGAAATCTTCAAGCTCCTTCTTGAGCTTGGCTAGCTCTTCCATGGAAGCAGATGTAGACGCTATCGTCGGGGCTAGATTGGAGGAGCCAAAGACATGCCGAGGATAAGTGGGGACCAAGAGGTACTATGCTTTGCCATGAGGCAAGCATTCTCCAATTGTGTAGCTCTGTCTTGGAAGTCTTGCAGGGTGCCTTGGGGTGGAAAAGTCTCTCATCTTCATCGCCGTTTGAGTAGGGAGTGCTCGAAGCACCCACTATTGTAGCATGTAGTTTCTAGGATCTTGGGGTAGCCGAGCGACCAAAGCTTTAGCTCTTGTGACAAGTTGGGCCACTGACTCCCCTGCATTCATGGAGAGTTGGTTGAGCTCTTGAGTGATGAGGTCGAAGTACTTCCCTGGCCAAAAGGTAACCAAGAAAAGTAGCCTGAGGGTGGCCCAATCCGGGAAGTGGTTGATGAGAAATCGACTGTACCACCGATCGGCACTTTCTTCTAGCATTGTTGGGAACAAGACCAAGTGTGCATCATCTCAGTTGAGACCTCTTGAGCTACACATAGTGAGGAACCGCCGCACATGGTCTTCCACATCTTTAGTGATGGTACCTTTGAAGGTTGGTAGCTTAACTTGCATGCAGTTAAGGACAGTAGCCAATGGCTCTGGCCCTGGAGCTGCCATAGGCTTAGAAGAGGAAGATGCTGAGGGAAGAGTAAGGGAACATCGCTCAAACACCTTCCTTAAGCAAGCCAGATTGTCTGCCCATCGAGAGTGTGCACATAGATCATCAATGAATACCTCCAACCACTTCTGCAACTAGTCTTTGTTGAAGGCTATGCATTGGAATGTTGCTGGGGAATTAGTGAGATCGAAGGGCATGACTCTATATGCAAACGTCCTCCATTGTGTTTAAAGTTGTCTTATGCTGGTCCTCTGGTGCTATTGACACCTGATTATAGCATGAAAATCCATCCAAGAAGCTGTAAGCTTCTTCACCAGCCATTCTTTCTAAAACATGTTCCGTATAGGGCAATGGATAATGGTATTTCCTAGTAGCTATGTTGGCCTTTTTAAGATCAACACATACCCTAAGTTTTCCATTCTTTTTTGGCACTATTATGATTGGTGACAATCTGTATGTTCTATCTCATAGATGAGATCCACAGTTAATGAGTTTTTCTATTTCCTCCTTTACAATTGCCGCATACTTAGGATTCATCTGGTATGGTTTTTGCCTGGTTGGTCTTCATCCTTCCATGATTGGGATCGTATGTTGCACCACCTCAGGTGGTACACCCTTTATCTACACATAATTCCAAGTGAAACAATTCTTAAATTCCTTAAGGAGGGTAACGAGCTCATTTTCTTCAGCGGAAGTCAAGTCCTTATAGCAATATATACAAGTCTGGCTTCCTTCCTTGGTTTTGCAATATCAACTTCCTTGACTTCAGTCAGGCCATCATATGATGTAGACAGCACATCTTCCTCCTTAACCCTTTCTGCCACCATCAGTCGGACTGTAAGGTCCCTCCCAAGCCATGTATGTGTTAGAATTCGTGGTGCTCATGATAGATCAAGTATGTGGAGGAGAGGGACTCACAAAATACAAGAAAATATCTTGCTTATTAACACTAGTTCTGTAATTGGACACTAAAGTGTCTTGAGGACACTTTAGTGTCTTGTTTCTCACCAAAACTTTGGAATTTTTTGGGGAACCTAGAAACAACATTTCTACACCTTGTTTCAACCATAGGTCGGTTAAAAGTCAAAAAATAAAGGGGATTTTTCATGATGTCAAATCACAAGCTATATTAGAAATTCGACAAAAAAACTCACTTGAAATTTTCATTGAAATTTGAAGCTGTTTTGTCAAAAATCCCATAAAATGCCTATAACTTCTTGAATAAATCATGTTTTTCATGTTTGTAAAAGTCAATTGGTAGAACTTGGGGTTTCAAAACAACACAATCTCCTTTAGGTCCTAGTTCCTAAGCTACTTGTGAACTATAACAAAAATCTCATAATTACCAAGATGCTGAAAAAGAGGAAAATTTTGGCCTTCCAAAGGTACTTCCATAAAACTAGGGTTATGTTAGTGCAAATTGGTAATCGGAAATGATTATATAGTTCAAAACCAAGTTAATACAGATTTTTTGGGGTCCCAAGCTCAAGTAAATCTTGCTACCTTAGTTTTTCAATCGTGCTACATTTTTCAAAATTTCTAAATTCTCTCTCAACAACCATGAAACAAAGGTTTTAGGTGCCCAAATTATGTTTGTACAATGTACCTTAGCGAAATTATTCTATATAGACAAAATGTTGCAAGTTTACTAAGGAATGTAATGCGTATGACTCAAGAATCTAAATCCAGAATTTTTGTTGTGTGCAGTTTTGACATTTTGAAACAATTAATATTTGTAGCTTACTAAGGGGCTTTTACATATAACTTTAAGATCTCAATGGATAGATTAAGCATTGTATCACATTAAAAAACTTGCAAACACATTAAAACCATGTATTGGTTTGGATACAAATGGATGCTAAAAAGTGGTGTATCAAACACACACAACTTCCTACTATTTTAGACACTCTCAATTGAATTTTATTTCATGTGAAACTTGGTAAAATCTTTGACACAAATATGAAATAATTACTTGGAATTTTTCACGGGGCTTAGTGATTTTTTTCTCTAAGCTTATAAGGCGGTTTTCTCAAACCTAAGTTGCAGTCTCATGCAAGTCCTATTTATGGGTGTAATTCCTTATCGTGCCAGCATCCAAATTGCAAGGTTACATTTTTTAAAGACACACTAGGTCACATATTCAAACTCCTCAAGAGGGATTTTGAATATGTCTTTCCTAGTGCAAGTAGCATTTTATTTGCATCGTCCAAAAAAGGACACTTAAGTGTCCTTTTTTGGTACCAAACTAGTGTTAAGTTGCTCAAATACAACTAGGCTTCTTGCTCAATACATAAAAGCCTTATAGCTCCACCTTTAAATAGGTGAGCTAGTGGACCTTAAGTCCCTTCACACACACACCTTTCTCCCACCCTTTTACATGACCTTAGTCTTTTAATACCCTCCCTCAATACCAACTATGAAAGAATTGGAATAGGTGGTATTGGACATAGGTTGCCTTTATAACATTAGGCGTACAAGGTTTAGGAATATAGGTGTTGTTACATTTTAAAATAGGTGCTCAGAGGAGTTAGAGATTGATACAAAGTTAGCCTCTGACTCTTTGTTAGGACATTTAGAAGTGATATGTCCCATTTGTTTACACTTGTTACATTTCATTTTGTTGGGATATTTGATCCAACAATTATTCGCCAAATGACCCACCTTTTTGCAATGGGCACATCTTACTTTGACCACTTGATGTGACAAAGCTTGTTTGATATTCGATGAAGTGGTTGCATTTGAAGATTCAGCTCCTCCCTTTGGCCTCTTTTCTTCATCAAGACAAGATTGAATGAATCCTTCGAGGGTGGGATTAGGTATGTTCTTCAGAGTGGTGACTAAGGTGGGGTACACCTTCTTGACTGCTTTTAGCAAAACAGCCACTGCATCATCTTCATCCATTCTCGCATTCACTGATGCAAGTTGAGCCATAAGGCCCTTCAAGTGAGAGATGAAGGCTCCAATGCCATCTCCCTCTTTGAGTTCCAAGCTGAAAAATTCAATTTTGAGTGAGATCTTGGAATTCTTACCACCACGAGCTCCATAGAGCTTATCAAGCTCATCCCATTTCTCCTTTGGAGTCGAAAGCTGGTCCACATGGTGAATGAGAGCCTCATCAAGATGAAGCATGATAATGGCTTGTGCCCTCCATCATCTTCAATATCTTCAGCCTTAGTTCGATCAATAGCCTTAGTGCCAGAGATGAATGGCCAAAAACCTTTGGACATCATCTTGTACTTGACAAGGACTTGCTAAGTGTGGAAGCCCTCTCTCGAGAACTTCTTGATTTGGGTGTTTTCCTTTGACATTGGTATTGAAGGAGGTTATTAGAGAGTAATGGGCTGATTTATGAAGAAGAAAAAACTAGAAATTTATGATATTTACGCTTAATTAGAAAGAGAAAGGCTTATGAGAGTGCGACAACCCTTAATCAAGCCAAGGATGTTGCATAAATAGGAGATTAAGATGGTAAATTTTATGGTTTAGCACTTAGGGCTTGTGCCCAACCAGTAATTTTGATGGAGACTAACTTCATTAGTGTTAAGGAGCACTTTGTTTGGTGATTAAGATCACCATTAGTGTTTAAAAACATGATTAGTGCTTAAGAGCACATTTTTAGTGTCTAATGATACTTATATTGGTGATTAGACGTCTAAAAATGTGTTTAAAAGCACATTTTTAGCATCTAATGACACTTATATTGGTAATTAGATTCACCATTAGTGCTTAAGAACACTCTTAGTGTTTAAAAACACTGGAATAACTCCCCTTTGCTAGATTAGAAGCCTCATTAGTGTTAATCAATACTATTAGTGCTCATAAGCACACTTTGAAGGCTTTGTGAACTTGAAGATGACGAGGAAGCTTGATGACATTTTGATGAATGAGACTTATGAATGCCTCATGTGGTTGGCCACCGCTTCAAAATCAAGAGTAGGATCAGCAACAAGCCCTCACAAGATTACTTAGGTGATTATGCGTATGTCGAGGGAGATCTTCATGGATTGGTAAGAAATCTATTTAAGTGAACTGGGAACTATGAAATTCGATCTCATTGGTTGACTAACTAGTCTTCAACAGAGAGTTCGGATAATACTTGATTGTAAAATAATGGAACTATAATACTAAGGATTATGATGGGAACACTGAGGTTTTATTGTAGTTCTGTCTTTAAAATAGTTGAATATGAGAAAAAGGCAAATTTCATATTGGGTGCGTAAGTGGTGTGTCTATTTTATATTTTTGCATGAGTGCTGGCTAGGGGGCTTGGGAACTCTTTTCCCTGGTACCCGGGACAAAACACATCTAATTTTTATAAAGAGGGATCCCACCAATACAATGGTTGGTGGGCGGTTGGCTAACCCATGGACCGGTTGGGGGTTAGGCGGCGGCTGGATCAGTGGATTCCTACAATAAAGTTCATTTATGTTCAAGTTATGATAGTTGAAGTAAGTCAGAGGGTAATTCTTGTTCTATGGGAAAGAATCAATGGCTGTGCCTCACTTGAGGGGAAAAAAGCGATGATCTCTATGAACCAATTGCAAGCCCCTTCCTTGATTTGGCCATGTGACCTGTGGGTTTGGTTGGATTACAAAGGATAGTTAAGGCTCTTGACCCCGTTAGATAAATTCTCGTTAGAAGATTTTCCTACTAGAGGAATCGCCCGTGCTTTCTGGGCGAGGAAAGTTTTTTCGATCTCAATTTCGGAAGTCCCTTGCCCGGACATTTGTGGGCGAGGCCTTGAGTGGGAAGCTCTAAGAGTTTGCTACTTCCGCTGCTAGCACTCTGAAGATCAATGCGCAGAGAGGGTAGGGGTCTCAAAGCTCTTATCAGAGCTTTGTTGAAAACTCAAGAATCGAAGATGAATTTTGTGCTAAATAGGAAAACCTGTGCAAGTAGAATTGGCCAGTGGAAAGATTCTTTTCACACACCACGAGACAGACCATATTCAGTTTAATCTAGATGGGAACATAACAGGCTGCCAGGGTTGCCCATGTGATTCCAAAAAAAGGAACCTACACTGCAGTGGATGTTGCCAGAGTCTTCCTCAAGGAGATTTTCAGGTTGCATAGCTTACCTAGAAGGATAGTAAGCGATAGAGATCCTAAGTTCACATCAAGGTTCTGGACTGCATTCTTTGAAGCAGCGAAAACTTCCTTAGATCTCAGTACTGCTTATCATCTCGAGACAGATGGACAGACAGAAAGAGTGAACCAAGTAATAGATTTATATATTCTTTGGTCATGATGTGGTAGAGAACCCAAGAAGTGGTTAAGCTACTTACATCTAGTTGAGTTTGCTTATAATGCCTCTTATCACCGAAGTATCGAGATGAGCCCTTTCAAAGCTCTATATGGGCAAGATTACCTCACACCATTAACTTGGTCCGACCCATTGATCAGGGTCGAGATGTCCAGACAGATGCTTGATGATATGGAGCAGCAAATGCAGGCAATCCACAAAGATATTAAGGCTACCCAGGATAGACAAAAGCAGTATGTTGATAAGAAGAGAACGGAGAGAGTGTTTGAAGAATGAGATATGGTCTTCATTCGTGTACGACCCAAGAGAAGTTCTTTATCTCTAGGGAAGTACAAAAGCTGTCTCCTAGATACGGTGGACCATACACCATTACAAAGAAAATAGGAGATCTAGCCTATGAACTTCTTCTACCGGTACATAATGTGTTCCATGTCAGTTTGCTTGAAAAGTATGTACCCACAGCTTGAGTCATGTGCTAGATGATGAGCAGTTGACTTTTCCGACTCAAGGCCAGATGAAACTCCAACAACCCGAAGAAATCCTAGATGTTTGGGAGAAGGCTCTCAGGAATAAAGTCCTTAGAGAGTTTTTGGTCAAGTGGAAGTTCTATCCTTTAGAGAACGCCACTTGGGAAAAAAAAAGATCAACTCATAAAGGACTACCCCCACTTTGCGAGATGAGGACATCTCGCATTTTTCAAGTGGGAGAGGATGTAAGATTCCTCCTCAGCCCCTAAAGATGTATAAGTTCTCCTTTCAGTCCCCTGTAATCATCCCCCATTTCAGAATACAAGAAAACATTATTTTCCTTTGTTTTTGACCTAGAGAGATAAAATATTCTAGAGAGAGGTAATACAGTTTTGAGATATTTTTGGATATAAAGTTAACCTTTAAATTTAAGATGAATTCCCCTAAAATTGAAGTTTAAAAAGAGTTTTTCAATATGCATTAGAAATCAATTGAATATGTGCATTGGACACCTTAGCCTAAGGGTACCCATTTTTAGAAAATTATGGATTAAGGTCCAAAGAGTGTTCTAAAGGGCCAATGGGGTTAATCCAAGTGTTTGAATAAGAAAAATGCAAGAATAAAAGAAAATCCACAAAAAATGAGTAAATTCTCACATAAGATGAAGAGTTAACTAGTATTGGGATTTATTAGTATGAAAATGGGAATTTTGACACCTCAGGAGAGTGAGTGGAGCTCATAAAGGAGGCGCCTAGAATCTCATCATTTCTCCCAATTTTTAATTCATAAAAAAGTGATATTTTATCTCTCCTCTCTCCTCTTTCAAACTAGATCAGAAAAGTGGACCTAACTGGTCCAAAACTTGTCTTCCAAATTGGACCTAACTAGATCAGAAAAGTGGACCTAACTGGTCCAAAACTTGTCTTCCAAATTGGATCAAACTAAAGCTAGAAGCCTCTAGATCCCAGTTGGACTTGGTTGGTGGCCTCCCTCACCTATAAATAGAACCCCATTCCTTTGTATTTTCATCTTAGTGTATTTACATGCTAGTGTAATTTTTATTTTAGTGTAATTCTATTATCCCTCTACCTTGCCTCTCCATTGTGAAGCTTTGGAGCTTCACTAATCGTCTTCGTCTTTTGGTGGAGATTACTCTCTTCTTCTTGGTGGCCAAGCTTCTTCTTTGAGTGCTACACATCTCCCTAAAGAATCAAGCTAAAAACCAAGGGTAAGCCCAAAACAATGGTGTTTTACTCTCTTCTTGGATGGCAATCTTCTTCGCAACCTCTCTACATACTTGGGAAGCATTCTATTTCATGGTTTCTTTTTAAAACTATGCCCTTATTGATTTATGTTGTTTTGTAGAATTAATGTTAATCTCTTATGCTTAAATGTTATTTTGTAGAATTAATGTTAATCTCTTATGCTTAAATGTATTGTTTTTTATTTGTAATCTCTCTTTTTGAAAGAATACTCACTTTATGGTTAAATCCTTCTTGGAAGGATAAGCTTTAATTCTAATCTCATTTTCTTACCCAAAACTCTAGGCCTAACAAGCTAGAGATGGAGATTAAACATTTTTATGATTTTTAATCTACTTAAAAATGAGGTTAATTCATTTAAGCTTGTTTTTATGTTAATAAATTTTATATTTATTCATTTTAAGATGAAAGAGAGCTTATGCTAACATTCTTATAATTATTTTTATAAGGAAGTTATATTTGGGTTTTTTTTTTAATAAGCAAGATGCTTAGATGCAATTATGCTTAGGTTTATGCATAAAGAAATTTTATATTAAAAGAGAAAGTATCACCATATTTTTATGTTTATGCATAAATTTGATAATGCAAAAAGAGGAATTTTCATCATATTCTATGCATAAACATTTTAATGCTAAAAGAAGGATTTTTGTTACATTTTTGAATATACATTCATAGTATACGCATGCATAAATTTCTAGATGTCAAAAAGAGGAATTCTCATGATATTATATGCATAAACATTTTAAATATTAAAAGATGATTTTTTGTTATATTTTAAATAGGTATATTCATGGTATGTATATACATGGATATTTTTATTTGTTAAAAAAAGGAATTTTCATCGTATCTTGAAATAGGAATATGCATAATTAATTTTGGTATCAAAAAGAGAAAGTTTCATTATACTTCTATGTAGATAATTATGGCATGTTGATGCCTAGGCTCAAATGGAGAAGAGAATATTTAAGAATATTTCTAGGTGAATAATTTAAAAAAAAATGATGTATGCATATTTATTAAAGGATTATTTAGAAAAAGAAATATCCTTGTTAAATTTCATTATTCACCACAAGTAGAGTTATTTATAGTTCTAATATGTCCAAGGAAGAATAAATTTTCATATTATTGGATGTTTATCATTATGACTAGAAATCACAGTTATTGTATGAGATAAATAGAGAAATATCTTTAGGAAATAAATCTAGGAATAAATTCAAGAAATTATGTGTTGACCATGACCTCGTGAGAAAGGTGGGTTAGTAAGATGCTTGCCCATCTCTTGAATAAAAAATTAAACCAAGACTTGTGACCATTCCCATTTCTTCAGTACGAAGAAGGGATAACTGTCTGATTTAGAGAATTTTCCCTAAGACCCAAAATCGTCTAGAAATAAGTTAGAAAATTGTTTGTAATTGATGGATGGATCACCGAGATACGAGATTCGTGATTTTCATTGAGAAAGACTGGGTTTGAAAAAAGGGTCTTGTGAAACCAACACTAGAGATGTTTTCTCGTGAAATGGTTTTTTGTGAGAGGAAATCAAACTCAATGGGAAAATCTTACTTGCATAGAAACTCAATGGGAAAATCTTACTTGCATAGAAACTCTGCTTTTTATAAAGGACTGTCTTACACCAGCTGTCTTACGCCAGACTAGTCCCTTGCCCGGACATTCATGGACGAGGCCCCGAGTGGGAAGCTCTGCCCTGCGTAAGAGGTTGCTACTTCCGCCTGCTGCTAGCACTCCGGAGATCGATGTGCAGAGAGGGCAGGGGTCTTACACTCACCATTAACTGGGACACCCTCCTTGCGTATGGACAAGCAACAAACACCAATCCCTCCATCAATTTTATAGTCCCCCCCAACCACTGGCAAAGCTTTGTTTGTACCCCTATGCCTCTTCTAAATCCCTTAGTGCCCTCGCCTACCTAGATCTACCCAGCTGGACAACAATCTACAATTCTTACAGAGCTCTCCACACGCCCTCCCTCCCTTAATCTCCATATGGCCTCTTCGTTATCTACACCTGTATCTACCGCCAAATGGAAGTCATTGCTGCCGGGTGAAAGCATGTATAGGTGGTACCAAAAAGGAGTGTCTTGGACACTCCTCTTAGCCACCCCTTTGGGAGGAGAAAGAGGCTTAAATTTGAAATAGAGGTGGGATTGAAAATGCAACTAAGCATTCATGAAGGGAATGGCGTGCCCATTAAACGCTTCTGAATATTCTCTCTCCTCCACTCAGTCTACACTCGTCCTGCAATCACTCTCTCTCTCTCACTCTCCGTCTCTCTCTCTCTCTCTCTGCCATAGCATAGCCTTTGCTTCCCGCCTACACAAAAGGGCCTCTCTTCCCGCTTGAGCGCAAGCTGTATTCAACTGTACTATCTCCCTCTCTCCCTCTCTCTCTCTCTCTCCATGAAGACTACAGTTGTGCTTTAATGGTCTTCTTTGCAATAACCTCAGCCTCCTAGCTCCCTCATAACTGCTTTAATGGTCTTCTTTGCAATAACCTGAGCCTCCTAGCTCCCTCATAACTGGCTCCACATGGAGTCTCATAGTGTACAGAATGGCAATACAGGCTCTGTATATCTTCCCCCATTGTCTATCACACAACACATCCCGAGAGAACTTCTGCCAAGTCTTCGAAACTACTGGGTTGCAAAGAAGAGGGAACAAAGAAGCATTGAGAAGAGGATGGCACGTACGCGCAAGGATGGTGACATTGATGAGCGAGAGGCAAAGAAAATCTGCAGAGCAATTTCTCAGTGCTGGCGCAAACAAACAAACGGGCTTTCCGAGGGCCTTCAAACAAAGATTTTACAACAGCTCCTCCGTCATCCAACATTCTCAATGTTACAGCACACGTCAAAGACAGTTGAGAGACTCATTTTCTCTAACATTTGTCATACATTATGTGAGGTGAAGACACCCCATTCAAATAATGAGTTGTTATGTTATTCCAAGTTCATCTAAATGGATCCTCAGGTTTCTAAGTGCTTGCAGGTGCCTAAGAGTGCTTTATAGTGCTTTACAACGATTTACTAGTGCTGCCAGGTGCAGAAAGTGCTACTAAGTGCTTCTAAGAGCTTTACCTAATGAGTGTCATAGCTTTACACTGATTGAAAGTGTGTCATAATGCTTACCAATGTTATAGGTTGCTTCAGAATGATTTATAATGCTTGATAGTGTGTCTAAATTTGTCTTCTTTGTCATCACAGAGGGACTTCTATATGCAGTTCCAAGTGGCTCATCCTAACATAAGTCCCTCAGATGTTTTGAGGGTCTAAAGCCATACTTCGTACGCAAGTTGAAGGACCGCAACACTTGTTGCTGTGAATACCATGTGCATCTTGTCTACTTCAAGGAAGCTCTTAAATCAGATGCGCCAAGGAAGATATGGGCTACATGGCCGGCCATGCAGTTGTTGCAGGTGCCTTGTTTGCAGTTCTCATGATGGAACAGCGCAGTGCGCGGCCTCCAATGCCACATTTCCAAGCTTAACAGACCTGTGGGAGTCTGTATTGTGCCCAAAACCCATTGATTGTGCTTATCACCGTAGACAATGTCTTTTGGGTACATGCAAACATTGTGGCATTAAACAGATCTCCTTGTGTCCACATGAAAAAAGCGATGACATCTCTATGATGACTGTCAAGCTTTTTGATGACGTTCCTACACAGGAAGTGGATGAGAACGGTCAAGCAAAAACTCGAAAAGATCTTGTTGTTCACCAAGTCAGCCCGAGGACTTTCACTTCCTTGCTTCAAAGCAAATTGGGAAACTTCATCAAACACAATTATAAGTACAGATGGCAAGCTGAACAATTCAAAGAGTGTTTGGATAAATTTCTAGATGATGTAGTGGTGTCGGTAGTGGATTTTGCAGAGAATTACTCCTTCAATTCAAAGAGTGTTTGGATAAATTTCCAGATGATGTAGTGGTGTCGGTAGTGGATTTTGCAGAGAATTACTCCTTCAAGGTGCAGAATGAAATTCAGTCAATGCATTGGTATTCAACTCAGGTGACAATCTTGGTCCACATTTGGTACCTGCGTGATGTGCTTGGTACCATTCGGAAGACAACCCACTTCTACATCTCTGATGACAAAATCCACGACACTTTGTTTGTGCAGCATTGCTTTATTTTGCACAATGAGTGGCTGAAAGCTCAAGGATGTAGTGCCAAGCGACACTGGGTGTGGTCTGATGGCGCTACTTCACAATTCAAAGCAAGGTGCCCTTTCTATTTTGTAGCCCGATACTTCAATATGACAGGTATTGAGATGATGCACAGTTTCTTCGCATCCGGCCATGGGAAGGACGAGCACGATGGGGCTGGTGCAGTGCTCAAAAGAGCTCTCACATAGGAGCAGCTGAAATCTGACGGATGGGTGTTACATAACGCTTCAAGTGTGGTGGCATTCCTCAACGCAACCCTCAGGAAAGAATGTCCATTGATAGGGAAGAAAGTCGATTGTAGATTCTGGGAGGTCAAGCTCGGTGATGTAGACAGAGATAGAGAGTGGGATTGCATGCGGATCAAAGGGTCGCGATCCTTCCACTGTGTCAACGGCTACAGTCAATTAGATATGCACGGGCTACAGTGCAGACCATTGTCCTGCTTTTGCCATGCGTGCATGAAAGGCCAATGGAGGAGATGTGTAAACAAGGACCACGTTGAGAGGTGGTAGTACTTGCGAATACAACCGACTGTCAGCAGCCTTAGCACTTGCAAGTGGTATGACCTTAGCACTTGCAAGTGGTATGACCACTTGCAAGTGGTCTTAGCACCTTCAAGTGGTCTAAGTACTTGCAAGTGGTATGAGCACTTGAAAGCGGTATGAACACTTGCAAGTGGTCTTGAACTTCGCTAGTGGCCTAGGCACTTGCAAGTGGTATGAACACTTGCAAGTGGTCTTAGAACTTGCAAAAGGCATGAACACTTATAAGTGGCCTTAGCACTTGCAAGTAGCACCTTCAAGTGGTCTGGGATTGGGCCCATCATCGCTCCCTAAAGATCTCCCTTCTACATCAACGTGCCCACATCTTGTCTTTGATGCCTCGCTTGGCACCACTCCCTCTACCTCCAACACTCCTCCACCTCAACAACCGCAACCTGCTAACCTGCCTTCACGCACCCCCCCTAGAAAAGCGCGAAATCCCACCCTAATCCCCACAGGAGCAAGATGAGGTAGATCCCCCCCTCAATCCCCTTAGTTGGCGCGCAATCCTCTGTATCACAACAGCGAGTCTGACGAGGCCACCTCCATCTTGCTCCGTCGCCAGGCTACAACAACCGCATGGACATTCATGTCCTCCGGCTCTACATCCACGCCAAGCAAGATGCACGGAAGAAAGCATGTTGGCCCAAATGCATGCATTCATGGCCAAAGATGATGAGGTATGGCTAGTGGAGAGAGAGAGAGCGCGCGAGAGCGAGCAAGCTTGGCAAAGACAAGATGGTGTGTAAGAGTTGTTTCTATTGTGCCCACGTCCGCCTAGTAGCCTTTTTAGGGTTTGTTTGCCCATGATGCAGCGGGGCAAAATCTTAGCAGTCCATCACACAAGGGATCCAAACACGCAACGGTAGAAACCGTGTCTCTGCTAAAAGACCGTCCTCTTATTAAAAGGACATATAAGCGGCAGCAGGCCGTTTTCGCTCTGTCACAGCAGCGAGCGAGAGACCAGCAGCTGGCTGGAGGGAGAGAGAGAGACCCCAGCTGCATGTCCGCCGACTAGCCTTTCCTTTTTAGGGTTTGTTTGCGAGGCACACGCAGAGCGTGCACCTTCCAAAAATTCTCCACGGCCCAGGGGCCGAGGAGGGGGTTTGGAAATAGTTTTCAACCAGCAATTGACGCGTCTCGGGAAACCCTCACTAACTGCGTCATTGCCCCAAGCGCAAAGATGGATTGTATGACAGGCCCCTCAAGCTCTTTATACGTGACCTGTGGGCGGTGCTCCCCTCGTTGGAATTAACCTATGGGATAGGTTAACCTTATAAAACGCCTATATTCTTGGCAGGACGATGGGCACGTGTTTGTGTGGGGAAGCTTTAAGGGGGATTATCTATTGTAAATTTCACGCTTTCAAAATTTGCATATATCCTCATTCATCAGACAGTTAAGCTTGGAATATGTGTATGAATTCTAATTTGGTTATCAGACTCCAAAGATTTGGTTAGTGAGATGATTAAGGTTCCAAGATAGGCATGTTTAAGAGATGCCTTACGCCAACCATGTGTGGGTCCAAAGCTAGACTAGCATGTGAGGCAAGTTATATATTTGCAAGCTTTGTAGGATAATACCACGCATGCTGTGGAGCGTGTGTGCAATGTTGACTACTACAAGGTCCTCTAGGGATGAAGTGGCCTCATACTCTAGTGCTTCACCCATCTAACTCTTACATGGTTGAAGGTGGTCTAGTGTAGCATAACTATAGCTTGGTTGTGCGTCCACCAAAGATTTTTCCCTGTATGTTATCTATGTATAGATGTAGCTCAATTGGGACATGGTTATGTAGATCTATAACACATATCTTTAAATGTTAAGTCCTTTCACATTTTGTCTTGACATTCTATTATACATGCATAAAATCTCTCTTTAAACTTTGTAACATTGTCTCTTCCTCCTAGTGGGTCGTGCAAGATTGGAGACTCTTTATTAAAACTCCTCTCGAATGGTTTGACCTAAGAACTTTCATTCAATAAGTTAATATCTCAAATTCAACTTGAGCGAGTTTTATCCATTTAACTAGTTTTATTCAACAAAGTGATACAAGCTTACCTGACTTGATTGAAAAAACTCTGTTTAACCTAGTTGAGTAAGCCACCTACATATACTCAACTAGGTTAAACAGAGTTTTTTTAATTAGCACTTTGTTGAATAAAACTAGTTAAATGGATAAAACGTGCTTAAGTTAAATTTGAGATGTTTAATGGCCTTAACTTATTCAATGAAAGTGCTTAGGCCAAACCATTTGAGAGGAGTTTTAATAAAGAGTCTCCAATCTCGCACCGCCCACTAGGAGGAAGAGACAATGTTACAAAGTTTAAAAAGGTTTTATGCATGTATAATAGAATGTCAAGACATTTGTCCTGGGAAACACACGATCATAAGCACCTCATCCCAAGGAAATGAGTATGGATCATCACTTAGTGAGAACTGTCACACCTCCGCTAGAACCTGAGGTGGGGTGGTACGGCCCAGATAACCCAATCCGAATTGATCCAACGGTCTGGGAAGCCATGCCAACTACCGTGTCGATAGATTCATTTGAGGATCATAGGCCAGCACCAAGCCTAGGTCAAGAACTAGTTCAGCAATGTCCAGAGACTGCCTACCAAAGAGCAAGAGTCCACCAAGGACTTTCCAAGCTAGCACACGGCACACACATACAGCCATTACCCGCCTCGTGGAGTGTATCCCGGATACCATATGGATCCTTATGAAGTGCACATCATCCCACCACTAAGGCAGGATCCGCCACAGATGGGATACTATCCTCTAGGCCTAGCCCCTCCATCTATCATACGCCAACCTGCACCAGCCCCTGGGCTTGTGCCAAAAATGTTGAGGATAGCCATGGAAATAGGGAGGGGGTAGCTTTAGGAATTGCACCACTAACACCCGCATACCGAGTGCAAGGGCCAAGATTAGCACTTGCATAGCCAAGGCAAAGGCCAAGACCAGAAAGGAATAAATCGGCCCACATATCCAAAATTATCACTAAGTTTGATAGATCCAGAGACTCCATACCTCATTTGGAGCTGTTTAACCAGATTTATGAGGAATTTTTCCATGTGTAAGATCAAGTTAAGGTGAGTGCCTTTGGCCTCACCCTTGATGGAAAAGCAGGACAATAGTTTCGATCACTAAAAGTAGAAGATAAGGCTACCTTTGACACCTTGAAAGAGGCTTTCAAAGTAGGATATTCAAGAAAAGGAACGTGATGGAGTCCAATTGAATAGTTGCATAATGTAAAATAGAAACAGGGAGAATCCATCCGGGACTATATCAACCGGTGAGATATCTTCACTCTCACTGTAATAACAGGGACAAGCGAAAGATTGATCGGTCAATTCCTAGAGGGACTTGAATATGTAGCTCGACATAAATCCCTATATACTCTGGGCCATACCTCCTTTGAGAAATGTTGCACAAGTGCCATGGATTTCGAAGACAATTTCAAGGGAACTCATTCTCGATAATTGCATGAGGGCACGTCTAAAGCTTCCTTCAAAACCACAAGCACGAAATCGGAAGGAAAGGGAAAAGAGTCCTATTTAGGAGACAACAGTTGGAGTGGCTAGTAGCTGCATTAATGTAGCAGATGACCCAACAATGGAGAGTAGGAGAAGTTGTGACCAAGTTGGGCAACCTCGTCTTTACCCCAAGAGAGAACTAGTGTGGTGCCCAATTTGTCCAGAGAACCACACTAGTAGGGAATGTCCACATCTGCAACCTAGACACACTCTATACTACGCTTACTACCAAAGATGGGGCAAGCACAAAAACCTCAAACTCCTACCACCAAGAGCTACTGAAGCACAAGCGCTCTACCCTACAGGCCTTACCACCTAACTCGAGGCCTTGCCGGCCAAAGCAAAACACAATGCACCTCAATCAGGCCATGAAGTGGCCCGGAGAGGAATCCTCAGGGTGCATGAAGTACTCTTGCCACCCCTAGTCCTCCCACCAAAACCACCCTTACCTCGAGTGACCCCTGTTCATGAGCAGTTGACCCTGACCAAAATTTTTGAAGAAGGTAAGGAGGAGCTATTCACAACACCATCTTTGAATCCCCTAAGCCAAGCAACCCACCCATGCAAGTCCTAAGTCACTACGTGATGGAGGGTGAGCATATGTACCCCTTACCCAGTTCTGAAGGAATGCACTTCTTGAAAGTGAGAATGGGAAAAGGAAAGGAAAATTCTATAGGTTGGATGGCTATGCAATGCTATCACTATGTTGGACCTCATCAAATAGCTGAGTGTCCAGTCAAGAAAGGGATAACTAGTACTTTCTCTAAGTGCTCCCACCTTAACTCCCTTTGTAAGATTCCTCCTCGGGCTGAATATTGATTAAGCCTCTACTTCAATCCCTTGTAATCATTCTATGTTTTTGAATACAAGAAAATATTATTTTTCCTTGTTTGGCCTAGTGAGATAAAAATTTCTAGAGAGTGGTAAATTAATATTGGGATATTTTTGGATAAATAAATTCTACAGATATCAAAAAAAAGTTTCCCTGAAAGAGAAAATCAAAATAGATTTTCCAAGATGCAATTGGAATTAATTAAAAATGGTTTAGAAGACCTTAGCCTAAGGGTAGCCAAACTGAAGCTGAAAAATTATAGAACTCAGTTGGACTCAATTAGTGGCCTCCCTCACCTATAAATAGATCCTCATTCCTTTGTATTCTCATCTTTGAACTAAACTATGCTGGTATTACTCTAAGTTAAGCTTATTTTCTATTATCCTCTAAAAACCCTCTACAAATTGAAGAGATTGGAGCTTCTCTCTCTCTCTTCAATCTTCCTTGGAGACTCCAACAACATACCAAACAAATTGATTGGTTGGGGGCCTCTACTGTGATCAAAGAATCAAGTAATTTAGGAGGTAAAGTGTGGATTATTATCTTCTTTTTCTTAAAACTCCAAATGTTTCTCTTCTCAACCCCTCTCAAGCTTGAGAAGCATTTATTTGAATGGCTTTTGAGTACTGTTGAAGTTCTTTAATGTATTGTAATGAAGAAACACATATATTTTCATTTATGCTTAATTTATAATGGTTTTTAAGCATTTCTCTCTCTCCCCCAAAAGAATGGTCATTCCTATGACCTATTCTCAATTCGAATGAAGCTTCTCATGAAGCATTTCTCTAATTTAAAAGTAATTTCTATGCTTGTCTAATTGGAGGCCAAAATAATGGCTTCTTATACTTTTATGCTATTTAACTTATGGTAAAATTAAGAATCAATCCATAATTGGATAATGATCCAATTAGTGGTTTTTCTAATCACATGAATAATACTAAACTTTATTCTTTCAAATTTATTGAGAATTATCAGTAATAGCAGCAGCGGAGCCTATGGCAAAATTTCTATAAAATTAACACATAAATCATTTTCATTTATATTATGAAAAGAGGACTTCTTACCATATTCTAGGATTAATCATCCTAGATTAATTGAATGATTCTCATTATGATCATGGAAAATTGATTTTTATGTTTATGCATAAATAGTTAATTATGAAAAAGAGGAATTTCTAGTAATCCATTTTTTTTGTTAAAAGAGTAATTCCCATGACAATGGAAATCCATGTATTTAAATGAAGTAGGAGAAAAATTGTGACGCTAAAATTATGTATATTTTATTTAAAAATTAAAGAAGGATTTTAGTTAAATTTATCTTTTTACATAGATAAAATTTAAATGATGAAACAGGAATTCCCACTATATTGGAATCCAAATATTTAAATGAGGAAAGTGTAATTCCTAGTGTAAAGGAATTAATGAAGATTTTTATTTAAATTTTTATGAGAAAATTTAGTTAAATATATCTTTTTGCATAGATAAATTTTAAATGATGAAAGAGGAATTCCCACTATAATGGAATCCAAATATTTAAATGAGGAAAGTGTTATTCCTAGTGTAATGGAATTAATGAAGATTTTTATTTAAATTTTTAGGAAAAAAATTAGTTAAATTTATCTTTTTGTATAGATAAGATTAAATGATGAAAGAGGAATTCCAACCATATTGGAATTCAAATGTTTAAATGAGAAAAGTGGAATTCTTCGCTTAATGGAATTAATAGATATTTTATGTAATTTTTAAGAAAAATTTTAAGTAGGTTTAATTTATGGTAAAAGAGGAATTCCCAATTGCACTCATTGAAATGAGAAAAAGGAGGATTTCAAGTTTATTAAAAAAAAACAGGTATTGATGTTTTAGTTAAAAGAAGAATTTTTATGATATTTAAGAAAAGATGGATTTGAATTAAATTTTAGTGTCAAAAGATGAATTTCCACCATAATTCTACCTAATGAATTAAGGCTGAGAAATTATGTGGCATAAAGAATATCTTTGGATATTTTAATTGGTAAAATCACTAAATGTATATTTACCCAAAACTAGATGTTTATCTGAAGGGAATCCTTGAAGAACTAAACCGAATGAATTTGGTTAGACTACGTGAGGGACGGACAGTAAACAATTGTCCTTCTCTCAATTTGAATCAAACAAAAACTTCGTGACCAATTCCAGTTACTAAATCCAAAGAATAGACTACCAAAACTAATCTAGCTTTTCCTTGACCAAACTCACCAAGAATCTAGTTGACAAAATGATGGGTAGATTACCCTCATGAGAGATCAAGGATCCTCATTATTGAAACTGGGAATTATGGAAAAAGGGTTTTCGAAACCGATCTCAAACTGCAATTTTACTTACATTGGAACCTCTGTTTTTTTTCATTCAAAGGACTGTTTTACACCAAAATGCTGGAGGAAGTATTTGGCTTATGTTTTTCTAAGAGGAGGTTCGTTGGAACAGCTGGCGAGGAGTCGTCAAGGTACGGTGGTCACGGCAAAGCCTGTCGAGGTCTTGACCAACCTCGGTACGGTTAAAATGGTGGGCTTGCGGTACGATGGGCGAGGATCGACGAAGTGGTCCCTGAGTGGAGTGCTAGGACACCTAAGGAGGATCCTAGAGGGTTCTGACCAGGCGATGCACGGGCTCGCGTTTGCTTTGGTACCCATGTGTACGTCGAGGAAGATTTCGAATGGACAAAAAGGAAAGATTTTTGGGAATCAAATTTTGATACTGGATCTCGTTGGTTGGCCAGCTCTGCTGGTCTTCAGAGGATACATTTTTGTAATACAATGGACTCGGAATTTTGGAGAATGATGATCAGAAATATTATGATTTCTATTGAAGGATTGTTTTTAAAGCCAGTCAAATCTGTTATAAATGGCAAGTTCATATTGGGTGTGTACGTGGTATGCCTACCTTGATTTTTGCATGAATCGCCGGCTAGGGGGCCTGGGAACTCTTTTCCTCGGTACCCGGGCAAAACCCAACCAAAGCTTTATAAAGGAATCCTGCCAATTTAGTGGTCGGGTGGTTGGCTAACCTATGGGCCGGATGGGGTTAGGCTAGATCGGAGGATTCCTAAGAAACAACTAGATACGATTAGTTATGTTATTTAGTTTTAAATCCTGACAAGACCTTGTTCTATGGGAGGGGATCATTGGCTGTGCCTTGGTAAATGAGGAAAAAAGCGGTGATTGCATGGATCAAGTGCAAGTCTCTTCTTGATCTGATCATGTGACTTTAGGTTTGGTCATATTAATTTTTCAAGTTAAGACTTGACTCATTAAAGTAATTTCCCCGTTAGAAGATTTTTCCCAATTGGCGGAATCGCCCATGCCTTTCATGCGAGGGGAATCTTTGGGGCCCGCCGGTTTGGGAGGGGCCGCCTGGGCTAGCCTCTCGTCCTTGACATCCACGGGCGAGGCCCCGAGTGTGTGGACCCCGCCCTGCGCGGGAGACCGACGCCGCTTCTGCTGCCGACAGGAGCCCCAGAGCAGGTGGGGGACTTCATAGTTGGTATCAGAGCTTTGTTGAAAGCTAATAAGGATAAACGAATTATTATCAGTAATTGATAATAATAAAAACTCAGAAAAAAGCATTTTCATAATGTATTTTCATTCCGTAAGCTTCTTTAATGAAGAATTTTTAATGAAAGAAATTGTTTTTATAGATGGAAGTTTCGTACTTATTTGGTATTCCCGACCTCACCCAGTCACAAGACATGGCTGCGTTCGCCTTTGAGCATCTCATCTCTTCCACTGCAACTCCTCGAATAAGCCGAGCCAGACTCGCACGCCATTTCGAGGATTTATATTTTTTGGATCCAGTGGAGAGACGACAGCATAAGTGGTTTGTAGGGCAGTATGTCCTTGCCTCTTGCGACCGGTGTGCAACGCTGAGGCAAAACCTCTCATTGGCCATGATTCTGATAAAGTTGAAAGTGGTACATGGTGTCATTCTATATCATTCAACACCTCGGAATTTTAGACTCTCATGCCAAATCTATAGACTCCTTAGTCGCTTTATTCCTAAGGAGAAGATAACATCTCCCTTGGTAGTAAGTGAACGTTTGTATCAGGGCATGGCTATGGCCTAATCGGATGGTATAGGATCTGTATACCTAGGTATGCTCAAATAGTGCCCCCCCTTTAACTAACCTTCTCAAGAAAAGTACACTTTTTCAGTGGAGTGCAATGTGTCAGAGTGCCTTTGACAAGCTAAAGACAGCCTTAGTAACCAACCCTGTTCTTAAATTGCCAGATTTTACCAAACCCTTTGAGGTAGTTACTGATGCCAGTGGATTCGCCTTAGATGGTGCTCTAATACAGGAAGGTCATGCAGTGGCCTATGAATCCAGAAAACTCAAAACACATGAGAGGAATTATGCCGTCCATGACTTGGAGTTACTCTCAGTAGTGTATGCTCTGAAGTTGTGGAGACATTATCTTTTGGGACAAAGGTTCACCTTGATGACAAATCATCAAAGTTTGAAGTGGATCTTCACCCAAAGGGATCTCAACATGCGTCAAAGGAGATGGATGCAGACCCTACAGGAATTTGATTTTGAAATAAAGTATTGATCGGGGAAAGAAAATGTAGTTGCAGATGCGCTCAGCAGAAAAACCTCCTTGCTTGCAATTACAGTGGTGTCAAATCCATTGATCAATGAAGCAAAGGAGAAAATCATGCAGGACAAATTCTTTGCCCCTATTGCTACCCTTCTGATGAGGGATGCATGTATTATAATAATCGGCTATGTATCCCCAATGATGAGGAAATAAAGGGAAGAATTCTGAGAGAAGCCTATGATAGCCTGATAGCTGGACATCCAGGCTTTATAAAAACCTATATGTCAGTAAAGAAAAGCTTCTTCTAATTAGGACTCAAAAAGGATGTACTTGATCATGTGCGAAAATGCTTGATGTGCTAAAGAGTCAAGGGGCAGAGAGAGTCAAGATGCCAGGGAAACTGTAGCCTCTAGACATTCCACAGATGAAGTGGGAATGCATTAGTATGGACTTTGTCACTGGATTACCTTCAGTGCAATCAGGTTACAACTCCATTTTTATGGTAGTTGATAGGCTAACCAAAGTTGCCCATCTGATTCTAGTGAAAGAAACATACTCTGTAGTGGATGTTGCCAGAGTTTTCCTTAAGGAGATCTTCAAATTGCATGGATTACCCAGGAGGATAGTAAGTGACAGAGATCCCAAATTCACATCGAAATTCTTGACTACGTTCTTTGAAGCAGTAGGAACTTTTTTGGATCTCAGCACAGCCTATCACCCCAAAATTGATGGCCAGACGGAAAGGGTGAATCAAGTAATTAAAGATATCCTTCGGTCATGCTGCAGGGGAACCCAAGAAGTGGTTAAGTCATCTGCATTTGGCTGAATTCTGTTACAATGCTTCTTATCATCAGAGCATTGGGATGAGTCCTCTTAAATCTTTACAATGCTTCTTATCATCGGAGCGTTGGGATGAAATCTTTGTATGGACAAGATTGCCTTACACCATTGACTTGGTCTGATCCATTCATCAGAGTCGAAATGTCCAGAAATGCTTGACGACATGGACCAGCAGATGCAATCAATCCGTAAAGATATAAAGGCAGCCCAAGATAGACAAAAGCATTATGCAGATAAAAAGAGATTTAAGAGAGAGTTCGAAGAATCAGATATGGTCTTCAATCGAGTACGACCAAAAAGAAGTTCCTTATCCTTAGGGAAGTACGAGAGAGAGAGAGAGAGAGAGAGAGAGAAGTTTCCACAACTAATCCAAAGATTGGAGATTCTACCAAATGTTTTAGGGTGGATGTCATTCTTAATCACAAGGCTAAGCAATCCCTTGGCTTAATGAAATGATTATCAAGCCTTTTGGCCAAAACCTCATGCAAATGGAAAAATAATTAAGATTTTTCCCTTCCAAGGCCTACAAATTAAAGGTCCTAAACCTTATGCAAACAAGATTCAAAACCAACACATCAGAGACTTGAAAATCATATGTATTTCAAAGTGTGACCTCCTATTCAACACCGAGTGATATTGGGAACCAATAGATTGGAATAAATGGGAATTAGATCTAAGTCCTTAGGCTACTCCTTGTTGCTAGGACTGGTGCCAAATATCTTCATGTCAAGATCTTACTTGCCTTCTCTGAAAGTGTTGTTGAGCTTTGCCTTAGAGCCGCAAGAAGAAAATTTTGGGATGTGGGTGTGTAGAGCCTACCATTCACCTAACACCAAAGAGATTTCATAGCCGTGGTGTGGACAAAAAGCTCTATTTACCTAGGTAGAGAAATGAAGATGGTTTTCTTCTCTCCATAAGACATGGATAGAAGAGGAAAGCTTATGCAAGGAAGAAACCTATTCAAGCAAGCTGTAGTTTTGCTTCTCTAGACCACATTTAGCCATGGAAGATTTAGATGGGTGAAGCACTAGAGTATGAGGCCACTTGATCCCTTGTAGCTAGCATTACACATGCTCCACACCATGTATGGTATTATTTTAATATGGAAATCTATGACTTGCTTCACATGCTAGCTTATGAGTTGGTAAGCATTGTCTTACAAAAGATAGTAGGCTTTCCCTATAGATATAGATAAGATAGGCTTTCATTATGTACGGGTAAGATAGGCTTCCATTACGTAAAGGTAAGATGGTGAAGCACCTATGATGGCGAAACCATGTTAATCATAGTTAACATTAATCCCATCATAAAGTTGGTATAATAGCTAAACGGTGGCTTACTCAACTAGGTTAAATAGAGCTTTTTTAATTAAGTTAGGTAAGCTTGCATCACTTTGTTGAATAAAACTAGTTAAATGGATGAAACTCACTCAAGTTAAATTTGAGATGTTGAATGGCCTGAACTTATTGAATGAAAGTGCTTAGGTCAACCATTTGAGAGGAGTTTAAATAAAGAGTCTGCAATCTCGCACCACCCACCACTAGGAGGAAGAGACAATATTACAAAGTTTAAAAGATTTTATGCATGTATAATAGAATGTCAAGACATTTATCCTGGGAAACACACGATCATAAGCACCTCATCCCAAGGAAATGATAATGGATTGTCAGTTAGTGAGAACTGTCACACCTCTGCTAGAACCTGAGATGGGGTGGTACGGCCCAGATAACCCAATCCAGATTGATCCAATGGTCTAGGGAGCCATGCCAACTGTCGTGTTGATAGATTCATTCCAGGATCATAGGCCAGCACCAAACCTAGGTCAAGAACTAGTTCACCAATGTCCAGAGACTGCCTACCAAAGAGCAAGAGTCCACCCAGAACTTTCCAAGCTAGCACATGGCACACACATACAGCCATTACCTACCTCATGGAGTGTATTGTGGACACCATATGGATCCTTATGAAGTGCACATAATCCCACCACTAAGGCACGATCCACCCCCGCAGATGGGATACTATCCTCTAGGCCTAGCTCCTCCATTTCTCATACCCCAACCTACACCAGCCCTAACCATGAGAAGGCTGGTGCCAGAAATGTTGTGGATAGCCATGGAAATAGGGAGGGGTAGCTTCAGGAATTGTACCACCAACACCCGCATACCCAATTCAAGGACCAAGATTAGCACCTGTATAGCTAGTACAAAGGCCAAGACCAGAAAGGAATAAATCGGCCCACATATCCAAAATTATCACTAAGTTTTATAGATCCAAAGACTCTGTACCTCATTTGGAGGTGTTGAACTAGATTTATGAGGCATTTTGCCATGTGCAAGATCAAGTTAAGTTGAGTGCCTTTGGCCTCACCCCTTGATGGAAAAGAAGGACAGTGGTTTCAATCACTAAAAGTAGAAGACAAGTCTACCTTTGACACCATGAAAGAGGCTTTCAAAGTAGGATATTCAAGACAATGAATGTGATGGAGTCCAATTGAATAGTTGCATAATGTAAAACAGAAAGAGGGAGAATCCATGAGGGACTATATCAACCGGGTGAGATATCTTCACTCCCACTGTAATAATAAGGACAAGCGAAAGACTAATTAGTCAATTCCTACAGGGACTTGAAGATGTAGCCCGACGCCAACCCATGACCTTTCATCCATGGTCGTTCTTGCGTCCATGGTTGTTCTTGCGTGAAGCCATGCATGTTCCTCTATGAAGCCACCACCATACCTCCCCTGCAAATCTATTTATCACTAGCGTGTTGGGTAGGATGCTGACATGATATATCTTTGCCAGCTTTCTTCCTCCTTGCATGTTTTCACAGTTCCCTCCCCAACTTTGCAGAAGGATTCTCTAACCTTGCCCAAGAGCTCCTCGTGTCCATGACAGAATATATGTAGCACAAGCATGACCAAGTCACAACAACCCAATTAACCGTGCCTCTTGGCATGGCCAAAATTAATCCAAAGCCAACAAGATCTTTGGTTTGTCATCCTCGCCAACACACATCTGCAAGCCTCCCTGGAGAACTAGGAGCGTACCCTCCCCAAAGCCTTGCACAAAATCACCCACCTCAAGGAGCAACTCCACACTGCCTACTAGGAGGACGCCCAAATCACATACGATGTCCGCCCCCTAGTCGAGAGGGAAGCCCAAGAGATTTGTCGCACTTAGCCCAAATGATTGAGGATGGCCACAACCAAATCCGTGCCTCCTTTGACTCCTACAAGGCCATCATCGAGTAAACTTTGTGGTGGCAAA
Organism: Cibotium barometz; assembly: GCF_041138505.1. NCBI lineage: Eukaryota > Viridiplantae > Streptophyta > Polypodiopsida > Cyatheales > Cibotiaceae > Cibotium > Cibotium barometz. The sequence continues at coordinate 38,964,974 of NC_141074.1, read as the reverse complement.
AGAATGCGCAACTCACGTGTAGCACGCAACTCTGAAGCAGACGTCCACCACCACCAAACGTAAAGTTGTTGACTTGATGGACGTTGACATTGAGGTTCTCAACCTCTCCATCGCGCCCCAAAACCCTGCCCAACTTCCAGAACTCTACTTCTGCACCCTCGAGCTAATCCTCCTTCAACATAACATTTTCAACGACCCTATCCCCGTCTCCACCCTCTCCTGCCTCATGAGGAAAATCCCTCACCCCCCTCCTCACGTCACCCTCTTCTTTCAAAACCAACTTTATTTCAACAACCCCACCATCCTCCTCGCCCTTCCCATTCAAACTCTCATCGCTAATCGGGACACCCTCTTGGCGTACGGAGGACAAGCAACAGTCATCAACCCCTCCATCAATTTTATAGTCCCCATTGGCCTTTGTCTGTACCCCTATGTCTCTTCTAAATCCCTTAGTGTCCTCACCTACCTAGATCTATCCATCTTGACAATAATATACTACGCTTACAGAGCCCTCCACGCACCCTCCTCCCTTAATCTCCATATGGGCTCTTTGTTATCTACACCCACATCTATCACCAAATGGAAGTAATTGCTTCCACTTCCATCCTCCAGTTCAACGAATCCCACATCGCCTTTCGAGCAACATCATTGTCAAAGAGGCATAAGAGGCTAAGGCCTTCTTCTTCTTCTCCAAATTCCCGATAGTAGCTGCCCCCCCCTGAAGGAGACCCCATCGAGGACGATGACGACAATAAGGGTGAGTACAATTGCACTAGTGGAGACAACCGTGCCCCGCCACCTTGACTCTAGCAATAGCCTCCTAACCCACACCCCCCATCCCACCCAAGCTCTAGCTCTCAACTGCCACCCAACCCACCCCCCCACTATAGTGCCCACCAACACTACCTCAAACCACCCACACTCCACGCCAAAATCCTATTAGGCACCAACTTCCCCACTTCAACCTCTTCACCCGCAATCCTTTCCCTCACTCCATAGCAATCCTTTCCCTCACTCCATAGCACACCATCTCATGTTCCCTTGCCACCCCTTCCCCAACACCACCGTCACCCCCTTCCTCCCTCCATCTTGGATTGGGCCCATCATTGCTACCTAAACATCTCCCTTTTGCATCGGCACGCTCACATCCTATCTTCGATGCCTCACTCGGAACAAACCCTCCACCTCTAACACTCTTGCACCTCAATAATCCCAGCCCGCTGACCTGCCTTGACCCACCCCCCTAGACCCGCTGACTTGCCTTGACCCCGTCTGTTGTTGAAAAAACCTGGGTGCTTTCCACTCCTCGGCCGTACACACGGTAGGCTTCTCCAAATTATTTTTTGTTGCTCTCTTGATATTTGCTCTCCTATTAGAGAGTAAAAGCTTGATGTGGTGCCGCTTCATCCACTCCTCAGAGAAGCACAGGCCCGCATGTGGCACGAGGAACTCCGACTTAAGCACATCGATAACATATTTCTTAGAAAGTTCATCTTGTTCTTTCCACTTTCTGAAGGAGTTTACAAACTCCAAGGCACCATCCACATCCACGGTGTATGGTAGGAGGCGTGGATCAAACGGTGGAATGGGTCTCCTAGGGGCTGGCTCATAATGTGTAGATGATGAGCCCCCCTGTTGGGGAGACACATTGGGAGACCTAGTGCTACTTTTACTAAAGCAAAAGCAGCCGCAGCTCCCCCCCGGCTAGCACATCTACTATCCCCCCAAACTCCCTACTACATCGTCGTCGTCATGGTGAAGATGGACGTGAGGGGAAGCAGGGGTGGGTCTAGGAGAGGAAGGTGGTGTAGGCTTATCACACCCATACCGTGATGGGCTTGCACAACTCAGCCCCGCGCCTATCAAAGGCGTGGTTTTCCCCGACTGAGAAAGTGGGGTAGATTGCCCTCCCACGGCATCAACTGGCGGGGTAGTTTGCCCCCATGGCATCGACTGGCCCGATAAGACAAATAGAATGCATAAAAGATTAACTTTGTGTATGTGGGTAGATTGCCCTCCCACGGCATCAACTGGCCAAGTGGGGTAGTCTGCCCCCATGGCATCAACTGGCCCGCCGACTACAAGCCCGCCTATATATAAGATTAAAATATAAGACAAATAGAATGCATAAAAGATTAACTTTGTGTATGTGAAAGGGTTTGATGGAACCATACCTGTGTCTGTGTAAAGTGCGACCAAGCTTGCTACCCATATCGTTCATTTATAATGGACAACAGATTGGCCACATTGGGATCTTGTGATGGGTCGATCGACATTGCTGTTACATACATACATAGGCAAAAAAATATGATGGCGCTAACCCAAGCCATACTTAAAGCTTAGACAAAGAATACAACATGTGATATTAGAACATTGTTAAGACCTCCTACAGTACTGCTTAGACAAGTAGGGTGGATAGTGCCCCCTTTGGGATGATAGTTTTCTGAGGACTTTCCACATGCTCCCCACTATTAAAGCCAAAGGCAACTCCTCTTTTGTAAGATAAGGATAGTGATCGAGGGCTCCCCCTCCACTATAACCACCTACTCGCAGACTACCTGACATAAGCAGCATTCTAGATGGCATATAACAATGCCCCATATCTCTATGTAGAAGTGCATTTCCTAAACCCGGCACCCAAGGGTGCAATACATATGAGGTTGAATGAATAAGGCCACTTACCTAGCATATGTCAAGCCAACTAAGAGAAAACAACAACATAAGCTTAGACAAAAAATACAACCTGTAATATTAGGACATTGTTACGACCTTCTACAATACTGCTTAGATAAGCAGGATGGACAGTGCCCCTTTCGGATGATAACTTCTGAGGACTTTCCACATGCTCCCCACTATTAAAGCCAATGGTAACTCCTCTTTTGCAAGAGAATGATAGTGAGAAGATCGAGGGCTCCCCCTCCACTATAACCACCTACTCGTGGATTACCACTCCTAACTTGACATAAGCAGCATTCTAGATAGCATATAACAATGCCCCATATCTCTATGCATAGGCCGTATGCATAGGTCTATGCATACTACATATAGCCTATGCATACGGCCTATGTATAGGCCATATGCATAAGGCCTATGCATAAGGTCTATGCATAAGAGGGCTATGCATAGCCTATGTATAAGACTATGCATAAGCCCTATTGCATAAGGCTATGTATAAGCCCTATTGCATAAGAGGGCTATGCATAAAGAGGACTATGCATAGCCCTATGCATAAGAGGGCTATACATAGCCACTAGCCCTTATGCATAAGCCCTATGCATAAAGAGGGTTATGTATAGCCTAGCCCTTATGCATAGCCCTATACATAAAGAGTGCTATGCCTAAAGAGGGCTATGTCTAAAGAGGGCTATGCATAGCCCAGCCCTTATGCATAGCCCTATGCATAAGCCCTATGCATAAATAGGGCTATGTATAGCCTAGCCCTTATGCATAGCCCTAGCCTATTGACCTAACCCTAATCCCCAGCACCCAAGGGTGTAAAAACACAAAGACAAAAAGCACAAAGCACAAAGAAAGAGGGCTTACCGTATGAGAGACTATGCCCAAAACCTTGCTCACTTAAATAATCCTACAAAAAGAACCATAATAAATAAAAAAGTTAGTCCTCATTAACACATTAGTAAGCAATAAGAACAAGATAAAAAAGAGGTAAGTGCCCTAAACCCTACTCTTAATGCATAAGTGAATGGAAACACTAGTTTATGTTAAGCCTAAACCTCTGCATAATGCATATAATGCTTTAATAGAAAGCTTTGATGGAGAGCTCTCCATCAAATCTCTCTATTAGAGCTTTATGCATTAGGCTAGGGTTAGGGAAAGAGAGAAAAGAGAGGGGAAGGGAGAAAAGGAGAGAGGGGAAGGGAGAGAAGCTCACCTAAACCCTATTTCCAAGCTTTCCATGAAAGCTTGGAAGAAGACATAAAACCATGAAAGAGGGAAGAAAGCAAGAAGAGCTTACCTTGGAGAGGGAGACTTGATTTATTGAAGACCCTTGAGGGATGAGCAGAGGTGGGAGAAAAACTCGCGTTGTAAGCATAGCTTTGCATGTGCAGCAATAGGGAAGAAGGTAGGTATTGACACCCATCGGAGATGATTTAGATGGGAGTCCCAGTTTCGCAGCAGGTCGCTGAGCTAAGTAGCAAAATTTCACTGCTAGCTTCGCTAGTGTAGGTGCTAGCAACGGAAGTAGCACTTCTTGCATGGGGCCGGGTCCCACACCAGAGCCTCGCCCACGGATATCCAGACAAGAGACTAATCCATCAGTTCATTCAAAACCGAACCCAAAAAAACTTCCCTTGCCCGAAAAGCACAGGCGATTCCTTCAGGATAACTTTTCTCTAATGTAGTCAAAAGCCTTATCTAACAGAACTGATCTGACCGAACCTGTAAGTCCCCTAGTCAGATCAGGGAAAAGGTTGCACTTGGATCATAGATACCAACGCTTTTTTCCTCATTGAGAGGCACAGCCGTTGATTCTTTTTCATAGAACAATTTTTGTCCGGGATTTACTTCATCTATCGTACCATAACAGAATTGAGTCTCAAATTAGGGATCCATCCCATCCAATCCCATCCAAATTAGGGATCCATCCCATCCAATCCATGGGTTATCTAACCGCCCAGCCACTGTAGTGATGGGATCCAATTAAGAATTTGGTTAGGTTTTGTTCCGGGTACCAGGGAAAAGAGTTCCCAGGCCCTCTAGCCGGATATTCATGCAAACTTAAAACTAGTCACTCCACTTACACACCCAATATGAAATTGCCTTTGTCTCAGCATCATCTATCTTTAAAAACAATCATTTAATGAAACCATTGTCTCACTGATCATAATCCTCAAAATCTCTGGTTGAATCCTTAATTCCAATCATTCCTTCATCAATGTGTATCTATGGCATCATTGGCAACCAGAACGCTCACCACTTGACCACTCAGGGGCCTTTTCGATAGTTCCTAGCTCATAGTAACCGGCAATATATTCACATATCAAAATGGAAACTTCGTTGAGAATTAGCAAGATCAACCAACGGATCCATATAAAAGGGCCATGGACTCATCCGTTGAGGACCAGCAAGGTCAATCAACCAAATCCATGCCCAAATTATGAAAACAACTCTTACTCCTTGTTCCAATATCTTCAGGGACGCACGTGTAGGTATCGTCGGTGACCCAGAGTCCGAGCACCGTATGGTCAGCACCCTCTAGGATCCTTCACAGCAGGTGACCTAGCGCTTCACTCATAGGCCGCTTCCTTGGTCCCTCATCCACCGTACCGGAAGCTCACCATTTTAATCGAACCGAGGCCGGTCAAGACCTCAGCTGACCTTGCTATGCGAGACGTCCTCCACTGACTCTCCGTCAGCTGTTGCAACTTTATCAGCTAGGTCTGGTGACCTTAATCACAAGATGGTCAAAATGCTTTCTCAGCATTCTTGACATAAAACAGTCATTCAAAAATAGGCCATAAATACAGTTTCTATAACGAACTCTCGTCTTTCCACAATAATCAACATTTCTTAATCCACATTCATTTCATATAAATTCCCATTCTCATTCAATCGCATCATTTTCCATCTCATCACTTCTTTTCTCAATCGCATTTACCCATATCCACATCTCATCACATCATATGCATTCACATCTCATGCATTCATATTTACCCGATTCGCATCACATCACATCACATTCATCACATCTTGATTCACATGACATCACATCCATTCTCATCCCATATCATTCATTCACATCCTGATTCACATGACATCTCATCCATTCACATCCTATATCATTCATTCACATCCCGATTCACATGACATCACATCCATTCACATCCCATATCATTCATTCACATCTCGATTCACATGACATCACATCCATTCACATCTCATATCATTTATTCACATCCCGATTCACATGACATCACATCCATTCACATCTATCCATTCTACATCACATCACCTCCATCCATTCTACATCACATCACCTCCATCCATTCACATCCATCACATCACATTCAATTCATATCCATCACATTCACATCCACATATATTCTTTCACATACACATCTATATCCTTTCTTTCTCATACATCCACATCCATTCTTTCACATACTCATTCATATCCATTCTTCACATATACATTCACATCCATTCTTCTCATACACATCCTTATCCATTCTTTCACATACTCAATCACATCCATTCTTCTCATACACATTCACATCCATTATCATCACATACGTTCACTCATATCCCATATCATTCATTTACATTATGATTCACATGACATCACATCTCATCCATTCATTCACATTTATCTGATTCACACCGCATCTCATCACATCTATCCACATCACATTCATCTCATCACTTCTATTCATATCACATCCATCCATTCATTCTTCACATCTAGCTGACTCTCATCACATCTATTCATATCACATCCATCCATTCATTCACATCTATCTGATTCTCATCACATCTCATCACCTCTATTCTCATCACATTCGTTTAAACATAGAATTTAAGAGAATTTTTAATTTTTGATATAAAGATTCTTTACGCATCTATTTATGCATAAAATCAACTTCAGTGGGAATAACACTTTTAACAAAATCCTTTTATGCATCTATTTATGCATAAATTCAATTTTAAGGAAAATAAACTTTTAAAACAAAAATAAATCCTTTTTGCATCTTTCTATGCATAAAATCAATTTTAATGAAATTAACACTTTTGAAATAAAAATAAATTCCCTTATACATCTTTATATGCATAAAATCAAAATTAATGAGAATAACTCTTTTGAAATAAAAATAAATTTCCTTATGCATCTTTCTATGCATCAAATCAAAATTTTAATGAAAATAACTCTTTTGAAATAAAAATAAGTTCCTATACGCATCTTTCTATGCATAAAAGCAAAATTAATGAGAATAATTCTTTTGAAATAAAAATAAATTTCCTTATGCATCTTTCTATGCATAAAATCAAAATTAATGAGAATAACTCTTTTGAAATAAAAAAAATTCCTATACGCATCTTTCTATGCATAAAATCAAAGTTAATGAGAATAACTCTTTTGAAATAAAAATAAATTCCTTTATGCATCTTTCTATGCATAAAATCAAAATTAATGAGAATAACTCTTTTGAAATAAAAATAAATTCCCTTATGCATCTTTCTATGCATAAATTCAATTTGAATGGGAATGACACTTTTGAAATAAAAACAAATCTTTTAGAATGCACAAATAGAAGGAATTACTCTTTTAGAATAACCTAATGATAAACTTTAGTTCCACAAAATTTAAGAAAATTTTGCCATAACCTCCTTTGTATGGCTGACCATTTCTCAATTTTAACATTAAATTTATGACTTGAATTAATCCAATTTGAATTCTAATATCTCTAATCTACTCCATTTTCTAAAAATCAAGAGAGTAAACAATGAAAAGAGTTTAATCAATCTTTTAATTAAACTTTCTAGGATTAAGAGGGCTGAATCGTAAAGAAAAGAAGGGGGTGACCTTTCCATCAAGGCATAGCATCAGATTTTTATTCAAACATTTACAAAGCATAAAATTTAAGAAAACCATAGATTTAAAATTCACAAATAAGTAAGAATTAAGCTTACATGGAACTTGTAAGCTTTCCTTTGGCTTGAGGGATTGAGGGTTCTACTCTTGTTTGCAACAAGGGTAGCCACCAGTTCTTTTGGAGAGATTTAGCCAAAAACAATTGAATTATCAATTGAATTCAATGTATTTGACTTTGGGGAGGAGTAGAGTAACAGTGCATAAACACTATATACCTTTTACAAAGGGGGAGGCTTCTATTTATAGGAAAAAATTAGCCTCTAACCAAGCAAACTGATTCTAGAATTTTCCACATCAGTTTGGTCAATTTTTGACCATTTGTGGGTCAGTTTAGCTCACTTTTTGGATCTAGTTAAAACAAGAGAGAGGAGAGATAAAAATATCTCATTATTTGTGAGTTTAAAACTCATCCACACATGTGAAATAGGTGCCTCCTTCATGAGGGGAATTCCCCAGACTAAGGTGTCAAAAATGCATCATTTCCTATAAATATCTCTTCTTTTTTAACCTTGTCCTTAGTCAACTCTTCATCTTATGTGAGTATTTACTCATTTTTGGGGGATTTTTCTTTTATTCTTCAATTTATCTCCTCCCTACATTTGGATTAATCTTATTGGTCCATAGGAACCTTAATCTAAAATTTTCAAAAAATCTAGACCCTCAGGCTAAGGTCCTTTTTACCTATTTTAAATTTATTCTTCCAATTGCACACTGGAAAGTTCTTTTTGAATTTCTGTTTCAAGGAAAATCATTTTAATAAGAAGGGATATTTTTCCATCCAAAGATATCTAGAAACTGAATTATCTCTCTCTAGAATATTTTCTCTCTCTAGGCCAAAACAGATAAAAATAAGATCTGTTATTATTCTCAAAAGGGGATTGATTACAGGGGAGAAACTGGACATCTTTAGGGACTGGGGGAGGAATCTTACATCCTACCCCACTTAAAAAACGTGAGATGTCCTCATCTCAATCACTTCGAGCGTTACTGCCTTGGAAGTGGACGGCCGATTTGGGAACAACTCTCTTTGACCTCTCCTATTCTGAGGCAGAGGTCTTGCATTACTTTGGTTTGAAATTGCGGGTTGGTTGGAGGGTCTACCTCTGGGATTTCCCTGATATTGACGGATAGAAACCTGATTACTCTGGAAGGAAGGAGCTGGAGTCTGGAATCTTGATCCCTGATTTTCTTGCCCTGAAATCCTTGATCCAAAAGGAGTTGGACAATCCATACTGCGATGTCCAAATCCTTGACAATTATAGCATTTCAATCCCTTGTTCAAGGGTGGAACTTCTGAAGTTGAATTCCAGGGGATTGAGTTTCAAAAAAAGGACATTTCTTCCATTTTGAAACTTCCCATATTCTGGGATTGACCCTGATATCTCTTAGGCGGTGGAAGGTTGGAATCATTTCCTCTAAATATCTCTTCTTTTTTAACTAATAAACCTTGTCCTTAGTAGTCAACTCTTCATCTTATGTGAGTATTTACTCATTTTTGGGGGATTTTTCTTTTATTCTTCAATTTATCTCCTCCCTACATTTGGTTTAATCTTATTGGTCCATAAAAACCTTAATCCAAAATTTTTAAAAAATCTGGACCCTAAGGTCCTTTTTACCTATTTTAAATTTATTCCAATTGCACACTGGAAAGTTCTTTTTGAATTTCTGTTTCAGGGGAAATCATTTTAATAAGAAGGGATATTTTTCCATCCAAAGATATCTAGAAACTGAATTATCTCTCTCTAAAATATTTTCTCTCTCTAGGCCAAAACACAGATAGAAACAAGATCTGTTATTATTCTGAAAAGGGGATTGATTATAGGGGAGAAACTTGACATCTTGAGGGACTGGGGGAGGAATCTTACATCTTACCCCACTTAAAAAATGCGAGATGTCCTCATCTCGCAGGTGGAGTATGATCTCTTTCATCATCATCTTCTTCTTCTTCAATCACTTCTAGGGTTACTGCCTTGGAAGTGGACGGCCGATTTGGGAACAACTCTCTTTGACTTCCTCTATTCTGAGGTAGAGGTCTTGCATTATTTTGGTTTGAAACTGCGGGTTGGTTAGAGGGTCTACCTCTGGGATTTCTCTAATTTTGCATTTTGTCGGATAGAAACCTGATTACTTTGGAAGGAAGGAGCTGGAGTCTAGAATCTTGATCCCTGATTTTGCCGGATAGAAACTTGATTACTTTGGAAGGAAGGAGCTGGAGTCTGGAATCTTGATCCCTGATTTCCCTACCCCTGAAAACCTTGATCCAAAAGGAGTTGGACAATCCATACTGCGATGTCCAAATCCTTGACAGTTATAGCATTTCACTCCCTTGTTCAAGGGTGGAACTTTTGAAGTTGAACTCCAGGGGATTGAGTTTCGGGAAAAGGACATTTCTTCCATTCTGAAACTTCCCATATCCTGGGCTTGATCCTGATATCTCTTAGGCGGTGGAAGGTTGGAATCACCTTCTTGAAAGGTGATGGTGCTGGCTTTGGTGGGACCTTGACATCAAAGGCCTTGGAGAAATCCTTCGCCATCTGCACTGCTTAGGCCATGGAAACTGGCTTGGCTTTCTTCACCAAAATATTCAAAGGTTCGTTCAGTCCCTGAATGAACCTGGCCATCAGTTGTTCTTCATTCAGCGGTGGGTGGCGAGTATTTGAGGAGGAGAGCGATTGCTTGGTGATATACTTCAATAGTTATGCTCCCCTGGGTTAACTCTAGAAATTCGTTCATTTTTGTTTCCAAAAAGCTAGGAGGACAGAACCTCGTCCTTAGGTAAATTTTGAGATCATTCCATGTCTGGGTATTCCGATCCAGACGGTTTGTCTCGCAGTGATTTCTCCATGCCACTCTGGCTATTTCTACTATCTTCAGCCTTGCAAGAGCCATTTTGCTCTTCTTATTGTACCCGGTGACATCAAAGTACTCTTCCATTGCTTCGATCCACTTCTCCACAACCTCACCCAAGTTTTCCCCTTCACCCTTGAAAGGTCCAAGCTGCGAACTATGAAGAGTTTTATAAACATCCAAGTCAAGCTCTTCCTCATTGAGTTGGGGGTTATCATTTCTACCACGACAACCTTGATCCATGTTCCTATCAATACGAAAAATCTTGTTAAGTCTCTTATTTATGATTCAAATCCGATTTTTGATTCATCTGATTCTGGGGTTCTTTAGATAGGTCGGCTCCCCACAGAATCGTGGGATAAAGATACTCGCATTATTAGATAACAATTCATTCAGAACATATCATTCATATCTTTCACAGAATAATGGTCTATTAGACCAAAATGTCCATCTAAACAGTAATCCATGGGGGATTTCAATTTTATAGACTTTTAATGTTGGAATTAGGGTTGCAGGAAAGCACACAAAGCTTGGAGAAGAAGAAGCAAGAAAATGCACACAACACACAGTGTATTAGATTGTGTCAATGTACAAAAGATAAGTTAGCCCTAGAATAATGGGCGTATATACAAGCCGGGGGAAAAAACCCCCTAAAGAGGAAAAAAGTGCCCCAGCAGTCCTAAGTGTGTTCATACACATCATTGCCTATATATGGCAACAAATCCCCCCTGAAGTGATGGTGTGAATGAGAGCTAGCACTCATGTATAGGGAAGTGCCATGCCCGAAGTAGATCAGTCCACAAAGGGGAGCAAGCCCAAAGCTTTGCGGAAAGCTTTGAACTTCTCACGAGGAAGCGCCTTTGTGAAAAGATCGGCGAGGTTGCCCTTTGTTGCCACATAGGCCAAGCTAATCTCTCCTGCTGAGAGTCTCTCCCTGACATAGTGATAATGCACCTCAATGTGCTTTGTGCGAGCATGAAAAACTGGGTTTCTCGCAACTGTCAATGCGCTCTGACTGTCAGTGTAGATGGAGGTGGCAGACTCTTGTCCAACACCACCCAAGTCAACCATAAGCTGTCTGAGCTACACACACTCAACCGTTGCTGTGAAAGCTACCCTATACTCAGCTTCACAACTAGAAGTGGCCAAAGTAGGTTGCTTCTTGCTCAACCAAGATATGCATGAGCTACCGAGCATGAAACACAAACCACTTGTGGAAACTCTTGTGTCATAGCAACCAGCCCAAAAAGCACGTAAATCTGGTCCCCTTGGGATAAAACAGCCCAAGATGTATGGTGCCACTCAAGTAGCGACGAAAGATGCGCTTCCAATGCTGAGACCCTGGGCTATGCATAAACATGCTCACCTGTGAGACTGCAAACTGAATGTCCGACCTTGTAATGCATACATAAATGAGGCAACCAACAGCTGTATGATAGAGTGTGACATCAAAGTGATCTCCAGCATCATGAAGACTCAACTTCAAACCTGTCTCCATTGGAGTAGCAATAGGCTTGCAGTCTTCAAGGCCAAATCTAAACAACAATGGCTCAAAATACTTTGTCTGACACAAAGCAATACCTCCATCACACTGCTTAAATTGTATCTCCAAATAATGATGCAAATGCCCCAAATCTGACATCTCAAAAGAGGCATTCAAATTAGCCTTAAAATCAGCAATATGACTTTCATTTGGTCCTGTGAGCAGCATGTCATCGACATAGAGAGCAATGATTAGATGTACATCATCCACACGTTTAACATACAAAGTGCTTTCTATTGGACTATTCTGAAAACCATGTGCAGTCAAATATGCATGTATCTTTTCATACCAAGCTCGTGGAGCTTGCTTTAAACCATATAAAGCCTTTTTCAACCTGCACACTTTGTTTTCCTGCCCTCTTTGAACAAAACCACAAGGCTGCGATACATACACCTCCTCATGCAAATCTCCATTCAAGAATGCAGTCTTTATGTCCAACTGATGTACATGCCAACCATTATGAGCTGCCAATGCACAAATGCTACGAATGGTAGTCATACGACAAGTGGGAGCAAAGGTCTCATCAAAATCAATGCCCTTTTCTTGAGCATAACCCTTTGCAACAAGTCTAGCCTTATAGCGATCAACACTGCCATCTGGCTTTCGTTTCAACTTAAAAACCCACTTACATCCAATGCCCTTTTTACCAATAGGCAAATCACACAAAGACCATGTATCATTCTTCATTATAGCATCATATTCACTTTGCATTATAGCCAACCAATTATTTGATTTTTGTGCCTCATCAAATGAAAGAGGTTCTTCCTCTTCACACATACTAGACACAGCCAAAGCATAACAATCTGATGCATAAGAGGCATGCTGAAAACCTGAACGAGTACGACTAGACATAGGTGCATCAATTTTACTATTAGGCAAGGTTTGCACCAGCCATTTAGGCATACCTCTAGCCTGCTCATTTTCAGCCTTATCCTCATAAATTACATCCTATAAATCTGCATCACAAATAGGCTGATCTATGATGTCGTTTGAAATTTGCATAGGCTGAATATTTGCCTCATTAGGACTTACATTTGAATTCCCACCTGTAAACAGAGGCAACAACGTATCAAATGTTGAAAGATACAAGTGAATAGGGTGTGTGCGGGAACAAGCCCTTGGTTAGAGGCTGTAAAGAGGATGTGTAAATGTGAAAGAACCTGTGAACAGGTGAGAAGAATCTACTGGGAGAGAATAAAGGGTAGCATGAGAAGATTTAGGAAGTGTGGAGATATTATGGGAAAAGTGAAGAGGTGCAGAGAATCAAGCAAAAGAGGTGGAGATATTCTGGGAGAAGTGGAGTGAATCAAGGAGAAATCAATGGGATTAGATGCTTTGATGTTGTAAACTATAAATTGAGGCATTGGCCTAATGAGAATTTTCAGGTTTTTTATTATCCATGTCTACATTAAGCTATTTGCTAATTACTCACTAATTACATCTTAATTATTTACTAATTACATCTTAATTATTTGATAATTACTCACTAATTATATCTTAATTATTTACTAATTACTCACTAATTATGTCTTAATTATTTACTAATTACTCACTAATTATGTCTTACGTCTTAATTATTTGCTAATCATTTTATTAATGATGTTGATTCTAGTATTTGATCCACCATAGCTCATCACATTGCTCTAATTTCAACATGGTATCAGAGCCATGCCTAGAATCCATTAGGTTTATGAGCCCATTATCTAATTAATTAAGATTAGTAGATAATTAGAAATTAATCAAAATTTTAGTTATTTTTCACCTCACCTCTGCACCCCCAGCCAGTGGAGGAGCTCCCTCTCCTTGCACACATCAAATTAGCCCAAGCCCTTTTAGGTACTCAAACTAGACTCAAGGGGCTACACTCACCTCAAAGGAATTGAAGCAAATCAGTGCAAAACACCGGCGCGACAGCCCGGATTGAAGGCATGTTTTTTTCTGAGAAAATTTGACATTGCAGCTGCTCCAAATCAAATTGGTCTAATTCCTCATAGCTCCAGGGGTTTTCAAGCATGCTCTACAAGCTGGTGAAGACAGAATTCAATTTGATCAAGTCTACGGTGAGTTCCAAGCTCTTCATCAAATCTGCAGGTGACTTTGGTAAAACAGAGATTAAGCTTTCAATATTTGGTCAAATCTTGTGTTTCTTGGCTTAATCCTCTACTAGACTCATTGCTATTGATGGCCTTGAAAGAATTTGAGCTCATTTGAAGTCTAAGGCATCAGATCTGGACTCCCCGCATACTCTGTTTTTTGCACACAAAATAATGGATTAATTTACTAATCAGTGATTAATTTACAATCAATGCTGATCACTATATTTTGGTGCAATTGAGGGTTCAAATTAACCATTAGGTATCTGATACAGATCCCTATAACTTCAAATTGCAATTCAGAGTTGGTTTGATACTCCAACCATTCCGTACAAATTGGTTACCCTTGATTTAATGTAATTTTTGCTAAAATTGTGCTGATAAAATTGTGATAATCATCATTTTGCATTTAACCCTTGGTTAATGCTTGTAAATCTCACTCAAATTCAAGATTATTCACAGCCACAGTTGCATTTGGGAATGTGCATAAGAATTCATGCTATATGCATTATGTATTGGGCACATTACATCAGTGTAAATATGGGATCAGACACTGCCCTTGTCTAGAATAAGGCAAGAGGTAAGACCTCCCGCATAGATTTGGGTTTGCATTGCATAATGATACAAGATAAACATCAAAAACCCAAAGGAACTGTCAGCAAAACATTTGAACATGTTGCTCACATGGAGCAAGAAGACCTGACGGACAAGCTCATGGTCCCAGCCATGAAAGAAGAAGAACATCTCCTTCCAAGAAGAAGATCCACACCAAGAAGATATAAAGAAAGACACGGACACGAGAAGAGAAGCTGCCCCAAGAAGACTGAAAGAAGACATGGACGCGTGGAGAGAAGCTGCCACGACAAGAAGACTGAAGAAAAGAGAAGATGTGAGGCTCCAAAGAGTGAGGAGCCATGTGAAAATCTTTGAGAGAGAGAGAGAGAGAGAGAGACCCCACAACCCAATGTAACCTGCCCCAATAAAGTAAAACCATCTCTGAGCCACCGATGATGTAGGCCACATGGTAGATGTATGTGTGAGCACTTTAGTCAAGGTCGCCGGCAACTATAATAAGCCTTGGATACATAGAGAGAGAGAGTGTCAAGGACTATGAGTTTAGGTACTTGAGGCACTGGTCGCGGGCTATCAAGTAAGAGAGAAACTTGGTATAGGGTCCAGGTGTGCTAAGTTAACTTGAGGGGAGGTGTGCTAGACACTGGTCGCGGACTATCAAGTAAGAGGGAAACTTGGTATAGGGTCCAAGTGTGCTAGAGAGTATTCACTTGAGGGGAGGTGTTGAAATATACAAGTGAATAGGGTGTGTGCGGGAACAAGCCCTTGGTTAGAGGATGTGTAAATGTGAAAGAACCTATGAAAAGGTGAGAAGAATATACTAGGAGAGAATAAAGGGTAGCATGAGAAGATTTAGGAAGTGTGGAGATATTCTCCCCTAGCCGGATATTCATTCAAACTTAAAACTAGTCACACCACTTACACACCCAAAATGAAATTGCCTTTGTCTCAGTATCATCTATCTTTAAAAACAATCATTTACTGAAACTATTGTCTCACTGATCATAATCCTCAAAGTCTCCAGTTGAATCCTTAATTCGAGTCATTCCTTCATCAGTGTATCTATGGCATCATTGGCAACCAGAACGCTCACAACCTGACCACTCAGGGACCTTTTCGATAGTTCCTAGCTCATAGTAATCAGCAATATATTCACATATCAAAATGGAAACTCCGTTGAGAATCAGCAAGATCAACCAACGGATCCATATAAAAGGGCCATGGACTCATCCGTTTAGGACCAGCAAGGTCAATCAACCAGATCCATGCCCGAATTCAGAAAACAACTCTTACTCCTTAATCCAATATCTTCCACGACGCACGTGTGGGTATCGTCGGTGACCCAGAGCCCCAGCACCGTATGGTCAGCACCCTCTAGGATCCTTTGCAGGTGACCTAGCGCTTCACTCATAGGCCGCTTCCTTGGTCCCTCATCCACCGTACTGGAAGCTCATAATTTTAATCAAACGGAGGCTGGTCAACCTTGCTACGCGAGACGTCCTCCGTTGACTCTCCGTCAACTGTTGCAACTTTATCAGCTAGGTCTCCACTACGACCTTAATCACAAGATGGTCAAAATGCTTTCCCAGCATTCTTGACATAAAATAGTCATTCAAAAATTGGCGATAAATACAGTTTCTATAACGAACTTCCGTCTTTCCACAATAATCAACATTACTTAATCCACATTCATTTCATATAACTTCCCATTCTCATTCAATCGCATCATTTTCCATCTCATCACTTCTTTCCTCAAATATCCTCATCAGATCTCATCCACTCGCATTTACCCATATCCACTCGAATTTTCCCATATCCACATCTCATCACATCATATTCTTTCACATCTCATCCATTCATATTTCCCCGATTCACATCACATCACATAACATTCATCACATCTTGATTCACATGACATCATATCCATTCTCATCCCATATCATTCATTCACATCTCGATTCACATGACATCTCATCCATTCACATCCCATATCATTCATTCACATCCCGATTCACATGACATCACATCCATTCACATCTCATATCATTCATTCACATCTCGATTCACATGATATCACATCCATTCACATCTCATATCATTCATTCACATCGTGATTCACATGACATCACATCCATTCACATCTCATATCATTCATTCACATCCCGATTCACATGACATCATATCCATTCACATCTACCCATTTTACATCACATCACCTCCATCCATTCACATCCATCACATCACATTCACATCACCTCCATCCATTCACATCCATCACATCACATTCAATTCGTATCCATCACATTCCATTCATATCCATCACATTCACATCCACATATATTCTTTCACATACACATCTATATCCGTTCTTTCACATACATCCACATCCATTCTTTCACATACTCATTCACATCCATTCTTCACATACACATTCACATCCATTCTTCTCATACATATCCTTATCCATTCTTTCACATACTCATTCACATCCATTCTTCTCATACACATTCACATCCATTATCATCACATACATTCACCATATCCCATATCATCACATACATTCATTCATATCCCATATCATCACATACATTCATTCATATCCCATATCATTCATTTAAATTCTGATTCACATGACATCACATCTTATCCATTCATTCACATTTATCTGATTCACGTCCCATCTCATCACATCTATCCACATCACATTCTCATCACTTCTATTCATATCACATCCATCCATCCATCCATTCACATCTATCTGATTCTCATCGCATCTATTCTCATCCATCCATCCATTCATTCACATCTATCTGATTCTCATCACATCTATTCTCATCACATTCGTTTAAACATAGAATTTAAGAGAATTTCTAATTTTTGATATAAAGATTCTTTACGCATCTATTTATGCATAAAATCAACTTCAGTGGTGGGAATAACACTTTTTACAAAATCCTTTTATGCATCTATTTATGCATAAATTCAATTTTAAGGAAAATAACACTTTAAAGAAAATCCTTTATGCATCTTTCTATGCAAGCATAAAATCAATTTTAATGAAATTAACGCTTTTAGATTAAAAATAAATTCCCTTATGCATCTTTCTATGCATAAAATCAAAATTAATAAGAATAAATCTTTTGAAATAAAAATAAATTTCCTTATGCATCTTTCTATGAATAAAATCAAAAATAATGAGAATAACTCTTTTGAAATAAAAATAAATTCCCTTATGCATCTTTCTATGCATAAAATCAAAATTAATGAGAATAAATCTTTTGAAATAAAAATAAATTCCCTTATGCATCTTTCTATGCATAAAATCAAAATTATTGAGAATAACTCTTTTGAAATAAAAATACATTCCCTTATGCATCTTTCTATGCATAAAATCAAAATTAATGAGAATAACTCTTTTGAAATAAAAAAATTTCCTTTATGCATCTTTCTATGCATAAAATCAAAATTAATGAGAATAACTCTTTTGAAATAAAATATATTCCCTTATGCATCTTTCTATGCATAAATTCAATTTGAATGGGAATGACACTTTTGAAATAAAAACAAATCTTTTAGAATGCACAAACGGAAGGAATTACTCTTTTAGAATAACCTAATGATAAACTTTAGTTCCACAAAATTTAAGAAAATTTTGCCATAACCTCCTTTGTATGGCTGACCATTTCTCAATTTTAACATTCAATTTATGACTTGAATTAATCCAATTTGAATTCTAATAATCTCCTATTTATGCAACATCCTTGGCTTGATTAAGGGTTGTCGCACTCTCATAAGCCTTTCTCTTTCTAATTAAGCGTAAATATCAGAAATTTCTAGTTTTTTCTTCTTCATAAATCAGCCCATTACTCTCTAATAACCTCCTTCAATACCAATGTCAAAGGAACACACCCAAATCAAGAAGTTCTCGGGAGAGGGCTTCCACACTTAGCAAGTCCTTGTCAAGTACAACCATTATCATGCTTCATCTTGATGAGGCTCTCACCATGTGGACCAGCTTTCGACTCCAAAGGAGAAATGGGATGAGCTTGATAAGCTCTATGGAGCTCGTGGTGGTAAGAATTCCAAGATCTCACTCAAAATTGAATTTTTCAGCTTGGAACTCAAAGAGGGAGATGGCATTGGAGCCTTCATCTCTCACTTGAAGGGCCTTATGGCTCAACTTGCATCAATGAATGCGAGAATGGATGAAGATGATGCAGTGGCTGTTTTGCTAAAAGCAGTCAAGAAGGTGTACCCCACCTTAGTCACCACTCTAAAAAACATACCTAATCCCACCCTCGAAGGATTCATTCAATCTTGTCTTGATGAAGAAAAGAGGCCAAAGGGAGGAGCTGAATCTTCAAATGCAACACTTCATCGAATATCGAACAAGCTTTGTCACATCAAGTGGTCAAAGTAAGATGTGCCCATTGCAAAAAGGTGGGTCATTTGGCAAATAATTGTTGGATCAAATATCCCAACAAAATGAAATGTAACAAGTGTAAACAAACGGGACATATCACTTCTAAATGTCCTAACAAAGAGTCAGAGGCTAACTTTGTATCAATATCTAACTCCTCTGAGCACCTATTTTAAAATGTAACAACACCTATATTCCTAAACCTTGTACGCCTAATGTTATAAAGGCAACCTATGTCCAATACCACCTATTCCAATTCTTTTATAGTTGGTATTGAGGAAGGGTATTAAAAGACTAAGGTCATGTAAAAGGGTAGGAGAAAGGTGTGTGTGTGAAGGGACTTAAGGTCCACTAGCTCACCTATTTAAAGGTGGAGCTAGAAGGCTTTTATGTATTGAGCAAGAAGCCTAGTTGTATTTGAGCAACTTAACACTAGTTTGGTACCAAAAAAGGACACTTAAGTGTCCTTTTTTGGACGATGCAAATAAAATGCTACTTGCACTAGGAAAGACATATTCAAAATCCCTCTTGAGGAGTTTGAATATGTGACCTAGTGTGTCTTTAAAAAATGTAACCTTGCAATTTGGATGTTGGCACGATAAGGAATTACACCCATAAATAGGACTTGCATGAGACTGCAACTCAGGTTTGAGAAAACCGCCTTATAAGCTTAGAGAAAAAAATCACTAAGCCCCGTGAAAAATTCCAAGTAATTATTTCATATTTGTGTCAAAGATTTTACCAAGTTTCACATGAAATAAAATTCAATTGAGAGTGTCTAAAATAGTAGGAAGTTGTATGTGTTTGATACACCACTTTTTAGCTTCCATTTGTATCCAAACCAATACATGGTTTTAATGTGTTTGCAAGTTTTTTAAGGTGATACAATGCTTACTCTATCCATTGAGATCTTAAAGTTATATGTAAAAGTCCCTTAGTAAGCTACAAATATTAATTGTTTCAAAATGTCAAAACTGCACACAACAAAAATTCTGGATTTAGATTCTTGAGTCATACGTATTACATTCCTTAGTAAACTTGCAACATTTTGTCTGTATAGAATAATTCCGCTAAGGTACATTGTATAAACATAATTTGGGCACCTAAAACCTTTGTTTCATGGTTGTTGAGAGAGAATTTAGAAAATTTGAAAAATGTAGCACGATTGAAAAACTAAGATAGCGCTCAAGTAGCAAGATTTACTTGAGCTTGGGACCCCAAAAAAATCTGTATTAACTTGGTTTTGAACTATATAATCATTTTCGATTGCCAATTTGCACTAACATAACCCTAGTTTTATGGAAGTACCTTTGGAAGGCCAAAATTTTTCTCTTTTTTAGCATCTTGGTAATTATGAGATTTTTGTTATAGTTCACAAGTAGCTTAGGAACTAGGACCTAAAGGAGATTGTGTTGTTTTGAAACCCCAAGTTCTACCAATTGACTTTTACAAACATGAAAAATTCTAAAATCAGCTTGCTTGGTTAGAGGCTCATTTTTTCCTATAAATAGAAGCCTCCCCCTTTGTAAAAGGTTAATAGTGTTTATGCACTGCTACTCTACTCCTCCCAGAGTCAAATACATTGAATTCAATTGATAAGTCAATTGTTTTTGACTAAATCCTCTCCAAAAGAACTGGTGGCCACTCTTGTTGCAAACAAGAGTAGAACCCTCAATCCCTCAAGCCAAAGGAAAGCTTACAAGTTCCATGTAAGCTTAATTCTTACTTATTGTGGCCCTACGGGCGTTTTTATATAACTAATGAAAGGATCTTTTCTCGGGAAATTTTTTTTCTTACTTATTGTGAATTTTAAATCTATGGTTTTCTTAAATTTTATGCTTTGTAAATGTTTGAATAAAAATCTGATGCTATGCCTTGATGGAAAGGCCACCCCCTTCTCTTCTTTACAATTCAGCCCTTCTTAATCCTAGAAAGTTTAATTAAAAGATTTATTAAACTCTTTTCATTGTTTACTCTCTTGATTTTTAGAAAATGGAGTAGATTAGAGATATTAGAATTCAAATTAGATTAATTCAAGTCATAAATTGAATGTTAAAATTGAGAAATGGTCGGCCATACAAAGGAGGTTATGGCAAAATTTTCTTAAATTTTGTGGAACTAAAGTTTATCATTAGGTTATTCTAAAAGAGTAATTCCTTCCATTTGTGCATTCTAAAAGATTTGTTTTTATTTCAAAAGTGTCATTCCCATTAAAATTAAATTCATGCATAGAAAGATGCATAAGGATTTTTTTTAATTTCAAAAGAGTTATTCTCATTAATTTTGATTTTATGCATAGAAAGATGCATAAAGGAATTTATTTCTATTTCAAAAGAGTTATTCTCATTAATTTTGATTTTATGCATAGAAAGATGCATAAGGGAATTTATTTTTATTGCAAAAGAGTTATTCTCATTAATTTTGAATTTATGCATAGAAAGATGCATAAGGGAATTTATTTTTATTTCAAAAGAGTTATTCTCATTAATTTTGATTTTATGCATAGAAAGATGCATAAGGGAATTTATTTTTATTCTAAAAGTGTTAATTTCATTAAAATTGATTTTATGCATAGAAAGATGCATAAAGGATTTATTTTTTTTAAAGTGTTATTTTCCTTAAAATTGAATTTATGCATAAAAGGATTTTGTAAAAAGTGTTATTCCCACTGAAGTTGATTTTATGCATAAATAGATGCGTAAAGAATCTTTATATCAAAAATTAGAAATTCTCTTAAATTCTATGTTTAAACAAATGTGATGAGAATAGATGTGATGAGAATCAGATAGATGTGAATGAATGGATGGATGGATGTGATATGAAGAGAAGTGATGAGAATGTGATGTGGATAGATGTGATGAGATATGACGTGAATCAGATAAATGTGAATGAATGGATGTGGATGTGATGTCATATGAATCAGAATGTAAATGAATGATATGGGATATGAGTGAGTATGTGAAAGAATGGATGTGGATGTATGTGAAAGAACGGATATAGATGTGTATGTGAAAGAATATATGTGGATGTGAATGTGATGGATATGAATTGAATGTGATGTGATGGATATGAATTTAATGTGATGGATATGAATTGAATGTGATGTGATGGATGTTTACTTTTGCTCACAGCCAAGCAGTTTTTTGCACAGGAAATTGTCACACAGGAACTGTCATTTTAGATGACTCCTACTCTTGTCAGACCAAGAAAATCCTCACACACAAAACTTCAGTTTCAAAACACACACATTCCTCTTAGATCACTACTAACACCATATTGGGGAATATGGGAATTTCCCACAAGTTTGGGACACGTGGTCAAACGTTTGGATTAACCATAACTTGAACACCACTAATCCAAAATGAGCGCTTTATAGCTCTTTAGATTCCATTTTTCAAGCGCTTTCCAACGATAGGTCATATGATAGGGTTTTGAGAAACTTACAAACATGTTATCCATGTCCCCTTTTTAAAGTATTCAAAAATGGGAATTGGAAAATTCCCAAATTCACTAATATGGTGTTTACTACATTGTATCTACACTCAAGACACTGAATATGCAAAGTACAAGAAATAGGAATAAGACAGATAGACTCACAAACTACATCTTGCATTCAGAAATCCCCCATAGCTACACAGAAAATCCGCCTAGTATCAAGAACGTCCATAACTGAAAAGCCTTCTCCCTTTTCAAGAGCCAAACGACTTTTTAACTTCTAGGATATGAAAAGTCTCCAAAATAGACTAAGGATTCATACATATGATAAAAGTAATTCCTCCTAGGGTCTAGCCTAAACAGCTGGCACAACTCGGTGGCTTGAGCCAAAGGCTAACATCGGACCCACAATCCCTTGATCCGTAATCTAGACAGGCAAAGAATCTTGCAAAGATAAGCATAAACGCCATCAGAACATCCTCCTCTTTGAAATTTTGCATATCCGCTGACTTTCCATTTGAAACATAATGCTCCACTGCTGATTTTTGACTAATTTGCTGCACTGCCGACTGCTGATATGACTTCCTACCTTGACGTTGAAAACATGCTTCCTCCACATTTTGAAAATTGGACCATACTCCCTTGTCAAACAGAATGAAAGAAACCTGACTGTCAAATTAGATAACACTTCCAGAATACTTAAAAATTTTGCATCATAATTCTACCTTGAATCTGATCTAATCCTCCACACCTGTTTTGACATAATCAAATTTGTAAAACCTGTCATCAAATATCTGCACTTGACATCCTCCAAGTTGAATGCTATCAAAACTACCTTTGTCAAATAAATCTAAACCCAAATCTGCCAAATAGTCAAACTGATCACCAACTTTCTTCACAATGAAAACATTTTGAAAGTTAGACAGAACATTTCTCATCAACATCAGAGATTCAGATACTTCAAAACCAAAATTTTAACCCTTGATAACTTTTGCAACTTCCCTCATAAGATTTTGACATTCCGTTTGAATCCTCCAGCGATCAAAATCAATCTCAATCAACTTGTGTAGGTTTATTTGGTGTGACACCAATATGCAAGAAACCTACTGAGATGTATACAAACCAAGTTTACTCTGAAATATGAAAATTCCATAAAAATCAGGAAAATAATCCACATATAATCCTCTAAACCTATTTAGATGTGATCTGATCCACAAACCATAAAAACTGATCACTATGCATCCTATAATGCATTCTTCATTGCCCAATCAGCAACTCCAAAATCTGCAACACATGAATATCTAAATTTTGACAATCTGCCATCATCTGTATTTTAGAATTTATCATCCACATCTGACAACCCATTTTGCACAAATTCACCTCCATTCTGTCATCAACTTGAAAGCACACATCATTCAACAAAAATATATTTGAATTGAGAACAACTTTTCCCACATCCATTTTAGAATGCACATCCATCAAACTTAAGCTTAAAATTTCATCAGCCCGCATTTTAGGCATCATATGCTAATCCCCCAAATGTGTCAATCAATCCACTTGTTCAAATTCTTTGCAACTGAAACATCTCCTTGCTGAATATCAACTTGTGACATCAAAATATGTCCTTCAAAACATTCAGAGTCAAAATTGTGATTTCCTTGATCATCCGCAATATCACTTATATCAGTCGAAAAATCCACTTGAATCCACCAACTATCAAAATTAGCATTTGGAAACTCCTCTGGTATTCCTGCAGCACCTGAAATGTGACCATAACAATTACCAGCAACAACCATGCTTTGATGTACAAGAACGGATTTTACTCTTGTTTCGCCATATTCCTCTGAAATACACTTGCTTGCTGGAAATTCCTCCCACTGGTTTTTTGATTGCAAAATCTGTTTATAGGGTTCAAATATCAATTCTGCAATATCTTTTGGCTTCAAATCCTCCTGTGCGGATCTTTCTGGTGGAAATTCTTCTTGAACTGACATATTTGCCAAAAATTCCTCTTCAGCAAATCTGATTTCAGAGAATTCCTCCTAATTTGATTCTTTATCTCTGTAATTCCACACACATCATCCATGGAACCTAAAAACAACTAAATCACATCCTCCTCTTCATTCATCTTGGTATCCGCCTCTTCAATTGCGCTTTGAATGACATGAACAACATCATTGCTATGTATGATCTGTTTCTCCTCACAACATTCCTCAGATGCAAGTGACATATGTAACCTAATGTTGAGCAATGAATCTTCCTCTTCCGCTCCATGAGCATACTCTAGTGGTAGGTTAGGGGTATCTAGGGGCTCTTCTAGGCTCTCTTGGCCAACCTCCTTTTGCACCTCCTTCTCCTCCATCTTTGGTATCCCTACTTGATGGATTTCAATCTCCATGCCAACCCATCTGTCATCATCATCACTCAATTCCCCATTGAATTCATCCTCATGTGCATCCCTCAACTTCTCACATGCTTTTTGTAACTTCCCAATGCTTTTCCTACTGGAACATGACTTTCGCTTGTCTCCTTTGTGATCAGCTAACCATTCATATGCACTCTCTAAGTCATCCTCAAAATCCGCCAGCCTTTCAAATGTAGTTTCCATTTCCTCCCAAGATGATGCTTTATGCACTTTATGGATGATTTTATGAAACTTTGTGCATAGGTCAACCATACACCATTTCCTACATGCATCTTTATTTGAGCACTCATCCCCATTGCACATGGACAATCATCTACCTCATGCTTCCGACTCATGCAAACCTCACATTTTTTCTTCTTCTTCTTACCCCCCATGACACACTCACATAATTAAAATACAACAATCATATTCAGTCCTCAAGAAAGATGCACCACACCAATCTGAGACCCATTAAATTTGCTAAACGGAGAGCCACAGATGCTGTACCGAGATCCACAAAGTTCAAACATGGCATTAACGACATGCTGCATAACAAACAACCTTTCATTATCCTCATTGTTTCTGCTCGAGGATGCATAGTTATTTTACTGCAATTTTCCATTTTGCATGTCATCTTGCTTCTTATATAACAAGCTTCTTGCACATGTCCAGGCTTACCCACAATCAAATCATCCACATGTATCATTATACTGCCTTTGCTAATTTCCATGACCTCTTTGACTCCCCCTGCCTCTGAATTGGCCTCTTCCACCTGCGTTGTTGTTGTTGTTGTTGTTGTGAATTTTGGGACTGTTGTTGTTGTTGCTGCTGGCCATAATTCTGATTACCTGTTCGGCCACCTCCTTGGCCACGTCCACGGCCTCCTCTACCTTGTCCTCTTGCTGAACTTGTGTAGAAGGCCTGTTGCTCTGAACTATTTTTGTTTTGTGAAGACTGTTGGTCTTCACCCAAGCTCTTCTCTTCTATAATCAACATAGACACCAAATCTGTGAAATTGGGAATGTTTTCCCAAGTCTGAATAGACGTCTTGAATGCCTTATATTGTGGCCCGAGACCACATAGACAGACTTCCACCTTATTATCATCATCTACTGAAATGCCAATAGATGCAAGGGATTCCACAATACCCTTGATCTTCAATGCATAGTCATTCACAGACATGCTCTTTTTTTCCACAGTATGAAGTTCATTCTTCAACTGTATCTTTCGTGCCTTGGTATTTGTTTCATAGAGCTTTACCAAGGTGTCCCACACCTCCGTGAGGGACTTGGCATCCTGTATGTGCCCAATCATAGTGTCTTGTATACTGATTGAGAGCCAATACATAACTTTTCTGGCTCCTTGGTTCCAATCCTTGAACTCTTGCAGTAGTCAGATTGATCTCTGGTATCTCCGGTACCTCTTCATGCTCACCTTCTATATAGTCCCAGTAACCCTTTCCCATTAGGAAATTTGTCAACATGAACCTCCAAGAATGGAAGTTGTTCTTATCAAGCTTCTCAATGAGCGACAATTTGGTTTATGCCATCATTTGACATCTTGCTAGACACACAAATTTACCAGAAACAGCACTCTGGTTTGTCTTGCACAAACTGCTATATTTTCTGCACAGCGGTACTGTAATACACTCAAACGTCACAAACAATGACCTCAATGAGCATACATACACCCAATGGCAAACTGTTGACCTCCTTGCAGCACACACAGTGTCTGCACAACCAATCTGTCTTCCTGCAGTTCTTAAAACAGAGTTCTGCAGAGAATTGATCACTTACCCGCAGTGCTCGAAATTGCCTGCTTTCTGAAAAACGAAGGTTGTAACGCGCCTGAAACGCATTTTCGACCGAGAAAATTTTATTCGATAGGACAATTTTGTCCGATAGGACAGAATAGTTGCCCTATAGCTTTACTCTCGCGAAGAAAGCTCCTCAATCAGAGATCGTTTGCCGGTTCCTCTCGTAGAGCTCCTGACAAGGGTGTAGTCATCGCCAACACAAATAGGGAAGAGTAGTTGAAGCTCTTATCCTCGTATCGCTTCTTGTGCTTCTCTTGCTTGCAGATCAGCCCTTAGCATGAACCAGGCTTTGATACCATGAAAAGATGCAGGGGAGAAGAGAGCTTGAGCTCTTGCAAGCACACACACACTCACAAAACCCTAAAAGAGAACACACAAGGTGAGAGGCTGAAAATCTTCTTCTTCTTCTTCACAACACTCAACACACCATATACAAAGATAAGAGTACACTTAATATGAAAGGTACTCAACCAATAATACTCGGGTTCTCTATAGTGTAAACCCAACTAAATGAGCTGGCGTTATAACTATGCCAGTCTCTAGAATGGCTGTCACATAGCCTGTCATCCCAATGGCTGCATATCACCCATGATCTCACTAACCATGCCAGTGGTGTAAGTGTGGGGCCTATCCCCCACCAATGTCCACCGCCTCACTAGATGAGCTCGATATCTCAACATATAGGCCTCTCACTCACACCACACACACCTCACTAGATGAGCTCGATATCTCAACATATAGGCCTCTCACTCACACCACACACACCTCACTCACCTCGCTCACACAAAGAGATAGACAAAACACCAAACAGAGCACACCACTACTATCACAATACCAAAAAGAGTGATACAAGGGAGACTTTGCTCTCCGATAGTAGAAGGACTGTGGAAAAACTCAAGGTGATACATGATTGAGTGTCCTCTTCTGTGAGAGTGTGTTCTAGACTGTTTGTATGCTGCCGCGAGAGAGTGCTCCCCTTAACTCCTCCTTGGGTGTCCTTCTCCTCGGGTGGTGCTCAAGAGGATCTCTCCCTGCCTTGGGAAAGGGAGAGGGGAAAGAAAGATGGTGCTTAGGATCTCGAAGAGGATCTCTCCCTGCCTTGGGAAAGGGAGAGGGGTGTTGCCTCCATGAGTGCCATCGAAGTTGGCCATGCACGTATGAGATGTCGAAGGGGACCAGCGGTTAGAGGGGTCAAAGAGCATTGGCGATTGGAGGGCACTGGTGGTGACGATGGTCAGAGATGTTGGAGGTGATGGTGGAAACTCTTGGTGGAGTGTGGAGGACTTGGATTCCCGTCCACAGGTCGAGCAGTCGGAGTGGTCGAAGTAGTCGGACGGCACTGACGGTCGGAGTGGTCGGAGCACACCAGCGGTGACGGTGGTCAGAGTCATCGAAGGGCACCGGTAGTGATGCTAGTCGATGGGGTGTGGAGGAACCGGCTTCCCGTCCATAGGTCCCCCACTACTACTCAACTCACCGCCGTCCCGGTGAATGCCAAGAAAACATAGGTGAGCCTTCGAGCAAAACATCCGGAAAGGAGACTGCCAGGCATACCTCATACAACGATCCTTGCAGGAAAATCTTCTAGAGAGATACAAAATAAATAAAAATGAATCAACTAGGCTCCTGGGCAACTTCATCCAGCAAGCTGTAGAAAAAAATGATTGAACATGGAGCTCCTGGGCACTTCATCTAGCAAGCTATTTCTGAGAGCTCCTAGGCACTTCATCCAACAAGCTATCACTAACTATATTACAACTATCATCCCCCAGGCAAAGCATCCGATAGAAGGCTACCTCAACAAAAGCACAAAACCAATCTAAACAATAATCATCACTGGCCACTTTGTCTGGGCAAAACTTCTGGCATGAAGTCTAGGCATACAAGATACAAAATGAGATCTGGCCATGGCCAGTATATAAGAGATCCGCTTTTCATTAACAAAAAAGGTTTGATGCTCCCAAGCATCAGTAGCATGTGCCACGGTAGCCTCCAAGAGAACGTATGCTTCAGGGGGGCCAATACTGCTCATAAATTGCCACGAAGATGGCCATACCAAGGGCTCTACAGCCAAAGGGGAAAGCTACACATGTACATGCTATGTTATGGTATTGCAGAGCGATGAAGAAGGGGTGTGCCCTTGAGAGTTTCGCTGCTGCAACCTAGCTGCACCCCATGCCAAGAGCTCTTTAACACATTTAGATGATCCTCTATGTGCTGCAAAATGCAATGATGTGCTGCCAAAACCACAGCCGCTTCCACTAGATCTTGTAGGCATTGCACACATGAGAGATGCCTTACTTAAAAGCAAGCAAACTACTGTAGAATGGCTGGACCGGGCTACCAAGTGTAGAGGTGTAGCTCCACATGTTCCTGCCACTATGGGCATCTGGACAACATCCAAAACTTGTTGGACACAATCAAAGTGGCCACTCTTTACTGCATAATGGAGGCATGTCCTCCCATTGGGAGCATCAAACACGAGGATATCAGCTCCCCATGCCACAAACCGCTCAATGCAAAATACCCTTCCATTTTTATAAGCAAGCATGAGAGGCATATGTCTACGATGATTCATTGCATTCAACGACACACCCTTCTCCAAAACAGCAACAAAAGTACCTAGGATTTGGCCATGTGAGGCAGCATAATGCAAAGGTGAGAGGTGGCTGCGAGAGAGAGTGCCAATGGGGAGTGACGGGAGGGGGACGATGATCGCACACGAAGGGAAGTGAGGGCAGTGAGAGAGGGGGAGGGAGTCAAGTAAGTTGATGAGACGAGTAAGGTGAGAGAGGGGGGGTTGGTCTGTGGGGTGGGGGGGGAAAAGGCATGGTGGGGGGGGTTGGTCTGTGGGGTGGGGGGAAAAGGCATGGTCGATGAGGGGTGAAGTAAGAGGGGGGGCAACCATTTGGTTTGTTTTTTTTTAATAACTATTATTATCATATTTGTGTTTTTTTTAAAAGGGGGGGAATGGTGTGGTGGGGGTGGCAGGAAGGTTTGCCCAGAGTACAAATCCAAGAGGCTAGTCAAAGGACTCAGCTTGACAATGTGATTCTTTCTAAATGAACTGCCCTCAATAAGTCGAGCACGACACCCTCCAGTTGGCTGGCATAAGACGGTAGAATGGCTTCCACATAGCACAACACTTTGGGAGTTACTAAACACCGTGGTGAGGCTGAAACATCCTGACATTTCCCATCCATGAAGAAGGAATTTGGAGACTGCACAAGAGGTTTCAATTTGTGTTTTTTCCCCACCTCTACTGGAGGGTGCAGTAAGTCAATGTCATTAGAGAGAACCATGATGATCATCGAGAGGGCGGAAGGTTGAGGATAGCTCGTTAGCACTGTTGCAACAGGCTATAGTGCCAAAACGAGCTCCAACAATGGTGCACAACTGCGAAAGAGAGGAGGACGAAGGTTGAGGATAGCTCGTTAGCACTGTTGCGACGGGCTGTAGTGCCAAAACGAGCTCCAACAATGGTGCACAACTGCGAAAGAGAGGAGGACGAAGGGGGTGATTGTTGCACAGGGGAGGCACCGCTGGAGGGGTGGGGGTCATGAGGTGAGAGAAGGGGAAGGCCTAGGCGTACAATGGGCCAGCGAGGGGGGCTGGTCGTGAGGGGAGAGAAGGGCGCACAAGGGTAAACGAAGGGGGGGGTTGCTGGTGGTGAGGTGAGAGAGGGGGGAAAGCGAGCGAAGGGGGGCTGCTGTGTACACCCAAGAGCAGGCGAGGGGGTTGTGAGGTGAGAGAGGGGGGAGGCTTGGGCGCACAATGGGTAAGCGAGGGGGGGGGACTAGTTGGTGAGAGGGGGTTTGTGCGGAAGAGGAGGTGGGGGTGTCGGTGAAGAAAGTGGGGGGGGTGACGGGTGACCGTTGCGCACAAGGTTGAGGGGGCCCGGGGGGGGCGAGGAAAGTGGGGAAGAGAGGAGAGTGGGGTCGGTAGAAGGAAGGGGGAGAGGAGAGGAGGGTCGGTTGGTGAGTACACAATAGAGGAAGGGAAAGACGAGGGGGGTCGAGCGAGAGGGTGGGGCGGCCGGGGGTGAGCAAACAAGGGGGGGCGCTAGACGGTAGGGTGACAGTGAGGAAGAGAAGGGTGGTGGGGTTGCTAGAGGGAAGGGGGAGAGGAGAGGGATGGTGGTCGGTGGGGTGAGAGTGAGGGAGAGTACAAGATGAGAAGGTGGGGACTCAGGAGTGAGGTTGGTCGGTGGGGAGTGAAGGGAGAGGGAGACAAGGTTGGTCGGTCAGGTGAGGGTGAGGAAGAGAGGGTGGTGGGGTTGCCAGAGGGAAGGGGGAGAGGAGAGGGATGGTGGTCTGTGGGGTGAGAGGTAGGTGAGGGGGTGAGGAGTGTGTGGTTGGTGAGGAGTGAAGGGAGTGTGTGGTCGGTGAGGAGTGAAGGGAGGGGGTGGTTGGTGAGGAGTGAGGGAGGGGGTGGTCGGTGGGGTGAGGGAGGGAGAGAGGGGGTGAAGGGAGTGTGTGGTTGGTGAGGAGTGAAGGGAGGGGGTGGTTGGTGAGGAGTGAAGGGAGGGGGTGGTCGGTGGGGTGAGGGAGGGAGAGAGGGGGTGGTCGGCGGGGTGAGGGAGGGAGAGAGGGGTAGTCGATCGGTTGGTCGGTGAGTTGAGTGTGAAGCGGGTGGTCAGTGGGATGAGTGAGAGGGCCCTAAGTGGTCGATGGGTGAGGTAAAGGGGAAAAGAGAGAAAGAGAGAGGTGGCGGGTGTTTTTGTTTTTTTTTTGGGCTTTTTGTTTTGTTTTTTAATAGAAAAAAGAAAACTAAGAGGGGGGAGTCGATTTTTTTGGGGAAAAATGATTTTTTTTGGAAAAATAAAATAAAATAAATATTGAGGGAGGGTTTTTTTGGGAAAGAAAAAATTACAAAGGGGGGATTTTTTTATTTTTTTTAAATTTTTGCTTGATTGGGGAGAAGGGGAGGTTGGGTTGGTCAGTGATGATGAGAGTTGAGGGGAGAAGAGAGAGGGAAGGGGAGAAGAGAGAGGAAAAGGGTGGGTGAGACGAGTGAGAGATTGGTCGGTGAGGAGGTTGTGTGAGAGAGATTTTTTTTTTGCATCTCTTGTAAAAGAAGAAGGAAAAAGAAACCGAAGAGGGGGATTTTTTTTATTTTTTATTTTGGAGACGGAGACCCGATACTTGGCACTTCACGAACACCAGAGTGAGTTGAGACATGTGTTTCACTTGAGCCACCACCCTTGGCCAGCCACATCTTCTGAAGTGCTTTGATTGAGGGATCTGAAGTCTACACAGATCTTGATGTTGTTGGTCTTCTTTTTTGGAATCACCACTATAGGTGACAACCACTCGGAGTGCTCAATGGGAATGATGATACCTGCCTCTTCCATCTTGTCTAGCTCTTTCTTCCGCACTTCAGAATATTTTAGATTCACGCAATAGATGCCCTTCTTGATCGGCCAACTGCCTTCTTTTTGTGAAACTTTATGAGTGCAAATGGCTGGGTCTATCCCTGGAAGATCCTTGTGAGTCCATGCAAATGCCTCTTGGTGTTCATTGAAAAAGTTGGTGATTCTCTGAAGAGTGGAAAGGTCCTCCCAACCCAAGCTGCCACTAAGAGGGGGTGTGGCTCCTCTGATGTGCCCAGGTTCAGCTCTCTCACCTCCTCATGGTAAGTGGTGGGTGGAAGAGGAGCGGTGCCGAGTGTTGCTTGATGGAGACATAAGGGGTCATGGGTTGGGGTGTTGTCCAGATGGAAATTACCAATGTGTTTCTCTGTCCAGTTAGGGGGTATCTCTTCTACTGGCAAGGCTTCTTCCCAACCCTTGAGGTGCTCTACCCGCCTCACCTTGTAGGTGCGTCTGGGAGGGGTTATAGGTGCGTCTGGGAGGGGTTATAGGTGCCTCTCTGATGACTCCTCTTGAGAGACCTTCTTGCGAGGTTGTCAAAAAAACTCAGGTTCCCCTAGACCTATGACCTTTATGGCTTCCTGTTGAGATAGTGTTGCAGAGGAGGAGGCCAGAGTGAGCAAAGATTCTGTCCAATCCCGTACTCCTGCTTCTTTTGAGAGCTCTTCTTCTTGGGATAGCTCTTGAATAGGGTATGGGTCCAACTCCACTATGTCCACCAAGTTGCACTACTGGAACCCCTCATAGGAATTTAACCAATTTCATAGAGGTTCTGTCGCCTCGCCCTTTGAACCGAATGGATCCTAGGCCTCATCTGCTGGTGTTCTTCCTCGTCATTGGGTCCTTTCTCCCGAATGAGAATCATGTCATGTAGGGCAGTACCCCAAGCACTCTCATCTTCGGGACCTTTTTCCGGTGTCCCCTCTGGGTTAGGGTTATGCAAGTTGTCCCGACCCCAATCATGGATCACTTGAGCTGCCCTCAACCAAGGCCTTCCAATGAGTAAGCTGTAGGCCCCTTGAGTTGGTGGGAGGTGGAGACCCAAGACTTTCCTAGTAGCTTCGGGCATGATGTTAACACCAGAACCACCATCCACAATGGCTCCTGTAATTTGAGTTCCTCCCACGGAGATTGTCACCCTTGGGCTTCGGTGATCGGCCACTCCTGGGACAGTGAGGCATACCCTTGCTTTGCTGCCTCCTGGGCCGTCGCCCACTACTACTAGATGTGGCTTTATCCCTAGTTGCCTTCGAATCCATCCAATGCTGGACCAAGCCTAACAGTTGCTCTCCTATTTCTTGGTTCAAACCACATAACTGAGGAAGGGTGATTTTCACCTTTACTCCTGCCAACTTTTCCTCCCAACTTAAATTACTAACCTTGGGTTGGGTAGACTTTGAAGGTGTGGTGGTTGGGGGAATGACCAAGGTAGGCGCCGCTTCCTTCTCCATTTGAATGAATTCCTCCACGGCCTCCTTATAAGCTCGGTTCCACAATGGATGGGTAGATTGCACCATCAGGGAGAGGAGCTGGTGTCTTTGGGGCTCCTTGGGACTGGGTGGTGTGATGACTGCCACTATTGGAGTGCCAGTAGTGGGAGGTGGCACCACTACCACTATTGGAATGTCAACCTTAGGAGATGGCACCACAGCTTCCACCATGTTAACCAGTGGGGGTCTAGGACATTCTCGGGTGTAGTGGTCTTGGCTCTCCAGGCAATGGAGGCATGGGGGCGAGCCCTCTAGTATAGTGCATTGAGCTTGCATGTGGCCGCTCCCCCCACAATGGTAGCATATAAGAGGTCGGGTGGGGTTGTTGGGAGGATGGTGATTGGGGAACCTTTGGTTAGCCATACGTGTTGTTAGCAGTTGGAGGTACTGGAGGGGCTGCCGCATAGACCACTGGAGGTGGGTTTTGATAGACTTGAGGTGTTTGTGGGACCGATGGGAGGTACTGCTGATAGGTTGGGAGAGTGCTTGCTTGATATGGAATTTTCATAGGTAGGGGGTTGTATGTTAGGGTTGCTCTGGAGGAAGGAGGGGTATTGGTGTATGCTACCATGGCTACTTGAGCTCCCTACTACTAAGATAAATTGGTTTGGGGCGGTGGACGGGTTTGTACAAAAGTAGCCATGGGGGAGGGAAGGGTATGTGGGGTAGCTAAGTAGGAGGGACCAACGGGGCAGGGTTAATATAAGCTTGGGATTGGGGGGTTGATTGAGGGTTCAAGAAGGGTGTTGGGTTTGTTGGTGGTTAGGAGCCTGGGAAGAAGTTGAACCACTACTGGTTGGGGTCAGCATGTAGTCTTCGGCAAAGGGATTAAGCGGGGAGGCACCTTGCTTAAGTTGTTGTTACATAAGGCAAAGTCCCTTGAGGTAGTAACACTCCTTGTCCTCATGGCCCGCCTTTGAGCAAAATGAGAAATATTTCTTGGATGGACAATCATTTGGAAGATGGCCTTGCAAGCTACATACCGGGACTCGTCTTGGGATCTTTG
Organism: Cibotium barometz; assembly: GCF_041138505.1. NCBI lineage: Eukaryota > Viridiplantae > Streptophyta > Polypodiopsida > Cyatheales > Cibotiaceae > Cibotium > Cibotium barometz. The sequence goes on along the minus strand of NC_141074.1, from coordinate 38,930,364 downwards.
ACCTTGAGCTACTCGATCTCCTTCCTAAGCACTGCCATAGCCGCGTCTTCTTGTTGTGACCTTTTGAAATCTTCAAGCTCCTTCTTGAGCTTGGCTAGCTCTTCCATGGAAGCAGATGTAGACGCTATCGTCGGGGCTAGAGGAACGATTGGAGGAGCCAAAGACATGCCGAGGATAAGTGGGGACCAAGAGGTACTATGCTCTGCCATGAGGCAAGCATTCTCCAATTGTGTAGCTCTGTCTTGGAAGTCTTGCAGGGTGCCTTGGGGTGGAAAAGTCTCTCATCTTCATCGCCGTTTGAGTAGGGAGTGCTCGAAGCACCCACTATTGTAGCATGTAGTTTCCAGGATCTTGGGGTAGCCGAGCGACCAAAGCTTTAGCTCTTGTGACAAGTTGGGCCACTGACTCCCCTGCATTCATGGAGAGTTGGTTGAGCTCTTGAGTGATGAGGTTGAAGTAGTTCCCTGGCCAAAAGGTAACCAAGAAAAGTAGCCTGAGGGTGGCCCAATCCGGGAAGTGGTTGATGAGAAATCGACTGTACCACCGATCGGCACTTTCTTCTAGCATTGTTGGGAACAAGACCAAGTGTGCATCATCTCAGTTGAGACCTCTTGAGCCACACATAGTGAGGAACCGCCGCACATGGTCTTCCACATCTTTAGTGATGGTACCTTTGAAGGTTGGTAGCTTAACTTGCATGCAGTTAAGGACAGTAGCCAATGACTCTGGCCCTGGAGCTGCCATAGGCTTAGAAGAGGAAGATGCTGAGGGAAGAGTAAGGGAACATCGCTCAAACACCTTCCTTAAGCAAGCCAGATTGTCTGCCCATCGAGAGTGTGCACATAGATCATCAATGAATACCTCCAACCACTTCTGCAAGTAGTCTTTGAAGGCTATGCGTTGGAATGTTGCTGGGGAATTAGTGAGATCGAAGGGCATGACTCTATATGCAAACGTCCTCCACATTGTGTTTAAAGTTGTCTTATGCTGGTCCTCTGGTGCTATTGACACCTGATTATAGCATGAAAATCCATCCAAGAAGCTGTAAGCTTCTTCACCAGCCATTCTTTCTAAAACATGTTCCGTATAGGGCAATGGATAATGGTATTTCCTAGTAGCTATGTTAGCCTTTTTAAGATCAACACATACCCTAAGTTTTCCATTCTTTTTTGGCACTATTATGATTGGTGACAATCTGTATGTTCTATCTCATAGATGAGATCCACAGTTAATGAGTTTATCTATTTCCTCCTTTACAATTGCCGCATACTTAGGATTCATCTGGTATGGTTTTTGCCTGGTTGGTCTTCATCCTTCCATGATTGGGATCGTATGTTGCACCACCTCAGGTGGTACACCCTTTATCTACACATAATTCCAAGTGAAACAATTCTTAAATTCCTTAAGGAGGGTAACGAGCTCATTTTCTTCAGCGGAAGTCAAGTCCTTATAGCAATATATACAGGTCTGGCTTCCTCCCTTGGTTTTGCAATATCAACTTCCTTGACTTCAGTCAGGCCATCATATGATGTAGACAGCGCATCTTCCTCCTTAACCCTTTCTGCCACCATCAGTCGGACTGTAAGGTCCCTCCCAAGCCATGTATGTGTTAGAATTCGTGGTGCTCATGATAGATCAAGTATGTGGAGGAGAGGGACTCACAAAATACAAGAAAATATCTTGCTTATTAACACTAGTTCTGTAATTGGACACTAAAGTGTCTTGAGGACACTTTAGTGTCTTGTTTCTCACCAAAACTTTGGAATTTTTTGGGGAACCTAGAAACAACATTTCTACACCTTGTTTCAACCATAGGTCGGTTAAAAGTCAAAAAATAAAGGGGATTTTTCATGATGTCAAATCACAAGCTATATTAGAAATTTGACAAAAAAAACTCACTTGAAATTTTCATTGAAATTTGAAGCTGTTTTGTCAAAAATCCCATAAAATGCCTATAACTTCTTGAATAAATCATGTTTTTCATGTTTGTAAAAGTCAATTGGTAGAACTTGGGGTTTCAAAACAACACAATCTCCTTTAGGTCCTAGTTCCTAAGCTACTTGTGAACTATAACAAAAATCTCATAATTACCAAGATGCTGAAAAAGAGGAAAATTTTGGCCTTCCAAAGGTACTTCCATAAAACTAGGGTTATGTTAGTGCAAATTGGTAATCGGAAATGATTATATAGTTCAAAACCAAGTTAATACAGATTTTTTGGGGTCCCAAGCTCAAGTAAATCTTGCTACCTTAGTTTTTCAATCGTGCTACATTTTTCAAAATTTCTAAATTCTCTCTCAACAACTATGAAACAAAGGTTTTAGGTGCCCAAATTATGTTTGTACAATGTACCTTAGCGAAATTATTCTATATAGACAAAATGTTGCAAGTTTACTAAGGAATGTAATGCGTATGACTCAAGAATCTAAATCCAGAATTTTTGTTGTGTGCAGTTTTGACATTTTGAAACAATTAATATTTGTAGCTTACTAAGGGGCTTTTACATATAACTTTAAGAGCTCAATGGATAGATTAAGCATTGTATCACCTTAAAAAACTTGCAAACACATTAAAACCATGTATTGGTTTGGATACAAATGGATGCTAAAAAGTGGTGTATCAAACACACACAACTTCCTACTATTTTAGACACTCTCAATTGAATTTTATTTCATGTGAAACTTGGTAAAATCTTTGACACAAATATGAAATAATTACTTGGAATTTTTCACGGGGCTTAGTGATTTTTTTCTCTAAGCTTATAAGGCGGTTTTCTCAAACCTAAGTTGCAGTCTCATGCAAGTCCTATTTATGGGTGTAATTCCTTATCGTGCCAGCATCCAAATTGCAAGGTTACATTTTTTAAAGACACACTAGGTCACATATTCAAACTCCTCAAGAGGGATTTTGAATATGTCTTTCCTAGTGCAAGTAGCATTTTATTTGCATCGTCCAAAAAAGGACACTTAAGTGTCCTTTTTTGGTACCAAACTAGTGTTAAGTTGCTCAAATACAACTAGGCTTCTTGCTCAATACATAAAAGCCTTATAGCTCCACCTTTAAATAGGTGAGCTAGTGGACCTTAAGTCCCTTCACACACACACCTTTCTCCCACCCTTTTACATGACCTTAGTCTTTTAATACCCTCCCTCAATACCAACTATGAAAGAATTGGAATAGGTGGTATTGGACATAGGTTGCCTTTATAACATTAGGCGTACAAGGTTTAGGAATATAGGTGTTGTTACATTTTAAAATAGGTGCTCAGAGGAGTTAGAGATTGATACAAAGTTAGCCTCTGACTCTTTGTTAGGACATTTAGAAGTGATATGTCCCATTTGTTTACACTTGTTACATTTCATTTTGTTGGGATATTTGATCTAACAATTATTTGCCAAATGACCCACCTTTTTGCAATGGGCACATCTTACTTTGACCACTTGATGTGACAAAGCTTGTTTGATATTCGATGAAGTGGTTGCATTTGAAGATTCAGCTCCTCCCTTTGGCCTCTTTTCTTCATCAAGACAAGATTGAATGATTCCTTCGAGGGTGGGATTAGGTATGTTCTTCAGAGTGGTGACTAAGGTGGGGTACACCTTCTTGACTGCTTTTAGCAAAACAGCCACTGCATCATCTTCATCCATTCTCGCATTCACTGATGCAAGTTGAGCCATAAGGCCCTTCAAGTGAGAGATGAAGGCTCCAATGCCATCTCCCTCTTTGAGTTCCAAGCTGAAAAATTTAATTTTGAGTGAGATCTTGGAATTCTTACCACCACGAGCTCCATAGAGCTTATCAAGCTCATCCCATTTCTCCTTTGGAGTCGAAAGCTGGTCCACATGGTGAATGAGAGCCTCATCAAGATGAAGCATGATAATGGCTTGTGCCCTCTCATCATCTTCAATATCTTCAGCCTTAGTTCAATCAATAGCCTTAGTGCCGGAGATGAATGGCCAAAAACCTTTGGACATCATCTTGTACTTGACAAGGACTTGCTAAGTGTGGAAGCCCTCTCTCGAGAACTTCTTGATTTGGGTGTTTTTCTTTGACATTGGTATTGAAGGAGGTTATTAGAGAGTAATGGGCTGATTTATGAAGAAGAAAAAACTAGAAATTTATGATATTTACGCTTAATTAGAAAGAGAAAGGCTTATGAGAGTGCGACAACCCTTAATCAAGCCAAGGATGTTGCATAAATAGGAGATTAAGATGGTAAATTTTATGGTTTAGCACTTAGGGCTTGTGCCCAACTAGTAATTTTGATGGAGATTAACTTCATTAGTGTTAAGGAGCACTTTGTTTGGTGATTAAGATCACCATTAGTGTTTAAAAACATGATTAGTGCTTAAGAGCACATTTTTAGTATCTAATGATACCTATATTGGTGATTAGACGTCTAAAAATGTGTTTAAAAGCACATTTTTAGCATCTAATGACACTTATATTGGTGATTAGATTCACCATTAGTGCTTAAGAACACTCTTAGTGTTTAAAAACACTGGAATAACTCCCCTTTGCTAGATTAGAAGCCTCATTAGTGTTAATCAATACTATTAGTGCTCATAAGCACACTTTGAAGGCTTTGTGAACTTGAAGATGACGAGGAAGCTTGATGACATTTTGATGAATGAGACTTATGAATGCCTCATGTGGTTGGCCACCGCTTCAAAATCAAGAGTAGGATCAGCAACAAGCCCTCACAAGATTACTTAGGTGATTATGCGTATGTCGAGGGAGATCTTCATGGATTGGTAAGAAATCTATTTAAGTGAACTGGGAACTATGAAATTCGATCTCATTGGTTGACTAACTAGTCTTCAACAGAGAGTTCGGATAATACTTGATTGTAAAATAATGGACCTATAATACTAAGGATTATGATGGGAACACTGAGGTTTTATTGTAGTTCTGTCTTTAAAATAGTTGAATATGAGAAAAAGGCAAATTTCATATTGGGTGCGTAAGTGGTGTGTCTATTTTATATTTTTGCATGAGTGCTGGCTAGGGGGCTTGGGAACTCTTTTCCCTGGTACCCGGGACAAAACACATCTAATTTTTATAAAGAGGGATCCCACCAATACAATGGTTGGTGGGCGGTTGGCTAACCCATGGACCGGTTGGGGGTTAGGCGGCGGCTGGATCAGTGGATTCCTACAATAAAGTTCATTTATGTTCAAGTTATGATAGTTGAAGTAAGTCAGAGGGTAATTCTTGTTCTATGGGAAAGAATCAATGGCTGTGCCTCACTTGAGGGGAAAAAAGCGATGATCTCTATGAACCAATTGCAAGTCCCTTCCTTGATTTGGCCATGTGACCTGTGGGTTTGGTTGGATTACAAAGGATAGTTAAGGCCCTTGACCCCGTTAGATAAATTCTCATTAGAAGATTTTCCTACTAGAGGAATCGCCCGTGCTTTCTGGGCGAGGAAAGTTTTTTCGATCTCAATTTCGGAAGTCCCTTGCCCGGACATTTGTGGGCGAGGCCTTGAGTGGGAAGCTCTGCCCTGTGCAAGAGTTTGCTACTTCCGCTGCTAGCACTCTGAAGATCGATGTGCAAAGAGGGTAGGGGTCTCAAAGCTCTTATCAGAGCTTTGTTGAAAACTCAAGAATCGAAGATGAATTTTGTGCTAAATAGGAAAACCTGTGCAAGTAGAATTGGCCAGTGGAAAGATTCTTTTCACACACCACGAGACAGACCATATTCAGTTTAATCTAGATGGGAACATAACAGGCTGCCAGGGTTGCCCATGTGATTCCAAAAAAAGGAACCTACACTGCAGTGGATGTTGCCAGAGTCTTCCTCAAGGAGATTTTCAGGTTGCATAGCTTACCTAGAAGGATAGTAAGCGATAGAGATCCTAAGTTCACATCAAGGTTCTGGACTGCATTCTTTGAAGCAGCGAAAACTTCCTTAGATCTCAGTACTGCTTATCATCTCGAGACAGATGGACAGACAGAAAGAGTGAACCAAGTAATAGATTTATATATTCTTTGGTCATGATGTGGTAGAGAACCCAAGAAGTGGTTAAGCTACTTACATCTAGTTGAGTTTGCTTATAATGCCTCTTATCACCGAAGTATCGAGATGAGCCCTTTCAAAGCTCTATATGGGCAAGATTACCTCACACCATTAACTTGGTCCGACCCATTGATCAGGGTCGAGATGTCCAGACAGATGCTTGATGATATGGAGCAGCAAATGCAGGCAATCCACAAAGATATTAAGGCTACCCAGGATAGACAAAAGCAGTATGTTGATAAGAAGAGAACGGAGAGAGTGTTTGAAGAATGAGATATGGTCTTCATTCGTGTACGACCCAAGAGAAGTTCTTTATCTCTAGGGAAGTACAAAAGCTGTCTCCTAGATACGGTGGACCATACACCATTACAAAGAAAATAGGAGATCTAGCCTATGAACTTCTTCTATCGGTACATAATGTGTTCCATGTCAGTTTGCTTGAAAAGTATGTACCCAGCTTGAGTCATGTGCTAGATGATGAGCAGTTGACTTTTCCGACTCAAGGCTAGATGAAACTCCAACAACCCGAAGAAATCCTAGATGTTTGGGAGAAGGCTCTCAGGAATAAAGTCCTTAGAGAGTTTTTGGTCAAGTGGAAGTTCTATCCTTTAGAGAACGCCACTTGGGAAAAAAAAGATCAACTGATAAAGGACTACCCCCACTTTGCGAGATGAGGACATCTCGCATTTTTCAAGTGGGAGAGGATGTAAGATTCCTCCTCAGTCCCTAAAGATGTATAAGTTCTCCTTTCAGTCCCCTGTAATCATCCCCCATTTCAGAATACAAGAAAACATTATTTTCCTTTGTTTTTGACCTAGAGAGATAAAATATTCTAGAGAGAGGTAATACAGTTTTGAGATATTTTTGCATATAAAGTTAACCTTTAAATTTAAGATGAATTCCCCTAAAACTGAAGTTTAAAAAGAGTTTTTCAATATGCATTAGAAATCAATTGAATATGTGCATTGGACACCTTAGCCTAAGGGTACCCATTTTTAGAAAATTATGGATTAAGGTCCAAAGAGTGTTCTAAAGGGCCAATGGGGTTAATCCAAGTGTTTGAATAAGAAAAATGCAAGAATAAAAGAAAATCCACAAAAAATGAGTAAATTCTCACATAAGATGAAGAGTTGACTAGTATTGGGATTTATTAGTATGAAAATGGGAATTTTGACACCTCAGGAGGGTGAGTGGAGCTCATAAAGGAGGCGCCTAGAATCTCATCATTTTCCCCAATTTTTAATTCATAAAAAAGTGATATTTTATCTCTCCTCTCTCCTCTTTCAAACTAGATCAGAAAAGTGGACCTAACTAGTCCAAAACTTGTCTTCCAAATTGGACCTAACTAGATCAGAAAAGTGGACCTAACTGGTCCAAAACTTGTCTTCCAAATTGGATCAAACTAAAGCTAGAAGCCTCTAGATCCCAGTTGGACTTGGTTGGTGGCCTCTCTCACCTATAAATAGAACCCCATTCCTTTGTATTTTCATCTTAGTGTATTTACATGCTAGTGTAATTTTTATTTTAGTGTAATTCTATTATCCCTCTACCTTGCCTCTCCATTGTGAAGCTTTGGAGCTTCACTAATCGTCTTCTTCTTTTGGTGGAGATTACTCTCTTCTTCTTGGTGGCCAAGCTTCTTCTTTGAGTGCTACACATCTCCCTAAAGAATCAAGCTAAAAACCAAGGGTAAGCCCAAAACAATGGTGTTTTACTCTCTTCTTGGATGGCAATCTTCTTCCCAACCTCTCTACATACTTGGGAAGCATTCTATTTCATGGTTTCTTTTTAAAACTATGCCCTTATTGATTTATGTTGTTTTGTAGAATTAATGTTAATCTCTTATGCTTAAATGTTATTTTGTAGAATTAATGTTAATCTCTTATGCTTAAATGTATTGTTTTTTATTTGTAATCTCTCTTTTTGAAAGAATACTCACTTTATGGTTAAATCCTTCTTGGAAGGATAAGCTTTAATTCTAATCTCATTTTCTTACCCAAAACTCTAGGCCTAACAAGCTAGAGATGGAGATTAAACATTTTTATGATTTTTAATCTACTTAAAAATGAGGTTAATTCATTTAAGCTTGTTTTTATGTTAATAAATTTTATATTTATTCATTTTAAGATGAAAGAGAGCTTATGCTAACATTCTTATAATTATTTTTATAAGGAAGTTATATTTGGGTTTTTTTTTAATAAGCAAGATGCTTAGATGCAATTATGCTTAGGTTTATGCATAAAGAAATTTTATATTAAAAGAGAAAGTATCACCATATTTTTATGTTTATGCATAAATTTGATAATGCAAAAAGAGGAATTTTCATCATATTCTATGCATAAACATTTTAATGCTAAAAGAAGGATTTTTGTTACATTTTTGAATATACATTCATAGTATACGCATGCATAAATTTCTAGATGTCAAAAAGAGGAATTCTCATGATATTATATGCATAAACATTTTAAATATTAAAAGATGATTTTTTGTTATATTTTAAATAGGTATATTCATGGTATGTATATACATGGATATTTTTATTTGTTAAAAAAAGGAATTTTCATCGTATCTTGAAATAGGAATATGCATAATTAATTTTGGTATCAAAAAGAGAAAGTTTCATTATACTTCTATGTAGATAATTATGGCATGTTGATGCCTAGGCTCAAATGGAGAAGAGAATATTTAAGAATATTTCTAGGTGAATAATTTAAAAAAAATGATGTATGCATATTTATTAAAGGATTATTTAGAAAAAGAAATATCCTTGTTAAATTTCATTATTCACCACCAGTAGAGTTATTTATAGTTCTAATATGTCCAAGGAAGAATAAATTTTCATATTATTGGATGTTTATCCTTATGACTAGAAATCACAGTTATTGTATGAGATAAATAGAGAAATATCTTTAGGAAATAAATCTAGGAATAAATTCAAGGAATTATGTGTTGACCATGACCTCGTGAGAAAGGTGGGTTAGTAAGATGCTTGCCCATCTCTTGAATAAAAAATTAAACCAAGACTTGTGACCATTCCCATTTCTTCAGTACGAAGAAGGGATAACTGTCTGATTTAGAGAATTTTCCCTAAGACCCAAAATCGTCTAGAAATAAGTTAGAAAATTGTTTGTAATTGATGGATGGATCACCGAGATACGAGATTCGTGATTTTCATTGAGAAAGACTGGGTTTGAAAAAAGGGTCTTGTGAAACCAACACTAGAGATGTTTTCTCGTGAAATGGTTTTTTGTGAGAGGAAATCAAACAAAATGGGAAAATCTTACTTGCATAGAAACTCTGCTTTTTATAAAGGACTGTCTTACACCAGCTGTCTTACGCCAGACTAGTCCCTTGCCCGGACATTCATGGACGAGGCCTCGAGTGGGAAGCCCTGCCCTGCGTAAGAGGTTGCTACTTCCGCCTGCTGCTAGCACTCCGGAGATCGATGTGCAGAGAGGGCAGGGGTCTTACACTCACCATTAACTGAGACACCCTCCTTGCGTATGGACAAGCAACAAACACCAACCCCTCCATCAATTTTATAGTCCCCCCCAACCACTGGCAAAGCTTTGTTTGTACCCCTATGCCTCTTCTAAATCCCTTAGTGCCCTCGCCTACCTAGATCTACCCAGCTGGACAACAATCTACAATTCTTACAGAGCTCTCCACACGCCCTCCCTCCCTTAATCTCCATATGGCCTCTTCGTTATCTACACCTGTATCTACCGCCAAATGGAAGTCATTGCTGCTGGGTGAAAGCATGTATAGGTGGTACCAAAAAGGAGTGTCTTGGACACTCCTTTTAGCCACCCCTTTGGGAGGAGAAAGAGGCTTAAATTTGAAATAACCTCAGCCTCCTAGCTCCCTCATAACTGGCTCCACATGGAGTCTCATAGTGTACAGAATGGCAATACAGGCTCTGTATATCTTCCCCCATTGTCTATCACACAACACATCCTGAGAGAACTTCTGCCAAGTCTTCGAAACTACTGGGTTGCAAAGAAGAGGGAACAAAGAAGCATTGAGAAGAGGATGGCACGTACGCGCAAGGATGGTGACATTGATGAGCGAGAGGCAAAGAAAATCTGCAGAGCAATTTCTCAGTGCTGGCGCAAACAAACAAACGGGCTTTCCGAGGGCCTTCAAACAAAGATTTTACAACAGCTCCTCCGTCATCCAACATTCTCAATGTTACAGCACACGTCAAAGACAGTTGAGAGACTCATTTTCTCTAACATTTGTCATACATTATGTGAGGTGAAGACACCCCATTCAAATAATGAGTTGTTATGTTATTCCAAGTTCATCTAAATGGATCCTCAGGTTTCTAAGTGCTTGCAGGTGCCTAAGAGTACTTTATAGTGCTTTACAACGATTTACTAGTACTGCCAGGTGCAGAAAGTGCTACTAAGTGCTTCTAAGAGCTTTACCCAATGAGTGTCATAGCTTTACACTGATTGAAAGTGTGTCATAATGCTTACCAATGTTATAGGTTGCTTCAGAATGATTTATAATGCTTGATAGTGTGTCTAAATTTGTCTTCTTTGTCATCACAGAGGGACTTCTATATGCAGTTCCAAGTGGCTCATCCTAACATAAGTCCCTCAGATGTTTTGAGGGTCTAAAGCCATACTTCGTACGCAAGTTGAAGGACCGCAACACTTGTTGCTGTGAATACCATGTGCATCTTGTCTACTTCAAGGAAGCTCTTAAATCAGATGCTCCAAGGAAGATATGGGCTACATGGCCGGCCATGCAGTTGTTGCAGGTGCCTTGTTTGCAGTTCTCATGATGGAACAGCGCAGTGCGCGGCCTCCAATGCCACATTTCCAAGCTTAACAGACCTGTGGGAGTCTGTATTGTGCCCAAAACCCATTGATTGTGCTTATCACCGTAGACAATGTCTTTTGGGTACATGCAAACATTGTGGCATTAAACAGATCTCCTTGTGTCCACATGAAAAAAGCGATGACATCTCTATGATGACTGTCAAGCTTTTTGATGACGTTCCTACACAGGAAGTGGATGAGAACGATCAAGCAAAAACTCGGAAAGATCTTGTTGTTCACCAAGTCAGCCTGAGGACTTTCACTTCCTTGCTTCAAAGCAAATTGGGAAACTTCATCAAACACAATTATAAGTACAGATGGCAAGCTGAACAATTCAAAGAGTGTTTGGATAAATTTCTAGATGATGTAGTGGTGTCGGTAGTGGATTTTGCAGAGAATTACTCCTTCAATTCAAAGAGTGTTTGGATAAATTTCCAGATGATGTAGTGGTGTCGGTAGTGGATTTTGCAGAGAATTACTCCTTCAAGGTGCAGAATGAAATTCAGTCAATGCATTGGTATTCAACTCAGGTGACAATCTTGGTCCACATTTTGTACCTGCATGATGTGCTTGGTACCATTCGGAAGACAACCCACTTCTACATCTCTGATGACAAAATCCACGACACTTTGTTTGTGCAGCATTGCTTTATTTTGCACAATGAGTGGCTGAAAGCTCAAGGATGTAGTGCCAAGCGACACTAGGTGTGGTCTGATGGCGCTACTTCACAATTCAAAGCAAGGTGCCCTTTCTATTTTGTAGCCCGATACTTCAATATGACAGGTATTGAGATGATGCACAATTTCTTCGCATCCGGCCATGGGAAGGACGAGCACGATGGGGCTGGTGCAGTGCTCAAAAGAGCTCTCACATAGGAGCAGCTGAAATCTGACGGATGGGTGTTACATAACGCTTCAAGTGTGGTGGCATTCCTCAACGCAACCCTCAGGAAAGAATGTCCATTGATAGGGAAGAAAGTCGATCGTAGATTCTGGGAGGTCAAGCTCGGTGATGTAGACAGAGATAGAGAGTGGGATTGCATGCGGATCAAAGGGTCGCGATCCTTCCACTGTGTCAACGGCTACAGTCAATTAGATATGCACGGGCTACAGTGCAGACCATTGTCCTGCTTTTGCCATGCGTGCATGAAAGGCCAATGGAGGAGATGTGTAAACAAGGACCACGTTGAGAGGTGGTAGTACTTGCGAATACAACCGACTGTCAGCAGCCTTAGCACTTGCAAGTGGTATGACCACTTGCAAGTGGTCTTAGCACCTTCAAGTGGTCTAAGTACTTGCAAGTGGTATGAGCACTTGAAAGCGGTATGAACACTTGCAAGTGGTCTTGAACTTCGCTAGTGGCCTAGGCACTTGCAAGCGGTATGAACACTTGCAAGTGGTCTTAGAACTTGCAAAAGGCATGAACACTTATAAGTGGCCTTAGCACTTGCAAGTAGCACCTTCAAGTGGTCTATGCACTTGCAAGTGGTATGAGCACTTGACAGCGGTATGAACACTTGCAAGTGGTCTTGAACTTCGCTAGTGGCCTAGGCACTTGCAAGTGGTATGAACACTTGCAAGTGGTCTTAGAACTTGCAAAAGGCATGAACACTTATAAGTGGCCTTAGTACTTGCAAGTGGTATGACCACTTGCAAGTGGTCTTAGCACTTGCAAAAGGCATGAACACTTACAAGTGGCCTTAGCACTTGCAAGTGGTATGACCACTTGCAAATGGTATGACCACTTGCAAGTGGTCTTAGCACCTTCAAGTTGTCTAAGCACTTGTTAAACTTCTAAGAACTTGCATGATTTCTATGCACTTGCTAGTGATGTAGGCACTTACAGTGGTATAACACTTTGCAAGTGGTCACAGCACTTGCAAGTGGTCTCAATACTTATGAGTGGTCTATGAACTCGATGACCTCTAAGCACTTGCAAGTGAAACAAGCACTTGCAAGTGGTGTAAATGTATGAGCACTTTCAAGTGCTTAAATCACTTGCAAGTGCATATATCACTTTCAAGTGCTTAAATCACTTGCAAGTGCATATATCACTTTCAAGTGCTTGGACCACTTGCAAGTGCTTAAATCACTTGCAAGTGCATATATCACTTTCAAGTGCTCATCAAGATCTTCAGCAATTCTACCTAACCATTCTATGTATAGAGGCTGGGATGCAACCTCAGTCGGTTTTGTAGGGTGATTAGACACTGTCAAGGTGTAGGAGTCAACAGCATGCTCTGTTTGTCCATATAAGACAGAAACACCGTAATCGGACATGAACTTCCTGACTTTGCGATTCAAACCTCCCGGTTGAGCCTTCACATTCTCCAAGACCATACCACCCACCACAGCCCATGCAATCTTGTGACTTTCGGGTTGAGCTTTAGCAGCTGCACAATTCTCAAAGGCAAACCCCCTAGCAAACTTTGTCATTAGTTCCCCATTAGAGGGGGCAGCCTGGTACACTTTTTGATACAAAAGACGACAAGCGTCGTATAGGTGATCCTGCACCATATGCAGGAAGACCTTTGTCTTCTTCTTTTCAGGAACTTTGAAGACAGTCAGTCAAATCCTCGACAGTAAGGTCTTTGGGCAGCTTGCCCTCCATGCTCAAGCCGTACTCAGCATGCAACTCAGCTGCTGAGTGGCAAAAACGGGAGAGCTTTACGTACTCAGATGACGCTGTCAATAAGAGAACAAGCAAACGTTAGTTCTCAAGGGGAGCATGCATTGACAGGGAAAAAATGTGCAAACAAAAGCCAATGGAGGAGATGTGTAAGAAGGATATGTGCATGCAGCAGACATGGAAGAGGAGCACAATACCTTTCCGAGCGGACTTTCCTGTTGGGGGCCGCATGTTGTCTGGGAAGCTGCACCTTGCTCTGGCATCGGTGAAGGGGTCTACACGACTGAGTCAGCATCCGCAAAGGGTCTCTTGCACCTCCTAGGGGGGGTGTTCTTCTTGGGGGTGGGATCACTCTCTGCGCACACGGCTGTGAAACGGTGAAACCGTGAGTGATGCGAGGCAGCAGAGGGATGAATGGGCAGGAAGCTCGCTTGGTAAGAGGGAATGCAAGAACGGAGCAGAGGGAGAAGAGCAGTAGAGGGAGAAGGGGGGCGCGCGCGACGACAGGCCAAATCAATGCATGCTTAAAGGAGGGTGGCCCGTTTCCTTTTCATGATGGCCCACTATTTAATATATTAAGAGAAGGGGGGCACCAAATCATTGCATGCTTTGAAGAGGGGGGCCCAATTAATATTATGATGGTCCACTACCACTATTTTCCATATTACTAATTTGAGAAACACTAAACTTCCCTCCTTTTAGGGGCTATTGGTGGTACCACCAAAAGGTAAAAAAAGTGGTACCACCTATACATGGTTTCACCCTGCCACCGCCATCCTCCAATTCTACGAATCCCACATCGCCTTTCCCAATGACATCACTGTCAAAGAGGCACAAGAGGCTAAGGCCTTATTCTTCTTCTCCAAATTCTCGGTAATAGCTGCCCCCTGAAGGAGACCCCATCGATGACGATGATGACAACAAGGTTGAGTACCACTCCACTAGTGGAGACAACCATGCCCCCACCCTCGACTCCAGCAACAACATCCTAACCCACACCTCCCATCCCACCCAAGCTCCGGCTAACCCACCCCCCACTAGTGCCCACCAATACTACCTCCAACCACCCACACTCCACGCCAAAATCCTATCAGGCACCAGCTTCTCCACTTCAACCTCTTCACCCGCCATCCTATCCCTCACTCGATACCACACCATCTCGTGTTCCCTCGCCACCCCCTTCCCCAACACCACCGTCACCCTCTTCCTCCCTCCATCTCGGATTGGGCCCATCATTGCTACCTAAACATCGCCCTTCTACATCGGCATGCCCACGTCCTATCTTCGATGCCTCGCTCGGCACCACCCCCTCCACCTCAACAACCCCAACCCGCCAACCTGCCTTGACCCACCCCCCTAGACCACATTAGCAAGATGAGGTAGATCCCGCCCTCAATCCCCTTAATTGGCGCGATCCTTTGGATCACACAGTGAGTCTGACGATGCCACCTCCATCTTGCTCCGTCGCCAGGCTACAACAACCGCATGGACATTCATGTCCTCCGGCTCTACATCCACGCCAAGCAGGATGCACAGAAGAAAGCATGTTGGCCCAAATGCATGCATTCATGGCCAAAGATGATGAGGTATGGCTAGTGGAGAGAGAGAGAGAGCGCGCGAGAGCGAGCAAGCTTGGCAAAGACAAGATGGTGTGTAAGAGTTGTTTCTATTGTGCCCACGTCCGCCTAGTAGCCTTTTTAGGGTTTGTTTGCCCATGATGCAGCGGGGCAAAATCTTAGCAGTCCATCACACAAGGGATCCAAACACGCAACGGTAGAAACCGTGTCTCTGCTAAAAGACCGTCCTCTTATTAAAAGGACATATAAGCGGCAGCAGGCCGTTTTCGCTCTGTCACAGCAGCGAGCGAGAGACCAGCAGCTGGCTGGAGGGAGAGAGAGAGACCCCAGCTGCATGTCCGCCGACTAGCCTTTCCTTTTTAGGGTTTGTTTGCGAGGCACACGCAGAGCGTGCACCTTCCAAAAATTCTCCACGGCCCAGGGGCCGAGGAGGGGGTTTGGAAATAGTTTTCAACCAGCAATTGACGCGTCTCGGGAAACCCTCACTAACTGCGTCATTGCCCCAAGCGCAAAGATGGATTGTATGACAGGCCCCTCAAGCTCTTTATACGTGACCTGTGGGCGGTGCTCCCCTCGTTGGAATTAACCTATGGGATAGGTTAACCTTATAAAACGCCTATATTCTTGGCAGGACGATGGGCACGTGTTTGTGTGGGGAAGCTTTAAGGGGGATTATCTATTGTAAATTTCACGCTTTCAAAATTTGCATATATCCTCATTCATCAGACAGTTAAGCTTGGAATATGTGTATGAATTCTAATTTGGTTATCAGACTCCAAAGATTTGGTTAGTGAGATGATTAAGGTTCCAAGATAGGCATGTTTAAGAGATGCCTTACGCCAACCATGTGTGGGTCCAAAGCTAGACTAGCATGTGAGGCAAGTTATATATTTGCAAGCTTTGTAGGATAATACCACGCATGCTGTGGAGCGTGTGTGCAATGTTGACTACTACAAGGTCCTCTAGGGATGAAGTGGCCTCATACTCTAGTGCTTCACCCGTCTAACTCTTACATGGTTGAAGGTGGTCTAGTGTAGCATAACTATAGCTTGGTTGTGCGTCCACCAAAGATTTTTCCCTGTATGTTATCTATGTATAGATGTAGCTCAATTGGGACATGGTTATGTAGATCTATAACACATATCTTTAAATGTTAAGTCCTTTCACATTTTGTCTTGACATTCTATTATACATGCATAAAATCTCTCTTTAAACTTTGTAACATTGTCTCTTCCTCCTAGTGGGTCGTGCAAGATTGGAGACTCTTTATTAAAACTCCTCTCGAATGGTTTGACCTAAGAACTTTCATTCAATAAGTTTACATCTCAAATTCAACTTGAGCGAGTTTTATCCATTTAACTAGTTTTATTCAACAAAGTGATACAAGCTTACCTGACTTAATTGAAAAAACTCTGTTTAACCTAGTTGAGTAAGCCACCTACATATACTCAACTAGGTTAAACAGAGTTTTTTCAATTAAGTCAGGTAAGCTTGTATCACTTTGTTGAATAAAACTAGTTAAATGGATAAAACGCGCTTAAGTTAAATTTGAGATGTTTAATGGCCTTAACTTATTCAATGAAAGTGCTTAGGCCAAACCATTTGAGAGGAGTTTTAATAAAGAGTCTCCAATCTCGCACCGCCCACTAGGAGGAAGAGACAATGTTACAAAGTTTAAAAAGATTTTATGCATGTATAATAGAATGTCAAGACATTTGTCCTGGGAAACACACGATCATAAGCACCTCATCCCAAGGAAATGAGTATGGATCGTCACTTAGTGAGAACTGTCACACCTCCGCTAGAACCTGAGGTGGGGTGGTACGGCCCAGATAACCCAATCCGAATTGATCCAACGGTCTGGGAAGCCATGCCAACTACCATGTCGATAGATTCATTCGAGGATCATAGGCCAGCACCAAGCCTAGGTCAAGAACTAGTTCAGCAATGTCCAGAGACTGCCTACCAAAGAGCAAGAGTCCACCAAGGACTTTCCAAGCTAGCACACGTCACACACATACAGCCATTACCCGCCTCGTGGAGTGTATCCCGGATACCATATGGATCCTTATGAAGTGCACATCATCCCACCACTAAGGCAGGATCCGCCACAGATGGGATACTATCCTCTAGGCCTAGCCCCTCCATCTATCATACGCCAACCTGCACCAGCCCCTGGGCTTGTGCCAAAAATGTTGAGGATAGCCATGGAAATAGGGAGGGGGTAGCTTTAGGAATTGCACCACTAACACCCGCATACCGAATATCAACCGGTGAGATATCTTCACTCTCACTGTAATAACGGGGACAAGCGAAAGATTGATCGGTCAATTCCTAGAGGGACTTGAATATGTAGCTCGACATAAATCCCTATATACTCTGGGCCATACCTCCTTTGAGAAATGTTGCACAAGTGCCATGGATTTCGAAGACAATTTCAAGGGAACTCATTCTCGATAATTGCATGAGGGCACGTCTAAAGCTTCCTTCAAAACCACAAGCACGAAATCGGAAGGAAAGGGAAAAGAGTCCTATTTAGGAGACAACAGTTGGAGTGGCTAGTAGCTGCATTAATGTAGCAGATGACCCAACAATGGAGAGTAGGAGAAGTTGTGACCAAGTTGGGCAACCTCGTCTTTACCCCAAGAGAGAACTAGTGTGGTGCCCAATTTGTCCAGAGAACCACACTAGTAGGGAATGTCCACATCTGCAACCTAGACACACTCTATACTACACTTACTACCAAAGATGGGGCAAGCACAAAAACCTCAAACTCCTACCACCAAGAGCTACTGAAGCACAAGCGCTCTACCCTACAGGCCTTACCACCTAACTCGAGGCCTTGCCGGCCAAAGCAAAACACAATGCACCTCAATCAGGCCATGAAGTGGCCCGGAGAGGAATCCTCAGGGTGCATGAAGTACTCTTGCCACCCCTAGTCCTCCCACCAAAACCACCCTTACCTCGAGTGACCCCTGTTCATGAGCAGTTGACCCTGACCAAAATCTTTGAAGAAGGTAAGGAGGAGCTATTCACAACACCATCTTTGAATCCCCTAAGCCAAGCAACCCACCCATGCAAGTCCTAAGTCACTACGTGATGGAGGGTGAGCATATGTACCCCTTACCCAGTTCTGAAGGAATGCACTTCTTGAAAGTGAGAATGGGAAAAGGAAAGGAAAATTCTATAGGTTGGATGGTTATGCAATGCTATCACTATGTTGGACCTCATCAAATAGCTGAGTGTCCAGTCAAGAAAGGGATAACTAGTACTTTCTCTAAGTGCTCCCACCTTAACTCCCTTTGTAAGATTCCTCCTCGGGCTGAATATTGATTAAGCCTCTACTTCAATCCCTTGTAATCATTCTATGTTTTTGAATACAAGAAAATATTATTTTTCCTTGTTTGGCCTAGTGAGATAAAAAATTCTAGAGAGTGGTAAATTAATATTGGGATATTTTTGGATAAATAAATTCTACAGATATCAAAAAAATGTTTCCCTGAAAGAGAAAATTAAAATAGATTTTCCAAGGTGCAATTGGAATTAATTAAAAATGGTTTAGAAGACCTTAGCCTAAGGGTCAAGATTTTTTATTTTTTTAAATTATGGTCCAATTAAGGTTCCTATGGACCAATAAGATTAATCCAAGTGTTGGGATAAGATAAATCCAAAGAATAAAAGAAAATACCCAAAAATGAGTAAATGCCCACATAAGATGAAGAGTTGACTAAGTACTAGGTTTATTAGTTAAAAATTATGAAGTATTAATAAAAAAATGAGATATTTTGGAGTAATCATTCATTTTTGACACATGGGTAAGGAAAAGGGGGCCCTTCAAGGAGGTTCCTATTTCACATGTGTGGATGAGTTTTAAACTCTAAAATAATAGGATATTTTTATCTCTCCTCTCTCTTAAATCAAACCAAATAAAAAAGAGAGCCAAACTAGTCCAAATCTTGTCCAAATTCAGCCAAACTGAAGCTGAAAAATTCTAGAACTTAGTTGGACTCAATTAGTGGCCTCCCTCACCTATAAATAGACCCTCATTCCTTTGTATTCTCATCTTTGAACTAAACTATGCTGGTATTACTCTAAGTTAAGCTTATTTTCTATTATCCTCTAAAAACCCTCTACAAATTGAAGAGATTGGAGCTTCTCTCTCTCTCTTCAATCTTCCTTGGAGACTCCAACAACATACCAAACAAATTGATTGGTTGGGGGCCTCTACTGTGATCAAAGAATCAAGTAATTTAGGAGGTAAAGTGTGGATTATTATCTTCTTTTTCTTAAAACTCCAAATGTTTCTCTTCTCAACCCCTCTCAAGCTTGAGAAGCATTAATTTGAATGGCTTTTGAGTACTATTGAAGTTCTTTAATGTATTGTAATGAAGAAACACATAAATTTCCATTTATGCTTAATTTGTAATGGATTTTAAGCATTTCTCTCTCTCCCCCAAAAGAATGGTCATTCCTATGACCTATTCTCAATTCGAATGAAGCTTCTCATGAAGCATTTCTCTAATTTAAAAGTAATTTCTATGCTTGTCTAATTGGAGGCCAAAATAATAGCTTTTTATACTTTTATGCTATTTAACTTATGGTAAAATTAAGAATCAATCCATAATTGGATAATGATCCAATTAGTGGTTATTCTAATCACATGAATAATACTAAACTTTATTCTTTCAAATTTATTGAGAATTATCAGAAATAGCAGCAGCGGAGCTATGGTAAAATTTCTATAAAATTAACACATAAATCATTTTCATTTATATTATGAAAAGAGGACTTCTTACCATATTCTAGGATTAATCATCCTAGATTAATTGAATGATTCTCATTATGATCATGGAAAATTGATTTTTATGTTTATGCATAAATAGTTAATTATGAAAAAGAGGAATTTCTAGTAATCCATTTTTTTGTTAAAAGAGTAATTCCCATGACAATGGAAATCCATGTATTCAAATGAAGTAAGAGAAAAATTGTGATGCTAAAATTATGTATATTTTATTTAAAAATTAAAGAAGGATTTTAGTTAAATTTATCTTTTTACATAGATAAAATTTAAATGATGAAACAGGAATTCCCACTATATTGGAATCCAAATATTTAAATGAGGAAAGTGTAATTCCTAGTGTAAAGGAATTAATGAAGATTTTTATTTAAATTTTTATGAGAAAATTTAGTTAAATATATCTTTTTGCATAGATAAATTTTAAATGATGAAAGAGGAATTCCCACTATAATGGAATCCAAATATTTAAATGAGGAAAGTGTTATTCCTAGTGTAATGGAATTAATGAAGATTTTTATTTAAATTTTTAGGAAAAAAATTAGTTAAATTTATCTTTTTGTATAGATAAGATTAAATGATGAAAGAGGAATTCCAACCATATTGGAATTCAAATGTTTAAATGAGAAAAGTGGAATTCTTCGCTTAATGGAATTAATGGATATTTTATGTAATTTTTAAGAAAAATTTTAAGTAGGTTTAATTTATGGTAAAAGAGGAATTCCCAATTGCACTCATTGAAATGAGAAAAAGGAGGATTTCAAGTTTATTAAAAAAAAACAGGTATTGATGTTTTAGTTAAAAGAAGAATTTTTATGATATTTAAGAAAAGATGGATTTGAATTAAATTTGTGTCAAAAGACGAATTTCCACCATAATTCTACCTAATGAATTAAGGCTGAGAAATTATGTGGCATAAAGAATATCTTTGGATATTTTAATTGGTAAAATCACTAAAATGTATATTTACCCAAAACTAGATGTTTATCTGAAGGGAATCCTTGAAGAACTAAACCGAATGAATTTGGTTAGACTACGTGAGGGATGGACAGTAAACCTAATTGTCCTTCTCTCAATTTGAATCAAACAAAAACTTCGTGACCAATTCCAGTTACTAAATCCAAAGAATAGACTACCGAAACTAATCTAGCTTTTCCCTGACCAAACTCACCAAGAATCTAGTTGACAAAATGATGGGTAGATTACCCTCATGAGAGATCAAGGATCCTCATTATTGAAACTGGGAATTATGGAAAAAGGGTTTTCGAAACCGATCTCAAACTGCAATTTTACTTACATTGGAACCTCTGTTTTTTTTCATTCAAAGGACTGTTTTACACCAAAATGCTGGAGGAAGTATTTGGCTTATGTTTTTCTAAGAGGAGGTTCGTTGGAACAGCTGGCGAGGAGTCGTCAAGGTACGGTGGTCACGGCAAAGCCTGTCGAGGTCTTGACCAACCTCGGTACAGTTAAAATGGTGGGCTTGCGGTACGATGGGCGAGGATCGACGAAGCAGTCCCTGAGTGGAGTGCTAGGACACCTAAGGAGGATCCTAGAGGGTTCTGACCAGGCGATGCACGGGCTCGCGGTTGCTTTGACACCCATGTGTACGTCGAGGAAGATTTCGAATGGACAAAAAGGAAAGATTTTTGGGAATCAAATTTTGATACTGGATCTCGTTGGTTGGCCAGCTCTGCTGGTCTTCAGAGGATACATTTTTGTAATACAATGGACTCGGAATTTTGGAGAATGATGATCAGAAATATTATGATTTCTATTGAAGGATTGTTTTTAAAGCCAGTCAAATCTGTTATAAATGGCAAGTTCATATTGGGTGTGCACGTGGTATGCCTACCTTGATTTTTGCATGAATCGTCGGCTAGGGGGCCTGGGAACTCTTTTCCTCGGTACCCGGGCAAAAACCCAACCAAAGCTTTATGAAGGAATCCTGCCAATTCAGTGGTCGGGTGGTTGGCTAACCCATGGGCCGGATGGGGTTAGGCTAGATCGGAGGATTCCTAAGAAACAACTAGATACGATTAGTTATGTTATTTAGTTTTAAATCCTGAGAAGACCTTGTTCTATGGGAGGGGATCATTGGCTGTGCCTTGGTAAATGAGGAAAAAAGCGGTGATTGCATGGACCAAGTGCAAGTCTCTTCTTGATCTGATCATGTGACTTCAGGTTTGGTCATATTAATTTTTCAAGTTAAGACTTGACTCATTAAAGTAATTTCCCCGTTAGAAGATTTTTCCCAATTGACGGAATCGCCCATGCCTTTCATGCGAGGGGAATCTTTGGGGCCCTCTGGTTTGGGAGGGGCCGCCTGGGCTAGCCTCTCGTCCTTGACATCCACGGGCGAGGCCCCGAGTGTGTGGACCCCGCCCTGCGCGGGAGACCGACGCCGCTTCTGCTGCCGACAGGAGCCCCAGAGCAAGTGGAGGACTTCATAGTTGGTATCAGAGCTTTGTTGAAAGCTAATAAGGATAAACGAATTATTATCAGTAATTGATAATAATAAAAACTCAGAAAAAAGCATTTTCATAATGTATTTTCATTCCGTAAGCTTCTTTAATGAAGAATTTTTAATGAAAGAAATTATTTTTATAGATGGAAGTTTCGTACTTATTTGGTATTCCCGACCTCACCCAGTCACAAGACATGGCTGCGTTCGCCTTTGAGCATCTCATCTCTTCCACTGCAACTCCTCGAATAAGCCGAGTCAGACTCGCACGCCATTTCGAGGATTTATATTTTTTGGATCCAGTGGAGAGACGACAGCATAAGTGGTTTGTAGGGCAGTATGTCCTTGCCTCTTGCGACCGGTGTGCAACGCTGAGGCAAAACCTCTCATTGGCCATGATTCTGATAAAGTTGAAAGTGGTACATGGTGTCATTCTATATCATTCAACACCTCGGAATTTTAGACTCTCATGCCAAATCTATAGACTCCTTAGTCGCTTTATTCCTAAGGAGAAGATAATAGCTCCCTTGGTAGTAAGTGAACGTTTGTATCAGGGCATGGCTATGGCCTAACCGGATGGTATAGGATCTGTATACCTAGGTATGCTCAAATAGTGCCCCCCCTTTGACTAACCTTCTCAAGAAAAGTACACTTTTTCAGTGGAGTGCAATGTGTCAGAGTGCCTTTGACAAGCTAAAGACAGCCTTAGTAACCAACCCTGTTCTTAAATTGCCAGATTTTACCAAACCCTTTGAGGTAGTTACTGATGCCAGTGGATTCGCCTTAGGTGGTGCTCTAATACAGGAAGGTCATGCAGTGGCCTATGAATCCAGAAAACTCAAAACACATGAGAGGAATTATGCCGTCCATGACTTGGAGTTACTCTCAGTAGTGTATGCTCTGAAGTTGTGGAGACATTATCTTTTGGGACAAAGGTTCACCTTGATGACAAATCATCAAAGTTTGAAGTGGATCTTCACCCAAAGGGATCTCAACATGCGTCAAAGGAGATGGATGCAGACCCTATAGGAATTTGATTTTGAAATAAAGTATTGATCGGGGAAAGAAAATGTGGTTGCAGATGCGCTCAGCAGAAAAACCTCCTTGCTTGCAATTACAGTGGTGTCAAATCCATTGATCAATGAAGCAAAGGAGAAAATCATGCAGGACAAATTCTTTGCCCCTATTGCTACCCTTCTCATGAGGGATGCATGTATTATAATAATCGGCTATGTATCCCCAATGATGAGAAAATAAAGGGAAGAATTCTGAGAGAAGCCTATGATAGCCTGATAGCTGGACATCCAGGCTTTATAAAAACCTATATGTCTGTAAAGAAAAGCTTCTTCTAATTAGGACTCAAAAAGGATGTACTTGATCATGTGCGAAAATGCTTGATGTGCCAAAGAGTCAAGGGGCAGAGAGAGTCACGATGCCAGGGAAACTGTAGCCTCTAGACATTCCACAGATGAAGTGGGAATGCATTAGTATGGACTTTGTCACTGGATTACCTTCAGTGCAATCAGGTTACAACTCCATTTTTATGGTAGTTGACAGGCTAACCAAAGTTGCCCATCTGATTCTAGTGAAAGAAACATACTCTGCAGTGGATGTTGCCAGAGTTTTCCTTAAGGAGATCTTCAAATTGCATGGATTACCCAGGAGGATAGTAAGTGACAGAGATCCCAAATTCACATCGAAATTCTTGACTACGTTCTTTGAAGCAGTAGGAACTTTTTTGGATCTCAGCACAGCCTATCACCCCAAAATCGATGGCCAGACGGAAAGGGTGAATCAAGTAATTGAAGATATCCTTCGGTCATGCTGCAGGGGAACCCAAGAAGTGGTTAAGTCATCTGCATTTGGCTGAATTCTGTTACAATGCTTCTTATCATCAGAGCATTGGGATGAGTCCTCTTAAATCTTTACAATGCTTCTTATCATCGGAGCGTTGGGATGAAATCTTTGTATGGACAAGATTGCCTTACACCATTGACTTGGTCTGATCCATTCATCAGAGTCGAAATGTCCAGAAATGCTTGACGACATGGACCAGCAGATGCAATCAATCCGTAAAGATATAAAGGCAGGCCAAGATAGACAAAAGCATTATGCAGATAAAAAGAGATTTGAGAGAGAGTTCGAAGAATCAGATATAGTCTTCAATCGAGTACGACCAAAAAGAAGTTCCTTATCCTTAGGGAAGTACAAGAGGCTCTCTCCCAGATACTGTGGGCCGTATGCTGTCATAAAGAAAGTGGGAGATCTAGCCTACAAACTTCTTCTGCCTCCCCATCTCAAGGTACATGATGTATTCCATGTCAGTTTATTTAAGAAGTATGTACCTAGCCCGAGTCACATGCTTGATGATGAACAATTGATCTCTCCGACTCAAGGCCAGATGGTACTCCAACCTGAGGAAATCCTTGACGTTCGGGAGGAGAAGATTCTCAGGAGCAAAGTCCTTAGAGAATTCTTAGTAAAGTGGAAGTTCTTCCCTCTAGAAGACGCCACTTGGGAGAAAGAAGAAGAGTTGGCGAAGGATTACCCCCACTTTGCGAGATCAGGACATCTCGCATTTTTCAAGTGGGAGAGGATGTAAGATTCCTTCTCGGACTGAATATTGATTAAGCCTCTACTTCAATCCCTTGTGATCATTCTATGTTTCTGAATACAAGAAAATATTATTTTTCCTTGTTTGGCCTAGTGAGATAAAAATTTCTAAAGAGTGGTAAATCAATATTGGAATATTTTTGGATAAATAAATTCTACAGATATAAAAAAAATGTTTCCCTGAAACAGAAAATCAAAATAGATTTTCCAAGGTGCAATTGGGATTAAATAAAAATGTAATGTTTCTCTTCTCAACCCCTCTCAAGCTTGAGAAGCATTAATTTGAATGGCTTTTGAGTACTATTGAAGTTATTTAATGTACTGTAATAAAGAAACACATAAATTTCCATTAATGCTTAATTTATAATGGTTTTTAAGCATTTCTCTCTCTTCCCCAAAGAATGGTCATTCCTATGACCTATTCTCAATTTGAATGAAGCTTCTCATGAAGCATTTCTCTAATCTAAAAGTAATTTCTATGCTTGTCTAATTGGAGGCCAAAATAATGGCTTTTTAATACTTTTATGCTATTTAACTTATGGTAAAATTAAGAATCAATCCATAATTGGACAATGATCCAATTAGTGGTTATTCTAATCACATGAATAATACTAAACTTTATTCTTTCAAATTTATTGAGAATTATCAGTAATAGCAGCGGAGCTATGGTAAAATTTTTGTAAAATTAACACATAAATCATTTTCATTTATATTATGAAAAGAGTAATTCCTACCATATTCTAGGATTAATCATCCTAGATTAATTGAATGATTCTCATTATAATCATGGAAAATTAATTTTTATGTTTATGCATAAATAGTTAATTAGAAAAAAGAGAAATTTCTAGTAATCCATTTTTATTTTAAAAGAGTAATTCCCACCATGACAATGGAAATCCATGTATTCAAATGAAGTAAGAGAAAAATTGTGATGCTAAAATAATGTATATTTTATTTAAAAATTAAAGAAGAATTTTAGTTAAATTTATCTTTTTGCATAGATAAATTTTAAATGATGAAAGAGGAATTCCCACTATATTGGAATCCAAATATTTAAATGAGGAAAGTGTAATTCCTAGTGTAAAGGAATTAATGAAGATTTTTATTTAAATTTTTATGAGAAAATTTAGTTAAATATATCTTTTTGCATAGATAAATTTTAAATGATGAAAGAGGAATTCCCACCATATTGGAATCCAAATATGTAAATGAGGAAAGTGTAATTCCTAGTGTAAAGGAATTAATGAAGATTTTTATTTAAATTTTCAAGAAAAAAATTTAGTTAAATTTATCTTTTTGTATAGATAATATTAAATGATGAAAAAGGAATTCCCACCATATTGGAATTCAAATGTTTAAATGAGAAAAGTGGAATTTTCAGCTTAATGGAATTAATGGATATTTTATGTAATTTTGAAGAAGAATTTTAAGTAGATTTAATTTATGGTAAAAGAGGAATTCCCATGATAAATGGATTGCACTCATTGAAATGAGAAAAAGGAGGATTTCAAGTTTATTCAAAAAAATAGGTATTGATGTTTTAGTTAAAAGAAGAATTTTTATATGATATTTAAGAAAAGATGGATTTGAATTAAATTTTAGTGTCAAAAGACAAATTTCCACCATAATTCTACCTAATGAATTAAGGCTGAGAAATTATGTGGCATAAAGAATATCTTTGGATATTTTAATTGGTAAAATCACTAAATGTATATTTACCCAAAACTAGATGTTTATCTGAAGAGAATCCTTGAAGAACTAAACCGAATGAATTTGGTTAGACTACGTGAGGGACGGATAGTAAACCTAATTGTCCTTCTCTCAATCTGAATCAAACAAAAACTTCGTGACCAATTCCAGTTACTAAATCCAAAGAATAGACTACCGAAACTAATCTAGTTTTTCCTTGACCAAACTCACCAAGAATCTAGTTGGTCAATTGGACAAAATGATGGGTAGATTACCCTCATGAGAGATCAAGGATCCTCATTATTGAAACTGGGAATTATGGAAAAAGGGTTTTCGAAACCGATCTCAAACTGCAATTTTACTTACATTGGAACCTCTATTTTTTTCATTCAAAGGACTGTTTTACACCAAAATGCTGGAGGAAGTATATTTGGCTTATGTTTTTCTAAAAGGAGGTTCGTTTTGGAACAGCTGGCGGGGAGTCGTCAAGGGACGTTGCTCGCGGGGCAAAGCCTGCCGTGGTCTTAACCAGCCTTGGTACGGTTAAAATGGTGCGCTTCCGGTATGATGGGCGAGGACCGACGAAGCGGTCCCTAAGTGAAGTGCTAAGACACCTAAGGAGGATCCTAGAGGGTTTTGACTAGGCGATGCACGGGCTCGCGGTTGCTAGGACACCCATGCGTACGTCGAGGAAGATTTTGGATGGACAAAAAGGAAAGATTTTTGGGAACCAAATTTTGATACTGGATCTCGTTGGTTGGCCAGCTGGTCTTCAACGGAGAGTTCAGAGGATACATTTTTGTAATACAATGGACTCGAAATTCAGGAAAATGATGATCGAAAATATTATGATTTCTATTGAAGGATTGTTTTTAAAGCCAGTCGAATCTATTATAAATGGCAAGTTCATTTTGGGTGTGCACGTGGTATGCCTACCTTGATTTTTGCATGAATCACCGGCTAGGGGGTCTGGGAACTCTTTTCCTCGGTACCCAGGCAAAAATCCAACCAAATCTTTATAAAGGAATCCCACCAATTCAGTGGTCGGGGGTGGTTGGCTAACCCATGGGCTGGATGGGGTTAGGTTGGATTGGAGGATTCTTGAGAAACAACTAGATACGATTAGTTACGTTATTTAGTTTTAAATCGTGAGAAGACCTTGTTCTGTGGTGGGAGGGGATTATCGGTTGTGCCTCATAAATGAGGAAAAAAGCGGTGATTCCATGGACCAAGTGCAAGTCTCATCTTAATATGATCATGTGACTTTAGGTTTGGTCAGATCAATTTTTCTAGTTAAGACTTGACGCGTTAGAGTAATTTCTCCGTTAGAAGATTTTTCCCAATTGGCAGAATCGCCCGTGCCTTCCGGGCGAGGGGAGTCTTCCGAGCCCGGTCTGGGAGGGGCCGCAGGGGCTAGCCTCTCATCCTGGACATCCGCGGGCGAGGCCCCAAGTGTGTGTGGACCCCGCCCTGCACGGGAGGCCGACACCGCTTCCGCCGACAGGAGCCCCGGAGCGGGCGGGGGACCTCACATCCCTTATGCACAAGTTGTGGGATAGACTATATGTACAAGGCTTTACCTTTAAGAGCGGGTGAAATGGGGAAGGAAAATGAAGCTGAATCGAGCACCAGCAATAACTTGCTAAGTATAAGGGACAACTTCATACACATAGTGCCTTTGAATGCAGTCACTAGAATGCAACATAGGAGAGGAGCCGCAACCCATGCTACTACCAAAGCATCTACTTCGCAAAAGTAGAAAACCTCAGGACACGCAAGGATCTTATGTTCTAAGGAGGTTCCTCAGCAACAAAGCAACACAAGGAAGTAGGCTCTCTAAAAAAATAGGCCATAAAGATCAGCAAGGGAGATAGCCATGTTATCATCAAAAGTGGATCCGACGAGGGGACAACTACCAATGTGTCATATTCCTCATCTGATGAAGAAAAGATACTACCATCCTCCCCTCAAGAAAGAGAGCAAATAGACCCCAGTCCTCGTCTACCCAGAAAGTTAGCCAAATATCCCAACATGATCGAGGAGGGAAGACCAAAGGTTGCTCATCAGGAGTTAGTCAAGCTTAAATGGAGAAGAAACCTTAAGCACTTGAAACTACACGAAGTTCCTCTATGCCCAACTTAAAACCAACTGAGGATACCTAGGAGCTTAACAAAAGTCCCAACAACTAAGAACTTCTTTAGAATCTCTCCCAAGAGGTAGACTCAAAAGCCACGACATTCCCTCACCATGTGAACTCTATTGCTACGTATCGGAAGAATCTGAGGGATTATTAAACACACTGAAGCTCATATCCCTATACCCTATACCTTGAAAATTCTAAGCATGAATAGGTATGACTAGATTCACAAATCTACACTCATTCCGAGAGATATTGTAGGTCTTTCCTCCTTTCTACTTTCAAAAGTCTAGATTCCCATTGGCACCTTACTTCAAAGTAGCCAATGTCTATGGAAGGATTGGATGGAAGGAAGGCTTGGAGCAAGAATGGAAGAACAAGGGGAACTAGGAAAATCCAACAAGATTGATGAGGAAGGATCCATAGAACTAGATAGAATTACTAGTGTTCCTATAATCCAAGTGAACAAGTTAGGGTATTATTTTGAAGAACGTAGCATTGCCCTATTTTGAAGATGGAGCCAATGCGAAGCCCATAGGCCTTTTGCAGGATTTGAGGATTAAGATTCTTGGGACCGATTCCGACACACCTTTGTGGCAATGAACTTTGGCCAATAGGCTATTTCCTACGATTTCATCTTAGGACGGCCCTTTATGAGAGAAACCAGGGTGATCCAAGACTGGGACATGGATCACATTTACATTAAAAAAAATACCAAACACTAAAGGTTAGCCTACGCACTTGGAAGATCCATCCAATGAGTGGGGACCCTTGGCAGAAGTTTCAATGAGACTACGCACTTGGAAGATCCATCCAATGAGTGGGGACCCTTGGCAGAAGTTTCAATGAGACTACTCTAAGATCTACTACATTACAGTTATGCCAAAAGTACCATAAAATGTTGTATGATGAATGGGATAGCATGGAGTTTTCAACTCTCCTGAAGTGGTTAAACATACCATCCCCATGGTAGAGGGAGCAAGGCCAGTGAACCAGAGAGCAAATCCTATGAACTCCAAGTATTCTAAGATGGTTCCAAAAAAATCAATCGGCTCATAAATGTTGGATTCATCTACAAGATAGAGCACGCCAAATGGGTCTCACCCATTATGATAGTACCTAAAAAAAACAAAAACATGAGTGGACCTCAAAAAGATCAATGCTGTCAATGATACAAGATCACTATACATTTCCCTTCACAAAACATGTGCTTGAGCGGGTTGTAGAAAAGGAAGCCTATAGCTTTCTTGATGGGTTTTCCAGCTACAACCAAGTGCTGATCAACCTAAAAGATTAACACAAAACGGCTTTCGCCCCATTGACTGGGGCACGTATGCATACCGAGTCATGCCATTTAGATGTCAGCTCTATAGGATCTCTCTTAACTGTCTAAAATGCCAATTTTGGTTTTAGCATGAAGTAATCCTAGGACACATTGTCTCGGAGCACGATATCTCCAGAGACGACAGCAAGGTGCGACTCATTCTTAAGCTACCACCCCCTACCAACTTCAAGGGAGTCCAACAATTTATGGGGCATGTAGCTTATTACAAGTGTTTTATCTGTATGTATGCTAACATAGCTCATCTCCTTTACAGACTCCTTGTGATTTTTGAATGGACAGAGGAGTGCCAACAGTGTATGATACCTTCAAAAAAGCATTGGGGGCAAGCACTCCCATTTTGAGATTCCCTAATTGGGAAATCATATTCTATGTTCACATAGACACCTTTGCTTTCGCAATTGGTTTTATGTTGGCTTAAACTATAGAATACAAGAAGGACTTCCCTGTTAGTTTTGCAAAGTAGAATGAAATTATGCCATGACAGAAAGATAAGGATTGGCCATGGTCTATACAGTAAAAAAAGTTTCATTATTACCCGTTGGCACCAAATTTGTTTTCTTTGTAGACCATCAAGCTATTCTTTATTTGGTAAATAAACCTTGCACCACGGGTAGGATCACCAGATGGCTCATAATTCTACTAGAGTTTGATTTTATTATCACGGTACATAAAGGCTCCCAACATGTATTGGTCAACCAAATGTCACGCATTCCTAACGGGGCAAGAGCCATATGTGGGTGTTGATGATGACTTGCCAGATGCCCCCGTGTTTGAATTATGTTTGATTCCTGAATGGGGAGAGGAAGTTGCACATAAATTTAATCCAAAGCCAACAAGATCTTCGGTCCGCCATCCTCACCAACACACAACCGCAAGCCTCCCTGGAGGACTGCGAGCAAACCCTCCCCGAAGCCCTGCACAAAATCACCCACCTCCAGGAGTAACTCCACATGGCCTAGGGGGACTCCCAAACCACCTACAATGTCCGCCCCCCCTAGTCCAGAGGGAAGCCCAAGAGATGTGTCGTGGCTGGCCCAAACCATTGAGGATGGCTGCAACGAGCAGATCCGTGCCTCCTTTGACTCCTACAAGGCCATCATCGAGAAAACTCTATGGTGGCAAAAGGATGCGCAACTCACGCGTAGCACGCAACTCTGAGGTAGACACCGAACATAAAGTTGATGCCTTGATGGACGTTGACATCCTAGAATACATAAGTGTATGCCTTAAGTCTCATATAGATGAAAATACCATAGCTGTTACCAATAATCATGGGCCGACATGTATCTATGTTTTAATCAGTATAACGTGTTATTATGGCCCTTGCATTGTTTTATCTTTTTTCCAAACTCTCAAACTTCCTTCATTGATCCCTACACAGATTTTCTCCCTTTGACGTTGTTGCCTTGTTGTGACTATTATAGTGGTTAGGAGCATGAACAATGCAAATAATGCATGAATGAATGAGAGAGAGAGAGAGAGAGAGAGAGAGAGAGAGAGAGAGAGAGAGAGAGAGAGAGAAGTTTCCACAACTAATCCAAAGATTGGAGATTCTACCAAATGTTTTAGGGTGGATGTCATTCTTAATCACAAGGCTAAGCAATCCCTTGGCTTAATGAAATGATTATCAAGCCTTTTGGCCAAAACCTCATGCAAATGGAAAAATAATTAAGATTTTTCCCTTCCAAGGCCTACAAATTAAAGGTCCTAAACCTTATGCAAACAAGATTCAAAACCAACACATCAGAGACTTGAAAATCATATGTATTTCAAAGTGTGACCTCCTATTCAACACCGAGTGATATTGGGAACCAATAGATTGGAATAAATGGGAATTAGATCTAAGTCCTTAGGCTACTCCTTGTTGCTAGGACTAGTGCCAAATATCTTCAAGTCAAGATCTTACTTGCCTTCTCTGAAAGTGTTGTTGAGCTTTGCCTTAGAGCCGCAAGAAGAAAATTTTGGGATGTGGGTGTGTAGAGCCTACCATTCACCTAACACCAAAGAGATTTCATAGCCGTGGTGTGGACAAAAAGCTCTATTTACCTAGGTAGAGAAATGAAGATGGTTTTCTTCTCTCCATAAGACATGGATAGAAGAGGAAAGCTTATGCAAGGAAGAAACCTATTCAAGCAAGCTGTAGTTTTGCTTCTCTAGACCACATTTAGCCATGGAAGATTTAGATGGGTGAAGCACTAGAGTATGAGGCCACTTGATCCCTTGTAGCTAGCATTACACATGCTCCACACCATGTATGGTATTATTTTAATATGGAAATCTATGACTTGCTTCACATGCTAGCTTATGAGTTGGTAAGCATTGTCTTACAAAAGATAGTAGGCTTTCCCTATAGATATAGATAAGATAGGCTTTCATTATGTACGGGTAAGATAGGCTTCCATTACGTAAAGGTAAGATGGTGAAGCACCTATGATGGCGAAACCATGTTAATCATAGTTAACATTAATCCCATCATAAAGTTGGTATAATAGCTAAACGGTGGCTTACTCAACTAGGTTAAATAGAGCTTTTTTAATTAAGTTAGGTAAGCTTGCATCACTTTGTTGAATAAAACTAGTTAAATGGATGAAACTCACTCAAGTTAAATTTGAGATGTTGAATGGCCTTAACTTATTGAATGAAAGTGCTTAGGTCAACCATTTGAGAGGAGTTTAAATAAAGAGTCTGCAATCTCGCACCACCCACCACTAGGAGGAAGAGACAATATTACAAAGTTTAAAAGATTTTATGCATGTATAATAGAATGTCAAGACATTTATCCTGGGAAACACACGATCATAAGCACCTCATCCCAAGGAAATGATAATGGATTGTCAGTTAGTGAGAACTGTCACACCTCCGCTAGAACCTGAGATGGGGTGGTACGGCCCAGATAACCCAATCCAGATTGATCCAACGGTCTAGGGAGCCATGCCAACTATCGTGTTGATAGATTCATTCCAGGATCATAGGCCAGCACCAAACCTAGGTCAAGAACTAGTTCACCAATGTCCAGAGACTGCCTACCAAAGAGCAAGAGTCCACCCAGAACTTTCCAAGCTAGCACATGGCACACACATACAGCCATTACCTGCCTCATGGAGTGTATTGTGGACACCATATGGATCCTTATGAAGTGCACATAATCCCACCACTAAGGCATGATCCACCCCCGCAGATGGGATACTATCCTCTAGGCCTAGCTCCTCCATTTCTCATACCCCAACCTACACCAGCCCTAACCATGAGAAGGCTGGTGCCAGAAATGTTGTGGATAGCCATGGAAATAGGGAGGGGTAGCTTCAGGAATTGTACCACCAACACCCGCATACCCAATTCAAGGACCAAGATTAGCACCTGTATAGCTAGTACAAAGGCCAAGACCAGAAAGGAATAAATCGGCCCACATATCCAAAATTATCACTAAGTTTTATAGATCCAAAGACTCTGTACCTCATTTGGAGGTGTTGAACTAGATTTATGAGGCATTTTGCCATGTGCAAGATCAAGTTAAGTTGAGTGCCTTTGGCCTCACCCCTTGATGGAAAAGAAGGACAGTGGTTTCAATCACTAAAAGTAGAAGACAAGAAGAGGCTTTCAAAGTAGGATATTCAAGACAATGAATGTGATGGAGTCCAATTGAATAGTTGCATAATGTAAAACAGAAAGAGGGAGAATCCATGAGGGACTATATCAACCGGGTGAGATATCTTCACTCCCACTGTAATAATAAGGACAAGCGAAAGACTAATTAGTCAATTCCTAGAGGGACTTGAAGATGTAGCCCGACGCCAACCCATGACCTTTCATCCATGGTCGTTCTTGCGTCCATGGTTGTTCTTGCGTGAAGCCATGCATGTTCCTCTATGAAGCCACCACCATACCTCCCCTGCAAATCTATATAAGAGTCCACCACCATTCATTTTTCTCACTTTTCTTCTTGCCCACTAATCAAACTATTGTTGTAGTTTTTTCGCTTCACTTTTCACAGCTCAAGCTACTTAGTGATTAGGGGCTGTAGGTTGACAGCAGGTTGTCATCTATTGTGACAACCTTAGTAGTATACAGTTGGTGGAGGAACCCAAATTTTCATGTGCGGACCAAACACATAGAGGTCCACATTCACTTCATCACAGAGAGGGTCTTAGCAAGAGACATTAATCTCATGTATGTTACCAAATAGAGGAGCAATTAGGTGACATTTTCACAAAATCCCTAGGAGCAGAGAAGCTTTGCAAATTCCGAACTATGCTTGGACTCTTAGAGATGGAGTTGAGCTTGAGGGGAAGTGCTGAGATGTCAAGCTCAACACTAGCTGACACTTATGATATGCCTGGGTGACTATTTCTGTCACTTTTATCACTAGCGTGTTGGGTAGGATGCTGACATGATATATCTTTGCCAGCTTTCTTCCTCCTTGCATGTTTTCACAGTTCCCTCCCCAACTTTGCAGAAGGATTCTCTAACCTTGCCCAAGAGCTCCTCGTGTCCATGATAGAATATATGTAGCACAAGCATGACCAAGTCATAACAACCCAATTAACTGTGCCTCTTGGCATGGCCAAAATTAATCCAAAGCCAACAAGATCTTTGGTCTGCCATCCTCGCCAACACACATCTGCAAGCCTCCCTGGAGAACTAGGAGCGTACCCTCCCCGAAGCCTTGCACAAAATCACCCACCTCAAGGAGCAACTCCACAATGCCTACTAGGAGGACGCCCAAATCACATACGATGTCCGCCCCCTAGTCGAGAGGGAAGCCCAAGAGATTTGTCGCACTTAGCCCAAATGATTGAGGATGGCCACAACCAAATCCGTGCCTCCTTTGACTCCTACAAGGCCATCATCGAGTAAACTTTGTGGTGGCAAAAGAATGC
The DNA here is from genome assembly GCF_041138505.1 of Cibotium barometz. Lineage (NCBI taxonomy): Eukaryota > Viridiplantae > Streptophyta > Polypodiopsida > Cyatheales > Cibotiaceae > Cibotium > Cibotium barometz. Next base: position 38,895,390 of record NC_141074.1, on the reverse strand, counting down.
GCAACTCACGTGTAGCACGCAACTCTGAAGCAGACGTCCACCACCACCAAACGTAAAGTTGTTGACTTGATGGACGTTGACATTGAGGTTCTCAACCTCTCCATCGTGCCCCAAAACCCTGCCCAACTTCTAGAACTCTACTTCTGCACCCTCGAGCTAATCCTCCTTCAACACAACATTTTCAACGACCCTATCCCCATCTCCACCCTCTCCTGCCTCATGAGGAAAATCCCTCACCCCCCTCCTCACGTCACCCTCTTCTTTCAAAACCAACTTTATTTCAACAACCCCACCATCCTCCTCGCCCTTCCCATTCAAACTCTCACCGCTAATCGGGACACCCTCTTGGCATACGGAGGACAAGCAACAGACATCAACCCCTCCATCAATTTTATAGTCCCCATTGGCCTTTGTCTGTACCCCTATGTCTCTTCTAAATCCCTTAGTGCCCTCACCTACCTAGATCTATCCATCTTGACAATAATATACTACGCTTACAGAGCCCTCCACGCACCCTCCTCCCTTAATCTCCATATGGGCTCTTTGTTATCTACACCCACATCTAAATGGAAGTCATTGCTTCCACTTCCATCCTCTAGTTCAACGAATCCCACATTGCCTTTCGAGCAACATCATTGTCAAAGAGGCATAAGAGGCTAAGGCCTTCTTCTTCTTCTCCAAATTCCCGATAGTAGCTGCCCCCCCTGAAGGAGACCCCATCGAGGACGATGACGACAATAAGGGTGAGTACAATTGCACTAGTGGAGACAACCGTGCCCCGCCACCTTGACTCTAGCAATAGCCTCCTAACCCACACCCCCCATCCCACCCAAGCTCTAGCTCTCAACTGCCACCCAACCCACCCCCCCACTAGTGCCCACCAACACTACCTCAAACCACCCACACTCCACGCCAAAATCCTATTAGGCACCAACTTCCCCACTTCAGCCTCTTCACCCACAATCCTTTCCCTCACTCCATAGCAATCCTTTCCCTCACTCCATAGCACACCATCTCATGTTCCCTTGCCACCCCTTCCCCAACACCACCGTCACCCCCTTCCTCCCTCCATCTTGGATTGGGCCCATCATTGCTACCTAAACATCTCCCTTTTGCATCGGCACACTCACATCCTATCTTCGATGCCTCGCTCGGAACAAACCCTCCACCTCTAACACTCTTGCACCTCAATAATCCCAGCCCGCTGACCTGCCTTGACCCACCCCCTAGACCCGCTGACTTGCCTTGACCCCGCCTGTTGTTGAAAAACCTGGGTGCTTTCCACTCCTCGGCCGTACACACGGTAGGCTTCTCCAAATTATTTTTTGTTGCTCTCTTGATATTTGCTCTCCTATTAGAGAGTAAAAGCTTGATGTGGTGCCGCTTCATCCACTCCTCAGAGAAGCACAGGCCCGCATGTGGCACGAGGAACTCCGACTTAAGCACATCGATAACATATTTCTTAGAAAGTTCATCTTGTTCTTTCCACTTTCTGAAGGAGTTTACAAACTCCAAGGCACCATCCACATCCACGGTGTATGGTAGGAGGCGTGGATCAAACGGTGGAATGGGTCTCCTAGGGGCTGGCTCATAATGTGTAGATGATGAGCCACCCGGTGATGAGCCACCCTGTTGGGGAGACACATTGGGAGACCTAGTGCTACTTTTACTAAAGCAAAAGCAGCCGCGGCTCCCCCCCGGCTAGCACATCTACTATCCCCCCAAACTCCCTACTACATCGTCGTCGTCATGGTGAAGATGGACGTGAGGGGAAGCAGGGGTGGGTCTAGGAGAGGAAGGTGGTGTAGGCTTATCACACCCATACCGTGATGGGCTTGCACAACTCAGCCCGCGCCTATCAAAGGCGTGGTTTTCCTCGACTGAGAAAGTGGGGTAGATTGCCCTCCCACGGCATCAACTGGCGGGGTAGTTTGCCCCCATGGCATCGACTGGCCCGATAAGGCAAATATAATGCATAAAAGATTAACTTTGTGTATGTGGGTAGATTGCCCTCCCACGGCATCAACTGGCCAAGTGGGGTAGTCTGCCCCCATGGCATCAACTGGCCCGCCGACTACAAGCCCGCCTATATATAAGATTAAAATATAAGACAAATAGAATGCATAAAAGATTAACTTTGTGTATGTGAAAGGGTTTGATGGAACCATACCTGTGTCTGTGTAAAGTGTGACCAAGCTTGCTACCCATATCGTTCATTTATAATGGACAACAGATTGGCCACATCGGGATCTTGTGATGGGTCGATTGACATTGCTGTTACATACATACATAGGCAAAAAAATATGATGGCGCTAACCCAAGCCATACTTAAAGCTTAGACAAAGAATACAACATGTGATATTAGAACATTGTTAAGACCTCCTACAATACTGCTTAGACAAGTAGGGTGGATAGTGCCCCCTTTGGGATGATAGTTTTCTGAGGACTTTCCACATGCTCCCCACTATTAAAGCCAAAGGCAACTCCTCTTTTGTAAGATAAGGATAGTGATCGAGGGCTCCCCCTCCACTATAACCACCTACTCGCAGACTACCTGACATAAGCAGCATTCTAGATGGCATATAACAATGCCCCATATCTCTATGTAGAAGTGCATTTCCTAAACCCGGCACCCAAGGGTGCACTACATATGAGGTTGAATGAATAAGGCCACTTACCTAGCATATGTCAAGCCAACCAAGAGAAAACAACAACATAAGCTTAGACAAAAAATACAACCTGTAATATTAGGACATTGTTACGACCTTCTACAATACTGCTTAGATAAGCAGGATGGACAGTGCCCCTTTCGGATGATAACTTCTGAGGACTTTCCACATGCTCCCCACTATTAAAGCCAATGGTATCTCCTCTTTTGCAAGAGAATGATAGTGAGAAGATTGAGGGCTCCCCCTCCACTATAACCACCTACTCGCGGATTACCACTCCTAACTTGACATAAGCAGCATTCTAGATAGCATATAACAATGCCCCATATCTCTATGCATAGGCCGTATGCATAGGTCTATGCATACTACATATAGCCTATGCATACGGCCTATGTATAGGCCATATGCATAAGGCCTATGCATAAGGTCTATGCATAAGAGGGCTATGCATAGCCTATGTATAAGACTATGCATAAGCCCTATTGCATAAGGCTATGTATAAGCCCTATTGCATAAGAGGGCTATGCATAAAGAGGACTATGCATAGCCTACTAGCCCTTATGCATAGCCCTATGCATAAGAGGGCTATACATAGCCACTAGCCCTTATGCATAAGCCCTATGCATAAAGAGGGTTATGTATAGCCTAGCCCTTATGCATAGCCCTATACATAAAGAGTGCTATGCCTAAAGAGGGCTATGTCTAAAGAGGGCTATGCATAGCCCAGCCCTTATGCATAGCCCTATGCATAAGCCCTATGCATAAATAGGGCTATGTATAGCCTAGCCCTTATGCATAGCCCTAGCCTATTGACCTAACCCTAATCCCCAGCACCCAAGGGTGTAAAAACACAAAGACAAAAAGCACAAAGCACAAAGAAAGAGGGCTTACCGTATGAGAGACTATGCCCAAAACCTTGCTCACTTAAATAATCCTACAAAAAGAACCATAATAAATAAAAAAGTTAGTCCTCATTAACACATTAGTAAGCAATAAGAACAAGATAAAAAAGAGGTAAGTGCCCTAAACCCTACTCTTAATGCATAAGTGAATGGAAACACTAGTTTATGTTAAGCCTAAACCTATGCATAATGCATATAATGCTTTAATAGAAAGCTTTGATGGAGAGCTCTCCATCAAATCTCTCTATTAGAGCTTTATGCATTAGGCTAGGGTTAGGGAAAGAGAGAAAAGAGAGGGGAAGGGAGAAAAGGAGAGAGGGGAAGGGAGAGAAGCTCACCTAAACCCTATTTCCAAGCTTTCCATGAAAGCTTGGAAGAAGACATAAAACCATGAAAGAAAGCAAGAAGAGCTTACCTTGGAGAGGGAGACTTGATTTATTGAAGACCCTTGAGGGATGAGTAGAGGTGGGAGAAAAACTCGCGTTGTAAGCAAAGCTTTGCATGTGCAGCAATAGGGAAGAAGGTAGGTATTGACACCCATCGGATTTAGGTGGGAGTCCCAGTTTCGTAGCAGGTCGCTGAGCTAAGTAGCAAAATTTCACTGCTAGCTTCGCTAGTGCAGGTGCTAGCAACGGAAGTAGCACTTCTTGTACGGGGCCGGGTCCCACACCAGAGCCTCGCCCACGGATATCCGAACAAGAGTCTAATCCATCAGTTCATTCAAAACCGAACCCAAAAAAACTTCCCTTGCCCGAAAAGCACAGGCGATTCCTTCAGGATAACTTTTCTCTAATGTAGTCAAAAGCCTTATCTAACAGAACTGATCTGACCGAACCTGTAAGTCCCCTAGTCAGATCAGGGAAAAGGTTGCACTTGGATCATAGATACCAACGCTTTTTTCCTCATTGAGAGGCACAGCCGTTGATTCTTTTTCATAGAACAATTTTTGTTCGGGATTTATCGTACCATAACAGAATTGAGTCTCAAATTAGGGATCCATCCCATCCAATCCCATCCAAATTAGGGATCCATCCCATCCAATCCATGGGTTAGCTAACCGCCCAGCCACTGTAGTGATGGGATCCAATTAAGAATTTGGTTAGGTTTTGTTCCGGGTACCAGGGAAAAGAGTTCCCAGGCCCTCTAGCCGGATATTCATGCAAACTTAAAACTAGTCACTCCACTTACACACCCAATATGAAATTGCCTTTGTCTCAGCATCATCTATCTTTAAAAACAATCATTTAATGAAACCATTGTCTCACTGATCATAATCCTCAAAATCTCTGGTTGAATCCTTAATTCCAATCATTCCTTCATCAATGTGTCTCTATGGCATCATTGGCAACCAGAACGCTCACCACTTGACCACTCAGGGGCCTTTTCGATAGTTCCTAGCTCATAGTAACCGGCAATATATTCACATATCAAAATGGAAACTTCGTTGAGAATCAGCAAGATCAACCAACGGATCCATATAAAAGGGCCATGGACTCATCCGTTGAGGACCAGCAAGGTCAATCAACCAAATCCATGCCCAAATTCTGAAAACAACTCTTACTCCTTGTTCCAATATCTTCAGGGACGCACGTGTAGGTATCGTCGGTGACCCAGAGTCCGAGCACCGTATGGTCAGCACCCTCTAGGATCCTTCACAGCAGGTGACCTAGCGCTTCACTCATAGGCCGCTTCCTTGGTCCCTCATCCACCATACCGGAAGCTCACCATTTTAATCGAACCGAGGCCGGTCAAGACCTCAGCTGACCTTGCTATGCGAGACGTCCTCCACTGACTCTCCATCAGCTGTTGCAACTTTATCAGCTAGGTCTGGTGACCTTAATCACAAGATGGTCAAAACGCTTTCTCAGCATTCTTGACATAAAACAGTCATTCAAAAATAGGCCATAAATTCAATTTCTATAACGAACTCTCGTCTTTCCACAATAATCAACATTTCTTAATCCACATTCATTTCATATAAATTCCCATTCTCATTCAATCGCATCATTTTCCATCTCATCACTTCTTTCCTCAATCGCATTTACCCATATCCACATCTCATCACATCATATGCATTCACATCTCATGCATTCATATTTACCCGATTCGCATCACATCACATCACATTCATCACATCTTGATTCACATGACATCACATCCATTCTCATCCCATATCATTCATTCACATCCTGATTCACATGACATCTCATCCATTCACATCCTATATCATTCATTCACATCCCGATTCACATGACATCACATCCATTCACATCCCATATCATTCATTCACATCTCGATTCACATGACATCACATCCATTCACATCTCATATCATTTATTCACATCCCGATTCACATGACATCACATCCATTCACATCTATCCATTCTACATCACATCACCTCCATCCATTCTACATCACATCACCTCCATCCATTCACATCCATCACATCACATTCAATTCATATCCATCACATTCACATCCACATATATTCTTTCACATACACATCTATATCCTTTCTTTCTCATACATCCACATCCATTCTTTCACATACTCATTCACATCCATTCTTCACATATACATTCACATCCATTCTTCTCATACACATCCTTATCCATTCTTTCACATACTCAATCACATCCATTCTTCTCATACACATTCACATCCATTATCATCACATACATTCACTCATATCCCATATCATTCATTTACATTATGATTCACATGACATGACATCTCATCCATTCATTCACATTTATCTGATTCACACCGCATCTCATCACATCTATCCACATCACATTCATCTTATCACTTCTATTCATATCACATCCATCCATTCATTCTTCACATCTAGCTGATTCTCATCACATCTATTCATATCACATCCATCCATTCATTCACATCTATCTGATTCTCATCACATCTCATCACCTCTATTCTCATCACATTCGTTTAAACATAGAATTTAAGAGAATTTTTAATTTTTGATATAAAGATTCTTTACGCATCTATTTATGCATAAAATCATCTTCAGTGGGAATAACACTTTTAACAAAATCCTTTTATGCATCTATTTATGCATAAATTCAATTTTAAGGAAAATAAACTTTTAAAACAAAAATAAATCCTTTATGCATCTTTCTATGCATAAAATCAATTTTAATGAAATTAACACTTTTGAAATAAAAATAAATTCCCTTATACATCTTTATATGCATAAAATCAAAATTAATGAGAATAACTCTTTTGAAATAAAAATAAATTTCCTTATGCATCTTTCTATGCATAAAATCAAAATTAATGAGAATAACTCTTTTGAAATAAAAATAAGTTCCTATACGCATCTTTCTATGCATAAAAGCAAAATTAATGAGAATAACTCTTTTGAAATAAAAATAAATTTCCTTATGCATCTTTCTATGCATAAAATCAAAATTAATGAGAATAACTCTTTTGAAATAAAAAAATTCCTATACGCATCTTTCTATGCATAAAATCAAAGTTAATGAGAATAACTCTTTTGAAATAAAAATAAATTCCTTTATGCATCTTTCTATGCATAAAATCAAAATTAATGAGAATAACTCTTTTGAAATAAAAATAAATTCCCTTATGCATCTTTCTATGCATAAATTCAATTTGAATGGGAATGACACTTTTGAAATAAAAACAAATCTTTTAGAATGCACAAATAGAAGGAATTACTCTTTTAGAATAACCTAATGATAAACTTTAGTTCCACAAAATTTAAGAAAATTTTGCCATAACCTCCTTTGTATGGCTGACCATTTCTCAATTTTAACATTAAATTTATGACTTGCATTAATCCAATTTGAATTCTAATATCTCTAATCTACTCCATTTTCTAAAAATCAAGAGAGTAAACAATGAAAAGAGTTTAATCAATCTTTTAATTAAACTTTCTAGGATTAAGAAGGGCTGAATTGTAAAGAAAAGAAGGGGGTGACCTTTCCATCAAGGCATAGCATCAGATTTTTATTCAAACATTTACAAAGCATAAAATTTAAGAAAACCATAGATTTAAAATTCACAAATAAGTAAGAATTAAGCTTACATGGAACTTGTAAGCTCTCCTTTGGCTTGAGGGATTGAGGGTTCTACTCTTGTTTGCAACAAGGGTGGCCACCAGTTCTTTTGGAGAGATTTAGCCAAAAACAATTGAATTATCAATTGAATTCAATGTATTTGACTTTGGGGAGGAGTAGAGTAACAGTGCATAAACACTATATACCTTTTACAAAGGGGGAGGCTTCTATTTATAGGAAAAAATTAGCCTCTAACCAAGCAAACTGATTCTAGAATTTTCCACATCAGTTTGGTCAATTTTTGACCATTTGTGGGTCAGTTTAGCTCACTTTTTGGATCTAGTTAAAACAAGAGAGAGGAGAGGTAAAAATATCTCATTATTTGTGAGTTTAAAACTCATCCACACATGTGAAATAGGTGCCTCCTTCATGAGGGGAATTCCCCAGACTAAGGTGTCAAAAATGCATCATTTCCTATAAATATCTCTTCTTTTTTAACCTTGTCCTTAGTCAACTCTTCATCTTATGTGAGTATTTACTCATTTTTGGGAGATTTTTCTTTTATTCTTCAATTTATCTCCTCCCTACATTTGGATTAATCTTATTGGTCCATAGGAACCTTAATCTAAAATTTTCAAAAAATCTGGACCCTCAGGCTAAGGTCCTTTTTACCTATTTTAAATTTATTCTTCCAATTGCACACTGGAAAGTTCTTTTTGAATTTCTGTTTCAAGGGAAATCATTTGAATAAGAAGGGATATTTTTCCATCCAAAGATATCTAGAAACTGAATTACCTCTCTCTAGAATATTTTCTCTCTCTAGGCCAAAACAGATAAAAATAAGATCTGTTATTATTCTCAAAAGGGGATTGATTACAGGGGAGAAACTGGACATCTTGAGGGACTGGGGGAGGAATCTTACATCCTACCCCACTTAAAAAACGTGAGATGTCCTCATCTCAATCACTTCGAGCGTTACTGCCTTGGAAGTGGACGGTCGATTTGGGAACAACTCTCTTTGACCTCCCCTATTCTGAGGCAGAGGTCTTGCATTACTTTGGTTTGAAATTGCGGGTTGGTTAGAGGGTCTACCTCTGGGATTTCCCTGATATTGACGGATAGAAACCTGATTACTCTGGAAGGAAGGAGCTGGAGTCTGGAATCTTGATCCCTGATTTTCTTGCCCTGAAATCCTTGATCCAAAAGGAGTTGGACAATCCATACTGCGATGTCCAAATCCTTGACAGTTATAGCATTTCAATCCCTTGTTCAAGGGTGGAACTTCTGAAGTTGAATTCCAGGGGATTGAGTTTCGAGAAAAGGACATTTCTTCCATTCTGAAAATTCCCATATCTTGGGATTGACCCTGATATCTCTTAGGCGGTGGAAGGTTGGAATCATTTCCTCTAAATATCTCTTCTTTTTTAACTAATAAACCTTGTCCTTAGTAGTCAACTCTTCATCTTATGTGAGTATTTACTCATTTTTGGGGGATTTTTCTTTTATTCTTCAATTTATCTCCTCTCTACATTTGGTTTAATCTTATTGGTCCATAAAAATCTTAATCCAAAATTTTTAAAAAATCTGGACCCTAAGGTCCTTTTTACCTATTTTAAATTTATTCCAATTGCACACTGGAAAGTTCTTTTTGAATTTCTGTTTCAGGGGAAATCATTTTAATAAGAAGGGATATTTTTCCATCCAAAGATATCTAGAAACTGAATTATCTCTCTCTAGGCCAAAACAGATAGAAACAAGATCTGTTATTATTCTGAAAAGGGGATTGATTATAGGGGAGAAACTTGACATCTTGAGGGACTGGGGGAAGAATCTTACATCTTACCCCACTTAAAAAACGCGAGATGTCCTCATCTCGCAGGTGGAGTATGATCTCTTTCATCATCATCTTCTTCTTCTTCTTCAATCACTTCTAGGGTTACTGCCTTGGAAGTGGACGGCCGATTTGGGAATAACTCTCTTTGACTTCCCCTATTCTGAGGTAGAGGTCTTGCATTATTTTGGTTTGAAACTGCGGGTTGGTTAGAGGGTCTACCTCTGGGATTTCCCTAATTTTGCATTTTGTCGGATAGAAACCTGATTACTTTGGAAGGAAGGAGCTGGAGTCTAGAATCTTGATCCCTGATTTTGCCGGATAGAAACTTGATTACTTTGGAAGGAAGGAGCTGGAGTCTGGAATCTTGATCCCTGATTTCCCTACCCCCGAAAACCTTGATCCAAAAGGAGTTGGACAATCCATACTGCGATGTCCAAATCCTTGACAGTTATAGCATTTCACTCCCTTGTTCAAGGGTGGAACTTTTGAAGTTGAACTCCAGGGGATTGAGTTTCGAGAAAAGGACATTTCTTCCATTCTGAAACTTCCCATATCCTGGGCTTGATCCTGATATCTCTTAGGCGGTGGAAGGTTGGAATCACCTTCTTGAAAGGTGATGGTGCTGGCTTTGGTGGGACCTTGACATCAAAGGCCTTGGAGAAATCCTTCGCCATCTGCACTGCTTAGGCCATGGAAACTGGCTTGGCTTTCTTCACCAAAATATTCAAAGGTTCGTTCAGTCCCCGAATGAACATGGCCATGAGTTGTTCTTCATTCAGCGGTGGGTGGCGAGTATTTGAGGAGGAGAGCGATTGCTTGGTGATATACTTCAATAGTTATGCTCCCTTGGGTTAACTCTAGAAATTCGTTCATTTTTGTTTCCAAAAAGCTAGGAGGACAGAACCTCATCCTTAGGTAAATTTTGAGATCATTCCATGTCTGGGTATTCCGATCCAGACGGTTTGTCTCGCAGTGGTTTCTCCATGCCACTCTGGCTATTTCTACTATCTTCAGCCTTGCAAGAGCCATTTTGCTCTTCTTATTGTACCCGGTGACATCAAAGTTCTCTTCCATTGCTTCGATCCACTTCTCCACAACCTCGCCCAAGTTTTCCCCTTCACCCTTGAAAGGTCCAAGCTGCAAACTATGAAGAGTTTTACAAACATCCAAGTCAAGCTCTTCCTCATTGAGTTGGGGGTTATCATTTCTACAACGACAACCTTGATCCATGTTCCTATCAATACGAAAAATCTTGTTAAGTCTCTTATTTATGATTCAAATCCGATTTTTGATTCATCTGATTCTGGGGTTCTTTAGATAGGTCGGCTCCCCACAAAATCGTGGGATAAAGATACTCGCATTATTAGATAACAATTCATTCAGAACATATCATTCATATCTTTCACAGAATAATGGTCTATTAGACCAAAATGTCCATCTAAACAGTACTCCATGGGGGATTTCAATTTTATAGACTTTTAATGTTGGAATTAGGGTTGCAAGAAAGCACACAAAGCTTGGAGAAGAAGAAGCAAGAAAATGCACACAACACACAGTGTATTAGATTGTGTCAATGTACAAAAGATAAGTTAGCCCTAGAATAATGGGCGTATATACAAGCCGGGGGAAAAAACCCCCTAAAGAGGGAAAAAGTACCCCAGCAGTCCTAAGTGTGTTCATACACATCATTGCCTATATATGGCAACAAATCCCCCCTGAAGTGATGGTGTGAATGAGAGCTAGCACTCATGTATAGGGAAGTGCCATGCCCGAAGTAGATCAGTCCACAAAGGGGAGCAAGCCCAAAGCTTTGCGGAAAGCTTTGAACTTCTCACGAGGAAGTGCCTTTGTGAAAAGATCGGCGAGGTTGCCCTTTGTTGCCACATAGGCCAAGCTAATCTCTCCTGCTGAGAGTCTCTCCCTGACATAGTGATAATGCACCTCAATGTGCTTTGTGCGAGCATGAAAAACTGGGTTTCTCGTAACTGTCAATGCGCTCTGACTGTCAGTGTAGATAGAGGTGGCAGACTCTTGTCCAACACCACCCAAGTCAACCATAAGCTGTCTGAGCTACACACACTCAACCGTTGCTGTGAAAGCTACCCTATACTCAGCTTCACAACTAGAAGTGGCCAAAGTAGGTTGCTTCTTGCTCAACCAAGATATGCATGAGCTACCGAGCATGAAACACAAACCACTTGTTGTGGACACTCTTGTGTCATAGCAACCAGCCCAAAAAGCACGTAAATCTGGCGCGGTAACGATCCCCCCTTGGGATAAAACAACCCAAGATGTATGGTGCCACTCAAGTAGCGACAAAAGATGCGCTTCCAATGCTGAGACCCTGGGCTATGCATAAACATGCTCACCTGTGAGACTGCAAACTGAATGTCCGACCTTGTAATGCATACATAAATGAGGCAACCAACAGCTGTATGATAGAGTGTGACATCAAAGTGATCTCCAGCATCATGAAGACTCAACTTCAAACCTGTCTCCATTGGAGTAGCAATAGGCTTGCAGTCTTCAAGGCCAAATCTAAACAACAATGGCTCAAAATACTTTGTCTGACACAAAGCAATACCTCCATCACACTGCTTAAATTGTATCTCCAAATAATGATGCAAATGCCCCAAATCTGACATCTCAAAAGAGGCATTCAAATCAGCCTTAAAATCAGCAATATGACTTTCATTTGGTCCTGTGAGCAGCATGTCATCGACATAGAGAGCAATGATTAGATGTACATCATCCATACGTTTAACATACAAAGTGCTTTCTATTGGACTATTCTGAAAACCATGTGCAGTCAAATATGCATGTATCTTTTCATACCAAGCTCGTGGAGCTTGCTTTAAACCATATAAAGCCTTTTTCAACCTGCACACTTTGTTTTCCTGCCCTCTTTGAACAAAACCACAAGGCTGCGATACATACACCTCCTCATGCAAATCTCCATTCAAGAATGCAGTCTTTATGTCCAACTGATGTACATGCTAACCATTATGAGCTGCCAATGCACAAATGCTACGAATGGTAGTCATACGACAAGTGGGAGCAAAGGTCTCATCAAAATCAATGCCCTTTTCTTGAGCATAACCCTTTGCAACAAGTCTAGCCTTATAGCGATCAACACTGCCATCTGGCTTTCGTTTCAACTTAAAAACCCACTTACATCCAATGCCCTTTTTACCAATAGGCAAATCACACAAAGACCATGTATCATTCTTCATTATAGCATCATATTCACTTTGCATTATAGCCAACCAATTATTTGATTTTTGTGCCTCATTAAATGAAAGAGGTTCTTCCTCTTCACACATACTAGACACAGCCAAAGCATAACAATCTGATGCATAAGAGGCATGCTGAAAACCTGAACGAGTATGACTAGACATAGGTGCATCAATTTTACTATTAGGCAAGGTTTGCACCAGCCATTTAGGCATACCTCTAGCCTGCTCATTTTCAGCCTTATCCTCATAAATTACATCCTATAAATCTGCATCACAAATAGGCTGATCTATGATGTCGTTTGAAATCTGCATAGGCTGAATATTTGCCTCATTAGGACTTACATTTGAATTCCCACCTGTAAACAGAGGCAACAACGTATCAAATGTTGAAATATACAAGTGAATAGGGTGTGTGCGGGAACAAGCCCTTGGTTAGAGGCTGTAAAGAGGATGTGTAAATGTGAAAGAACCTGTGAACAGGTGAGAAGAATCTACTGGGAGAGAATAAAGGGTAGCATGAGAAGATTTAGGAAGTGTGGAGATATTATGGGAGATATTATGGGAAAAGTGAAGAGGTGCAGAGAATCAAGCAAAAGAGGTGGAGATATTCTGGGAGAGGTGGAGTGAATCAAGGAGAAATCAATGGGATTAGATGCATAAACTATAAATTGAGGCATTGGCCTAATGAGAATTTTCAGGTTTTTTATTATCCATGCCTACATTAAGCTATTTGCTAATTACTCACTAATTACATCTTAATTATTTGCTAATTACATCTTAATTATTTGATAATTACTCACTAATTATATCTTAATTATTTACTAATTACTCACTAATTATGTCTTAATTATTTACTAATTACTCACTAATTATGTCTTACGTCTTAATTATTTACTAATCATTTTATTAATGATGTTGATTCTAGTATTTGATCCACCATAGCTCATCACATTGCTCTAATTTCAACATGGTATCAGAGCCATGCCTAGAATCCATTAGGTTTATGAGCCCATTATCTAATTAATTAAGATTAGTAGATAATTAGAAATTAATCAAAATTTTAGTTATTTTTCACCTCACCTCTGCACCCCCAGCCCAGTGGAGGAGCTCCCTCTCCTTGCACACATCAAATTAGCCCAAGCCCTTTTAGGTACTCAAACTAGACTCAAGGGGCTACACTCACCTCAAAGGAATTGAAGCAAATCAGTGCAGAACGCCGGCGCGACAGCCCGGATTGAAGGCATGTTTTTTTCTGAGAAAATTTGACATTGCGGCTGCTCCAAATCAAATTGGTCTAATTCCTCATAGCTCTAGGGGTTTTCAAGCATGCTCTACAAGCTGGTGAAGACAGAATTCAATTTGATCAAGTCTACGGTGAGTTCCAAGCTCTTCATCAAATCTGCAGGTGACTTTGGTAAAACAGAGATTAAGCTTTCAATATTTGGTCAAATCTTGTGTTTCTTGGCTTAATCCTCTACTAGACTCATTGCTATTGATGGCCTTGAAAGAATTTGAGCTCATTTGAAGTCTAAGGCATCAGATCTGGACTCCCCGCATACTCTGTTTTCTGCACACAAAACAATGGATTAATTTACTAATCAGTGATTAATTTACAATCAATGCTGATCACTATATTTTGGTGCAATTGAGGGTTCAAATTAACCATTAGGTATCTGATACAGATCCCTATAACTTCAAATTGCAATTCAGAGTTGGTTTGATACTCCAACCATTCCGTACAAATTGGTTACCCTTGATTTAATGTAATTTCTGCTAAAATTGTGCTGATAAAATTGTGATAATCATCATTTTGCATTTAACCCTTGGTTAATGCTTGTAAATCTCACTCAAATTTAAGATTATTCACAGCCACAGTTGCATTTGGGAATGTGCATAAGAATTCATGCTATATGCATTATGTATTGGGCACATTACATCAGTGTAAATATGGGATCAGACACTGCCCTTGTCTAGAATAAGGCAAGAGGTAAGACCTCCCGCATAGATTTGGGTTTGCATTGCATAATGATACAAGATAAACATCAAAAACCCAAAGGAACTGTCAGCAAAACATTTGAACATGTTGCTCACATGGAGCAAGAAGACCTGACGGACAAGCTCATGGTCCCAGCCATGAAAGAAGAAGAACATCTCCTTCCAAGAAGAAGATCCACACCAAGAAGATCTAAAGAAAGACACGGACACAAGAAGAGAAGCTGCCCCAAGAAGACTGAAAGAAGACATGGACGCGTGGAGAGAAGCTGTCACGACAAGAAGACTGAAGAAAAGAGAAGATGTGAGGCTCCAAAGAGTGAGGAGCCATGTGAAAATCTCTGAGAGAGAGAGAGAGAGAGAGAGAGAGAGAGACCCCACAACCCAATGTAACCTGCCCCAATGTAACCTGCCCTAACAAAGTAAAACCATCTCTGAGCCACCGATGATGTAGGCCACATGGTAGATGTATGTGTGAGCACTTTAGTCAAGGTCGCCGGCAACTATAATAAGCCTTGGATACATAGAGAGAGAGAGTGTCAAGGACTATGAGTTTAGGGACTTGAGGCACTGGTCGCGGGCTATCAAGTAAGAGAGAAACTTGGTATAGGGTCCAGGTGTGGTAAGTTAACTTGAGGGGAGGTGTGCTAGACACTGGTCGTGGACTATCAAGTAAGAGGGAAACTTGGTATAGGGTCCAAGTGTGCTAGAGAGTATTCACTTGAGGGGAGGTGTTGAAATATACAAGTGAATACGGTGTGTGCGGGAACAAGCCCTTGGTTAGAGGCTGTAAAAGAGGATGTGTAAATGTGAAAGAACCTATGAAAAGGTGAGAAGAATATACTAGGAGAGAATAAAGGGTAGCATGAGAAGATTTAGGAAGTGTGGAGATATTCTCCCCTAGCCGGATATTCATGCAAACTTAAAACTAGTCACACCACTTACACACCCAAAATGAAATTGCCTTTGTCTCAGTATCATCTATCTTTAAAAACAATCATTTACTGAAACTATTGTCTCACTGATCATAATCCTCAAAATCTCCAGTTGAATCCTTAATTTGAGTCATTCCTTCATCAGTGTATCTATGGCATCATTGGCAACCAGAACGCTCACAACCTGACCACTCACAGGGGCCTTTTTGATAGTTCCTAGCTCATAGTAACCGGCAATATATTCACATATCAAAATGGAAACTCCGTTGAGAATCAGCAAGATCAATCAACGGATCCATATAAAAGGGCCATGGACTCATCCGTTGAGGACCAGCAAGGTCAATCAACCAGATCCATGCCCGAATTCAGAAAACAACTCTTACTCCTTAATCCAATATCTTCCACGACGCATGTGTGGGTATCGTCGGTGACCCAGAGCCCCAGCACCGTATGGTCAGCACCCTCTAGGATCCTTTGCAGGTGACCTAGTGCTTCACTCATAGGCCGCTTCCTTGGTCCCTCATCCACCGTACTGGAAGCTCATAATTTTAATCAAACGGAGGCTGGTCAACCTTGCTACGCGAGACGTCCTCCGTTGACTCTCCGTCAGCTGTTGCAACTTTATCAGCTAGGTCTCCACCACGACCTTAATCACAAGATGGTCAAAATGCTTTCCCAGCATTCTTGACATAAAATAGTCATTCAAAAATTGGCGATAAATACAGTTTCTATAACGAACTTCCGTCTTTCCACAATAATCAACATTACTTAATCCACGTTCATTTCATATAACTTCCCATTCTCATTCAATCGCATCATTTTCCATCTCATCACTTCTTTCCTCAAATATCCTCATCAGATCTCATCCACTCGCATTTACCCATATCCACTCGAATTTTCCCATATCCACATCTCATCACATCATATTCTTTCACATCTCATCCATTCATATTTCCCCGATTCGCATCACATCACATAACATTCATCACATCTTGATTCACATGACATCACATCCATTCTCATCCCATATCATTCATTCACATCTCGATTCACATGACATCTCATCCATTCACATCCCATATCATTCATTCACATCCCCCGATTCACATGACATCACATCCATTCACAGCTCATATCATTCATTCACATCTCGATTCACATGATATCACATCCATTCACATCTCATATCATTCATTCACATCCTGATTCACATGACATCACATCCATTCACATCTCATATCATTCATTCACATCCCGATTCACATGACATCATATCCATTCACATCTACCCATTTTACATCACATCACCTCCATCCATTCACATCCATCACATCACATTCACATCACCTCCATCCATTCACATCCATCACATCACATTCAATTCATATCCATCACATTCACATCCACATATATTCTTTCACATACACATCTATATCCGTTCTTTCACATACATCCACATCCATTCTTTCACATACTCATTCACATCCATTCTTCACATACACATTCACATCCATTCTTCTCATACATATCCTTATCCATTCTTTCACATACTCATTCACATCCATTCTTCTCATACACATTCACATCCATTATCATCACATACATTCACTCATATCCCATATCATCACATACATTCATTCATATCCCATATCATCACATACATTCATTCATATCCCATATCATTCATTTAAATTCTGATTCACATGACATCACATCTTATCCATTCATTCACATTTATCTGATTCACGTCGCATCTCATCACATCTATCCACATCACATTCTCATCACTTCTATTCATATCACATCCATCCATCCATCCATTCACATCTATCTGATTCTCATCGCATCTATTCTCATCCATCTATCCATTCATTCACATCTATCTGATTCTCATCACATCTATTCTCATCACATTCGTTTAAACATAGAATTTAAGAGAATTTCTAATTTTTGATATAAAGATTCTTTACGCATCTATTTATGCATAAAATCAACTTCAGTGGTGGGAATAACACTTTTTACAAAATCCTTTTATGCATCTATTTATGCATAAATTCAATTTTAAGAAAAATAACACTTTAAAGAAAATCCTTTATGCATCTTTCTATGCAAACATAAAATCAATTTTAATGAAATTAACGCTTTTAGATTAAAAATAAATTCCCTTATGCATCTTTCTATGCATAAAATCAAAATTAATAAGAATAAATCTTTTGAAATAAAAATAAATTTCCTTATGCATCTTTCTATGCATAAAATCAAAAATAATGAGAATAACTCTTTTGAAATAAAAATAAATTCCCTTATGCATCTTTCTATGCATAAAATCAAAATTAATGAGAATAAATCTTTTGAAATAAAAATAAATTCCCTTATGCATCTTTCTATGCATAAAATCAAAATTATTGAGAATAACTCTTTTGAAATAAAAATACATTTCCTTATGCATCTTTCTATGCATAAAATCAAAATTAATGAGAATAACTCTTTTGAAATAAAAAAATTTCCTTTATGCATCTTTCTATGCATAAAATCAAAATTAATGAGAATAACTCTTTTGAAATAAAAATATATTCCCTTATGCATCTTTCTATGCATAAATTCAATTTGAATGGGAATGACACTTTTGAAATAAAAACAAATCTTTTAGAATGCACAAACAGAAGGAATTACTCTTTTAGAATAACCTAATGATAAACTTTAGATCCACAAAATTTAAGAAAATTTTGCCATAACCTCCTTTGTATGGCTGACCATTTCTCAATTTTAACATTTAATTTATGACTTGAATTAATCCAATTTGAATTCTAATAATCTCCTATTTATGCAACATCCTTGGCTTGATTAAGGGTTGTCGCACTCTCATAAGCCTTTCTCTTTCTAATTAAGCGTAAATATCATAAATTTCTAGTTTTTTCTTCTTCATAAATCAGCCCATTACTCTCTAATAACCTCCTTC
Source organism: Cibotium barometz (assembly GCF_041138505.1). NCBI lineage: Eukaryota > Viridiplantae > Streptophyta > Polypodiopsida > Cyatheales > Cibotiaceae > Cibotium > Cibotium barometz. The sequence continues at coordinate 38,876,819 of NC_141074.1, read as the reverse complement.
AATACCAATGTCAAAGGAAAACACCCAAATCAAGAAGTTCTCGGGAGAGGGCTTCCACACTTAGCAAGTCCTTGTCAAGTACAGCCATTATCATGCTTCATCTTGATGAGGCTCTCACCATGTGGACCAGCTTCCGACTCCAAAGGAGAAATGGGATGAGCTTGATAAGCTATATGGAGCTCGTGGTGGTAAGAATTCCAAGATCTCACTCAAAATTGAATTTTTCAGCTTGGAACTCAAAGAGGGAGATGGCATTGGAGCCTTCATCTCTCACTTGAAGGGCCTTATGGCTCAACTTGCATCAATGAATGCGAGAATGGATGAAGATGATGCAGTGGTTGTTTTGCTAAAAGCAGTCAAGAAGGTGTACCCCACCTTAGTCACCACTCTAAAGAACATACCTAATCCCACCCTCGAAGGATTCATTCAATCTTGTCTTGATGAAGAAAAGAGGCCAAAGGGAGGAGCTGAATCTTCAAATGCAACACTTCATCGAATATCGAACAAGCTTTGTCACATCAAGTGGTCAAAGTAAGATGTGCCCATTGCAAAAAGGTGGGTCATTTGGCAAATAATTGTTGGATCAAATATCCCAACAAAATGAAATGTAACAAGTGTAAACAAACGGGACATATCACTTCTAAATGTCCTAACAAAGAGTCAGAGGCTAACTTTGTATCAATATCTAACTCCTCTGAGCACCTATTTTAAAATGTAACAACACCTATATTCCTAAACCTTGTACGCCTAATGTTATAAAGGCAACCTATGTCCAATACCACCTATTCCAATTCTTTTATAGTTGGTATTGAGGGAGGGTATTAAAAGACTAAGGTCATGTAAAAGGGTAGGAGAAAGGTGTGTGTGTGAAGGGACTTAAGGTCCACTAGCTCACCTATTTAAAGGTGGAGCTAGAAGGCTTTTATGTATTGAGCAAGAAGTCTAGTTGTATTTGAGCAACTTAACACTAGTTTGGTACCAAAAAAGGACACTTAAGTGTCCTTTTTTGGACGATGCAAATAAAATGCTACTTGCACTAGGAAAGACATATTCAAAATCCCTCTTGAGGAGTTTGAATATGTGACCTAGTGTGTCTTTAAAAAATGTAACCTTGCAATTTGGATGTTGGCACGATAAGGAATTACACCCATAAATAGGACTTGCATGAGACTGCAACTCAGGTTTGAGAAAACCGCGTTATAAGCTTAGAGAAAAAAATCACTAAGCCCCGTGAAAAATTCCAAGTAATTATTTCATATTTGTGTCAAAGATTTTACCAAGTTTCACATGAAATAAAATTCAATTGAGAGTGTCTAAAATAGTAGGAAGTTGTATGTGTTTGATACACCACTTTTTAGCTTCCATTTGTATCCAAACCAATACATGGTTTTAATGTGTTTGCAAGTTTTTTAAGGTGATACAATGCTTACTCTATCCATTGAGATCTTAAAGTTATATGTAAAAGTCCCTTAGTAAGCTACAAATATTAATTGTTTCAAAATGTCAAAACTGCACACAACAAAAATTCTGGATTTAGATTCTTGAGTCATACGTATTACATTCCTTAGTAAACTTGCAACATTTTGTCTGTATAGAATAATTCCGCTAAGGTACATTGTACAAACATAATTTGGGCACCTAAAACCTTTGTTTCATGGTTGTTGAGAGAGAATTTAGAAAATTTAAAAAATGTAGCACGATTGAAAAACTAAGATAGCGCTCAAGTAGCAAGATTTACTTGAGCTTGGGACCCCAAAAAAATCTGTATTAACTTGGTTTTGAACTATATAATCATTTTCGATTGCCAATTTGCACTAACATAACCCTAGTTTTATGGAAGTACCTTTGGAAGGCCAAAATTTTTCTCTTTTTCAGCATCTTGGTAATTTGAGATTTTTGTTATAGTTCACAAGTAGCTTAGGAACTAGGACCTAAAGGAGATTGTGTTGTTTTGAAACCCCAAGTTCTACCAATTGACTTTTACAAACATGAAAAATTCTAGAATCAGTTTGCTTGGTTAGAGGCTCATTTTTTCCTATAAATAGAAGCCTCCCCCTTTGTAAAAGGTTAATAGTGTTTATGCACTGCTACTCTACTCCTCCCAGAGTCAAATACATTGAATTCAATTGATAAGTCAATTGTTTTTGACTAAATCCTCTCCAAAAGAACTGGTGGCCACTCTTGTTGCAAACAAGAGTAGAACCCTCAATCCCTCAAGCCAAAGGAAAGCTTACAAGTTCCATGTAAGCTTAATTCTTACTTATTGTGGCCCTACGGGCGTTTTTATATAACTAATGAAAGGATCTTTTCTCGGGAAATTTTTTTTCTTACTTATTATGAATTTTAAATCTATGGTTTTCTTAAATTTTATGCTTTGTAAATGTTTGAATAAAAATCTGATGCTATGCCTTGATGGAAAGGCCACCCCCTTCTCTTCTTTACAATTCAGCCCTTCTTAATCCTAGAAAGTTTAATTAAAAGATTTATTAAACTCTTTTCATTGTTTACTCTCTTGATTTTTAGAAAATGGAGTAGATTAGAGATATTAGAATTCAAATTAGATTAATTCAAGTCATAAATTGAATGTTAAAATTGAGAAATGGTCGGCCATACAAAGGAGGTTATGGCAAAATTTTCTTAAATTTTGTGGAACTAAAGTTTATCATTAGGTTATTCTAAAAGAGTAATTCCTTCCATTTGTGCATTCTAAAAGATTTGTTTTTATTTCAAAAGTGTCATTCCCATTAAAATTGAATTCATGCATAGAAAGATGCATAAGGATTTTTTTTTATTTCAAAAGAGTTATTCTCATTAATTTTGATTTTATGCATAGAAAGATGCATAAAGGAATTTATTTCTATTTCAAAAGAGTTATTCTCATTAATTTTGATTTTATGCATAGAAAGATGCATAAGGGAATTTATTTTTATTGCAAAAGAGTTATTCTCATTAATTTTGAATTTATGCATAGAAAGATGCATAAGGGAATTTATTTTTATTTCAAAAGAGTTATTCTCATTAATTTTGATTTTATGCATAGAAAGATGCATAAGGAAATTTATTTTTATTCTAAAAGTGTTAATTTCATTAAAATTGATTTTATGCATAGAAAGATGCATAAAGGATTTATTTTTTTTAACGTGTTATTTTCCTTAAAATTGAATTTATGCATAAAAGGATTTTGTAAAAAGTGTTATTCCCACTGAAGTTGATTTTATGCATAAATAGATGCGTAAAGAATCTTTATATCAAAAATTAGAAATTCTCTTAAATTCTATGTTTAAACAAATGTGATGAGAATAGATGTGATGAGAATCAGATAGATATGAATGAATGGATGGATGGATGTGATATGAAGAGAAGTGATGAGAATGTGATGTGGATAGATGTGATGAGATATGACGTGAATCAGATAAATGTGAATGAATGGATGAGATGTGATGTCATATGAATCAGAATGTAAATGAATGATATGGGATATGAGTGAGTATGTGAAAGAATGGATGTGGATGTATGTGAAAGAACGGATATAGATGTGTATGTGAAAGAATATATGTGGATGTGAATGTGATGGATATGAATTGAATATGATGTGATGGATATGAATTTAATATGATGGATATGAATTGAATGTGATGGATATGAATTGAATGTGATGTGATGGATGTTTACTTTTGCTCACAGCCAAGCAATTTTTTGCACAGGAAATTGTCACACAAGAACTGTCATTTTAGATGACTCCTACTCTTGTCAGACCAAGAAAATCCTCACACACACAAAACTTCAGTTTCAAAACACACACATTCCTCTTAGATCACTACTACATTGTATCTACACTCAAGACACTGAATATGCAAAGTACAAGAAACAGGAATAAGACAGATAGACTCACAAACTGCATCTTGCATTCAGAAATCCCCCATAGCTACACAGAAAATCCGCCTAGTATCAAGAACATCCATAACTGAAAATCCTTCTCCCTTTTCAAGAGCCAAACGACTTTTTAACTTCTAGGATATGAAAAGTCTCCAAAATAGACTAAGGATTCATACATATGATAAAAGTAATTCCTCCTAGGGTCTAGCCTAAACAGCTGGCACAACTCGGTGGCTTGAGCCAAAGGCTAACATCGGACCCACAATCCCTTGATCCGTAATCTAGACAGGCAAAGAATCTTGCAAAGATAAGCATAAACGCCATCAGAACATCCTCCTCTTTGAAATTTTGCATATCCGCTGACTTTCCATTTGAAACATAATGCTCCACTGCTGATTTTTGACTAATTTGCTGCACTGCCGACTGCTGATATGACTTCCTACCTTGACGTTGAAAACATGCTTCCTCCACATTTTGAAAATTGGACCATACTCCCTTGTCAAACAGAATGAAAGAAACCTGACTGTCAAATTAGATAACACTTCCAGAATACTTAAAAATTTTGCATCATAATTCTACCTTGAATCTGATCTAATCCTCCACACCTGTTTTGACATAATCAAATTTGTAAAACCTGCTTCACATTCATCAAATATCTGCACTTGACATCCTCCAAGTTGAATGCTATCAAAACTACCTTTGTCAAATAAATCTAAACCCAAATCTGCCAAATAGTCAAACGGATCACCAACTTTCTTCACAATGAAAACATTTTGAAAGTTAGACAGAACATTTCTCATCAACATCAGAGATTCAGATACTTCAAAACCAAAATTTTAACCCTTGATAACTTTTGCAACTTCCCTCATAAGATTTTGACATTCCGTTTGAATCCTCCAGCGATCAAAATCAGTCTCAATCAACTTGTGTAGGTTTATTTGGTGTGACACCAATATGCAAGAAACCTACTGAGATGTATACAAACCAAGTTTGCTCTGAAATATGAAAATTCCATAAAAATCAGGAAAATAATCCACATATAATCCTTTAAACCTATTTAGATGTGATCTGATCCACAAACCATAAAAACTGATCACTATGCATCCTATAATGCATTCTTCATTGCCCAATCAGCAACTCCAAAATCTGCAACACATGAATATCTAAATTTTGACAATCTGCCATCATCTGTATTTTAGAATTTGTCATCCACATCTGACAACCCATTTTGCACAAATTCACCTCCATTCTGTCATCAACTTGAAAGCACACATCATTCAACAAAAATATATTTGAATTGAGAACAACTTTTCCCACATCCATTTTAGAATGCACATCCATCAAACTTAAGCTTAAAATTTCATCAGCCCGCATTTTAGGCATCATATGCTGATCCCCCAAATGTGTCAACCAATCCACTTGTTCAAATTCTTTGCAACTGAAACATCTCCTTGCTGAATATCAACTTGTGACATCAAAATATGTCCTTCAAAACATTCAGAGTCAAAATTGTGATTTCCTTGATCATCCGCAATATCACTTATATCAGTCGAAAAATCCACTTGAATCCACCAACTATCAAAATTAGCATTTGGAAACTCCTCTGGTATTCCTGCAGCACCTGAAATGTGACCATAACAATTACCAGCAACAACCATGCTTTGATGTACAAGAACGGATTTTGCTCTTGTTCCGCCATATTCCTCTGAAATACACTTGCTTGCTGGAAATTCCTCCCACTGGTTTTTTGATTGCAAAATCTGTTTATAGGGTTCAAATATCAATTTTGCAATATCTTTTGGCTTCAAATCCTCCTGTGCGGATCTTTCTGGTGGAAATTCTTCTTGAACTGACATATTTGCCAAAAATTCCTCTTCAGCAAATCTGATTTCAGAGAATTCCTCCTGATTTGATTCTTTATCTCTGTAATTCCACACACATCATCCATGGAACCTAAAAACAACTGAATCACATCCTCCTCTTCATTCATCTTGGTATCCGCCTCTTCAATTGTGCTTTGAATGACATGAACAACATCATTGCTATGTATGATCTGCTTCTCCTCACAACATATCTCAGATGCAAGTGACATATGTAACCTAATGTTGAGCAATGAATCTTCCTCTTCCACTCCATGAGCATACTCTAGTGGTAGGTTAGGGGTATCTAGGGGCTCTTCTAGGCTCTCTTGGCCAACCTCCTTTTGCACCTCCTTCTCCTCCATCTTTGGTATCCCTACTTGATGGATTTCAATGTCCATGCCAACCCATCTGTCATCATCATCACTCAATTCCCCATTGAATTCATCCTCATGTGCATCCCTCAACTTCTCACATGCTTTTTGTAACTTCCCAATGCTTTTCCTACTGGAACATGACTTTCGCTTGTCTCCTTTGTGATCAGCTAACCATTCATATGCACTCTCTAAGTCATCCTCAAAATCCGCCAGCCTTTCAAATGTAGTTTCCATTTCCTCCCAAGATGATGCTTTATGCACTTTATGGATGATTTTATGAAACTTTGTGCATAGGTCAACCATACACCATTTCCTACATGCATCTTTATTTGAGCACTCATCCATTGCACATGGACAATCATCTACCTCATGCTTCCGACTCATGCAAACCTCACATTTTTTCTTCTTCTTCTTACCCCCCATGACACACTCACATAATTAAAATACAACAATCATTTTCAGTCCTCAAGAAAGATGCACCACACCAATCTGAGACCCATTAAATTTGCTAGACGGAGAGCCACGGATGATGTACCGAGATCCACAAAGTTCATTTAATTGGCTGCTTAAAATTGATTGAAATATTTTAAATTGATAATATTATGATTTCTCCTTGAAAAAATTACCACATAAAAGTTACCTTCTGGCTGCAAAGCAGATCCAGTCTCTGCAAATCAAAAAAACTGTCAAATTGTGTTGTCAAACTGCATTGTCAAAATCTGCCATGATCATCCTTGAAATGAACCTTGCCGCCTTACTACTACTGATCTTACAAAATAAGAATATGAAGGCTATTGTGAACTCCCTAGAATGTATTACCATTCAGCATCTGACTTCCAAGAACCATAACTACCATTGTAATCGCCACCATAACTATTGCTTGGCATCTTCTTGTTGGCACTCATCCCCCTTACAGAAGGAAGCATACTCAACCTTGAACACCCTTCATAAGCACCATCATTCGAATTACACCCTTTCTTAAAAATAGACAAACTAATTCTTCTTCAATCTTCTGCAGAGCCTGATTATGTCTGAATCAGATTTTGCCTCCTAAATCTGATTCTTCTTCAATCTTTTGCTCAGCCTGATTATGTCTGAATCAGATTTTGCCTCCTAAATCTGATTTCGCCTCCTGAATCTGATTTGGCATCCTGAATCTGATTTCAAAATAGCACCTGAATCTGATTTCGCCTCCTGAATCTGATTTCAAAACAGCACCTGAATCTGCCTGAATCTACAGCACTTGCTTTGCATGCTCCTATTGTAGGCTCCATCAACCATTATGGTTGAAACCACCGTGAATCGCCAGTGTTTACTTTTGCTCATAGCCAAGCAGTTTTTTGCACAGGAAATTGTCACACAGGAACTGTCATTTTAGATGACTCCTACTCTTGTCAGACCAAGAAAATCCTCACACACATAGAACTTCAGTTTCAAAACACACACATTCCCCTCTCAGATCACTACTACATTGTATCTACACTCAAGACACTGAATATGCAAAGTACAGGAAACAGGAATAAGACAGATAGACTGACAAACTGCATCTTGCATTCAGAAATCCCCCATAGCTACACCGAAAATCTGCCTAGTATCAAGAACGTCCATAACTGAAAAGCCTTCTCCCTTTTCAAGAGCCAAACGACTTTTTAACTTCTAAGATAATGAAAAGTCCCCAAAATAGACTAAGGATTCATACATATGATAAAAGTAATTCCTCCTAAGGTCTAGCCTAAACAATGGATGTGAATGTATGGAGGTGATGTGATGTAAAATGGATAGATGTGAATGGATGTGATATGTTAATCGGGATGTGAATGAACGATATGAGATGTGAATGGATGTGATGTCATGTGAATCGGGATGATGTGAATGAATGATATGGGATGTGAATGGATGTGATGTCACGTGAATCGGGATGTGAATGAATGATATGAGATGTGAATGGATGTGATGTCATGTGAATCAGGATGTGAATGAATGATATGGGATGTGAATGGATGCTGAATTGTAAAGAAGAGAAAGGGGTGGCCTTTCCATCAAGGCATAAAATTTAAGAAAACCATAGATTTAAAATTCACAATTAAACTTACATGAAACTTGTAAGCTTTCCTTTGGCTTGAGGGATTGAGGGTTCTACTCTTGTTTGCAACAACAAAAGTGGCCACCAGCTCTTTTGGAGAGGATTTAGTCAAAAACAATTGAATTATCAATTAAATTCAATGTATTTGACTCTCGGAGGAGTAGAGTAGCAGTGCATAAACACTATTAACCTTTTACAAAGGGAGAGGCTTCTATATTTATAGGAAAAAATGAGCCTCTAACCAAGCAAACTGATTCTAGAATTTTCCACATCAGTTTGGTCGATTTTTGACCATTTTTGGGTCAGTTTAGCTCACTTTTTGGATCTAGTTGAAACAGGAGAGAGGAGAGATGAAAATATCTCATTATTTTTGAGTTTAAAACTCATCCACACATGTGAAATAGGTGCCTCCTTGATGAGGGGCATTGCCCACACTGAGGTGTCAAAAATGCATCATTTCCTCTAAATATCTCTTCTTTTTTAACTAATCGGAGAGTCAATGGAGGACGTCTCGCGTAGCAACTCGCGTAGCAACTCGTGTAGCAAGGTCGGTCGAGGTCTTGACCAGCCTCGGTTGTTCGATTAAAATGGTGAGCTTTCGATACGATGGATGAGGGACCAAGGAAGCGGCCTATGAGTGAAGCGCTAGGTCACGTGCAAAGGATCCTAGAGGGTGCTGACCATACGGTGCTCGGTCTCTAGGTCGACGACAATACCCACGCGTGCGTTGAGGAAGATATTGGAACAAGGAGTAAGAGTTGTTTTCTGAATTCGGGCATGGATCTGGTTGATTGACCTTGCTGGTGCTCAACAGACGAGTCCATGGCTCTTTTATATGGATCTGTTGCTTGATCTTGCTGATCTTCAACGGATATTCCATTTTGATATGTGAATATATTGGTGGTTACTATGAGCTAGGAACTATCAAAAAGTTCCTTGAGTGGACAGGTGGTGAGCGTTCTGGTTGCCAATGATGCCATAAGTACATCGATGAAGGAAAAATAGGAAATTAGGATTCAACCGGATATTTTGGAGGATTATGATAAGTGACACTATGGTTTCATTAAATGATTGTTTTAAAGACAGTTGATTTTGTGAAAAAGGTAATTTCATATTGGGTGTGTAAGTGGTGTGACTAATTTTAAGTTTGCATGAATATCCGGCTAGGGGGCCTGGGAACTCTTTTTCCTGGTACCCGGGACAAAACCTAACCAAATTCTTAATTGGATCCCATCACTACAGTGGTTGGCTAACCCACTGGGGACTAGATGGGGTTAGGCTGGACTGATGGATCCCTAAAATGAGACTCAATTCTGTTATGGTACGGTAGATGAAGTGAATCCCGAATAAAAATTATTCTATGGAAAAGAATCAATAGCTGTGCCTCTCAATGAGGAAAAAAGCGTTGGTCTCTATGATCCAAGTGCAATCTTTTCCTTGATCTGACTATGGGACTTACAGGTTTGGTTAGATCAATTCAGTTAGGTAAGTCTTTTGACTACGTTAGAGTAAAATTTATCCTAGAGGAATCGCCCGTGCTTTCCGAACAGGGAAGTTTTTTCGGGTTGAACCGAGGGATTAGTCTCTTGTCTGGATATCCATGGGCAAGGCCCCGAGTGAGGGACCCTGCCCCACGTATGAAGTGCTACTTCGGCCGACGATGAGGTGTATGGTCCCGGAGTGTTTTCCCCAGCATGTAGAGGCTGGAAGGCCGAATTCTAGATCATCGGCAATATAAAGGAAAGAATAAGAGAGCCGGTTTGGCTTGTATGGGATTGATTCATGTATAAATGTTTTTAATAAATCTTATCTTTGGCATTATTGTACTATGGCAAAGGGCTGTTTTAACAAACCTTGTGAAAAGGGCCTTAATTAAGGAACATGTTTATTTATGTCAAAACAGTGTGGTAGAATTAATTAGAAAATAAAATTGACACGTGAGTAGGGTGGAAAGTGGGAGGATGGAATGCCCCGATGGCACCATCCTTACGCGGACGGGTGGACCAGATTAGTCGAGTAGCTTTCCAACAACAGATTAAGTCGAGTAGCTTTCCAGTAGCTTTCCAACAATAGATTAAGTGAGTAGCCCTGCTTTCTGCTTCCTTCAGACTTAAGGATAATTGCTAGATCTGGCTTTCTATAGTGAAAAGATGCAGGGGAGAAAAAAATACATGCTTTGTTTGCTTCCAAATTGGCATGCTTCACATATTTTCTGCATACCTTCAACTTTAAACTTTGGCAGCCCTATCACAATTCCTTTAGTCTGCATAGACTTCATTCTCTACACATTCATATGTCCAATTCTTTTATGCCAAATGTCTGTGTCTGCAACAATTCCTGAACTATTTGCAAACATCGCAGTACTCACTTCAGGCATGTTTACATCCAATGTAAACATTCTGCCCACTCTGTTGCCTTTTGCAACCAACCTGCACTTGTCTTTAAAGTCTTCAACATAACAACCATCAGGGTTAAACCGAACCTACAAACCCTGCTCAATCATCTAGCCAACTGAAACCAGATTCTTTGTTATGTTCGGAACATGAAGTACATCTGCAAGGTACTTCACTTTGCCATCCTGCATAGACAATGGCACATCTTGGGCAATTGGATGAGCAGTGTCATCCCCTGTTTCCATAAAACCTGGTCTTTCAAGGTTTTTCATCTCCTTGAACCACTCCCCATGACTTGTCATGTGGTTCGAAGCACCTGAATCAACGTACCATACATCATCTTTATGTGCTACTTTAACATTTTCAGACATGGCATTAACGACATGCTGCATAACAAACAACCTTTCATTATCCTCACTGTTTCTGCTCGAGGATGCATAGTTATTTTACTGCAATTTTCCATTTTGCATGTCAGCTTGCTTCTTATATAACAAGCTGCTTGCACATGTCCAGGCTTACCCACAATCAAATCATCCACATGTATCATTATACTGCCTTTGCTAATTTCCACGACCTCTTTGACTCCCCCTGCCTCTGAATTGGCCTCTTCCACCTGCGTTGTTGTTGTTGTTGTTGTTGTTGTGAATTTTGGGACTGTTGTTGTTGTTGCTGCTGGCCATAATTCTGATTACCTGTTCGGCCACCTCCTTGGCCACGTCCACGGCCTCCTCTACCTCGTCCTCTTGCTGAACTTGTGTAGAAGGCCTGTTGCTCTGAACTATTTTTGTTTTGTGAAGACTGTTGGTCTTCACCCAAGCTCTTCTCTTCTATAATCAACATAGACACCAAATCTGTGAAATTGGGAATGTTTTCCCAAGTCTGAATAGACGTCTTGAAGGCCTTATATTGTGGCCCGAGACCACATAGACAGACTTCCACCTTATTATCATCATCTACTAAAATGCCAATAGATGCAAGGGATTCCACAATACCCTTGATCTTCAATGCATAGTCATTCATAGACATGCTCTTTTTTTCCACAGTATGAAGTTCATTCTTCAACTGTATCTTTCGTGCCTTGGTATTTGTTTCATAGAGCTTTACCAAGGTGTCCCACGCCTCCTTGAGGGACTTGGCATCCTATATGTGCCCAATAATAGTGTCTTGTATACTGATTGAGAGCCAATACATAACTTTTCTGGCTCCTTGGTTCCAATCCTTGAACTCTTGCAGTAGTTAGATTGATCTCTGGTATCTCCGGTACCTCTTCATGCTCACCTTCTATATAGTCCCAGCAACCCTTTCCCATTAGGAAATTTGTCAACATGAACCTCCAAGAATGGAAGTTGTTCTTATCAAGCTTCTCAATGAGAGACAATTTGGTTTATGCCATCATTTGACATCTTGCTAGACACACAAATTTACCAGAAACAGCACTCTGGTTTGTCTTGCACAAACTGCTATATTTTCTGCACAGCGGTACTGTAATACACTCAAACGTCACAAACAATGACCTCAATGTGCATACATACACCCAATGGCAACTGTTGACCTCCTTGCAGCACACACAGTGTCTGCACAACCAATCTGTCTTCCTGCAGTTCTTAAAACAGAGTTCTGCAGAGAATTGATGACTTACCCGCAGTGCTCGAAATTGCCTGCTTTCTGAAAAACGAAGGTTGTAACGCGCCCGAAACGCATTTTCGACCTAGAAAATTTTATTCGATAGGATAATTTTGTCCGATAGGACAGAATAGTTGCCCTATAGCTTTACTCTTGCGAAGAAAGCTCCTCAATCAGAGATCGTTTGCCGGTTCCTCTCGTAGAGCTCCTGACAAGGGTGTAGTCATCGCCAACACAAATAGGGAAGAGTAGTTGAAGCTCTTATCCTCGTACCGCTTCTTGTGCTTCTCTTGCTTGCAGCTCAGCCCTTAGCATGAACCAGGCTTTGATACCATGAAAAGATGCAGGGGAGAAGAGAGCTTGAGCTCTTGCAAGCACACACACACTCACAAAACCCTAAAAGAGAACACACAAGGTGAGAGGCTGAAAATCTTCTTCTTCTTCTTCACAACACTCAACACACCATATACAAAGATAAGAGTACACTTAATATGAAAGGTACTCAACCAATACATACTCGAGTTCTCTATAGTGTAAACCCAACTAAATGAGCTGGCGTTAAAACTATGCCAGTCTCTAGAATGGCTGTCACATAGCCTGTCATCCCACTGGCTGCATATCACCCATGATCTCACTAACCATGCCAGTGGTGTAAGTGTGGGGCCTATCCCCCAGCGCCTCACTAGATGAGCTCGATATCTCAACATATAGGCCTCTCACTCACACCACACACACCTCACTAGATGAGCTCGATATCTCAACATATAGGCCTCTCACTCACACCACACACACCTCACTCACCTCGCTCACACAAAGAGATAGACAAAACACCAAACAGAGCGCACCACTACTATCACAATACCAAAAAGAGTGATACAAGGGAGACTTTGCTCTCTGATAGTAGAAGGACTGTGGAAAAACTCAAGGTGATACATGAGAGAGTGTCCTCTTCTGTGAGAGTGTGTCCTAGACTGTCTGTATGCTGCCGCGAGAGAGTGCTCCCCTTAACTCCTCCTTGGGTGTCCTTCTCCTCGGGTGGTGCTCAAGAGGATCTCTCCCTGCCTGGGGAAAGGGAGAGGGGAAAGAAAGATGGTGCTTAGGATCTCGAAGAGGATCTCTCCCTGCCTTGGGAAAGGGAGAGGGGTGTTGCCTCCATGAGTGCCATCGAAGTTGGCCATGCACGTATGAGATGTCGAAGGAGACCAGCGGTTAGAGGGGTCAAAGAGCATTGGCGATTGGAGGGCACTGGTGGTGACGATGGTCAGAGATGTTGGAGGTGATGGTGGAAACTCTTGGTGGAGTGTGGAGGACTTGGATTCCCGTCCACAGGTCGAGTAGTCGGAGTGGTCGAAGTAGTCGGACGGCACTGACGGTCGGAGTGGTCGGAGCACACCAGCGGTGACGGTGGTCAGAGTCATCGGAGGGCACCGGCAGTGACGCTAGTCGATGGGGTGTGGAGGAACCGGCTTCCCGTCCATAGGTCCCCCACTACTACTCAACTCACCCTCGTCCCGGTGAATGCCAAGAAAACACAGGTGAGCCTTCGAGCAAAACATCCGGAAAGGAGACTGCCAGGCATACCTCATACAACGATCCTTCCAGGAAAATCTTCTAGAGAGATACAAAATAAATAAAAATGAATCAACTAGGCTCCTGGGCAACTTCATCCAGCAAGCTGTAGAAAAAAATGATTGAACATGGAGCTCCTGGGCACTTCATCTAGCAAGCTATTTCTGAGAGCTCCTAGGCACTTCATCCAACAAGCTATCACTAACTATATTACAACTATCATCCCCCGGGCAAAGCATCCGATAGAAGGCTACCTCAACAAAAGCACAAAACCAATCTAAACAATAATCATCACTGGCCACTTTGTCTGGGCAAAACTTCTGGCACGAAGTCTAGGCATACAAGATACAAAATGAGATCTGGCCATGGCCAGTATATAAGAGATCCTCTTTTCATTAACAAAAAAGGTTTGATGCTCCCAAGCATCAGTAGCATGTGCCACGGTAGCCTCCAAGAGAACGTATGCTTCAGGGGGGCCAATACTGCTCATAAATTGCCACGAAGATGGCCATACCAAGGGCTCTACAGCCAAAGGGGAAAGCTACACATGTACATGCTATGTTATGGTATTGCAGAGCGATGACGAAGGGGTGTGCCCTTGAGAGTTTCGCTGCTGCAACCCATGCCAAGAGCTCTTTAACACATTTAGATGATCCTCTATGTGCTGCAAAATGCAATGATGTGCTTCCAAAACCACAGCCGCTTCCACTAGATCTTGTAGGCATTGCACACATGAGAGATGCCTTACTTAAAAGCAAGCAAACTATTGTAGAATGGCTGGACCGGGCTACCAAGTGTAGAGGTGTAGCTCCACATGTTCCTGCCACTATGGGCATCTGGACAACATCCAAAACTTGTTGGACACAATCAAAGTGGCCACTCTTTACTGCATAATGGAGGCATGTCCTCCCATTGGGAGCATCAAACACGAGGATATCAGCTCCCCATGCCACAAACCGCTCAATGCAAAATACCCTTCCATTTTTATAAGCAAGCATGAGAGGCATATGTCTACGATGATTCATTGCATTCAACGACACACCCTTCTCCAAAACAGCAACAAAAGTACCTAGGATTTGCCCATGTGAGGCAGCATAATGCAAAGGTGAGAGGTGGCTGCGAGAGAGAGTGCCAATGGGGAGTGACGGGAGGGGGACGATGATCGCACACGAAGGGAAGTGAGGGCAGTGAGAGAGGGGGAGGGAGTCAAGTAAGTTGATGAGACGAGTAAGGTGAGAGAGGGGGGGTTGGTCTGTGGGGTGGGGGGGAAAAGGCATGGTGGGGGGGGGTTGGTCTGTGGGGTGGGGGGAAAAGGCATGGTCGATGAGGGGTGAAGTAAGAGGGGGGGCAACCATTTGGTTTGTTTTTTTTAATAACTATTATTATCATATTTGTGTTTTTTTTAAAGGGGGGGAATGGTGTGGTGGGGGTGGCAGGAAGGTTTGCCCAGAGTACAAATCCAAGAGGCTAGTCAAAGGACTCAGCTTGACAATGTGATTCTTTCTAAATGAACTGCCCTCAATAAGTCGAGCACGACACCCTCCAGTTGGCTGGCATAAGACGGTAGAATGGCTTCCACATAGCACAACACTCTGGGAGTTACTAAACACCGTGGTGAGGCTGAAACATCCTGACATTTCCCATCCATGAAGAAGGAATTTGGAGACCGCACAAGAGGTTTCAATTTGTGTTTTTTTCCCCACCTCTACTGGAGGGTGCAGTAAGTCAATGTCATTAGAGAGAACCATGATGATCGTCGAGGGCGCGGAAGGTTGAGGATAGCTCGTTAGCACTGTTGCGACGGGCTGTAGTGCCAAAACGAGCTCCAACAATGGTGCACAACTGCGAAAGAGAGGAGGACAAAGGTTGAGGATAGCTCGTTAGCACTGTTGCGACGGGCTGTAGTGCCAAAACGAGCTCCAACAATGGTGCACAACTGCGAAAGAGAGGAGGACGAAGGGGGGTGATTGTTGCACAGGGGAGGCACCGCTGGAGGGATGGGGGGTCATGAGGTGAGAGAAGGGGAAGGCCTAGGCGTACAATGGGCCAGCGAGGGGGGCTGGTCGTGAGGGGAGAGAAGGGCGCACAAGGGTAAACAAAGGGGGGGTTGCTGGTGGTGAGGTGAGAGAGGGGGGAAAGCGAAGGGGGGGGCTGCTGTGTACACCCAAGAGCAGGCGAGGGGGTTGTGAGGTGAGAGAGGGGGGAGGCTTGGGCGCACAATGGGTAAGCGAGGGGGGGGGACTAGTTGGTGAGAGGGGGTTTGTGAGGAAGAGGAGGTGGGGGTGTCGGTGAAGAAAGTGGGGGGGGGGTGACGGGTGACTGTTGCGCACAAGGTTGAGGGGGCCCGGGGGGGGGGGGGGGGGGGCGAGGAAAGTGGGGAAGAGAGGAGAGTGGGGTCGGTAGAAGGAAGGGGGAGAGGAGAGGAGAGGAGGGTCAGTTGGTGAGTACACAATAGAGGAAGGGCAAGACGAGGGGGGTCGAGCGAGAGGGTGGGGCGGCCGGGGGTGAGCAAACAAGGGGGGGCGCTAGACGGTAGGGTGACAGTGACGAAGAGAAGGGTGGTGGGGTTGCTAGAGGGAAGGGGGAGAGGAGAGGGATGGTGGTCGGTGGGGTGAGAGTGAGGGAGAGTACAAGATGAGAAGGTGGGGACTCAGGAGTGAGGTTGGTCGGTGGGGAGTGAAGGGAGAGGGAGACGAGGTTGGTCGGTCAGGTGAGGGTGAGGAAGAGAGGGTGGTGGGGTTGCCAGAGGGAAGGGGGAGAGGAGAGGGATGGTGGTCGGTGGGGCGAGAGGTAGGTGAGGGGGTGAGGAGTGTGTGGTTGGTGAGGAGTGAAGGGAGTGTGTGGTCGGTGAGGAGTGAAGGGAGGGGGTGGTTGGTGAGGAGTGAAGGGAGGGGGTGGTCGGTGGGGTGAGGGAGGGAGAGAGGGGGTGGTCGGCGGGGTGAGGGAGGGAGAGAGGGGTAGTCGATCGGTTGGTCGGTGAGTTGAGTGTGAAGCGGGTGGTCAGTGGGATGAGTGAGAGGGCCCTAAGTGGTCGATGGGTGAGGTAAAGGGGAAAAGAGAGAAAGAGAGAGGTGGCAGGTGTTTTTGTTTTTTTTTTGGGCTTTTTGTTTTGTTTTTTAATAGAAAAAAGAAAACTAAGAGGGGGGAGTCGATTTTTTTGGGGAAAAATGATTTTTTTTGGAAAAATAAAATAAAATAAATATTGAGGGAGGGTTTTTTTGGGAAAGAAAAAAATTACAAAGGGGGGATTTTTTTATTTTTTTTAAATTTTTGCTTGATTGGGGAGAAGGGGAGGTTGGGTTGGTCACTGATGATGAGAGTTGAGGGGAGAAGAGAGAGGGAAGGGGAGAAGAGAGAGGAAAAGGGTGGGTGAGACGAGTGAGAGATTGATCGGTGAGGAGGTTGTGTGAGAGAGATTTTTTTTTTTTGCATCTCTTGTAAACGAAGAAGGAAAAAGAAACCGAAGAGGGGGATTTTTTTTATTTTTTATTTTCGAGACGGAGACCCGATCCTTGGCACTTCACGAACACCAGAGTGAGTTGAGACATGTGTTTCGCTTGAGCCACCACCCTTGGCCGGCCACATCTTCTGAAGTGCTTTGATTGAGGGATCTGAAGTCTACACAGATCTTGATGTTGTTGGTCTTCTTTTTTGGAATCATCACTATAGGTGACAACCACTCGGAGTGCTCAATGGGAATGATGATACCTGCCTCTTCCATCTTGTCTAGCTCTTTCTTCCGCACTTCAGAATATTTTAGATTCACGCAGTAGATGCCCTTCTTGATCGGCCAACTGCCTTCTTTTTGTGAAACTTTATGAGTGCAAATGGCTGGGTCTATCCCTGGAAGATCCTTGTGAGTCCATGCAAATGCCTCTTGGTGTTCATTGAAAAAGTTGGTGATTCTCTGAAGAGTGGAAAGGTCCTCCCAACCCAAGCTGCCACTAAGAGGGGGTGTGGCTCCTCTGATGTGCCCAGGTTCAGCTCTCTCACCTCCTCATGGTAAGTGGTGGGTGGAAGAGGAGCGGTGCCGAGTGTTGCTTGATGGAGACATAAGGGGTCATGGATTGGGGTGTTGTCCAGATGGAAATTACCAATGCGTTTCTCTGTCCAGTTAGGGGGTATCTCTTCTACTGGCAAGGCTTCTTCCCAACCCTTGAGGTGCTCTACCCGCCTCACCTTGTAGGTGCGTCTGGGAGGGGTTATAGGTGCCTCTCTGATGACTCCTCTTGAGAGACCTTCTTGCGAGGTTGTCAAAAAAACTCAGGTTCCCCTAGACCTATGACCTTTATGGCTTCCTGTTGAGATAGTGTTGCAGAGGAGGAGGCCAGAGTGAGCAAAGATTCTGTCCAATCCCATACTCCTGCTTCTTTTGAGAGCTCTTCTTCTTGGGATAGCTCTTGAATAGGGTATGGGTCCAACTCCACTATGTCCACCAAGTTGCACTACTGGAATCCCTCATAGGAATTTAACCAATTTCATAGAGGTTTTGTCGCCTCGCCCTTTGAACCGAATGGATCCTAGGCCTCATCTGCTGGTGTTCTTCCTCGTCATTGGGTCCTTTCTCCCGAATGAGAATCATGTCATGTAGGGCAGTACCCCAAGCACTCTCATCTTCGGGACCTTTTTCCGGTGTCCCCTCTGGGTTAGGGTTATGCAAGTTGTCCCGACCCCAATCATGGATCACTTGAGCTGCCCTCAACCAAGGCCTTCCAATGAGTAAGTTGTAGGCCCCTTGAGTTGGTGGGAGGTGGAGACCCAAGACTTTCCTAGTAGCTTCGGGCATGATGTTAACACCAGAACCACCATCCACAATGGCTCCTGTAATTTGAGTTCCTCCCACGGAGATTGTCACCCTTGGGATTCGGTGATCGGCCACTCCTGGGACAGTGAGGCATACCCTTGCTTTGCTGCCTCCTGGGCCGTCGCCCACTACTACTAGATGTGGCTTTATCCCTAGTTGCCTTCGGATCCATCCAATGCTGGACCAAGCCTAACAGTTGCTCTCCTATTTCTTGGTTCAAACCACATAACTGAGGAAGGGTGATTTTCACCTTTACTCCTGCCAACTTTTCCTCCCAACTTAAATTACTAACCTTGGGTTGGGTAGACTTTGAAGGTGTGGTGGTTGGGGGAATGACCAAGGTAGGCGCCGCTTCCTTCTCCATTTGAATGAATTCCTACACGGCCTCCTTATAAGCTCGGTTCCACAATGGATGGGTAGATTGCACCATCAAGGAGAGGAGCTGGTGTCTTTGGGGCTCCTTGGGACTGGGTGGTGTGATGACTGCCACTATTGGAGTGCCAGTAGTGGGAGGTGGCACCACTACCACTATTGGAATGTCAACCTTAGGAGATGGCACCACAGCTTCCACCATGTTAACTAGTGGGGGTCTAGGACATTCTCGGGTGTAGTGGTCTTGGCTCTCCAGGCAATGGAGGCATGGGGGCGAGCCCTCTAGTATAGTGCATTGAGCTTGCATGTGGCCGCTCCCCCCACAATGGTAGCATATAAGAGGTCGGGTGGGGTTGTTGGGAGGATGGTGATTGGGGAACCTTTGGTTAGCCATACCTGTTGTTAGCGGTTGGAGGTACTGGAGGGGCTGCCGCATAGACCACTGGAGGTGGGTTTTGATAGACTTGAGGTGTTTGTGGGACCGATGGGAGGTACTGCTGATAGGTTGGGAGAGTGCTTGCTTGATATGGAATTTTCATAGGTAGGGGGTTGTATGTTAGGGTTGCTCTGGAGGAAGGAGGGGTATTGGTGTATGCTACCATGGCTACTTGAGCTCCCTACTACTAAGATGAATTGGTTTGGGGCGGTGGATGGGTTTGTACAAAAGTAGCCATGGGGGAGGGAAGGGTATGTGGGGTAGCTAAGTAGGAGGGACCAGCGGGGCAGGGTTAATATAAGCTTGGGATTGGGGGGTTGATTGACGGTTCAAGAAGGGTGTTGGGTTTGTTGGTGGTTAGGAGCCTGGGAAGAAGTTGAACCACTACTGGTTGGGGTCAGCATGTAGTCTTCGGCAAAGGGATTAAGCGGGGAGGCACCTTGCTTAAGTTGTTGTTACATAAGGCAAAGTCCCTTGAGGTAGTAACACTCCTTGTCCTCATGGCCCGCCTTTGAGCAAAATGAGAAATATTTCTTGGATAGACAATCATTTGGAAGATGGCCTTGCAAGCTACATACCGGGCACCATGGACTCGTCTTGGGATCTTTGACCTTGAGCTACTCGATCTCCTTCCTAAGCACTGCCATAGCCGCGTCTTCTTGTTGTGACCTTTTGAAATCTTCAAGCTCCTTCTTGAGCTTGGCTAGCTCTTCCATGGAAGCAGATGTAGACGCTATCATCGGGGCTAGATTGGAGGAGCCAAAGACATGCCGAGGATAAGTGGGGACCAAGAGGTACTATGCTTTGCCATGAGGCAAGCATTCTCCAATTGTGTAGCTCTGTCTTGGAAGTCTTGCAGGGTGCCTTGGGGTGGAAAAGTCTCTCATCTTCATCGCCGTTTGAGTAGGGAGTGCTCGAAGCACCCACTATTGTAGCATGTAGTTTCTAGGATCTTGGGGTAGCCGAGCGACCAAAGCTTTAGCTCTTGTGACAAGTTGGGCCACTGACTCCCCTGCATTCATGGAGAGTTGGTTGAGCTCTTGAGTGATGAGGTCGAAGTAGTTCCCTGGCCAAAAGGTAACCAAGAAAAGTAGCCTGAGGGTGGCCCAATCCGGGAACTGGTTGATGAGAAATCGACTGTACCACCGATCGGCACTTTCTTCTAGCATTGTTGGGAACAAGACCAAGTGTGCATCATCTCAGTTGAGACCTCTTGAGCTACACATAGTGAGGAACCGCCGCACATGGTCTTCCACATCTTTAGTGATGGTACCTTTGAAGGTTGGTAGCTTAACTTGCATGCAGTTAAGGACAGTAGCCAATGGCTCTGGCCCTGGAGCTGCCATAGGCTTAGAAGAGGAAGATGCTGAGGGAAGAGTAAGGGAACATCGCTCAAACACCTTCCTTAAGCAAGCCAGATTGTCTGCCCATCGAGAGTGTGCACATAGATCATCAATGAATACCTCCAACCACTTGTGCAACTAGTCTTTGTTGAAGGCTATGCATTGGAATGTTGCTAGGGAATTAGTGAGATCGAAGGGCATGACTCTATATGCAAACGTCCTCCATTGTGTTTAAAGTTGTCTTATGCTGGTCCTCTGGTGCTATTGACACCTGATTATAGCATGAAAATCCATCCAAGAAGCTGTAAGCTTCTTCACCAGCCATTCTTTCTAAAACATGTTCCGTATAGGGCAATGGATAATGGTATTTCCTAGTAGCTATGTTGGCCTTTTTAAGATCAACACATACCCTAAGTTTTCCATTCTTTTTTGGCACTATTATGATTGGTGACAATCTGTATGTTCTATCTCATAGATGAGATCCACAGTTAATGAGTTTATCTATTTCCTCCTTTACAATTGCCGCATACTTAGGATTCATCTGGTATGGTTTTTGCCTGGTTGGTCTTCATCCTTCCATGATTGGGATCGTATGTTGCACCACCTCAGGTGGTACAGCCTTTATCTACACATAATTCCAAGTGAAACAATTCTTAAATTCCTTAAGGAGGGTAACGAGCTCATTTTCTTCAGCGGAAGTCAAGTCCTTATAGCAATATATACAGGTCTGGCTTCCTTCCTTGGTTTTGCAATATCAATTTCCTTGACTTCAGTCAGGCCATCATATGATGTAGACAGCGCATCTTCCTCCTTAACCCTTTCTGCCACCATCAGTCGGACTGTAAGGTCCCTCCCAAGCCATGTATGTGTTAGAATTCGTGGTGCTCATGATAGATCAAGTATGTGGAGGAGAGGGACTCACAAAATACAAGAAAATATCTTGCTTATTAACACTAGTTCTGTAATTGGACACTAAAGTGTCTTGAGGACACTTTAGTGTCTTGTTTCTCACCAAAACTTTGGAATTTTTTGGGGAACCTAGAAACAACATTTCTACACCTTGTTTCAACCATAGGTCGGTTAAAAGTCAAAAAATAAAGGGGATTTTTCATGATGTCAAATCACAAGCTATATTAGAAATTCGACAAAAAAACTCACTTGAAATTTTCATTGAAATTTGAAGCTGTTTTGTCAAAAATCCCATAAAATGCCTATAACTTCTTGAATAAATCATGTTTTTCATGTTTGTAAAAGTCAATTGGTAGAACTTGGGGTTTCAAAACAACACAATCTCCTTTAGGTCCTAGTTCCTAAGCTACTTGTGAACTATAACAAAAATCTCATAATTACCAAGATGCTAAAAAAGAGGAAAATTTTGGCCTTCCAAAGGTACTTCCATAAAACTAGGGTTATGTTAGTGCAAATTGGTAATCGGAAATGATTATATAGTTCAAAACCAAGTTAATACAGATTTTTTGGGGTCCCAAGCTCAAGTAAATCTTGCTACCTTAGTTTTTCAATCGTGCTACATTTTTCAAAATTTCTAAATTCTCTCTCAACAACCATGAAACAAAGGTTTTAGGTGCCCAAATTATGTTTGTACAATGTACCTTAGCGAAATTATTCTATATAGACAAAATGTTGCAAGTTTACTAAGGAATGTAATGCGTATGACTCAAGAATCTAAATCCAGAATTTTTGTTGTGTGCAGTTTTGACATTTTGAAACAATTAATATTTGTAGCTTACTAAGGGGCTTTTACATATAACTTTAAGATCTCAATGGATAGATTAAGCATTGTATCACCTTAAAAAACTTGCAAACACATTAAAACCATGTATTGGTTTGGATACAAATGGATGCTAAAAAGTGGTGTATCAAACACACACAACTTCCTACTATTTTAGACACTCTCAATTGAATTTTATTTCATGTGAAACTTGGTAAAATCTTTGACACAAATATGAAATAATTACTTGGAATTTTTCACGGGGCTTAGTGATTTTTTTCTCTAAGCTTATAAGGCGGTTTTCTCAAACCTAAGTTGTAGTCTCATGCAAGTCCTATTTATGGGTGTAATTCCTTATCGTGCCAGCATCCAAATTGCAAGGTTACATTTTTTAAAGACACACTAGGTCACATATTCAAACTCCTCAAGAGGGATTTTGAATATGTCTTTCCTAGTGCAAGTAGCATTTTATTTGCATCGTCCAAAAAAGGACACTTAAGTGTCCTTTTTTGGTACCAAACTAGTGTTAAGTTGCTCAAATACAACTAGGCTTCTTGCTCAATACATAAAAGCCTTATAGCTCCACCTTTAAATAGGTGAGCTAGTGGACCTTAAGTCCCTTCACACACACACCTTTCTCCCACCCTTTTACATGACCTTAGTCTTTTAATACCCTCCCTCAATACCAACTATGAAAGAATTGGAATAGGTGGTATTGGACATAGGTTGCCTTTATAACATTAGGCGTACAAGGTTTAGGAATATAGGTGTTGTTACATTTTAAAATAGGTGCTCAGAGGAGTTAGAGATTGATACAAAGTTAGCCTCTGACTCTTTGTTAGGACATTTAGAAGTGATATGTCCCATTTGTTTACACTTGTTACATTTCATTTTGTTGGGATATTTGATCCAACAATTATTTGCCAAATGACCCACCTTTTTGCAATGGGCACATCTTACTTTGACCACTTGATGTGACAAAGCTTGTTTGATATTCGATGAAGTGGTTGCATTTGAAGATTCAGCTCCTCCCTTTGGCCTCTTTTCTTCATCAAGACAAGATTGAATGAATCCTTCGAGGGTGGGATTAGGTATGTTCTTCAGAGTGGTGACTAAGGTGGGGTACACCTTCTTGACTGCTTTTAGCAAAACAGCCACTGCATCATCTTCATCCATTCTCGCATTCACTGATGCAAGTTGAGCCATAAGGCCCTTCAAGTGAGAGATGAAGGCTCCAATGCCATCTCCCTCTTTGAGTTCCAAGCTGAAAAATTCAATTTTGAGTGAGATCTTGGAATTCTTACCACCACGAGCTCCATAGAGCTTATCAAGCTCATCCCATTTCTCCTTTGGAGTCGAAAGCTGGTCCACATGGTGAATGAGAGCCTCATCAAGATGAAGCATGATAATGGCTTGTGCCCTCCATCATCTTCAATATCTTCAGCCTTAGTTCGATCAATAGCCTTAGTGCCGGAGATGAATGGCCAAAAACCTTTGGACATCATCTTGTACTTGACAAGGACTTGCTAAGTGTGGAAGCCCTCTCTCGAGAACTTCTTGATTTGGGTGTTTTCCTTTGACATTGGTATTGAAGGAGGTTATTAGAGAGTAATGGGCTGATTTATGAAGAAGAAAAAACTAGAAATTTATGATATTTACGCTTAATTAGAAAGAGAAAGGCTTATGAGAGTGCGACAACCCTTAATCAAGCCAAGGATGTTGCATAAATAGGAGATTAAGATGGTAAATTTTATGGTTTAGCACTTAGGGCTTGTGCCCAACCAGTAATTTTGATGGAGATTAACTTCATTAGTGTTAAGGAGCACTTTGTTTGGTGATTAAGATCACCATTAGTGTTTAAAAACATGATTAGTGCTTAAGAGCACATTTTTAGTGTCTAATGATACTTATATTGGTGATTAGACGTCTAAAAATGTGTTTAAAAGCACATTTTTAGCATCTAATGACACTTATATTGGTGATTAGATTCACCATTAGTGCTTAAGAACACTCTTAGTGTTTAAAAACACTGGAATAACTCCCCTTTGCTAGATTAGAAGCCTCATTAGTGTTAATCAATACTATTAGTGCTCATAAGCACACTTTGAAGGCTTTGTGAACTTGAAGATGACGAGGAAGCTTGATGACATTTTGATGAATGAGACTTATGAATGCCTCATGTGGTTGGCCACCGCTTCAAAATCAAGAGTAGGATCAGCAACAAGCCCTCACAAGATTACTTAGGTGATTATGCGTATGTCGAGGGAGATCTTCATGGATTGGTAAGAAATCTATTTAAGTGAACTGGGAACTATGAAATTCGATCTCATTGGTTGACTAACTAGTCTTCAACAGAGAGTTCGGATAATACTTGATTGTAAAATAATGGAACTATAATACTAAGGATTATGATGGGAACACTGAGGTTTTATTGTAGTTCTGTCTTTAAAATAGTTGAATATGAGAAAAAGGCAAATTTCATATTGGGTGCGTAAGTGGTGTGTCTATTTTATATTTTTGCATGAGTGCTGGCTAGGGGGCTTGGGAACTCTTTTCCCTGGTACCCGGGACAAAACACATCTAATTTTTATAAAGAGGGATCCCACCAATACAATGGTTGGTGGGCGGTTGGCTAACCCATGGACCGGTTGGGGGTTAGGCGGCGGCTGGATCAGTGGATTCCTACAATAAAGTTCATTTATGTTCAAGTTATGATAGTTGAAGTAAGTCAGAGGGTAATTCTTGTTCTATGGGAAAGAATCAATGGCTGTGCCTCACTTGAGGGGAAAAAAGCGATGATCTCTATGAACCAATTGCAAGTCCCTTCCTTGATTTGGCCATGTGACCTGTGGGTTTGGTTGGATTACAAAGGATAGTTAAGGCTCTTGACCCCGTTAGATAAATTCTCGTTAGAAGATTTTCCTACTAGAGGAATCGCCCGTGCTTTCTGGGCGAGGAAAGTTTTTTCGATCTCAATTTCGGAAGTCCCTTGCCCGGACATTTGTGGGCGAGGCCTTGAGTGGGAAGCTCTGCCCTGTGCAAGAGTTTGCTACTTCCGCTGCTAGCACTCTGAAGATCGATGCGCAGAGAGGGTAGGGGTCTCAAAGCTCTTATCAGAGCTTTGTTGAAAACTCAAGAATCGAAGATGAATTTTGTGCTAAATAGGAAAACCTGTGCAAGTAGAATTGGCCAGTGGAAAGATTCTTTTCACACACCACGAGACAGACCATATTCAGTTTAATCTAGATGGGAACATAACAGGCTGCCAGGGTTGCCCATGTGATTCCAAAAAAAGGAACCTACACTGCAGTGGATGTTGCTAGAGTCTTCCTCAAGGAGATTTTCAGGTTGCATAGCTTACCTAGAAGGATAGTAAGCGATAGAGATCCTAAGTTCACATCAAGGTTCTGGACTGCATTCTTTGAAGCAGCGAAAACTTCCTTAGATCTCAGTACTGCTTATCATCTCGAGACAGATGGACAGACAGAAAGAGTGAACCAAGTAATAGATTTATATATTCTTTGGTCATGATGTGGTAGAGAACCCAAGAAGTGGTTAAGCTACTTACATCTAGTTGAGTTTGCTTATAATGCCTCTTATCACCGAAGTATCGAGATGAGCCCTTTCAAAGCTCTATATGGGCAAGATTACCTCACACCATTAACTTGGTCCGACCCATTGATCAGGGTCGAGATGTCCAGACAGATGCTTGATGATATGGAGCAGCAAATGCAGGCAATCCACAAAGATATTAAGGCTACCCAGGATAGACAAAAGCAGTATGTTGATAAGAAGAGAACGGAGAGAGTGTTTGAAGAATGAGATATGGTCTTCATTCGTGTACGACCCAAGAGAAGTTCTTTATCTCTAGGGAAGTACAAAAGCTGTCTCCTAGATACGGTGGACCATACACCATTACAAAGAAAATAGGAGATCTAGCCTATGAACTTCTTCTACCGGTACATAATGTGTTCCATGTCAGTTTGCTTGAAAAGTATGTACCCAGCTTGAGTCATGTGCTAGATGATGAGCAGTTGACTTTTCCGACTCAAGGCCAGATGAAACTCCAACAACCCGAAGAAATCCTAGATGTTTGGGAGAAGGCTCTCAGGAATAAAGTCCTTAGAGAGTTTTTGGTCAAGTGGAAGTTCTATCCTTTAGAGAACGCCACTTGGGAAAAAAAAGATCAACTGATAAAGGACTACCCCCACTTTGCGAGATGAGGACATCTCGCATTTTTCAAGTGGGAGAGGATGTAAGATTCCTCCTCAGTCCCTAAAGATGTATAAGTTCTCCTTTCAGTCCCCTGTAATCATCCCCCATTTCAGAATACAAGAAAACATTATTTTCCTTTGTTTTTGACCTAGAGAGATAAAATATTCTAGAGAGAGGTAATACAGTTTTGAGATATTTTTGGATATAAAGTTAACCTTTAAATTTAAGATGAATTCCCCTAAAATTGAAGTTTAAAAAGAGTTTTTCAATATGCATTAGAAATCAATTGAATATGTGCATTGGACACCTTAGCCTAAGGGTACCCATTTTTAGAAAATTATGGATTAAGGTCCAAAGAGTGTTCTAAAGGGCCAATGGGGTTAATCCAAGTGTTTGAATAAGAAAAATGCAAGAATAAAAGAAAATCCACAAAAAATGAGTAAATTCTCACATAAGATGAAGAGTTGACTAGTATTGGGATTTATTAGTATGAAAATGGGAATTTTGACACCTCAGGAGGGTGAGTGGAGCTCATAAAGGAGGCGCCTAGAATCTCATCATTTCTCCCAATTTTTAATTCATAAAAAAGTGATATTTTATCTCTCCTCTCTCCTCTTTCAAACTAGATCAGAAAAGTGGACCTAACTGGTCCAAAACTTGTCTTCCAAATTGGACCTAACTAGATCAGAAAAGTGGACCTAACTGGTCCAAAACTTGTCTTCCAAATTGGATCAAACTAAAGCTAGAAGCCTCTAGATCCCAGTTGGACTTGGTTGGTGGCCTCCCTCACCTATAAATAGAACCCCATTCCTTTGTATTTTCATCTTAGTGTATTTACATGCTAGTGTAATTTTTATTTTAGTGTAATTCTATTATCCCTCTACCTTGCCTCTCCATTGTGAAGCTTTGGAGCTTCACTAATCGTCTTCTTATTTTGGTGGAGATTACTCTCTTCTTCTTGGTGGCCAAGCTTCTTCTTTGAGTGCTACACATCTCCCTAAAGAATCAAGCTAAAAACCAAGGGTAAGCCCAAAACAATGGTGTTTTACTCTCTTCTTGGATGGCAATAATTCTTCGCAACCTCTCTACATACTTGGGAAGCATTCTATTTCATGGTTTCTTTTTAAAACTATGCCCTTATTGATTTATGTTGTTTTGTAGAATTAATGTTAATCTCTTATGCTTAAATGTTATTTTGTAGAATTAATGTTAATCTCTTATGCTTAAATGTATTGTTTTTTATTTGTAATCTCTCTTTTTGAAAGAATACTCACTTTATGGTTAAATCCTTCTTGGAAGGATAAGCTTTAATTCTAATCTCATTTTCTTACCCAAAACTCTAGGCCTAACAAGCTAGAGATGGAGATTAAACATTTTTATGATTTTTAATCTACTTAAAAATGAGGTTAATTCATTTAAGCTTGTTTTTATGTTAATAAATTTTATATTTATTCATTTTAAGATGAAAGAGAGCTTATGCTAACATTCTTATAATTATTTTTATAAGGAAGTTATATTTGGGTTTTTTTTTTAATAAGCAAGATGCTTAGATGCAATTATGCTTAGGTTTATGCATAAAGAAATTTTATATTAAAAGAGAAAGTATCACCATATTTTTATGTTTATGCATAAATTTGATAATGCAAAAAGAGGAATTTTCATCATATTCTATGCATAAACATTTTAATGCTAAAAGAAGGATTTTTGTTACATTTTTGAATATACATTCATAGTATACGCATGCATAAATTTCTAGATGTCAAAAAGAGGAATTCTCATGATATTATATGCATAAACATTTTAAATATTAAAAGATGATTTTTTGTTATATTTTAAATAGGTATATTCATGGTATGTATATACATGGATATTTTTATTTGTTAAAAAAAGGAATTTTCATCGTATCTTGAAATAGGAATATGCATAATTAATTTTGGTATCAAAAAGAGAAAGTTTCATTATACTTCTATGTAGATAATTATGGCATGTTGATGCCTAGGCTCAGATGGAGAAGAGAATATTTAAGAATATTTCTAGGTGAATAATTTAAAAAAAATGATGTATGCATATTTATTAAAGGATTATTTAGAAAAAGAAATATCCTTGTTAAATTTCATTATTCACCACAAGTAGAGTTATTTATAGTTCTAATATGTCCAAGGAAGAATAAATTTTCATATTATTGGATGTTTATCCTTATGACTAGAAATCACAGTTATTGTATGAGATAAATAGAGAAATATCTTTAGGAAATAAATCTAGGAATAAATTCAAGAAATTATGTGTTGACCATGACCTCGTGAGAAAGGTGGGTTAGTAAGATGCTTGCCCATCTCTTGAATAAAAAATTAAACCAAGACTTGTGACCATTCCCATTTCTTCAGTACGAAGAAGGGATAACTGTCTGATTTAGAGAATTTTCCCTAAGACCCAAAATCGTCTAGAAATAAGTTAGAAAATTGTTTGTAATTGATGGATGGATCACCGAGATACGAGATTCGTGATTTTCATTGAGAAAGACTGGGTTTGAAAAAAGGGTCTTGTGAAACCAACACTAGAGATGTTTTCTCGTGAAATGGTTTTTTGTGAGAGGAAATCAAACTCAATGGGAAAATCTTACTTGCATAGAAACTCAATGGGAAAATCTTACTTGCATAGAAACTCTGCTTTTTATAAAGGACTGTCTTACACCAGCTGTCTTACGCCAGACTAGTCCCTTGCCCGGACATTCATGGACGAGGCCCCGAGTGGGAAGCTCTGCCCTGCGTAAGAGGTTGCTACTTCCGCCTGCTGCTAGCACTCCGGAGATCGATGTGCAGAGAGGGCAGGGGTCTTACACTCACCATTAACTGGGACACCCTCCTTGCGTATGGACAAGCAACAAACACCAATCCCTCCATCAATTTTATAGTCCCCCCCAACCACTGGCAAAGCTTTGTTTGTACCCCTATGCCTCTTCTAAATCCCTTAGTGCCCTCGCCTACCTAGATCTACCCAGCTGGACAACAATCTACAATTCTTACAGAGCTCTCCACACGCCCTCCCTCCCTTAATCTCCATATGGCCTCTTCGTTATCTACACCTGTATCTACCGCCAAATGGAAGTCATTGCTGCCGGGTGAAAGCATGTATAGGTGGTACCAAAAAGGAGTGTCTTGGACACTCCTTTTAGCCACCCCTTTGGGAGGAGAAAGAGGCTTAAATTTGAAATAGAGGTAGGATTGAAAATGCAACTAAGCATTCATGAAGGGAATGGCGTGCCCATTAAACGCTTCTGAATATTCTCTCTCCTCCACTCAGTCTACACTCGTCCTGCAATCACTCTCTCTCTCTCACTCTCCGCCTCTCTCTCTCTCTCTGCCATAGCATAGCCTTTGCTTCCCGCCTACACAAAAGGGCCTCTCTTCCCGCTTGAGCGCAAGCTGTATTCAACTGTACTATCTCCCTCTCTCCCTCTCTCTCTCTCTCTCCATGAAGACTACAGTTGTGCTTTAATGGTCTTCTTTGCAATAACCTCAGCCTCCTAGCTCCCTCATAACTGCTTTAATGGTCTTCTTTGCAATAACCTCAGCCTCCTAGCTCCCTCATAACTGGCTCCACATGGAGTCTCATAGTGTACAGAATGGCAATACAGGCTCTGTATATCTTCCCCCATTGTCTATCACACAACACATCCCGAGAGAACTTCTGCCAAGTCTTCGAAACTACTGGGTTGCAAAGAAGAGGGAACAAAGAAGCATTGAGAAGAGGATGGCACGTACGCGCAAGGATGGTGACATTGATGAGCGAGAGGCAAAGAAAATCTGCAGAGCAATTTCTCAGTGCTGGCGCAAACAAACAAACGGGCTTTCCGAGGGCCTTCAAACAAAGATTTTACAACAGCTCCTCCGTCATCCAACATTCTCAATGTTACAGCACACGTCAAAGACAGTTGAGAGACTCATTTTCTCTAACATTTGTCATACATTATGTGAGGTGAAGACACCCCATTCAAATAATGAGTTGTTATGTTATTCCAAGTTCATCTAAATGGATCCTCAGGTTTCTAAGTGCTTGCAGGTGCCTAAGAGTGCTTTATAGTGCTTTACAACGATTTACTAGTGCTGCCAGGTGCAGAAAGTGCTACTAAGTGCTTCTAAGAGCTTTACCCAATGAGTGTCATAGCTTTACACTGATTGAAAGTGTGTCATAATGCTTACCAATGTTATAGGTTGCTTCAGAATGATTTATAATGCTTGATAGTGTGTCTAAATTTGTCTTCTTTGTCATCACAGAGGGACTTCTATATGCAGTTCCAAGTGGCTCATCCTAACATAAGTCCCTCAGATGTTTTGAGGGTCTAAAGCCATACTTCGTACGCAAGTTGAAGGACCGCAACACTTGTTGCTGTGAATACCATGTGCATCTTGTCTACTTCAAGGAAGCTCTTAAATCAGATGCGCCAAGGAAGATATGGGCTACATGGCTGGCCATGCAGTTGTTGCAGGTGCCTTGTTTGCAGTTCTCATGATGGAACAGCGCAGTGCGCGGCCTCCAATGCCACATTTCCAAGCTTAACAGACCTGTGGGAGTCTGTATTGTGCCCAAAACCCATTGATTGTGCTTATCACCGTAGACAATGTCTTTTGGGTACATGCAAACATTGTGGCATTAAACAGATCTCCTTGTGTCCACATGAAAAAAGCGATGACATCTCTATGATGACTGTCAAGCTTTTTGATGACGTTCCTACACAGGAAGTGGATGAGAACGGTCAAGCAAAAACTCGGAAAGATCTTGTTGTTCACCAAGTCAGCCCGAGGACTTTCACTTCCTTGCTTCAAAGCAAATTGGGAAACTTCATCAAACACAATTATAAGTACAGATGGCAAGCTGAACAATTCAAAGAGTGTTTGGATAAATTTCTAGATGATGTAGTGGTGTCGGTAGTGGATTTTGCAGAGAATTACTCCTTCAATTCAAAGAGTGTTTGGATAAATTTCCAGATGATGTAGTGGTGTCGGTAGTGGATTTTGCAGAGAATTACTCCTTCAAGGTGCAGAATGAAATTCAGTCAATGCATTGGTATTCAACTCAGGTGACAATCTTGGTCCACATTTCGTACCTGCGTGATGTGCTTGGTACCATTCGGAAGACAACCCACTTCTACATCTCTGATGACAAAATCCACGACACTTTGTTTGTGCAGCATTGCTTTATTTTGCACAATGAGTGGCTGAAAGCTCAAGGATGTAGTGCCAAGCGACACTGGGTGTGGTCTGATGGCGCTACTTCACAATTCAAAGCAAGGTGCCCTTTCTATTTTGTAGCCCGATACTTCAATATGACAGGTATTGAGATGATGCACAGTTTCTTCGCATCTGGCCATGGGAAGGACGAGCACGATGGGGCTGGTGCAGTGCTCAAAAGAGCTCTCACATAAGAGCAGCTGAAATCTAACGGATGGGTGTTACATAACGCTTCAAGTGTGGTGGCATTCCTCAACGCAACCCTCAGGAAAGAATGTCCATTGATAGGGAAGAAAGTCGATTGTAGATTCTGGGAGGTCAAGCTCGGTGATGTAGACAGAGATAGAGAGTGGGATTGCATGCGGATCAAAGGGTCGCGATCCTTCCACTGTGTCAACGGCTACAGTCAATTAGATATGCACGGGCTACAGTGCAGACCATTGTCCTGCTTTTGCCATGCGTGCATGAAAGGCCAATGGAGGAGATGTGTAAACAAGGACCACGTTGAGAGGTGGTAGTACTTGCAAATACAACCGACTGTCAGCAGCCTTAGCACTTGCAAGTGGTATGACCTTAGCACTTGCAAGTGGTATGACCACTTGCAAGTGGTCTTAGCACCTTCAAGTGGTCTAAGTACTTGCAAGTGGTATGAGCACTTGAAAGCGGTATGAACACTTGCAAGTGGTCTTGAACTTCGCTAGTGGCCTAGGCACTTGCAAGTGGTATGAACACTTGCAAGTGGTCTTAGAACTTGCAAAAGGCATGAACACTTATAAGTGGCCTTAGCACTTGCAAGTAGCACCTTCAAGTGGTCTGGGATTGGGCCCATCATCGCTCCCTAAAGATCTCCCTTCTACATCAACGTGCCCACATCTTGTCTTTGATGCCTCGCTTGGCACCACTCCCTCTACCTCCAACACTCCTCCACCTCAACAACCGCAACCTGCTAACCTGCCTTCACGCACCCCCCCTAGAAAAGCGCGAAATCCCACCCTAATCCCCACAGGAGCAAGATGAGGTAGATCCCCCCCTCAATCCCCTTAGTTGGCGCGCAATCCTCTGGATCACAACAGCGAGTCTGACGAGGCCACCTCCATCTTGCTCCGTCGCCAGGCTACAACAACCGCATGGACATTCATGTCCTCCGGCTCTACATCCACGCCAAGCAAGATGCACGGAAGAAAGCATGTTGGCCCAAATGCATGCATTCATGGCCAAAGATGATGAGGTATGGCTAGTGGAGAGAGAGAGAGCGCGCGAGAGCGAGCAAGCTTGGCAAAGACAAGATGGTGTGTAAGAGTTGTTTCTATTGTGCCCACGTCCGCCTAGTAGCCTTTTTAGGGTTTGTTTGCCCATGATGCAGCGGGGCAAAATCTTAGCAGTCCATCACACAAGGGATCCAAACACGCAACGGTAGAAACCGTGTCTCTGCTAAAAGACCGTCCTCTTATTAAAAGGACATATAAGCGGCAGCAGGCCGTTTTCGCTCTGTCACAGCAGCGAGCGAGAGACCAGCAGCTGGCTGGAGGGAGAGAGAGAGACCCCAGCTGCATGTCCGCCGACTAGCCTTTCCTTTTTAGGGTTTGTTTGCGAGGCACACGCAGAGCGTGCACCTTCCAAAAATTCTCCACGGCCCAGGGGCCGAGGAGGGGGTTTGGAAATAGTTTTCAACCAGCAATTGACGCGTCTCGGGAAACCCTCACTAACTGCGTCATTGCCCCAAGCGCAAAGATGGATTGTATGACAGGCCCCTCAAGCTCTTTATACGTGACCTGTGGGCGGTGCTCCCCTCGTTGGAATTAACCTATGGGATAGGTTAACCTTATAAAACGCCTATATTCTTGGCAGGACGATGGGCACGTGTTTGTGTGGGGAAGCTTTAAGGGGGATTATCTATTGTAAATTTCACGCTTTCAAAATTTGCATATATCCTCATTCATCAGACAGTTAAGCTTGGAATATGTGTATGAATTCTAATTTGGTTATCAGACTCCAAAGATTTGGTTAGTGAGATGATTAAGGTTCCAAGATAGGCATGTTTAAGAGATGCCTTACGCCAACCATGTGTGGGTCCAAAGCTAGACTAGCATGTGAGGCAAGTTATATATTTGCAAGCTTTGTAGGATAATACCACGCATGCTGTGGAGCGTGTGTGCAATGTTGACTACTACAAGGTCCTCTAGGGATGAAGTGGCCTCATACTCTAGTGCTTCACCCATCTAACTCTTACATGGTTGAAGGTGGTCTAGTGTAGCATAACTATAGCTTGGTTGTGCGTCCACCAAAGATTTTTCCCTGTATGTTATCTATGTATAGATGTAGCTCAATTGGGACATGGTTATGTAGATCTATAACACATATCTTTAAATGTTAAGTCCTTTCACATTTTGTCTTGACATTCTATTATACATGCATAAAATCTCTCTTTAAACTTTGTAACATTGTCTCTTCCTCCTAGTGGGTCGTGCAAGATTGGAGACTCTTTATTAAAACTCCTCTCGAATGGTTTGACCTAAGAACTTTCATTCAATAAGTTAATATCTCAAATTCAACTTGAGCGAGTTTTATCCATTTAACTAGTTTTATTCAACAAAGTGATACAAGCTTACCTGACTTAATTGAAAAAACTCTGTTTAACCTAGTTGAGTAAGCCACCTACATATACTCAACTAGGTTAAACAGAGTTTTTTTAATTAGCACTTTGTTGAATAAAACTAGTTAAATGGATAAAACGCGCTTAAGTTAAATTTGAGATGTTTAATGGCCTTAACTTATTCAATGAAAGTGCTTAGGCCAAACCATTTGAGAGGAGTTTTAATAAAGAGTCTCCAATCTCGCACCGCCCACTAGGAGGAAGAGACAATGTTACAAAGTTTAAAAAGGTTTTATGCATGTATAATAGAATGTCAAGACATTTGTCCTGGGAAACACACGATCATAAGCACCTCATCCCAAGGAAATGAGTATGGATCATCACTTAGTGAGAACTGTCACACCTCCGCTAGAACCTGAGGTGGGGTGGTACGGCCCAGATAACCCAATCCGAATTGATCCAACGGTCTGGGAAGCCATGCCAACTACCGTGTCGATAGATTCATTTGAGGATCATAGGCCAGCACCAAGCCTAGGTCAAGAACTAGTTCAGCAATGTCCAGAGACTGCCTACCAAAGAGCAAGAGTCCACCAAGGACTTTCCAAGCTAGCACACGGCACACACATACAGCCATTACCCGCCTCGTGGAGTGTATCCCGGATACCATATGGATCCTTATGAAGTGCACATCATCCCACCACTAAGGCAGGATCCGCCACAGATGGGATACTATCCTCTAGGCCTAGCCCCTCCATCTATCATACGCCAACCTGCACCAGCCCCTGGGCTTGTGCCAAAAATGTTGAGGATAGCCATGGAAATAGGGAGGGGGTAGCTTTAGGAATTGCACCACTAACACCCGCATACCGAGTGCAAGGGCCAAGATTAGCACTTGCATAGCCAAGGCAAAGGCCAAGACCAGAAAGGAATAAATCGGCCCACATATCCAAAATTATCACTAAGTTTGATAGATCCAGAGACTCCATACCTCATTTGGAGCTGTTTAACCAGATTTATGAGGAATTTTTCCATGTGTAAGATCAAGTTAAGGTGAGTGCCTTTGGCCTCACCCTTGATGGAAAAGCAGGACAATAGTTTCGATCACTAAAAGTAGAAGATAAGGCTACCTTTGACACCTTGAAAGAGGCTTTCAAAGTAGGATATTCAAGAAAAGGAACGTGATGGAGTCCAATTGAATAGTTGCATAATGTAAAATAGAAACAGGGAGAATCCATCCGGGACTATATCAACCGGTGAGATATCTTCACTCTCACTGTAATAACAGGGACAAGCGAAAGATTGATCGGTCAATTCCTAGAGGGACTTGAATATGTAGCTCGACATAAATCCCTCATTAGGAACTCAATGGAGTCTTCTTGGGCCCTTTTATTTGGCAGTTTAAGGGAGTCAAACCTTTTCTCTTAAGAAGAAACGTTTTCTAATTTGAAGCTTCAAAACGGCTACTTTATTCGAATTTAAATTTTGGGGGGAAAATGGAATTTAAAATCTAGCGGATAAAACCATATCATGTAACATATCTATGGAAAGCTCTTGATGCGTAGATCACGGATCTGTAATCTCCGCTCAAATCGGAGCTTGTATGTAGAAGTTATGGAGGTCCGAAAATTGTAAAATTGCCCCCTCCCCTTTTTGGGGGAAAAAGTGCACCCTTTGACCACTCTTATACCTCTCTTACAAACCATTGGTTTTTGCTTACATGGCGGGCTCCTATTTGTCAAAAAGTTAAACGTTTCCATAACCTCATGGCAAATTAAAGGGCCCAAAAAGACTCCATTGAGTTCCTAATGATATACTCTGGGCCATACCTCCTTTGAGAAATGTTGCACAAGTGCCATGGATTTCGAAGACAATTTCAAGGGAACTCATTCTCGATAATTGCATGAGGGCACGTCTAAAGCTTCCTTCAAAACCACAAGCACGAAATCGGAAGGAAAGGGAAAAGAGTCCTATTTAGGAGACAACAGTTGGAGTGGCTAGTAGCTGCATTAATGTAGCAGATGACCCAACAATGGAGAGTAGGAGAAGTTGTGACCAAGTTGGGCAACCTCGTCTTTACCCCAAGAGAGAACTAGTGTGGTGCCCAATTTGTCCAGAGAACCACACTAGTAGGGAATGTCCACATCTGCAACCTAGACACACTCTATACTACGCTTACTACCAAAGATGGGGCAAGCACAAAAACCTCAAACTCCTACCACCAAGAGCTACTGAAGCACAAGCGCTCTACCCTACAGGCCTTACCACCTAACTCGAGGCCTTGCCGGCCAAAGCAAAACACAATGCACCTCAATCAGGCCATGAAGTGGCCCGGAGAGGAATCCTCAGGGTGCATGAAGTACTCTTGCCACCCCTAGTCCTCCCACCAAAACCACCCTTACCTCGAGTGACCCCTGTTCATGAGCAGTTGACCCTGACCAAAATCTTTGAAGAAGGTAAGGAGGAGCTATTCACAACACCATCTTTGAATCCCCTAAGCCAAGCAACCCACCCATGCAAGTCCTAAGTCACTACGTGATGGAGGGTGAGCATATGTACCCCTTACCCAGTTCTGAAGGAATGCACTTCTTGAAAGTGAGAATGGGAAAAGGAAAGGAAAATTCTATAGGTTGGATGGCTATGCAATGCTATCACTATGTTGGACCTCATCAAATAGCTGAGTGTCCAGTCAAGAAAGGGATAACTAGTACTTTCTCTAAGTGCTCCCACCTTAACTCCCTTTGTAAGATTCCTCCTCGGGCTGAATATTGATTAAGCCTCTACTTCAATCCCTTGTAATCATTCTATGTTTTTGAATACAAGAAAATATTATTTTTCCTTGTTTGGCCTAGTGAGATAAAAATTTCTAGAGAGTGGTAAATTAATATTGGGATATTTTTGGATAAATAAATTCTACAGCTATCAAAAAAATGTTTCCCTGAAAGAGAAAATCAAAATAGATTTTCCAAGGTGCAATTGGAATTAATTAAAAATGGTTTAGAAGACCTTAGCCTAAGGGTAGCCAAACTGAAGCTGAAAAATTATAGAACTCAGTTGGACTCAATTAGTGGCCTCCCTCACCTATAAATAGATCCTCATTCCTTTGTATTCTCATCTTTGAACTAAACTATGCTGGTATTACTCTAAGTTAAGCTTATTTTCTATTATCCTCTAAAAACCCTCTACAAATTGAAGAGATTGGAGCTTCTCTCTCTCTCTTCAATCTTCCTTGGAGACTCCAACAACATACCAAATAAATTGATTGGTTGGGGGCCTCTACTGTGATCAAAGAATCAAGTAATTTAGGAGGTAAAGTGTGGATTATTATCTTCTTTTTCTTAAAACTCCAAATGTTTCTCTTCTCAACCCCTCTCAAGCTTGAGAAGCATTAATTTGAATGGCTTTTGAGTACTATTGAAGTTCTTTAATGTATTGTAATGAAGAAACACATAAATTTCCATTTATGCTTAATTTATAATGGTTTTTAAGCATTTCTCTCTCTCCCCCAAAAGAATGGTCATTCCTATGACCTATTCTCAATTCGAATGAAGCTTCTCATGAAGCATTTCTCTAATTTAAAAGTAATTTCTATGCTTGTCTAATTGGAGGCCAAAATAATGGCTTTTTATACTTTTATGCTATTTAACTTATGGTAAAATTAAGAATCAATCCATAATTGGATAATGATCCAATTAGTGGTTTTTCTAATCACATGAATAATACTAAACTTTATTCTTTCAAATTTATTGAGAATTATCAGTAATAGCAGCAGCGGAGCTATGGTAAAATTTCTATAAAATTAACACATAAATCATTTTCATTTATATTATGAAAAGAGGACTTCTTACCATATTCTAGGATTAATCATCCTAGATTAATTGAATGATTCTCATTATGATCATGGAAAATTGATTTTTATGTTTATGCATAAATAGTTAATTATGAAAAAGAGGAATTTCTAGTAATCCATTTTTTTGTTAAAAGAGTAATTCCCATGACAATGGAAATCCATGTATTTAAATGAAGTAGGAGAAAAATTGTGACGCTAAAATTATGTATATTTTATTTAAAAATTAAAGAAGGATTTTAGTTAAATTTATCTTTTTACATAGATAAAATTTAAATGATGAAACAGGAATTCCCACTATATTGGAATCCAAATATTTAAATGAGGAAAGTGTAATTCCTAGTGTAAAGGAATTAATGAAGATTTTTATTTAAATTTTTATGAGAAAATTTAGTTAAATATATCTTTTTGCATAGATAAATTTTAAATGATGAAAGAGGAATTCCCACTATAATGGAATCCAAATATTTAAATGAGGAAAGTGTTATTCCTAGTGTAATGGAATTAATGAAGATTTTTATTTAAATTTTTAGGAAAAAAATTAGTTAAATTTATCTTTTTGTATAGATAAGATTAAATGATGAAAGAGGAATTCCAACCATATTGGAATTCAAATGTTTAAATGAGAAAAGTGGAATTCTTCGCTTAATGGAATTAATAGATATTTTATGTAATTTTTAAGAAAAATTTTAAGTAGGTTTAATTTATGGTAAAAGAGGAATTCCCAATTGCACTCATTGAAATGAGAAAAAGGAGGATTTCAAGTTTATTAAAAAAAACAGGTATTGATGTTTTAGTTAAAAGAAGAATTTTTATGATATTTAAGAAAAGATGGATTTGAATTAAATTTTAGTGTCAAAAGACGAATTTCCACCATAATTCTACCTAATGAATTAAGGCTGAGAAATTATGTGGCATAAAGAATATCTTTGGATATTTTAATTGGTAAAATCACTAAATGTATATTTACCCAAAACTAGATGTTTATCTGAAGGGAATCCTTGAAGAACTAAACCGAATGAATTTGGTTAGACTACGTGAGGGACGGACAGTAAACCTAATTGTCCTTCTCTCAATTTGAATCAAACAAAAACTTCGTGACCAATTCCAGTTACTAAATCCAAAGAATAGACTACCGAAACTAATCTAGCTTTTCCTTGACCAAACTCACCAAGAATCTAGTTGACAAAATGATGGGTAGATTACCCTCATGAGAGATGAAGGATCCTCATTATTGAAACTGGGAATTATGGAAAAAGGGTTTTCGAAACCGATCTCAAACTGCAATTTTACTTACATTGGAACCTCTGTTTTTTTTCATTCAAAGGACTGTTTTACACCAAAATGCTGGAGGAAGTATTTGGCTTATGTTTTTCTAAGAGGAGGTTCGTTGGAACAGCTGGCGAGGAGTCGTCAAGGTACGGTGGTCACGGCAAAGCCTGTCGAGGTCTTGACCAACCTCGGTACGGTTAAAATGGTGGGCTTGCGGTACGATGGGCGAGGATCGACGAAGTGGTCCCTGAGTGGAGTGCTAGGACACCTAAGGAGGATCCTAGAGGGTTCTGACCAGGCGATGCACGGGCTCGCGGTTGCTTTGGCACCCATGTGTACGTCGAAGAAGATTTCGAATGGACAAAAAGGAAAGATTTTTGGGAATCAAATTTTGATACTGGATCTCGTTGGTTGGCCAGCTCTGCTGGTCTTCAGAGGATACATTTTGTAATACAATGGACTCGGAATTTTGGAGAATGATGATCAGAAATATTATGATTTCTATTGAAGGATTGTTTTTAAAGCCAGTCAAATCTGTTATAAATGGCAAGTTCATATTGGGTGTGTACGTGGTATGCCTACCTTGATTTTTGCATGAATCGCCGGCTAGGGGGCCTGGGAACTCTTTTCCTCGGTACCCGGGCAAAAACCCAACCAAAGCTTTATAAAGGAATCCTGCCAATTTAGTGGTCTGGTGGTTGGCTAACCCATGGGCCGGATGGGGTTAGGCTAGATCGGAGGATTCCTAAGAAACAACTAGATACGATTAGTTATGTTATTTAGTTTTAAATCCTGACAAGACCTTGTTCTATGGGAGGGGATCATTGGCTGTGCCTTGGTAAATGAGGAAAAAAGCGGTGATTGCATGGATCAAGTGCAAGTCTCTTCTTGATCTGATCATGTGACTTCAGGTTTGGTCATATTAATTTTTCAAGTTAAGACTTGACTCATTAAAGTAATTTTCCCGTTAGAAGATTTTTCCCAATTGGCGGAATCGCCCATGCCTTTCATGCGAGGGGAATCTTTGGGGCCCGCCGGTTTGGGAGGGGCCGCCTGGGCTAGCCTCTCGTCCTTGACATCCACGGGCGAGGCCCTGAGTGTGTGGACCCCGCCCTGCGCGGGAGACCGACGCCGCTTCTGCCTGCCGACAGGAGCCCCAGAGCAGGTGGGGGACTTCATAGTTGGTATCAGAGCTTTGTTGAAAGCTAATAAGGATAAACGAATTATTATCAGTAATTGATAATAATAAAAACTCAGAAAAAAGCATTTTCATAATGTATTTTCATTCCGTAAGCTTCTTTAATGAAGAATTTTTAATGAAAGAAATTATTTTTATAGATGGAAGTTTCGTACTTATTTGGTATTCCCGACCTCACCCAGTCACAAGACATGGCTGCGTTCGCCTTTGAGCATCTCATCTCTTCCACTGCAACTCCTCAAATAAGCCGAGTCAGACTCGCACGCCATTTCGAGGATTTATATTTTTTGGATCCAGTGGAGAGACGACAGCATAAGTGGTTTGTAGGGCAGTATGTCCTTGCCTCTTGCGACCGGTGTGCAATGCTGAGGCAAAACCTCTCATTGGCCATGATTCTGATAAAGTTGAAAGTGGTACATGGTGTCATTCTATATCATTCAACACCTCGGAATTTTAGACTCTCATGCCAAATCTATAGACTCCTTAGTCGCTTTATTCCTAAGGAGAAGATAACAGCTCCCTTGGTAGTAAGTGAACGTTTGTATCAGGGCATGGCTATGGCCTAACCGGATGGTATAGGATCTGTATACCTAGGTATGCTCAAATAGCACCCCCCCTTTGACTAACCTTCTCAAGAAAAGTACACTTTTTCAGTGGAGTGCAATGTGTCAGAGTGCCTTTGACAAGCTAAAGACAGCCTTAGTAACCAACCCTGTTCTTAAATTGCCAGATTTTACCAAACCCTTTGAGGTAGTTACTGATGCCAGTGGATTCGCCTTAGATGGTGCTCTAATACAGGAAGGTCATGCAGTGGCCTATGAATCCAGAAAACTCAAAACACATGAGAGGAATTATGCCGTTCATGACTTGGAGTTACTCTCAGTAGTGTATGCTCTGAAGTTGTGGAGACATTATCTTTTGGGACAAAGGTTCACCTTGATGACAAATCATCAAAGTTTGAAGTGGATCTTCACCCAAAGGGATCTCAACATGCGTCAAAGGAGATGGATGCAGACCCTACAGGAATTTGATTTTGAAATAAAGTATTGATCGGGGAAAGAAAATGTAGTTGCAGATGTGCTCAGCAGAAAAACCTCCTTGCTTGCAATTACAGTGGTGTCAAATCCATTGATCAATGAAGCAAAGGAGAAAATCATGCAGGACAAATTCTTTGCCCCTATTGCTACCCTTCTGATGAGGGATGCATGTATTATAATAATCGGCTATGTATCCCCAATGATGAGGAAATAAAGGGAAGAATTCTCAGAGAAGCTTATGATAGCCTGATAGCTGGACATCCAGGCTTTATAAAAACCTATATGCCTGTAAAGAAAAGCTTCTTCTAATTAGGACTCAAAAAGGATGTACTTGATCATGTGCGAAAATGCTTGATGTGCCAAAGAGTCAAGGGGCAGAGAGAGTCAAGATGCCAGGGAAACTGTAGCCTCTAGACATTCCACAGCAGATGAAGTGGGAATGCATTAGTATGGACTTTGTCACTGGATTACCTTCAGTGCAATCAGGTTACAACTCCATTTTTATGGTAGTTGATAGGCTAACCAAAGTTGCCCATCTGATTCTAGTGAAAGAAACATACTCTGCAGTGGATGTTGCCAGAGTTTTCCTTAAGGAGATCTTCAAATTGCATGGATTACCCAGGAGGATAGTAAGTGACAGAGATCCCAAATTCACATCGAAATTCTTGACTACGTTCTTTGAAGCAGTAGGAACTTTTTTGGATCTCAGCACAGCCTATCACCCCAAAATTGATGGCCAGACGGAAAGGGTGAATCAAGTAATTAAAGATATCCTTCGGTCATGCTGCAGGGGAACCCAAGAAGTGGTTAAGTCATCTGCATTTGGCTGAATTCTATTAAATGCTTCTTATCATCAGAGCATTGGGATGAGTCCTCTTAAATCTTTACAATGCTTCTTATCATCGGAGCGTTGGGATGAAATCTTTGTATGGACAAGATTGCCTTACACCATTGACTTGGTCTGATCCATTCATCAGAGTCGAAATGTCCAGAAATGCTTGACGACATGGACCAGCAGATGCAATCAATCCGTAAAGATATAAAGGCAGCCCAAGATAGACAAAAGCATTATGCAGATAAAAAGAGATTTAAGAGAGAGTTCGAAGAATCAGATATGGTCTTCAATCGAGTACGACCAAAAAGAAGTTCCTTATCCTTAGGGAAGTACAAGAGAGAGAGAGAGAGAGAGAGAGAGAGAGAGAGAGAGAGAGAGAGAGAGAGAGAAGTTTCCACAACTAATCCAAAGATTGGAGATTCTACCAAATGTTTTAGGGTGGATGTCATTCTTAATCACAAGGCTAAGCAATCCCTTGGCTTAATGAAATGATTATCAAGCCTTTTGGCCAAAACCTCATGCAAATGGAAAAATAATTAAGATTTTTCCCTTCCAAGGCCTACAAATTAAAGGTCCTAAACCTTATGCAAACAAGATTCAAAACCAACACATCAGAGACTTGAAAATCATATGTATTTCAAAGTGTGACCTCCTATTCAACACCGAGTGATATTGGGAACCAATAGATTGGAATAAATGGGAATTAGATCTAAGTCCTTAGGCTACTCCTTGTTGCTAGGACTGGTGCCAAATATCTTCATGTCAAGATCTTACTTGCCTTCTCTGAAAGTGTTGTTGAGCTTTGCCTTAGAGCCGCAAGAAGAAAATTTTGGGATGTGGGTGTGTAGAGCCTACCATTCACCTAACACCAAAGAGATTTCATAGCCGTGGTGTGGACAAAAAGCTCTATTTACCTAGGTAGAGAAATGAAGATGGTTTTCTTCTCTCCATAAGACATGGATAGAAGAGGAAAGCTTATGCAAGGAAGAAACCTATTCAAGCAAGCTGTAGTTTTGCTTCTCTAGACCACATTTAGCCATGGAAGATTTAGATGGGTGAAGCACTAGAGTATGAGGCCACTTGATCCCTTGTAGCTAGCATTACACATGCTCCACACCATGTATGGTATTATTTTAATATGGAAATCTATGACTTGCTT
Source organism: Cibotium barometz (assembly GCF_041138505.1). NCBI lineage: Eukaryota > Viridiplantae > Streptophyta > Polypodiopsida > Cyatheales > Cibotiaceae > Cibotium > Cibotium barometz. The sequence continues at coordinate 38,832,974 of NC_141074.1, read as the reverse complement.
CACATGCTAGCTTATGAGTTGGTAAGCATTGTCTTACAAAAGATAGTAGGCTTTCCCTATAGATATAGATAAGATAGGCTTTCATTATGTACGGGTAAGATAGGCTTCCATTACGTAAAGGTAAGATGGTGAAGCACCTATGATGGCAAAACCATGTTAATCATAGTTAACATTAATCCCATCATAAAGTTGGTATAATAGCTAAACGGTGGCTTACTCAACTAGGTTAAATAGAGCTTTTTTAATTAAGTTAGGTAAGCTTGCATCACTTTGTTGAATAAAACTAGTTAAATGGATGAAACTCACTCAAGTTAAATTTGAGATGTTGAATGGCCTTAACTTATTGAATGAAAGTGCTTAGATCAACCATTTGAGAGGAGTTTAAATAAAGAGTCTGCAATCTCGCACCACCCACCACTAGGAGGAAGAGACAATATTACAAAGTTTAAAAGATTTTATGCATGTATAATAGAATGTCAAGACATTTATCCTGGGAAACACACGATCATAAGCACCTCATCCCAAGGAAATGATAATGGATTGTCAGTTAGTGAGAACTGTCACACCTCTGCTAGAACCTGAGATGGGGTGGTATGGCCCAGATAACCCAATCCAGATTGATCCAACGGTCTAGGGAGCCATGCCAACTGTCGTGTTGATAGATTCATTCCAGGATCATAGGCCAGCACCAAACCTAGGTCAAGAACTAGTTCACCAATGTCCAGAGACTGCCTACCAAAGAGCAAGAGTCCACCCAGAACTTTCCAAGCTAGCACATGGCACATACATACAGCCATTACCTACCTCATGGAGTGTATTGTGGACACCATATGGATCCTTATGAAGTGCACATAATCCCACCACTAAGGCACGATCCACCCCCGCAGATGGGATACTATCCTCTAGGCCTAGCTCCTCCATTTCTCATACCCCAACCTACACCAGCCCTAACCATGAGAAGGCTGGTGCCAGAAATGTTGTGGATAGCCATGGAAATAGGGAGGGGTAGCTTCAGGAATTGTACCACCAACACCCGCATACCCAATTCAAGGACCAAGATTAGCACCTATATAGCTAGTACAAAGGCCAAGACCAGAAAGGAATAAATCGGCCCACATATCCAAAATTATCACTAAGTTTTATAGATCCAAAGACTCTGTACCTCATTTGGAGGTGTTGAACTAGATTTATGAGGCATTTTGCCATGTGCAAGATCAAGTTAAGTTGAGTGCCTTTGGCCTCACCCCTTGATGGAAAAGAAGGACAGAGGTTTCAATCACTAAAAGTAGAAGACAAGTCTACCTTTGACACCATGAAAGAGGCTTTCAAAGTAGGATATTCAAGACAATGAATGTGATGGAGTCCAATTGAATAGTTGCATAATGTAAAACAGAAAGAGGGAGAATCCATGAGGGACTATATCAACCGGGTGAGATATCTTCACTCCCACTGTAATAATAAGGACAAGCGAAAGACTAATTAGTCAACTCCTAGAGGGACTTGAAGATGTAGCCCGACGCCAACCCATGACCTTTCATCCATGGTCGTTCTTACGTCCATGGTTGTTCTTGCGTGAAGCCATGCATGTTCCTCTATGAAGCCACCACCATACCTCCCCTGCAAATCTATTTATCACTAGCGTGTTGGGTAGGATGCTGACATGATATATCCTTGCCAGCTTTCTTCCTCCTTGCATGTTTTCACAGTTCCCTCCCCAACTTTGCAGAAGGATTCTCTAACCTTGCCCAAGAGCTCCTCGTGTCCATGACAGAATATATGTAGCACAAGCATGACCAAGTCACAACAACCCAATTAACCGTGCCTCTTGGCATGGCCAAAATTAATCCAAAGCCAACAAGATCTTTGGTCTGTCATCCTCGCCAACACACATCTGCAAGCCTCCCTGGAGAACTAGGAGCGTACGCTCCCCAAAGCCTTGCACAAAATCACCCACCTCAAGGAGCAACTCCACACTGCCTACTAGGAGGACGCCCAAATCACATACGATGTCCGCCCCCTAGTCGAGAGGGAAGCCCAAGAGATTTGTCGCACTTAGCCCAAATGATTGAGGATGGCCACAACCAAATCCGTGCCTCCTTTGACTCCTACAAGGCCATCATCGAGTAAACTTTGTGGTGGCAAAAGAATGCGCAACTCACGTGTAGCACGCAACTCTGAAGCAGACGTCCACCACCACCAAACGTAAAGTTGTTGACTTGATGGACGTTGACATTGAGGTTCTCAACCTCTCCATCGCGCCCCAAAACCCTGCCCAACTTCTAGAACTCTACTTCTGCACCCTCGAGCTAATCCTCCTTCAACATAACATTTTCAACGACCCTATCCCCGTCTCCACCCTCTCCTGCCTCATGAGGAAAATCCCTCACCCCCCTCCTCACGTCACCCTCTTCTTTCAAAACCAACTTTATTTCAACAACCCCACCATCCTCCTCGCCCTTCCCATTCAAACTCTCACCGCTAATCGGGACACCCTCTTGGCGTACGGAGGACAAGCAACAGTCATCAACCCCTCCATCAATTTTATAGTCCCCATTGGCCTTTGTCTGTACCCCTATGTCTCTTCTAAATCCCTTAGTGTCCTCACCTACCTAGATCTATCCATCTTGACAATAATATACTACGCTTACAGAGCCCTCCACGCACCCTCCTCCCTTAATCTCCATATGGGCTCTTTGTTATCTACACCCACATCGATCACCAAATGGAAGTCATTGCTTCCACTTCCATCCTCCAGTTCAACGAATCCCACATCGCCTTTCGAGGAACATCATTGTCAAAGAGGCATAAGAGGCTAAGGCCTTCTTCTTCTTCTCCAAATTCCCGATAGTAGCTGCCCCCCCTGAAGGAGACCCCATCGAGGACGATGACGACAATAAGGGTGAGTACAATTGCACTAGTGGAGACAACCGTGCCCCGCCACCTTGACTCTAGCAATAGCCTCCTAACCCACACCCCCCATCCCACCCAAGCTCTAGCTCTCAACTGCCACCCAACCCACCCCCCCACTAGTGCCCACCAACACTACCTCAAACCACCCACACTCCATGCCAAAATCCTATTAGGCACCAACTTCCCCACTTCAACCTCTTCACCCGCAATCCTTTCCCTCACTCCATAGCAATCCTTTCCCTCACTCCATAGCACACCATCTCATGTTCCCTTGCCACCCCTTCCCTAACACCACCGTCACCCCCTTCCTCCCTCCATCTTGGATTGGGCCCATCATTGCTACCTAAACATCTCCCTTTTGCATCGGCACGCTCACATCCTATCTTCGATGCCTCACTCGGAACAAACCCTCCACCTCTAACACTCTTGCACCTCAATAATCCCAGCCCGCTGACCTGCCTTGACCCACCCCCCTAGACCCGCTGACTTGCCTTGACCCCGTCTGTTGTTGAAAAAACCTGGGTGCTTTCCACTCCTCGGCTGTACACACGGTAGGCTTCTCCAAATTATTTTTTGTTGCTCTCTTGATATTTGCTCTCCTATTAGAGAGTAAAAGCTTGATGTGGTGCCGCTTCATCCACTCCTCAGAGAAGCACAGGCCCGCATGTGGCACGAGGAACTCCGACTTAAGCACATCGATAACATATTTCTTAGAAAGTTCATCTTGTTCTTTCCACTTTCTGAAGGAGTTTACAAACTCCAAGGCACCATCCACATCCACGGTGTATGGTAGGAGGCGTGGATCAAACGGTGGAATGGGTCTCCTAGGGGCTGGCTCATAATGTGTAGATGATGAGCCCCCCTGTTGGGGAGACACATTGGGAGACCTAGTGCTACTTTTACTAAAACAAAAGCAGCCGCGGCTCCCCCCCCCGGCTAGCACATCGACTATCCCCCTCAAGAAAGAGAGCAAATAGACCCCAGTCCTCGTCTACCCAGAAAGTTAGCCAAATATCCCAACATGATCGAGGAGGGAAGACCAAAGGCTGCTCATCAGGAGTTAGTCAAGCTTAAATGGAGAAGAAACCTTAAGCACTTGAAACTACACGAAGTTCCTCTATGCCCAACTTAAAACCAACTGAGGATACCTAGGAGCTTAACAAAAGTCCCAACAACTAAGAACTTCTTTAGAATCTCTCCCAAGAGGTAGACTCAAAAGCCACGACATTCCCTCACCATGTGAACTCTATTGCTACGTATCTGAAGAATCTGAGGGATTATTAAACACACTGAAGCTCATATCCCTATACCCTATACCTTGAAAATTCTAAGCATGAATAAGTATGACTAGATTCACAAATCTACACTCATTCCGAGAAATATTGTAGGTCTTTCCTCCTTTCTACTTTCAAAAGTCCAGATTCCCATTGGCACCTTACTTCAAAGTAGCCAACGTCTATGGAAGGATTGGATGGAAGGAAGGCTTGGAGCAAGAATGGAAGAACAAGGGGAACTAGGAAAATCCAACAAGATTGATGAGGAAGGATCCATAGAACTAGATAGAATTACTAGCGTTCCTATAATCCAAGTGAACAAGTTAGGGTATTATTTTGAAGAACGTAGCATTGCCCTATTTTGAAGATGGAGCCAATGCGAAGCCCATAGGCCTTTTGCAGGATTTGAGGATTAAGATTCTTGGGACCGATTCCGACACACCTTTGTGGCAATGAACTTTGGCCAATAGGCTATTTCCTACGATTTCATCTTAGGACGACCCTTTATGAGAGAAACCAGGGTGATCCAAGACTGGGACATGGATCACATTTACATTAAAAAAAATACCAAACACTAAAGGTTAGCCTACGCACTTGGAAGATCCATCCAATGAGTGGGGACCCTTGGCAGAAGTTTCAATGAGACTACGCACTTGGAAGATCCATCCAATGAGAGGGGACCCTTGGCAGAAGTTTCAATGAGACTACTCTAAGATCTACTACATTACAGTTATGCCAAAAGTACCATAAAATGTTGTACGATGAATGGGATAGCATGGAGTTTTCAACTCTCCTGAAGTGGTTAAACATACCATCCCCATGGTAGAGGGAGCAAGGCCAGTGAACCAGAGAGCAAATCCGATGAACTCCAAGTATTCTAAGATGGTTCGAAAAAAATCAATCGGCTCATAAATGTTGGATTCATCTACAAGATAGAGCACGCCAAATGGGTCTCACCCATTATGATAGTACCTTAAAAAAACAAAAACATGAGTGGACCTCAAAAAGATCAATGCTGTCAATGATACAAGATCACTATACATTTCCCTTCACAAAACATGTGCTTGAGCGGGTTGTAGAAAAGGAAGCCTATAGCTTTCTTGATGGGTTTTCCGGCTACAACCAAGTGCTAATCAACCTAAAAGATTAACACAAAACGGCTTTCGCCCCATTGACTGGGGCACGTATGCATACCGAGTCATGCCATTTAGATGTCAGCTCTATAGGATCTCTCTTAACTGTCTAAAATGCCAATTTTGGTTTTAGCATGAAGTGATCCTAGGACACATTGTCTCGAAGCACGATATCTCCAGAGACGACAGCAAGGTGCGACTCATTCTTAAGCTACCACCCCCTACCAACTTCAAGGGAGTCCAACAATTTATGGGGCATGTAGCTTATTACAAGTGTTTTATCTGTATGTATGCTAACATAGCTCATCTCCTTTACAGACTCCTTGTGATTTTTGAATGGACAGAGGAGTGCCAACAGTGTATGATACCTTCAAAAAAGCATTGGGGGCAAGCACTCCCATTTTGAGATTCCCTAATTGGGAAATCATATTCTATGTTCACATAGACACCTTTGCTTTCGCAATTGGTTTTATGTTGGCTTAAACTATAGAATACAAGAAGGACTTCCCTGTTAGTTTTGCAAAGTAGAACGAAATTATGCCATGACAGAAAGATAAGGATTGGCCATGGTCTATACAGTAAAAAAAGTTTCATTATTACCCTTTGGCACCAAATTTGTTTTCTTTGTAGACCATCAAGCTATTCTTTATTTGGTAAATAAACCTTGCACCACGGGTAGGATCACCAGATGGCTCATAATTCTACTAGAGTTTGATTTTATTATCACGGTACATAAAGGCTCCCAACATGTATTGGTCAACCAAATGTCACGCATTCCTAACGGGGCAAGAGCCGTATGTGGGTGTTGATGATGACTTGCCAGATGCCCCCGTGTTTGAATTATTCTTGATTCCTGAATGGGGAGAGGAAGTTGCACATAAATTTAATCCAAAGCCAACAAGATCTTCGGTCCGCCATCCTCACCAACACACAACCGCAAGCCTCCCTGGAGGACTGCGAGCAAACCCTCCCCGAAGCCCTGCACAAAATCACCCACCTCCAGGAGTAACTCCACATGGCCTAGGGGGACTCCCAAACCACCTACAATGTCCGCCCCCCCTAGTCCAGAGGGAAGCCCAAGAGATGTGTCGTGGGTGGCCCAAACCATTGAGGATGGCTGCAACGAGCAGATCCGTGCCTCCTTTGACTCCTACAAGGCCATCATCGAGAAAACTCTATGGTGGCAAAAGGATGCGCAACTCACGCGTAGCATGCAACTCTGAGGTAGACACCGAACGTAAAGTTGATGCCTTGATGGACGTTGACATCCTAGAATACATAAGTGTATGCCTTAAGTCTCATATAGATGAAAATACCATAGCTGTTACCAATAATCATGGGCCGACATGTATCTATGTTTTAATCAGTATAACGTGTTATTATGGCCCTTGCATTGTTTTATCTTTTTTCCAAACTCTCAAACTTCCTTCATTGATCCCTACACAGATTTTCTCCCTTTGACGTTGTTGCCTTGTTGTGACTATTAAAGTGGTTAGGAGCATGAACAATGCAAATAATGCATGAATGAATGAGAGAGAGAGAGAGAGAGAGAGAGAGAGAGAGAGAGAGAGAGAGAGAGAGAAGTTTCCACAACTAATCCAAAGATTGGAGATTCTACCAAATGTTTTAGGGTGGATGTCATTCTTAATCACAAGGCTAAGCAATCCCTTGGCTTAATGAAATGATTATCAAGCCTTTTGGCCAAAACCTCATGCAAATGGAAAAATAATTAAGATTTTTCCCTTCCAAGGCCTACAAATTAAAGGTCCTAAACCTTATGCAAACAAGATTCAAAACCAACACATCAGAGACTTGAAAATCATATGTATTTCAAAGTGTGACCTCCTATTCAACACCGAGTGATATTGGGAACCAATAGATTGGAATAAATGGGAATTAGATCTAAGTCCTTAGGCTACTCCTTGTTGCTAGGACTGGTGCCAAATATCTTCAAGTCAAGATCTTACTTGCCTTCTCTGAAAGTGTTGTTGAGCTTTGCCTTAGAGCCGCAAGAAGAAAATTTTGGGATGTGGGTGTGTAGAGCCTACCATTCACCTAACACCAAAGAGATTTCATAGCCGTGGTGTGGACAAAAAGCTCTATTTACCTAGGTAGAGAAATGAAGATGGTTTTCTTCTCTCCATAAGACATGGATAGAAGAGGAAAGCTTATGCAAGGAAGAAACCTATTCAAGCAAGCTGTAGTTTTGCTTCTCTAGACCACATTTAGCCATGGAAGATTTAGATGGGTGAAGCACTAGAGTATGAGGCCACTTGATCCCTTGTAGCTAGCATTACACATGCTCCACACCATGTATGGTATTATTTTAATATGGAAATCTATGACTTGCTTCACATGCTAGCTTATGAGTTGGTAAGCATTGTCTTACAAAAGATAGTAGGCTTTCCCTATAGATATAGATAAGATAGGCTTTCATTATGTACGGGTAAGATAGGCTTCCATTACGTAAAGGTAAGATGGTGAAGCACCTATGATGGCAAAACCATGTTAATCATAGTTAACATTAATCCCATCATAAAGTTGGTATAATAGCTAAACGGTGGCTTACTCAACTAGGTTAAATAGAGCTTTTTTAATTAAGTTAGGTAAGCTTGCATCACTTTGTTGAATAAAACTAGTTAAATGGATGAAACTCACTCAAGTTAAATTTGAGATGTTGAATGGCCTTAACTTATTGAATGAAAGTGCTTAGGTCAACCATTTGAGAGGAGTTTAAATAAAGAGTCTGCAATCTCGCACCACCCACCACTAGGAGGAAGAGACAATATTACAAAGTTTAAAAGATTTTATGCATGTATAATAGAATGTCAAGACATTTATCCTGGGAAACACACGATCATAAGCACTCATCCCAAGGAAATGATAATGGATTGTCAGTTAGTGAGAACTGTCACACCTCTGCTAGAACCTGAGATGGGGTGGTACGGCCCAGATAACCCAATCCAGATTGATCCAACGGTCTAGGGAGCCATGCCAACTGTCGTGTTGATAGATTCATTCCAGGATCATAGGCCAGCACCAAACCTAGGTCAAGAACTAGTTCACCAATGTCCAGAGACTGCCTACCAAAGAGCAAGAGTCCACCCAAAACTTTCCAAGCTAGCACATGGCACACACATACAACCATTACCTGCCTCATGGAGTGTATTGTGGACACCATATGGATCCTTATGAAGTGCACATAATCCCACCACTAAGGCACGATCCACCCCCGCAGATGGGATACTATCCTCTAGGCCTAGCTCCTCCATTTCTCATACCCCAACCTACACCAGCCCTAACCATGAGAAGGCTGGTGCCAGAAATGTTGTGGATAGCCATGGAAATAGGGAGGGGTAGCTTCAGGAATTGTACCACCAACACCCGCATACCCAATTCAAGGACCAAGATTAGCACCTGTATAGCTAGTACAAAGGCCAAGACCAGAAAGGAATAAATCGGCCCACATATCCAAAATTATCACTAAGTTTTATAGATCCAAAGACTCTGTACCTCATTTGGAGGTGTTGAACTAGATTTATGAGGCATTTTGCCATGTGCAAGATCAAGTTAAGTTGAGTGCCTTTGGCCTCACCCCTTGATGGAAAAGAAGGACAGTGGTTTCAATCACTAAAAGTAGAAGACAAGTCTACCTTTGACACCATGAAAGAGGCTTTCAAAGTAGGATATTCAAGACAATGAATGTGATGGAGTCCAATTGAATAGTTGCATAATGTAAAACAGAAAGAGGGAGAATCCATGCGGGACTATATCAACCGGGTGAGATATCTTCACTCCCACTGTAATAATAAGGACAAGCGAAAGACTAATTAGTCAATTCCTAGAGGGACTTGAAGATGTAGCCCGATGCCAACCCATGACCTTTCATCCATGGTCGTTCTTGCGTCCATGGTTGTTCTTGCGTGAAGCCATGCATGTTCCTCTATGAAGCCACCACCATACCTCCCCTGCAAATCTATATAAGAGTCCACCACCATTCATTTTTCTCACTTTTCTTCTTGCCCACTAATCAAACTATTGTTGTAGTTTTTTCGCTTCACTTTTCACAGCTCAAGCTACTTAGCGATTAGGGGCTGTAGGTTGACAGCAGGTTGTCATCTATTGTGACAACCTTAGTAGTATATAGTTGGTGGAGGAACCCAAATTTTCATGTGCGGACCAAACAGAAAGAGGTCCACTATCACTTCATCACAGAGAGGGTCTTAGCAAGAGACATTAATCTCATGTATGTTACCAAATAGAGGAGCAATTTGGTGACATTTTCACAAAATCCCTAGGAGCAGAGAAGCTTTGCAAATTCCGAACTATGCTTGGACTCTTAGAGATGGAGTTGAGATTGAGGGGAAGTGCTGAGATGTCAAGCTCAACACTAGCTGACACTTATGATATGCCTGGGTGACTATTTCTGTCACTTTTATCACTAGCGTGTTGGGTAGGATGCTGACATGATATATCTTAGACAGCTTTCTTCCTCCTTGCATGTTTTCACAGTTCCAAAAAAATATGATGGCGCTAACCCAAGCCATACTTAAAGCTTAGACAAAGAATACAACATGTGATATTAGAACATTGTTAAGACCTCCTACAATACTGCTTAGACAAGTAGGGTGGATAGTGCCCCCTTTGGGATGATAGTTTTCTGAGGACTTTCCACATGCTCCCCACTATTAAAGCCAAAGGCAACTCCTCTTTTGTAAGATAAGGATAGTGATCGAGGGCTCCCCCTCCACTATAACCACCTACTCGCAGACTACCTGACATAAGCAGCATTCTAGATGGCATATAACAATGCCCCATATCTCTATGTAGAAGTGCATTTCCTAAACCCGGCACCCAAGGGTGCAATACATATGAGGTTGAATGAATAAGGCCACTTACCTAGCATATGTCAAGCCAACCAAGAGAAAACAACAACATAAGCTTAGACAAAAAATACAACCTGTAATATTAGGACATTGTTACGACCTTCTACAATACTGCTTAGATAAGCAGGATGGACAGTGCCCCTTTCGGATGATAACTTCTGAGGACTTTCCACATGCTCCCCACTATTAAAGCCAATGGTAACTCCTCTTTTGCAAGAGAATGATAGTGAGAAGATCGAGGGCTCCCCCTCCACTATAACCACCTACTCGCGGATTACCACTCCTAACTTGACATAAGCAGCATTCTAGATAGCATATAACAATGCCCCATATCTCTATGCATAGGCCGTATGCATAGGTCTATGCATACTACATATAGCCTATGCATACGGCCTATGTATAGGCCATATGCATAAGGCCTATGCATAAGGTCTATGCATAAGAGGGCTATGCATAGCCTATGTATAAGACTATGCATAAGCCCTATTGCATAAGGCTATGTATAAGCCCTATTGCATAAGAGGGCTATGCATAAAGAGGACTATGCATAGCCTACTAGCCCTTATGCATAGCCCTATGCATAAGAGGGCTATACATAGCCACTAGCCCTTATGCATAAGCCCTATGCATAAAGAGGGTTATGTATAGCCTAGCCCTTATGCATAGCCCTATACATAAAGAGTGCTATGCCTAAAGAGGGCTATGTCTAAAGAGGGCTATGCATAGCCCAGCCCTTATGCATAGCCCTATGCATAAGCCCTATGCATAAATAGGGCTATGTATAGCCTAGCCCTTATGCATAGCCCTAGCCTATTGACCTAACCCTAATCCCCAGCACCCCCAAGGGTGTAAAAACACAAAGACAAAAAGCACAAAGCACAAAGAAAGAGGGCTTACCGTATGAGAGACTATGCCCAAAACCTTGCTCACTTAAATAATCCTACAAAAAGAACCATAATAAATAAAAAAGTTAGTCCTCATTAACACATTAGTAAGCAATAAGAACAAGATAAAAAAGAGGTAAGTGCCCTAAACCCTACTCTTAATGCATAAGTGAATGGAAACACTAGTTTATGTTAAGCCTAAACCTATGCATAATGCATATAATGCTTTAATAGAAAGCTTTGATGGAGAGCTCTCCATCAAATCTCTCTATTAGAGCTTTATGCATTAGGCTAGGGTTAGGGAAAGAGAGAAAAGAGAGGGGAAGGGAGAAAAGGAGAGAGGGGAAGGGAGAGAAGCTCACCTAAACCCTATTTCCAAGCTTTCCATGAAAGCTTGGAAGAAGACATAAAACCATGAAAGAGGGAAGAAAGCAAGAAGAGCGTACCTTGGAGAGGGAGACTTGATTTATTGAAGACCCTTGAGGGATGAGCAGAGGTGGGAGAAAAACTCGCATTGTAAGCATAGCTTTGCATGTGCAGCAATAGGGAAGAAGGTAGGTATTGACACCCATCGGAGATGATTTAGGTGGGAGTCCCAGTTTCGCAGCAGGTCGCTGAGCTAAGTAGCAAAATTTCACTGCTAGCTTTGCTAGTGCAGGTGCTAGCAACGGAAGTAGCACTTCTTGCATGGGGCCGGGTCCCACACCAGAGCCTCACCCACGGATATCCAGACAAGAGACTAATCCATCAGTTCATTCAAAACCGAACCCAAAAAAACTTCCCTTGCCCGAAAAGCACAGGCGATTCCTTCAGGATAACTTTTCTCTAATGTAGTCAAAAGCCTTATCTAACAGAACTGATCTGACCGAACCTGTAAGTCCCCTAGTCAGATCAGGGAAAAGGTTGCACTTGGATCATAGATACCAACGCTTTTTTCCTCATTGAGAGGCACAGCCGTTGATTCTTTTTCATAGAACAATTTTTGTCCGGGATTTACTTCATCTATCGTACCATAACAGAATTGAGTCTCAAATTAGGGAGCCATCCCATCCAATCCCATCCAAATTAGGGATCCATCCCATCCAATCCATGGGTTAGCTAACCGCCCAGCCACTGTAGTGATGGGATCCAATTAAGAATTTGGTTAGGTTTTGTTCCGGGTACCAGGGAAAAGAGTTCCCAGGCCCTCTAGCCGGATATTCATGCAAACTTAAAACTAGTCACTCCACTTACACACCCAATATGAAATTGCCTTTGTCTCAGCATCATCTATCTTTAAAAACAATCATTTAATGAAACCATTGTCTCACTGATCATAATCCTCAAAATCTCTGGTTGAATCCTTAATTCCAATCATTCCTTCATCAATGTGTCTCTATGGCATCATTGGCAACCAGAACGCTCACCACTTGACCACTCAGGGGCCTTTTCGATAGTTCCTAGCTCATAGTAACCGGCAATATATTCACATATCAAAATGGAAACTTCGTTGAGAATCAGCAAGATCAACCAACGGATCCATATAAAAGGGCCATGGACTCATCCGTTGAGGACCAGCAAGGTCAATCAACCAAATCCATGCCCAAATTCTGAAAACAACTCTTACTCCTTGTTCCAATATCTTCAGGGACGCACGTGTGGGTATCGTCGATGACCCAGAGTCCGAGCACCGTATGGTCAGCACCCTCTAGGATCCTTCACAGCAGGTGACCTAGCGCTTCACTCATAGGCCGCTGCTTTGGTCCCTCATCCACCATACCGGAAGCTCACCATTTTAATCGAACCGAGGCCGGTCAAGACCTCAGCTGACCTTGCTATGCGAGACGTCCTCCACTGACTCTCCGTCAGCTGTTGCAACTTTATCAGCTAGGTCTGGTGACCTTAATCACAAGATGGTCAAAACGCTTTCTCAGCATTCTTGACATAAAACAGTCATTCAAAAATAGGCCATAAATACAGTTTCTATAACGAACTCTCGTCTTTCCACCACAACAATCAACATTTCTTAATCCACATTCATTTCATATAAATTCCCATTCTCATTCAATCGCATCATTTTCCATCTCATCACTTCTTTCCTCAATCGCATTTACCCATATCCACATCTCATCACATCATATGCATTCACATCTCATGCATTCATATTTACCCGATTCGCATCACATCACATCACATTCATCACATCTTGATTCACATGACATCACATCCATTCTCATCCCATATCATTCATTCACATCCTGATTCACATGACATCTCATCCATTCACATCCTATATCATTCATTCACATCCCGATTCACATGACATCACATCCATTCACATCCCATATCATTCATTCACATCTCGATTCACATGACATCACATCCATTCACATCTCATATCATTTATTCACATCCCGATTCACATGACATCACATCCATTCACATCTATCCATTCTACATCACATCACCTCCATCCATTCTACATCACATCACCTCCATCCATTCACATCCATCACATCACATTCAATTCATATCCATCACATTCACATCCACATATATTCTTTCACATACACATCTATATCCTTTCTTTCTCATACATCCACATCCATTCTTTCACATACTCATTCACATCCATTCTTCACATATACATTCACATCCATTCTTCTCATACACATCCTTATCCATTCTTTCACATACTCAATCACATCCATTCTTCTCATACACATTCACATCCATTATCATCACATACATTCACTCATATCCCATATCATTCATTTACATTATGATTCACATGACATCACATCTCATCCATTCATTCACATTTATCTGATTCACACCGCATCTCATCACATCTATCCACATCACATTCATCTCATCACTTCTATTCATATCACATCCATCCATTCATTCTTCACATCTAGCTGACTCTCATCACATCTATTCATATCACATCCATCCATTCATTCACATCTATCTGATTCTCATCACATCTCATCACCTCTATTCTCATCACATTCGTTTAAACATAGAATTTAAGAGAATTTTTAATTTTTGATATAAAGATTCTTTAAGCATCTATTTATGCATAAAATCAACTTCAGTGGGAATAACACTTTTAACAAAATCCTTTTATGCATCTATTTATGCATAAATTCAATTTTAAGAAAAATAAACTTTTAAAACAAAAATAAATCCTTTATGCATCTTTCTATGCATAAAATCAATTTTAATGAAATTAACACTTTTGAAATAAAAATAAATTCCCTTATACATCTTTATATGCATAAAATCAAAATTAATGAGAATAACTCTTTTGAAATAAAAATAAATTTCCTTATGCATCTTTCTATGCATAAAATCAAAATTAATCAGAATAACTCTTTTGAAATAAAAATAAGTTCCTATACGCATCTTTCTATGCATAAAAGCAAAATTAATGAGAATAAATCTTTTGAAATAAAAATAAATTTTCTTATGCATCTTTCTATGCATAAAATCAAAATTAATGAGAATAACTCTTTTGAAATAAAAAAAATTCCTATACGTATCTTTCTATGCATAAAATCAAAGTTAATGAGAATAACTCTTTTGAAATAAAAATAAATTCCTTTATGCATCTTTCTATGCATAAAATCAAAATTAATGAGAATAACTCTTTTGAAATAAAAATAAATTCCCTTATGCATCTTTCTATGCATAAATTCAATTTGAATGGGAATGACACTTTTGATATAAAAACAAATCTTTTAGAATGCACAAATAGAAGGAATTACTCTTTTAGAATAACCTAATGATAAACTTTAGTTCCACAAAATTTAAGAAAATTTTGCCATAACCTCCTTTGTATGGCTGACCATTTGTCAATTTTAACATTGAATTTATGACTTGAATTAATCCAATTTGAATTCTAGTATCTCTAATCTACTCCATTTTCTAAAAATCAAGAGAGTAAACAATGAAAAGAGTTTAATCAATCTTTTAATTAAACTTTCTAGGATTAAGAGGGCTGAATTGTAAAGAAAAGAAGGGGGTGACCTTTCCATCAAGGCATAGCATCAGATTTTTATTCAAACATTTACAAAGCATAAAATTTAAGAAAACCATAGATTTAAAATTCACAAATAAGTAAGAATTAAGCTTACATGGAACTTGTAAGCTTTCCTTTGGCTTGAGGGATTGAGGGTTCTACTCTTGTTTGCAACAAGGGTGGCCACCAGTTCTTTTGGAGAGATTTAGCCAAAAACAATTGAATTATCAATTGAATTCAATGTATTTGACTTTGGGGAGGAGTAGAGTAACAGTGCATAAACACTATATACCTTTTACAAAGGGGGAGGCTTCTATTTACAGGAAAAAATTAGCCTCTAACCAAGCAAACTGATTCTAGAATTTTCCACATCAGTTTGGTCAATTTTTGACCATTTGTGGGTCAGTTTAGCTCACTTTTTGGATCTAGTTAAACAAGAGAGAGGAGAGATAAAAATATCTCATTATTTGTGAGTTTAAAACTCATCCACACATGTGAAATAGGCGCCTCCTTCATGAGGGGAATTCCCCAGACTAAGGTGTCAAAAATGCATCATTTCCTATAAATATCTCTTCTTTTTTAACCTTGTCCTTAGTCAACTCTTCATCTTATGTGAGTATTTACTCATTTTTGGGGGATTTTTCTTTTATTCTTCAATTTATCTCCTCCCTACATTTGGATTAATCTTATTGGTCCATAGGAACCTTAATCTAAAATTTTCAAAAAATCTAGACCCTCAGGCTAAGGTCCTTTTTACCTATTTTAAATTTATTCTTCTAATTGCACACTGGAAAGTTCTTTTTGAATTTCTGTTTCAAGGAAAATCATTTTAATAAGAAGGGATATTTTTCCATCCAAAGATATCTAGAAACTGAATTACCTCTCTCTAGAACATTTTCTCTCTCTAGGCCAGATAAAAACAAGATCTGTTATTATTCTCAAAAGGGGATTGATTACAGGGGAGAAGCTGGACATCTTGAGGGACTGGGGGAGGAATCTTACATCCTACCCCACTTAAAAAACGTGAGATGTCCTCATCTCAATCACTTCGAGCGTTACTGCCTTGGAAGTGGACGGCCGATTTGGGAACAACTCTCTTTGACCTCCCCTATTCTGAGGCAGAGGTCTTGCATTACTTTGGTTTGAAATTGCGGGTTGGTTGGAGGGTCTACCTCTGGGATTTCCCTGATATTGACGGATAGAAACCTGATTACTCTGGAAGGAAGGAGCTGGAGTCTGGAATCTTGATCCCTGATTTTCTTGCCCTGAAATCCTTGATCCAAAAGGAGTTGGACAATCCATACTGCGATGTCCAAATCCTTGACAGTTATAGCATTTCAATCCCTTGTTCAAGGGTGGAACTTCTGAAGTTGAATTCCAGGGGATTGAGTTTCGAAAAAAGGACATTTCTTCCATTCTGAAACTTCCCATATCCTCGGATTGACCCTGATATCTCTTAGGCGGTGGAAGGTTGAAATCATTTCCTCTAAATATCTCTTCTTTTTTAACTAATAAACCTTGTCCTTAGTAGTCAACTCTTCATCTTATGTGAGTATTTACTCATTTTTGGGGGATTTTTCTTTTATTCTTCAATTTATCTCCTCCCTACATTTGGTTTAATCTTATTGGTCCATAAAAACCTTAATCCAAAATTTTTAAAAAGTCTGGACCCTAAGGTCCTTTTTACCTATTTTAAATTTATTCCAATTGCACACTGGAAAGTTCTTTTTGAATTTCTGTTTCAGGGGAAATCAATTTAATAAGAAGGGATATTTTTCCATCCAAAGATATCTAGAAACTGAATTATCTCTCTCTAGAATATTTTCTCTCTCTAGGCCAAAATAGATAGAAACAAGATCTGTTATTATTCTGAAAAGGGGATTGATTATAGGGGAGAAACTTGACATCTTGAGGGACTAGGGGAGGAATCTTACATCTTACCCCACTTAAAAAACGCGAGATGTCCTCATCTCGCAGGTGGAGTATGATCTCTTTCATCATCATCTTCTTCTTCTTCTTCAATCACTTCTAGGGTTACTGCCTTGGAAGTGGACGGCCGATTTGGGAACAACTCTCTTTGACTTCCCCTATTCTGAGGTAGAGGTCTTGCATTATTTTGGTTTGAAACTGCGGGTTGGTTAGAGGGTCTACCTCTAGGATTTCCCTAATTTTGCATTTTGTCGGATAGAAACCTGATTACTTTGGAAGGAAGGAGCTGGAGTCTAGAATCTTGATCCCTGATTTTGCCGGATAGAAACTTGATTACTTTGGAAGGAAGGAGCTGGAGTCTGGAATCTTGATCCCTGATTTCCCTACCCCCGAAAACCTTGATCCAAAAGGAGTTGGACAATCCATACTGCGATGTCCAAATCCTTGACAGTTATAGCATTTCACTCCCTTGTTCAAGGGTGGAACTTTTGAAGTTGAACTCCAGGGGATTGAGTTTCGGGAAAAGGACATTTCTTCCATTCTGAAACTTCCCATATCCTGGGCTTGATCCTGATATCTCTTAGGCGGTGGAAGGTTGGAATCACCTTCTTGAAAGGTGATGGTGCTGGCTTTGGTGGGACCTTGACATCAAAGGCCTTGGAGAAATCCTTCGCCATCTGCACTGCTTAGGCCATGGAAACTGGCTTGGCTTTCTTCACCAAAATATTCAAAGGTTCGTTCAGTCCCTGAATGAACCTGGCCATCAGTTGTTCTTCATTCAGCGGTGGGTGGCGAGTATTTGAGGAGGAGAGCGATTGCTTGGTGATATACTTCAATAGTTATGCTCCCCTGGGTTAACTCTAGAAATTCGTTCATTTTTGTTTCCAAAAAGCTAGGAGGACAGAACCTCGTCCTTAGGTAAATTTTGAGATCATTCCATGTCTGGGTATTCCGATCCAGACGGTTTGTCTCGCAGTGGTTTCTCCATGCCACTCTGGCTATTTCTACTATCTTCAGCCTTGCAAGAGCCATTTTGCTCTTCTTATTGTACCCGGTGACATCAAAGTACTCTTCCATTGCTTCGATCCACTTCTCCACAACCTCGCCCAAGTTTTCCCCTTCACCCTTGAAAGGTCCAAGCTGCGAACTATGAAGAGTTTTATAAACATCCAAGTCAAGCTCTTCCTCATTGAGTTGGGGGTTATCATCTCTACCACGACAACCTTGATCCATGTTCCTATCAATACGAAAAATCTTGTTAAGTCTCTTATTTATGATTCAAATCCGATTTTTGATTCATTTGATTCTGGGGTTCTTTAGATAGGTCGGCTCCCCACAGAATCGTGGGATAAAGATACTCGCATTATTAGATAACAATTCATTCAGAACATATCATTCATATCTTTCACAGAAAAATGGTCTATTAGACCAAAATGTCCATCTAAACAGTACTCCATGGGGGATTTCAATTTTATAGACTTTTAATGTTGGAATTAGGGTTGCAGGAAAGCACACAAAGCTTAGAGAAGAAGAAGCAAGAAAATGCATACAACACACAGTGTATTAGATTGTGTCAATGTATAAAAGATAAGTTAGCCCTAGAATAATGGGCGTATATACAAGCCGGGGGAAAAAACCCCCTAAAGAGGGAAAAAGTGCCCCAGCAGTCCTAAGTGTGTTCATACACATCATTGCCTATATATGGCAACAAATCCCCCCTGAAGTGATGGTGTGAATGAGAGCTAGCACTCATGTATAGGGAAGTGCCATGCCCAAAGTAGATCAGTCCACAAAGGGGAGCAAGCCCAAAGCTTTGCAGAAAGCTTTGAACTTCTCACGAGGAAGCGCCTTTGTGAAAAGATCGGCGAGGTTGCCCTTTGTTGCCACATAGGCCAAGCTAATCTCTCCTGCTGAGAGTCTCTCCCTGACATAGTGATAATGCACCTCAATGTGCTTTGTGCGAGCATGAAAAACTGGGTTTCTCGCAACTGTCAATGCGCTCTGACTGTCAGTGTAGATAGAGGTGGCAGACTCTTGTCCAACACCACCCAAGTCAACCATAAGCTGTCTGAGCTACACACACTCAACCGTTGCTGTGAAAGCTACCCTATACTCAGCTTCACAACTAGAAGTGGCCAAAGTAGGTTGCTTCTTGCTCAACCAAGATATGCATGAGCTACCGAGCATGAAACACAAACCACTTGTGGACACTCTTGTGTCATAGCAACCAGCCCAAAAAGCACGTAAATCTGGCACGGTAACGATCCCCCCTTGGGATAAAACAGCCCAAGATGTATGGTGCCACTCAAGTAGCGACGAAAGATGCGCTTCCAATGCTGAGACCCTGGGCTATGCATAAACATGCTCACCTGTGAGACTGCAAACTGAATGTCCGACCTTGTAATGCATACATAAATGAGGCAACCAACAGCTGTATGATAGAGTGTGACATCAAAGTGATCTCCAGCATCATGAAGACTCAACTTCAAACCTGTCTCCATTGGAGTAGCAATAGGCTTGCAGTCTTCAAGGCCAAATCTAAACAACAATGGCTCAAAATACTTTGTCTGACACAAAGCAATACCTCCATCACACTGCTTAAATTGTATCTCCAAATAATGATGCAAATGCCCCAAATCTGACATCTCAAAAGAGGCATTCAAATCAGCCTTAAAATCAGCAATATGACTTTCATTTGGTCCTGTGAGCAGCATGTCATCGACATAGAGAGCAATGATTAGATGTACATCATCCACACGTTTAACATACAAAGTGCTTTCTATTGGACTATTCTGAAAACCATGTGCAGTCAAATAGGCATGTATCTTTTCATACCAAGCTCGTGGAGCTTGCATAAAGCCTTTTTCAACCTACACACTTTGTTTTCCTGCCCTCTTTGAACAAAACCACAAGGCTGCGATACATACACCTCCTCATGCAAATCTCCATTCAAGAATGCAGTCTTTATGTCCAACTGATGTACATGCCAACCATTATGAGCTGCCAATGCACAAATGCTACGAATGGTAGTCATACGACAAGTGGGAGCAAAGGTCTCATCAAAATCAATGCCCTTTTCTTGAGCATAACCCTTTGCAACAAGTCTAGCCTTATAGCGATCAACACTGCCATATGGCTTTCGTTTCAACTTAAAAACCCACTTACATCCAATGCCCTTTTTACCAATAGGCAAATCACACAAAGACCATGTATCATTCTTCATTATAGCATCATATTCACTTTGCATTATAGCCAACCAATTATTTGATTTTTGTGCCTCATCAAATGAAAGAGGTTCTTCCTCTTCACACATACTAGACACAGCCAAAGCATAACAATCTGATGCATAAGAGGCATGCTGAAAACCTGAACGAGTACGACTAGACATAGGTGCATCAATTTTACTATTAGGCAAGGTTTGCACCAGCCATTTAGGCATACCTCTAGCCTGCTCATTTTCAGCCTTATCCTCATAAATTACATCCTATAAATCTGCATCACAAATAGGCTGATCTATGATGTCGTTTGAAATCTGCATAGGCTGAATATTTGCCTCATTAGGACTTACATTTGAATTCCCACCTATAAACAGAGGCAACAATGTATCAAATGTTGAAATATACAAGTGAATAGGGTGTGTGCAGGAACAAGCCCTTGGTTAGAGGCTGTAAAGAGGATGTGTAAATGTGAAAGAACCTGTGAACAGGTGAGAAGAATCTACTGGGAGAGAATAAAGGGTAGCATGAGAAGATTTAGGAAGTGTGGAGATATTATGGGAAAAGTGAAGAGGTGCAGAGAATCAAGCAAAAGAGGTGGAGATATTCTGGGAGAGGTGGAGTGAATCAAGGAGAAATCAATGGGATTAGATGCTTTGATGTTGTAAACTATAAATTGAGGCATTGGCCTAATGAGAATTTTCAGGTTTTTTATTATCCACGCCTACATTAAGCTATTTGCTAATTACTCACTAATTACATCTTAATTATTTGCTAATTACATCTTAATTATTTGATAATTACTCACTAATTATATCTTAATTATTTACTAATTACTCACTAATTATGTCTTAATTATTTACTAATTACTCACTAATTATATCTTAATTATTTACTAATTACTCACTAATTATGTCTTACGTCTTAATTATTTGCTAATCATTTTATTAATGATGTTGATTCTAGTATTTGATCCACCATAGCTCATCACATTGCTCTAATTTCAACATGGTATCAGAGCCATGCCTAGAATCCATTAGGTTTATGAGCCCATTATCTAATTAATTAAGATTAGTAGATAATTAGAAATTAATCAAAATTTTAGTTATTTTTCACCTCACCTCTGCACCCCCAGCCAGTGGAGGAGCTCCCTCTCCTTGCACACATCAAATTAGCCCAAGCCCTTTTAGGTACTCAAACTAGACTCAAGGGGCTACACACCTCAAAGGAATTGAAGCAAATCAGTGCAGAACGCCGGCGCGACAGCCCGGATTGAAGGCATGTTTTTTTCTGAGAAAATTTGACATTGCAGCTGCTCCAAATCAAATTGGTCTAATTCCTCATAGCTCCAGGGGTTTTCAAGCATGCTCTACAAGCTGGTGAAGACAGAATTCAATTTGATGAAGTCTACGGTGAGTTCCAAGCTCTTCATCAAATCTGCAGGTGACTTTGGTAAAACAGAGATTAAGCTTTCAATATTTGGTCAAATCTTGTGTTTCTTGGCTTAATCCTCTACTAGACTCATTGCTATTGATGGCCTTGAAAGAATTTGAGCTCATTTGAAGTCTAAGGCATCAGATCTGGACTCCCCGCATACTCTGTTTTCTGCACACAAAATAATGGATTAATTTACTAATCAGTGATTAATTTACAATCAATGCTGATCACTATATTTTGGTGCAATTGAGGGTTCAAATTAACCATTAGGTATCTGATACAGATCCCTATAACTTCAAATTGTAATTCGGAGTTGGTTTGATACTCCAACCATTCCGTACAAATTGGTTACCCTTGATTTAATGTAATTTCTGCTAAAATTGTGCTGATAAAATTGTGATAATCATCATTTTGCATTTAACCCTTGGTTAATGCTTGTAAATCTCACTCAAATTCAAGATTATTCACAGCCACAGTTGCATTTGGGAATGTGCATAAGAATTCATGCTATATGCATTATGTATTGGGCACATTACATCAGTGTAAATATGGGATCAGACACTGCCCTTGTCTAGAATAAGGCAAGAGGTAAGACCTCCCGCATAGATTTGGGTTTGCATTGCATAATGATACAAGATAAACATCAAAAACCCAAAGAAACTGTCAGCAAAACATTTGAACATGTTGCTCACATGGAGCAAGAAGACCTGACGGACAAGCTCATGGTCCCAGCCATGAAAGAAGAAGAACATCTCCTTCTAAGAAGAAGATCCACACCAAGAAGATATAAAGAAAGACACGGACACGAGAAGAGAAGCTGCCCCAAGAAGACTGAAAGAAGACATGGACGCGTGGAGAGAAGCTGCCACGACAAGAAGACTGAAGAAAAGAGAAGATGTGAGGCTCCAAAGAGTGAGGAGCCATGTGAAAATCTCTGAGAAAGAGAGAGAGAGAGAGAGAGACCCCACAACCCAATGTAACCTGCCCCAATGTAACCTGCCCCAATAAAGTAAAACCATCTCTGAGCCACCGATGATGTAGGCCACATGGTAGATGTATGTGTGAGCACTTTAGTCAAGGTCGCCGGCAACTATAATAAGCCTTGGATACATAGAGAGAGAGAGAGTGTCAAGGACTATGAGTTTAGGGACTTGAGGCACTGGTCGCGGGCTATCAAGTAAGAGAGAAACTTGGTATAGGGTCCAGGTGTGCTAAGTTAACTTGAGGGGAGGTGTGCTAGACACTGGTCGCGGACTATCAAGAGGGAAACTTGGTATAGGGTCCAAGTGTGCTAGAGAGTATTCACTTGAGGGGAGGTGTTGAAATATACAAG
Organism: Cibotium barometz; assembly: GCF_041138505.1. Classification (NCBI taxonomy): domain Eukaryota; kingdom Viridiplantae; phylum Streptophyta; class Polypodiopsida; order Cyatheales; family Cibotiaceae; genus Cibotium; species Cibotium barometz. Next base: position 38,809,967 of record NC_141074.1, on the reverse strand, counting down.
TGAATAGGGTGTGTGCGGGAACAAGCCCTTGGTTAGAGGCTATAAAAGAGGATGTGTAAATGTGAAAGAACCTATGAAAAGGTGAGAAGAATATACTAGGAGAGAATAAAGGGTAGCATGAGAAGATTTAGGAAGTGTGGAGATATTCTCCCCTAGCCGGATATTCATGCAAACTTAAAACTAGTCACACCACTTACACACCCAAAATGAAATTGCCTTTGTCTCAGTATCATCTATCTTTAAAAACAATCATTTACTGAAACTATTGTCTCACTGATCATAATCCTCAAAATCTCCAGTTGAATCCTTAATTCGAGTCATTCCTTCATCAGTGTATCTATGGCATCATTGGCAACCAGAACGCTCACAACCTGACCACTCAGGGGCCTTTTCGATAGTTCCTAGCTCATAGTAATCGGCAATATATTCACATATCAAAATGGAAACTCCGTTGAGAATCAGCAAGATCAACCAACGGATCCATATAAAAGGGCCATGGACTCATCCGTTGAGGACCAGCAAGGTCAATCAACCAGATCCATGCCCGAATTCAGAAAACAACTCTTACTCCTTAATCCAATATCTTCCACGACGCACGTGTGGGTATCGTTGGTGACCCAGAGCCCCAGCACCGTATGGTCAGCACCCTCTAGGATCCTTTGCAGGTGACCTAGCGCTTCACTCATAGGCCGCTTCCTTGGTCCCTCATCCACCATACTGGAAGCTCATAATTTTAATCAAACGGAGGCTGGTCAACCTTGCTACGCGAGACGTCCTCCGTTGACTCTCCGTCAGCTGTTGCAACTTTATCAGCTAGGTCTCCACTATGACCTTAATCACAAGATGGTCAAAATGCTTTCCCAGCATTCTTGACATAAAATAGTCATTCAAAAATTGGCGATAAATACAGTTTCTATAACGAACTTCCGTCTTTCCACAATAATCAACATTACTTAATCCACATTCATTTCATATAACTTCCCATTCTCATTCAATCACATCATTTTCCATCTCATCACTTCTTTCCTCAAATATCCTCATCAGATCTCATCCACTCGCATTTACCCATATCCACTCGAATTTTCCCATATCCACATCTCATCACATCATATTCTTTCACATCTCATCCATTCATATTTCCCCGATTCACATCACATCACATAACATTCATCACATCTTAATTCACATGACATCACATCCATTCTCATCCCATATCATTCATTCACATCTCGATTCACATGACATCTCATCCATTCACATCCCATATCATTCATTCACATCCCGATTCACATGACATCACATCCATTCACATCTCATATCATTCATTCACATCTCGATTCACATGATATCACATCCATTCACATCTCATATCATTCATTCACATCCTGATTCACATGACATCACATCCATTCACATCTCATATCATTCATTCACATCCCGATTCACATGACATTATATCCATTCACATCTACCCATTTTACATCACATCACCTCCATCCATTCACATCCATCACATCACATTCACATCACCTCCATCCATCACATCACATTCACATCACCTCCATCCATTCACATCCATCACATCACATTCACATCCATCACATCACATTCAATTCATATCCATCACATTCCATTCATATCCATCACATTCACATCCACATATATTCTTTCACATACACATCTATATCCGTTCTTTCACATACATCCACATCCATTCTTTCACATACTCATTCACATCCATTCTTCACATACACATTCACATCCATTCTTCTCATACATATCCTTATCCATTCTTTCACATCCATTCTTCTCATACACATTCACATCCATTATCATCACATACATTCACTCATATCCCATATCATCACATACATTCATTCATATCCCATATCATCACATACATTCATTCATATCCCATATCATTTATTTAAATTCTGATTCACATGACATCACATCTTATCCATTCATTCACATTTATCTGATTCACGTCGCATCTCATCACATCTATCCACATCACATTCTCATCACTTCTATTCATATCACATCCATCCATCCATCCATTCACATCTATCTGATTCTCATCGCATCTATTCTCATCCATCCATCCATTCATTCACATCTATCTGATTCTCATCACATCTATTCTCATCACATTCGTTTAAACATAGAATTTAAGAGAATTTCTAATTTTTGATATAAAGATTCTTTACGCATCTATTTATGCATAAAATCAACTTCAGTGGTGGGAATAACACTTTTTACAAAATCCTTTTATGCATCTATTTATGCATAAATTCAATTTTAAGGAAAATAACACTTTAAAGAAAATCCTTTATGCATCTTTCTATGCAAGCATAAAATCAATTTTAATGAAATTAACGCTTTTAGATTAAAAATAAATTCCCTTATGCATCTTTCTATGCATAAAATCAAAATTAATAAGAATAAATCTTTTGAAATAAAAATAAATTTCCTTATGCATCTTTCTATGCATAAAATCAAAAATAATGAGAATAACTCTTTTGAAATAAAAATAAATTCCCTTATGCATCTTTCTATGCATAAAATCAAAATTAATGAGAATAAATCTTTTGAAATAAAAATAAATTCCCTTATGCATCTTTCTATGCATAAAATCAAAATTATTGAGAATAACTCTTTTGAAATAAAAATACATTCCCTTATGCATCTTTCTATGCATAAAATCAAAATTAATGAGAATAACTCTTTTGAAATAAAAAAATTTCCTTTATGCATCTTTCTATGCATAAAATCAAAATTAATGAGAATAACTCTTTTGAAATAAAAATATATTCCCTTATGCATCTTTCTATGCATAAATTCAATTTGAATGGGAATGACACTTTTGAAATAAAAACAAATCTTTTAGAATGCACAAACGGAAGGAATTACTCTTTTAGAATAACCTAATGATAAACTTTAGTTCCACAAAATTTAAGAAAATTTTGCCATAACCTCCTTTGTATGGCTGACCATTTCTCAATTTTAACATTCAATTTATGACTTGAATTAATCCAATTTGAATTCTAATAATCTCCTATTTATGCAACATCCTTGGCTTGATTAAGGGTTGTCGCACTCTCATAAGCCTTTCTCTTTCTAATTAAGCGTAAATATCATAAATTTCTAGTTTTTTCTTCATAAATCAGCCCATTACTCTCTAATAACCTCCTTCAATACCAATGTCAAAGGAACACACCCAAATCAAGAAGTTCTCGGGAGAGGGCTTCCACACTTAGCAAGTCCTTGTCAAGTACAGCCATTATCATGCTTCATCTTGATGAGGCTCTCACCATGTGGACCAGCTTTCGACTCCAAAGGAGAAATGGGATGAGCTTGATAAGCTCTATGGAGCTCGTGGTGGTAAGAATTCCAAGATCTCACTCAAAATTGAATTTTTCAGCTTGGAACTCAAAGAGGGAGATGGCATTGGAGCCTTCATCTCTCACTTGAAGGGCCTTATGGCTCAACTTGCATCAATGAATGCGAGAATGGATGAAGATGATGCAGTGGCTGTTTTGCTAAAAGCAGTCAAGAAGGTGTACCCCACCTTAGTCACCACTCTAAAGAACATACCTAATCCCACCCTCGAAGGATTCATTCAATCTTGTCTTGATGAAGAAAAGAGGCCAAAGGGAGGAGCTGAATCTTCAAATGCAACACTTCATCGAATATCGAACAAGCTTTGTCACATCAAGTGGTCAAAGTAAGATGTGCCCATTGCAAAAAGGTGGGTCATTTGGCAAATAATTGTTGGATCAAATATCCCAACAAAATGAAATGTAACAAGTGTAAACAAACGGGACATATCACTTCTAAATGTCCTAACAAAGAGTCAGAGGCTAACTTTGTATCAATATCTAACTCCTCTGAGCACCTATTTTAAAATGTAACAACACCTATATTCCTAAACCTTGTACGCCTAATGTTATAAAGGCAACCTATGTCCAATACCACCTATTCCAATTCTTTTATAGTTGGTATTGAGGGAGGGTATTAAAAGACTAAGGTCATGTAAAAGGGTAGGAGAAAGGTGTGTGTGTGAAGGGACTTAAGGTCCACTAGCTCACCTATTTAAAGGTGGAGCTAGAAGGCTTTTATGTATTGAGCAAGAAGCCTAGTTGTATTTGAGCAACTTAACACTAGTTTGGTACCAAAAAAGGACACTTAAGTGTCCTTTTTTGGACGATGCAAATAAAATGCTACTTGCACTAGGAAAGACATATTCAAAATCCCTCTTGAGGAGTTTGAATATGTGACCTAGTGTGTCTTTAAAAAATGTAACCTTGCAATTTGGATGTTGGCACGATAAGGAATTACACCCATAAATAGGACTTGCATGAGACTGCAACTCAGGTTTGAGAAAACCGCCTTATAAGCTTAGAGAAAAAAATCACTAAGCCCCGTGAAAAATTCCAAGTAATTATTTCATATTTGTGTCAAATATTTTACCAAGTTTCACATGAAATAAAATTCAATTGAGAGTGTCTAAAATAGTAGGAAGTTGTATGTGTTTGATACACCACTTTTTAGCTTCCATTTGTATCCAAACCAATACATGGTTTTAATGTGTTTGCAAGTTTTTTAAGGTGATACAATGCTTACTCTATCCATTGAGATCTTAAAGTTATATGTAAAAGCCCCTTAGTAAGCTACAAATATTAATTGTTTCAAAATGTCAAAACTGCACACAACAAAACTTCTAGATTTAGATTCTTGAGTCATACGTATTACATTCCTTAGTAAACTTGCAACATTTTGTCTGTATAGAATAATTCCGCTAAGGTACATTGTACAAACATAATTTGGGCACCTAAAACCTTTGTTTCATGGTTGTTGAGAGAGAATTTAGAAAATTTGAAAAATGTAGCACGATTGAAAAACTAAGACAGCGCTCAAGTAGCAAGATTTACTTGAGCTTAGGACCCCAAAAAAATCTGTATTAACTTGGTTTTGAACTATATAATCATTTTCGATTGCCAGTTTGCACTAACATAACCCTAGTTTTATGGAAGTACCTTTGGAAGGCCAAAATTTTTCTCTTTTTCAGCATCTTGGTAATTATGAGATTTTTGTTATAGTTCACAAGTAGCTTAGGAACTAGGACCTAAAGGAGATTGTGTTGTTTTGAAACCCCAAGTTCTACCAATTGACTTTTACAAACATGAAAAATTCTAGAATCAGTTTGCTTGGTTAGAGGCTCATTTTTTCCTATAAATAGAAGCCTCCCCCTTTGTAAAAGGTTAATAGTGTTTATGCACTGCTACTCTACTCCTGCCAGAGTCAAATACATTGAATTCAATTGATAAGTCAATTGTTTTTGACTAAATCCTCTCCAAAAGAACTGGTGGCCACTCTTGTTGCAAACAAGAGTAGAACCCTCAATCCCTCAAGCCAAAGGAAAGCTTACAAGTTCCATGTAAGCTTAATTCTTACTTATTGTGGCCCTACGGGCGTTTTTATATAACTAATGAAAGGATCTTTTCTCGGGAAATTTTTTTTCTTACTTATTATGAATTTTAAATCTATGGTTTTCTTAAATTTTATGCTTTGTAAATGTTTGAATAAAAATCTGATGCTATGCCTTGATGGAAAGGCCACCCCCTTCTCTTCTTTACAATTCAGCCCTTCTTAATCCTAGAAAGTTTAATTAAAAGATTTATTAAACTCTTTTCATTGTTTACTCTCTTGATTTTTAGAAAATGGAGTAGATTAGAGATATTAGAATTCAAATTAGATTAATTCAAGTCATAAATTAAATGTTAAAATTGAGAAATGGTCGGCCATACAAAGGAGGTTATGGCAAAATTTTCTTAAATTTTGTGGAACTAAAGTTTATCATTAGGTTATTCTAAAAGAGTAATTCCTTCCATTTGTGCATTCTAAAAGATTTGTTTTTATTTCAAAAGTGTCATTCCCATTAAAATTAAATTCATGCATAGAAAGATGCATAAGGATTTTTTTTTTAATTTCAAAAGAGTTATTCTCATTAATTTTGATTTTATGCATAGAAAGATGCATAAAGGAATTTATTTTTATTTCAAAAGAGTTATTCTCATTAATTTTGATTTTATGCATAGAAAGATGCATAAGGGAATTTATTTTTATTGCAAAAGAGTTATTCTCATTAATTTTGAATTTATGCATAGAAAGATGCATAAGGGAATTTATTTTTATTTCAAAAGAGTTATTCTCATTAATTTTGATTTTATGCATAGAAAGATGCATAAGGGAATTTATTTTTATTCTAAAAGTGTTAATTTCATTAAAATTGATTTTATGCATAGAAAGATGCATAAAGGATTTATTTTTTTTAAAGTGTTATTTTCCTTAAAATTGAATTTATGCATAAAAGGATTTTGTAAAAAGTGTTATTCCCACTGAAGTTGATTTTATGCATAAATAGATGCGTAAAGAATCTTTATATCAAAAATTAAAAATTCTCTTAAATTCTATGTTTAAACAAATGTGATGAGAATAGATGTGATGAGAATAGATGTGATGAGAATCAGATAGATGTGAATGAATGGATGGATGGATGTGATATGAAGAGAAGTGATGAGAATGTGATGTGGATAGATGTGATGAGATATGACGTGAATCAGATAAATGTGAATGAATGGATGAGATGTGATGTCATATGAATCAGAATGTAAATGAATGATATGGGATATGAGTGAGTATGTGAAAGAATGGATGTGGATGTATGTGAAAGAACGGATATAGATGTGTATGTGAAAGAATATATGTGGATGTGAATGTGATGGATATGAATTGAATGTGATGTGATGGATATGAATTTAATGTGATGGATATGAATTGAATGTGATGTGATGGATGTTTACTTTTGCTCACAGCCAAGCAATTTTTTGCACAGGAAATTGTCACACAGGAACTGTCATTTTAGATGACTCCTACTCTTGTCAGACCAAGAAAATCCTCACACACACAAAACTTCAGTTTCAAAATACACACATTCCTCTTAGATCACTACTACATTGTATCTACACTCAAGACACTGAATATGCAAAGTACAAGAAACAGGAATAAGACAGATAGACTCACAAACTGCATCTTGCATTCAGAAATCCCCCATAGCTACACACAAAATCCACCTAGTATCAAGAACGTCCATAACTGAAAAGCCTTCTCCCTTTTCAAGAGCCAAACGACTTTTTAACTTCTAGGATATGAAAAGTCTCCAAAATAGACTAAGGATTCATACATATGATAAAAGTAATTCCTCCTAGGGTCTAGCCTAAACAGCTGGCACAACTCGGTGGCTTGAGCCAAAGGCTAACATCGGACCCACAATCCCTTGATCCGTAATCTAGACAGGCAAAGAATCTTGCAAAGATAAGCATAAACGCCATCAGAACATCCTCCTCTTTGAAATTTTGCATATCCGCTGACTTTCCATTTGAAACATAATGCTCCACTGCTGATTTTTGACTAATTTGCTGCACTGCCGACTGCTGATATGACTTCCTACCTTGACGTTGAAATCATGCTTCCTCCACATTTTGAAAATTGGACCATACTCCCTTGTCAAACAGAATGAAAGAAACCTGACTGTCAAATTAGATAACACTTCCAGAATACTTAAAAATTTTGCATCATAATTCTACCTTGAATCTGATCTAATCCTCCACACCTGTTTTGACATAATCAAATTTGTAAAACCTGCTTCACATTCATCAAATATCTGCACTTGACATCCTCCAAGTTGAATGCTATCAAAACTACCTTTGTCAAATAAATCTAAACCCAAATCTACCAAATAGTCAAACTGATCACCAACTTTGTTCACAATGAAAACATTTTGAAAGTTAGACAGAACATTTCTCATCAACATCAGAGATTGAGATACTTCAAAACCAAAATTTTAACCCTTGATAACTTTTGCAACTTCCCTCATAAGATTTTGACATTCCGTTTGAATCCTCCAGCGATCAAAATCAATCTCAATCAACTTGTGTAGGTTTATTTGGTGTGACACCAATATGCAAGAAACCTACTGAGATGTATATAAACCAAGTTTGCTCTGAAATATGAAAATTCCATAAAAATCAAGAAAATAATCCACATATAATCCTCTAAACCTATTTAGATGTGATCTGATCCACAAACCATAAAAACTGATCACTATGCATCCTATAATGCATTCTTCATTGCCCAATCAGCAACTCCAAAATCTGCAACACATGAATATCTAAATTTTGACAATCTGCCATCATCTGTATTTTAGAATTTGTCATCCACATCTGACAACCCATTTTGCACAAATTCACCTCCATTCTGTCATCAACTTGAAAGCACACATCATTCAACAAAAATATATTTGAATTGAGAACAACTTTTCCCACATCCATTTTAGAATGCACATCCATCAAACTTAAGCTTAAAATTTCATCAGCCCGCATTTTAGGCATCATATACTGATCCCCCAAATGTGTCAATCAATCCACTTGTTCAAATTCTTTGCAACTGAAACATCTCCTTGCTGAATATCAACTTGTGACATCAAAATATGTCCTTCAAAACATTCAGAGTCAAAATTGTGATTTCCTTGATCATCCGCAATATCACTTATATCAGTCGAAAAATCCACTTGAATCCACCAACTATCAAAATTAGCATTTGGAAACTCCTCTGGTATTCCTGCAGCACCTGAAATGTGACCATAACAATTACCAGCAACAACCATGCTTTGATGTACAAGAACGGATTTTGCTCTTGTTCCGCCATATTCCTCTGAAATACACTTGCTTGCTGGAAATTCCTCCCACTGGTTTTTTGATTGCAAAATCTGTTTATAGGGTTCAAATATCAATTCTGCAATATCTTTTGGCTTCAAATCCTCCTGTGCGGATCTTTCTGGTGGAAATTCTTCTTGAACTGACATATTTGCCAAAAATTCCTCTTCAACAAATCTGATTTCAGAGAATTCCTCCTGATTTGATTCTTTATCTCTGTAATTCCACACACATCATCCATGGAACCTAAAAACAACTAAATCACATCCTCCTCTTCATTCATCTTGGTATCCGCCTCTTCAATTGCGCTTTGAATGACATGAACAACATCATTGCTATGTATGATCTGCTTCTCCTCACAACATTCCTCAGATGCAAGTGACATATGTAACCTAATGTTGAGCAATGAATCTTCCTCTTCCACTCCATGAGCATACTCTAGTGGTAGGTTAGGGGTATCTAGGGGCTCTTCTAGGCTCTCTTGGCCAACCTCCTTTTGCACCTCCTTCTCCTCCATCTTTGGTATCCCTACTTGATGGATTTCAATCTCCATGCCAACCCATCTGTCATCATCATCACTCAATTACCCATTGAATTCATCCTCATGTGCATCCCTCAACTTCTCACATGCTTTTTGTAACTTCCCAATGCTTTTCCTACTGGAACATGACTTTCGCTTGTCTCCTTTGTGATCAGCTAACCATTCATATGCACTCTCTAAGTCATCCTCAAAATCCGCCAGCCTTTCAAATGTAGTTTCCATTTCCTCCCAAGATGATGCTTTATGCACTTTATGGATGATTTTATGAAACTTTGTGCATAGGTCAACCATACACCATTTCCTACATGCATCTTTATTTGAGCACTCATCCATTGCACATGGACAATCATCTACCTCATGCTTCCGACTCATGCAAACCTCACATTTTTTCTTCTTCTTCTTACCGCCCATGACACACTCACATAATTAAAATACAACAATCATATTCAGTCCTCAAGAAAGATGCACCACACCAATCTGAGACCCATTAAATTTGCTAAACGGAGAGCCACGGATGCTGTACCGAGATCCACAAAGTTCATTTAATTGGCTACTTAAAATTGATTGAAATATTTTAAATTGATAATATTATGATTTCTCCTTGAAAAAATTACCACATAAAAGTTACCTTCTGGCTGCAAAGCAGATCCAGTCTCTGCAAATCAAAAAAACTGTCAAATTGTGTTGTCAAACTGCACTGTCAAAATCTGCCATGATCCTCCTTACTATGAACCTTGCCGCCTTACTACTACTGATCTTACAAAATAAGAATATGAAGGCTATTGTGAATTCCCTAGAATGTATTACCATTCAGCATCTGACTTCCAAGAACCATAACTACCATTGTAATCGCCACCATAACTATTGCTTGGCATCTTCTTGTTGGCACTCATCCCCCTTACAGAAGAAAGCATACTCAACCTTGAACACCCTTCATAAGCACCATCATTCGAATTACACCCTTTCTTAAAAATAGACAAACTGATTCTTCTTCAATCTTCTGCAGAGCCTGATTATGTCTGAATCAGATTTTGCCTCCTAAATCTGATTCTTCTTCAATCTTCTGCTCAGCCTGATTATGTCTGAATTAGATTTTGCCTCCTAAATTTGATTTCGCCTCCTGAATCTGATTTGGCATCCTGAATCTGATTTCAAAATAGCACCTGAATCTGATTTCGCCTCCTAAATCTGATTTTGAAACAGCACCTGAATCTGCCTGAATCTACAGCACTTGCTTTGCATGCTCCTATTGTAGGCTCCATCAACCATTGTGGTTGAAACCACCGTGAATCGCCAGTGTTTACTTTTGCTCATAGCCAAGCAGTTTTTTGCACAGGAAATTGTCACACAGGAACTGTCATTTTAGATGACTCCTACTCTTGTCAGACCAAGAAAATCCTCACACACATAGAACTTCAGTTTCAAAACACACACATTCCCCTCTCAGATCACTACTACATTGTATCTACACTCAAGACACTGAATATGCAAAGTACACGAAACAGGAATAAGACAGATAGACTGACAAACTGCATCTTGCGTTCAGAAATCCCCCATAGCTACACTGAAAATCCGCCTAGTATCAAGAACGTCCATAACTGAAAAGCCTTCTCCCTTTTCAAGAGCCAAACGACTTTTTAACTTCTAAGATAATGAAAAGTCCCAAAATAGACTAAGGATTCATACATATGATAAAAGTAATTCCTCCTAAGGTCTAGCCTAAACAATGGATGTGAATGTATGGAGGTGATGTGATGTAAAATGGATAGATGTGAATGGATGTGATGTCATGTGAATCGGGATGTGAATGAACGATATGAGATGTGAATGGATGTGATGTCATGTGAATCGGGATGATGTGAATGAATGATATGGGATGTGAATGGATGTGATGTCACATGAATCGGGATGTGAATGAATGATATGAGATGTGAATGGATGTGATGTCATGTGAATCGGGATGTGAATGAATGATATGGGATGTGAATAGATGAGATGTCATGTGAATCGAGATGTGAATGAATGATATGGGATGAGAATGGATGTGATGTCATGTGAATCGGGATGTGAATGAATGATATGGGATGTGAATGGATGAGATGTCATGTGAATCGAGATGTGAATGAATGATATGGGATGAGAATGGATGTGATGTCATGTGAATCGAGATGTGATGAATTGCGAATCGGGTAAATATGAATGGATGAGATGTGAATGAATATGATGTGATGAGATGTGGATATGGCTAAATGATGCGAGTGGATGAGATCTGAGGATATTTGAGGAAAGAAGTGATGAGATGGAAAATGATGCGATTGAATGAGAATGGAAATTTATATGAAATGAATGTGGATTAAGTAATGTTGATTATTGTGGAAAGACGAGAGTTTGTTATAGAAAGTGTATTTATGGCCTATTTTTGAATGATTGTTTTATGTCAAGAATGCTGGGAAAATATTTTGACCGTCTTATGATTAAGGTCGTGGAGACCTAGCTGATAAAGTTGCAACAGCTGACGGAGAGTCAATGGAGGATGTCTCGCGTAGCAAGGTCAGCCGAGGTCTTGACCAGCCTCGGTTTGATTAAAAGGTGTAGATGGCGAAGGATTTCTCCAAGGCCTTTGATGTCAAGGTCCCACCAAAGCCAGCACCATGTTGCCATTTATATAGGCAGTGATGTGTGTGAACACACTTAGAACCACCGAGGTACTTTTTCCCTCTTTAGGAGGTTTTTTCCCCCGGCTTGTATATACGCCCATTATTCTAGGGCTAACTTATCTTTGTACATCGACACAATCTAATACACTGTGTTGTGTGCATTCTTGCTTCTTCTTCTCTAAGCTTTGTGTGCTTTCCTGCAACCCTAATTCCAACAATTGGTATCAGAGCAGGCATCGGCTCCCAGGGCTACACCGCTAGCACCCTCCAACTCACGTTCTCCGATTGAGGTGAGCTTTCACGAGCGCTTGCAGGTTCCTATACTCTGCAGATTCACCCGTAGGGCTTTGCGTTCTGAGAAATTGCATCTGAGGTCGTTTCGGTCTCCGTTTATGCATTACAAGTTCTGTACACGTGTTTTCGTCATTTTGTGCAGAAATTTTGACAGTGTAATTTTTTGCAAAACAGGCATACGTATTCTATTGTGGACCATGCTACATAGCACGAGTTGTTTTCTGTTGAGTCTTTGCTTCATTATAAGTAGCTTTTGCATCAGTTTCAGTCAGTGGCCATGGCTGATAACAGCAATGATGTATTTCGCATGTTGTCTGCTCTACTGATGACAAATTGGATGGAGACAGCAACTACCCACTTTGGGCATACATGATGCAGCATGTTTTGGTTGCAAAAGGAGTGTGGAACATTGTGCAGGGTATGGATGTACGTCCAAGTTCTGTGGATGTAGGATCTGTTGAGGATGTTGCAGGTTCTAGCAGCTCTACTATTGCTATTGTTTTACCCACTGCTGAACAAGCTCGTTAGGATGGTAAAGATGCGCAGGCTCATGCCTTGATTGCACTTTTTGTCAAACGTAACATCACTCCACATATTCGTTCAGCTAAAACAGCAAAATAAGCTTGGGATATTCTAGCTGGTTTGTATAGCTGGTTTGTATGCAGGTCGTAATAACGAGGCAAAAATCTCTTACCTGCGTAAAGAGCTAGAATCGAAGATTATGCAGGAAGATGATGACATAAATGTTTTTCTTGCTGAGATTAAAGATCTCAGCAAGAGCTAGAATCGAAGATTATGCAAGAAGATGATGACACTTTCTCTGCAGAGCTGGAGGTTGTACGCGCATACGCCTGCTGTGGTACATCCTAAGCCACATTAGCTTAGGGCTTTTGAAGCCCTAAGCCTCACGGGTCTACAACTTGATTTTGAGCTGCAATGGAGGCGTAAAATGTGCGTGGGATGCAAAAGACCAGGCGGCTATTGGTTTTTTCCATGGAAGCTTGCATAAAAGCTTCATAATTATGCTTTTTCTTGCTCTAATCCTCTCCACTTTGCTCTAATCACCTAAGTAATCTTGTGAGGGCTTGTTGCTAATCCTACTCTTGATTTTGAAGTGGTGGCCAACCACATGAGGCATTCATAAGTCTCATTCATCAAAACGTCATCAAGCTTCCTCGTCATCTTCAAGTTCACAAAGCCTTCCATTTTCAAAAATCAAGAGAGTAAATAATGAAAAGAGTTTAATCAATCTTTTAATTGAACTTTCTAGGATTAAGAAGGGATGAATTGTAAAGAAGAGAAAGGGTGGCCTTTCCATCAAGGCATAAAATTTAAGAAAACCATAGATTTAAATCAAGGAACTTGTAAGCTTTCCTTTGGCTTGAGGGATTGAGGGTTCTACTCTTGTTTGCAACAACAAAAGTGGCCACCAGTTCTTTTGGGAGGATTTAGTCAAAAACAATTGAATTATCAATTGAATTCAATGTATTTGACTCTCGGAGGAGTAGAGTAGCGGTGCATAAACACTATTAACCTTTTACAAAGGGAGAGGCTTCTATATTTATAGGAAAAAATGAGCCTCTAACCAAGCAAATTGATTCTAGAATTTTCCACATCAGTTTGGTCGATTTTTGACCATTTTTGGGTCAGTTTAGCTCACTTTTTGGATCTAGTTGAAATAGGAGAGAGGAGAGATGAAAATATCTCATTATTTTTGAGTTTAAAACTCATCCACACATGTGAAATAGGTGCCTCCTTGATGAGGGGCATTGCCCACACTGAGGTGTCAAAAATGCATCATTTCCTCTAAATATCTCTTCTTTTTTAACTAATCGGAGAGTCAATGGAGGACGTCTCGCGTAGCAACTCGCGTAGCAAGGTTGGTCGAGGTCTTGACCAGCCTCAGTTGTTCGATTAAAATGGTGAGCTTTCGATACGATGGATGAGGGACCAAGGAAGCGGCCTATGAGTGAAGCGCTAGGTCACGTGCAAAGGATCCTAGAGGGTGCTGACCATACGGTGCTCGGTCTCTAGGTCGACGACAATACCCACGCGTGCGTTGAGGAAGATATTGGAACAAGGAGTAAGAGTTGTTTTCTGAATTCGGGCATGGATCTGGTTGATTGACCTTGCTGGTGCTCAACGGATGAGTCCATGGCTCTTTTATATGGATCTGTTGCTTGATCTTGCTGATCTTCAACGGATATTCCATTTTGATATGTGAATATATTGGTGGTTACTATGAGCTAGGAACTATCGAAAAGGTCCCTGAGTGGACAGGTGGTGAGCGTTTTGGTTGCCAATGATGCCATAGGTACATCGATGAAGGAAAAATAGGAAATTAGGATTCAACCGGATATTTTGGAGGATTATGATAAGTGACACTATGGTTTCATTAAATGATTGTTTTAAAGACAGTTGATTTTGTGAAAAAGGTAATTTCATATTGGGTGTGTAAGTGGTGTGACTAATTTTAAGTTTGCATGAATATCCGGCTAGGGAGCCGGGGAACTCTTTTTCCTGGTACCCAGGACAATACCTAACCAAATTCTTAATTGGATCCCATCACTACAGTGGTTGGCTAACCCACTGGACTAGATGGGGTTAGGCTGGACTGATGGATCCCTAAAATGAGACTCAATTCTGTTATGGTACGATAGATGAAGTGAATCCCGGATAAAAATTATTCTATGGAAAAGAATCAATAGCTGTGCCTCTCAATGACGAAAAAAGCGTTGGTCTCTATGATCCAAGTGCAATCTTTTCCTTGATCTGACTATGGGACTTACAGGTTTGGTCAGATCAATTCAGTTAGGTAAGGCTTTTGACTACGTTAGAGTAAAATTTATCCTAGAGGAATCGCCCGTGCTTTCCGAGCAGGGAAGTTTTTTCGGGTTGAACCGAGGGATTAGTCTCTTGTCCGGATATCCATGGGCAAGGCCCCGAGTGAGGGACCCTGCCCCACGTATGAAGTGCTACTTCGGCCGACGATGAGGTGTATGGTCCCGGAGTGTTTTCCCCAGCATGTAGAGGCTGGAAGGCCGAATTCTAGATCATCGGCAGTATAAAGGAAAGAATAAGAGAGCCGGTTTGGCTTGTATGGGATTGATTCATGTATAAACGTTTTTAATAAATCTTATCTTTGGCATTAGGGTACTATGGCAAAGGGCTGTTTTAACAAACCTTGTGAAAAGGGCCTTAATTAAGGAACATGTTTATTTATGTCAAAACAGTGTGGTAGAATTAATTAGAAAATAAAATTGACACGTGAGTAGGGTGGAAAGTGGGAGGATGGAATGCCCCGATGGCACCATCCTTACGCGGACGGGTGGACCGGATTAGTCGAGTAGCTTTCCAACAACAGATTTTAGTCGAGTAGCTTTCCAGTAGCTTTCCAACAACAGATTAAGTGAGTAGCCCTGCTTTCTGCTTCCTTCAGACTTAAGGATAATTGCTAGATCTGGCTTTCTATAGTGAGTAGCCCTACTTTCTGCTTCCTTCAGACTTAAGGATAATTGCTAGATCTGGCTTTCTATAGTGAAAAGATGCAGGGGAGAAAAAAATACATGCTTTGTTTGCTTTCCAAATTGGTATGCTTCACATATTTTCTGCATACCTTCAACTTTAAACTTTGGCAGCCCTATCACAATTCCTTTAGTCTGCATAGACTTCATTCTCTGCACATTCATATGTCCAATTCTTTTATGCCAAATGTCTGTGTCTGCAACAATTCGTGAACTATTTGCAAACATCGCAGTACTCACTTCAGGCATGTTTACATCCAATGTAAACATTCTGCCCACTCTATTGCCTTTTGCAACCAACCTGCACTTGTCTTTAAAGTCTTCAACATAACAACCATCAGGGTTAAACCGAACCTACAAACCCTGCTCAATCATCTAGCCAACTGAAACCAGATTCTTTGTTATGTTCGGAACATGAAGTACATCTGCAAGGTACTTCACTTTGCCATCTTGCATAGACAATGGCACATCTTGGGCAATTGGATGAGCAGTGTCATCCCCTGTTTCCACAAAACCTGGTCTTTCAAGGTTTTTCATCTCCTTGAACCACTCCCCATGACTTGTCATGTGGTTCGAAGCACCTGAATCAACGTACCATACATCATCTTTATGTGATACTTTATCATTTTCAGACATGGCATTAACGACATGCTGCATAACAAACAACCTTTCATTATCCTCATTGTTTCTGCTCGAGGATGCATAGTTATTTTACTGCAATTTTCCATTTTGCATGTCAGCTTGCTTCTTATATAACAAGCTGCTTGCACATGTCCAGGCTTACCCACAATCAAATCATCCACATGTATCATTATACTGCCTTTGCTAATTTCCACGACCTCTTTGACTCCCCCTGCCTCTGAATTGGCCTCTTCCACCTGCGTTGTTGTTGTTGTTGTTGTTGTTGTGAATTTTGGGACTGTTGTTGTTGTTGCTGCTGGCCATAATTCTGATTACCTGTTCGGCCACCTCCTTGGCCACGTCCATGGCCTCCTCTACCTTGTCCTCTTGCTGAACTTGTGTAGAAGGCCTGTTGCTCTGAACTATTTTTGTTTTGTGAAGACTGTTGGTCTTCACCCAAGCTCTTCTCTTCTATAATCAACATAGACACCAAATCTGTGAAATTGGGAATGTTTTCCCAAGTCTGAATAGACGTCTTGAACGCCTTATATTGTGGCCCGAGACCACATAGACAGACTTCCACCTTATTATCATCATCTACTGAAATGCCAAAGATGCAAGGGATTCCACAATACCCTTGATCTTCAATGCATAGTCATTCACAGACATGCTCTTTTTTTCCACAGTATGAAGTTCATTCTTCAACTGTATCTTTCGTGCCTTGGTATTTGTTTCATAGAGCTTTACCAAGGTGTCCCACGCCTCCTTGAGGGACTTGGCATCCTGTATGTGCCCAATCATAGTGTCTTGTATACTGATTGAGAGCCAATACATAACTTTTCTGGCTCCTTGGTTCCAATCCTTGAACTCTTGCAGTAGTCAGATTGATCTCTGGTATCTCCGGTACCTCTTCATGCTCACCTTCTATATAGTCCCAGTAACCCTTTCCCATTAGGAAATTTGTCAACATGAACCTCCAAGAATGGAAGTTTTTCTTATCAAGCTTCTCAATGAGCGACAATTTGGTTTATGCCATCATTTGACATCTTGCTAGACACACAAATTTACCAGAAACAGCACTCTGGTTTGTCTTGCACAAACTGCTATATTTTCTGCACAGCGGTACTGTAATACACTCAAACGTCACAAACAATGACCTCAATGAGCATACATACACCCAATGGCAAACTGTTGACCTCCTTGCAGCACACACAGTGTCTGCACAACCAATCTGTCTTCCTGCAGTTCTTAAAACAGAGTTCTGCAGAGAATTGATGACTTACCCGCAGTGCTCGAAATTGCCTGCTTTCTGAAAAACGAAGGTTGTAACGCGCCCGAAATGCATTTTCGACCTAGAAAATTTTATTCGATAGGACAATTTTGTCCAATAGGACAGAATAGTTGCCCTATAGCTTTACTCTCACGAAGAAAGCTCCTCAATCAGAGATCGTTTGCCGGTTCCTCTCGTAGAGCTCCTGACAAGGGTGTAGTCATCGCCAACACAAATAGGGAAGAGTAGTTGAAGCTCTTATCCTCGTACCGCTTCTTGTGCTTCTCTTGCTTGCAGCTCAGCCCTTAGCATGAACCAGGCTTTGATACCATGAAAAGATGCAGGGGAGAAGAGAGCTTGAGCTCTTGCAAGCACACACACACTCACAAAACCCTAAAAGAGAACACACAAGGTGAGAGGTTGAAAATCTTCTTCGTCTTCTTCACAACACTCAACACACCATATACAAAGATAAGAGTACACTTAATATGAAAGGTACTCAACCAATACATACTCGGGTTCTCTATAGTGTAAACCCAACTAAATGAGCTGGCGTTATAACTATGCCAGTCTCTAGAATGACTGTCACATAGCCTGTCATCCCACTGGCTGCATATCACCCATGATCTCACTAACCATGCCAGTGGTGTTAGTGTGGGGCCTATCCCCCAATGTCCACCGCCTCACTAGATGAGCTCGATATCTCAACATATAGGCCTCTCACTCAGACCACACACACCTCACTAGATGAGCTCGATATCTCAACATATAGGCCTCTCACTCACACCACACACACCTCACTCACCTCGCTCACACAAAGAGATAGACAAAACACCAAACAGAGCGCACCACTACTATCACAATACCAAAAAGAGTGATACAAGGGAGACTTTGCTCTCCGATAGTAGAAGGACTGTGGAAAAACTCAAGGTGATACATGAGAGAGTGTCCTCTTCTGTGAGAGTGTGTTCTAGACTGTTTGTATGCTGCCGCGAGAGAGTGCTCCCCTTAACTCCTCCTTGGGTGTCCTTCTCCTCGGGTGATGCTCAAGAGGATCTCTCCCTGCCTTGGGAAAGGGAGAGGGGAAAGAAAGATGGTGCTTAGGATCTCGAAGAGGATCTCTCCCTGCCTTGGGAAAGGGAGAGGGGTGTTGCCTCCATGAGTGCCATCGAAGTTGGCCATGCACGTATGAGATGTCGAAGGGGACCAGCGGTTAGAGGGGTCAAAGAGCATTGGCGATTGGAGGGCACTGGTGGTGACAATGGTCAGAGATGTTGGAGGTGATGGTGGAAACTCTTGGTGGAGTGTGGGGAGGACTTGGATTCCCGTCCACAGGTCGAGCAGTCGGAGTGGTCGAAGTAGTCGGACGGCACTAACGGTCGGAGTGGTCGGAGCACACCAGCGGTGACGGTGGTCAGAGTCATCGGAGGGCACCGGTAGTGATGCTAGTCGATGGGGTGTGGAGGAACCGGCTTCCCGTCCATAGGTCCCCCACTACTACTCAACTCACCGCCGTCCCGGTGAATGCCAAGAAAACACAGGTGAGCCTTCGAGCAAAACATCCGGAAAGGAGACTGCCAGGCATACCTCATACAACGATCCTTGCAGGAAAATCTTCTAGAGAGATACAAAATAAATAAAAATGAATCAACTAGGCTCCTGGGCAACTTCATCCAGCAAGCTGTAGAAAAAAATGATTGAACATGGAGCTCATGGGCACTTCATCTAGCAAGCTATTTCTGAGAGCTCCTAGGCACTTCATCCAACAAGCTATCACTAACTATATTACAACTATCATCCCCCGGGCAAAGCATCCGATAGAAGGCTACCTCAACAAAAGCACAAAACCAATCTAAACAATAATCATCACTGGCCACTTTGTCTGGGCAAAACTTCTGGCACGAAGTCTAGGCATACAAGATACAAAATGAGATCTGGCCATGGCCAGTATATAAGAGATCCGCTTTTCATTAACAAAAAAGGTTTGATGCTCCCAAGCATCAGTAGCATGTGCCACGGTAGCCTCCAAGAGACCGTATGCTTCAGGGGGGCCAATACTGCTCATAAATTGCCACGAAGATGGCCATACCAAGGGCTCTACAGCCAAAGGGGAAAGCTACACATGTACATGCTATGTTATGGTATTGTAGAGCGATGAAGAAGGGGTGTGCCCTTGAGAGTTTCGCTGCTGCAACCTAGCTGCACCCCATGCCAAGAGCTCTTTAACACATTTAGATGATCCTCTATGTGCTACAAAATGCAATGATGTGCTGCCAAAACCACAGCCGCTTCCACTAGATCTTGTAGGCATTGCACACATGAGAGATGCCTTACTTAAAAGCAAGCAAACTACTGTAGAATGGCTGGACCGGGCTACCAAGTGTAGAGGTGTAGCTCCACATGTTCCTGCCACTATGGGCATCTGGACAACATCCAAAACTTGTTGGACACAATCAAAGTGGCCACTCTTTACTGCATAATGGAGGCATGTCCTCCCATTGGGAGCATCAAACACGAGGATATCAGCTCCCCATGCCACAAACCGCTCAATGCAAAATACCCTTCCATTTTTATAAGCAAGCATGAGAGGCATATGTCTACGATGATTCATTGCATTCAACGACACACCCTTCTCCAAAACAGCAACAAAAGTACCTAGGATTTGGCCATGTGAGGCAGCATAATGCAAAGGTGAGAGGTGGCTGCGAGAGAGAGTGCCAATGGGGAGTGACGGGAGGGGGACGATGATCGCACACGAAGGGAAGTGAGGGCAGTGAGAGAGGGGGAGGGAGTCAAGTAAGTTGATGAGACGAGTAAGGTGAGAGAGGGGGGGTTGGTCTGTGGGGTGGGGGGGGAAAAGGCATGGTGGGGGGGGTTGGTCTTTGGGGTGGGGGGAAAAGGCATGGTCGATGAGGGGTGAAGTAAGAGGGGGGGCAACCATTTGGTTTGTTTTTTTTTAATAACTATTATTATCATATTTGTGTTTTTTTTAAAAGGGGGGGAATGGTGTGGTGGGGGTGGCAGGAAGGTTTGCCCAGAGTACAAATCCAAGAGGCTAGTCAAAGGACTCAGCTTGACAATGTGATTCTTTCTAAATGAACTGCCCTCAATAAGTCGAGCACGACACCCTCCAGTTGGCTGGCATAAGACGGTAGAATGGCTTCCACATAGCACAACACTCTGGGAGTTACTAAACACCATGGTGAGGCTGAAACATCCTGACATTTCCCATCCATGAAGAAGGAATTTGGAGACTGCACAAGAGGTTTCAATTTGTGTTTTTTTCCCCACCTCTACTGGAGGGTGCAGTAAGTCAATGTCATTAGAGAGAACCATGATGATCGTCGAGGGTGGAAGGTTGAGGATAGCTCGTTAGCACTGTTGCAACAGGCTGTAGTGCCAAAACGAGCTCCAACAATGGTGCACAACTGCGAAAGAGAGGAGGACGAAGGTTGAGGATAGCTCATTAGCACTGTTGCGACGGGATGTAGTGCCAAAACGAGCTCCAACAATGGTGCACAACTGCGAAAGAGAGGAGGACGAAGGGGGGTGATTGTTGCACAGGGGAGGCACCGCTGGAGGGGTGGGGGGTCATGAGGTGAGAGAAGGGGAAGGCCTAGGCGTACAATGGGCCAGCGAGGGGGGCTGGTCGTGAGGGGAGAGAAGGGCGCACAAGGGTAAATGAAGGGGGGGTTGCTGGTGGTGAGGTGAGAGAGGGCGCACAAGGGTAAACGAAGGGGGGGCTGCTGTGTACACCCAAGAGCAGGCGAGGGGGTTGTGAGGTGAGAGAGGGGGGAGGCTTGGGCGCACAATGGGTAAGCGAGGGGGGGGGGGACTAGTTGGTGAGAGGGGGTTTGTGAGGAAGAGGAGGTGGGGGTGTCGGTGAAGAAAGTCGGGGGGGGGTGACGGACCGTTGCGCACAAGGTTGAGGGGGCCCGGGGGGGGGGGCGAGGAAAGTGGGGAAGAGAGGAGAGTGGGGTCGGTAGAAGGAAGGGGGAGAGGAGAGGAGGGTCGGTTGGTGAGTACACAATAGAGGAAGGGCAAGACGAGGGGGGTCGAGCGAGAGGGTGGGGCGGCCGGGGGTGAGCAAACAAGGGGGGGCGCTAGACGGTAGGGTGACAGTGAGGAAGAGAAGGGTGGTGGGGTTGCTAGAGGGAAGGGGGAGAGGAGAGGGATGGTGGTCGGTGGGGTGAGAGTGAGGGAGAGTACAAGATGAGAAGGTGGGGACTCAGGAGTGAGGTTGGTCGGTGGGGAGTGAAGGGAGAGGGAGACGAGGTTGGTCGGTCAGGTGAGGGTGAGGAAGAGAGGGTGGTGGGGTTGCCAGAGGGAAGGGGGAGAGGAGAGGGATGGTGGTCGGTGGGGTGAGAGGTAGGTAAGGGGGTGAGGAGTGTGTGGTTGGTGAGGAGTGAAGGGAGTGTGTGGTCGGTGAGGAGTGAAGGGAGGGGGTGGTTGGTGAGGAGTGAAGGGAGGGGGTGGTCGGTGGGGTGAGGGAGGGAGAGAGGGGGTGGTCGGCGGGGTGAGGGAGGGAGAGAGGGGTAGTCGATCGGTTGGTCGGTGAGTTGAGTGTGAAGCGGGTGGTCAGTGGGATGAGTGAGAGGGCCCTAAGTGGTGGGTGAGGTAAAGGGGAAAAGAGAGAAAGAGAGAGGTGGCGGGTGTTTTTGTTTTTTTTTGGGCTTTTTGTTTTGTTTTTTAATAGAAAAAAGAAAACTAAGAGGGGGGAGTCATTTTTTTGGGGAAAAATGATTTTTTTTGGAAAAATAAAATAAAATAAATATTGAGGGAGGGTTTTTTTTGGGAAAGAAAAAAATTACAAAGGGGGGATTTTTTTATTTTTTTTAAATTTTTGCTTGATTGGGGAGAAGGGGAGGTTGGGTTGGTCAGTGATGATGAGAGTTGAGGGGAGAAGAGAGAGGGAAGGGGAGAAGAGAGAGGAAAAGGGTGGGTGAGACGAGTGAGAGATTGGTCGGTGAGGAGGTTGTGTGAGAGAGATTTTTTTTTTTGCATCTCTTGTAAAAGAAGAAGGAAAAAGAAACCGAAGAGGGGGATTTTTTTTATTTTTTATTTTGGAGACGGAGACCCGATACTTGGCACTTCACGAACACCAGAGTGAGTTGAGACATGTGTTTCGCTTGAGCCACCACCCTTGGCCAGCCACATCTTCTGAAGTGCTTTGATTGAGGGATCTGAAGTCTACACAGATCTTGATGTTGTTGGTCTTCTTTTTTGGAATCACCACTATAGGTGACAACCACTCGGAGTGCTCAATGGGAATGATGATACCTGCCTCTTCCATCTTGTCTAGCTCTTTCTTCTGCACTTCAGAATATTTTAGATTCACGCAGTAGATGCCCTTCTTGATCGGCCAACTGCCTTCTTTTTGTGAAACTTTATGAGTGCAAATGGCTGGGTCTATCCCTGGAAGATCCTTGTGAGTCCATGCAAATGCCTCTTGGTGTTCATTGAAAAAGTTGGTGATTCTCTGAAGAGTGGAAAGGTCCTCCCAACCCAAGCTGCCACTAAGAGGGGGTGTGGCTCCTCTGATGTGCCCAGGTTCAGCTCTCTCACCTCCTCATGGTAAGTGGTGGGTGGAAGAGGAGCGGTGCCGAGTGTTGCTTGATGGAGACATAAGGGGTCATGGGTTGGGGTGTTGTCCAGATGGAAATTACCAATGCGTTTCTCTGTCCAGTTAGGGGGTATCTCTTCTACTGGCAAGGCTTCTTCCCAACCCTTGAGGTGCTCTACCCGCCTCACCTTGTAGATGCGTCTGGGAGGGGTTATAGGTGCATCTGGGAGGGGTTATAGGTGCCTCTCTGATGACTCCTCTTGAGAGACCTTCTTGCGAGGTTGTCAAAAAAACTCAGGTTCCCCTAGACCTATGACCTTTATGGCTTCCTGTTGAGATAGTGTTGCAGAGGAGGAGGCCAGAGTGAGCAAAGATTCTGTCCAATCCCGTACTCCTGCTTCTTTTGAGAGCTCTTCTTCTTGGGATAGCTCTTGAATAGGGTATGGGTCCAACTCCACTATGTCCACCAAGTTGCACTACTGGAATCCCTCATAGGAATTTAACCAATTTCATAGAGGTTCTGTCTCCTCGCCCTTTGAACCGAATGGATCCTAGGCCTCATCTGCTGGTGTTCTTCCTCGTCATTGGGTCCTTTCTCCCGAATGAGAATCATGTCATGTAGGGCAGTACCCCAAGCACTCTCATCTTCGGGACCTTTTTCCGGTGTCCCCTTTGGGTTAGGGTTATGCAAGTTGTCCCGACCCCAATCATGGATCACTTGAGCTGCCCTCAACCAAGGCCTTCCAATGAGTAAGCTGTAGGCCCCTTGAGTTGGTGGGAGGTGGAGACCCAAGACTTTCCTAGTAGCTTCGGGCATGATGTTAACACCAGAACCACCATCCACAATGGCTCTTGTAATTTGAGTTCCTCCCACGGAGATTGTCACCCTTGGGCTTCGGTGATCGGCCACTCCTGGGACAGTGAGGCATACCCTTGCTTTGCTGCCTCCTGGGCCGTCGCCCACTACTACTAGATGTGGCTTTATCCCTAGTTGCCTTCGGATCCATCCAATGCTGGACCAAGCCTAACAGTTGCTCTCCTATTTCTTGGTTCAAACCACATAACTGAGGAAGGGTGATTTTCACCTTTACTCCTGCCAACTTTTCCTCCCAACTTAAATTACTAACCTTGGGTTGGGTAGACTTTGAAGGTGTGGTGGTTGGGGGAATGACCAAGGTAGGCGCCGCTTCCTTCTCCATTTGAATGAATTCCTCCACGGCCTCCTTATAAGCTCGGTTCCACAATGGATGGGTAGATTGCACCATCAGGGAGAGGAGCTGGTGTCTTTGGGGCTCCTTGGGACTGGGTGGTGTGATGACTGCCACTATTGGAGTGCCAGTAGTGGGAGGTGGCACCACTACCACTATTGGAATGTCAACCTTAGGAGATGGCACCACAGCTTCCACCATGTTAACCAGTGGGGGTCTAGGACATTCTCGGGTGTAGTGGTCTTGGCTCTCCAGGCAATGGAGGCATGGGGGCGAGCCCTCTAGTATAGTGCATTGAGCTTGCATGTGGCCGCTCCCCCCACAATGGTAGCATATAAGAGGTCGGGTGGGGTTGTTGGGAGGATGGTGATTGGGGAACCTTTGGTTAGCCATACGTGTTGTTAGCCGTTGGAGGTACTGGAGGGGCTGCCGCATAGACCACTGGAGGTGGGTTTTGATAGACTTGAGGTGTTTGTGGGACCGATGGGAGGTACTGCTGATAGGTTGGGAGAGTGCTTGCTTGATATGGAATTTTCATAGGTAGGGGGTTGTATGTTAGGGTTGCTCTGGAGGAAGGAGGGGTATTGGTGTATGCTACCATGGCTACTTGAGCTCCCTACTACTAAGATGAATTGGTTTGGGGCGGTGGACGGGTTTGTACAAAAGTAGCCATGGGGGAGGGAAGGGTATGTGGGGTAGCTAAGTAGGAGGGACCAGCGGGGCAGGGTTAATATAAGCTTGGGATTGGGGGGTTGATTGAGGGTTCAAGAAGGGTGTTGGGTTTGTTGGTGGTTAGGAGCCTGGGAAGAAGTTGAACCACTACTGGTTGGGGTCAGCATGTAGTCTTCGGCAAAGGGATTAAGCGGGGAGGCACCTTGCTTAAGTTGTTGTTACATAAGGCAAAGTCCCTTGAGGTAGTAACACTCCTTGTCCTCATGGCCCGCCTTTGAGCAAAATGAGAAATATTTCTTGGATGGACAATCATTTGGAAGATGGCCTTGCAAGCTACATACCGGGCACCATGGACTCGTCTTGGGATCTTTGACCTTGAGCTACTCGATCTCCTTCCTAAGCACTGCCATAGCCGCGTCTTCTTGTTGTGACCTTTTGAAATCTTCAAGCTCCTTCTTGAGCTTGGCTAGCTCTTCCATGGAAGCAGATGTAGACGCTATCGTCGGGGCTAGAGGAACGATTGGAGGAGCCAAAGACATGCCGAGGATAAGTGGGGACCAAGAGGTACTATGCTCTGCCATGAGGCAAGCATTCTCCAATTGTGTAGCTCTGTCTTGGAAGTCTTGCAGGGTGCCTTGGGGTGGAAAAGTCTCTCATCTTCATCGCCGTTTGAGTAGGGAGTGCTCGAAGCACCCACTATTGTAGCATGTAGTTTCCAGGATCTTGGGGTAGCCGAGCGACCAAAGCTTTAGCTCTTGTGACAAGTTGGGCCACTGACTCCCCTGCATTCATGGAGAGTTGGTTGAGCTCTTGAGTGATGAGGTTGAAGTAGTTCCCTGGCCAAAAGGTAACCAAGAAAAGTAGCCTGAGGGTGGCCCAATCCGGGAAGTGGTTGATGAGAAATCGACTGTACCACCGATCGGCACTTTCTTCTAGCATTGTTGGGAACAAGACCAAGTGTGCATCATCTCAGTTGAGACCTCTTGAGCCACACATAGTGAGGAACCGCCGCACATGGTCTTCCACATCTTTAGTGATGGTACCTTTGAAGGTTGGTAGCTTAACTTGCATGCAGTTAAGGACAGTAGCCAATGGCTCTGGCCCTGGAGCTGCCATAGGCTTAGAAGAGGAAGATGCTGAGGGAAGAGTAAGGGAACATCGCTCAAACACCTTCCTTAAGCAAGCCAGATTGTCTGCCCATCGAGAGTGTGCACATAGATCATCAATGAATACCTCCAACCACTTCTGCAAGTAGTCTTTGAAGGCTATGCGTTGGAATGTTGCTGGGGAATTAGTGAGATCGAAGGGCATGACTCTATATGCAAACGTCCTCCACATTGTGTTTAAAGTTGTCTTATGCTGGTCCTCTGGTGCTATTGACACCTGATTATAGCATGAAAATCCATCCAAGAAGCTGTAAGCTTCTTCACCAGCCATTCTTTCTAAAACATGTTCCGTATAGGGCAATGGATAATGGTATTTCCTAGTAGCTATGTTGGCCTTTTTAAG
Organism: Cibotium barometz; assembly: GCF_041138505.1. Lineage (NCBI taxonomy): Eukaryota > Viridiplantae > Streptophyta > Polypodiopsida > Cyatheales > Cibotiaceae > Cibotium > Cibotium barometz. The sequence goes on along the minus strand of NC_141074.1, from coordinate 38,783,331 downwards.
ATCAACACATACCCTAAGTTTTCCATTCTTTTTTGGCACTATTATGATTGGTGACAATCTGTATGTTCTATCTCATAGATGAGATCCACAGTTAATGAGTTTATCGATTTCCTCCTTTACATTTGCCGCATACTTAGGATTCATCTGGTATGGTTTTTGCCTGGTTGGTCTTCATCCTTCCATGATTGGGATCGTATGTTGCACCACCTCAGGTGGTACACCCTTTATCTACACATAATTCCAAGTGAAACAATTCTTAAATTCCTTAAGGAGGGTAACGAGCTCATTTTCTTCAGCGGAAGTCAAGTCCTTATAGCAATATATACAGGTCTGGCTTCCTCCCTTGGTTTTGCAATATCAACTTCCTTGACTTCAGTCAGGCCATCATATGATGTAGACAGCGCATCTTCCTCCTTAACCCTTTCTGCCACCATCAGTCGGACTGTAAGGTCCCTCCCAAGCCATGTATGTGTTAGAATTCGTGGTGCTCATGATAGATCAAGTATGTGGAGGAGAGGGACTCACAAAATACAAGAAAATATCTTGCTTATTAACACTAGTTCTGTAATTGGACACTAAAGTGTCTTGAGGACACTTTAGTGTCTTGTTTCTCACCAAAACTTTGGAATTTTTTGGGGAACCTAGAAACAACATTTCTACACCTTGTTTCAACCATAGGTCGGTTAAAAGTCAAAAAATAAAGGGGATTTTTCATGATGTCAAATCACAAGCTATATTAAAAATTTGACAAAAAAAACTCACTTGAAATTTTCATTGAAATTTGAAGCTGTTTTGTCAAAAATCCCATAAAATGCCTATAACTTCTTGAATAAATCATGTTTTTCATGTTTGTAAAAGTCAATTGGTAGAACTTGGGGTTTCAAAACAACACAATCTCCTTTAGGTCCTAGTTCCTAAGCTACTTGTGAACTATAACAAAAATCTCATAATTACCAAGATGCTGAAAAAGAGAAAAATTTTGGCCTTTCAAAGGTACTTCCATAAAACTAGGGTTATGTTAGTGCAAATTGGTAATCGGAAATGATTATATAGTTCCAAACCAAGTTAATACAGATTTTTTGGGGTCCCAAGCTCAAGTAAATCTTGCTACCTTAGTTTTTCAATCGTGCTACATTTTTCAAAATTTCTAAATTCTCTCTCAACAACCATGAAACAAAGGTTTTAGGTGCCCAAATTATGTTTGTACAATGTACCTTAGCGAAATTATTCTATATAGACAAAATGTTGCAAGTTTACTAAGGAATGCAATGCGTATGACTCAAGAATCTAAATCCAGAATTTTTGTTGTGTGCAGTTTTGACATTTTGAAACAATTAATATTTGTAGCTTACTAAGGGGCTTTTACATATAACTTTAAGATCTCAATGGATAGATTAAGCATTGTATCACCTTAAAAAACTTGCAAACACATTAAAACCATGTATTGGTTTGGATACAAATGGATGCTAAAAAGTGGTGTATCAAACACACACAACTTCCTACTATTTTAGACACTCTCAATTGAATTTTATTTCATGTGAAACTTGGTAAAATCTTTGACACAAATATGAAATAATTACTTGGAATTTTTCACGGGGCTTAGTGATTTTTTTCTCTAAGCTTATAAGGCGGTTTTCTCAAACCTAAGTTGCAGTCTCATGCAAGTCCTATTTATGGGTGTAATTCCTTATCGTGCCAGCATCCAAATTGCAAGGTTACATTTTTTAAAGACACACTAGATCACATATTCAAACTCCTCAAGAGGGATTTTGAATATGTCTTTCCTAGTGCAAGTAGCATTTTATTTGCATCGTCCAAAAAAGGACACTTAAGTGTCCTTTTTTGGTACCAAACTAGTGTTAAGTTGCTCAAATACAACTAGGCTTCTTGCTCAATACATAAAAGCCTTATAGCTCCACCTTTAAATAGGTGAGCTAGTGGACCTTAAGTCCCTTCACACACACACCTTTCTCCCACCCTTTTACATGACCTTAGTCTTTTAATACCCTCCCTCAATACCAACTATGTAAGAATTGGAATAGGTGGTATTGGACATAGGTTGCCTTTATAACATTAGGCATACAAGGTTTAGGAATATAGGTGTTGTTACATTTTAAAATAGGTGCTCAGAGGAGTTAGAGATTGATACAAAGTTAGCCTCTGACTCTTTGTTAGGACATTTAGAAGTGATATGTCCCATTTGTTTACACTTGTTACATTTCATTTTGTTGGGATATTTGATCCAACAATTATTTGCCAAATGACCCACCTTTTTGCAATGGGCACATCTTACTTTGACCACTTGATGTGACAAAGCTTGTTTGATATTCGATGAAGTGGTTGCATTTGAAGATTCAGCTCCTCCCTTTGGCCTCTTTTCTTCATCAAGACAAGATTGAATGAATCCTTCGAGGGTGGGATTAGGTATGTTCTTCAGAGTGGTGACTAAGGTGGGGTACACCTTCTTGACTGCTTTTAGCAAAACAGCCACTGCATCATCTTCATCCATTCTCGCATTCACTGATGCAAGTTGAGCCATAAGGCCCTTCAAGTGAGAGATGAAGGCTCCAATGCCATCTCCCTCTTTGAGTTCCAAGATGAAAAATTCAATTTTGAGTGAGATCTTGGAATTCTTACCACCACGAGCTCCATAGAGCTTATCAAGCTCATCCCATTTCTCCTTTGGAGTCGGAAGCTGGTCCACATGGTGAATGAGAGCCTCATCAAGATGAAGCATGATAATGGCTTGTGCCCTCTCATCATCTTCAATATCTTCAGCCTTAGTTCGATCAATAGCCTTAGTGCCGGAGATGAATGGCCAAAAACCTTTGGACATCATCTTGTACTTGACAAGGACTTGCTAAGTGTGGAAGCCCTCTCCCAAGAACTTCTTGATTTGGGTGTTTTCCTTTGACATTGGTATTGAAGGAGGTTATTAGAGAGTAATGGGCTGATTTATGAAGAAGAAAAAACTAGAAATTTATGATATTTACGCTTAATTAGAAAGAGAAAGGCTTATGAGAGTGCGACAACCCTTAATCAAGCCAAGGATGTTGCATAAATAGGAGATTAAGATGGTAAATTTTATGGTTTAGCACTTAGGGCTTGTGCCCAGCCAGTAATTTTGATGGAGATTAACTTCATTAGTGTTAAGGAGCACTTTGTTTGGTGATTAAGATCACCATTAGTGTTTAAAAACATGATTAGTACTTAAGAGCACATTTTTAGTGTCTAATGATACTTATATTGGTGATTAAACGTCTAAAAATGTGCTTAAAAGCATATTTTTAGCATCTAATGACACTTATATTGGTGATTAGATTCACCATTAGTGCTTAAGAACACTCTTAGTGTTTAAAAACACTTTGGAATAACTCCCCTTTGCTAGATTAGAAGCCTCATTAGTGTTAATCAATACTATTAGTGCTCATAAGCACACTTTGAAGGCTTTGTGAACTTGAAGATGACGAGGAAGCTTGATGACATTTTGATGAATGAGACTTATGAATGCCTCATGTGGTTGGCCACCGCTTCAAAATCAAGAGTAGGATCAGCAACAAGCCCTCACAAGATTACTTAGGTGATTATGCGTATGTCGAGGGAGATCTTCATGGATTGGTAAGAAATCTATTTAAGTGAACTGGGAACTATGAAATTCGATCTCATTGGTTGACTAACTAGTCTTCAACAGAGAGTTCGGATAATACTTGATTGTAAAATAATGGAACTATAATACTAAGGATTATGATGGAAACACTGAGGTTTTATTGTAGTTCTGTCTTTAAAATAGTTGAATATGAGAAAAAGGCAAATTTCATATTGGGTGCGTAAGTGGTGTGTCTATTTTATATTTTTGCATGAGTGCCGGCTAGGGGGCCTGGGAACTCTTTTCCCTGGTACCCGAGACAAAACACATCTAATTTTTATAAAGAGGGATCCCACCAATACAATGGTTGGTGGGCGGTTGGCTAACCCATGGACCGGTTGGGGGTTAGGCGGCGGCTGGATCAGTGGATTCCTACAATAAAGTTCATTTATGTTCAAGTTATGATAGTTGAAGTAAGTCAGAGGGTAATTCTTGTTCTATGGGAAAGAATCAATGGCTGTGCCTCACTTGAGGGGAAAAAAGCGATGATCTCTATGAACCAATTGCAAGTCCCTTCCTTGATTTGGCCATGTGACCTATGGGTTTGGTTGGATTACAAAGGATAGTTAAGGCTCTTGACCCCGTTAGATAAATTCTCGTTAGAAGATTTTCCTACTAGAGGAATCGCCCGTGCTTTCTGGGCGAGGAAAGTTTTTTCGATCTCAATTTTGGAAGTCCCTTGCCCGGACATTTGTGGGTGAGGCCTCGAGTGGGAAGCTCTGCCCTGTGCAAGAGTTTGCTACTTCCACTGCTAGCACTCTGAAGATCGATGCGCAGAGAGGGTAGGGGTCTCAAAGCTCTTATCAGAGCTTTGTTGAAAACTCAAGAATCGAAGATGAATTTTGTGCTAAATAGGAAAACCTGTGCAAGTAGAATTGGCCAGTGGAAAGATTCTTTTCACACACCACGAGACAGACCATATTCAGTTTAATCTAGATGGGAACATAACAGGCTGCCAGGGTTGCCCATGTGATTCCAAAAAAAGGAACCTACACTGCAGTGGATGTTGCCAGAGTCTTCCTCAAGGAGATTTTCAGGTTGCATAGCTTACCTAGAAGGATAGTAAGCGATAGAGATCCTAAGTTCACATCAAGGTTCTGGACTGCATTCTTTGAAGCAGCGAAAACTTCCTTAGATCTCAGTACTGCTTATCATCTCGAGACAGATGGACAGACAGAAAGAGTGAACCAAGTAATAGATTTATATATTCTTTGGTCATGATGTGGTAGAGAACCCAAGAAGTGGTTAAGCTACTTACATCTAGTTGAGTTTGCTTATAATGCCTCTTATCACCGAAGTATCGAGATGAGCCCTTTCAAAGCTCTATATGGGCAAGATTACCTCACACCATTAACTTGGTCCAACCCATTGATCACGATCGAGATGTCCAGACAGATGCTTGATGATATGGAGCAGCAAATGCAGGCAATCCACAAAGATATTAAGGCTACCCAGGATAGACAAAAGCAGTATGTTGATAAGAAGAGAACCGAGAGAGTGTTTAAAGAATGAGATATGGTCTTCATTCGTGTACGACCCAAGAGAAGTTCTTTATCTCTAGGGAAGTACAAAAGTTGTCTCCTAGATACGGTGGACCATACACCATTACAAAGAAAATAGGAGATCTAGCCTATGAACTTCTTCTACCAGTACATAATGTGTTCCATGTCAGTTTGCTTGAAAAGTATGTACCCAGCTTGAGTCATGTGCTAGATGATGAGCAGTTGACTTTTCCGACTCAAGGCCAGATGAAACTCCAACAACCCAAAGAAATCCTAGATGTTTGGGAGAAGGCTCTCAGGAATAAAGTCCTTAGAGAGTTTTTGGTCAAGTGGAAGTTCTATCCTTTAGAGAACGCCACTTGGGAAAAAAAAGATCAACTGATAAAGGACTACCCCCACTTTGCGAGATGAGGACATCTCGCATTTTTCAAGTAGGAGAGGATGTAAGATTCCTCCTCAACCCCTAAAGATGTATAAGTTCTCCTTTCAGTCCCCTGTAATCATCCCCCATTTCAGAATACAAGAAAACATTATTTTCCTTTGTTTTTGACCTAGAGAGATAAAATATTCTAGAGAGAGGTAATACAGTTTTGAGATATTTTTGGATATAAAGTTAACCTTTAAATTTAAGATGAATTCCCCTGAAACTGAAGTTTAAAAAGAGTTTTTCAATATGCATTAGAAATCAATTGAATATGTGCATTGGACACCTTAGCCTAAGGGTACCCATTTTTAGAAAATTATGGATTAAGGTCCAAAGAGTGTTCTAAAGGGCCAATGGGGTTAATCCAAGTGTTTGAATAAGAAAAATGCAAGAATAAAAGAAAATCCATAAAAAAAAGAGTAAATTCTCACATAAGATGAAGAGTTGACTAGTATTGGGATTTATTAGTATGAAAATGGGAATTTTGATACCTCAAGAGGGTGAGTGGAGCTCATAAAGGAGGCACCTAGAATCTCATCATTTCCCCCAATTTTTAATTCATAAAAAAGTGATATTTTATCTCTCCTCTCTCCTCTTTCAAACTAGATCAGAAAAGTGGACCTAACTGGTCCAAAACTTGTCTTCCAAATTGGACCTAACTAGATCAGAAAAGTGGACCTAACTGGTCCAAAACTTGTCTTCCAAATTGGATCAAACTAAAGCTAGAAGCCTCTAGATCCCAGTTGGACTTGGTTGGTGGCCTCCCTCACCTATAAATAGAATCCCATTCCTTTGTATTTTCATCTTAGTGTATTTACATGCTAGTGTAATTTTTATTTTAGTGTAATTCTATTATCCCTCTACCTTGCCTCTCCATTGTGAAGCTTTGGAGCTTCACTAATCGTCTTCTTCTTTTGGTGGAGATTACTCTCTTCTTCTTGGTGGCCAAGCTTCTTCTTTGAGTGCTACACATCTCCCTAAAGAATCAAGCTAAAAACCAAGGGTAAGCCCAAAACAATGGTGTTTTACTCTCTTCTTGGATGGCAATCTTCTTCCCAACCTCTCTACATACTTGGGAAGCATTCTATTTCATGGTTTCTTTTTAAAACTATGCCCTTATTGATTTATATTGTTTTGTAGAATTAATGTTAATCTCTTATGCTTAAATGTTATTTTGTAGAATTAATGTTAATCTCTTATGCTTAAATGTATTGTTTTTTATTTATAATCTCTCTTTTTGAAAGAATACTCACTTTATGGTTAAATCCTTCTTGGAAGGATAAGCTTTAATTCTAATCTCATTTTCTTACCCAAAACTCTAGGCCTAACAAGCTAGAGATGGAGATTAAACATTTTTATGATTTTTAATCTACTTAAAAATGAGGTTAATTCATTTAAGCTTGTTTTTATGTTAATAAATTTTATATTTATTCATTTTAAGATGAAAGAGAGCTTATGCTAACATTCTTATAATTATTTTTATAAGGAAGTTATATTTGGATTTTTTTTTAATAAGCAAGATGCTTAGATGCAATTATGCTTAGGTTTATGCATAAAGAAATTTTATATTAAAAGAGAAGGTATCACCATATTTTTATGTTTATGCATAAATTTGATAATGCAAAAAGAGGAATTTTCATCATATTCTATGCATAAACATTTTAATGCTAAAAGAAGGATTTTTGTTACATTTTTGAATATACATTCATAGTATATGCATGCATAAATTTCTAGATGTCAAAAAGAGAAATTCTCATGATATTATATGCATAAATATTTTAAATATTAAAAGATGATTTTTTGTTATATTTTAAATAGGTATATTCATGGTATGTATATACATGGATATTTTTATTTGTTAAAAAAAGGAATTTTCATCGTATCTTGAAATAGGAATATGCATAATTAATTTTGGTATCAAAAAGAGAAAGTTTCATTATACTTCTATGTAGATAATTATGGCATGTTGATGCCTAGGCTCAAATGGAGAAGAGAATATTTAAGAATATTTCTAGGTGAATAATTTAAAAAAAATGATGTATGCATATTTATTAAAGGATTATTTAGAAAAAGAAATATCCTTGTTAAATTTCATTATTCACCACCAGTAGAGTTATTTATAGTTCTAATATGTCCAAGGAAGAATAAATTTTCATATTATTGGATGTTTATCCTTATGACTAGAAATCACAGTTATTGTATGAGATAAATAGAGAAATATCTTTAGGAAATAAATCTAGGAATAAATTCAAGAAATTATGTGTTGACCATGACCTCGTGAGAAAGGTGGGTTAGTAAGATGCTTGCCCATCTCTTGAATAAAAAATTAAACCAAGACTTGTGACCATTCCCATTTCTTCAGTACGAAGAAGGGATAACTGTCTGATTTAGAGAATTTTCCCTAAGACCCAAAATCGTCTAGAAATAAGTTAGAAAATTGTTTGTAATTGATGGATGGATCACCGAGGTACGAGATTTGTGATTTTCATTGAGAAAGACTGGGTTTGAAAAAAGGGTCTTGTGAAACCAACACTAGAGATGTTTTCTCGTGAAATAGTTTTTTGTGAGAGGAAATCAAACTCAATGGGAAAATCTTACTTGCATAGAAACTCTGCTTTTTATAAAGGACTGTCTTACACCAGCTGTCTTACGCCAGAATGCTAGAGGAAGCATTTGGTTTATTGTTTAATCTAAGGAGAGTTTACACGGCGGGGAGTCATCGAAGGACGTCTCTCGCGGCAAAGCCTGCCAAGGTCTTGACCAGCCTCGGTATGGTTAAAAATGGTGCGCTTCCAGTACGATGGGTGAGGGCTAACAAAGCAGTCCCTGAGTGAAGTGCTAGGACACCTAAGGAGGATCCTAGAGGGTTCTGACCAGGCACTGCACGGGCTCGCGGTTGCTAGGATACCCATGTGTATGTCGAGGGAGATCCTCATGGATTGGTGAGAAATTCATTTAAGTGAACTGGGAACTTTGAAATTGGACCTCGTTGGTGTTGACTAGCTGGTCTTTAACGGAGACTCCGAATAACACTTGATTGTAAAAAAATGAAACTGTAATACTGAGGATTATGATGGAAACACTGTGGTTTTATTGCAATTTTGTCTTGAAAATAGTTGAATCTAAGAAAAAGGTAAATTTCATATTGGGTGCGTAAGTGGTGTGTCTATTTTATATTTTTGCATGAGTGCCGGCTAGGAGGCCTGGGAACTCTTTTCCCTTGTACCCGCCGGGACAAAACACAACTAATTTTTATAAAGAGGGATCCCACCAATACAGTGGTTGGGCGGTTGGCTAACCCATGGGCCGGTTGGGATTGGATCGGTAAATTCCTACAATAAAGTTCAATTATGTTCAAGTTACGATAGTTGAAGTAAGTCACAGGGTAATTCTTGTTCTATGGGAAAGAATCAACGGATGTGCCTCGCTTGAGGGGAAAAAAGCGATGATCTCTATGAACCAATTGTAAGTCCCTTCCTTGATTCGGCCATGTGACCCGTGGGCTTGGTCAAATTACAAAGGATAGTTAAGGCTCTTAACCCCGTTAGATAAATTCTCGTTAGAAGCTTTTCCTAGAGGAGTCGCTCGTGCTTTCTAGGCTTGGAACGTTTTTTCGGTCTCGGTTTCGGAAGAACCGTCGGACTAGTCCCTTTCCCGGACATTCATGGACGAGGCCCCGAGTGGGAAGCTCTGCCCTGCGTAAGAGGTTGCTACTTCCGCCTGCTGCTAGCACTCCGGAGATCGATGTGCAGAGAGGGCAGGGGTCTTACACTCACCATTAACTGGGACACCCTCCTTGCGTATGGACAAGCAACAAACACCAACCCCTCCATCAATTTTATAGTCCCCCCCACTGGCAAAGCTTTGTTTGTACCCCTATGCCTCTTCTAAATCCCTTAGTGCCCTCGCCTACCTAGATCTACCCAGCTGGACAACAATCTACAATTCTTACAGAGCTCTCCACACGCCCTCCCTCCCTTAATCTCCATATGGCCTCTTCGTTATCTACACCTGTATCTACCGCCAAATGGAAGTCATTGCTGCCGGGTGAAAGCATGTATAGGTGGTACCAAAAAGGAGTGTCTTGGACACTCCTTTTAGCCACCCCTTTGGGAGGAGAAAGAGGCTTAAATTTGAAATAGAGGTGGGATTGAAAATGCAATTGAGCATTCATGAAGGGAATGGCGTGCCCATTAAACGCTTCTGAATATTCTCTCTCCTCCACTCAGTCTACACTCGTCCTGCAATCACTCTCTCTCTCTCACTCTCCGCCTCTCTCTCTCTCTCTGCCATAGCATAGCCTTTGCTTCCTGCCTACACAAAAGGGCCTCTCTTCCCGCTTGAGCGCAAGCTGTATTCAACTGTACTATCTCCCTCTCTCCCTCTCTCTCTCTCTCCATGAAGACTACAGTTGTGCTGTAATGGTCTTCTTTGCAATAACCTCAGCCTCCTAGCTCCCTCATAACTGCTTTAATGGTCTTCTTTGCAATAACCTCAGCCTCCTAGCTCCCTCATAACTGGCTCCACATGGAGTCTCATAGTGTACAGAATGGCAATACAGGCTCTGTATATCTTCCCCCATTGTCTATCACACAACACATCCCGAGAGAACTTCTGCCAAGTCTTCGAAACTACTGGGTTGCAAAGAAGAGGAAACAAAGAAGCATTGAGAAGAGGATGGCACGTACGCGCAAAGATGGTGACATTGATGAGCGAGAGGCAAAGAAAATCTGCAGAGCAATTTCTGAGTGCTGGCGCAAACAAACAAACGGGCTTTCCGAGGGCCTTCAAACAAAGATTTTACAACAGCTCCTCCGTCATCCAACATTCTCAATGTTACAGCACACGTCAAAGACAGTTGAGAGACTCATTTTCTCTAACATTTGTCATACATTATGTGAGGTGAAGACACCCCATTCAAATAATGAGTTGTTATGTTATTCCAAGTTCATCTAAATGGATCCTCAGGTTTCTAAGTGCTTGCAGGTGCCTAAGAGTGCTTTATAGTGCTTTACAACGATTTACTAGTGCTGCCAGGTGCAGAAAGTGCTACTAAGTGCTTCTAAGAGCTTTACCCAATGAGTGTCATAGCTTTACACTGATTGAAAGTGTGTCATAATGCTTACCAATGTTATAGGTTGCTTCAGAATGATTTATAATGCTTGATAGTGTGTCTAAATTTGTCTTCTTTGTCATCACAGAGGGACTTCTATATGCAGTTCCAAGTGGCTCATCCTAACATAAGTCCCTCAGATGTTTTGAGGGTCTAAAGCCATACTTCGTACGCAAGTTGAAGGACCGCAACACTTGTTGCTGTGAATACCATGTGCATCTTGTCTACTTCAAGGAAGCTCTTAAATCAGATGCGCCAAGGAAGATATGGGCTACATGGCCGGCCATGCAGTTGTTGCAGGTGCCTTGTTTGCAGTTCTCATGATGGAACAGCGCAGTGCGCGGCCTCCAATGCCACATTTCCAAGCTTAACAGACCTGTGGGAGTCTGTATTGTGCCCAAAACCCATTGATTGTGCTTATCACCGTAGACAATGTCTTTTGGGTACATGCAAACATTGTGGCATTAAACAGATCTCCTTGTGTCCACATGAAAAAAGCGATGACATCTCTATGATGACTGTCAAGCTTTTTGATGACGTTCCTACACAGGAAGTGGATGAGAACGGTCAATCAAAAACTCGGAAAGATCTTGTTGTTCACCAAGTCAGCCCGAGGACTTTCACTTCCTTGCTTCAAAGCAAATTGGGAAACTTCATCAAACACAATTATAAGTACAGATGGCAAGCTGAACAATGCAAAGAGTGTTTGGATAAATTTCTAGATGATGTAGTGGTGTCGGTAGTGGATTTTGCAGAGAATTACTCCTTCAATTCAAAGAGTGTTTGGATAAATTTCCAGATGATGTAGTGGTGTCGGTAGTGGATTTTGCAGAGAATTACTCCTTCAAGGTGCAGAATGAAATTCAGTCAATGCATTGGTATTCAACTCAGGTGACAATCTTGGTCCACATTTCGTACCTGCGTGATGTGCTTGGTACCATTCGGAAGACAACCCACTTCTACATCTCTGATGACAAAATCCACGACTCTTTGTTTGTGCAGCATTGCTTTATTTTGCACAATGAGTGGCTGAAAGCTCAAGGATGTAGTGCCAAGCGACACTGGGTGTGATGGCGCTACTTCACAATTCAAAGCAAGGTGCCCTTTCTATTTTGTAGCCCGATACTTCAATATGACAGGTATTGAGATGATGCACAGTTTCTTCGCATCCGGCCATGGGAAGGACGAGCACGATGGGGCTGGTGCGGTGCTCAAAAGAGCTCTCACATAGGAGCAGCTGAAATCTGACGGATGGGTGTTACATAACGCTTCAAGTGTGGTGGCATTCCTCAACGCAACCCTCTGGAAAGAATGTCCATTGATAGGGAAGAAAGTCGATCGTAGATTCTGGGAGGTCAAGCTCGGTGATGTAGACAGAGATAGAGAGTGGGATTGCATGCGAATCAAAGGGTCGCGATCCTTCCACTATGTCAACGGCTACAATCAATTAGATATGCACGGGCTACAGTGCAGACCATTGTCCTGCTTTTGCCATGCGTGCATGAAAGGCCAATGGAGGAGATGTGTAAACAAGGACCACGTTGAGAGGTGGTAGTACTTGCGAATATAACCGACTGTCAGCAGCCTTAGCACTTGCAAGTGGTATGACCACTTGCAAGTGGTCTTAGCACCTTCAAGTGGTCTAAGTACTTGCAAGTGGTATGAGCACTTGAAAGCGGTATGAACACTTGCAAGTGGTCTTGAACTTCGCTAGTGGCCTAGGCACTTGCAAGTGGTATGAACACTTGCAAGTGGTCTTAGAACTTGCAAAAGGCATGAACACTTATAAGTGGCCTTAGCACTTGCAAGTAGCACCTTCAAGTGGTCTATGCACTTGCAAGTGGTATGAGCACTTGACAACGGTATGAACACTTGCAAGTGGTCTTGAACTTCGCTAGTGGCCTAGGCACTTGCAAGTGGTATGAACACTTGCAAGTGGTCTTAGAACTTGCAAAAGGCATGAACACTTATAAGTGGCCTTAGTACTTGCAAGTGGTATGACCACTTGCAAGTGGTCTTAGCACTTGCAAAAGGCATGAACACTTACAAGTGGCCTTAGCACTTGCAAGTGGTATGACCACTTGCAAATGGTATGACCACTTGCAAGTGGTCTTAGCACCTTCAAGTTGTCTAAGCACTTGCATGATTTCTATGCACTTGCTAGTGATGTAGGCACTTACAGTGGTATAACACTTTGCAAGTGGTCACAGCACTTGCAAGTGGTCTCAATACTTATGAGTGGTCTATGAACTCGATGACCTCTAAGCACTTGCAAGTGAAACAAGCACTTGCAAGTGGTGTAAATGTATGAGCACTTTCAAGTGCTTAAATCACTTGCAAGTGCATATATCACTTTCAAGTGCTTAAACCACTTGCAAGTGCTTAAATCACTTGCAAGTGCATATATCACTTTCAAGTGCTTGGACCACTACTTAAAGGACAGAAAAATGCTTGAGTTTTCAAAAGTACCTGCATAGTGGACACCTCCTCCTTCATCTCTGCAGAGACGTCACAGCACCGGAAGCCACTGAGACCACCCTCTCCAGCACTCCTATCTCAGCTTCCTTCTTCAGAATGAGAGCTTCATTTTCTAGGAGAGATGCTTTTAATATCTCCATGTCTGCTCTAAGTCTCTCCATCTCTACTATAATCGGGGCATAGGCCGAATAGGTGCCTTCGTTGTGTAGCCACAAATCCCTCTTCTCTGCTAAGACCAATTTAGCAGAACCAACCTTCGCTTCAGCAATATGGGCCTGCTCATCAAGATCTTCAGCAATTCTACCTAACCATTCTATGTATAGAGGCTGGGATGCAACCTCAGTCGGTTTTGCAGGGTGATTAGACACTGTCAAGGTGTAGGAGTCAACAGCATGCTCTGTTTGTCCATATAAGACAGAAACACCGTAATCGGACATGAACTTCCTGACTTTGCGATTCAAACCTCCCCGTTGAGCCTTCACATTCTCCAAGACCATACCACCCACCACAGCCCATGCAATCTTGTGACTTTCGGGTTGAGCTTTAGCAGCTGCACAATTCTCAAAGGCAAACCCCCTAGCAAACTTTGTCATTAGTTCCCCATTAGAGGGGGCAGCCTGGTACACTTTCTGATACAAAAGACGACAAGCGTCGTATAGGTGATCCTGCACCATATGCAGGAAGACCTTTGTCTTCTTCTTTTCAGGAACTTTGAAGACAGTCAGTCAAATCCTCGACAGTAAGGTCTTTGGGCAGCTTGCCCTCCATGCTCAAGCCGTACTCAGCATGCAACTCAGCTGCTGAGTGGCAAAAACGGGAGAGCTTTACGTACTCAGATGACGCTATCAATAAGAGAACAAGCAAACGTTAGTTCTCAAGGGGAGCATGCATTGACAGGGAAAAAATGTGCAAACAAAAGCCAATGGAGGAGATGTGTAAGAAGGATATGTGCATGCAGCAGACATGGAAGAGGAGCACAATACCTTTCCGAGCGGACTTTCCTGTTGGGGGCCGCATGTTGTCTGGGAAGCTGCACCTTGCTCTGGCATCGGTGAAGGGGTCTACACGACTGAGTCAGCATCCGCAAAGGGTCTCTTGCACCTCCTAGGGGGGGTGTTCTTCTTGGGGGTGGGATCACTCTCTGCGCACACGGCTGTGAAACGGTGAAACCGTGAGTGATGCGAGGCAGCAGAGGGATGAATGGGCAGGAAGCTCGCTTGGTAAGAGGGAATGCAAGAACGGAGCAGAGGGAGAAGAGCAGTAGAGGGAGAAGGGGGGCGCGCGCGACGACAGGCCAAATCAATGCATGCTTAAAGGAGGGTGGCCCGTTTCCTTTTCATGATGGCCCACTATTTAATATATTAAGAGAAGGGGGGCACCAAATCATTGCATGCTTTGAAGAGGGGGGCCCAATTAATATTATGATGGTCCACTACCACTATTTTCCATATTACTAATTTGAGAAACACTAAACTTCCCTCCTTTTAGGGGCTATTGGTGGTACCACCAAAAGGTGAAAAAAGTGGTACCACCTATACATGGTTTCACCCTGCCACCGCCATCCTCCAATTCTACGAATCCCACATCGCCTTTCCCAATGACATCACTGTCAAAGAGGCACAAGAGGCTAAGGCCTTATTCTTCTTCTCCAAATTCTCGGTAATAGCTGCCCCCTGAAGGAGACCCCATCGATGACGATGATGACAACAAGGTTGAGTACCACTCCACTAGTGGAGACAACCATGCCCCCACCCTCGACTCCAGCAACAACATCCTAACCCACACCTCCCATCCCACCCAAGCTCCGGCTAACCCACCCCCCACTAGTGCCCACCAATACTACCTCCAACCACCCACACTCCACGCCAAAATCCTATCAGGCACCAGCTTCTCCACTTCAACCTCTTCACCCGCCATCCTATCCCTCACTCGATACCACACCATCTCGTGTTCCCTCGCCACCCCCTTCCCCAACACCACCGTCACCCTCTTCCTCCCTCCATCTCGGATTGGGCCCATCATTGCTACCTAAACATCGCCCTTCTACATCGGCATGCCCACGTCCTATCTTCGATGCCTCGCTCGGCACCACCCCCTCCACCTCAACAACCCCAACCCGCCAACCTGCCTTGACCCACCCCCCTAGACCACATTAGCAAGATGAGGTAGATCCCGCCCTCAATCCCCTTAGTTGGCGCGATCCTTTGGATCACACAGTGAGTCTGACGATGCCACCTCCATCTTGCTCCGTCGCCAGGCTACAACAACCGCATGGACATTCATGTCCTCCGGCTCTACATCCACGCCAAGCAGGATGCACGGAAGAAAGCATGTTGGCCCAAATGCATGCGTCATTGCCCCAAGCGCAAAGATGGATTGTATGACAGGCCCCTCAAGCTCTTTATACGTGACCTGTGGGCGGTGCTCCCCTCGTTGGAATTAACCTATGGGATAGGTTAACCTTATAAAACGCCTATATTCTTGGCAGGACGATGGGCACGTGTTTGTGTGGGGAAGCTTTAAGGGGGATTATCTATTGTAAATTTCACGCTTTCAAAATTTGCATATATCCTCATTCATCAGACAGTTAAGCTTGGAATATGTGTATGAATTCTAATTTGGTTATCAGACTCCAAAGATTTGGTTAGTGAGATGATTAAGGTTCCAAGATAGGCATGTTTAAGAGATGCCTTACGCCAACCATGTGTGGGTCCAAAGCTAGACTAGCATGTGAGGCAAGTTATATATTTGCAAGCTTTGTAGGATAATACCACGCATGCTGTGGAGCGTGTGTGCAATGTTGACTACTACAAGGTCCTCTAGGGATGAAGTGGCCTCATACTCTAGTGCTTCACCCGTCTAACTCTTACATGGTTGAAGGTGGTCTAGTGTAGCATAACTATAGCTTGGTTGTGCGTCCACCAAAGATTTTTCCCTGTATGTTATCTATGTATAGATGTAGCTCAATTGGGACATGGTTATGTAGATCTATAACACATATCTTTAAATGTTAAGTCCTTTCACATTTTGTCTTGACATTCTATTATACATGCATAAAATCTCTTTAAACTTTGTAACATTGTCTCTTCCTCCTAGTGGGTCGTGCAAGATTGGAGACTCTTTATTAAAACTCCTCTCGAATGGTTTGACCTAAGAACTTTCATTCAATAAGTTTACATCTCAAATTCAACTTGAGCGAGTTTTATCCATTTAACTAGTTTTATTCAACAAAGTGATACAAGCTTACCTGACTTAATTGAAAAAACTCTGTTTAACCTAGTTGAGTAAGCCACCTACATATACTCAACTAGGTTAAACAGAGTTTTTTCAATTAAGTCAAGTAAGCTTGTATCACTTTGTTGAATAAAACTAGTTAAATGGATAAAACGCGCTTAAGTTAAATTTGAGATGTTTAATGGCCTTAACTTATTCAATGAAAGTGCTTAGGCCAAACCATTTGAGAGGAGTTTTAATAAAGAGTCTCCAATCTCGCACCGCCCACTAGGAGGAAGAGACAATGTTACAAAGTTTAAAAAGATTTTATGCATGTATAATAGAATGTCAAGACATTTGTCCTGGGAAACACACGATCATAAGCACCTCATCCCAAGGAAATGAGTATGGATCGTCACTTAGTGAGAACTGTCACACCTCCGCTAGAACCTGAGGTGGGGTGGTACGGCCCAGATAACCCAATCCGAATTGATCCAACGGTCTGGGAAGCCATGCCAACTACCATGTCGATAGATTCATTCGAGGATCATAGGCCAGCACCAAGCCTAGGTCAAGAACTAGTTCAGCAATGTCCAGAGACTGCCTACCAAAGAGCAAGAGTCCACCAAGGACTTTCCAAGCTAGCACACGTCACACACATACAGCCATTACCCGCCTCGTGGAGTGTATCCCGGATACCATATGGATCCTTATGAAGTGCACATCATCCCACCACTAAGGCAGGATCCGCCACAGATGGGATACTATCCTCTAGGCCTAGCCCCTCCATCTATCATACGCCAACCTGCACCAGCCCCTGGGCTTGTGCCAAAAATGTTGAGGATAGCCATGGAAATAGGGAGGGGGTAGCTTTAGGAATTGCACCACTAACACCCGCATACCGAATATCAACCGGTGAGATATCTTCACTCTCACTGTAATAACGGGGACAAGCGAAAGATTGATCGGTCAATTCCTAGAGGGACTTGAATATGTAGCTCGACATAAATCCCTATATACTCTGGGCCATACCTCCTTTGAGAAATGTTGCACAAGTGCCATGGATTTCGAAGACAATTTCAAGGGAACTCATTCTCGATAATTGCATGAGGGCACGTCTAAAGCTTCCTTCAAAACCACAAGCACGAAATCGGAAGGAAAGGGAAAAGAGTCCTATTTAGGAGACAACAGTTGGAGTGGCTAGTAGCTGCATTAATGTAGCAGATGACCCAACAATGGAGAGTAGGAGAAGTTGTGACCAAGTTGGGCAACCTCGTCTTTACCCCAAGAGAGAACTAGTGTGGTGCCCAATTTGTCCAGAGAACCACACTAGTAGGGAATGTCCACATCTGCAACCTAGACACACTCTATACTACACTTACTACCAAAGATGGGGCAAGCACAAAAACCTCAAACTCCTACCACCAAGAGCTACTGAAGCACAAGCGCTCTACCCTACAGGCCTTACCACCTAACTCGAGGCCTTGCCGGCCAAAGCAAAACACAATGCACCTCAATCAGGCCATGAAGTGGCCCGGAGAGGAATCCTCAGGGTGCATGAAGTACTCTTGCCACCCCTAGTCCTCCCACCAAAACCACCCTTACCTCGAGTGACCCCTGTTCATGAGCAGTTGACCCTGACCAAAATCTTTGAAGAAGGTAAGGAGGAGCTATTCACAACACCATCTTTGAATCCCCTAAGCCAAGCAACCCACCCATGCAAGTCCTAAGTCACTACGTGATGGAGGGTGAGCATATGTACCCCTTACCCAGTTCTGAAGGAATGCACTTCTTGAAAGTGAGAATGGGAAAAGGAAAGGAAAATTCTATAGGTTGGATGGCTATGCAATGCTATCACTATGTTGGACCTCATCAAATAGCTGAGTGTCCAGTCAAGAAAGGGATAACTAGTACTTTCTCTAAGTGCTCCCACCTTAACTCCCTTTGTAAGATTCCTCCTCGGGCTGAATATTGATTAAGCCTCTACTTCAATCCCTTGTAATCATTCTATGTTTTTGAATACAAGAAAATATTATTTTTCCTTGTTTGGCCTAGTGAGATAAAAAATTCTAGAGAGTGGTAAATTAATATTGGGATATTTTTGGATAAATAAATTCTACAGATATCAAAAAAATGTTTCCCTGAAAGAGAAAATTAAAATAGATTTTCCAAGGTGCAATTGGAATTAATTAAAAATGGTTTAGAAGACCTTAGCCTAAGGGTCAAGATTTTTGATTTTTTTAAATTATGGTCCAATTAAGGTTCCTATGGACCAATAAGATTAATCCAAGTGTTGGGATAAGATAAATCCAAAGAATAAAAGAAAATACCCAAAAATGAGTAAATGCCCACATAAGATGAAGAGTTGACTAAGTACTAGGTTTATTAGTTAAAAATTATGAAGTATTAATAAAAAAATGAGATATTTTGGAGTAATCATTCATTTTTGACACATGGGTAAGGAAAAGGGGGCCCTTCAAGGAGGTGCCTATTTCACATGTGTGGATGAGTTTTAAACTCTAAAATAATAGGATATTTTTATCTCTCCTCTCTCTTAAATCAAACCAAATAAAAAAGAGAGCCAAACTAGTCCAAATCTTGTCCAAATTCAGCCAAACTGAAGCTGAAAAATTCTAGAACTTAGTTGGACTCAATTAGTGGCCTCCCTCACCTATAAATAGACCCTCATTCCTTTGTATTCTCATCTTTGAACTAAACTATGCTGGTATTACTCTAAGTTAAGCTTATTTTCTATTATCCTCTAAAAACCCTCTACAAATTGAAGAGATTGGAGCTTCTCTCTCTCTCTTCAATCTTCCTTGGAGACTCCAACAACATACCAAACAAATTGATTGGTTGGGGGCCTCTACTGTGATCAAAGAATCAAGTAATTTAGGAGGTAAAGTGTGGATTATTATCTTCTTTTTCTTAAAACTCCAAATGTTTCTCTTCTCAACCCCTCTCAAGCTTGAGAAGCATTAATTTGAATGGCTTTTGAGTACTATTGAAGTTCTTTAATGTATTGTAATGAAGAAACACATAAATTTTCATTTATGCTTAATTTGTAATGGTTTTTAAGCATTTCTCTCTCTCCCCCAAAAGAATGGTCATTCCTATGACCTATTCTCAATTCGAATGAAGCTTCTCATGAAGCATTTCTCTAATTTAAAAGTAATTTCTATGCTTGTCTAATTGGAGGCCAAAATAATAGCTTTTTATACTTTTATGCTATTTAACTTATGGTAAAATTAAGAATCAATCCATAATTGGATAATGATCCAATTAGTGGTTTTTCTAATCACATGAATAATACTAAACTTTATTCTTTCAAATTTATTGAGAATTATCAGTAATAGCAGCAGCGGAGCTATGGCAAAATTTCTATAAAATTAACACATAAATCATTTTCATTTATATTATGAAAAGAGGACTTCTTACCATATTCTAGGATTAATCATCCTAGATTAATTGAATGATTCTCATTATGATCATGGAAAATTGATTTTTATGTTTATGCATAAATAGTTAATTATGAAAAAGAGGAGTTTCTAGTAATCCATTTTTTTGTTAAAAGAGTAATTCCCATGACAATGGAAATCCATGTATTCAAATGAAGTAAGAGAAAAATTGTGATGCTAAAATTATGTATATTTTATTTAAAAATTAAAGAAGGATTTTAGTTAAATTTATCTTTTTACATAGATAAAATTTAAATGATGAAACAGGAATTCCCACTATATTGGAATCCAAATATTTAAATGAGGAAAGTGTAATTCCTAGTGTAAAGGAATTAATGAAGATTTTTATCTAAATTTTTATGAGAAAATTTAGTTAAATATATCTTTTTGCATAGATAAATTTTAAATGATGAAAGAGGAATTCCCACTATAATGGAATCCAAATATTTAAATGAGGAAAGTGTTATTCCTAGTGTAATGGAATTAATGAAGATTTTTATTTAAATTTTTAGGAAAAAAATTAGTTAGATTTATCTTTTTGTATAGATAAGATTAAATGATGAAAGAGGAATTCCAACCATATTGGAATTCAAATGTTTAAATGAGAAAAGTGGAATTCTTTGCTTAATGGAATTAATGGATATTTTATGTAATTTTTAAGAAAAATTTTAAGTAGGTTTAATTTATGGTAAAAGAGGAATTCCCAATTGCACTCATTGAAATGAGAAAAAGGAGGATTTCAAGTTTATTAAAAAAAAACAGGTATTGATGTTTTAGTTAAAAGAAGAATTTTTATGATATTTAAGAAAAGATGGATTTGAATTAAATTTGTGTCAAAAGACGAATTTCCACCATAATTCTACCTAATGAATTAAGGCTGAGAAATTATGTGGCATAAAGAATATCTTTGGATATTTTAATTGGTAAAATCACTAAAATGTATATTTACCCAAAACTAGATGTTTATCTGAAGGGAATCCTTGAAGAACTAAACCGAATGAATTTGGTTAGACTACGTGAGGGATGGACAGTAAACCTAATTGTCCTTCTCTCAATTTGAATCAAACAAAAACTTCGTGACCAATTCCAGTTACTAAATCCAAAGAATAGACTACCGAAACTAATCTAGCTTTTCCCTGACCAAACTCACCAAGAATCTAGTTGACAAAATGATGGGTAGATTACCCTCATGAGAGATCAAGGATCCTCATTATTGAAACTGGGAATTATGGAAAAAGGGTTTTCGAAACCGATCTCAAACTGTAATTTTACTTACATTGGAACCTCTGTTTTTTTTCATTCAAAGGACTGTTTTACACCAAAATGCTGGAGGAAGTATTTGGCTTATGTTTTTCTAAGAGGAGGTTCGTTGGAACAGCTGGCGAGGAGTCGTCAAGGTACGGTGGTCACGGCAAAGCCTGTCGAGGTCTTGACCAACCTCGGTACGGTTAAAATGGTGGGCTTGCGGTACGATGGGCGAGGATCGACGAAGCAGTCCCTGAGTGGAGTGCTAGGACACCTAAGGAGGATCCTAGAGGGTTCTGACCAGGCGATGCACGGGCTCGCGGTTGCTTTGACACCCATGTGTACGTCGAGGAAGATTTCGAATGGACAAAAAGGAAAGATTTTTGGGAATCAAATTTTGATACTGGATCTCGTTGGTTGGCCAGCTCTGCTGGTCTTCAGAGGATACATTTTTGTAATACAATGGACTCGGAATTTTGGAGAATGATGATCAGAAATATTATGATTTCTATTGAAGGATTGTTTTTAAAGCCAGTCAAATCTGTTATAAATGGCAAGTTCATATTGGGTGTGCACGTGGTATGCCTACCTTGATTTTTGCATGAATCGTCGGCTAGGGGGCCTGGGAACTCTTTTCCTCGGTACCCGAGCAAAAACCCAACCAAAGCTTTATGAAGGAATCCTGCCAATTCAGTGGTCGGGTGGTTGGCTAACCCATGGGCCGGATGGGGTTAGGCTAGATCGGAGGATTCCTAAGAAACAACTAGATACGATTAGTTATGTTATTTAGTTTTAAATCCTGAGAAGACCTTGTTCTATGGGAGGGGATCATTGGCTGTGCCTTGGTAAATGAGGAAAAAAGCGGTGATTGCATGGACCAAGTGCAAGTCTCTTCTTGATCTGATCATGTGACTTCAGGTTTGGTCATATTAATTTTTCAAGTTAAGACTTGACTCATTAAAGTAATTTCCCCGTTAGAAGATTTTTCCCAATTGGCGGAATCGCCCATGCCTTTCATGCGAGGGGAATCTTTGGGGCCCTCTGGTTTGGGAGGGGCCGCCTGGGCTAGCCTCTCGTCCTTGACATCCACGGACGAGGCCCCGAGTGTGTGGACCCCGCCCTGCGCGGGAGATCGACGCCGCTTCTGCTGCCGACAGGAGCCCCAGAGCAGGTGGAGGACTTCATAGTTGGTATCAGAGCGCTAATAAGGATAAACGAATTATTATCAGTAATTGATAATAATAAAAACTCAGAAAAAAGCATTTTCATAATGTATTTTCATTCCGTAAGCTTCTTTAATGAAGAATTTTTAATGAAAGAAATTGTTTTTATAGATGGAAGTTTCGTACTTATTTGGTATTCTCGACCTCACCCAGTCACAAGACATGGCTGCGTTCGCCTTTGAGCATCTCATCTCTTCCACTGCAACTCCTCGAATAAGTCGAGTCAGACTCGCACGCCATTTCGAGGATTTATATTTTTTGGATCCAGCGGAGAGACGACAGCATAAGTGGTTTGCAGGGCAGTATGTCCTTGCCTCTTGCGACCGGTGTGCAACGCTGAGGCAAAACCTCTCATTGGCCATGATTCTGATAAAGTTGAAAGTGGTACATGGTGTCATTCTATATCATTCAACACCTCGGAATTTTAGACTCTCATGCCAAATCTATAGACTCCTTAGTCGCTTTATTCCTAAGGAGAAGATAATAGCTCCCTTGGTAGTAAGTGAACGTTTGTATCAGGGCATGGCTATGGCCTAACCGGATGGTATAGGATCTGTATACCTAGGTATGCTCAAATAGTGCCCCCCCTTTGACTAACCTTCTCAAGAAAAGTACACTTTTTCAGTGGAGTGCAATGTATCAGAGTGCCTTTGACAAGCTAAAGACAGCCTTAGTAACCAACCCTGTTCTTAAATTGCCAGATTTTACCAAACCCTTTGAGGTAGTTACTGATGCCAGTGGATTCGCCTTAGGTGGTGCTCTAATACAGGAAGGTCATGCAGTGGCCTATGAATCCAGAAAACTCAAAACACATGAGAGGAATTATGCCGTCCATGACTTGGAGTTACTCTCAGTAGTGTATGCTCTGAAGTTGTGGAGACATTATCTTTTGGGACAAAGGTTCACCTTGATGACAAATCATCAAAGTTTGAAGTGGATCTTCACCCAAAGGGATCTCAACATGCGTCAAAGGAGATGGATGCAGACCCTATAGGAATTTGATTTTGAAATAAAGTATTGATCGGGGAAAGAAAATGTGGTTGCAGATGCGCTCAGCAGAAAAACCTCCTTGCTTGCAATTACAGTGGTGTCAAATCCATTGATCAATGAAGCAAAGGAGAAAATCATGCAGGACAAATTCTTTGCCCCTATTGCTACCCTTCTGATGAGGGATGCATGTATTATAATAATCGGCTATGTATCCCCAATGATGAGAAAATAAAGGGAAGAATTCTGAGAGAAGCCTATGATAGCCTGATAGCTGGACATCCAGGCTTTATAAAAACCTATATGTCTGTAAAGAAAAGCTTCTTCTAATTAGGACTCAAAAAGGATGTACTTGATCATGTGCAAAAATGCTTGATGTGCCAAAGAGTCAAGGGGCAGAGAGAGTCACGATGCCAGGGAAACTGTAGCCTCTAGACATTCCACAGATGAAGTGGGAATGCATTAGTATGGACTTTGTCACTGGATTACCTTCAGTGCAATCAGGTTACAACTCCATTTTTATGGTAGTTGACAGGCTAACCAAAGTTGCCCATCTGATTCTAGTGAAAGAAACATACTCTGCAGTGGATGTTGCCAGAGTTTTCCTTAAGGAGATCTTCAAATTGCATGGATTACCCAGGAGGATAGTAAGTGACAGAGATCCCAAATTCACATCGAAATTCTTGACTACGTTCTTTGAAGCAGTAGGAACTTTTTTGGATCTCAGCACAGCCTATCACCCCAAAATCGATGGCCAGACGGAAAGGGTGAATCAAGTAATTGAAGATATCCTTCGGTCATGCTGCAGGGGAACCCAAGAAGTGGTTAAGTCATCTGCATTTGGCTGAATTCTGTTACAATGCTTCTTATCATCAGAGCATTGGGATGAGTCCTCTTAAATCTTTACAATGCTTCTTATCATCGGAGCGTTGGGATGAAATCTTTGTATGGACAAGATTGCCTTACACCATTGACTTGGTCTGATCCATTCATCAGAGTCGAAATGTCCAGAAATGCTTGACGACATGGACCAGCAGATGCAATCAATCTGTAAAGATATAAAGGCAGGCCAAGATAGACAAAAGCATTATGCAGATAAAAAGAGATTTGAGAGAGAGTTCGAAGAATCAGATATAGTCTTCAATCGAGTACGACCAAAAAGAAGTTCCTTATCCTTAGGGAAGTACAAGAGGCTCTCTCCCAGATACTGTGGGCCATATGCTGTCATAAAGAAAGTGGGAGATCTAGCCTACAAACTTCTTCTGCCTCCCCATCTCAAGGTACATGATGTATTCCATGTCAGTTTATTTAAGAAGTATGTACCTAGCCCGAGTCACATGCTTGATGATGAACAATTGATCTCTCCGACTCAAGGCCAGATGGTACTCCAACCTGAGGAAATCCTTGACGTTCGGGAGGAGAAGATTCTCAGGAGCAAAGTCCTTAGAGAATTCTTAGTAAAGTGGAAGTTCTTCCCTCTAGAAGACGCCACTTGGGAGAAAGAAGAAGAGTTGGTGAAGGATTACCCCCACTTTGCGAGATCAGGACATCTCGCATTTTTCAAGTGGGAGAGGATGTAAGATTCCTTCTCGGACTGAATATTGATTAAGCCTCTACTTCAATCCCTTGTGATCATTCTATGTTTCTGAATACAAGAAAATATTATTTTTCCTTGTTTGGCCTAGTGAGATAAAAATTTCTAAAGAGTGGTAAATCAATATTGGAATATTTTTGGATAAATAAATTCTACAGATATAAAAAAAATGTTTCCCTGAAACAGAAAATCAAAATAGATTTTCCAAGGTGCAATTGGGATTAAATAAAAATGTAATGTTTCTCTTCTCAACCCCTCTCAAGCTTGAGAAGCATTAATTTGAATGGCTTTTGAGTACTATTGAAGTTATTTAATGTACTGTAATAAAGAAACACATAAATTTCCCATTAATGCTTAATTTATAATGGTTTTTAAGCATTTCTCTCTCTTCCCCAAAGAATGGTCATTCCTATGACCTATTCTCAATTTGAATGAAGCTTCTCATGAAGCATTTCTCTAATCTAAAAGTAATTTCTATACTTGTCTAATTGGAGGCCAAAATAATGGCTTTTTAATACTTTTATGCTATTTAACTTATGGTAAAATTAAGAATCAATCCATAATTGGACAATGATCCAATTAGTGGTTATTCTAATCACATGAATAATACTAAACTTTATTCTTTCAAATTTATTGAGAATTATCAGTAATAGCAGCGGAGCTATGGTAAAATTTTTGTAAAATTAACACATAAATCATTTTCATTTATATTATGAAAAGAGTAATTCCTACCATATTCTAGGATTAATCATCCTAGATTAATTGAATGATTCTCATTATAATCATGGAAAATTAATTTTTATGTTTATGCATAAATAGTTAATCATCCTAGATTAATTGAATGATTCTCATTATAATCATGATTATAATGATTCTCATTATAATCATGGAAAATTAATTTTTATGTTTATGCATAAATAGTTAATTAGAAAAAAGAGAAATTTCTAGTAATCCATTTTTATTTTAAAAGAGTAATTCCCACCATGACAATGGAAATCCATGTATTCAAATGAAGTAAGAGAAAAATTGTGATGCTAAAATAATGTATATTTTATTTAAAAATTAAAGAAGGATTTTAGTTAAATTTATCTTTTTGCATAGATAAATTTTAAATGATGAAAGAGGAATTCCCACTATATTGGAATCCAAATATTTAAATGAGGAAAGTGTAATTCCTAGTGTAAAGGAATTAATGAAGATTTTTATTTAAATTTTTATGAGAAAATTTAGTTAAATATATCTTTTTGCATAGATAAATTTTAAATGATGAAAGAGGAATTCCCACCATATTGGAATCCAAATATGTAAATGAGGAAAGTGTAATTCCTAGTGTAAAGGAATTAATGAAGATTTTTATTTAAATTTTCAAGAAAAAAATTTAGTTAAATTTATCTTTTTGTATAGATAATATTAAATGATGAAAAAGGAATTCCCACCATATTGGAATTCAAATGTTTAAATGAGAAAAGTGGAATTTTCAGCTTAATGGAATTAATGGATATTTTATGTAATTTTTAAGAAGAATTTTAAGTAGATTTAATTTATGGTAAAAGAGGAATTCCCATGATAAATGGATTGCACTCATTGAAATGAGAAAAAGGAGGATTTCAAGTTTATTCAAAAAAATAGGTATTGATGTTTTAGTTAAAAGAAGAATTTTTATATGATATTTAAGAAAAGATGGATTTGAATTAAATTTTAGTGTCAAAAGACAAATTTCCACCATAATTCTACCTAATGAATTAAGGCTGAGAAATTATGTGGCATAAAGAATATCTTTGGATATTTTAATTGGTAAAATCACTAAATGTATATTTACCCAAAACTAGATGTTTATCTGAAGAGAATCCTTGAAGAACTAAACCGAATGAATTTGGTTAGACTACGTGAGGGACGGATAGTAAACCTAATTGTCCTTCTCTCAATCTGAATCAAACAAAAACTTCGTGACCAATTCCAGTTACTAAATCCAAAGAATAGACTACCAAAACTAATCTAGTTTTTCCTTGACCAAACTCACCAAGAATCTAGTTGGTCAATTGGACAAAATGATGGGTAGATTACCCTCATGAGAGATCAAGGATCCTCATTATTGAAACTGGGAATTATGGAAAAAGGGTTTTCGAAACCGATCTCAAACTGCAATTTTACTTACATTGGAACCTCTATTTTTTTCATTCAAAGGACTGTTTTACACCAAAATGCTGGAGGAAGTATATTTGGCTTATGTTTTTCTAAAAGGAGGTTCGTTTTGGAACAGCTGGCGGGGAGTCGTCAAGGGACGTTGCTCGCGGGGCAAAGCCTGCCGTGGTCTTAACCAGCCTTGGTACGGTTAAAATGGTGCGCTTCCGGTATGATGGGTGAGGACCGACGAAGCGGTCCCTAAGTGAAGTGCTAAGACACCTAAGGAGGATCCTAGAGGGTTTTGACTAGGCGATGCACGGGCTCGCGGTTGCTAGGACACCCATGCGTACGTCGAGGAAGATTTTAGATGGACAAAAAGGAAAGATTTTTGGGAACCAAATTTTGATACTGGATCTCGTTGGTTGGCCAGCTGGTCTTCAACGGAGAGTTCAGAGGATACATTTTTGTAATACAATGGACTCGAAATTCAGGAAAATGATGATCGAAAATATTATGATTTCTATTGAAGGATTGTTTTTAAAGCCAGTCGAATCTATTATAAATGGCAAGTTCATTTTGGGTGTGCACGTGGTATGCCTACCTTGATTTTTGCATGAATCACCGGCTAGGGGGTCTGGGAACTCTTTTCCTCGGTACCCAGGCAAAAATCCAACCAAATCTTTATAAAGGAATCCCACCAATTCAGTGGTCGGGGGTGGTTGGCTAACCCATGGGCTGGATGGGGTTAGGTTGGATTGGAGGATTCTTGAGAAACAACTAGATACGATTAGTTACGTTATTTAGTTTTAAATCGTGAGAAGACCTTGTTCTGTGGTGGGAGGGGATTATCGGTTGTGCCTCATAAATGAGGAAAAAAGCGGTGATTCCATGGACCAAGTGCAAGTCTCATCTTAATATGATCATGTGACTTTAGGTTTGGTCAGATCAATTTTTCTAGTTAAGACTTGACGCGTTAGAGTAATTTCTCCGTTAGAAGATTTTTCCCAATTGGCAGAATCGCCCGTGCCTTCCGGGCGAGGGGAGTCTTCCGAGCCCGGTCTGGGAGGGGCCGCAGGGGCTAGCCTCTCATCCTGGACATCCACGGGCGAGGCCCCAAGTGTGTGTGGACCCCGCCCTGCACGGGAGGCCGACATCGCTTCCGCCGACACGAGCCCCAGAGCGGGCGGGGGACCTCACATCCCTTATGCACAGGTTGTGGGATAGACTATATGTACAAGGCTTTACCTTTAAGAGCGGGTGAAATGGGGAAGGAAAATGAAGCTGAATCGAGCACCAGCAATAACTTGCTAAGTATAAGGGACAACTTCATACACATAGTGCCTTTGAATGCAGTCACTAGAATGCAACATAGGAGAGGAGCCGCAACCCATGCTACTACCAAAGCATCTACTTCGCAAAAGTAGAAAACCTCAGGACACGCAAGGATCTTATGTTCTAAGGAGGTTCCTCAGCAACAAAGCAACACAAGGAAGTAGGCTCTCTAAAAAAATAGGCCATAAAGATCAGCAAGGGAGATAGCCATGTTATCATCAAAAGTGGATCCGACGAGGGGACAACTACCAATGTGTCATATTCCTCATCTGATGAAGAAAAGATACTACCATCCTCCCCTCAAGAAAGAGAGCAAATAGACCCCAGTCCTCGTCTACCCAGAAAGTTAGCCAAATATCCCAACATGATCGAGGAGGGAAGACCAAAGGTTGCTCATCAGGAGTTAGTCAAGCTTAAATGGAGAAGAAACCTTAAGCACTTGAAACTACACGAAGTTCCTCTATGCCCAACTTAAAACCAACTGAGGATACCTAGGAGCTTAACAAAAGTCCCAACAACTAAGAACTTCTTTAGAATCTCTCCCAAGAGGTAGACTCAAAAGCCACGACATTCCCTCACCATGTGAACTCTATTGCTACGTATCGGAAGAATCTGAGGGATTATTAAACACACTGAAGCTCATATCCCTATACCCTATACCTTGAAAATTCTAAGCATGAATAGGTATGACTAGATTCACAAATCTACACTCATTCCGAGAGATATTGTAGGTCTTTCCTCCTTTCTACTTTCAAAAGTCTAGATTCCCATTGGCACCTTACTTCAAAGTAGCCAACGTCTATGGAAGGATTGGATGGAAGGAAGGCTTGGAGCAAGAATGGAAGAACAAGGGGAACTAGGAAAATCCAACAAGATTGATGAGGAAGGATCCATAGAACTAGATAGAATTACTAGTGTTCCTATAATCCAAGTGAACAAGTTAGGGTATTATTTTGAAGAACGTAGCATTGCCCTATTTTGAAGATGGAGCCAATGCGAAGCCCATAGGCCTTTTGCAGGATTTGAGGATTAAGATTCTTGGGACCGATTCCGACACACCTTTGTGGCAATGAACTTTGGCCAATAGGCTATTTCCTACGATTTCATCTTAGGACGGCCCTTTATGAGAGAAACCAGGGTGATCCAAGACTGGGACATGGATCACATTTACATTAAAAAAAATACCAAACACTAAAGGTTAGCCTACGCACTTGGAAGATCCATCCAATGAGTGGGGACCCTTGGCAGAAGTTTCAATGAGACTACGCACTTGGAAGATCCATCCAATGAGTGGGGACCCTTGGCAGAAGTTTCAATGAGACTACTCTAAGATCTACTACATTACAGTTATGCCAAAAGTACCATAAAATGTTGTATGATGAATGGGATAGCATGGAGTTTTCAACTCTCCTGAAGTGGTTAAACATACCATCCCCATGGTAGAGGGAGCAAGGCCAGTGAACCAGAGAGCAAATCCTATGAGCTCCAAGTATTCTAAGATGGTTCCAAAAAAATCAATCGGCTCATAAATGTTGGATTCATCTACAAGATAGAGCACGCCAAATGGGTCTCACCCATTATGATAGTACCTAAAAAAAACAAAAACATGAGTGGACCTCAAAAAGATCAATGCTGTCAATGATACAAGATCACTATACATTTCCCTTCACAAAACATGTGCTTGAGCGGGTTGTAGAAAAGGAAGCCTATAGCTTTCTTGATGGGTTTTCCGGCTACAACCAAGTGCTGATCAACCTAAAAGATTAACACAAAACGGCTTTCGCCCCATTGACTGGGGCACGTATGCATACCGAGTCATGCCATTTAGATGTCAGCTCTATAGGATCTCTCTTAACTGTCTAAAATGCCAATTTTGGTTTTAGCATGAAGTAATCCTAGGACACATTGTCTCGGAGCACGATATCTCCAGAGACGACAGCAAGGTGCGACTCATTCTTAAGCTACCACCCCCTACCAACTTCAAGGGAGTCCAACAATTTATGGGGCATGTAGCTTATTACAAGTGTTTTATCTGTATGTATGCTAACATAGCTCATCTCCTTTACAGACTCCTTGTGATTTTTGAATGGACAGAGGAGTGCCAACAGTGTATGATACCTTCAAAAAAGCATTGGGGGCAAGCACTCCCATTTTGAGATTCCCTAATTGGGAAATCATATTCTATGTTCACATAGACACCTTTGCTTTCGCAATTGGTTTTATGTTGGCTTAAACTATAGAATACAAGAAGGACTTCCCTGTTAGTTTTGCAAAGTAGAATGAAATTATGCCATGACAGAAAGATAAGGATTGGCCATGGTCTATACAGTAAAAAAAGTTTCATTATTACCCTTTGGCACCAAATTTGTTTTCTTTGTAGACCATCAAGCTATTCTTTATTTGGTAAATAAACCTTGCACCACGGGTAGGATCACCAGATGGCTCATAATTCTACTAGAGTTTGATTTTATTATCACGGTACATAAAGGCTCCCAACATGTATTGGTCAACCAAATGTCACGCATTCCTAACGGGGCAAGAGCCATATGTGGGTGTTGATGATGACTTGCCAGATGCCCCCGTGTTTGAATTATGTTTGATTCCTGAATGGGGAGAGGAAGTTGCACATAAATTTAATCCAAAGCCAACAAGATCTTCGGTCCGCCATCCTCACCAACACACAACCGCAAGCCTCCCTGGAGGACTGTGAGCAAACCCTCCCCGAAGCCCTGCACAAAATCACCCACCTCCAAGAGTAACTCCACATGGCCTAGGGGGACTCCCAAACCACCTACAATGTCCGCCCCCCCTAGTCCAGAGGGAAGCCCAAGAGATGTGTCGTGGCTGGCCCAAACCATTGAGGATGGCTGCAACGAGCAGATCCGTGCCTCCTTTGACTCCTACAAGGCCATCATCGAGAAAACTCTATGGTGGCAAAAGGATGCGCAACTCACGCGTAGCACGCAACTCTGAGGTAGACACCGAACATAAAGTTGATGCCTTGATGGACGTTGACATCCTAGAATACATAAGTGTATGCCTTAAGTCTCATATAGATGAAAATACCATAGCTGTTACCAATAATCATGGGCCGACATGTATCTATGTTTTAATCAGTATAACGTGTTATTATGGCCCTTGCATTGTTTTATCTTTTTTCCAAACTCTCAAACTTCCTTCATTGATCCCTACACAGATTTTCTCCCTTTGACGTTGTTGCCTTGTTGTGACTATTATAGTGGTTAGGAGCATGAACAATGCAAATAATGCATGAATGAATGAGAGAGAGAGAGAGAGAGAGAGAGAGAGAGAGAGAGAGAGAGAGAGAGAGAGAAGTTTCCACAACTAATCCAAAGATTGGAGATTCTACCAAATGTTTTAGGGTGGATGTCATTCTTAATCACAAGGCTAAGCAATCCCTTGGCTTAATGAAATGATTATCAAGCCTTTTGGCCAAAACCTCATGCAAATGGAAAAATAATTAAGATTTTTCCCTTCCAAGGCCTACAAATTAAAGGTCCTAAACCTTATGCAAGCAAGATTCAAAACCAACACATCAGAGACTTGAAAATCATATGTATTTCAAAGTGTGACCTCCTATTCAACACCGAGTGATATTGGGAACCAATAGATTGGAATAAATGGGAATTAGATCTAAGTCCTTAGGCTACTCCTTGTTGCTAGGACTAGTGCCAAATATCTTCAAGTCAAGATCTTACTTGCCTTCTCTGAAAGTGTTGTTGAGCTTTGCCTTAGAGCCGCAAGAAGAAAATTTTGGGATGTGGGTGTGTAGAGCCTACCATTCACCTAACACCAAAGAGATTTCATAGCCGTGGTGTGGACAAAAAGCTCTATTTACCTAGGTAGAGAAATGAAGATGGTTTTCTTCTCTCCATAAGACATGGATAGAAGAGGAAAGCTTATGCAAGGAAGAAACCTATTCAAGCAAGCTGTAGTTTTGCTTCTCTAGACCACATTTAGCCATGGAAGATTTAGATGGGTGAAGCACTAGAGTATGAGGCCACTTGATCCCTTGTAGCTAGCATTACACATGCTCCACACCATGTATGGTATTATTTTAATATGGAAATCTATGACTTGCTTCACATGCTAGCTTATGAGTTGGTAAGCATTGTCTTACAAAAGATAGTAGGCTTTCCCTATAGATATAGATAAGATAGGCTTTCATTATGTACGGGTAAGATAGGCTTCCATTACGTAAAGGTAAGATGGTGAAGCACCTGAAATGATAATGGATTGTCAGTTAGTGAGAACTGTCACACCTCCGCTAGAACCTGAGATGGGGTGGTACGGCCCAGATAACCCAATCCAGATTGATCCAACAGTCTAGGGAGCCATGCCAACTATCGTGTTGATAGATTCATTCCAGGATCATAGGCCAGCACCAAACCTAGGTCAAGAACTAGTTCACCAATGTCCAGAGACTGCCTACTAAAGAGCAAGAGTCCACCCAGAACTTTCCAAGCTAGCACATGGCACACACATACAGCCATTACCTGCCTCATGGAGTGTATTGTGGACACCATATGGATCCTTATGAAGTGCACATAATCCCACCACTAAGGCACGATCCACCCCCGCAGATGGGATACTATCCTCTAGGCCTAGCTCCTCCATTTCTCATACCCCAACCTACACCAGCCCTAACCATGAGAAGGCTGGTGCCAGAAATGTTGTGGATAGCCATGGAAATAGGGAGGGGTAGCTTCAGGAATTGTACCACCAACACCCGCATACCCAATTCAAGGACCAAGATTAGCACCTGTATAGCTAGTACAAAGGCCAAGACCAGAAAGGAATAAATCGGCCCACATATCCAAAATTATCACTAAGTTTTATAGATCCAAAGACTCTGTACCTCATTTGGAGGTGTTGAACTAGATTTATGAGGCATTTTGCCATGTGCAAGATCAAGTTAAGTTGAGTGCCTTTGGCCTCACCCCTTGATGGAAAAGAAGGACAGTGGTTTCAATCACTAAAAGTAGAAGACAAGTCTACCTTTGACACCATGAAAGAGGCTTTCAAAGTAGGATATTCAAGACAATGAATGTGATGGAGTCCAATTGAATAGTTGCATAATGTAAAACAGAAAGAGGGAGAATCCATGAGGGACTATATCAACCGGGTGAGATATCTTCACTCCCACTGTAATAATAAGGACAAGCGAAAGACTAATTAGTCAATTCCTAGAGGGACTTGAAGATGTAGCCCGACGCCAACCCATGACCTTTCATCCATGGTCGTTCTTGCGTCCATGGTTGTTCTTGCGTGAAGCCATGCATGTTCCTCTATGAAGCCACCACCATACCTCCCCTGCAAATCTATATAAGAGTCCACCACCATTCATTTTTCTCACTTTTCTTCTTGCCCACTAATCAAACTATTGTTGTAGTTTTTTCGCTTCACTTTTCACAGCTCAAGCTACTTAGTGATCTCGGGGGGGTCACTCATATAAATATGTAAGTATCACGTGGGTTCAACAGAAGGACATTTTAAATATTTAAAACTTACAGAAATATATTTACAGAGGGGATTTATTTATTATATTTTAAAAAAAATTTACAGATTTGAATAGGAAAGGATACATTATATTCACTAAAAAATTCACAGATAAGGGACTTTTTAAATAGGCCTTGAACGCACGTGATATAGAGGATTTACATATAGTGACCCCCCCGAGTTAGTGATTAGGGGCTGTAGGTTGACAGCAGGTTGTCATCTATTGTGACAACCTTAGTAGTATACAGTTGGTGGAGGAACCCAAATTTTCATGTGCGGACCAAACACATAGAGGTCCACATTCACTTCATCACAGAGAGGGTCTTAGCAAGAGACATTAATCTCATGTATGTTACCAAATAGAGGAGCAATTAGGTGACATTTTCACAAAATCCCTAGGAGCAGAGAAGCTTTGCAAATTCCGAACTATGCTTGGACTCTTAGAGATGGAGTTGAGCTTGAGGGGAAGTGCTGAGATGTCAAGCTCAACACTAGCTGACACTTATGATATGCCTGGGTGACTATTTCTGTCACTTTTATCACTAGCGTGTTGGGTAGGATGCTGACATGATATATCTTTGCCAGCTTTCTTCCTCCTTGCATGTTTTCACAGTTCCCTCCCCAACTTTGCAGAAGGATTCTCTAACCTTGCCCAAGAGCTCCTCGTGTCCATGATAGAATATATGTAGCACAAGCATGACCAAGTCACAACAACCCAATTAACTGTGCCTTTTGGCATGGCCAAAATTAATCCAAAGCCAACAAGATCTTTGGTCTGCCATCCTCGCCAACACACATCTGCAAGCCTCCCTGGAGAACTAGGAGCGTACCCTCCCCGAAGCCTTGCACAAAATCACCCACCTCAAGGAGCAACTCCACACTGCCTACTAGGAGGACGCCCAAATCACATACGATGTCCGCCCCCTAGTCGAGAGGGAAGCCCAAGAGATTTGTCGCACTTAGCCCAAATGATTGAGGATGGCCACAACCAAATCCGTGCCTCCTTTGACTCCTACAAGGCCATCATCGAGTAAACTTTGTGGTGGCAAAAGAATGCGCAACTCACGTGTAGCACGCAACTCTGAAGCAGACGTCCACCACCACCAAACGTAAAGTTGTTGACTTGATGGACGTTGACATTGAGGTTCTCAACCTCTCCATCGTGCCCCAAAACCCTGCCCAACTTCTAGAACTCTACTTCTGCACCCTCGAGCTAATCCTCCTTCAACAGAACATTTTCAACGACCCTATCCCCGTCTCCACCCTCTCCTGCCTCATAAGGAAAATCCCTCACCCCCCTCCTCACGTCACCCTCTTCTTTCAAAACCAACTTTATTTCAACAACCCCACCATCCTCCTCGCCCTTCCCATTCAAACTCTCACCGCTAATCGGGACACCCTTTTGGCATACGGAGGACAAGCAACAGACATCAACCCCTCCATCAATTTTATAGTCCCCATTGGCCTTTGTCTGTACCCCTATGTCTCTTCTAAATCCCTTAGTGCCCTCACCTACCTAGATCTATCCATCTTGACAATAATATACTACGCTTACAGAGCCCTCCACGCACCCTCCTCCCTTAATCTCCATATGGGCTCTTTGTTATCTACACCCACATCTAAATGGAAGTCATTGCTTCCACTTCCATCCTCTAGTTCAACGAATCCCACATCGCCTTTCGAGCAACATCATTGTCAAAGAGGCATAAGAGGCTAAGGCCTTCTTCTTCTTCTCCAAATTCCCGATAGTAGCTGCCCCCCCTGAAGGAGACCCCATCGAGGACGATGACGACAATAAGGGTGAGTACAATTGCACTAGTGGAGACAACCGTGCCCCGCCACCTTGACTCTAGCAATAGCCTCCTAACCCACACCCCCCATCCCACCCAAGCTCTAGCTCTCAACTGCCACCCAACCCACCCCCCCACTAGTGCCCACCAACACTACCTCAAACCACCCACACTCCACGCCAAAATCCTATTAGGCACCAACTTCCCCACTTCAGCCTCTTCACCCGCAATCCTTTCCCTCACTCCATAGCAATCCTTTCCCTCACTCCATAGCACACCATCTCATGTTCCCTAGCCACCCCTTCCCCAACACCACCGTCACCCCCTTCCTCCCTCCATCTTGGATTGGGCCCATCATTGCTACCTAAACATCTCCCTTTTGCATCGGCACGCTCACATCCTATCTTCGATGCCTCGCTCGGAACAAACCCTCCACCTCTAACACTCTTGCACCTCAATAATCCCAGCCCGCTGACCTGCCTTGACCCACCCCCTAGACCCGCTGACTTGCCTTGACCCCGCCTGTTGTTGAAAAAACCTGGGTGCTTTCCACTCCTCGGCCGTACACACGGTAGGCTTCTCCAAATTATTTTTTGTTGCTCTCTTGATATTTGCTCTCCTATTAGAGAGTAAAAGCTTGATGTGGTGCCGCTTCATCCACTCCTCAGAGAAGCACAGGCCCGCATGTGGCACGAGGAACCCCGACTTAAGCACATCGATAACATATTTCTTAGAAAGTTCATCTTGTTCTTTCCACTTTCTGAAGGAGTTTACAAACTCCAAGGCACCATCCACATCCACGGTGTATGGTAGGAGGCGTGGATCGAACGGTGGAATGGGTCTCCTAGGGGCTGGCTCATAATGTGTAGATGATGAGCCACCCTGTTGGGGAGACACATTGGGAGACCTAGTGCTACTTTTACTAAAGCAAAAGCAGCCGCGGCTCCCCCCCGGCTAGCACATCTACTATCCCCCCAAACTCCCTACTACATCGTCGTCGTCATGGTGAAGATGGACGTGAGGGGAAGCAGGGGTGGGTCTAGGAGAGGAAGGTGGTGTAGGCTTATCACACCCATACCGTGATGGGCTTGCACAACTCAGCCCCGCGCCTATCAAAGGCGTGGTTTTCCTCGACTGAGAAAGTGGGGTAGATTGCCCTCCCACACGGCATCAACAACTGGCGGGGTAGTTTGCCCCCATGGCATCGACTGGCCCAATAAGACAAATATAATGCATAAAAGATTAACTTTGTGTATGTGGGTAGATTGCCCTCCCACGGCATCAACTGGCCAAGTGGGGTAGTCTGCCCCCATGGCATCAACTGGCCCGCCGACTACAAGCCCGCCTATATATAAGATTAAAATATAAGACAAATAGAATGCATAAAAGATTAACTTTGTGTATGTGAAAGGGTTTGATGGAACCATACCTGTGTCTGTGTAAAGTGCGACCAAGCTTGCTACCCATATCGTTCATTTATAATGGACAACAGATTGGCCACATCGGGATCTTGTGATGGGTCGATTGACATTGCTGTTACATACATACATAGGCAAAAAAATATGATGGCGCTAACCCAAGCCATACTTAAAGCTTAGACAAAGAATACAACATGTGATATTAGAACATTGTTAAGACCTCCTACAATACTGCTTAGACAAGTAGGGTGGATAGTGCCCCCTTTGGGATGATAGTTTTCTGAGGACTTTCCACATGCTCCCCACTATTAAAGCCAAAGGCAACTCCTCTTTTGTAAGATAAGGATAGTGATCGAGGGCTCCCCCTCCACTATAACCACCTACTCGCAGACTACCTGACATAAGCAGCATTCTAGATGGCATATAACAATGCCCCATATCTCTATGTAGAAGTGCATTTCCTAAACCCGGCACCCAAGGGTGCACTACATATGAGGTTGAATGAATAAGGCCACTTACCTAGCATATGTCAAGCCAACCAAGAGAAAACAACAACATAAGCTTAGACAAAAAATACAACCTGTAATATTAGGACATTGTTACGACCTTCTACAATACTGCTTAGATAAGCAGGATGGACAGTGCCCCTTTCGGATGATAACTTCTGAGGACTTTCCACATGCTCCCCACTATTAAAGCCAATGGTAACTCCTCTTTTGCAAGAGAATGATAGTGAGAAGATTGAGGGCTCCCCCTCCACTATAACCACCTACTCGCGGATTACCACTCCTAACTTGACATAAGCAGCATTCTAGATAGCATATAACAATGCCCCATATCTCTATGCATAGGCCGTATGCATAGGTCTATGCATACTACATATAGCCTATGCATACGGCCTATGTATAGGCCATATGCATAAGGCCTATGCATAAGGTCTATGCATAAGAGGGCTATGCATAGCCTATGTATAAGACTATGCATAAGCCCTATTGCATAAGGCTATGTATAAGCCCTATTGCATAAGAGGGCTATGCATAAAGAGGACTATGCATAGCCTACTAGCCCTTATGCATAGCCCTATGCATAAGAGGGCTATACATAGCCACTAGCCCTTATGCATAAGCCCTATGCATAAAGAGGGTTATGTATAGCCTAGCCCTTATGCATAGCCCTATACATAAAGAGTGCTATGCCTAAAGAGGGCTATGTCTAAAGAGGGCTATGCATAGCCCAGCCCTTATGCATAGCCCTATGCATAAGCCCTATGCATAAATAGGGCTATGTATAGCCTAGCCCTTATGCATAGCCCTAGCCTATTGACCTAACCCTAATCCCCAGCACCGAAGGGTGTAAAAACACAAAGACAAAAAGCACAAAGCACAAAGAAAGAGGGCTTACCGTATGAGAGACTATGCCCAAAACCTTGCTCACTTAAATAATTCTACAAAAAGAACCATAATAAATAAAAAAGTTAGTCCTCATTAACACATTAGTAAGCAATAAGAACAAGATAAAAAAGAGGTAAGTGCCCTAAACCCTACTCTTAATGCATAAGTGAATGGAAACACTAGTTTATGTTAAGCCTAAACCTATGCATAATGCATATAATGCTTTAATAGAAAGCTTTGATGGAGAGCTCTCCATCAAATCTCTCTATTAGAGCTTTATGCATTAGGCTAGGGTTAGGGAAAGAGAGAAAAGAGAGGGGAAGGGAGAAAAGGAGAGAGGGGAAGGGAGAGAAGCTCACCTAAACCCTATTTCCAAGCTTTCCATGAAAGCTTGGAAGAAGACATAAAACCATGAAAGAAAGCAAGAAGAGCTTACCTTGGAGAGGGAGACTTGATTTATTGAAGACCCTTGAGGGATGAGTAGAGGTGGGAGAAAAACTCGCGTTGTAAGCAAAGCTTTGCATGTGCAGCAATAGGGAAGAAGGTAGGTATTGACACCCATCGGATTTAGGTGGGAGTCCCAGTTTCGTAGCAGGTCGCTGAGCTAAGTAGCAAAATTTCACTGCTAGCTTCGCTAGTGCAGGTGCTAGCAACGGAAGTAGCACTTCTTGCACGGGGCCGGGTCCCACACCAGAGCCTCGCCCACGGATATCCGAACAAGAGTCTAATCCATCAGTTCATTCAAAACCGAACCCAAAAAAACTTCCCTTGCCCGAAAAGCACAGGCAATTCCTTCAGGATAACTTTTCTCTAATGTAGTCAAAAGCCTTATCTAACAGAACTGATCTGACCGAACCTGTAAGTCCCCTAGTCAGATCAGGGAAAAGGTTGCACTTGGATCATAGATACCAACGCTTTTTTCCTCATTGAGAGGCACAGCCGTTGATTCTTTTTCATAGAACAATTTTTGTTCGGGATTTATCATACCATAACAGAATTGAGTCTCAAATTAGGGATCCATCCCATCCAATCCCATCCAAATTAGGGATCCATCCCATCCAATCCATGGGTTAGCTAACCGCCCAGCCACTGTAGTGATGGGATCCAATTAAGAATTTGGTTAGGTTTTGTTCCGGGTACCAGGGAAAAGAGTTCCCAGGTCCTCTAGCCGGATATTCATGCAAACTTAAAACTAGTCACTCCACTTACACACCCAATATGAAATTGCCTTTGTCTCAGCATCATCTATCTTTAAAAACAATCATTTAATGAAACCATTGTCTCACTGATCATAATCCTCAAAATCTCTGGTTGAATCCTTAATTCCAATCATTCCTTCATCAATGTGTCTCTATGGCATCATTGGCAACCAGAACGCTCACCACTTGACCACTCAGGGGCCTTTTCGATAGTTCCTAGCTCATAGTAACCGGCAATATATTCACATATCAAAATGGAAACTTCGTTGAGAATCAGCAAGATCAACCAACGGATCCATATAAAAGGGCCATGGACTCATCCGTTGAGGACCAGCAAGGTCAATCAACCAAATCCATGCCCAAATTCTGAAAACAACTCTTACTCCTTGTTCCAATATCTTCAGGGACGCACGTGTAGGTATCGTCGGTGACCCAGAGTCCGAGCACCGTATGGTCAGCACCCTCTAGGATCCTTCACAGCAGGTGACCTAGCGCTTCACTCATAGGCCGCTTCCTTGGTCCCTCATCCACCATACCGGAAGCTCACCATTTTAATCGAACCGAGGCCGGTCAAGACCTCAGCTGACCTTGCTATGCGAGACGTCCTCCACTGACTCTCCGTCAGCTGTTGCAACTTTATCAGCTAGGTCTGGTGACCTTAATCACAAGATGGTCAAAACGCTTTCTCAGCATTCTTGACATAAAACAGTCATTCAAAAATAGGCCATAAATACAATTTCTATAACGAACTCTCGTCTTTCCACAA
Organism: Cibotium barometz; assembly: GCF_041138505.1. Classification (NCBI taxonomy): domain Eukaryota; kingdom Viridiplantae; phylum Streptophyta; class Polypodiopsida; order Cyatheales; family Cibotiaceae; genus Cibotium; species Cibotium barometz. The sequence goes on along the minus strand of NC_141074.1, from coordinate 38,742,908 downwards.
TAATCAACATTTCTTAATCCACATTCATTTCATATAAATTCCCATTCTCATTCAATCGCATCATTTTCCATCTCATCACTTCTTTCCTCAATCGCATTTACCCATATCCACATCTCATCACATCATATGCATTCACATCTCATGCATTCATATTTACCCGATTCGCATCACATCACATCACATTCATCACATCTTGATTCACATGACATCACATCCATTCTCATCCCATATCATTCATTCACATCCTGATTCACATGACATCTCATCCATTCACATCCTATATCATTCATTCACATCCCGATTCACATGACATCACATCCATTCACATCCCATATCATTCATTCACATCTCGATTCACATGACATCACATCCATTCACATCTCATATCATTTATTCACATCCCGATTCACATGACATCACATCCATTCACATCTATCCATTCTACATCACATCACCTCCATCCATTCACATCCATCACATCACATTCAATTCATATCCATCACATTCACATCCACATATATTCTTTCACATACACATCTATATCCTTTCTTTCTCATACATCCACATCCATTCTTTCACATACTCATTCACATCCATTCTTCACATATACATTCACATCCATTCTTCTCATACACATCCTTATCCATTCTTTCACATACTCAATCACATCCATTCTTCTCATACACATTCACATCCATTATCATCACATACATTCACTCATATCCCATATCATTCATTTACATTATGATTCACATGACATCACATCTCATCCATTCATTCACATTTATCTGATTCACACCGCATCTCATCACATCTATCCACATCACATTCATCTTATCACTTCTATTCATATCACATCCATCCATTCATTCTTCACATCTAGCTGATTCTCATCACATCTATTCATATCACATCCATCCATTCATTCACATCTATCTGATTCTCATCACATCTCATCACCTCTATTCTCATCACATTCGTTTAAACATAGAATTTAAGAGAATTTTTAATTTTTGATATAAAGATTCTTTACGCATCTATTTATGCATAAAATCAACTTCAGTGGGAATAACACTTTTAACAAAATCCTTTTATGCATCTATTTATGCATAAATTCAATTTTAAGGAAAATAAACTTTTAAAACAAAAATAAATCCTTTATGCATCTTTCTATGCATAAAATCAATTTTAATGAAATTAACACTTTTGAAATAAAAATAAATTCCCTTATACATCTTTATATGCATAAAATCAAAATTAATGAGAATAACTCTTTTGAAATAAAAATAAATTTCCTTATGCATCTTTCTATGCATAAAATCAAAATTAATGAGAATAACTCTTTTGAAATAAAAATAAGTTCCTATACGCATCTTTCTATGCATAAAAGCAAAATTAATGAGAATAACTCTTTTGAAATAAAAATAAATTTCCTTATGCATCTTTCTATGCATAAAATCAAAATTAATGAGAATAACTCTTTTGAAATAAAAAAATTCCTATACGCATCTTTCTATGCATATTCCCTTATGCATCTTTCTATGCATAAATTCAATTTGAATGGGAATGACACTTTTGAAATAAAAACAAATCTTTTAGAATGCACAAATAGAAGGAATTACTCTTTTAGAATAACCTAATGATAAACTTTAGTTCCACAAAATTTAAGAAAATTTTGCCATAACCTCCTTTGTATGGCTGACCATTTCTCAATTTTAACATTAAATTTATGACTTGCATTAATCCAATTTGAATTCTAATATCTCTAATCTACTCCATTTTCTAAAAATCAAGAGAGTAAACAATGAAAAGAGTTTAATCAATCTTTTAATTAAACTTTCTAGGATTAAGAGGGCTGAATTGTAAAGAAAAGAAGGGGGTGACCTTTCCATCAAGGCATAGCATCAGATTTTTATTCAAACATTTACAAAGCATAAAATTTAAGAAAACCATAGATTTAAAATTCACAAATAAGTAAGAATTAAGCTTACATGGAACTTGTAAGCTCTCCTTTGGCTTGAGGGATTGAGGGTTCTACTCTTGTTTGCAACAAGGGTGGCCACCAGTTCTTTTGGAGAGATTTAGCCAAAAACAATTGAATTATCAATTGAATTCAATGTATTTGACTTTGGGGAGGAGTAGAGTAACAGTGCATAAACACTATATACCTTTTACAAAGGGGGAGGCTTCTATTTATAGGAAAAAATTAGCCTCTAACCAAGCAAACTGATTCTAGAATTTTCCACATCAGTTTGGTCAATTTTTGACCATTTGTGGGTCAGTTTAGCTCACTTTTTGGATCTAGTTAAAACAAGAGAGAGGAGAGATAAAAATATCTCATTATTTGTGAGTTTAAAACTCATCCACACATGTGAAATAGGTGCCTCCTTCATGAGGGGAATTCCCCAGACTAAGGTGTCAAAAATGCATCATTTCCTATAAATATCTCTTCTTTTTTAACCTTGTCCTTAGTCAACTCTTCATCTTATGTGAGTATTTACTCATTTTTGGGGGATTTTTCTTTTATTCTTCAATTTATCTCCTCCCTACATTTGGATTAATCTTATTGGTCCATAGGAACCTTAATCTAAAATTTTCAAAAAATCTGGACCCTCAGGCTAAGGTCCTTTTTACCTATTTTAAATTTATTCTTCCAATTGCACACTGGAAAGTTCTTTTTGAATTTCTGTTTCAAGGGAAATCATTTGAATAAGAAGGGATATTTTTCCATCCAAAGATATCTAGAAACTGAATTACCTCTCTCTAGAATATTTTCTCTCTCTAGGCCAAAACAGATAAAAACAAGATCTGTTATTATTCTCAAAAGGGGATTGATTACAGGGGAGAAACTGGACATCTTGAGGGACTGGGGGAGGAATCTTACATCCTACCCCACTTAAAAAATGTGAGATGTCCTCATCTCAATCACTTCGAGCGTTACTGCCTTGGAAGTGGACGGTCGATTTGGGAACAACTCTCTTTGACCTCCCCTATTCTGAGGCAGAGGTCTTGCATTACTTTGGTTTGAAATTGCGGGTTGGTTAGAGGGTCTACCTCTGGGATTTCCCTGATATTGACGGATAGAAACCTGATTACTCTGGAAGGAAGGAGCTGGAGTCTGAAATCTTGATCCCTGATTTTCTTGCCCTGAAATCCTTGATCCAAAAGGAGTTGGACAATCCATACTGCGATGTCCAAATCCTTGACAGTTATAGCATTTCAATCCCTTGTTCAAGGGTGGAACTTCTGAAGTTGAATTCCAGGGGATTGAGTTTCGAGAAAAGGACATTTCTTCCATTCTGAAAATTCCCATATCTTGGGATTGACCCTGATATCTCTTAGGCGGTGGAAGGTTGGAATCATTTCCTCTAAATATCTCTTCTTTTTTAACTAATAAACCTTGTCCTTAGTAGTCAACTCTTCATCTTATGTGAGTATTTACTCATTTTTGGGAGATTTTTCTTTTATTCTTCAATTTATCTCCTCCCTACATTTGGTTTAATCTTATTGGTCCATAAAAATCTTAATCCAAAATTTTTAAAAAATCTGGACCCTAAGGTCCTTTTTACCTATTTTAAATTTATTCCAATTGCACACTGGAAAGTTCTTTTTGAATTTCTGTTTCAGGGGAAATCATTTTAATAAGAAGGGATATTTTTCCATCCAAAGATATCTAGAAACTGAATTATCTCTCTCTAGGCCAAAACAGATAGAAACAAGATCTGTTATTATTCTGAAAAGGGGATTGATTATAGGGGAGAAACTTGACATCTTGAGGGACTGGGGGAAGAATCTTACATCTTACCCCACTTAAAAAACGCGAGATGTCCTCATCTCGCAGGTGGAGTATGATCTCTTTCATCATCATCTTCTTCTTCTTCTTCAATCACTTCTAGGGTTACTGCCTTGGAAGTGGACGGTCGATTTGGGAACAACTCTCTTTGACTTCCCCTATTCTGAGGTAGAGGTCTTGCATTATTTTGGTTTGAAACTGCAGGTTGGTTAGAGGGTCTACCTCTGGGATTTCCCTAATTTTGCATTTTGTCGGATAGAAACCTGATTACTTTGGAAGGAAGGAGCTGGAGTCTAGAATCTTGATCCCTGATTTTGCCGGATAGAAACTTGATTACTTTGGAAGGAAGGAGCTGGAGTCTGGAATCTTGATCCCTGATTTCCCTACCCCCGAAAACCTTGATCCAAAAGGAGTTGGACAATCCATACTGCGATGTCTAAATCCTTGACAGTTATAGCATTTCACTCCCTTGTTCAAGGGTGGAACTTTTGAAGTTGAACTCCAGGGGATTGAGTTTCGGGAAAAGGACATTTCTTCCATTCTGAAACTTCCCATATCTTGGGCTTGATCCTGATATCTCTTAGGCGGTGGAAGGTTGGAATCACCTTCTTGAAAGGTGATGGTGCTGGCTTTGGTGGGACCTTGACATCAAAGGCCTTGGAGAAATCCTTCGCCATCTGCACTGCTTAGGCCATGGAAACTGGCTTGGCTTTCTTCACCAAAATATTCAAAGGTTCGTTCAGTCCCCGAATGAACCTGGCCATGAGTTGTTCTTCATTCAGCGGTGGGTGGCGAGTATTTGAGGAGGAGAGCGATTGCTTGGTGATATACTTCAATAGTTATGCTCCCTTGGGTTAACTCTAGAAATTCGTTCATTTTTGTTTCCAAAAAGCTAGGAGGACAGAACCTCATCCTTAGGTAAATTTTGAGATCATTCCATGTCTGGGTATTCCGATCCAGACGGTTTGTCTCGCAGTGGTTTTTCCATGCCACTCTGGCTATTTCTACTATCTTCAGCCTTGCAAGAGCCATTTTGCTCTTCTTATTGTACCCGGTGACATCAAAGTTCTCTTCCATTGCTTCGATCCACTTCTCCACAACCTCGCCCAAGTTTTCCCCTTCACCCTTGAAAGGTCCAAGCTGCAAACTATGAAGAGTTTTACAAACATCCAAGTCAAGCTCTTCCTCATTGAGTTGGGGGTTATCATTTCTACAACGACAACCTTGATCCATGTTCCTATCAATACGAAAAATCTTGTTAAGTCTCTTATTTATGATTCAAATCCGATTTTTGATTCATCTGATTCTGGGGTTCTTTAGATAGGTCGGCTCCCCACAGAATCGTGGGATAAAGATACTCGCATTATTAGATAACAATTCATTCAGAACATATCATTCATATCTTTCACAGAATAATGGTCTATTAGACCAAAATGTCCATCTAAACAGTACTCCATGGGGGATTTCAATTTTATAGACTTTTAATGTTGGAATTAGGGTTGCAAGAAAGCACACAAAGCTTGGAGAAGAAGAAGCAAGAAAATGCACACAACACACAGTGTATTAGATTGTGTCAATGTACAAAAGATAAGTTAGCCCTAGAATAATGGGCGTATATACAAGCCGGGGGAAAAAACCCCCTAAAGAGGGAAAAAGTACCCCAGCAGTCCTAAGTGTGTTCATACACATCATTGCCTATATATGGCAACAAATCCCCCCTGAAGTGATGGTGTCAATGAGAGCTAGCACTCATGTATAGGGAAGTGCCATGCCCGAAGTAGATCAGTCCACAAAGGGGAGCAAGCCCAAAGCTTTGCGGAAAGCTTTGAACTTCTCACGAGGAAGTGCCTTTGTGAAAAGATCGGCGAGGTTGCCCTTTGTTGCCACATAGGCCAAGCTAATCTCTCCTGCTGAGAGTCTCTCCCTGACATAGTGATAATGCACCTCAATGTGCTTTGTGTGAGCATGAAAAACAAGGTTTCTCGTAACTGTCAATGCGCTCTGACTGTCAGTGTAGATAGAGGTGGCAGACTCTTGTCCAACACCACCCAAGTCAACCATAAGCTGTCTGAGCTACACACACTCAACCGTTGCTGTGAAAGCTACCCTATACTCAGCTTCACAACTAGAAGTGGCCAAAGTAGGTTGCTTCTTGCTCAACCAAGATATGCATGAGCTACCGAGCATGAAACACAAACCACTTGTTGTGGACACTCTTGTGTCATAGCAACCAGCCCAAAAAGCACGTAAATCTGGCGCGGTAACGATCCCCCCTTGGGATAAAACAGCCCAAGATGTATGGTGCCACTCAAGTAGCGACGAAAGATGCGCTTCCAATGCTGAGACCCTAGGCTATGCATAAACATGCTCACCTGTGAGACTGCAAACTGAATGTCCGATCTTGTAATGCATACATAAATGAGGCAACCAACAGCTGTATGATAGAGTGTGACATCAAAGTGATCTCCAGCATCATGAAGACTCAACTTCAAACCTGTCTCCATTGGAGTAGCAATAGGCTTGCAGTCTTCAAGGCCAAATCTAAACAACAATGGCTCAAAATACTTTGTCTGACACAAAGCAATACCTCCATCACACTGCTTAAATTGTATCTCCAAATAATGATGCAAATGCCCCAAATCTGACATCTCAAAAGAGGCATTCAAATCAGCCTTAAAATCAGCAATATGACTTTCATTTGGTCCTGTGAGCAGCATGTCATCGACATAGAGAGCAATGATTAGATGTACATCATCCATACGTTTAACATACAAAGTGCTTTCTATTGGACTATTCTGAAAACCATGTGCAGTCAAATATGCATGTATCTTTTCATACCAAGCTCGTGGAGCTTGCTTTAAACCATATAAAGCCTTTTTCAACCTGCACACTTTGTTTTCCTGCCCTCTTTGAACAAAACCACAAGGCTGCGATACATACACCTCCTCATGCAAATCTCCATTCAAGAATGCAGTCTTTATGTCCAACTGATGTACATGCTAACCATTATGAGCTGCCAATGCACAAATGCTACGAATGGTAGTCATACGACAAGTGGGAGCAAAGGTCTCATCAAAATCAATGCCCTTTTCTTGAGCATAACCCTTTGCAACAAGTCTAGCCTTATAGCGATCAACACTGCCATCTGGCTTTCGTTTCAACTTAAAAACCCACTTACATCCAATGCCCTTTTTACCAATAGGCAAATCACACAAAGACCATGTATCATTCTTCATTATAGCATCATATTCACTTTGCATTATAGCCAACCAATTATTTGATTTTTGTGCCTCATTAAATGAAAGAGGTTCTTCCTCTTCACACATACTAGACACAGCCAAAGCATAACAATCTGATGCATAAGAGGCATGCTGAAAACCTGAACGAGTACGACTAGACATAGGTGCATCAATTTTACTATTAGGCAAGGTTTGCACCAGCCATTTAGGCATACCTCTAGCCTGCTCATTTTCAGCCTTATCCTCATAAATTACATCCTATAAATCTGCATCACAAATAGGTTGATCTATGATGTCGTTTGAAATCTGCATAGGCTGAATATTTGCCTCATTAGGACTTACATTTGAATTCCCACCTGTAAACAGAGGCAACAACGTATCAAATGTTGAAATATACAAGTGAATAGGGTGTGTGCGGGAACAAGCCCTTGGTTAGAGGCTGTAAAGAGGATGTGTAAATGTGAAAGAACCTGTGAACAGGTGAGAAGAATCTACTGGGAGAGAATAAAGGGTAGCATGAGAAGATTTAGGAAGTGTGGAGATATTATGGGAGATATTATGGGAAAAGTGAAGAGGTGCAGAGAATCAAGCAAAAGAGGTGGAGATATTCTGGGAGAGGTGGAGTGAATCAAGGAGAAATCAATGGGATTAGATGCATAAACTATAAATTGAGGCATTGGCCTAATGAGAATTTTCAGGTTTTTTATTATCCATGCCTACATTAAGCTATTTGCTAATTACTCACTAATTATATCTTAATTATTTGCTAATTACATCTTAATTATTTGATAATTACTCACTAATTATATCTTAATTATTTACTAATTACTCACTAATTATGTCTTAATTATTTACTAATTACTCACTAATTATGTCTTACGTCTTAATTATTTACTAATCATTTTATTAATGATGTTGATTCTAGTATTTGATCCACCATAGCTCATCACATTGCTCTAATTTCAACATGGTATCAGAGCCATGCCTAGAATCCATTAGGTTTATGAGCCCATTATCTAATTAATTAAGATTAGTAGATAATTAGAAATTAATCAAAATTTTAGTTATTTTTCACCTCACCTCTGCACCCCCAGCCCAGTGGAGGAGCTCCCTCTCCTTGCACACATCAAATTAGCCCAAGCCCTTTTAGGTACTCAAACTAGACTCAAGGGGCTACACTCACCTCAAAGGAATTGAAGCAAATCAGTGCAGAACGCCGGCGCGACAGCCCGGATTGAAGGCATGTTTTTTTCTGAGAAAATTTGACATTGCAGCTGCTCCAAATCAAATTGGTCTAATTCCTCATAGCTCTAGGGGTTTTCAAGCATGCTCTACAAGCTGGTGAAGACAGAATTCAATTTGATCAAGTCTACGGTGAGTTCCAAGCTCTTCATCAAATCTGCAGGTGACTTTGGTAAAACAGAGATTAAGCTTTCAATATTTGGTCAAATCTTGTGTTTCTTAGCTTAATCCTCTACTAGACTCATTGCTATTGATGGCCTTGAAAGAATTTGAGCTCATTTGAAGTCTAAGGCATCAGATCTGGACTCCCCGCATACTCTGTTTTCTGCACACAAAATAATGGATTAATTTACTAATCAGTGATTAATTTACAATCAATGCTGATCACTATATTTTGGTGCAATTGAGGGTTCAAATTAACCATTAGGTATCTGATACAGATCCCTATAACTTCAAATTGCAATTCAGAGTTGGTTTGATACTCCAACCATTCCGTACAAATTGGTTACCCTTGATTTAATGTAATTTCTGCTAAAATTGTGCTGATAAAATTATGATAATCATCATTTTGCATTTAACCCTTGGTTAATTCTTGTAAATCTCACTCAAATTTAAGATTATTCACAGCCACAGTTGCATTTGGGAATGTGCATAAGAATTCATGCTATATGCATTATGTATTGGGCACATTACATCAGTGTAAATATGGGATCAGACACTGCCCTTGTCTAGAATAAGGCAAGAGGTAAGACCTCCCGCATAGATTTGGGTTTGCATTGCATAATGATACAAGATAAACATCAAAAACCCAAAGGAACTGTCAGCAAAACATTTGAACATGTTGCTCACATGGAGCAAGAAGACCTGACGGACAAGCTCATGGTCCCAGCCATGAAAGAAGAAGAACATCTCCTTCCAAGAAGAAGATCCACACCAAGAAGATCTAAAGAAAGACACGGACACGAGAAGAGAAGCTGCCCCAAGAAGACTGAAAGAAGACATGGACGCGTGGAGAGAAGCTGTCACGACAAGAAGACTGAAGAAAAGAGAAGATGTGAGGCTCCAAAGAGTGAGGAGCCATGTGAAAATCTCAGAGAGAGAGAGAGAGAGAGAGAGAGAGAGACCCCACAACCCAATGTAACCTGCCCCAATGTAACCTGCCCTAACAAAGTAAAACCATCTCTGAGCCACCGATGATGTAGGCCACATGGTAGATGTATGTGTGAGCACTTTAGTCAAGGTCGCCGGCAACTATAATAAGCCTTGGATACATAGAGAGAGAGAGTGTCAAGGACTATGAGTTTAGGGACTTGAGGCACTGGTCGCGGGCTATCAAGTAAGAGAGAAACTTGGTATAGGGTCCAGGTGTGGTAAGTTAACTTGAGGGGAGGTGTGCTAGACACTGGTCGTGGACTATCAAGTAAGAGGGAAACTTGGTATAGGGTCCAAGTGTGCTAGAGAGTATTCACTTGAGGGGAGGTGTTGAAATATACAAGTGAATACGGTGTGTGCGGGAACAAGCCCTTGGTTAGAGGCTGTAAAAGAGGATGTGTAAATGTGAAAGAACCTATGAAAAGGTGAGAAGAATATACTAGGAGAGAATAAAGGGTAGCATGAGAAGATTTAGGAAGTGTGGAGATATTCTCCCCTAGCCGGATATTCATGCAAACTTAAAACTAGTCACACCACTTACACACCCAAAATGAAATTGCCTTTGTCTCAGTATCATCTATCTTTAAAAACAATCATTTACTGAAACTATTGTCTCACTGATCATAATCCTCAAAATCTCCAGTTGAATCCTTAATTCGAGTCATTCCTTCATCAGTGTATCTATGGCATCATTGGCAACCAGAACGCTCACAACCTGACCACTCACAGGGGCCTTTTTGATAGTTCCTAGCTCATAGTAACCGGCAATATATTCACATATCAAAATGGAAACTCCGTTGAGAATCAGCAAGATCAATCAACGGATCCATATAAAAGGGCCATGGACTCATCCGTTGAGGACCAGTAAGGTCAATCAACCAGATCCATGCCCGAATTCAGAAAACAACTCTTACTCCTTAATCCAATATCTTCCACGACGCATGTGTGGGTATCGTCGGTGACCCAGAGCCCCAGCACCGTATGGTCAGCACCCTCTAGGATCCTTTGCAGGTGACCTAGTGCTTCACTCATAGGCCGCTTCCTTGGTCCCTCATCCACCGTACTGGAAGCTCATAATTTTAATCAAACGGAGGCTGGTCAACCTTGCTACGCGAGACGTCCTCCGTTGACTCTCCGTCAGCTGTTGCAACTTTATCAGCTAGGTCTCCACCACCACGACCTTAATCACAAGATGGTCAAAATGCTTTCCCAGCATTCTTGACATAAAATAGTCATTCAAAAATTGGCGATAAATACAGTTTCTATAACGAACTTCCGTCTTTCCACAATAATCAACATTACTTAATCCACATTCATTTCATATAACTTCCCATTCTCATTCAATCGCATCATTTTCCATCTCATCACTTCTTTCCTCAAATATCCTCATCAGATCTCATCCACTCGCATTTACCCATATCCACTCGAATTTTCCCATATCCACATCTCATCACATCATATTCTTTCACATCTCATCCATTCATATTTCCCCGATTCGCATCACATCACATAACATTCATCACATCTTGATTCACATGACATCACATCCATTCTCATCCCATATCATTCATTCACATCTCGATTCACATGACATCTCATCCATTCACATCCCATATCATTCATTCACATCCCGATTCACATGACATCACATCCATTCACATCTCATATCATTCATTCACATCTCGATTCACATGATATCACATCCATTCACATCTCATATCATTCATTCACATCCTGATTCACATGACATCACATCCATTCACATCTCATATCATTCATTCACATCCCGATTCACATGACATCATATCCATTCACATCTACCCATTTTACATCACATCACCTCCATCCATTCACATCCATCACATCACATTCACATCACCTCCATCCATTCACATCCATCACATCACATTTAATTCATATCCATCACATTCACATCCACATATATTCTTTCACATACATATCTATATCCGTTCTTTCACATACATCCACATCCATTCTTTCACATACTCATTCACATCCATTCTTCACATACACATTCACATCCATTCTTCTCATACATATCCTTATCCATTCTTTCACATACTCATTCACATCCATTCTTCTCATACACATTCACATCCATTATCATCACATACATTCACTCATATCCCATATCATCACATACATTCATTCATATCCCATATCATCACATACATTCATTCATATCCCATATCATTCATTTAAATTCTGATTCACATGACATCACATCTTATCCATTCATTCACATTTATCTGATTCACGTCGCATCTCATCACATCTATCCACATCACATTCTCATCACTTCTATTCATATCACATCCATCCATCCATCCATTCACATCTATCTGATTCTCATCGCATCTATTCTCATCCATCTATCCATTCATTCACATCTATCTGATTCTCATCACATCTATTCTCATCACATTCGTTTAAACATAGAATTTAAGAGAATTTCTAATTTTTGATATAAAGATTCTTTACGCATCTATTTATGCATAAAATCAACTTCAGTGGTGGGAATAACACTTTTTACAAAATCCTTTTATGCATCTATTTATGCATAAATTCAATTTTAAGGAAAATAACACTTTAAAGAAAATCCTTTATGCATCTTTCTATGCAAGCATAAAATCAATTTTAATGAAATTAACGCTTTTAGATTAAAAATAAATTCCCTTATGCATCTTTCTATGCATAAAATCAAAATTAATAAGAATAAATCTTTTGAAATAAAAATAAATTTCCTTATGCATCTTTCTATGCATAAAATCAAAAATAATGAGAATAACTCTTTTGAAATAAAAATAAATTCCCTTATGCATCTTTCTATGCATAAAATCAAAATTAATGAGAATAAATCTTTTGAAATAAAAATAAATTTCCTTATGCATCTTTCTATGCATAAAATCAAAATTATTGAGAATAACTCTTTTGAAATAAAAATACATTTCCTTATGCATCTTTCTATGCATAAAATCAAAATTAATGAGAATAACTCTTTTGAAATAAAAAAATTTCCTTTATGCATCTTTCTATGCATAAAATCAAAATTAATGAGAATAACTCTTTTGAAATAAAAATATATTCCCTTATGCATCTTTCTATGCATAAATTCAATTTGAATGGGAATGACACTTTTGAAATAAAAACAAATCTTTTAGAATGCACAAGCAGAAGGAATTACTCTTTTAGAATAACCTAATGATAAACTTTAGATCCACAAAATTTAAGAAAATTTTGCCATAACCTCCTTTGTATGGCTGACCATTTCTCAATTTTAACATTTAATTTATGACTTGAATTAATCCAATTTGAATTCTAATAATCTCCTATTTATGCAACATCCTTGGCTTGATTAAGGGTTGTCGCACTCTCATAAGCCTTTCTCTTTCTAATTAAGCGTAAATATCATAAATTTCTAGTTTTTTCTTCTTCATAAATCAGCCCATTACTCTCTAATAACCTCCTTCAATACCAATGTCAAAGGAAAACACCCAAATCAAGAAGTTCTCGGGAGAGGGCTTCCACACTTAGCAAGTCCTTGTCAAGTACAGCCATTATCATGCTTCATCTTGATGAGGCTCTCACCATGTGGACCAGCTTCCGACTCCAAAGGAGAAATGGGATGAGCTTGATAAGCTATATGGAGCTCGTGGTGGTAAGAATTCCAAGATCTCACTCAAAATTGAATTTTTCAGCTTGGAACTCAAAGAGGGAGATGGCATTGGAGCCTTCATCTCTCACTTGAAGGGCCTTATGGCTCAACTTGCATCAATGAATGCGAGAATGGATGAAGATGATGCAGTGGTTGTTTTGCTAAAAGCAGTCAAGAAGGTGTACCCCACCTTAGTCACCACTCTAAAGAACATACCTAATCCCACCCTCGAAGGATTCATTCAATCTTGTCTTGATGAAGAAAAGAGGCCAAAGGGAGGAGCTGAATCTTCAAATGCAACACTTCATTAAATATCGAACAAGCTTTGTTACATCAAGTGGTCAAAGTAAGATGTGCCCATTGCAAAAAGGTGGGTCATTTGGCAAATAATTGTTGGATCAAATATCCCAACAAAATGAAATGTAACAAGTGTAAACAAACGGGACATATCACTTCTAAATGTCCTAACAAAGAGTCAGAGGCTAACTTTGTATCAATATCTAACTCCTCTGAGCACCTATTTTAAAATGTAACAACACCTATATTCCTAAACCTTGTACGCCTAATGTTATAAAGGCAACCTATGTCCAATACCACCTATTCCAATTCTTTTATAGTTGGTATTGAGGGAGGGTATTAAAAGACTAAGGTCATGTAAAAGGGTAGGAGAAAGGTGTGTGTGTCAAGGGACTTAAGGTCCACTAGCTCACCTATTTAAAGGTGGAGCTAGAAGGCTTTTATGTATTGAGCAAGAAGCCTAGTTGTATTTGAGCAACTTAACACTAGTTTGGTACCAAAAAAGGACACTTAAGTGTCCTTTTTTGGACGATGCAAATAAAATGCTACTTGCACTAGGAAAGACATATTCAAAATCCCTCTTGAGGAGTTTGAATATGTGACCTAGTGTGTCTTTAAAAAATGTAACCTTGCAATTTGGATGTTGGCACGATAAGGAATTACACCCATAAATAGGACTTGCATGAGACTGCAACTCAGGTTTGAGAAAACTGCGTTATAAGCTTAGAGAAAAAAATCACTAAGCCCCGTGAAAAATTCCAAGTAATTATTTCATATTTGTGTCAAAGATTTTACCAAGTTTCACATGAAATAAAATTCAATTGAGAGTGTCTAAAATAGTAGGAAGTTGTATGTGTTTGATACACCACTTTTTAGCTTCCATTTGTATCCAAACCAATACATGGTTTTAATGTGTTTGCAAGTTTTTTAAGGTGATACAATGCTTACTCTATCCATTGAGATCTTAAAGTTATATGTAAAAGTCCCTTAGTAAGCTACAAATATTAATTGTTTCAAAATGTCAAAACTGCACACAACAAAAATTCTGGATTTAGATTCTTGAGTCATACGTATTACATTCCTTAGTAAACTTGCAACATTTTGTCTGTATAGAATAATTCCGCTAAGGTACATTATACAAACATAATTTGGGCACCTAAAACCTTTGTTTCATGGTTGTTGAGAGAGAATTTAGAAAATTTGAAAAATGTAGCACGATTGAAAAACTAAGATAGCGCTCAAGTAGCAAGATTTACTTGAGCTTGGGACCCCAAAAAAATCTGTATTAACTTGGTTTTGAACTATATAATCATTTTCGATTGCCAATTTGCACTAACATAACCCTAGTTTTATGGAAGTACCTTTGGAAGGCCAAAATTTTTCTCTTTTTCAGCATCTTGGTAATTTGAGATTTTTGTTATAGTTCACAAGTAGCTTAGGAACTAGGACCTAAAGGAGATTGTGTTGTTTTGAAACCCCAAGTTCTACCAATTGACTTTTACAAACATGAAAAATTCTAGAATCAGTTTGCTTGGTTAGAGGCTCATTTTTTCCTATAAATAGAAGCCTCCCCCTTTGTAAAAGGTTAATAGTGTTTATGCACTGCTACTCTACTCCTCCCAGAGTCAAATACATTGAATTCAATTGATAAGTCAATTGTTTTTGACTAAATCCTCTCCAAAAGAACTGGTGGCCACTCTTGTTGCAAACAAGAGTAGAACCCTCAATCCCTCAAGCCAAAGGAAAGCTTACAAGTTCCATGTAAGCTTAATTCTTACTTATTGTGGCCCTACGGGCGTTTTTATATAACTAATGAAAGGATCTTTTCTCGGGAAATTTTTTTTCTTACTTATTATGAATTTTAAATCTATGGTTTTCTTAAATTTTATGCTTTGTAAATGTTTGAATAAAAATCTGATGCTATGCCTTGATGGAAAGGCCACCCCCTTCTCTTCTTTACAATTCAGCCCTTCTTAATCCTAGAAAGTTTAATTAAAAGATTTATTAAACTCTTTTCATTGTTTACTCTCTTGATTTTTAGAAAATGGAGTAGATTAGAGATATTAGAATTCAAATTAGATTAATTCAAGTCATAAATTGAATGTTAAAATTGAGAAATGGTCGGCCATACAAAGGAGGTTATGGCAAAATTTTCTTAAATTTTGTGGAACTAAAGTTTATCATTAGGTTATTCTAAAAGAGTAATTCCTTCCATTTGTGCATTCTAAAAGATTTGTTTTTATTTCAAAAGTGTCATTCCCATTAAAATTGAATTCATGCATAGAAAGATGCATAAGGATTTTTTTTTATTTCAAAAGAGTTATTCTCATTAATTTTGATTTTATGCATAGAAAGATGCATAAAGGAATTTATTTCTATCTCAAAAGAGTTATTCTCATTAATTTTGATTTTATGCATAGAAAGATGCATAAGGGAATTTATTTTTATTGCAAAAGAGTTATTCTCATTAATTTTGAATTTATGCATAGAAAGATGCATAAGGGAATTTATTTTTATTTCAAAAGAGTTATTCTCATTAATTTTGATTTTATGCATAGAAAGATGCATAAGGGAATTTATTTTTATTCTAAAAGTGTTAATTTCATTAAAATTGATTTTATGCATAGAAAGATGCATAAAGGATTTATTTTTTTTAACGTGTTATTTTCCTTAAAATTGAATTTATGCATAAAAGGATTTTGTAAAAAGTGTTATTCCCACTGAAGTTGATTTTATGCATAAATAGATGCGTAAAGAATCTTTATATCAAAAATTAGAAATTCTCTTAAATTCTATGTTTAAACAAATGTGATGAGAATAGATGTGATGAGAATCAGATAGATGTGAATGAATGGATGGATGGATGTGATATGAAGAGAAGTGATGAGAATGTGATGTGGATAGATGTGATGAGATATGACGTGAATCAGATAAATGTGAATGAATGGATGAGATGTGATGTCATATGAATCAGAATGTAAATGAATGATATGGGATATGAGTGAGTATGTGAAAGAATGGATGTGGATGTATGTGAAAGAACGGATATAGATGTGTATGTGAAAGAATATATGTGGATGTGAATGTGATGGATATGAATTGAATGTGATGTGATGGATATGAATTTAATATGATGGATATGAATTGAATGTGATGGATATGAATTGAATGTGATGTGATGGATGTTTACTTTTGCTCACAGCCAAGCAATTTTTTGCACAGGAAATTGTCACACAGGAACTGTCATTTTAGATGACTCCTACTCTTGTCAGACCAAGAAAATCCTCACACACACAAAACTTCAGTTTCAAAACACACACATTCCTCTTAGATCACTACTACATTGTATCTACACTCAAGACACTGAATATGCAAAGTACAAGAAACAGGAATAAGACAGATAGACTCACAAACTGCATCTTGCATTCAGAAATCCCCCATAGCTACACAGAAAATCCGCCTAGTATCAAGAACATCCATAACTGAAAATCCTTCTCCCTTTTCAAGAGCCAAACGACTTTTTAACTTCTAGGATATGAAAAGTCTCCAAAATAGACTAAGGATTCATACATATGATAAAAGTAATTCCTCCTAGGGTCTAGCCTAAACAGCTGGCACAACTCGGTGGCTTGAGCCAAAGGCTAACATCGGACCCACAATCCCTTGATCCATAATCTAGACAGGCAAAGAATCTTGCAAAGATAAGCATAAACGCCATCAGAACATCCTCCTCTTTGAAATTTTGCATATCCGCTGACTTTCCATTTGAAACATAATGCTCCACTGCTGATTTTTGACTAATTTGCTGCACTGCCGACTGCTGATATGACTTCCTACCTTGACATTGAAAACATGCTTCCTCCACATTTTGAAAATTGGACCATACTCCCTTGTCAAACAGAATGAAAGAAACCTGACTGTCAAATTAGATAACACTTCCAGAATACTTAAAAATTTTGCATCATAATTCTACCTTGAATCTGATCTAATCCTCCACACCTGTTTTGACATAATCAAATTTGTAAAACCTGCTTCACATTCATCAAATATCTGCACTTGACATCCTCCAAGTTGAATGCTATCAAAACTACCTTTGTCAAATAAATCTAAACCCAAATCTGCCAAATAGTCAAACTGATCACCAACTTTCTTCACAATGAAAACATTTTGAAAGTTAGACAGAACATTTCTCATCAACATCAGAGATTCAGATACTTCAAAACCAAAATTTTAACCCTTATAACTTTTGCAACTTCCCTCATAAGATTTTGACATTCCGTTTGAATCCTCCAGCGATCAAAATCAGTCTCAATCAACTTGTGTAGGTTTATTTGGTGTGACACCAATATGCAAGAAACCTACTGAGATGTATACAAACCAAGTTTGCTCTGAAATATGAAAATTCCATAAAAATCAGGAAAATAATCCACATATAATCCTTTAAACCTATTTAGATGTGATCTGATCCACAAACCATAAAAACTGATCACTATGCATCCTATAATGCATTCTTCATTGCCCAATCAGCAACTCCAAAATCTGCAACACATGAATATCTAAATTTTGACAATCTGCCATCATCTGTATTTTAGAATTTGTCATCCACATCTGACAACCCATTTTGCACAAATTCACCTCCATTCTGTCATCAACTTGAAAGCACACATCATTCAACAAAAATATATTTGAATTGAGAACAACTTTTCCCACATCCATTTTAGAATGCACATCCATCAAACTTAAGCTTAAAATTTCATCAGCCCGCATTTTAGGCATCATATGCTGATCCCCCAAATGTGTCAACCAATCCACTTGTTCAAATTCTTTGCAACTGAAACATCTCCTTGCTGAATATCAACTTGTGACATCAAAATATGTCCTTCAAAACATTCAGAGTCAAAATTGTGATTTCCTTGATCATCCGCAATATCACTTATATCAGTCGAAAAATCCACTTGAATCCACCAACTATCAAAATTAGCATTTGGAAACTCCTCTGGTATTCCTGCAGCACCTGAAATGTGACCATAACAATTACCAGCAACAACCATGCTTTGATGTACAAGAACGGATTTTGCTCTTGTTCCGCCATATTCCTCTGAAATACACTTGCTTGCTGGAAATTCCTCCCACTGGTTTTTTGATTGCAAAATCTGTTTATAGGGTTCAAATATCAATTCTGCAATATCTTTTGGCTTCAAATCCTCCTGTGCGGATCTTTCTGGTGGAAATTCTTCTTGAACTGACATATTTGCCAAAAATTCCTCTTCAGCAAATCTGATTTCAGAGAATTCCTCCTGATTTGATTCTTTATCTCTGTAATTCCACACACATCATCCATGGAACCTAAAAACAACTGAATCACATCCTCCTCTTCATTCATCTTGGTATCCGCCTCTTCAATTGCGCTTTGAATGACATGAACAACATCATTGCTATGTATGATCTGCTTCTCCTCACAACATTCCTCAGATGCAAGTGACATATGTAACCTAATGTTGAGCAATGAATCTTCCTCTTCCACTCCATGAGCATACTCTAGTGGTAGGTTAGGGGTATCTAGGGGCTCTTCTAGGCTCTCTTGGCCAACCTCCTTTTGCACCTCCTTCTCCTCCATCTTTGGTATCCCTACTTGATGGATTTCAATGTCCATGCCAACCCATCTGTCATCATCATCACTCAATTCCCCATTGAATTCATCCTCATGTGCATCCCTCAACTTCTCACATGCTTTTTGTAACTTCCCAATGCTTTTCCTACTGGAACATGACTTTCGCTTGTCTCCTTTGTGATCAGCTAACCATTCATATGCACTCTCTAAGTCATCCTCAAAATCCGCCAGCCTTTCAAATGTAGTTTCCATTTCCTCCCAAGATGATGCTTTATGCACTTTATGGATGATTTTATGAAACTTTGTGCATAGGTCAACCATACACCATTTCCTACATGCATCTTTATTTGAGCACTCATCCATTGCACATGGACAATCATCTACCTCATGCTTCCGACTCATGCAAACCTCACATTTTTTCTTCTTCTTCTTACCCCCCATGACACACTCACATAATTAAAATACAACAATCATTTTCAGTCCTCAAGAAAGATGCACCACACCAATCTGAGACCCATTAAATTTGCTAAACGGAGAGCCACGGATGATGTACCGAGATCCACAAAGTTCATTTAATTGGCTGCTTAAAATTGATTGAAATATTTTAAATTGATAATATTATGATTTCTCCTTGAAAAAATTACCACATAAAAGTTACCTTCTGGCTGCAAAGCAGATCCAGTCTCTGCAAATCAAAAAAACTGTCAAATTGTGTTGTCAAACTGCATTGTCAAAATCTGCCATGATCATCCTTGAAATGAACCTTGCCGCCTTACTACTACTGATCTTACAAAATAAGAATATGAAGGCTATTGTGAACTCCCTAGAATGTATTACCATTCAGCATCTGACTTCCAAGAACCATAACTACCATTGTAATCGCCACCATAACTATTGCTTGGCATCTTCTTGTTGGCACTCATCCCCCTTACAGAAGAAAGCATACTCAACCTTGAACACCCTTCATAAGCACCATCATTCGAATTACACCCTTTCTTAAAAATAGACAAACTAATTCTTCTTCAATCTTCTGCAGAGCCTGATTATGTCTGAATCAGATTTTGCCTCCTAAATCTGATTCTTCTTCAATCTTTTGCTCAGCCTGATTATGTCTGAATCAGATTTTGCCTCCTAAATCTGATTTCGCCTCCTGAATCTGATTTGGCATCCTGAATCTGATTTCAAAATAGCACCTGAATCTGATTTCGCCTCCTGAATCTGATTTCAAAACAGCACCTGAATCTGCCTGAATCTACAGCACTTGCTTTGCATGCTCCTATTGTAGGCTCTATCAACCATTGTGGTTGAAACCACCGTGAATCGCCAGTGTTTACTTTTGCTCATAGCCAAGCAGTTTTTTGCACAGGAAATTGTCACACAGGAACTGTCATTTTAGATGACTCCTACTCTTGTCAGACCAAGAAAATCCTCACACACATAGAACTTCAGTTTCAAAACACACACATTCCCCTCTCAGATCACTACTACATTGTATCTACACTCAAGACACTGAATATGCAAAGTACAGGAAACAGGAATAAGACAGATAGACTGACAAACTGCATCTTGCATTCAGAAATCCCCCATAGCTACACCGAAAATCTGCCTAGTATCAAGAACGTCCATAACTGAAAAGCCTTCTCCCTTTTCAAGAGCCAAACGACTTTTTAACTTCTAAGATAATGAAAAGTCCCCAAAATAGACTAAGGATTCATACATATGATAAAAGTAATTCCTCCTAAGGTCTAGCCTAAACAATGGATGTGAATGTATGGAGGTGATGTGATGTAAAATGGATAGATGTGAATGGATGTGATGTCATGTTAATCGGGATGTGAATGAACGATATGAGATGTGAATGGATGTGATGTCATGTGAATCGGGATGATGTGAATGAATGATATGGGATGTGAATGGATGTGATGTCACGTGAATCGGGATGTGAATGAATGATATGAGATGTGAATGGATGTGATGTCATGTGAATCGGGATGTGAATGAATGATATGGGATGTGAATGGATGAGATGTCATGTGAATCGAGATGTGAATGAATGATATGGGATGAGAATGGATGTGATGTCATGTGAATCGAGATGTGATGAATTGCGAATCGGGTAAATATGAATGGATGAGATGTGAATGAATATGATGTGATGAGATGTGGATATGGCTAAATGATGCGAGTGGATGAGATCTGAGGGTATTTGAGGAAAGAAGTGATGAGATGGAAAATGATGCGATTGAATGAGAATGGAAATTTATATGAAATGAATGTGGATTAAGTAATGTTGATTATTGTGGAAAGACGAGAGTTCGTTATAGAAAGTGTATTTATGGTCTATTTTTGAATGACTGTTTTATGTCAAGAATGCTGGGAAAATATTTTGACCGTCTTGTGATTAAGGTCGTGGAGACCTAGCTGATAAAGTTGCAACAGCTGACGGAGAGTCAATGGAGGATGTCTCGCGTAGCAAGGTCAGCCGAGGTCTTAACCAGCCTCGGTTTGATTAAAAGGTGTAGATGGCGAAGGATTTCTCCAAGGCCTTTGATGTCAAGGTCCCACCAAAGCCAGCACCATGTTGCCATTTATATAGGCAGTGATGTGTGTGAACACACTTAGAACCACCGAGGCACTTTTTCCCTCTTTAGGAGGTTTTTTCCCCCGGCTTGTATATACGCCCATTATTCTAGGGCTAACTTATCTTTGTACATCGACACAATCTAATACACTGTGTGTTGTGTGCATTCTTGCTTCTTCTTCTCCAAGCTTTGTGTGCTTTCCTGCAACCCTAATTCCAACAATTGGTATCAGAGCAGGCATCGGCTCCCAGGGCTACACCGCTAGCACCCTCCAACTCACGTTCTCCGATTGAGGTGAGCTTTCACGAGCGCTTGCAGGTCCCTATACTCTGCAGATTTACCCGTAGGGCTTTGCGTTCTGAGAAATTGCATCTGAGGTCGTTTCGGTCTCCATTTATGCATTACAAGTTCTGTACACGTGTTTTCGTCATTTTGTGCAGAAATTTTGACAGTGTAATTTTTTGCAAAACAAGCATACGTATTCTATTGTGGACCATGCTACATAGCACGAGTTGTTTTCTCTTGAGTCTTTGCTTCATTATAAGTAGCTTTTGCATTAGTTTCAGTCAGTGGCCATGGCTGATAACAGCAATGATGTATTTCGCATGTTGTCTGCTCTACTGATGACAAATTGGATGGAGATAGCAACTACCCACTTTGGGCATACATGATGCAGCATGTTTTGGTTGCAAAAGGAGTGTGGAACATTGTGCAGGGTATGGATGTACGTCCAAGTTCTGTGGATGTAGGATCTGTTGAGGATGTTGCAGGTTCTAGCAGCTCTACTATTGCTATTGTTTTACCCACTACTGAACAAGCTCGTTAGGATGGTAAAGATGCGCAGGCTCATGCCTTGATTGCACTTTTTGTCAAACGTAACATCACTCCACATATTCGTTCAGCTAAAACAGCAAAACAAGCTTGGGATATTCTAGCTGGTTTGTATGCAGGTCGTAATAACGAGGTAAAAATCTCTTACCTGCGTAAAGAGCTAGAATCGAAGATTATGCAGGAAGATGATGACATGAATGTTTTTCTTGCTGAGATTAAAGATCTCAGTAAGAGCTAGAATCGAAGATTATGCAGGAAGATGATGACACTTTCTCTGCAGAGCTGGAGGTTGTACGCGCATACGCCTGCTGTGGTACATCCTAAGCCACATTAGCTTAGGGCTTTTGAAGCCCTAAGCCTCACGGGTCTACAACTTGATTTTGAGCTGCAATGGAGGCGTAAAACGTGCGTGGGATGCAAAAGACCAGGCGGCTATTGGTTTTTTCCATGGAAGCTTGCATAAAAGCTTCATAATTATGCTTTTTCTTGCTCTAATCCTCTCCACTTTGCTCTAATCACCTAAGTAATCTTGTGAGGGCTTGTTGCTAATCCTACTCTTGATTTTGAAGCGGTGGCCAACCACATGAGGCATTCATAAGTCTCATTCATCAAAATGTCATCAAGCTTCCTCGTCATCTTCAAGTTCACAAAGCCTTCCATTTTCAAAAATCAAGAGAGTAAATAATGAAAAGAGTTTAATCAATCTTTTAATTGAACTTTCTAGGATTAAGAAGGGCTGAATTGTAAAGAAGAGAAAGGGGTGGCCTTTCCATCAAGGCATAAAATTTAAGAAAACCATAGATTTAAAATTCACAATTAAACTTACATGAAACTTGTAAGCTTTCCTTTGGCTTGAGGGATTGAGGGTTCTACTCTTGTTTGCAACAACAAAAGTGGCCACCAGCTCTTTTGGAGAGGATTTAGTCAAAAACAATTAAATTATCAATTAAATTCAATGTATTTGACTCTCGGAGGAGTAGAGTAGCAGTGCATAAACACTATTAACCTTTTACAAAGGGAGAGGCTTCTATATTTATAGGAAAAAATGAGCCTCTAACCAAGCAAACTGATTCTAGAATTTTCCACATCAGTTTGGTCGATTTTTTACCATTTTTGGGTCAGTTTAGCTCACTTTTTGGATCTAGTTGAAACAGGAGAGAGGAGAGATGAAAATATCTCATTATTTTTGAGTTTAAAACTCATCCACACATGTGAAATAGGTGCCTCCTTGATGAGGGGCATTGCCCACACTGAGGTGTCAAAAATGCATCATTTCCTCTAAATATCTCTTCTTTTTTAACTAATCGGAGAGTCAATGGAGGACGTCTCGCGTAGCAACTCGCGTAGCAACTCGTGTAGCAAGGTCGGTCGAGGTCTTGACCAGCCTCGGTTGTTCGATTAAAATGGTGAGCTTTCGATACGATGGATGAGGGACCAAGGAAGCGGCCTATGAGTGAAGCGCTAGGTCACGTGCAAAGGATCCTAGAGGGTGCTGACCATACGGTGCTCGGGCTCTAGGTCGACGACAATACCCACGCGTGCGTTGAGGAAGATATTGGAACAAGGAGTAAGAGTTGTTTTCTGAATTCGGGCATGGATCTGGTTGATTGACCTTGCTGGTGCTCAACAGACGAGTCCATGGCTCTTTTATATGGATCTGTTGCTTGATCTTGCTGATCTTCAACGGATATTCCATTTTGATATGTGAATATATTGGTGGTTACTATGATCTAGGAACTATCGAAAAGTTCCTTGAGTGGACAGGTGGTGAGCGTTCTGGTTGCCAATGATGCCATAAGTACATCGATGAAGGAAAAATAGGAAATTAGGATTCAACCGGATATTTTGGAGGATTATGATAAGTGACACTATGGTTTCATTAAATGATTATTTTAAAGACAGTTGATTTTGTGAAAAAGGTAATTTCATATTGGGTGTGTAAGTGGTGTGACTAATTTTAAGTTTGCATGAATATCCGGCTAGGGGGCCTGGGAACTCTTTTTCCTGGTACCCGGGACAAAACCTAACCAAATTCTTAATTGGATCCCATCACTACAGTGGTTGGCTAACCCACTGGGGACTAGATGGGGTTAGGATGGACTGATGGATCCCTAAAATGAGACTCAATTCTGTTATGGTACGGTAGATGAAGTGAATCCCGAATAAAAATTATTCTATGGAAAAGAATCAATAGCTGTGCCTCTCAATGAGGAAAAAAGCGTTGGTCTCTATGATCCAAGTGCAATCTTTTCCTTGATCTGACTATGGGACTTACAGGTTTGGTCAGATCAATTCAGTTCGGTAAGTCTTTTGACTACGTTAGAGTAAAATTTATCCTAGAGGAATCGCCCGTGCTTTCCGAACAGGGAAGTTTTTTCGGGTTGAACCGAGGGATTAGTCTCTTGTCTGGATATCCATGGGCAAGGCCCCGAGTGAGGGACCCTGCCCCACGTATGAAGTGCTACTTCGGCCGACGATGAGGTGTATGGTCCCGGAGTGTTTTCCCCAGCATGTAGAGGCTGGAAGGCCGAATTCTAGATCATCGGCAATATAAAGGAAAGAATAAGAGAGCCGGTTTGGCTTGTATGGGATTGATTCATGTATAAATGTTTTTAATAAATCTTATCTTTGGCATTATTGTACTATGGCAAAGGGCTGTTTTAACAAACCTTGTGAAAAGGGCCTTAATTAAGGAACATGTTTATTTATGTCAAAACAGTGTGGTAGAATTAATTAGAAAATAAAATTGATACGTGAGTAGGGTGGAAAGTGGGAGGATGGAATGCCCCGATGGCACCATCCTTACGCGGACGGGTGGACCAGATTAGTCGAGTAGCTTTCCAACAACAGATTAAGTCGAGTAGCTTTCCAGTAGCTTTCCAACAATAGATTAAGTGAGTAGCCCTGCTTTCTGCTTCCTTCAGACTTAAGGATAATTGCTAGATCTGGCTTTCTATAGTGAAAAGATGCAGGGGAGAAAAAAATACATGCTTTGTTTGCTTCCAAATTGGCATGCTTCACATATTTTCTGCATACCTTCAACTTTAAACTTTGGCAGCCCTATCACAATTCCTTTAGTCTGCATAGACTTCATTCTCTACACATTCATATGTCCAATTCTTTTATGCCAAATGTCTGTGTCTGCAACAATTCCTGAACTATTTGCAAACATCGCAGTACTCACTTCAGGCATGTTTACATCCAATGTAAACATTCTGCCCACTCTGTTGCCTTTTGCAACCAACCTGCACTTGTCTTTAAAGTCTTCAACATAACAACCATCAGGGTTAAACCGAACCTACAAACCCTGCTCAATCATCTAGCCAACTGAAACCAGATTCTTTGTTATGTTCGGAACATGAAGTACATCTGCAAGGTACTTCACTTTGCCATCCTGCATAGACAATGGCACATCTTGGGCAATTGGATGAGCAGTGTCATCCCCTGTTTCCACAAAACCTGGTCTTTCAAGGTTTTTCATCTCCTTGAACCACTCCCCATGACTTGTCATGTGGTTCGAAGCACCTGAATCAACGTACCATACATCATCTTTATGTGCTACTTTAACATTTTCAGACATGGCATTAACGACATGCTGCATAACAAACAACCTTTCATTATCCTCACTGTTTTTGCTCGAGGATGCATAGTTATTTTACTGCAATTTTCCATTTTGCATGTCAGCTTGCTTCTTATATAACAAGCTGCTTGCACATGTCCAGGCTTACCCGCAATCAAATCATCCACATGTATCATTATACTGCCTTTGCTAATTTCCACGACCTCTTTGACTCCCCCTGCCTCTGAATTGGCCTCTTCCACCTGCGTTGTTGTTGTTGTTGTTGTTGTTGTGAATTTTGGGACTGTTGTTGTTGTTGCTGTTGGCCATAATTCTGATTACCTGTTCGGCCACCTCCTTGGCCACGTCCACGGCCTCCTCTACCTTGTCCTCTTGCTGAACTTGTGTAGAAGGCCTGTTGCTCTGAACTATTTTTGTTTTGTGAAGACTGTTGGTCTTCACCCAAGCTCTTCTCTTCTATAATCAACATAGACACCAAATCTGTGAAATTGGGAATGTTTTCCCAAGTCTGAATAGACGTCTTGAAGGCCTTATATTGTGGCCCGAGACCACATAGACAGACTTCCACCTTATTATCATCATCTACTAAAATGCCAATAGATGCAAGGGATTCCACAATACCCTTGATCTTCAATGCATAGTCATTCATAGACATGCTCTTTTTTTTCACAGTATGAAGTTCATTCTTCAACTGTATCTTTCGTGCCTTGGTATTTGTTTCATAGAGCTTTACCAAGGTGTCCCACGCCTCCTTGAGGGACTTGGCATCCTATATGTGCCCAATCATAGTGTCTTGTATACTGATTGAGAGCCAATACATAACTTTTCTGGCTCCTTGGTTCCAATCCTTGAACTCTTGCAGTAGTCAGATTGATCTCTGGTATCTCCGGTACCTCTTCATGCTCACCTTCTATATAGTCCCAGCAACCCTTTCCCATTAGGAAATTTGTCAACATGAACCTCCAAGAATGGAAGTTGTTCTTATCAAGCTTCTCAATGAGCGACAATTTGGTTTATGCCATCATTTGACATCTTGCTAGACACACAAATTTACCAGAAACAGCACTCTCGTTTGTCTTGCACAAACTGCTATATTTTCTGCACAGCGGTACTGTAATACACTCAAACATCACAAACAATGACCTCAATGTGCATACATACACCCAATGGCAACTGTTGACCTCCTTGCAGCACACACAGTGTCTGCACAACCAATCTGTCTTCCTGCAGTTCTTAAAACAGAGTTCTGCAGAGAATTGATGACTTACCCGCAGTGCTCGAAATTGCCTGCTTTCTGAAAAACGAAGGTTGTAACGCGCCCGAAACGCATTTTCGACCTAGAAAATTTTATTCGATAGGATAATTTTGTCCGATAGGACAGAATAGTTGCCCTATAGCTTTACTCTCGCGAAGAAAGCTCCTCAATCAGAGATCGTTTGCCGGTTCCTCTCGTAGAGCTCCTGACAAGGGTGTAGTCATCGCCAACACAAATAGGGAAGAGTAGTTGAAGCTCTTATCCTCGTACCGCTTCTTGTGCTTCTCTTGCTTGCAGCTCAGCCCTTAGCATGAACCAGGCTTTGATACCATGAAAAGATGCAGGGGAGAAGAGAGCTTGAGCTCTTGCAAGCACACACACACTCACAAAACCCTAAAAGAGAACACACAAGGTGAGAGGCTGAAAATCTTCTTCTTCTTCTTCACAACACTCAACACACCATATACAAAGATAAGAGTACACTTAATATGAAAGGTACTCAACCAATACATACTCGGGTTCTCTATAGTGTAAACCCAACTAAATGAGCTGGCGTTATAACTATGCCAGTCTCTAGAATGGCTGTCACATAGCCTGTCATCCCACTGGCTGCATATCACCCATGATCTCACTAACCATGCCAGTGGTGTAAGTGTGGGGCCTATCCCCCAGCGCCTCACTAGATGAGCTCGATATCTCAACATATAGGCCTCTCACTCACACCACACACACCTCACTAGATGAGCTCGATATCTCAACATATAGGCCTCTCACTCACACCACACACACCTCACTCACCTCGCTCACACAAAGAGATAGACAAAACACCAAACAGAGCGCACCACTACTATCACAATACCAAAAAGAGTGATACAAGGGAGACTTTGCTCTCTGATAGTAGAAGGACTGTGGAAAAACTCAAGGTGATACATGAGAGAGTGTCCTCTTCTGTGAGAGTGTGTCCTAGACTGTCTGTATGCTGCCGCGAGAGAGTGCTCCCCTTAACTCCTCCTTGGGTGTCCTTCTCCTCGGGTGGTGCTCAAGAGGATCTCTCCCTGCCTTGGGAAAGGGAGAGGGGAAAGAAAGATGGTGCTTAGGATCTCGAAGAGGATCTCTCCCTGCCTTGGGAAAGGGAGAGGGGTGTTGCCTCCATGAGTGCCATCGAAGTTGGCCATGCACGTATGAGATGTCGAAGGAGACCAGCGGTTAGAGGGGTCAAAGAGCATTGGCGATTGGAGGGCACTGGTGGTGACGATGGTCAGAGATGTTGGAGGTGATGGTAGAAACTCTTGGTGGAGTGTGGAGGACTTGGATTCCCGTCCACAGGTTGAGTAGTCGGAGTGGTCGAAGTAGTCGGATGGCACTGACGGTCGGAGTGGTCGGAGCACACCAGCGGTGACGGTGGTCAGAGTCATCGGAGGGCACCGGCAGTGACGCTAGTCGATGGGGTGTGGAGGAACCGGCTTCCCGTCCATAGGTCCCCCACTACTACTCAACTCACCCTCGTCCCGGTGAATGCCAAGAAAACACAGGTGAGCCTTCGAGCAAAACATCCGGAAAGGAGACTGCCAGGCATACCTCATACAACGATCCTTCCAGGAAAATCTTCTAGAGAGATACAAAATAAATAAAAATGAATCAACTAGGCTCCTGGGCAACTTCATCCAGCAAGCTGTAGAAAAAAATGATTGAACATGGAGCTCCTGGGCACTTCATCTAGCAAGCTATTTCTGAGAGCTCCTAGGCACTTCATCCAACAAGCTATCACTAACTATATTACAACTATCATCCCCCGGGCAAAGCATCCGATAGAAGGCTACCTCAACAAAAGCACAAAACCAATCTAAACAATAATCATCACTGGCCACTTTGTCTGGGCAAAACTTCTGGCACGAAGTCTAGGCATACAAGATACAAAATGAGATCTGGCCATGGCCAGTATATAAGAGATCCTCTTTTCATTAACAAAAAAGGTTTGATGCTCCCAAGCATCAGTAGCATGTGCCACGGTAGCCTCCAAGAGAACGTATGCTTCAGGGGGGCCAATACTGCTCATAAATTGCCACGAAGATGGCCATACCAAGGGCTCTACAGCCAAAGGGGAAAGCTACACATGTACATGCTATGTTATGGTATTGCAGAGCGATGACGAAGGGGTGTGCCCTTGAGAGTTTCGCTGCTGCAACCCATGCCAAGAGCTCTTTAACACATTTAGATGATCCTCTATGTGCTGCAAAATGCAATGATGTGCTTCCAAAACCACAGCCGCTTCCACTAGATCTTGTAGGCATTGCACACATGAGAGATGCCTTACTTAAAAGCAAGCAAACTACTGTAGAATGGCTGGACCGGGCTACCAAGTGTAGAGGTGTAGCTCCACATGTTCCTGCCACTATGGGCATCTAGACAACATCCAAAACTTGTTGGACACAATCAAAGTGGCCACTCTTTACTGCATAATGGAGGCATGTCCTCCCATTGGGAGCATCAAACACGAGGATATCAGCTCCCCATGCCACAAACCGCTCAATGCAAAATACCCTTCCATTTTTATAAGCAAGCATGAGAGGCATATGTCTACGATGATTCATTGCATTCAACGACACACCCTTCTCCAAAACAGCAACAAAAGTACCTAGGATTTGCCCATGTGAGGCAGCATAATGCAAAGGTGAGAGGTGGTTGCGAGAGAGAGTGCCAATGGGGAGTGACGGGAGGGGGACGATGATCGCACACGAAGGGAAGTGAGGGCAGTGAGAGAGGGGGAGGGAGTCAAGTAAGTTGATGAGACGAGTAAGGTGAGAGAGGGGGGGTTGGTCTGTGGGGTGGGGGGGAAAAGGCATGGTGGGGGGGGTTGGTCTGTGGGGTGGGGGGAAAAGGCATGGTCGATGAGGGGTGAAGTAAGAGGGGGGGCAACCATTTGGTTTGTTTTTTTTTAATAACTATTATTATCATATTTGTGTTTTTTTTTAAAGGGGGGGAATGGTGTGGTGGGGGTGGCAGGAAGGTTTGCCCAGAGTACAAATCCAAGAGGCTAGTCAAAGGACTCAGCTTGACAATGTGATTCTTTCTAAATGAACTGCCCTCAATAAGTCGAGCACGACACCCTCCAGTTGGCTGGCATAAGACGGTAGAATGGCTTCCACATAGCACAACACTCTGGGAGTTACTAAACACCGTGGTGAGGCTGAAACATCCTGACATTTCCCATCCATGAAGAAGGAATTTGGAGACCGCACAAGAGGTTTCAATTTGTGTTTTTTTCCCCACCTCTACTGGAGGGTGCAGTAAGTCAATGTCATTAGAGAGAACCATGATGATCGTCGAGGGCGCGGAAGGTTGAGGATAGCTCGTTAGCACTGTTGCGACGGGCTGTAGTGCCAAAACGAGCTCCAACAATGGTGCACAACTGCGAAAGAGAGGAGGACAAAGGTTGAGGATAGCTCGTTAGCACTGTTGCGACGGGCTGTAGTGCCAAAACGAGCTCCAACAATGGTGCACAACTGCGAAAGAGAGGAGGACGAAGGGGGGTGATTGTTGCACAGGGGAGGCACCGCTGGAGGGATGGGGGGTCATGAGGTGAGAGAAGGGGAAGGCCTAGGCGTACAATGGGCCAGCGAGGGGGGCTGGTCGTGAGGGGAGAGAAGGGCGCACAAGGGTAAACGAAGGGGGGGTTGCTGGTGGTGAGGTGAGAGAGGGGGGAAAGCGAAGGGGGGGGCTGCTGTGTACACCCAAGAGCAGGCGAGGGGGTTGTGAGGTGAGAGAGGGGGGAGGCTTGGGCGCACAATTGGTAAGCGAGGGGGGGGGGACTAGTTGGTGAGAGGGGGTTTGTGAGGAAGAGGAGGTGGGGGTGTCGGTGAAGAAAGTGGGGGGGGGTGACGGGTGACCGTTGCGCACAAGGTTGAGGGGGCCCGGGGGGGGGCGAGGAAAGTGGGGAAGAGAGGAGAGTGGGGTCGGTAGAAGGAAGGGGGAGAGGAGAGGAGAGGAGGGTCAGTTGGTGAGTACACAATAGAGGAAGGGCAAGACGAGGGGGGTCGAGCGAGAGGGTGGGGCGGCCGGGGGTGAGCAAACAAGGGGGGGCGCTAGACGGTAGGGTGACAGTGACGAAGAGAAGGGTGGTGGGGTTGCTAGAGGGAAGGGGGAGAGGAGAGGGATGGTGGTCGGTGGGGTGAGAGTGAGGGAGAGTACAAGATGAGAAGGTGGGGACTCAGGAGTGAGGTTGGTCGGTGGGGAGTGATGGGAGAGGGAGACGAGGTTGGTCGGTCAGGTGAGGGTGAGGAAGAGAGGGTGGTGGGGTTGCTAGAGGGAAGGGGGAGAGGAGAGGGATGGTGGTCGGTGGGGCGAGAGGTAGGTGAGGGGGTGAGGAGTGTGTGGTTGGTGAGGAGTGAAGGGAGTGTGTGGTCGGTGAGGAGTGAAGGGAGGGGGTGGTTGGTGAGGAGTGAAGGGAGGGGGTGGTCGGTGGGGTGAGGGAGGGAGAGAGGGGGTGGTCGGCGGGGTGAGGGAGGGAGAGAGGGGTAGTCGATCGGTTGGTCGGTGAGTTGAGTGTGAAGCGGGGGTGGTCAGTGGGATGAGTGAGAGGGCCCTAAGTGGTCGATGGGTGAGGTAAAGGGGAAAAGAGAGAAAGAGAGAGGTGGCAGGTGTTTTTGTTTTTTTTTGGGCTTTTTGTTTTGTTTTTTAATAGAAAAAAGAAAACTAAGAGGGGGGAGTCGATTTTTTTGGGGAAAAATGATTTTTTTTGGAAAAATAAAATAAAATAAATATTGAGGGAGGGTTTTTTTGGGAAAGAAAAAAATTACAAAGGGGGGATTTTTTTATTTTTTTTAAATTTTTGCTTGATTGGGGAGAAGGGGAGGTTGGGTTGGTCACTGATGATGAGAGTTGAGGGGAGAAGAGAGAGGGAAGGGGAGAAGAGAGAGGAAAAGGGTGGGTGAGACGAGTGAGAGATTGATCGGTGAGGAGGTTGTGTGAGAGAGATTTTTTTTTTTTGCATCTCTTGTAAACGAAGAAGGAAAAAGAAACCGAAGAGGGGGATTTTTTTTATTTTTTATTTTTGAGACGGAGACCCGATCCTTGGCACTTCACGAACACCAGAGTGAGTTGAGACATGTGTTTCGCTTGAGCCACCACCCTTGGCCGGCCACATCTTCTGAAGTGCTTTGATTGAGGGATCTGAAGTCTACACAGATCTTGATGTTTTTGGTCTTCTTTTTTGGAATCATCACTATAGGTGACAACCACTCGGAGTGCTCAATGGGAATGATGATACCTGCCTCTTCCATCTTGTCTAGCTCTTTCTTCCGCACTTCAGAATATTTTAGATTCACGCAGTAGATGCCCTTCTTGATCGGCCAACTGCCTTCTTTTTGTGAAACTTTATGAGTGCAAATGGCTGGGTCTATCCCTGGAAGATCCTTGTGAGTCCATGCAAATGCCTCTTGGTGTTCATTGAAAAAGTTGGTGATTCTCTGAAGAGTGGAAAGGTCCTCCCAACCCAAGCTGCCACTAAGAGGGGGTGTGGCTCCTCTGATGTGCCCAAGTTCAGCTCTCTCACCTCCTCATGGTAAGTGGTGGGTGGAAGAGGAGCGGTGCCGAGTGTTGCTTGATGGAGACATAAGGGGTCATGGATTGGGGTGTTGTCCAGATGGAAATTACCAATGCGTTTCTCTGTCCAGTTAGGGGGTATCTCTTCTACTGGCAAGGCTTCTTCCCAACCCTTGAGGTGCTCTACCCGCCTCACCTTGTAGGTGCGTCTGGGAGGGGTTATAGGTGCCTCTCTGATGACTCCTCTTGAGAGACCTTCTTGCGAGGTTGTCAAAAAAACTCAGGTTCCCCTAGACCTATGACCTTTATGGCTTCCTGTTGAGATAGTGTTGCAGAGGAGGAGGCCAGAGTGAGCAAAGATTCTGTCCAATCCCATACTCCTGCTTCTTTTGAGAGCTCTTCTTCTTGGGATAGCTCTTGAATAGGGTATGGGTCCAACTCCACTATGTCCACCAAGTTGCACTACTGGAATCCCTCATAGGAATTTAACCAATTTCATAGAGGTTTTGTCGCCTCGCCCTTTGAACCGAATGGATCCTAGGCCTCATCTGCTGGTGTTCTTCCTCGTCATTGGGTCCTTTCTCCCGAATGAGAATCATGTCATGTAGGGCAGTACCCCAAGCACTCTCATCTTCGGGACCTTTTTCCGGTGTCCCCTCTGGGTTAGGGTTATGCAAGTTGTCCCGACCCCAATCATGGATCACTTGAGCTGCCCTCAACCAAGGCCTTCCAATGAGTAAGCTGTAGGCCCCTTGAGTTGGTGGGAGGTGGAGACCCAAGACTTTCCTAGTAGCTTCGGGCATGATGTTAACACCAGAACCACCATCCACAATGGCTCCTGTAATTTGAGTTCCTCCCACGGAGATTGTCACCCTTGGGATTCGGTGATCGGCCACTCCTGGGACAGTGAGGCATACCCTTGCTTTGCTGCCTCCTGGGCCGTCGCCCACTACTACTAGATGTGGATTTATCCCTAGTTGCCTTCGGATCCATCCAATGCTGGACCAAGCCTAACAGTTGCTCTCCTATTTCTTGGTTCAAACCACATAACTGAGGAAGGGTGATTTTCACCTTTACTCCTGCCAACTTTTCCTCCCAACTTAAATTACTAACCTTGGGTTGGGTAGACTTTGAAGGTGTGGTGGTTGGGGGAATGACCAAGGTAGGCGCCGCTTCCTTCTCCATTTGAATGAATTCCTCCACGGCCTCCTTATAAGCTCGGTTCCACAATGGATGGGTAGATTGCACCATCAGGGAGAGGAGCTGGTGTCTTTGGGGCTCCTTGGGACTGGGTGGTGTGATGACTGCCACTATTGGAGTGCCAGTAGTGGGAGGTGGCACCACTACCACTATTGGAATGTCAACCTTAGGAGATGGCACCACAGCTTCCACCATGTTAACTAGTGGGGGTCTAGGACATTCTCGGGTGTAGTGGTCTTGGCTCTCCAGGCAATGGAGGCATGGGGGCGAGCCCTCTAGTATAGTGCATTGAGCTTGCATGTGGCCGCTCCCCCCACAATGGTAGCATATAAGAGGTCGGGTGGGGTTGTTGGGAGGATGGTGATTGGGGAACCTTTGGTTAGCCATACCTGTTGTTAGCGGTTGGAGGTACTGGAGGGGCTACCGCATAGACCACTGGAGGTGGGTTTTGATAGACTTGAGGTGTTTGTGGGACCGATGGGAGGTACTGCTGATAGGTTGGGAGAGTGCTTGCTTGATATGGAATTTTCATAGGTAGGGGGTTGTATGTTAGGGTTGCTCTGGAGGAAGGAGGGGTATTGGTGTATGCTACCATGGCTACTTGAGCTCCCTACTACTAAGATGAATTGGTTTGGGGCGGTGGACGGGTTTGTACAAAAGTAGCCATGGGGGAGGGAAGGGTATGTGGGGTAGCTAAGTAGGAGGGACCAGCGGGGCAGGGTTAATATAAGCTTGGGATTGGGGGGTTGATTGACGGTTCAAGAAGGGTGTTGGGTTTGTTGGTGGTTAGGAGCCTGGGAAGAAGTTGAACCACTACTGGTTGGGGTCAGCATGTAGTCTTCGGCAAAGGGATTAAGCGGGGAGGCACCTTGCTTAAGTTGTTGTTACATAAGGCAAAGTCCCTTGAGGTAGTAACACTCCTTGTCCTCATGGCCCGCCTTTGAGCAAAATGAGAAATATTTCTTGGATAGACAATCATTTGGAAGATGGCCTTGCAAGCTACATACCGGGCACCATGGACTCGTCTTGGGATCTTTGACCTTGAGCTACTCGATCTCCTTCCTAAGCACTGCCATAGCTGCGTCTTCTTGTTGTGACCTTTTGAAATCTTCAAGCTCCTTCTTGAGCTTGGCTAGCTCTTCCATGGAAGCAGATGTAGACGCTATCATCGGGGCTAGATTGGAGGAGCCAAAGACATGCCGAGGATAAGTGGGGACCAAGAGGTACTATGCTTTGCCATGAGGCAAGCATTCTCCAATTGTGTAGCTCTGTCTTGGAAGTCTTGCAGGGTGCCTTGGGGTGGAAAAGTCTCTCATCTTCATCGCCGTTTGAGTAGGGAGTGCTCGAAGCACCCACTATTGTAGCATGTAGTTTCTAGGATCTTGGGGTAGCCGAGCGACCAAAGCTTTAGCTCTTGTGACAAGTTGGGCCACTGACTCCCCTGCATTCATGGAGAGTTGGTTGAGCTCTTGAGTGATGAGGTCGAAGTAGTTCCCTGGCCAAAAGGTAACCAAGAAAAGTAGCCTGAGGGTGGCCCAATCCGGGAAGTGGTTGATGAGAAATCGACTGTACCACCGATCGGCACTTTCTTCTAGCATTGTTGGGAACAAGACCAAGTGTGCATCATCTCAGTTGAGACCTCTTGAGCTACACATAGTGAGGAACCGCCGCACATGGTCTTCCACATCTTTAGTGATGGTACCTTTGAAGGTTGGTAGCTTAACTTGCATGCAGTTAAGGACAGTAGCCAATGGCTCTGGCCCTGGAGCTGCCATAGGCTTAGAAGAGGAAGATGCTGAGGGAAGAGTAAGGGAACATCGCTCAAACACCTTCCTTAAGCAAGCCAGATTGTCTGCCCATCGAGAGTGTGCACATAGATCATCAATGAATACCTCCAACCACTTGTGCAACTAGTCTTTGTTGAAGGCTATGCATTGGAATGTTGCTGGGGAATTAGTGAGATCGAAGGGCATGACTCTATATGCAAACGTCCTCCATTGTGTTTAAAGTTGTCTTATGCTGGTCCTCTGGTGCTATTGACACCTGATTATAGCATGAAAATCTATCCAAGAAGCTGTAAGCTTCTTCACCAGCCATTCTTTCTAAAACATGTTCCGTATAGGGCAATGGATAATGGTATTTCCTAGTAGCTATGTTGGCCTTTTTAAGATCAACACATACCCTAAGTTTTCCATTCTTTTTTGGCACTATTATGATTGGTGACAATCTGTATGTTCTATCTCATAGATGAGATCCATAGTTAATGAGTTTATCTATTTCCTCCTTTACAATTGCCGCATACTTAGGATTCATCTAGTATGGTTTTTGCCTGGTTGGTCTTCATCCTTCCATGATTGGGATCGTATGTTGCACCACCTCAGGTGGTACAGCCTTTATCTACACATAATTCCAAGTGAAACAATTCTTAAATTCCTTAAGGAGGGTAACGAGCTCATTTTCTTCAGCGGAAGTCAAGTCCTTATAGCAATATATACAGGTCTGGCTTCCTTCCTTGGTTTTGCAATATCAACTTCCTTGACTTCAGTCAGGCCATCATATGATGTAGACAGCGCATCTTCCTCCTTAACCCTTTCTGCCACCATCAGTCGGACTGTAAGGTCCCTCCCAAGCCATGTATGTGTTAGAATTCGTGGTGCTCATGATAGATCAAGTATGTGGAGGAGAGGGACTCACAAAATACAAGAAAATATCTTGCTTATTAACACTAGTTCTGTAATTGGACACTAAAGTGTCTTGAGGACACTTTAGTGTCTTGTTTCTCACCAAAACTTTGGAATTTTTTGGGGAACCTAGAAACAACATTTCTACACCTTGTTTCAACCATAGGTCGGTTAAAAGTCAAAAAATAAAGGGGATTTTTCATGATGTCAAATCACAAGCTATATTAGAAATTCGACAAAAAAACTCACTTGAAATTTTCATTGAAATTTGAAGCTGTTTTGTCAAAAATCCCATAAAATGCCTATAACTTCTTGAATAAATCATGTTTTTCATGTTTGTAAAAGTCAATTGGTAGAACTTGGGGTTTCAAAACAACACAATCTCCTTTAGGTCCTAGTTCCTAAGCTACTTGTGAACTATAACAAAAATCTCATAATTACCAAGATGCTGAAAAAGAGGAAAATTTTGGCCTTCCAAAGGTACTTCCATAAAACTAGGGTTATGTTAGTGCAAATTGGTAATCGAAAATGATTATATAGTTCAAAACCAAGTTAATACAGATTTTTTGGGGTCCCAAGCTCAAGTAAATCTTGCTACCTTAGTTTTTCAATCGTGCTACATTTTTCAAAATTTCTAAATTCTCTCTCAACAACCATGAAACAAAGGTTTTAGGTGCCCAAATTATGTTTGTACAATGTACCTTAGCGAAATTATTCTATGTAGACAAAATGTTGCAAGTTTACTAAGGAATGTAATGCGTATGACTCAAGAATCTAAATCCAGAATTTTTGTTGTGTGCAGTTTTGACATTTTGAAACAATTAATATTTGTAGCTTACTAAGGGGCTTTTACATATAACTTTAAGATCTCAATGGATAGATTAAGCATTGTATCACCTTAAAAAACTTGCAAACACATTAAAACCATGTATTGGTTTGGATACAAATGGATGCTAAAAAGTGGTGTATCAAACACACACAACTTCCTACTATTTTAGACACTCTCAATTGAATTTTATTTCATGTGAAACTTGGTAAAATCTTTGACACAAATATGAAATAATTACTTGGAATTTTTCACGGGGCTTAGTGATTTTTTTCTCTAAGCTTATAAGGCGGTTTTCTCAAACCTAAGTTGCAGTCTCATGCAAGTCCTATTTATGGGTGTAATTCCTTATCGTGCCAGCATCCAAATTGCAAGGTTACATTTTTTAAAGACACACTAGGTCACATATTCAAACTCCTCAAGAGGGATTTTGAATATGTCTTTCCTAGTGCAAGTAGCATTTTATTTGCATCGTCCAAAAAAGGACACTTAAGTGTCCTTTTTTGGTACCAAACTAGTGTTAAGTTGCTCAAATACAACTAGGCTTCTTGCTCAATACATAAAAGCCTTATAGCTCCACCTTTAAATAGGTGAGCTAGTGGACCTTAAGTCCCTTCACACACACACCTTTCTCCCACCCTTTTACATGACCTTAGTCTTTTAATACCCTCCCTCAATACCAACTATGAAAGAATTGGAATAGGTGGTATTGGACATAGGTTGCCTTTATAACATTAGGCGTACAAGGTTTAGGAATATAGGTGTTGTTACATTTTAAAATAGGTGCTCAGAGGAGTTAGAGATTGATACAAAGTTAGCCTCTGACTCTTTGTTAGGACATTTAGAAGTGATATGTCCCATTTGTTTACACTTGTTACATTTCATTTTGTTGGGATATTTGATCCAACAATTATTTGCCAAATGATCCACCTTTTTGCAATGGGCACATCTTACTTTGACCACTTGATGTGACAAAGCTTGTTTGATATTCGATGAAGTGGTTGCATTTGAAGATTCAGCTCCTCCCTTTGGCCTCTTTTCTTCATCAAGACAAGATTGAATGAATCCTTCGAGGGTGGGATTAGGTATGTTCTTCAGAGTGGTGACTAAGGTGGGGTACACCTTCTTGACTGCTTTTAGCAAAACAGCCACTGCATCATCTTCATCCATTCTCGCATTCACTGATGCAAGTTGAGCCATAAGGCCCTTCAAGTGAGAGATGAAGGCTCCAATGCCATCTCCCTCTTTGAGTTCCAAGCTGAAAAATTCAATTTTGAGTGAGATGGCTGAAAGTATGCCCTAAGCATACATACTTGACTTCTGATGTTAATCTCTGATTTTTGCCTGATGTTTTTGGGACTGAACTGAACTTGCCTTTTTATATGACCAAATGAAGCCAGTCGGCTGCTTCATATGCTGGTCGGCTGGCAGAAAAAGCTCACGACTGGCATTAAATGCAAGTCGGCTGCAGCAACTAAAACTCGACTAGCATAAAAAATGCTAGTCAGCTGAGATATTGGGTCGGCTGCTGCATCTCCTGGCTGACAGCCACCAAATCTGGCCGGCTGGGCCTCAAGACCTGCAAGGGTCTGGCCAACTGCTCTACAGCCTCCAAGGACTGGTCGGCTGGGCCTACATGCATGGCTTAGGGGATTGTCTACCCCTTGATCTTGGAATTCTTACCACCACGAGCTCCATAGAGCTTATCAAGCTCATCCCATTTCTCCTTTGGAGTCGAAAGCTGGTCCACATGGTGAATGAGAGCCTCATCAAGATGAAGCATGATAATGGCTTGTGCCCTCCATCATCTTCAATATCTTCAGCCTTAGTTCGATCAATAGCCTTAGTGCCGGAGATGAATGGCCAAAAACCTTTGGACATCATCTTGTACTTGACAAGGACTTGCTAAGTGTGGAAGCCCTCTCTCGAGAACTTCTTGATTTGGGTGTTTTCCTTTGACATTGGTATTGAAGGAGGTTATTAGAGAGTAATGGGCTGATTTATGAAGAAGAAAAAACTAGAAATTTATGATATTTACGCTTAATTAGAAAGAGAAAGGCTTATGAGAGTGCGACAACCCTTAATCAAGCCAAGGATGTTGCATAAATAGGAGATTAAGATGGTAAATTTTATGGTTTAGCACTTAGGGCTTGTGCCCAACCAGTAATTTTGATGGAGATTAACTTCATTAGTGTTAAGGAGCACTTTGTTTGGTGATTAAGATCACCATTAGTGTTTAAAAACATGATTAGTGCTTAAGAGCACATTTTTAGTGTCTAATGATACTTATATTGGTGATTAGACGTCTAAAAATGTGTTTAAAAGCACATTTTTAGCATCTAATGACACTTATATTGGTGATTAGATTCACCATTAGTGCTTAAGAACACTCTTAGTGTTTAAAAACACTGGAATAACTCCCCTTTGCTAGATTAGAAGCCTCATTAGTGTTAATCAATACTATTAGTGCTCATAAGCACACTTTGAAGGCTTTGTGAACTTGAAGATGACGAGGAAGCTTGATGACATTTTGATGAATGAGACTTATGAATGCCTCATGTGGTTGGCCACCGCTTCAAAATCAAGAGTAGGATCAGCAACAGGCCCTCACAAGATTACTTAGGTGATTATGCGTATGTCGAGGGAGATCTTCATGGATTGGTAAGAAATCTATTTAAGTGAACTGGGAACTATGAAATTCGATCTCATTGGTTGACTAACTAGTCTTCAACAGAGAGTTCGGATAATACTTGATTGTAAAATAATGGAACTATAATACTAAGGATTATGATGGGAACACTGAGGTTTTATTGTAGTTCTGTCTTTAAAATAGTTGAATATGAGAAAAAGGCAAATTTCATATTGGGTGCGTAAGTGGTGTGTCTATTTTATATTTTTGCATGAGTGCTGGCTAGGGGGCTTGGGAACTCTTTTCCCTGGTACCCGGGACAAAACACATCTAATTTTTATAAAGAGGGATCCCACCAATACAATGGTTGGTGGGCGGTTGGCTAACCCATGGACCGGTTGGGGGTTAGGCGGCGGCTGGATCAGTGGATTCCTACAATAAAGTTCATTTATGTTCAAGTTATGATAGTTGAAGTAAGTCAGAGGGTAATTCTTGTTCTATGGGAAAGAATCAATGGCTGTGCCTCACTTGAGGGGAAAAAAGCGATGATCTCTATGAACCAATTGCAAGTCCCTTCCTTGATTTGGCCATGTGACCTGTGGGTTTGGTTGGATTACAAAGGATAGTTAAGGCTCTTGACCCCGTTAGATAAATTCTCGTTAGAAGATTTTCCTACTAGAGGAATCGCCCGCGCTTTCTGGGCGAGGAAAGTTTTTTCGATCTCAATTTCGGAAGTCCCTTGCCCGGACATTTGTGGGCGAGGCCTTGAGTGGGAAGCTCTGCCCTGTGCAAGAGTTTGCTACTTCCGCTGCTAGCACTCTGAAGATCGATGCGCAGAGAGGGTAGGGGTCTCAAAGCTCTTATCAGAGCTTTGTTGAAAACTCAAGAATCGAAGATGAATTTTGTGCTAAATAGGAAAACCTGTGCAAGTAGAATTGGCCAGTGGAAAGATTCTTTTCACACACCACGAGACAGACCATATTCAGTTTAATCTAGATGGGAACATAACAGGCTGCCAGGGTTGCCCATGTGATTCCAAAAAAAGGAACCTACACTGCAGTGGATGTTGCCAGAGTCTTCCTCAAGGAGATTTTCAGGTTGCATAGCTTACCTAGAAGGATAGTAAGCGATAGAGATCCTAAGTTCACATCAAGGTTCTGGACTGCATTCTTTGAAGCAGCGAAAACTTCCTTAGATCTCAGTACTGCTTATCATCTCGAGACAGATGGACAGACAGAAAGAGTGAACCAAGTAATAGATTTATATATTCTTTGGTCATGATGTGGTAGAGAACCCAAGAAGTGGTTAAGCTACTTACATCTAGTTGAGTTTGCTTATAATGCCTCTTATCACCGAAGTATCGAGATGAGCCCTTTCAAAGCTCTATATGGGCAAGATTACCTCACACCATTAACTTGGTCCGACCCATTGATCAGGGTCGAGATGTCCAGACAGATGCTTGATGATATGGAGCAGCAAATGCAGGCAATCCACAAAGATATTAAGGCTACCCAGGATAGACAAAAGCAGTATGTTGATAAGAAG
The DNA here is from genome assembly GCF_041138505.1 of Cibotium barometz. Lineage (NCBI taxonomy): Eukaryota > Viridiplantae > Streptophyta > Polypodiopsida > Cyatheales > Cibotiaceae > Cibotium > Cibotium barometz. The sequence goes on along the minus strand of NC_141074.1, from coordinate 38,701,228 downwards.
AGAACGAAGAGAGTGTTTGAAGAATGAGATATGGTCTTCATTCGTGTATGACCCAAGAGAAGTTCTTTATCTCTAGGGAAGTACAAAAGCTGTCTCCTAGATACGGTGGACCATACACCATTACAAAGAAAATAGGAGATCTAGCCTATGAACTTCTTCTACCGGTACATAATGTGTTCCATGTCAGTTTGCTTGAAAAGTATGTACCCAGCTTGAGTCATGTGCTAGATGATGAGCAGTTGACTTTTCCGACTCAAGGCCAGATGAAACTCCAACAACCCGAAGAAATCCTAGATGTTTGGGAGAAGGCTCTCAGGAATAAAGTCCTTAGAGAGTTTTTGGTCAAGTGGAAGTTCTATCCTTTAGAGAACGCCACTTGGGAAAAAAAAGATCAACTGATAAAGGACTACCCCCACTTTGCGAGATGAGGACATCTCGCATTTTTCAAGTGGGAGAGGATGTAAGATTCCTCCTCAGTCCCTAAAGATGTATAAGTTCTCCTTTCAGTCCCCTGTAATCATCCCCCATTTCAGAATACAAGAAAACATTATTTTCCTTTGTTTTTGACCTAGAGAGATAAAATATTCTAGAGAGAGGTAATACAGTTTTGAGATATTTTTGGATATAAAGTTAACCTTTAAATTTAAGATGAATTCCCCTGAAATTGAAGTTTAAAAAGAGTTTTTCAATATGCATTAGAAATCAATTGAATATGTGCATTGGACACCTTAGCCTAAGGGTACCCATTTTTAGAAAATTATGGATTAAGGTCCAAAGAGTGTTCTAAAGGGCCAATGGGGTTAATCCAAGTGTTTGAATAAGAAAAATGCAAGAATAAAAGAAAATCCACAAAAAATGAGTAAATTCTCACATAAGATGAAGAGTTGACTAGTATTGGGATTTATTAGTATGAAAATGGGAATTTTGACACCTCAGGAGGGTGAGTGGAGCTCATAAAGGAGGCGCCTAGAATCTCATCATTTCTCCCAATTTTTAATTCATAAAAAAGTGATATTTTATCTCTCCTCTCTCCTCTTTCAAACTAGATCAGAAAAGTGGACCTAACTGGTCCAAAACTTGTCTTCCAAATTGGACCTAACTAGATCAGAAAAGTGGACCTAACTGGTCCAAAACTTGTCTTCCAAATTGGATCAAACTAAAGCTAGAAGCCTCTAGATCCCAGTTGGACTTGGTTGGTGGCCTCCCTCACCTATAAATAGAACCCCATTCCTTTGTATTTTCATCTTAGTGTATTTACATGCTAGTGTAATTTTTATTTTAGTGTAATTCTATTATCCCTCTACCTTGCCTCTCCATTGTGAAGCTTTGGAGCTTCACTAATCGTCTTCTTCTTTTGGTGGAGATTACTCTCTTCTTCTTGGTGGCCAAGCTTCTTCTTTGAGTGCTACACATCTCCCTAAAGAATCAAGCTAAAAACCAAGGGTAAGCCCAAAACAATGGTGTTTTACTCTCTTCTTGGATGGCAATAATTCTTCGCAACCTCTCTACATACTTGGGAAGCATTCTATTTCATGGTTTCTTTTTAAAACTATGCCCTTATTGATTTATGTTGTTTTGTAGAATTAATGTTAATCTCTTATGCTTAAATGTTATTTTGTAGAATTAATGTTAATCTCTTATGCTTAAATGTATTGTTTTTTATTTGTAATCTCTCTTTTTGAAAGAATACTCACTTTATGGTTAAATCCTTCTTGGAAGGATAAGCTTTAATTCTAATCTCATTTTCTTACCCAAAACTCTAGGCCTAACAAGCTAGAGATGGAGATTAAACATTTTTATGATTTTTAATCTACTTAAAAATGAGGTTAATTCATTTAAGCTTGTTTTTATGTTAATAAATTTTATATTTATTCATTTTAAGATGAAAGAGAGCTTATGCTAACATTCTTATAATTATTTTTATAAGGAAGTTATATTTGGGTTTTTTTTTTAATAAGCAAGATGCTTAGATGCAATTATGCTTAGGTTTATGCATAAAGAAATTTTATATTAAAAGAGAAAGTATCACCATATTTTTATGTTTATGCATAAATTTGATAATGCAAAAAGAGGAATTTTCATCATATTCTATGCATAAACATTTTAATGCTAAAAGAAGGATTTTTGTTACATTTTTGAATATACATTCATAGTATACGCATGCATAAATTTCTAGATGTCAAAAAGAGGAATTCTCATGATATTATATGCATAAACATTTTAAATATTAAAAGATGATTTTTTGTTATATTTTAAATAGGTATATTCATGGTATGTATATACATGGATATTTTTATTTGTTAAAAAAAGGAATTTTCATCGTATCTTGAAATAGGAATATGCATAATTAATTTTGGTATCAAAAAGAGAAAGTTTCATTATACTTCTATGTAGATAATTATGGCATGTTGATGCCTAGGCTCAGATGGAGAAGAGAATATTTAAGAATATTTCTAGGTGAATAATTTAAAAAAAATGATGTATGCATATTTATTAAAGGATTATTTAGAAAAAGAAATATCCTTGTTAAATTTCATTATTCACCACAAGTAGAGTTATTTATAGTTCTAATATGTCCAAGGAAGAATAAATTTTCATATTATTGGATGTTTATCCTTATGACTAGAAATCACAGTTATTGTATGAGATAAATAGAGAAATATCTTTAGGAAATAAATCTAGGAATAAATTCAAGAAATTATGTGTTGACCATGACCTCGTGAGAAAGGTGGGTTAGTAAGATGCTTGCCCATCTCTTGAATAAAAAATTAAACCAAGACTTGTGACCATTCCCATTTCTTCAGTACGAAGAAGGGATAACTGTCTGATTTAGAGAATTTTCCCTAAGACCCAAAATCGTCTAGAAATAAGTTAGAAAATGGTTTGTAATTGATGGATGGATCACCGAGATACGAGATTCGTGATTTTCATTGAGAAAGACTGGGTTTGAAAAAAGGGTCTTGTGAAACCAACACTAGAGATGTTTTCTCGTGAAATGGTTTTTTGTGAGAGGAAATCAAACTCAATGGGAAAATCTTACTTGCATAGAAACTCAATGGGAAAATCTTACTTGCATAGAAACTCTGCTTTTTATAAAGGACTGTCTTACACCAGCTGTCTTACGCCAGACTAGTCCCTTGCCCGGACATTCATGGACGAGGCCCCGAGTGGGAAGCTCTGCCCTGCGTAAGAGGTTGCTACTTCCGCCTGCTGCTAGCACTCCGGAGATCGATGTGCAGAGAGGGCAGGGGTCTTACACTCACCATTAACTGGGACACCCTCCTTGCGTATGGACAAGCAACAAACACCAATCCCTCCATCAATTTTATAGTCCCCCCCAACCACTGGCAAAGCTTTGTTTGTACCCCTATGCCTCTTCTAAATCCCTTAGTGCCCTCGCCTACCTAGATCTACCCAGCTGGACAACAATCTACAATTCTTACAGAGCTCTCCACACGCCCTCCCTCCCTTAATCTCCATATGGCCTCTTCGTTATCTACACCTGTATCTACCGCCAAATGGAAGTCATTGCTGCCGGGTGAAAGCATGTATAGGTGGTACCAAAAAGGAGTGTCTTGGACACTCCTTTTAGCCACCCCTTTGGGAGGAGAAAGAGGCTTAAATTTGAAATAGAGGTAGGATTGAAAATGCAACTAAGCATTCATGAAGGGAATGGCGTGCCCATTAAACGCTTCTGAATATTCTCTCTCCTCCACTCAGTCTACACTCGTCCTACAATCACTCTCTCTCTCTCACTCTCCGCCTCTCTCTCTCTCTCTGCCATAGCATAGCCTTTGCTTCCCGCCTACACAAAAGGGCCTCTCTTCCCGCTTGAGCGCAAGCTGTATTCAACTGTACTATCTCCCTCTCTCCCTCTCTCTCTCTCTCTCCATGAAGACTACAGTTGTGCTTTAATGGTCTTCTTTGCAATAACCTCAGCCTCCTAGCTCCCTCATAACTGCTTTAATGGTCTTCTTTGCAATAACCTCAGCCTCCTAGCTCCCTCATAACTGGCTCCACATGGAGTCTCATAGTGTACAGAATGGCAATACAGGCTCTGTATATCTTCCCCCATTGTCTATCACACAACACATCCCGAGAGAACTTCTGCCAAGTCTTCGAAACTACTGGGTTGCAAAGAAGAGGGAACAAAGAAGCATTGAGAAGAGGATAGCACGTACGCGCAAGGATGGTGACATTGATGAGCGAGAGGCAAAGAAAATCTGCAGAGCAATTTCTCAGTGCTGGCGCAAACAAACAAACGGGCTTTCCGAGGGCCTTCAAACAAAGATTTTACAACAGCTCCTCCGTCATCCAACATTCTCAATGTTACAGCACACGTCAAAGACAGTTGAGAGACTCATTTTCTCTAACATTTGTCATACATTATGTGAGGTGAAGACACCCCATTCAAATAATGAGTTGTTATGTTATTCCAAGTTCATCTAAATGGATCCTCAGGTTTCTAAGTGCTTGCGGGTGCCTAAGAGTGCTTTATAGTGCTTTACAACGATTTACTAGTGCTGCCAGGTGCAGAAAGTGCTACTAAGTGCTTCTAAGAGCTTTACCCAATGAGTGTCATAGCTTTACACTGATTGAAAGTGTGTCATAATGCTTACCAATGTTATAGGTTGCTTCAGAATGATTTATAATGCTTGATAGTGTGTCTAAATTTGTCTTCTTTGTCATCACAGAGGGACTTCTATATGCAATTCCAAGTGGCTCATCCTAACATAAGTCCCTCAGATGTTTTGAGGGTCTAAAGCCATACTTCGTACGCAAGTTGAAGGACCGCAACACTTGTTGCTGTGAATACCATGTGCATCTTGTCTACTTCAAGGAAGCTCTTAAATCAGATGCGCCAAGGAAGATATGGGCTACATGGCCGGCCATGCAGTTGTTGCAGGTGCCTTGTTTGCAGTTCTCATGATGGAACAGCGCAGTGCGCGGCCTCCAATGCCACATTTCCAAGCTTAACAGACCTGTGGGAGTCTGTATTGTGCCCAAAACCCATTGATTGTGCTTATCACCGTAGACAATGTCTTTTGGGTACATGCAAACATTGTGGCATTAAACAGATCTCCTTGTGTCCACATGAAAAAAGCGATGACATCTCTATGATGACTGTCAAGCTTTTTGATGACGTTCCTACACGGGAAGTGGATGAGAACGGTCAAGCAAAAACTCGGAAAGATCTTGTTGTTCACCAAGTCAGCCCGAGGACTTTCACTTCCTTGCTTCAAAGCAAATTGGGAAACTTCATCAAACACAATTATAAGTACAGATGGCAAGCTGAACAATTCAAAGAGTGTTTGGATAAATTTCTAGATGATGTAGTGGTGTCGGTAGTGGATTTTGCAGAGAATTACTCCTTCAATTCAAAGAGTGTTTGGATAAATTTCCAGATGATGTAGTGGTGTCGGTAGTGGATTTTGCAGAGAATTACTCCTTCAAGGTGCAGAATGAAATTCAGTCAATGCATTGGTATTCAACTCAGGTGACAATCTTGGTCCACATTTCGTACCTGCGTGATGTGCTTGGTACCATTCGGAAGACAACCCACTTCTACATCTCTGATGACAAAATCCACGACACTTTGTTTGTGCAGCATTGCTTTATTTTGCACAATGAGTGGCTGAAAGCTCAAGGATGTAGTGCCAAGCGACACTGGGTGTGGTCTGATGGCGCTACTTCACAATTCAAAGCAAGGTGCCCTTTCTATTTTGTAGCCCGATACTTCAATATGACAGGTATTGAGATGATGCACAGTTTCTTCGCATCCGGCCATGGGAAGGACGAGCACGATGGGGCTGGTGCAGTGCTCAAAAGAGCTCTCAGATAAGAGCAGCTGAAATCTAACGGATGGGTGTTACATAACGCTTCAAGTGTGGTGGCATTCCTCAACGCAACCCTCAAGAAAGAATGTCCATTGATAGGGAAGAAAGTCGATTGTAGATTCTGGGAGGTCAAGCTCGGTGATGTAGACAGAGATAGAGAGTGGGATTGCATGCGGATCAAAGGGTCGCGATCCTTCCACTGTGTCAACGACTACAGTCAATTAGATATGCGCGGGCTACAGTGCAGACCATTGTCCTGCTTTTGCCATGCGTGCATGAAAGGCCAATGGAGGAGATGTGTAAACAAGGACCACGTTGAGAGGTGGTAGTACTTGCGAATACAACCGACTGTCAGCAGCCTTAGCACTTGCAAGTGGTATGACCTTAGCACTTGCAAGTGGTATGACCACTTGCAAGTGGTCTTAGCACCTTCAAGTGGTCTAAGTACTTGCAAGTGGTATGAGCACTTGAAAGCGGTATGAGCACTTGAAAGTGGTCTTGAACTTTGCTAGTGGCCTAGGCACTTGCAAGTGGTATGAACACTTGCAAGTGGTCTTAGAACTTGCAAAAGGCATGAACACTTATAAGTGGCCTTAGCACTTGCAAGTAGCACCTTCAAGTGGTCTGGGATTGGGCCCATCATCGCTCCCTAAAGATCTCCCTTCTACATCAACGTGCCCACATCTTGTCTTTGATGCCTCGCTTGGCACCACTCCCTCTACCTCCAACACTCCTCCACCTCAACAACCGCAACCTGCTAACCTGCCTTCACGCACCCCCCCTAGAAAAGCGCGAAATCCCACCCTAATCCCCACAGGAGCAAGATGAGGTAGATCCCCCCCTCAATCCCCTTAGTTGGCGCGCAATCCTCTGGATCACAACAGCGAGTCTGACGAGGCCACCTCCATCTTGCTCCGTCGCCAGGCTACAACAACCGCATGGACATTCATGTCCTCCGGCTCTACATCCACGCCAAGCAGGATGCACGGAAGAAAGCATGTTGGCCCAAATGCATGCATTCATGGCCAAAGATGATGAGGTATGGCTAGTGGAGAGAGAGAGAGAGCGCGCGAGAGCGAGCAAGCTTGGCAAAGACAAGATGGTGTGTAAGAGTTGTTTCTATTGTGCCCACGTCCGCCTAGTAGCCTTTTTAGGGTTTGTTTGCCCATGATGCAGCGGGGCAAAATCTTAGCAGTCCATCACACAAGGGATCCAAACACGCAACGGTAGAAACCGTGTCTCTGCTAAAAGACCGTCCTCTTATTAAAAGGACATATAAGCGGCAGCAGGCCGTTTTCGCTCTGTCACAGCAGCGAGCGAGAGACCAGCAGCTGGCTGGAGGGAGAGAGAGAGACCCCAGCTGCATGTCCGCCGACTAGCCTTTCCTTTTTAGGGTTTGTTTGCGAGGCACACGCAGAGCGTGCACCTTCCAAAAATTCTCCACGGCCCAGGGGCCGAGGAGGGGGTTTGGAAATAGTTTTCAACCAGCAATTGACGCGTCTCGGGAAACCCTCACTAACTGCGTCATTGCCCCAAGCGCAAAGATGGATTGTATGACAGGCCCCTCAAGCTCTTTATACGTGACCTGTGGGCGGTGCTCCCCTCGTTGGAATTAACCTATGGGATAGGTTAACCTTATAAAACGCCTATATTCTTGGCAGGACGATGGGCACGTGTTTGTGTGGGGAAGCTTTAAGGGGGATTATCTATTGTAAATTTCACGCTTTCAAAATTTGCATATATCCTCATTCATCAGACAGTTAAGCTTGGAATATGTGTATGAATTCTAATTTGGTTATCAGACTCCAAAGATTTGGTTAGTGAGATGATTAAGGTTCCAAGATAGGCATGTTTAAGAGATGCCTTACGCCAACCATGTGTGGGTCCAAAGCTAGACTAGCATGTGAGGCAAGTTATATATTTGCAAGCTTTGTAGGATAATACCACGCATGCTGTGGAGCGTGTGTGCAATGTTGACTACTACAAGGTCCTCTAGGGATGAAGTGGCCTCATACTCTAGTGCTTCACCCATCTAACTCTTACATGGTTGAAGGTGGTCTAGTGTAGCATAACTATAGCTTGGTTGTGCGTCCACCAAAGATTTTTCCCTGTATGTTATCTATGTATAGATGTAGCTCAATTGGGACATGGTTATGTAGATCTATAACACATATCTTTAAATGTTAAGTCCTTTCACATTTTGTCTTGACATTCTATTATACATGCATAAAATCTCTCTTTAAACTTTGTAACATTGTCTCTTCCTCCTAGTGGGTCGTGCAAGATTGGAGACTCTTTATTAAAACTCCTCTCGAATGGTTTGACCTAAGAACTTTCATTCAATAAGTTAATATCTCAAATTCAACTTGAGCGAGTTTTATCCATTTAACTAGTTTTATTCAACAAAGTGATACAAGCTTACCTGACTTAATTGAAAAAACTCTGTTTAACCTAGTTGAGTAAGCCACCTACATATACTCAACTAGGTTAAACAGAGTTTTTTTAATTAGCACTTTGTTGAATAAAACTAGTTAAATGGATAAAACGCGCTTAAGTTAAATTTGAGATGTTTAATGGCCTTAACTTATTCAATGAAAGTGCTTAGGCCAAACCATTTGAGAGGAGTTTTAATAAAGAGTCTCCAATCTCGCACCGCCCACTAGGAGGAAGAGACAATGTTACAAAGTTTAAAAAGATTTTATGCATGTATAATAGAATGTCAAGACATTTGTCCTGGGAAACACACGATCATAAGCACTTCATCCCAAGGAAATGAGTATGGATCATCACTTAGTGAGAACTGTCACACCTCCGCTAGAACCTGAGGTGGGGTGGTACGGCCCAGATAACCCAATCCGAATTGATCCAACGGTCTGGGAAGCCATGCCAACTACCGTGTCGATAGATTCATTTGAGGATCATAGGCCAGCACCAAGCCTAGGTCAAGAACTAGTTCAGCAATGTCCAGAGACTGCCTACCAAAGAGCAAGAGTCCACCAAGGACTTTCCAAGCTAGCACACGGCACACACATACAGCCATTACCCGCCTCGTGGAGTGTATCCCGGATACCATATGGATCCTTATGAAGTGCACATCATCCCACCACTAAGGCAGGATCCGCCACAGATGGGATACTATCCTCTAGGCCTAGCCCCTCCATCTATCATACGCCAACCTGCACCAGCCCCTGGGCTTGTGCCAAAAATGTTGAGGATAGCCATGGAAATAGGGAGGGGGTAGCTTTAGGAATTGCACCACTAACACCCGCATACCGAGTGCAAGGGCCAAGATTAGCACTTGCATAGCCAAGGCAAAGGCCAAGACCAGAAAGGAATAAATCGGCCCACATATCCAAAATTATCACTAAGTTTGATAGATCCAGAGACTCCATACCTCATTTGGAGCTGTTTAACCAGATTTATGAGGAATTTTTCCATGTGTAAGATCAAGTTAAGGTGAGTGCCTTTGGCCTCACCCTTGATGGAAAAGCAGGACAATAGTTTCGATCACTAAAAGTAGAAGATAAGGCTACCTTTGACACCTTGAAAGAGGCTTTCAAAGTAGGATATTCAAGAAAAGGAACGTGATGGAGTCCAATTGAATAGTTGCATAATGTAAAATAGAAACAGGGAGAATCCATCCGGGACTATATCAACCGGTGAGATATCTTCACTCTCACTGTAATAACAGGGACAAGCGAAAGATTGATCGGTCAATTCCTAGAGGGACTTGAATATGTAGCTCGACATAAATCCCTATATACTCTGGGCCATACCTCCTTTGAGAAATGTTGCACAAGTGCCATGGATTTCGAAGACAATTTCAAGGGAACTCATTCTCGATAATTGCATGAGGGCACGTCTAAAGCTTCCTTCAAAACCACAAGCACGAAATCGGAAGGAAAGGGAAAAGAGTCCTATTTAGGAGACAACAGTTGGAGTGGCTAGTAGCTGCATTAATGTAGCAGATGACCCAACAATGGAGAGTAGGAGAAGTTGTGACCAAGTTGGGCAACCTCGTCTTTACCCCAAGAGAGAACTAGTGTGGTGCCCAATTTGTCCAGAGAACCACACTAGTAGGGAATGTCCACATCTGCAACCTAGACACACTCTATACTACGCTTACTACCAAAGATGGGGCAAGCACAAAAACCTCAAACTCCTACCACCAAGAGCTACTGAAGCACAAGCGCTCTACCCTACAGGCCTTACCACCTAACTCGAGGCCTTGCCGGCCAAAGCAAAACACAATGCACCTCAATCAGGCCATGAAGTGGCCCGGAGAGGAATCCTCAGGGTGCATGAAGTACTCTTGCCACCCCTAGTCCTCCCACCAAAACCACCCTTACCTCGAGTGACCCCTGTTCATGAGCAGTTGACCCTGACCAAAATTTTTGAAGAAGGTAAGGAGGAGCTATTCACAACACCATCTTTGAATCCCCTAAGCCAAGCAACCCACCCATGCAAGTCCTAAGTCACTACGTGATGGAGGGTGAGCATATGTACCCCTTACCCAGTTCTGAAGGAATGCACTTCTTGAAAGTGAGAATGGGAAAAGGAAAGGAAAATTCTATAGGTTGGATGGCTATGCAATGCTATCACTATGTTGGACCTCATCAAATAGCTGAGTGTCCAGTCAAGAAAGGGATAACTAGTACTTTCTCTAAGTGCTCCCACCTTAACTCCCTTTGTAAGATTCCTCCTCGGGCTGAATATTGATTAAGCCTCTACTTCAATCCCTTGTAATCATTCTATGTTTTTGAATACAAGAAAATATTATTTTTCCTTGTTTGGCCTAGTGAGATAAAAATTTCTAGAGAGTGGTAAATTAATATTGGGATATTTTTGGATAAATAAATTCTACAGATATCAAAAAAAAGTTTCCCTGAAAGAGAAAATCAAAATAGATTTTCCAAGGTGCAATTGGAATAAATTAAAAATGGTTTAGAAGACCTTAGCCTAAGGGTAGCCAAACTGAAGCTGAAAAATTATAGAACTCAGTTGGACTCAATTAGTGGCCTCCCTCACCTATAAATAGATCCTCATTCCTTTGTATTCTCATCTTTGAACTAAACTATGCTGGTATTACTCTAAGTTAAGCTTATTTTCTATTATCCTCTAAAAACCCTCTACAAATTGAAGAGATTGGAGCTTCTCTCTCTCTCTTCAATCTTCCTTAGAGACTCCAACAACATACCAAACAAATTGATTGGTTGGGGGCCTCTACTGTGATCAAAGAATCAAGTAATTTAGGAGGTAAAGTGTGGATTATTATCTTCTTTTTCTTAAAACTCCAAATGTTTCTCTTCTCAACCCCTCTCAAGCTTGAGAAGCATTTATTTGAATGGCTTTTGAGTACTATTGAAGTTCTTTAATGTATTGTAATGAAGAAACACATATATTTCCATTTATGCTTAATTTATAATGGTTTTTAAGCATTTCTCTCTCTCCCCCAAAAGAATGGTCATTCCTATGACCTATTCTCAATTCGAATGAAGCTTCTCATGAAGCATTTCTCTAATTTAAAAGTAATTTCTATGCTTGTCTAATTGGAGGCCAAAATAATGGCTTTTTATACTTTTATGCTATTTAACTTATGGTAAAATTAAGAATCAATCCATAATTGGATAATGATCCAATTAGTGGTTTTTCTAATCACATGAATAATACTAAACTTTATTCTTTCAAATTTATTGAGAATTATCAGTAATAGCAGCAGCGGAGCTATGGCAAAATTTCTATAAAATTAACACATAAATCATTTTCATTTATATTATGAAAAGAGGACTTCTTACCATATTCTAGGATTAATCATCCTAGATTAATTGAATGATTCTCATTATGATCATGGAAAATTGATTTTTATGTTTATGCATAAATAGTTAATTATGAAAAAGAGGAATTTCTAGTAATCCATTTTTTTGTTAAAAGAGTAATTCCCATGACAATGGAAATCCATGTATTTAAATGAAGTAGGAGAAAAATTGTGACGCTAAAATTATGTATATTTTATTTAAAAATTAAAGAAGGATTTTAGTTAAATTTATCTTTTTACATAGATAAAATTTAAATGATGAAACAGGAATTCCCACTATATTGGAATCCAAATATTTAAATGAGGAAAGTGTAATTCCTAGTGTAAAGGAATTAATGAAGATTTTTATTTAAATTTTTATGAGAAAATTTAGTTAAATATATCTTTTTGCATAGATAAATTTTAAATGATGAAAGAGGAATTCCCACTATAATGGAATCCAAATATTTAAATGAGGAAAGTGTTATTCCTAGTGTAATGGAATTAATGAAGATTTTTATTTAAATTTTTAGGAAAAAAATTAGTTAAATTTATCTTTTTGTATAGATAAGATTAAATGATGAAAGAGGAATTCCAACCATATTGGAATTCAAATGTTTAAATGAGAAAAGTGGAATTCTTCGCTTAATGGAATTAATAGATATTTTATGTAATTTTTAAGAAAAATTTTAAGTAGGTTTAATTTATGGTAAAAGAGGAATTCCCAATTGCACTCATTGAAATGAGAAAAAGGAGGATTTCAAGTTTATTAAAAAAAAACAGGTATTGATGTTTTAGTTAAAAGAAGAATTTTTATGATATTTAAGAAAAGATGGATTTGAATTAAATTTTAGTGTCAAAAGACGAATTTCCACCATAATTCTACCTAATGAATTAAGGCTGAGAAATTATGTGGCATAAAGAATATCTTTGGATATTTTAATTGGTAAAATCACTAAATGTATATTTACCCAAAACTAGATGTTTATCTGAAGGGAATCCTTGAAGAACTAAACCGAATGAATTTGGTTAGACTACGTGAGGGACGGACAGTAAACCTAATTGTCCTTCTCTCAATTTGAATCAAACAAAAACTTCGTGACCAATTCCAGTTACTAAATCCAAAGAATAGACTACCAAAAATAATCTAGCTTTTCCTTGACCAAACTCACCAAGAATCTAGTTGACAAAATGATGGGTAGATTACCCTCATGAGAGATGAAGGATCCTCATTATTGAAACTGGGAATTATGGAAAAAGGGTTTTCGAAACCGATCTCAAACTGCAATTTTACTTACATTGGAACCTCTGTTTTTTTTCATTCAAAGGACTGTTTTACACCAAAATGCTGGAGGAAGTATTTGGCTTATGTTTTTCTAAGAGGAGGTTCGTTGGAACAGCTGGCGAGGAGTCGTCAAGGTACGGTGGTCACGGCAAAGCCTGTCGAGGTCTTGACCAACCTCGGTACGGTTAAAATGGTGGGCTTGCGGTACGATGGGCGAGGATCGACGAAGTGGTCCCTGAGTGGAGTGCTAGGACACCTAAGGAGGATCCTAGAGGGTTCTGACCAGGCGATGCACGGGCTCGCGGTTGCTTTGGCACCCATGTGTACGTCGAGGAAGATTTCGAATGGACAAAAAGGAAAGATTTTTGGGAATCAAATTTTGATACTGGATCTCGTTGGTTGGCCAGCTCTGCTGGTCTTCAGAGGATACATTTTTGTAATACAATGGACTCGGAATTTTGGAGAATGATGATCAGAAATATTATGATTTCTATTGAAGGATTGTTTTTAAAGCCAGTCAAATCTGTTATAAATGGCAAGTTCATATTGGGTGTGTACGTGGTATGCCTACCTTGATTTTTGCATGAATCGCCGGCTAGGGGGCCTGGGAACTCTTTTCCTCGGTACCCGGGCAAAAACCCAACCAAAGCTTTATAAAGGAATCCTGCCAATTTAGTGGTCGGGTGGTTGGCTAACCTATGGGCCGGATGGGGTTAGGCTAGATCGGAGGATTCCTAAGAAACAACTAGATACGATTAGTTATGTTATTTAGTTTTAAATCCTGACAAGACCTTGTTCTATGGGAGGGGATCATTGGCTGTGCCTTGGTAAATGAGGAAAAAAGCGGTGATTGCATGGATCAAGTGCAAGTCTCTTCTTGATCTGATCATGTGACTTCAGGTTTGGTCATATTAATTTTTCAAGTTAAGACTTGACTCATTAAAGTAATTTCCCCGTTAGAAGATTTTTCCCAATTGGCGGAATCGCCCATGCCTTTCATGCGAGGGGAATCTTTGGGGCCCGCCGGTTTGGGAGGGGCCGCCTGGGCTAGCCTCTCGTCCTTGACATCCACGGGCGAGGCCCCGAGTGTGTGGACCCCGCCCTGCGCGGGAGACCGACGTCGCTTCTGCTGCCGACAGGAGCCCCAGAGCAGGTGGGGGACTTCATAGTTGGTATCAGAGTTTTGTTGAAAGCTAATAAGGATAAACGAATTATTATCAGTAATTGATAATAATAAAAACTCAGAAAAAAGCATTTTCATAATGTATTTTCATTCCGTAAGCTTCTTTAATGAAGAATTTTTAATGAAAGAAATTGTTTTTATAGATGGAAGTTTCGTACTTATTTGGTATTCCCGACCTCACCCAGTCACAAGACATGGCTGCGTTCGCCTTTGAGCATCTCATCTCTTCCACTGCAACTCCTCGAATAAGCTGAGTCAGACTCGCACGCCATTTCGAGGATTTATATTTTTTGGATCCAGTGGAGAGACGACAGCATAAGTGGTTTGTAGGGCAGTATGTCCTTGCCTCTTGCGATTGGTGTGCAACGCTGAGGCAAAACCTCTCATTGGCCATGATTCTGATAAAGTTGAAAGTGGTACATGGTGTCATTCTATATCATTCAACACCTCGGAATTTTAGACTCTCATGCCAAATCTATAGACTCCTTAGTCGCTTTATTCCTAAGGAGAAGATAACAGCTCCCTTGGTAGTAAGTGAACGTTTGTATCAGGGCATGGCTATGGCCTAATCGGATGGTATAGGATCTGTATACCTAGGTATGCTCAAATAGTGCCCCCCCTTTGACTAACCTTCTCAAGAAAAGTACACTTTTTCAGTGGAGTGCAATGTGTCAGAGTGCCTTTGACAAGCTAAAGACAGCCTTAGTAACCAACCCTGTTCTTAAATTGCCAGATTTTACCAAACCCTTTGAGGTAGTTACTGATGCCAGTGGATTCGCCTTAGATGGTGCTCTAATACAGGAAGGTCATGCAGTGGCCTATGAATCCAGAAAACTCAAAACACATGAGAGGAATTATGCCGTCCATGACTTGGAGTTACTCTCAGTAGTGTATGCTCTGAAGTTGTGGAGACATTATCTTTTGGGACAAAGGTTCACCTTGATGACAAATCATCAAAGTTTGAAGTGGATCTTCACCCAAAGGGATCTCAACATGCGTCAAAGGAGATGGATGCAGACCCTACAGGAATTTGATTTTGAAATAAAGTATTGATCGGGGAAAGAAAATGTAGTTGCAGATGCGCTCAGCAGAAAAACCTCCTTGCTTGCAATTACAGTGGTGTCAAATCCATTGATCAATGAAGCAAAGGAGAAAATCATGCAAGACAAATTCTTTGCCCCTATTGCTACCCTTCTGATGAGGGATGCATGTATTATAATAATCGGCTATGTATCCCCAATGATGAGGAAATAAAGGGAAGAATTCTGAGAGAAGCCTATGATAGCCTGATAGCTGGACATCCAGGCTTTATAAAAACCTATATGTCTGTAAAGAAAAGCTTCTTCTAATTAGGACTCAAAAAGGATGTACTTGATCATGTGCGAAAATGCTTGATGTGCCAAAGAGTCAAGGGGCAGAGAGAGTCAAGATGCCAGGGAAACTGTAGCCTCTAGACATTCCACAGATGAAGTGGGAATGCATTAGTATGGACTTTGTCACTGGATTACCTTCAGTGCAATCAGGTTACAACTCCATTTTTATGGTAGTTGATAGGCTAACCAAAGTTGCCCATCTGATTCTAGTGAAAGAAACATACTCTGTAGTGGATGTTGCCAGAGTTTTCCTTAAGGAGATCTTCAAATTGCATGGATTACCCAGGAGGATAGTAAGTGACAGAGATCCCAAATTCACATCGAAATTCTTGACTACGTTCTTTGAAGCAGTAGGAACTTTTTTGGATCTCAGCACAGCCTATCACCCCAAAATTGATGGCCAGACGGAAAGGGTGAATCAAGTAATTAAAGATATCCTTCGGTCATGCTGCAGGGGAACCCAAGAAGTGGTTAAGTCATCTGCATTTGGCTGAATTCTGTTACAATGCTTCTTATCATCAGAGCATTGGGATGAGTCCTCTTAAATCTTTACAATGCTTCTTATCATCGGAGCGTTGGGATGAAATCTTTGTATGGACAAGATTGCCTTACACCATTGACTTGGTCTGATCCATTCATCAGAGTCGAAATGTCCAGAAATGCTTGACGACATGGACCAGCAGATGCAATCAATCCGTAAAGATATAAAGGCAGCCCAAGATAGACAAAAGCATTATGCAGATAAAAAGAGATTTAAGAGAGAGTTCGAAGAATCAGATATGGTCTTCAATCGAGTACGACCAAAAAGAAGTTCCTTATCCTTAGGGAAGTACGAGAGAGAGAGAGAGAGAGAGAGAGAGAGAGAGAGAGAGAGATAAGTTTCCACAACTAATCCAAAGATTGGAGATTCTACCAAATGTTTTAGGGTGGATGTCATTCTTAATCACAAGGCTAAGCAATCCCTTGGCTTAATGAAATGATTATCAAGCCTTTTGGCCAAAACCTCATGCAAATGGAAAAATAATTAAGATTTTTCCCTTCCAAGGCCTACAAATTAAAGGTCCTAAACCTTATGCAAACAAGATTCAAAACCAACACATCAGAGACTTGAAAATCATATGTATTTCAAAGTGTGACCTCCTATTCAACACCGAGTGATATTGGGAACCAATAGATTGGAATAAATGGGAATTAGATCTAAGTCCTTAGGCTACTCCTTGTTGCTAGGACTGGTGCCAAATATCTTCATGTCAAGATCTTACTTGCCTTCTCTGAAAGTGTTGTTGAGCTTTGCCTTAGAGCCGCAAGAAGAAAATTTTGGGATGTGGGTGTGTAGAGCCTACCATTCACCTAACACCAAAGAGATTTCATAGCCGTGGTGTGGACAAAAAGCTCTATTTACCTAGGTAGAGAAATGAAGATGGTTTTCTTCTCTCCATAAGACATGGATAGAAGAGGAAAGCTTATGCAAGGAAGAAACCTATTCAAGCAAGCTGTAGTTTTGCTTCTCTAGACCACATTTAGCCATGGAAGATTTAGATGGGTGAAGCACTAGAGTATGAGGCCACTTGATCCCTTGTAGCTAGCATTACACATGCTCCACACCATGTATGGTATTATTTTAATATGGAAATCTATGACTTGCTTCACATGCTAGCTTATGAGTTGGTAAGCATTGTCTTACAAAAGATAGTAGGCTTTCCCTATAGATATAGATAAGATAGGCTTTCATTATGTACGGGTAAGATAGGCTTCCATTACGTAAAGGTAAGATGGTGAAGCACCTATGATGGCGAAACCATGTTAATCATAGTTAACATTAATCCCATCATAAAGTTGGTATAATAGCTAAACGGTGGCTTACTCAACTAGATTAAATAGAGCTTTTTTAATTAAGTTAGGTAAGCTTGCATCACTTTGTTGAATAAAACTAGTTAAATGGATGAAACTCACTCAAGTTAAATTTGAGATGTTGAATGGCCTGAACTTATTGAATGAAAGTGCTTAGGTCAACCATTTGAGAGGAGTTTAAATAAAGAGTCTGCAATCTCGCACCACCCACCACTAGGAGGAAGAGACAATATTACAAAGTTTAAAAGATTTTATGCATGTATAATAGAATGTCAAGACATTTATCCTGGGAAACACACGATCATAAGCACCTCATCCCAAGGAAATGATAATGGATTGTCAGTTAGTGAGAACTGTCACACCTCTGCTAGAACCTGAGATGGGGTGGTACGGCCCAGATAACCCAATCCAGATTGATCCAATGGTCTAGGGAGCCATGCCAACTGTCGTGTTGATAGATTCATTCCAGGATCATAGGCCAGCACCAAACCTAGGTCAAGAACTAGTTCACCAATGTCCAGAGACTGCCTACCAAAGAGCAAGAGTCCACCCAGAACTTTCCAAGCTAGCACATGGCACACACATACAGCCATTACCTACCTCATGGAGTGTATTGTGGACACCATATGGATCCTTATGAAGTGCACATAATCCCACCACTAAGGCACGATCCACCCCCGCAGATGGGATACTATCCTCTAGGCCTAGCTCCTCCATTTCTCATACCCCAACCTACACCAGCCCTAACCATGAGAAGGCTGGTGCCAGAAATGTTGTGGATAGCCATGGAAATAGGGAGGGGTAGCTTCAGGAATTGTACCACCAACACCCGCATACCCAATTCAAGGACCAAGATTAGCACCTGTATAGCTAGTACAAAGGCCAAGACCAGAAAGGAATAAATCGGCCCACATATCCAAAATTATCACTAAGTTTTATAGATCCAAAGACTCTGTACCTCATTTGGAGGTGTTGAACTAGATTTATGAGGCATTTTGCCATGTGCAAGATCAAGTTAAGTTGAGTGCCTTTGGCCTCACCCCTTGATGGAAAAGAAGGACAGTGGTTTCAATCACTAAAAGTAGAAGACAAGTCTACCTTTGACACCATGAAAGAGGCTTTCAAAGTAGGATATTCAAGACAATGAATGTGATGGAGTCCAATTGAATAGTTGCATAATGTAAAACAGAAAGAGGGAGAATCCATGAGGGACTATATCAACCGGGTGAGATATCTTCACTCCCACTGTAATAATAAGGACAAGCGAAAGACTAATTAGTCAATTCCTACAGGGACTTGAAGATGTAGCCCGACGCCAACCCATGACCTTTCATCCATGGTCGTTCTTGCGTCCATGGTTGTTCTTGCGTGAAGCCATGCATGTTCCTCTATGAAGCCACCACCATACCTCCCCTGCAAATCTATTTATCACTAGCGTGTTGGGTAGGATGCTGACATGATATATCTTTGCCAGCTTTCTTCCTCCTTGCATGTTTTCACAGTTCCCTCCCCAACTTTGCAGAAGGATTCTCTAACCTTGCCCAAGAGCTCCTCGTGTCCATGACAGAATATATGTAGCACAAGCATGACCAAGTCACAACAACCCAATTAACCGTGCCTCTTGGCATGGCCAAAATTAATCCAAAGCCAACAAGATCTTTGGTCTGTCATCCTCGCCAACACACATCTGCAAGCCTCCCTGGAGAACTAGGAGCGTACCCTCCCCAAAGCCTTGCACAAAATCACCCACCTCAAGGAGCAACTCCACACTGCCTACTAGGAGGACGCCCAAATCACATACGATGTCCGCCCCCTAGTCGAGAGGGAAGCCCAAGAGATTTGTCGCACTTAGCCCAAATGATTGAGGATGGCCACAACCAAATCCGTGCCTCCTTTGACTCCTACAAGGCCATCATCGAGTAAACTTTGTGGTGGCAAAAGAATGCGCAACTCACGTGTAGCACGCAACTCTGAAGCAGACGTCCACCACCACCAAACGTAAAGTTGTTGACTTGATGGACGTTGACATTGAGGTTCTCAACCTCTCCATCGCGCCCCAAAACCCTGCCCAACTTCTAGAACTCTACTTCTGCACCCTCGAGCTAATCCTCCTTCAACATAACATTTTCAACGACCCTATCCCCGTCTCCACCCTCTCCTGCCTCATGAGGAAAATCCCTCACCCCGCTCCTCACGTCACCCTCTTCTTTCAAAACCAACTTTATTTCAACAACCCCACCATCCTCCTCGCCCTTCCCATTCAAACTCTCACCGCTAATCGGGACACCCTCTTGGCGTACGGAGGACAAGCAACAGTCATCAACCCCTCCATCAATTTTATAGTCCCCATTGGCCTTTGTCTGTACCCCTATGTCTCTTCTAAATCCCTTAGTGTCCTCACCTACCTAGATCTATCCATCTTGACAATAATATACTACGCTTACAGAGCCCTCCACGCACCCTCCTCCCTTAATCTCCATATAGGCTCTTTGTTATCTACACCCACATCTATCACCAAATGGAAGTCATTGCTTCCACTTCCATCCTCCAGTTCAACGAATCCCACATCGCCTTTCGAGCAACATCATTGTCAAAGAGGCATAAGAGGCTAAGGCCTTCTTCTTCTTCTCCAAATTCCTGATAGTAGCTGCCCCCCCTGAAGGAGACCCCATCGAGGACGATGACGACAATAAGGGTGAGTACAATTGCACTAGTGGAGACAACCGTGCCCCGCCACCTTGACTCTAGCAATAGCCTCCTAACCCACACCCCCCATCCCACCCAAGCTCTAGCTCTCAACTGCCACCCAACCCACCCCCCCACTAGTGCCCACCAACACTACCTCAAACCACCCACACTCCACGCCAAAATCCTATTAGGCACCAACTTCCCCACTTCAACCTCTTCACCCGCAATCCTTTCCCTCACTCCATAGCAATCCTTTCCCTCACTCCATAGCACACCATCTCATGTTCCCTTGCCACCCCTTCCCCAACACCACCGTCACCCCCTTCCTCCCTCCATCTTGGATTGGGCCCATCATTGCTACCTAAACATCTCCCTTTTGCATCGGCACGCTCACATCCTATCTTCGATGCCTCACTCGGAACAAACCCTCCACCTCTAACACTCTTGCACCTCAATAATCCCAGCCCGCTGACCTGCCTTGACCCACCCCCCTAGACCCGCTGACTTGCCTTGACCCCGTCTGTTGTTGAAAAAACCTGGGTGCTTTCCACTCCTCGGCCGTACACACGGCAGGCTTCTCCAAATTATTTTTTGTTGCTCTCTTGATATTTGCTCTCCTATTAGAGAGTAAAAGCTTGATGTGGTGCCGCTTCATCCACTCCTCAGAGAAGCACAGGCCCGCATGTGGCACGAGGAACTCCGACTTAAGCACATCGATAACATATTTCTTAGAAAGTTCATCTTGTTCTTTCCACTTTCTGAAGGAGTTTACAAACTCCAAGGCACCATCCACATCCACGGTGTATGGTAGGAGGCGTGGATCAAACGGTGGAATGGGTCTCCTAGGGGCTGGCTCATAATGTGTAGATGATGAGCCCCCCTGTTGGGGAGACACATTGGGAGACCTAGTGCTACTTTTACTAAAGCAAAAGCAGCCGCGGCTCCCCCCCGGCTAGCACATCTACTATCCCCCCAAACTCCCTACTACATCGTCGTCATCATGGTGAAGATGGACGTGAGGGGAAGCAGGGGTGGGTCTAGGAGAGGAAGGTGGTGTAGGCTTATCACACCCATACCGTGATGGGCTTGCACAACTCAGCCCCGCGCCTATCAAAGGCATGGTTTTCCCCGACTGAGAAAGTGGGGTAGATTGCCCTCCCACGGCATCAACTGGCGGGGTAGTTTGCCCCCATGGCATCGACTGGCCCGATAAGACAAATAGAATGCATAAAAGATTAACTTTGTGTATGTGGGTAGATTGCCCTCCCACGGCATCAACTGGCCAAGTGGGGTAGTCTGCCCCCATGGCATCAACTGGCCCGCCGACTACAAGCCCGCCTATATATAAGATTAAAATATAAGACAAATAGAATGCATAAAAGATTAACTTTGTGTATGTGAAAGGGTTTGATGGAACCATACCTGTGTCTGTGTAAAGTGCGACCAAGCTTGCTACCCATATCGTTCATTTATAATGGACAACAGATTGGCCACATCGGGATCTTGTGATGGGTCGATCGACATTGCTGTTACATACATACATAGGCAAAAAAATATGATGGCGCTAACCCAAGCCATACTTAAAGCTTAGACAAAGAATACAACATGTGATATTAGAACATTGTTAAGACCTCCTACAGTACTGCTTAGACAAGTAGGGTGGATAGTGCCCCCTTTGGGATGATAGTTTTCTGAGGACTTTCCACATGCTCCCCACTATTAAAGCCAAAGGCAACTCCTCTTTTGTAAGATAAGGATAGTGATCGAGGGCTCCCCCTCCACTATAACCACCTACTCGCAGACTACCTGACATAAGCAGCATTCTAGATGGCATATAACAATGCCCCATATCTCTATGTAGAAGTGCATTTCCTAAACCCGGCACCCAAGGGTGCAATACATATGAGGTTGAATGAATAAGGCCACTTACCTAGCATATGTCAAGCCAACTAAGAGAAAACAACAACATAAGCTTAGACAAAAAATACAACCTGTAATATTAGGACATTGTTACGACCTTCTACAATACTGCTTAGATAAGCAGGATGGACAGTGCCCCTTTCGGATGATAACTTCTGAGGACTTTCCACATGCTCCCCACTATTAAAGCCAATGGTAACTCCTCTTTTGCAAGAGAATGATAGTGAGAAGATCGAGGGCTCCCCCTCCACTATAACCACCTACTCGTGGATTACCACTCCTAACTTGACATAAGCAGCATTCTAGATAGCATATAACAATGCCCCATATCTCTATGCATAGGCCGTATGCATAGGTCTATGCATACTACATATAGCCTATGCATACGGCCTATGTATAGGCCATATGCATAAGGCCTATGCATAAGGTCTATGCATAAGAGGGCTATGCATAGCCTATGTATAAGACTATGCATAAGCCCTATTGCATAAGGCTATGTATAAGCCCTATTGCATAAGAGGGCTATGCATAAAGAGGACTATGCATAGCCCTATGCATAAGAGGGCTATACATAGCCACTAGCCCTTATGCATAAGCCCTATGCATAAAGAGGGTTATGTATAGCCTAGCCCTTATGCATTGCCCTATACATAAAGAGTGCTATGCCTAAAGAGGGCTATGTCTAAAGAGGGCTATGCATAGCCCAGCCCTTATGCATAGCCCTATGCATAAGCCCTATGCATAAATAGGGCTATGTATAGCCTAGCCCTTATGCATAGCCCTAGCCTATTGACCTAACCCTAATCCCCAGCACCCAAGGGTGTAAAAACACAAAGACAAAAAGCACAAAGCACAAAGAAAGAGGGCTTACCGTATGAGAGACTATGCCCAAAACCTTGCTCACTTAAATAATCCTACAAAAAGAACCATAATAAATAAAAAAGTTAGTCCTCATTAACACATTAGTAAGCAATAAGAACAAGATAAAAAAGAGGTAAGTGCCCTAAACCCTACTCTTAATGCATAAGTGAATGGAAACACTAGTTTATGTTAAGCCTAAACCTCTGCATAATGCATATAATGCTTTAATAGAAAGCTTTGATGGAGAGCTCTCCATCAAATCTCTCTATTAGAGCTTTATGCATTAGGCTAGGGTTAGGGAAAGAGAGAAAAGAGAGGGGAAGGGAGAAAAGGAGAGAGGGGAAGGGAGAGAAGCTCACCTAAACCCTATTTCCAAGCTTTCCATGAAAGCTTGGAAGAAGACATAAAACCATGAAAGAGGGAAGAAAGCAAGAAGAGCTTACCTTGGAGAGGGAGACTTGATTTATTGAAGACCCTTGAGGGATGAGCAGAGGTGGGAGAAAAACTCGCGTTGTAAGCATAGCTTTGCATGTGCAGCAATAGGGAAGAAGGTAGGTATTGACACCCATCGGAGATGATTTAGATGGGAGTCCCAGTTTCGCAGCAGGTCGCTGAGCTAAGTAGCAAAATTTCACTGCTAGCTTCGCTAGTGTAGGTGCTAGCAACGGAAGTAGCACTTCTTGCATGGGGCCGGGTCCCACACCAGAGCCTCGCCCACGGATATCCAGACAAGAGACTAATCCATCAGTTCATTCAAAACCGAACCCAAAAAAACTTCCCTTGCCCGAAAAGCACAGGCGATTCCTTCAGGATAACTTTTCTCTAATGTAGTCAAAAGCCTTATCTAACAGAACTGATCTGACCGAACCTGTAAGTCCCCTAGTCAGATCAGGGAAAAGGTTGCACTTGGATCATAGATACCAACGCTTTTTTCCTCATTGAGAGGCACAGCCGTTGATTCTTTTTCATAGAACAATTTTTGTCCGAGATTTACTTCATCTATCGTACCATAACAGAATTGAGTCTCAAATTAGGGATCCATCCCATCCAATCCCATCCAAATTAGGGATCCATCCCATCCAATCCATGGGTTATCTAACCGCCCAGCCACTGTAGTGATGGGATCCAATTAAGAATTTGGTTAGGTTTTGTTCCGGGTACCAGGGAAAAGAGTTCCCAGGCCCTCTAGCCGGATATTCATGCAAACTTAAAACTAGTCACTCCACTTACACACCCAATATGAAATTGCCTTTGTCTCAGCATCATCTATCTTTAAAAACAATCATTTAATGAAACCATTGTCTCACTGATCATAATCCTCAAAATCTCTGGTTGAATCCTTAATTCCAATCATTCCTTCATCAATGTGTATCTATGGCATCATTGGCAACCAGAACGCTCACCACTTGACCACTCAGGGGCCTTTTCGATAGTTCCTAGCTCATAGTAACCGGCAATATATTCACATATCAAAATGGAAACTTCGTTGAGAATTAGCAAGATCAACCAACGGATCCATATAAAAGGGCCATGGACTCATCCGTTGAGGACCAGCAAGGTCAATCAACCAAATCCATGCCCAAATTATGAAAACAACTCTTACTCCTTGTTCCAATATCTTCAGGGACGCACGTGTAGGTATCGTCGGTGACCCAGAGTCCGAGCACCGTATGGTCAGCACCCTCTAGGATCCTTCACAGCAGGTGACCTAGCGCTTCACTCATAGGCCGCTTCCTTGGTCCCTCATCCACCGTACCGGAAGCTCACCATTTTAATCGAACCGAGGCCGGTCAAGACCTCAGCTGACCTTGCTATGCGAGACGTCCTCCACTGACTCTCCGTCAGCTGTTGCAACTTTATCAGCTAGGTCTGGTGACCTTAATCACAAGATGGTCAAAATGCTTTCTCAGCATTCTTGACATAAAACAGTCATTCAAAAATAGGCCATAAATACAGTTTCTATAACGAACTCTCGTCTTTCCACAATAATCAACATTTCTTAATCCACATTCATTTCATATAAATTCCCATTCTCATTCAATCGCATCATTTTCCATCTCATCACTTCTTTTCTCAATCGCATTTACCCATATCCACATCTCATCACATCATATGCATTCACATCTCATGCATTCATATTTACCCGATTCGCATCACATCACATCACATTCATCACATCTTGATTCACATGACATCACATCCATTCTCATCCCATATCATTCATTCACATCCTGATTCACATGACATCTCATCCATTCACATCCTATATCATTCATTCACATCCCGATTCACATGACATCACATCCATTCACATCCCATATCATTCATTCACATCTCGATTCACATGACATCACATCCATTCACATCTCATATCATTTATTCACATCCCGATTCACATGACATCACATCCATTCACATCTATCCATTCTACATCACATCACCTCCATCCATTCTACATCACATCACCTCCATCCATTCACATCCATCACATCACATTCAATTCATATCCATCACATTCACATCCACATATATTCTTTCACATACACATCTATATCCTTTCTTTCTCATACATCCACATCCATTCTTTCACATACTCATTCATATCCATTCTTCACATATACATTCACATCCATTCTTCTCATACACATCCTTATCCATTCTTTCACATACTCAATCACATCCATTCTTCTCATACACATTCACATCCATTATCATCACATACGTTCACTCATATCCCATATCATTCATTTACATTATGATTCACATGACATCACATCTCATCCATTCATTCACATTTATCTGATTCACACCGCATCTCATCACATCTATCCACATCACATTCATCTCATCACTTCTATTCATATCACATCCATCCATTCATTCTTCACATCTAGCTGACTCTCATCACATCTATTCATATCACATCCATCCATTCATTCACATCTATCTGATTCTCATCACATCTCATCACCTCTATTCTCATCACATTCGTTTAAACATAGAATTTAAGAGAATTTTTAATTTTTGATATAAAGATTCTTTACGCATCTATTTATGCATAAAATCAACTTCAGTGGGAATAACACTTTTAACAAAATCCTTTTATGCATCTATTTATGCATAAATTCAATTTTAAGGAAAATAAACTTTTAAAACAAAAATAAATCCTTTTTGCATCTTTCTATGCATAAAATCAATTTTAATGAAATTAACACTTTTGAAATAAAAATAAATTCCCTTATACATCTTTATATGCATAAAATCAAAATTAATGAGAATAACTCTTTTGAAATAAAAATAAATTTCCTTATGCATCTTTCTATGCATCAAATCAAAATTTTAATGAAAATAACTCTTTTGAAATAAAAATAAGTTCCTATACGCATCTTTCTATGCATAAAAGCAAAATTAATGAGAATAATTCTTTTGAAATAAAAATAAATTTCCTTATGCATCTTTCTATGCATAAAATCAAAATTAATGAGAATAACTCTTTTGAAATAAAAAAAATTCCTATACGCATCTTTCTATGCATAAAATCAAAGTTAATGAGAATAACTCTTTTGAAATAAAAATAAATTCCTTTATGCATCTTTCTATGCATAAAATCAAAATTAATGAGAATAACTCTTTTGAAATAAAAATAAATTCCCTTATGCATCTTTCTATGCATAAATTCAATTTGAATGGGAATGACACTTTTGAAATAAAAACAAATCTTTTAGAATGCACAAATAGAAGGAATTACTCTTTTAGAATAACCTAATGATAAACTTTAGTTCCACAAAATTTAAGAAAATTTTGCCATAACCTCCTTTGTATGGCTGACCATTTCTCAATTTTAACATTAAATTTATGACTTGAATTAATCCAATTTGAATTCTAATATCTCTAATCTACTCCATTTTCTAAAAATCAAGAGAGTAAACAATGAAAAGAGTTTAATCAATCTTTTAATTAAACTTTCTAGGATTAAGAGGGCTGAATCGTAAAGAAAAGAAGGGGGTGACCTTTCCATCAAGGCATAGCATCAGATTTTTATTCAAACATTTACAAAGCATAAAATTTAAGAAAACCATAGATTTAAAATTCACAAATAAGTAAGAATTAAGCTTACATGGAACTTGTAAGCTTTCCTTTGGCTTGAGGGATTGAGGGTTCTACTCTTGTTTGCAACAAGGGTAGCCACCAGTTCTTTTGGAGAGATTTAGCCAAAAACAATTGAATTATCAATTGAATTCAATGTATTTGACTTTGGGGAGGAGTAGAGTAACAGTGCATAAACACTATATACCTTTTACAAAGGGGGAGGCTTCTATTTATAGGAAAAAATTAGCCTCTAACCAAGCAAACTGATTCTAGAATTTTCCACATCAGTTTGGTCAATTTTTGACCATTTGTGGGTCAGTTTAGCTCACTTTTTTGATCTAGTTAAAACAAGAGAGAGGAGAGATAAAAATATCTCATTATTTGTGAGTTTAAAACTCATCCACACATGTGAAATAGGTGCCTCCTTCATGAGGGGAATTCCCCAGACTAAGGTGTCAAAAATGCATCATTTCCTATAAATATCTCTTCTTTTTTAACCTTGTCCTTAGTCAACTCTTCATCTTATGTGAGTATTTACTCATTTTTGGGGGATTTTTCTTTTATTCTTCAATTTATCTCCTCCCTACATTTGGATTAATCTTATTGGTCCATAGGAACCTTAATCTAAAATTTTCAAAAAATCTAGACCCTCAGGCTAAGGTCCTTTTTACCTATTTTAAATTTATTCTTCCAATTGCACACTGGAAAGTTCTTTTTGAATTTCTGTTTCAAGGAAAATCATTTTAATAAGAAGGGATATTTTTCCATCCAAAGATATCTAGAAACTGAATTATCTCTCTCTAGAATATTTTCTCTCTCTAGGCCAAAACAGATAAAAATAAGATCTGTTATTATTCTCAAAAGGGGATTGATTACAGGGGAGAAACTGGACATCTTTAGGGACTGGGGGAGGAATCTTACATCCTACCCCACTTAAAAAACGTGAGATGTCCTCATCTCAATCACTTCGAGCGTTACTGCCTTGGAAGTGGACGGCCGATTTGGGAACAACTCTCTTTGACCTCTCCTATTCTGAGGCAGAGGTCTTGCATTACTTTGGTTTGAAATTGCGGGTTGGTTGGAGGGTCTACCTCTGGGATTTCCCTGATATTGACGGATAGAAACCTGATTACTCTGGAAGGAAGGAGCTGGAGTCTGGAATCTTGATCCCTGATTTTCTTGCCCTGAAATCCTTGATCCAAAAGGAGTTGGACAATCCATACTGCGATGTCCAAATCCTTGACAATTATAGCATTTCAATCCCTTGTTCAAGGGTGGAACTTCTGAAGTTGAATTCCAGGGGATTGAGTTTCAAAAAAAGGACATTTCTTCCATTTTGAAACTTCCCATATTCTGGGATTGACCCTGATATCTCTTAGGCGGTGGAAGGTTGGAATCATTTCCTCTAAATATCTCTTCTTTTTTAACTAATAAACCTTGTCTTTAGTAGTCAACTCTTCATCTTATGTGAGTATTTACTCATTTTTGGGGGATTTTTCTTTTATTCTTCAATTTATCTCCTCCCTACATTTGGTTTAATCTTATTGGTCCATAAAAACCTTAATCCAAAATTTTTAAAAAATCTGGACCCTAAGGTCCTTTTTACCTATTTTAAATTTATTCCAATTGCACACTGGAAAGTTCTTTTTGAATTTCTGTTTCAGGGGAAATCATTTTAATAAGAAGGGATATTTTTCCATCCAAAGATATCTAGAAACTGAATTATCTCTCTCTAGAATATTTTCTCTCTCTAGGCCAAAACACAGATAGAAACAAGATCTGTTATTATTCTGAAAAGGGGATTGATTATAGGGGAGAAACTTGACATCTTGAGGGACTGGGGGAGGAATCTTACATCTTACCCCACTTAAAAAATGCGAGATGTCCTCATCTCGCAGGTGGAGTATGATCTCTTTCATCATCATCTTCTTCTTCTTCAATCACTTCTAGGGTTACTGCCTTGGAAGTGGACGGCCGATTTGGGAACAACTCTCTTTGACTTCCTCTATTCTGAGGTAGAGGTCTTGCATTATTTTGGTTTGAAACTGCGGGTTGGTTAGAGGGTCTACCTCTGGGATTTCCCTAATTTTGCATTTTGTCGGATAGAAACCTGATTACTTTGGAAGGAAGGAGCTGGAGTCTAGAATCTTGATCCCTGATTTTGCCGGATAGAAACTTGATTACTTTGGAAGGAAGGAGCTGGAGTCTGGAATCTTGATCCCTGATTTCCCTACCCCTGAAAACCTTGATCCAAAAGGAGTTGGACAATCCATACTGCGATGTCCAAATCCTTGACAGTTATAGCATTTCACTCCCTTGTTCAAGGGTGGAACTTTTGAAGTTGAACTCCAGGGGATTGAGTTTCGGGAAAAGGACATTTCTTCCATTCTGAAACTTCCCATATCCTGGGCTTGATCCTGATATCTCTTAGGCGGTGGAAGGTTGGAATCACCTTCTTGAAAGGTGATGGTGCTGGCTTTGGTGGGACCTTGACATCAAAGGCCTTGGAGAAATCCTTCGCCATCTGCACTGCTTAGGCCATGGAAACTGGCTTGGCTTTCTTCACCAAAATATTCAAAGGTTCGTTCAGTCCCTGAATGAACCTGGCCATCAGTTGTTCTTCATTCAGCGGTGGGTGGCGAGTATTTGAGGAGGAGAGCGATTGCTTGGTGATATACTTCAATAGTTATGCTCCCCTGGGTTAACTCTAGAAATTCGTTCATTTTTGTTTCCAAAAAGCTAGGAGGACAGAACCTCGTCCTTAGGTAAATTTTGAGATCATTCCATGTCTGGGTATTCCGATCCAGACGGTTTGTCTCGCAGTGATTTCTCCATGCCACTCTGGCTATTTCTACTATCTTCAGCCTTGCAAGAGCCATTTTGCTCTTCTTATTGTACCCGGTGACATCAAAGTACTCTTCCATTGCTTCGATCCACTTCTCCACAACCTCACCCAAGTTTTCCCCTTCACCCTTGAAAGGTCCAAGCTACGAACTATGAAGAGTTTTATAAACATCCAAGTCAAGCTCTTCCTCATTGAGTTGGGGGTTATCATTTCTACCACGACAACCTTGATCCATGTTCCTATCAATACGAAAAATCTTGTTAAGTCTCTTATTTATGATTCAAATCCGATTTTTGATTCATCTGATTCTGGGGTTCTTTAGATAGGTCGGCTCCCCACAGAATCGTGGGATAAAGATACTCGCATTATTAGATAACAATTCATTCAGAACATATCATTCATATCTTTCACAGAATAATGGTCTATTAGACCAAAATGTCCATCTAAACAGTAATCCATGGGGGATTTCAATTTTATAGACTTTTAATGTTGGAATTAGGGTTGCAGGAAAGCACACAAAGCTTGGAGAAGAAGAAGCAAGAAAATGCACACAACACACAGTGTATTAGATTGTGTCAATGTACAAAAGATAAGTTAGCCCTAGAATAATGGGCGTATATACAAGCCGGGGGAAAAAACCCCCTAAAGAGGAAAAAAGTGCCCCAGCAGTCCTAAGTGTGTTCATACACATCATTGCCTATATATGGCAACAAATCCCCCCTGAAGTGATGGTGTGAATGAGAGCTAGCACTCATGTATAGGGAAGTGCCATGCCCGAAGTAGATCAGTCCACAAAGGGGAGCAAGCCCAAAGCTTTGCGGAAAGCTTTGAACTTCTCACGAGGAAGCGCCTTTGTGAAAAGATCGGCGAGGTTGCCCTTTGTTGCCACATAGGCCAAGCTAATCTCTCCTGCTGAGAGTCTCTCCCTGACATAGTGATAATGCACCTCAATGTGCTTTGTGCGAGCATGAAAAACTGGGTTTCTCGCAACTGTCAATGCGCTCTGACTGTCAGTGTAGATGGAGGTGGCAGACTCTTGTCCAACACCACCCAAGTCAACCATAAGCTGTCTGAGCTACACACACTCAACCGTTGCTGTGAAAGCTACCCTATACTCAGCTTCACAACTAGAAGTGGCCAAAGTAGGTTGCTTCTTGCTCAACCAAGATATGCATGAGCTACCGAGCATGAAACACAAACCACTTGTGGAAACTCTTGTGTCATAGCAACCAGCCCAAAAAGCACGTAAATCTGGCACGATAACGATCCCCCCTTGGGATAAAACAGCCCAAGATGTATGGTGCCACTCAAGTAGCGACGAAAGATGCGCTTCCAATGCTGAGACCCTGGGCTATGCATAAACATGCTCACCTGTGAGACTGCAAACTGAATGTCCGACCTTGTAATGCATACATAAATGAGGCAACCAACAGCTGTATGATAGAGTGTGACATCAAAGTGATCTCCAGCATCATGAAGACTCAACTTCAAACCTGTCTCCATTGGAGTAGCAATAGGCTTGCAGTCTTCAAGGCCAAATCTAAACAACAATGGCTCAAAATACTTTGTCTGACACAAAGCAATACCTCCATCACACTGCTTAAATTGTATCTCCAAATAATGATGCAAATGCCCCAAATCTGACATCTCAAAAGAGGCATTCAAATTAGCCTTAAAATCAGCAATATGACTTTCATTTGGTCCTGTGAGCAGCATGTCATCGACATAGAGAGCAATGATTAGATGTACATCATCCACACGTTTAACATACAAAGTGCTTTCTATTGGACTATTCTGAAAACCATGTGCAGTCAAATATGCATGTATCTTTTCATACCAAGCTCGTGGAGCTTGCTTTAAACCATATAAAGCCTTTTTCAACCTGCACACTTTGTTTTCCTGCCCTCTTTGAACAAAACCACAAGGCTGCGATACATACACCTCCTCATGCAAATCTCCATTCAAGAATGCAGTCTTTATGTCCAACTGATGTACATGCCAACCATTATGAGCTGCCAATGCACAAATGCTACGAATGGTAGTCATACGACAAGTGGGAGCAAAGGTCTCATCAAAATCAATGCCCTTTTCTTGAGCATAACCCTTTGCAACAAGTCTAGCCTTATAGCGATCAACACTGCCATCTGGCTTTCGTTTCAACTTAAAAACCCACTTACATCCAATGCCCTTTTTACCAATAGGCAAATCACACAAAGACCATGTATCATTCTTCATTATAGCATCATATTCACTTTGCATTATAGCCAACCAATTATTTGATTTTTGTGCCTCATCAAATGAAAGAGGTTCTTCCTCTTCACACATACTAGACACAGCCAAAGCATAACAATCTGATGCATAAGAGGCATGCTGAAAACCTGAACGAGTACGACTAGACATAGCCTTATCCTCATAAATTACATCCTATAAATCTGCATCACAAATAGGCTGATCTATGATGTCGTTTGAAATTTGCATAGGCTGAATATTTGCCTCATTAGGACTTACATTTGAATTCCCACCTGTAAACAGAGGCAACAACGTATCAAATGTTGAAAGATACAAGTGAATAGGGTGTGTGCGGGAACAAGCCCTTGGTTAGAGGCTGTAAAGAGGATGTGTAAATGTGAAAGAACCTGTGAACAGGTGAGAAGAATCTACTGGGAGAGAATAAAGGGTAGCATGAGAAGATTTAGGAAGTGTGGAGATATTATGGGAAAAGTGAAGAGGTGCAGAGAATCAAGCAAAAGAGGTGGAGATATTCTGGGAGAAGTGGAGTGAATCAAGGAGAAATCAATGGGATTAGATGCTTTGATGTTGTAAACTATAAATTGAGGCATTGGCCTAATGAGAATTTTCAGGTTTTTTATTATCCATGTCTACATTAAGCTATTTGCTAATTACTCACTAATTACATCTTAATTATTTGCTAATTACATCTTAATTATTTGATAATTACTCACTAATTATATCTTAATTATTTACTAATTACTCACTAATTATGTCTTAATTATTTACTAATTACTCACTAATTATGTCTTACGTCTTAATTATTTGCTAATCATTTTATTAATGATGTTGATTCTAGTATTTGATCCACCATAGCTCATCACATTGCTCTAATTTCAACATGGTATCAGAGCCATGCCTAGAATCCATTAGGTTTATGAGCCCATTATCTAATTAATTAAGATTAGTAGATAATTAGAAATTAATCAAAATTTTAGTTATTTTTCACCTCACCTCTGCACCCCCAGCCAGTGGAGGAGCTCCCTCTCCTTGCACACATCAAATTAGCCCAAGCCCTTTTAGGTACTCAAACTAGACTCAAGGGGCTACACTCACCTCAAAGGAATTGAAGCAAATCAGTGCAAAACACCGGCGCGACAGCCCGGATTGAAGGCATGTTTTTTTCTGAGAAAATTTGACATTGCAGCTGCTCCAAATCAAATTGGTCTAATTCCTCATAGCTCCAGGGGTTTTCAAGCATGCTCTACAAGCTGGTGAAGACAGAATTCAATTTGATCAAGTCTACGGTGAGTTCCAAGCTCTTCATCAAATCTGCAGGTGACTTTGGTAAAACAGAGATTAAGCTTTCAATATTTGGTCAAATCTTGTGTTTCTTGGCTTAATCCTCTACTAGACTCATTGCTATTGATGGCCTTGAAAGAATTTGAGCTCATTTGAAGTCTAAGGCATCAGATCTGGACTCCCCGCATACTCTGTTTTTTGCACACAAAATAATGGATTAATTTACTAATCAGTGATTAATTTACAATCAATGCTGATCACTATATTTTGGTGCAATTGAGGGTTCAAATTAACCATTAGGTATCTGATACAGATCCCTATAACTTCAAATTGCAATTCAGAGTTGGTTTGATACTCCAACCATTCCGTACAAATTGGTTACCCTTGATTTAATGTAATTTTTGCTAAAATTGTGCTGATAAAATTGTGATAATCATCATTTTGCATTTAACCCTTGGTTAATGCTTGTAAATCTCACTCAAATTCAAGATTATTCACAGCCACAGTTGCATTTGGGAATGTGCATAAGAATTCATGCTATATGCATTATGTATTGGGCACATTACATCAGTGTAAATATGGGATCAGACACTGCCCTTGTCTAGAATAAGGCAAGAGGTAAGACCTCCCGCATAGATTTGGGTTTGCATTGCATAATGATACAAGATAAACATCAAAAACCCAAAGGAACTGTCAGCAAAACATTTGAACATGTTGCTCACATGGAGCAAGAAGACCTGACGGACAAGCTCATGGTCCCAGCCATGAAAGAAGAAGAACATCTCCTTCCAAGAAGAAGATCCACACCAAGAAGATATAAAGAAAGACACGGACACGAGAAGAGAAGCTGCCCCAAGAAGACTGAAAGAAGACATGGACGCGTGGAGAGAAGCTGCCACGACAAGAAGACTGAAGAAAAGAGAAGATGTGAGGCTCCAAAGAGTGAGGAGCCATGTGAAAATCTTTGAGAGAGAGAGAGAGAGAGAGAGACCCCACAACCCAATGTAACCTGCCCCAATAAAGTAAAACCATCTCTGAGCCACCGATGATGTAGGCCACATGGTAGATGTATGTGTGAGCACTTTAGTCAAGGTCGCCGGCAACTATAATAAGCCTTGGATACATAGAGAGAGAGAGTGTCAAGGACTATGAGTTTAGGTACTTGAGGCACTGGTCGCGGGCTATCAAGTAAGAGAGAAACTTGGTATAGGGTCCAGGTGTGCTAAGTTAACTTGAGGGGAGGTGTGCTAGACACTGGTCGCGGACTATCAAGTAAGAGGGAAACTTGGTATAGGGTCCAAGTGTGCTAGAGAGTATTCACTTGAGGGGAGGTGTTGAAATATACAAGTGAATAGGGTGTGTGCGGGAACAAGCCCTTGGTTAGAGGATGTGTAAATGTGAAAGAACCTATGAAAAGGTGAGAAGAATATACTAGGAGAGAATAAAGGGTAGCATGAGAAGATTTAGGAAGTGTGGAGATATTCTCCCCTAGCCGGATATTCATTCAAACTTAAAACTAGTCACACCACTTACACACCCAAAATGAAATTGCCTTTGTCTCAGTATCATCTATCTTTAAAAACAATCATTTACTGAAACTATTGTCTCACTGATCATAATCCTCAAAGTCTCCAGTTGAATCCTTAATTCGAGTCATTCCTTCATCAGTGTATCTATGGCATCATTGGCAACCAGAACGCTCACAACCTGACCACTCAGGGACCTTTTCGATAGTTCCTAGCTCATAGTAATCGGCAATATATTCACATATCAAAATGGAAACTCCGTTGAGAATCAGCAAGATCAACCAACGGATCCATATAAAAGGGCCATGGACTCATCCGTTTAGGACCAGCAAGGTCAATCAACCAGATCCATGCCCGAATTCAGAAAACAACTCTTACTCCTTAATCCAATATCTTCCACGACGCACGTGTGGGTATCGTCGGTGACCCAGAGCCCCAGCACCGTATGGTCAGCACCCTCTAGGATCCTTTGCAGGTGACCTAGCGCTTCACTCATAGGCCGCTTCCTTGGTCCCTCATCCACCGTACTGGAAGCTCATAATTTTAATCAAACGGAGGCTGGTCAACCTTGCTACGCGAGACGTCCTCCGTTGACTCTCCGTCAACTGTTGCAACTTTATCAGCTAGGTCTCCACTACGACCTTAATCACAAGATGGTCAAAATGCTTTCCCAGCATTCTTGACATAAAATAGTCATTCAAAAATTGGCGATAAATACAGTTTCTATAACGAACTTCCGTCTTTCCACAATAATCAACATTACTTAATCCACATTCATTTCATATAACTTCCCATTCTCATTCAATCGCATCATTTTCCATCTCATCACTTCTTTCCTCAAATATCCTCATCAGATCTCATCCACTCGCATTTACCCATATCCACTCGAATTTTCCCATATCCACATCTCATCACATCATATTCTTTCACATCTCATCCATTCATATTTCCCCGATTCACATCACATCACATAACATTCATCACATCTTGATTCACATGACATCATATCCATTCTCATCCCATATCATTCATTCACATCTCGATTCACATGACATCTCATCCATTCACATCCCATATCATTCATTCACATCCCGATTCACATGACATCACATCCATTCACATCTCATATCATTCATTCACATCTCGATTCACATGATATCACATCCATTCACATCTCATATCATTCATTCACATCGTGATTCACATGACATCACATCCATTCACATCTCATATCATTCATTCACATCCCGATTCACATGACATCATATCCATTCACATCTACCCATTTTACATCACATCACCTCCATCCATTCACATCCATCACATCACATTCACATCACCTCCATCCATTCACATCCATCACATCACATTCAATTCGTATCCATCACATTCCATTCATATCCATCACATTCACATCCACATATATTCTTTCACATACACATCTATATCCGTTCTTTCACATACATCCACATCCATTCTTTCACATACTCATTCACATCCATTCTTCACATACACATTCACATCCATTCTTCACATACACATTCACATCCATTCTTCTCATACATATCCTTATCCATTCTTTCACATACTCATTCACATCCATTCTTCTCATACACATTCACATCCATTATCATCACATACATTCACCATATCCCATATCATCACATACATTCATTCATATCCCATATCATCACATACATTCATTCATATCCCATATCATTCATTTAAATTCTGATTCACATGACATCACATCTTATCCATTCATTCACATTTATCTGATTCACGTCCCATCTCATCACATCTATCCACATCACATTCTCATCACTTCTATTCATATCACATCCATCCATCCATCCATTCACATCTATCTGATTCTCATCGCATCTATTCTCATCCATCCATCCATTCATTCACATCTATCTGATTCTCATCACATCTATTCTCATCACATTCGTTTAAACATAGAATTTAAGAGAATTTCTAATTTTTGATATAAAGATTCTTTACGCATCTATTTATGCATAAAATCAACTTCAGTGGTGGGAATAACACTTTTTACAAAATCCTTTTATGCATCTATTTATGCATAAATTCAATTTTAAGGAAAATAACACTTTAAAGAAAATCCTTTATGCATCTTTCTATGCAAGCATAAAATCAATTTTAATGAAATTAACGCTTTTAGATTAAAAATAAATTCCCTTATGCATCTTTCTATGCATAAAATCAAAATTAATAAGAATAAATCTTTTGAAATAAAAATAAATTTCCTTATGCATCTTTCTATGAATAAAATCAAAAATAATGAGAATAACTCTTTTGAAATAAAAATAAATTCCCTTATGCATCTTTCTATGCATAAAATCAAAATTAATGAGAATAAATCTTTTGAAATAAAAATAAATTCCCTTATGCATCTTTCTATGCATAAAATCAAAATTATTGAGAATAACTCTTTTGAAATAAAAATACATTCCCTTATGCATCTTTCTATGCATAAAATCAAAATTAATGAGAATAACTCTTTTGAAATAAAAAAATTTCCTTTATGCATCTTTCTATGCATAAAATCAAAATTAATGAGAATAACTCTTTTGAAATAAAATATATTCCCTTATGCATCTTTCTATGCATAAATTCAATTTGAATGGGAATGACACTTTTGAAATAAAAACAAATCTTTTAGAATGCACAAACGGAAGGAATTACTCTTTTAGAATAACCTAATGATAAACTTTAGTTCCACAAAATTTAAGAAAATTTTGCCATAACCTCCTTTGTATGGCTGACCATTTCTCAATTTTAACATTCAATTTATGACTTGAATTAATCCAATTTGAATTCTAATAATCTCCTATTTATGCAACATCCTTGGCTTGATTAAGGGTTGTCGCACTCTCATA
Organism: Cibotium barometz; assembly: GCF_041138505.1. Taxonomy (NCBI): domain Eukaryota; kingdom Viridiplantae; phylum Streptophyta; class Polypodiopsida; order Cyatheales; family Cibotiaceae; genus Cibotium; species Cibotium barometz. Next base: position 38,663,542 of record NC_141074.1, on the reverse strand, counting down.
AGCCTTTCTCTTTCTAATTAAGCGTAAATATCAGAAATTTCTAGTTTTTTCTTCTTCATAAATCAGCCCATTACTCTCTAATAACCTCCTTCAATACCAATGTCAAAGGAACACACCCAAATCAAGAAGTTCTCGGGAGAGGGCTTCCACACTTAGCAAGTCCTTGTCAAGTACAACCATTATCATGCTTCATCTTGATGAGGCTCTCACCATGTGGACCAGCTTTCGACTCCAAAGGAGAAATGGGATGAGCTTGATAAGCTCTATGGAGCTCGTGGTGGTAAGAATTCCAAGATCTCACTCAAAATTGAATTTTTCAGCTTGGAACTCAAAGAGGGAGATGGCATTGGAGCCTTCATCTCTCACTTGAAGGGCCTTATGGCTCAACTTGCATCAATGAATGCGAGAATGGATGAAGATGATGCAGTGGCTGTTTTGCTAAAAGCAGTCAAGAAGGTGTACCCCACCTTAGTCACCACTCTAAAAAACATACCTAATCCCACCCTCGAAGGATTCATTCAATCTTGTCTTGATGAAGAAAAGAGGCCAAAGGGAGGAGCTGAATCTTCAAATGCAACACTTCATCGAATATCGAACAAGCTTTGTCACATCAAGTGGTCAAAGTAAGATGTGCCCATTGCAAAAAGGTGGGTCATTTGGCAAATAATTGTTGGATCAAATATCCCAACAAAATGAAATGTAACAAGTGTAAACAAACGGGACATATCACTTCTAAATGTCCTAACAAAGAGTCAGAGGCTAACTTTGTATCAATATCTAACTCCTCTGAGCACCTATTTTAAAATGTAACAACACCTATATTCCTAAACCTTGTACGCCTAATGTTATAAAGGCAACCTATGTCCAATACCACCTATTCCAATTCTTTTATAGTTGGTATTGAGGAAGGGTATTAAAAGACTAAGGTCATGTAAAAGGGTAGGAGAAAGGTGTGTGTGTGAAGGGACTTAAGGTCCACTAGCTCACCTATTTAAAGGTGGAGCTAGAAGGCTTTTATGTATTGAGCAAGAAGCCTAGTTGTATTTGAGCAACTTAACACTAGTTTGGTACCAAAAAAGGACACTTAAGTGTCCTTTTTTGGACGATGCAAATAAAATGCTACTTGCACTAGGAAAGACATATTCAAAATCCCTCTTGAGGAGTTTGAATATGTGACCTAGTGTGTCTTTAAAAAATGTAACCTTGCAATTTGGATGTTGGCACGATAAGGAATTACACCCATAAATAGGACTTGCATGAGACTGCAACTCAGGTTTGAGAAAACCGCCTTATAAGCTTAGAGAAAAAAATCACTAAGCCCCGTGAAAAATTCCAAGTAATTATTTCATATTTGTGTCAAAGATTTTACCAAGTTTCACATGAAATAAAATTCAATTGAGAGTGTCTAAAATAGTAGGAAGTTGTATGTGTTTGATACACCACTTTTTAGCTTCCATTTGTATCCAAACCAATACATGGTTTTAATGTGTTTGCAAGTTTTTTAAGGTGATACAATGCTTACTCTATCCATTGAGATCTTAAAGTTATATGTAAAAGTCCCTTAGTAAGCTACAAATATTAATTGTTTCAAAATGTCAAAACTGCACACAACAAAAATTCTGGATTTAGATTCTTGAGTCATACGTATTACATTCCTTAGTAAACTTGCAACATTTTGTCTGTATAGAATAATTCCACTAAGGTACATTGTACAAACATAATTTGGGCACCTAAAACCTTTGTTTCATGGTTGTTGAGAGAGAATTTAGAAAATTTGAAAAATGTAGCACGATTGAAAAACTAAGATAGCGCTCAAGTAGCAAGATTTACTTGAGCTTGGGACCCCAAAAAAATCTGTATTAACTTGGTTTTGAACTATATAATCATTTTCGATTGCCAATTTGCACTAACATAACCCTAGTTTTATGGAAGTACCTTTGGAAGGCCAAAATTTTTCTCTTTTTCAGCATCTTGGTAATTATGAGATTTTTGTTATAGTTCACAAGTAGCTTAGGAACTAGGACCTAAAGGAGATTGTGTTGTTTTGAAACCCCAAGTTCTACCAATTGACTTTTACAAACATGAAAAATTCTAAAATCAGTTTGCTTGGTTAGAGGCTCATTTTTTCCTATAAATAGAAGCCTCCCCCTTTGTAAAAGGTTAATAGTGTTTATGCACTGCTACTCTACTCCTCCCAGAGTCAAATACATTGAATTCAATTGATAAGTCAATTGTTTTTGACTAAATCCTCTCCAAAAGAATTGGTGGCCACTCTTGTTGCAAACAAGAGTAGAACCCTCAATCCCTCAAGCCAAAGGAAAGCTTACAAGTTCCATGTAAGCTTAATTCTTACTTATTGTGGCCCTACGGGCGTTTTTATATAACTAATGAAAGGATCTTTTCTCGGGAAATTTTTTTTCTTACTTATTGTGAATTTTAAATCTATGGTTTTCTTAAATTTTATGCTTTGTAAATGTTTGAATAAAAATCTGATGCTATGCCTTGATGGAAAGGCCACCCCCTTCTCTTCTTTACAATTCAGCCCTTCTTAATCCTAGAAAGTTTAATTAAAAGATTTATTAAACTCTTTTCATTGTTTACTCTCTTGATTTTTAGAAAATGGAGTAGATTAGAGATATTAGAATTCAAATTAGATTAATTCAAGTCATAAATTGAATGTTAAAATTGAGAAATGGTCGGCCATACAAAGGAGGTTATGGCAAAATTTTCTTAAATTTTGTGGAACTAAAGTTTATCATTAGGTTATTCTAAAAGAGTAATTCCTTCCATTTGTGCATTCTAAAAGATTTATTTTTATTTCAAAAGTGTCATTCCCATTAAAATTAAATTCATGCATAGAAAGATGCATAAGGATTTTTTTTAATTTCAAAAGAGTTATTCTCATTAATTTTGATTTTATGCATAGAAAGATGCATAAAGGAATTTATTTCTATTTCAAAAGAGTTATTCTCATTAATTTTGATTTTATGCATAGAAAGATGCATAAGGGAATTTATTTTTATTGCAAAAGAGTTATTCTCATTAATTTTGAATTTATGCATAGAAAGATGCATAAGGGAATTTATTTTTATTTCAAAAGAGTTATTCTCATTAATTTTGATTTTATGCATAGAAAGATGCATAAGGGAATTTATTTTTATTCTAAAAGTGTTAATTTCATTAAAATTGATTTTATGCATAGAAAGATGCATAAAGGATTTATTTTTTTTAAAGTGTTATTTTCCTTCAAATTGAATTTATGCATAAAAGGATTTTGTAAAAAGTGTTATTCCCACTGAAGTTGATTTTATGCATAAATAGATGCGTAAAGAATCTTTATATCAAAAATTAGAAATTCTCTTAAATTCTATGTTTAAACAAATGTGATGAGAATAGATGTGATGAGAATCAGATAGATGTGAATGAATGGATGGATGGATGTGATATGAAGAGAAGTGATGAGAATGTGATGTGGATAGATGTGATGAGATATGACGTGAATCAGATAAATGTGAATGAATGGATGAGATGTGATGTCATATGAATCAGAATGTAAATGAATGATATGGGATATGAGTGAGTATGTGAAAGAATGGATGTGGATGTATGTGAAAGAACGGATATAGATGTGTATGTGAAAGAATATATGTGGATGTGAATGTGATGGATATGAATTGAATGTGATGTGATGGATATGAATTTAATGTGATGGATATGAATTGAATGTGATGTGATGGATGTTTACTTTTGCTCACAGCCAAGCAGTTTTTTGCACAGGAAATTGTCACACAGGAACTGTCATTTTAGATGACTCCTACTCTTGTCAGACCAAGAAAATCCTCACACACACAAAACTTCAGTTTCAAAACACACACATTCCTCTTAGATCACTACTAACACCATATTGGGGAATATGGGAATTTCCCACAAGTTTGGGACACGTGGTCAAACGTTTGGATTAACCATAACTTGAACACCACTAATCCAAAATGAGCGCTTTATAGCTCTTTAGATTCCATTTTTCAAGCGCTTTCCAACGATAGGTCATATGATAGGGTTTTGAGAAACTTACAAACATGTTATCCATGTCCCCTTTTTAAAGTATTCAAAAATGGGAATTGGAAAATTCCCAAATTCACTAATATGGTGTTTACTACATTGTATCTACACTCAAGACACTGAATATGCAAAGTACAAGAAACAGGAATAAGACAGATAGACTCACAAACTGCATCTTGCATTCAGAAATCCCCCATAGCTACACAGAAAATCCGCCTAGTATCAAGAACGTCCATAACTGAAAAGCCTTCTCCCTTTTCAAGAGCCAAACGACTTTTTAACTTCTAGGATATGAAAAGTCTCCAAAATAGACTAAGGATTCATACATATGATAAAAGTAATTCCTCCTAGGGTCTAGCCTAAACAGCTGGCACAACTCGGTGGCTTGAGCCAAAGGCTAACATCGGACCCACAATCCCTTGATCCGTAATCTAGACAGGCAAAGAATCTTGCAAAGATAAGCATAAACGCCATCAGAACATCCTCCTCTTTGAAATTTTGCATATCCGCTGACTTTCCATTTGAAACATAATGCTCCACTGCTGATTTTTGACTAATTTGCTGCATTGCCGACTGCTGATATGACTTCCTACCTTGACGTTGAAAACATGCTTCCTCCACATTTTGAAAATTGGACCATACTCCCTTGTCAAACAGAATGAAAGAAACCTGACTGTCAAATTAGATAACACTTCCAGAATACTTAAAAATTTTGCATCATAATTCTACCTTGAATCTGATCTAATCCTCCACACCTGTTTTGACATAATCAAATTTGTAAAACCTGTCATCAAATATCTGTACTTGACATCCTCCAAGTTGAATGCTATCAAAACTACCTTTGTCAAATAAATCTAAACCCAAATCTGCCAAATAGTCAAACTGATCACCAACTTTCTTCACAATGAAAACATTTTGAAAGTTAGACAGAACATTTCTCATCAACATCAGAGATTCAGATACTTCAAAACCAAAATTTTAACCCTTGATAACTTTTGCAACTTCCCTCATAAGATTTTGACATTCCGTTTGAATCCTCCAGCGATCAAAATCAATCTCAATCAACTTGTGTAGGTTTATTTGGTGTGACACCAATATGCAAGAAACCTACTGAGATGTATACAAACCAAGTTTGCTCTGAAATATGAAAATTCCATAAAAATCAGGAAAATAATCCACATATAATCCTCTAAACCTATTTAGATGTGATATGATCCACAAACCATAAAAACTGATCACTATGCATCCTATAATGCATTCTTCATTGCCCAATCAGCAACTCCAAAATCTGCAACACATGAATATCTAAATTTTGACAATCTGCCATCATCTGTATTTTAGAATTTATCATCCACATTTGACAACCCATTTTGCACAAATTCACCTCCATTCTGTCATCAACTTGAAAGCACACATCATTTAACAAAAATATATTTGAATTGAGAACAACTTTTCCCACATCCATTTTAGAATGCACATCCATCAAACTTAAGCTTAAAATTTCATCAGCCCGCATTTTAGGCATCATATGCTAATCCCCCAAATGTGTCAATCAATCCACTTGTTCAAATTCTTTGCAACTGAAACATCTCCTTGCTGAATATCAACTTGTGACATCAAAATATGTCCTTCAAAACATTCAGAGTCAAAATTGTGATTTCCTTGATCATCCGCAATATCACTTATATCAGTCGAAAAATCCACTTGAATCCACCAACTATCAAAATTAGCATTCGAAAACTCCTCTGGTATTCCTGCAGCACCTGAAATGTGACCATAACAATTACCAGCAACAACCATGCTTTGATGTACAAGAACGGATTTTGCTCTTGTTTCGCCATATTCCTCTGAAATACACTTGCTTGCTGGAAATTCCTCCCACTAGTTTTTTGATTGCAAAATCTGTTTATAGGGTTCAAATATCAATTCTGCAATATCTTTTGGCTTCAAATCCTCCTGTGCGGATCTTTCTGGTGGAAATTCTTCTTGAACTGACATATTTGCCAAAAATTCCTCTTCAGCAAATCTGATTTCAGAGAATTCCTCCTGATTTGATTCTTTATCTCTGTAATTCCACACACATCATCCATGGAACCTAAAAACAACTAAATCACATCCTCCTCTTCATTCATCTTGGTATCCGCCTCTTCAATTGCGCTTTGAATGACATGAACAACATCATTGCTATGTATGATCTGTTTCTCCTCACAACATTCCTCAGATGCAAGTGACATATGTAACCTAATGTTGAGCAATGAATCTTCCTCTTCCGCTCCATGAGCATACTCTAGTGGTAGGTTAGGGGTATCTAGGGGCTCTTCTAGGCTCTCTTGGCCAACCTCCTTTTGCACCTCCTTCTCCTCCATCTTTGGTATCCCTACTTGATGGATTTCAATCTCCATGCCAACCCATCTGTCATCATCATCACTCAATTCCCCATTGAATTCATCCTCATGTGCATCCCTCAACTTGTCACATGCTTTTTGTAACTTCCCAATGCTTTTCCTACTGGAACATGACTTTCGCTTGTCTCCTTTGTGATCAGCTAACCATTCATATGCACTCTCTAAGTCATCCTCAAAATCCGCCAGCCTTTCAAATGTAGTTTCCATTTCCTCCCAAGATGATGCTTTATGCACTTTATGGATGATTTTATGAAACTTTGTGCATAGGTCAACCATACACCATTTCCTACATGCATCTTTATTTGAGCACTCATCCCCATTGCACATGGACAATCATCTACCTCATGCTTCCGACTCATGCAAACCTCACATTTTTTCTTCTTCTTCTTACCCCCCATGACACACTCACATAATTAAAATACAACAATCATATTCAGTCCTCAAGAAAGATGCACCACACCAATCTGAGACCCATTAAATTTGCTAAACGGAGAGCCACAGATGCTGTACCGAGATCCACAAAGTTCAGACATGGCATTAACGACATGCTGCATAACAAACAACCTTTCATTATCCTCATTGTTTCTGCTCGAGGATGCATAGTTATTTTACTGCAATTTTCCATTTTGCATGTCAGCTTGCTTCTTATATAACAAGCTTCTTGCACATGTCCAGGCTTACCCACAATCAAATCATCCACATGTATCATTATACTGCCTTTGCTAATTTCCATGACCTCTTTGACTCCCCCTGCCTCTGAATTGGCCTCTTCCACCTGCGTTGTTGTTGTTGTTGTTGTTGTGAATTTTGGGACTGTTGTTGTTGTTGCTGCTGGCCATAATTCTGATTACCTGTTCGGCCACCTCCTTGGCCACGTCCACGGCCTCCTCTACCTTGTCCTCTTGCTGAACTTGTGTAGAAGGCCTGTTGCTCTGAACTATTTTTGTTTTGTGAAGACTGTTGGTCTTCACCCAAGCTCTTCTCTTCTATAATCAACATAGACACCAAATCTGTGAAATTGGGAATGTTTTCCCAAGTCTGAATAGACGTCTTGAATGCCTTATATTGTGGCCCGAGACCACATAGACAGACTTCCACCTTATTATCATCATCTACTGAAATGCCAATAGATGCAAGGGATTCCACAATACCCTTGATCTTCAATGCATAGTCATTCACAGACATGCTCTTTTTTTCCACAGTATGAAGTTCATTCTTCAACTGTATCTTTCGTGCCTTGGTATTTGTTTCATAGAGCTTTACCAAGGTGTCCCACGCCTCCTTGAGGGACTTGGCATCCTGTATGTGCCCAATCATAGTGTCTTGTATACTGATTGAGAGCCAATACATAACTTTTCTAGCTCCTTGGTTCCAATCCTTGAACTCTTGCAGTAGTCAGATTGATCTCTGGTATCTCCGGTACCTCTTCATGCTCACCTTCTATATAGTCCCAGTAACCCTTTCCCATTAGGAAATTTGTCAACATGAACCTCCAAGAATGGAAGTTGTTCTTATCAAGCTTCTCAATGAGCGACAATTTGGTTTATGTCATCATTTGACATCTTGCTAGACACACAAATTTACCAGAAACAGCACTCTGGTTTGTCTTGCACAAACTGCTATATTTTCTGCACAGCGGTACTGTAATACACTCAAACGTCACAAACAATGACCTCAATGAGCATACATACACCCAATGGCAAACTGTTGACCTCCTTGCAGCACACACAGTGTCTGCACAACCAATCTGTCTTCCTGCAGTTCTTAAAACAGAGTTCTGCAGAGAATTGATGACTTACCCGCAGTGCTCGAAATTGCCTGCTTTCTGAAAAACGAAGGTTGTAACGCGCCTGAAACGCATTTTCGACCGAGAAAATTTTATTCGATAGGACAATTTTGTCCGATAGGACAGAATAGTTGCCCTATAGCTTTACTCTCGCGAAGAAATCTCCTCAATCAGAGATCGTTTGCTGGTTCCTCTCGTAGAGCTCCTGACAAGGGTGTAGTCATCGCCAACACAAATAGGGAAGAGTAGTTGAAGCTCTTATCCTCGTACCGCTTCTTGTGCTTCTCTTGCTTGCAGCTCAGCCCTTAGCATGAACCAGGCTTTGATACCATGAAAAGATGCAGGGGAGAAGAGAGCTTGAGCTCTTGCAAGCACACACACACTCACAAAACCCTAAAAGAGAACACACAAGGTGAGAGGCTGAAAATCTTCTTCTTCTTCTTCACAACACTCAACACACCATATACAAAGATAAGAGTACACTTAATATGAAAGGTACTCAACCAATAATACTCGGGTTCTCTATAGTGTAAACCCAACTAAATGAGCTGGCGTTATAACTATGCCAGTCTCTAGAATGGCTGTCACATAGCCTGTCATCCCACTGGCTGCATATCACCCATGATCTCACTAACCATGCCAGTGGTGTAAGTGTGGGGCCTATCCCCCACCAATGTCCACCGCCTCACTAGATGAGCTCGATATCTCAACATATAGGCCTCTCACTCACACCACACACACCTCACTAGATGAGCTCGATATCTCAACATATAGGCCTCTCACTCACACCACACACACCTCACTCACCTCGCTCACACAAAGAGATAGACAAAACACCAAACAGAGCACACCACTACTATCACAATACCAAAAAGAGTGATACAAGGGAGACTTTGCTCTCCGATAGTAGAAGGACTGTGGAAAAACTCAAGGTGATACATGAGAGAGTGTCCTCTTCTGTGAGAGTGTGTTCTAGACTGTTTGTATGCTGCCGCGAGAGAGTGCTCCCCTTAACTCCTCCTTGGGTGTCCTTCTCCTCGGGTGGTGCTCAAGAGGATCTCTCCCTGCCTTGGGAAAGGGAGAGGGGAAAGAAAGATGGTGCTTAGGATCTCGAAGAGGATCTCTCCCTGCCTTGGGAAAGGGAGAGGGGTGTTGCCTCCATGAGTGCCATCGAAGTTGGCCATGCACGTATGAGATGTCGAAGGGGACCAGCGGTTAGAGGGGTCAAAGAGCATTGGCGATTGGAGGGCACTGGTGGTGACGATGGTCAGAGATGTTGGAGGTGATGGTGGAAACTCTTGGTGGAGTGTGGAGGACTTGGATTCCCGTCCACAGGTCGAGCAGTCGGAGTGGTCGAAGTAGTCGGACGGCACTGACGGTCGGAGTGGTCGGAGCACACTAGCGGTGACGGTGGTCAGAGTCATCGGAGGGCACCGGTAGTGATGCTAGTCGATGGGGTGTGGAGGAACCGGCTTCCCGTCCATAGGTCCCCCACTACTACTCAACTCACCGCCGTCCCGGTGAATGCCAAGAAAACATAGGTGAGCCTTCAAGCAAAACATCCGGAAAGGAGACTGCCAGGCATACCTCATACAACGATCCTTGCAGGAAAATCTTCTAGAGAGATACAAAATAAATAAAAATGAATCAACTAGGCTCCTGGGCAACTTCATCCAGCAAGCTGTAGAAAAAAATGATTGAACATGGAGCTCCTGGGCACTTCATCTAGCAAGCTATTTCTGAGAGCTCCTAGGCACTTCATCCAACAAGCTATCACTAACTATATTACAACTATCATCCCCCGGGCAAAGCATCCGATAGAAGGCTACCTCAACAAAAGCACAAAACCAATCTAAACAATAATCATCACTGGCCACTTTGTCTGGGCAAAACTTCTGGCATGAAGTCTAGGCATACAAGATACAAAATGAGATCTGGCCATGGCCAGTATATAAGAGATCCGCTTTTCATTAACAAAAAAGGTTTGATGCTCCCAAGCATCAGTAGCATGTGCCACGGTAGCCTCCAAGAGAACGTATGCTTCAGGGGGGCCAATACTGCTCATAAATTGCCACGAAGATGGCCATACCAAGGGCTCTACAGCCAAAGGGGAAAGCTACACATGTACATGCTATGTTATGGTATTGCAGAGCGATGACGAAGGGGTGTGCCCTTGAGAGTTTCGCTGCTGCAACCTAGCTGCACCCCATGCCAAGAGCTCTTTAACACATTTAGATGATCCTCTATGTGCTACAAAATGCAATGATGTGCTGCCAAAACCACAGCCGCTTCCACTAGATCTTGTAGGCATTGCACACATGAGAGATGCCTTACTTAAAAGCAAGCAAACTACTGTAGAATGGCTGGACCGGGCTACCAAGTGTAGAGGTGTAGCTCCACATGTTCCTGCCACTATGGGCATCTGGACAACATCCAAAACTTGTTGGACACAATCAAAGTGGCCACTCTTTACTGCATAATGGAGGCATGTCCTCCCATTGGGAGCATCAAACACGAGGATATTAGCTCCCCATGCCACAAACCGCTCAATGCAAAATACCCTTCCATTTTTATAAGCAAGCATGAGAGGCATATGTCTACGATGATTCATTGCATTCAACGACACACCCTTCTCCAAAACAGCAACAAAAGTACCTAGGATTTGGCCATGTGAGGCAGCATAATGCAAAGGTGAGAGGTGGCTGCGAGAGAGAGTGACAATGGGGAGTGACGGGAGGGGGACGATGATCGCACACGAAGGGAAGTGAGGGCAGTGAGAGAGGGGGAGGGAGTCAAGTAAGTTGATGAGACGAGTAAGGTGAGAGAGGGGGGGTTGGTCTGTGGGGTGGGGGGGGAAAAGGCATGGTGGGGGGGGTTGGTCTGTGGGGTGGGGGGAAAAGGCATGGTCGATGAGGGGTGAAGTAAGAGGGGGGGCAACCATTTGGTTTGTTTTTTTTAAATAACTATTATTATCATATTTGTGTTTTTTTTAAAAGGGGGGGAATGGTGTGGTGGGGGTGGCAGGAAGGTTTGCCCAGAGTACAAATCCAAGAGGCTAGTCAAAGGACTCAGCTTGACAATGTGATTCTTTCTAAATGAACTGCCCTCAATAAGTCGAGCACGACACCCTCCAGTTGGCTGGCATAAGACGGTAGAATGGCTTCCACATAGCACAACACTCTGGGAGTTACTAAACACCGTGGTGAGGCTGAAACATCCTGACATTTCCCATCCATGAAGAAGGAATTTGGAGACTGCAAAAGAGGTTTCAATTTGTGTTTTTTCCCCACCTCTACTGGAGGGTGCAGTAAGTCAATGTCATTAGAGAGAACCATGATGATCATCGAGAGGGTGGAAGGTTGAGGATAGCTCGTTAGCACTGTTGCAACAGGCTATAGTGCCAAAACGAGCTCCAACAATGGTGCACAACTGCGAAAGAGAGGAGGACGAAGGTTGAGGATAGCTCGTTAGCACTGTTGCGATGGGCTGTAGTGCCAAAACGAGCTCCAACAATGGTGCACAACTGCGAAAGAGAGGAGGACGAAGGGGGTGATTGTTGCACAGGGGAGGCACCGCTGGAGGGGTGGGGGGTCATGAGGTGAGAGAAGGGGAAGGCCTAGGCGTACAATGGGCCAGCGAGGGGGGCTGGTCGTGAGGGGAGAGAAGGGCGCACAAGGGTAAATGAAGGGGGGGGGTTGCTGGTGGTGAGGTGAGAGAGGGGGGAAAGCGAGCGAAGGGGGGCTGCTGTGTACACCCAAGAGCAGGCGAGGGGGTTGTGAGGTGAGAGAGGGGGGAGGCTTGGGCGCACAATGGGTAAGCGAGGGGGGGGGACTAGTTGGTGAGAGGGGGTAAAACCCCCTGCGGAAGAGGAGGTGGGGGTGTCGGTGAAGAAAGTGGGGGGGGGTGACGGGTGACCGTTGCGCACAAGGTTGAGGGGGCCCGGGGGGGCGAGGAAAGTGGGGAAGAGAGGAGAGTGGGGTCGGTAGAAGGAAGGGGGAGAGGAGAGGAGGGTCGGTTGGTGAGTACACAATAGAGGAAGGGAAAGACGAGGGGGGTCGAGCGAGAGGGTGGGGCGGCCGGGGGTGAGCAAACAAGGGGGGGCGCTAGACGGTAGGGTGACAGTGAGGAAGAGAAGGGCGGTGGGGTTGCTAGAGGGAAGGGGGAGAGGAGAGGGATGGTGGTCGGTGGGGTGAGAGTGAGGGAGAGTACAAGATGAGAAGGTGGGGACTCAGGAGTGAGGTTGGTCGGTGGGGAGTGAAGGGAGAGGGAGACAAGGTTGGTCGGTCAGGTGAGGGTGAGGAAGAGAGGGTGGTGGGGTTGCCAGAGGGAAGGGGGAGAGGAGAGGGATGGTGGTCTGTGGGGTGAGAGGTAGGTGAGGGGGTGAGGAGTGTGTGGTTGGTGAGGAGTGAAGGGAGTGTGTGGTCGGTGAGGAGTGAAGGGAGGGGGTGGTTGGTGAGGAGTGAAGGGAGGGGGTGGTCGGTGGGGTGAGGGAGGGAGAGAGGGGGTGGTCGGCGGGGTAAGGGAGGGAGAGAGGGGTAGTCGATCGGTTGGTCGGTGAGTTGAGTGTGAAGCGGGTGGTCAGTGGGATGAGTGAGAGGGCCCTAAGTGGTCGATGGGTGAGGTAAAGGGGAAAAGAGAGAAAGAGAGAGGTGGCGGGTGTTTTTGTTTTTTTTTTGGGCTTTTTGTTTTGTTTTTTAATAGAAAAAAGAAAACTAAGAGGGGGGAGTCGATTTTTTTGGGGAAAAATGATTTTTTTTGGAAAAATAAAATAAAATAAATATTGAGGGAGGGTTTTTTTGGGAAAGAAAAAAATTACAAAGGGGGGATTTTTTTATTTTTTTTAAATTTTTGCTTGATTGGGGAGAAGGGGAGGTTGGGTTGGTCAGTGATGATGAGAGTTGAGGGGAGAAGAGAGAGGGAAGGGGAGAAGAGAGAGGAAAAGGGTGGGTGAGATGAGTGAGAGATTGGTCGGTGAGGAGGTTGTGTGAGAGAGATTTTTTTTTTTGCATCTCTTGTAAAAGAAGAAGGAAAAAGAAACCGAAGAGGGGGATTTTTTTTATTTTTTATTTTGGAGACGGAGACCCGATACTTGGCACTTCACGAACACCAGAGTGAGTTGAGACATGTGTTTCGCTTGAGCCACCACCCTTGGCCAGCCACATCTTCTGAAGTGCTTTGATTGAGGGATCTGAAGTCTACACAGATCTTGATGTTGTTGGTCTTCTTTTTTGGAATCACCACTATAGGTGACAACCACTCGGAGTGCTCAATGGGAATGATGATACCTGCCTCTTCCATCTTGTCTAGCTCTTTCTTCCGCACTTCAGAATATTTTAGATTCACGCAATAGATGCCCTTCTTGATCGGCCAACTGCCTTCTTTTTGTGAAACTTTATGAGTGCAAATGGCTGGGTCTATCCCTGGAAGATCCTTGTGAGTCCATGCAAATGCCTCTTGGTGTTCATTGAAAAAGTTGGTGATTCTCTGAAGAGTGGAAAGGTCCTCCCAACCCAAGCTGCCACTAAGAGGGGGTGTGGCTCCTCTGATGTGCCCAGGTTCAGCTCTCTCACCTCCTCATGGTAAGTGGTGGGTGGAAGAGGAGCGGTGCCGAGTGTTGCTTGATGGAGACATAAGGGGTCATGGGTTGGGGTGTTGTCCAGATGGAAATTACCAATGTGTTTCTCTGTCCAGTTAGGGGGTATCTCTTCTACTGGCAAGGCTTCTTCCCAACCCTTGAGGTGCTCTACCCGCCTCACCTTGTAGGTGCGTCTGGGAGGGGTTATAGGTGCGTCTGGGAGGGGTTATAGGTGCCTCTCTGATGACTCCTCTTGAGAGACCTTCTTGCGAGGTTGTCAAAAAAACTCAGGTTCCCCTAGACCTATGACCTTTATGGCTTCCTGTTGAGATAGTGTTGCAGAGGAGGAGGCCAGAGTGAGCAAAGATTCTGTCCAATCCCGTACTCCTGCTTCTTTTGAGAGCTCTTCTTCTTGGGATAGCTCTTGAATAGGGTATGGGTCCAACTCCACTATGTCCACCAAGTTGCACTACTGGAACCCCTCATAGGAATTTAACCAATTTCATAGAGGTTCTGTCGCCTCGCCCTTTGAACCGAATGGATCCTAGGCCTCATCTGCTGGTGTTCTTCCTCGTCATTGGGTCCTTTCTCCCGAATGAGAATCATGTCATGTAGGGCAGTACCCCAAGCACTCTCATCTTCGGGACCTTTTTTTGGTGTCCCCTCTGGGTTAGGGTTATGCAAGTTGTCCCGACCCCAATCATGGATCACTTGAGCTGCCCTCAACCAAGGCCTTCCAATGAGGAAGCTGTAGGCCCCTTGAGTTGGTGGGAGGTGGAGACCCAAGACTTTCCTAGTAGCTTCGGGCATGATGTTAACACCAGAACCACCATCCACAATGGCTCCTGTAATTTGAGTTCCTCCCACGGAGATTGTCACCCTTGGGCTTCGGTGATCGGCCACTCCTGGGACAGTGAGGCATACCCTTGCTTTGCTGCCTCCTGGGCCGTCGCCCACTACTACTAGATGTGGCTTTATCCCTAGTTGCCTTCGAATCCATCCAATGCTGGACCAAGCCTAACAGTTGCTCTCCTATTTCTTGGTTCAAACCACATAACTGAGGAAGGGTGATTTTCACCTTTACTCCTGCCAACTTTTCCTCCCAACTTAAATTACTAACCTTGGGTTGGGTAGACTTTGAAGGTGTGGTGGTTGGGGGAATGACCAAGGTAGGCGCCGCTTCCTTCTCCATTTGAATGAATTCCTCCACGGCCTCCTTATAAGCTCGGTTCCACAATGGATGGGTAGATTGCACCATCAGGGAGAGGAGCTGGTGTCTTTGGGGCTCCTTGGGACTGGGTGGTGTGATGACTGCCACTATTGGAGTGCCAGTAGTGGGAGGTGGCACCACTACCACTATTGGAATGTCAACCTTAGGAGATGGCACCACAGCTTCCACCATGTTAACCAGTGGGGGTCTAGGACATTCTCGGGTGTAGTGGTCTTGGCTCTCCAGGCAATGGAGGCATGGGGGCGAGCCCTCTAGTATAGTGCATTGAGCTTGCATGTGGCCGCTCCCCCCACAATGGTAGCATATAAGAGGTCAGGTGGGGTTGTTGGGAGGATGGTGATTGGGGAACCTTTGGTTAGCCATACGTGTTGTTAGCAGTTGGAGGTACTGGAGGGGCTGCCGCATAGACCACTGGAGGTGGGTTTTGATAGACTTGAGGTGTTTGTGGGACCGATGGGAGGTACTGCTGATAGGTTGGGAGAGTGCTTGCTTGATATGGAATTTTCATAGGTAGGGGGTTGTATGTTAGGGTTGCTCTGGAGGAAGGAGGGGTATTGGTGTATGCTACCATGGCTACTTGAGCTCCCTACTACTAAGATGAATTGGTTTGGGGCGGTGGACGGGTTTGTACAAAAGTAGCCATGGGGGAGGGAAGGGTATGTGGGGTAGCTAAGTAGGAGGGACCAACGGGGCAAGGTTAATATAAGCTTGGGATTGGGGGGTTGATTGAGGGTTCAAGAAGGGTGTTGGGTTTGTTGGTGGTTAGGAGCCTGGGAAGAAGTTGAACCACTACTGGTTGGGGTCAGCATGTAGTCTTCGGCAAAGGGATTAAGCGGGGAGGCACCTTGCTTAAGTTGTTGTTACATAAGGCAAAGTCCCTTGAGGTAGTAACACTCCTTGTCCTCATGGCCCGCCTTTGAGCAAAATGAGAAATATTTCTTGGATGGACAATCATTTGGAAGATGGCCTTGCAAGCTACATACCGGGACTCGTCTTGGGATCTTTGACCTTGAGCTACTCGATCTCCTTCCTAAGCACTGCCATAGCCGCGTCTTCTTGTTGTGACCTTTTGAAATCTTCAAGCTCCTTCTTGAGCTTGGCTAGCTCTTCCATGGAAGCAGATGTAGACGCTATCGTCGGGGCTAGAGGAATGATTGGAGGAGCCAAAGACATGCCGAGGATAAGTGGGGACCAAGAGGTACTATGCTCTGCCATGAGGCAAGCATTCTCCAATTGTGTAGCTCTGTCTTGGAAGTCTTGCAGGGTGCCTTGGGGTGGAAAAGTCTCTCATCTTCATCGCCGTTTGAGTAGGGAGTGCTCGAAGCACCCACTATTGTAGCATGTAGTTTCCAGGATCTTGGGGTAGCCGAGCGACCAAAGCTTTAGCTCTTGTGACAAGTTGGGCCACTGACTCCCCTGCATTCATGGAGATTGGTTGAGCTCTTGAGTGATGAGGTTGAAGTAGTTCCCTGGCCAAAAGGTAACCAAGAAAAGTAGCCTGAGGGTGGCCCAATCCGGGAAGTGGTTGATGAGAAATCGACTGTACCACCGATCGGCACTTTCTTCTAGCATTGTTGGGAACAAGACCAAGTGTGCATCATCTCAGTTGAGACCTCTTGAGCCACACATAGTGAGGAACCGCCGCACATGGTCTTCCACATCTTTAGTGATGGTACCTTTGAAGGTTGGTAGCTTAACTTGCATGCAATTAAGGACAGTAGCCAATGGCTCTGGCCTTGGAGCTGCCATAGGCTTAGAAGAGGAAGATGCTGAGGGAAGAGTAAGGGAACATCGCTCAAACACCTTCCTTAAGCAAGCCAGATTGTCTGCCCATCGAGAGTGTGCACATAGATCATCAATGAATACCTCCAACCACTTCTGCAAGTAGTCTTTGAAGGCTATGCGTTGGAATGTTGCTGGGGAATTAGTGAGATCGAAGGGCATGACTCTATATGCAAACGTCCTCCACATTGTGTTTAAAGTTGTCTTATGCTGGTCCTCTGGTGCTATTGACACCTGATTATAGCATGAAAATCCATCCAAGAAGCTGTAAGCTTCTTCACCAGCCATTCTTTCTAAAACATGTTCCGTATAGGGCAATGGATAATGGTATTTCCTAGTAGCTATGTTAGCCTTTTTAAGATCAACACATACCCTAAGTTTTCCATTCTTTTTTGGCACTATTATGATTGGTGACAATCTGTATGTTCTATCTCATAGATGAGATCCACAGTTAATGAGTTTATCTATTTCCTCCTTTACAATTGCCGCATACTTAGGATTCATCTGGTATGGTTTTTGCCTGGTTGGTCTTCATCCTTCCATGATTGGGATCGTATGTTGCACCACCTCAGGTGGTACACCCTTTATCTACACATAATTCCAAGTGAAACAATTCTTAAATTCCTTAAGGAGGGTAACGAGCTCATTTTCTTCAGCGGAAGTCAAGTCCTTATAGCAATATATACAGGTCTGGCTTCCTCCCTTGGTTTTGCAATATCAACTTCCTTGACTTCAGTCAGGCCATCATATGATGTAGACAGCGCATCTTCCTCCTTAACCCTTTCTGCCACCATCAGTCGGACTGTAAGGTCCCTCCCAAGCCATGTATGTGTTAGAATTCGTGGTGCTCATGATAGATCAAGTATGTGGAGGAGAGGGACTCACAAAATACAAGAAAATATCTTGCTTATTAACACTAGTTCTGTAATTGGACACTAAAGTGTCTTGAGGACACTTTAGTGTCTTGTTTCTCACCAAAACTTTGGAATTTTTTGGGGAACCTAGAAACAACATTTCTACACCTTGTTTCAACCATAGGTCGGTTAAAAGTCAAAAAATAAAGGGGATTTTTCATGATGTCAAATCACAAGCTATATTAGAAATTTGACAAAAAAAACTCACTTGAAATTTTCATTGAAATTTGAAGCTGTTTTGTCAAAAATCCCATAAAATGCCTATAACTTCTTGAATAAATCATGTTTTTCATGTTTGTAAAAGTCAATTGGTAGAACTTGGGGTTTCAAAACAACACAATCTCCTTTAGGTCCTAGTTCCTAAGCTACTTGTGAACTATAACAAAAATCTCATAATTACCAAGATGCTGAAAAAGAGAAAAATTTTGGCCTTCCAAAGGTACTTCCATAAAACTAGGGTTATGTTAGTGCAAATTGGTAATTGGAAATGATTATATAGTTCAAAACCAAGTTAATACAGATTTTTTGGGGTCCCAAGCTCAAGTAAATCTTGCTACCTTAGTTTTTCAATCGTGCTACATTTTTCAAAATTTCTAAATTCTCTCTCAACAACCATGAAACAAAGGTTTTAGGTGCCCAAATTATGTTTGTACAATGTACCTTAGCGAAATTATTCTATATAGACAAAATGTTGCAAGTTTACTAAGGAATGTAATGCGTATGACTCAAGAATCTAAATCCAGAATTTTTGTTGTGTGCAGTTTTGACATTTTGAAACAATTAATATTTGTAGCTTACTAAGGGGCTTTTACATATAACTTTAAGATCTCAATGGATAGATTAAGCATTGTATCACCTTAAAAAACTTGCAAACACATTAAAACCATGTATTGGTTTGGATACAAATGGATGCTAAAAAGTGGTGTATCAAACACACACAACTTCCTACTATTTTAGACACTCTCAATTGAATTTTATTTCATGTGAAACTTGGTAAAATCTTTGACACAAATATGAAATAATTACTTGGAATTTTTCACGAGGCTTAGTGATTTTTTTCTCTAAGCTTATAAGGCGGTTTTCTCAAACCTAAGTTGCAGTCTCATGCAAGTCCTATTTATGGGTGTAATTCCTTATCGTGCCAGCATCCAAATTGCAAGGTTACATTTTTTAAAGACACACTAGGTCACATATTCAAACTCCTCAAGAGGGATTTTGAATATGTCTTTCCTAGTGCAAGTAGCATTTTATTTGCATCGTCCAAAAAAGGACACTTAAGTGTCCTTTTTTGGTACCAAACTAGTGTTAAGTTGCTCAAATACAACTAGGCTTCTTGCTCAATACATAAAAGCCTTATAGCTCCACCTTTAAATAGGTGAGCTAGTGGACCTTAAGTCCCTTCACACACACACCTTTCTCCCACCCTTTTACATGACCTTAGTCTTTTAATACCCTCCCTCAATACCAACTATGAAAGAATTGGAATAGGTGGTATTGGACATAGGTTGCCTTTATAACATTAGGCGTACAAGGTTTAGGAATATAGGTGTTGTTACATTTTAAAATAGGTGCTCAGAGGAGTTAGAGATTGATACAAAGTTAGCCTCTGACTCTTTGTTAGGACATTTAGAAGTGATATGTCCCATTTGTTTACACTTGTTACATTTCATTTTGTTGGGATATTTGATCTAACAATTATTTGCCAAATGACCCACCTTTTTGCAATGGGCACATCTTACTTTGACCACTTGATGTGACAAAGCTTGTTTGATATTCGATGAAGTGGTTGCATTTGAAGATTCAGCTCCTCCCTTTGGCCTCTTTTCTTCATCAAGACAAGATTGAATGATTCCTTCGAGGGTGGGATTAGGTATGTTCTTCAGAGTGGTGACTAAGGTGGGGTACACCTTCTTGACTGCTTTTAGCAAAACAGCCACTGCATCATCTTCATCCATTCTCGCATTCACTGATGCAAGTTGAGCCATAAGGCCCTTCAAGTGAGAGATGAAGGCTCCAATGCCATCTCCCTCTTTGAGTTCCAAGCTGAAAAATTCAATTTTGAGTGAGATCTTGGAATTCTTACCACCACGAGCTCCATAGAGCTTATCAAGCTCATCCCATTTCTCCTTTGGAGTCGAAAGCTGGTCCACATGGTGAATGAGAGCCTCATCAAGATGAAGCATGATAATGGCTTGTGCCCTCTCATCATCTTCAATATCTTCAGCCTTAGTTCAATCAATAGCCTTAGTGCCGGAGATGAATGGCCAAAAACCTTTGGACATCATCTTGTACTTGACAAGGACTTGCTAAGTGTGGAAGCCCTCTCTCGAGAACTTCTTGATTTGGGTGTTTTTCTTTGACATTGGTATTGAAGGAGGTTATTAGAGAGTAATGGGCTGATTTATGAAGAAGAAAAAACTAGAAATTTATGATATTTACGCTTAATTAGAAAGAGAAAGGCTTATGAGAGTGCGACAACCCTTAATCAAGCCAAGGATGTTGCATAAATAGGAGATTAAGATGGTAAATTTTATGGTTTAGCACTTAGGGCTTGTGCCCAACTAGTAATTTTGATGGAGATTAACTTCATTAGTGTTAAGGAGCACTTTGTTTGGTGATTAAGATCACCATTAGTGTTTAAAAACATGATTAGTGCTTAAGAGCACATTTTTAGTATCTAATGATACTTATACTGGTGATTAGACGTCTAAAAATGTGTTTAAAAGCATATTTTTAGCATCTAATGACACTTATATTGGTGATTAGATTCACCATTAGTGCTTAAGAACACTCTTAGTGTTTAAAAACACTGGAATAACTCCCCTTTGCTAGATTAGAAGCCTCATTAGTGTTAATCAATACTATTAGTGCTCATAAGCACACTTTGAAGGCTTTGTGAACTTGAAGATGACGAGGAAGCTTGATGACATTTTGATGAATGAGACTTATGAATGCCTCATGTGGTTGGCCACCGCTTCAAAATCAAGAGTAGGATCAGCAACAAGCCCTCACAAGATTACTTAGGTGATTATGCGTATGTCGAGGGAGATCTTCATGGATTGGTAAGAAATCTATTTAAGTGAACTGGGAACTATGAAATTCGATCTCATTGGTTGACTAACTAGTCTTCAACAGAGAGTTCGGATAATACTTGATTGTAAAATAATGGACCTATAATACTAAGGATTATGATGGGAATACTGAGGTTTTATTGTAGTTCTGTCTTTAAAATAGTTGAATATGAGAAAAAGGCAAATTTCATATTGGGTGCGTAAGTGGTGTGTCTATTTTATATTTTTGCATGAGTGCTGGCTAGGGGGCTTGGGAACTCTTTTCCCTGGTACCCGGGACAAAACACATCTAATTTTTATAAAGAGGGATCCCACCAATACAATGGTTGGTGGGCGGTTGGCTAACCCATGGACCGGTTGGGGGTTAGGCGGCGGCTGGATCAGTGGATTCCTACAATAAAGTTCATTTATGTTCAAGTTATGATAGTTGAAGTAAGTCAGAGGGTAATTCTTGTTCTATGGGAAAGAATCAATGGCTGTGCCTCACTTGAGGGGAAAAAAGCGATGATCTCTATGAACCAATTGCAAGTCCCTTCCTTGATTTGGCCATGTGACCTGTGGGTTTGGTTGGATTACAAAGGATAGTTAAGGCCCTTGACCCCGTTAGATAAATTCTCGTTAGAAGATTTTCCTACTAGAGGAATCGCCCGTGCTTTCTGGGCGAGGAAAGTTTTTTCGATCTCAATTTCGGAAGTCCCTTGCCCGGACATTTGTGGGCGAGGCCTTGAGTGGGAAGCTCTGCCCTGTGCAAGAGTTTGCTACTTCCGCTGCTAGCACTCTGAAGATCGATGTGCAAAGAGGGTAGGGGTCTCAAAGCTCTTATCAGAGCTTTGTTGAAAACTCAAGAATCGAAGATGAATTTTGTGCTAAATAGGAAAACCTGTGCAAGTAGAATTGGCCAGTGGAAAGATTCTTTTCACACACCACGAGACAGACCATATTCAGTTTAATCTAGATGGGAACATAACAGGCTGCCAGGGTTGCCCATGTGATTCCAAAAAAAGGAACCTACACTGCAGTGGATGTTGCCAGAGTCTTCCTCAAGGAGATTTTCAGGTTGCATAGCTTACCTAGAAGGATAGTAAGCGATAGAGATCCTAAGTTCACATCAAGGTTCTGGACTGCATTCTTTGAAGCAGCGAAAACTTCCTTAGATCTCAGTACTGCTTATCATCTTGAGACAGATGGACAGACAGAAAGAGTGAACCAAGTAATAGATTTATATATTCTTTGGTCATGATGTGGTAGAGAACCCAAGAAGTGGTTAAGCTACTTACATCTAGTTGAGTTTGCTTATAATGCCTCTTATCACCGAAGTATCGAGATGAGCCCTTTCAAAGCTCTATATGGGCAAGATTACCTCACACCATTAACTTGGTCCGACCCATTGATCAGGGTCGAGATGTCCAGACAGATGCTTGATGATATGGAGCAGCAAATGCAGGCAATCCACAAAGATATTAAGGCTACCCAGGATAGACAAAAGCAGTATGTTGATAAGAAGAGAACGGAGAGAGTGTTTGAAGAATGAGATATGGTCTTCATTCGTGTACGACCCAAGAGAAGTTCTTTATCTCTAGGGAAGTACAAAAGCTGTCTCCTAGATACGGTGGACCATACACCATTACAAAGAAAATAGGAGATCTAGCCTATGAACTTCTTCTATCGGTACATAATGTGTTCCATGTCAGTTTGCTTGAAAAGTATGTACCCAGCTTGAGTCATGTGCTAGATGATGAGCAGTTGACTTTTCCGACTCAAGGCTAGATGAAACTTCAACAACCCGAAGAAATCCTAGATGTTTGGGAGAAGGCTCTCAGGAATAAAGTCCTTAGAGAGTTTTTGGTCAAGTGGAAGTTCTATCCTTTAGAGAACGCCACTTGGGAAAAAAAAGATCAACTGATAAAGGACTACCCCCACTTTGCGAGATGAGGACATCTCGCATTTTTCAAGTGGGAGAGGATGTAAGATTCCTCCTCAGTCCCTAAAGATGTATAAGTTCTCCTTTCAGTCCCCTGTAATCATCCCCCATTTCAGAATACAAGAAAACATTATTTTCCTTTGTTTTTGACCTAGAGAGATAAAATATTCTAGAGAGAGGTAATACAGTTTTGAGATATTTTTGGATATAAAGTTAACCTTTAAATTTAAGATGAATTTCCCTAAAACTGAAGTTTAAAAAGAGTTTTTCAATATGCATTAGAAATCAATTGAATATGTGCATTGGACACCTTAGCCTAAGGGTACCCATTTTTAGAAAATTATGGATTAAGGTCCAAAGAGTGTTCTAAAGGGCCAATGGGGTTAATCCAAGTGTTTGAATAAGAAAAATGCAAGAATAAAAGAAAATCCACAAAAAATGAGTAAATTCTCACATAAGATGAAGAGTTGACTAGTATTGGGATTTATTAGTATGAAAATGGGAATTTTGACACCTCAGGAGGGTGAGTGGAGCTCATAAAGGAGGCGCCTAGAATCTCATCATTTTCCCCAATTTTTAATTCATAAAAAAGTGATATTTTATCTCTTCTCTCTCCTCTTTCAAACTAGATCAGAAAAGTGGACCTAACTGGTCCAAAACTTGTCTTCCAAATTGGACCTAACTAGATCAGAAAAGTGGACCTAACTGGTCCAAAACTTGTCTTCCAAATTGGATCAAACTAAAGCTAGAAGCCTCTAGATCCCAGTTGGACTTGGTTGGTGGCCTCTCTCACCTATAAATAGAACCCCATTCCTTTGTATTTTCATCTTAGTGTATTTACATGCTAGTGTAATTTTTATTTTAGTGTAATTCTATTATCCCTCTACCTTGCCTCTCCATTGTGAAGCTTTGGAGCTTCACTAATCGTCTTCTTCTTTTGGTGGAGATTACTCTCTTCTTCTTGGTGGCCAAGCTTCTTCTTTGAGTGCTACACATCTCCCTAAAGAATCAAGCTAAAAACCAAGGGTAAGCCCAAAACAATGGTGTTTTACTCTCTTCTTGGATGGCAATCTTCTTCCCAACCTCTCTACATACTTGGGAAGCATTCTATTTCATGGTTTCTTTTTAAAACTATGCCCTTATTGATTTATGTTGTTTTGTAGAATTAATGTTAATCTCTTATGCTTAAATGTTATTTTGTAGAATTAATGTTAATCTCTTATGCTTAAATGTATTGTTTTTTATTTGTAATCTCTCTTTTTGAAAGAATACTCACTTTATGGTTAAATCCTTCTTGGAAGGATAAGCTTTAATTCTAATCTCATTTTCTTACCCAAAACTCTAGGCCTAACAAGCTAGAGATGGAGATTAAACATTTTTATGATTTTTAATCTACTTAAAAATGAGGTTAATTCATTTAAGCTTGTTTTTATGTTAATAAATTTTATATTTATTCATTTTAAGATGAAAGAGAGCTTATGCTAACATTCTTATAATTATTTTTATAAGGAAGTTATATTTGGGTTTTTTTTTTAATAAGCAAGATGCTTAGATGCAATTATGCTCAGGTTTATGCATAAAGAAATTTTATATTAAAAGAGAAAGTATCACCATATTTTTATGTTTATGCATAAATTTGATAATGCAAAAAGAGGAATTTTCATCATATTCTATGCATAAACATTTTAATGCTAAAAGAAGGATTTTTGTTACATTTTTGAATATACATTCATAGTATACGCATGCATAAATTTCTAGATGTCAAAAAGAGGAATTCTCATGATATTATATGCATAAACATTTTAAATATTAAAAGATGATTTTTTGTTATATTTTAAATAGGTATATTCATGGTATGTATATACATGGATATTTTTATTTGTTAAAAAAAGGAATTTTCATCGTATCTTGAAATAGGAATATGCATAATTAATTTTGGTATCAAAAAGAGAAAGTTTCATTATACTTCTATGTAGATAATTATGGCATGTTGATGCCTAGGCTCAAATGGAGAAGAGAATATTTAAGAATATTTCTAGGTGAATAATTTAAAAAAATGATGTATGCATATTTATTAAAGGATTATTTAGAAAAAGAAATATCCTTGTTAAATTTCATTATTCACCACCAGTAGAGTTATTTATAGTTCTAATATGTCCAAGGAAGAATAAATTTTCATATTATTGGATGTTTATCCTTATGACTAGAAATCACAGTTATTGTATGAGATAAATAGAGAAATATCTTTAGGAAATAAATCTAGGAATAAATTCAAGAAATTATGTGTTGACCATGACCTCGTGAGAAAGGTGGGTTAGTAAGATGCTTGCCCATCTCTTGAATAAAAAATTAAACCAAGACTTGTGACCATTCCCATTTCTTCAGTACGAAGAAGGGATAACTGTCTGATTTAGAGAATTTTCCCTAAGACCCAAAATCGTCTAGAAATAAGTTAGAAAATTGTTTGTAATTGATGGATGGATCACCGAGATACGAGATTCGTGATTTTCATTGAGAAAGACTGGGTTTGAAAAAAGGGTCTTGTGAAACCAACACTAGAGATGTTTTCTCGTGAAATGGTTTTTTGTGAGAGGAAATCAAACAAAATGGGAAAATCTTACTTGCATAGAAACTCTGCTTTTTATAAAGGACTGTCTTACACCAGCTGTCTTACGCCAGACTAGTCCCTTGCCCGGACATTCATGGACGAGGCCCCGAGTGGGAAGCCCTGCCCTGCGTAAGAGGTTGCTACTTCCGCCTGCTGTGCTAGCACTCCGGAGATCGATGTGCAGAGAGGGCAGGGGTCTTACACTCACCATTAACTGGGACACCCTCCTTGCGTATGGACAAGCAACAAACACCAACCCCTCCATCAATTTTATAGTCCCCCCCAACCACTGGCAAAGCTTTGTTTGTACCCCTATGCCTCTTCTAAATCCCTTAGTGCCCTCGCCTACCTAGATCTACCCAGCTGGACAACAATCTACAATTCTTACAGAGCTCTCCACACACCCTCCCTCCCTTAATCTCCATATGGCCTCTTCGTTATCTACACCTGTATCTACCGCCAAATGGAAGTCATTGCTGCCGAGTGAAAGCATGTATAGGTGGTACCAAAAAGGAGTGTCTTAGACACTCCTTTTAGCCACCCCTCTGGGAGGAGAAAGAGGCTTAAATTTGAAATAGAGGTGGGATTGAAAATGCAACTGAGCATTCATGAAGGGAATGGCGTGCCCATTAAACGCTTCTGAATATTCTCTCTCCTCCACTCAGTCTACACTCGTCCTGCAATCACTCTCTCTCTCTCACTCTCCGCCTCTCTCTCTCTCTCTGCCATAGCATAGCCTTTGCTTCCCGCCTACACAAAAGGGCCTCTCTTCCCGCTTGAGCGCAAGCTGTATTCAACTGTACTATCTCCCTCTCTCCCTCTCTCTCTCTCTCCATGAAGACTACATTTGTGCTTTAATGGTCTTCTTTGCAATAACCTCAGCCTCCTAGCTCCCTCATAACTGCTTTAATGGTCTTCTTTGCAATAACCTCAGCCTCCTAGCTCCCTCATAACTGGCTCCACATGGAGTCTCATAGTGTACAGAATGGCAATACAGGCTCTGTATATCTTCCCCCATTGTCTATCACACAACACATCCTGAGAGAACTTCTGCCAAGTCTTCGAAACTACTAGGTTGCAAAGAAGAGGGAACAAAGAAGCATTGAGAAGAGGATGGCACGTACGCGCAAGGATGGTGACATTGATGAGCGAGAGGCAAAGAAAATCTGCAGAGCAATTTCTCAGTGCTGGCGCAAACAAACAAACGGGCTTTCCGAGGGCCTTCAAACAAAGATTTTACAACAGCTCCTCCGTCATCCAACATTCTCAATGTTACAGCACACGTCAAAGACAGTTGAGAGACTCATTTTCTCTAACATTTGTCATACATTATGTGAGGTGAAGACACCCCATTCAAATAATGAGTTGTTATGTTATTCCAAGTTCATCTAAATGGATCCTCAGGTTTCTAAGTGCTTGCAGGTGCCTAAGAGTGCTTTATAGTGCTTTACAACGATTTACTAGTACTGCCAGGTGCAGAAAGTGCTACTAAGTGCTTCTAAGAGCTTTACCCAATGAGTGTCATAGCTTTACACTGATTGAAAGTGTGTCATAATGCTTACTAATGTTATAGGTTGCTTCAGAATGATTTATAATGCTTGATAGTGTGTCTAAATTTGTCTTCTTTGTCATCACAGAGGGACTTCTATATGCAGTTCCAAGTGGCTCATCCTAACATAAGTCCCTCAGATGTTTTGAGGGTCTAAAGCCATACTTCGTACGCAAGTTGAAGGACCGCAACACTTGTTGCTGTGAATACCATGTGCATCTTGTCTACTTCAAGGAAGCTCTTAAATCAGATGCTCCAAGGAAGATATGGGATACATGGCCGGCCATGCAGTTGTTGCAGGTGCCTTGTTTGCAGTTCTCATGATGGAACAGCGCAGTGCACGGCCTCCAATGCCACATTTCCAAGCTTAACAGACCTGTGGGAGTCTGTATTGTGCCCAAAACCCATTGATTGTGCTTATCACCGTAGACAATGTCTTTTGGGTACATGCAAACATTGTGGCATTAAACAGATCTCCTTGTGTCCACATGAAAAAAGCGATGACATCTCTATGATGACTGTCAAGCTTTTTGATGACGTTCCTACACAGGAAGTGGATGAGAACGATCAAGCAAAAACTCGGAAAGATCTTGTTGTTCACCAAGTCAGCCCGAGGACTTTCACTTCCTTGCTTCAAAGCAAATTGGGAAACTTCATCAAACACAATTATAAGTACAGATGGCAAGCTGAACAATTCAAAGAGTGTTTGGATAAATTTCTAGATGATGTAGTGGTGTCGGTAGTGGATTTTGCAGAGAATTACTCCTTCAATTCAAAGAGTGTTTGGATAAATTTCCAGATGATGTAGTGGTGTCGGTAGTGGATTTTGCAGAGAATTACTCCTTCAAGGTGCAGAATGAAATTCAGTCAATGCATTGGTATTCAACTCAGGTGACAATCTTGGTCCACATTTCGTACCTGCGTGATGTGCTTGGTACCATTCGGAAGACAACCCACTTCTACATCTCTGATGACAAAATCAACGACACTTTGTTTGTGCAGCATTGCTTTATTTTGCACAATGAGTGGCTGAAAGCTCAAGGATGTAGTGCCAAGCGACACTAGGTGTGGTCTGATGGCGCTACTTCACAATTCAAAGCAAGGTGCCCTTTCTATTTTGTAGCCCGATACTTCAATATGACAGGTATTGAGATGATGCACAGTTTCTTCGCATCCGGCCATGGGAAGGACGAGCACGATGGGGCTGGTGCAGTGCTCAAAAGAGCTCTCACATAGGAGCAGCTGAAATCTGACGGATGGGTGTTACATAACGCTTCAAGTGTGGTGGCATTCCTCAACGCAACCCTCAGGAAAGAATGTCCATTGATAGGGAAGAAAGTCGATCGTAGATTCTGGGAGGTCAAGCTCGGTGATGTAGACAGAGATAGAGAGTGGGATTGCATGCGGATCAAAGGGTCGCGATCCTTCCACTGTGTCAACGGCTACAGTCAATTAGATATGCACGGGCTACAGTGCAGACCATTGTCCTGCTTTTGCCATGCGTGCATGAAAGGCCAATGGAGGAGATGTGTAAACAAGGACCACGTTGAGAGGTGGTAGTACTTGTGAATACAACCGACTGTCAGCAGCCTTAGCACTTGCAAGTGGTATGACCACTTGCAAGTGGTCTTAGCACCTTCAAGTGGTCTAAGTACTTGCAAGTGGTATGAGCACTTGAAAGCGGTATGAACACTTGCAAGTGGTCTTGAACTTCGCTAGTGGCCTAGGCACTTGCAAGCGGTATGAACACTTGCAAGTGGTCTTAGAACTTGCAAAAGGCATGAACACTTATAAGTGGCCTTAGCACTTGTAAGTAGCACCTTCAAGTGGTCTATGCACTTGCAAGTGGTATGAGCACTTGACAGCGGTATGAACACTTGCAAGTGGTCTTGAACTTCGCTAGTGGCCTAGGCACTTGCAAGTGGTATGAACACTTGCAAGTGGTCTTAGAACTTGCAAAAGGCATGAACACTTATAAGTGGCCTTAGTACTTGCAAGTGGTATGACCACTTGCAAGTGGTCTTAGCACTTGCAAAAGGCATGAACACTTACAAGTGGCCTTAGCACTTGCAAGTGGTATGACCACTTGCAAATGGTATGACCACTTGCAAGTGGTCTTAGCACCTTCAAGTTGTCTAAGCACTTGTTAAACTTCTAAGAACTTGCATGATTTCTATGCACTTGCTAGTGATGTAGGCACTTACAGTGGTATAACACTTTGCAAGTGGTCACAGCACTTGCAAGTGGTCTCAATACTTATGAGTGGTCTATGAACTCGATGACCTCTAAGCACTTGCAAGTGAAACAAGCACTTGCAAGTGGTGTAAATGTATGAGCACTTTCAAGTGCTTAAATCACTTGCAAGTGCATATATCACTTTCAAGTGCTTAAATCACTTTCAAGTGCTTGGACCACTTGCAAGTGCTTAAATCACTTGCAAGTGCATATATCACTTTCAAGTGCTCATCAAGATCTTCAGCAATTCTACCTAACCATTCTATGTATAGAGGCTGGGATGCAACCTCAGTCGGTTTTGCAGGGTGATTAGACACTGTCAAGGTGTAGGAGTCAACAGCATGCTCTGTTTGTCCATATAAGACAGAAACACCGTAATCGGACATGAACTTCCTGACTTTGCGATTCAAACCTCCCGGTTGAGCCTTCACATTCTCCAAGACCATACCACCCACCACAGCCCATGCAATCTTGTGACTTTCGGGTTGAGCTTTAGCAGCTGCACAATTCTCAAAGGCAAACCCCCTAGCAAACTTTGTCATTAGTTCCCCATTAGAGGGGGCAGCCTGGTACACTTTCTGATACAAAAGACGACAAGCGTCGTATAGGTGATCCTGCACCATATGCAAGAAGACCTTTGTCTTCTTCTTTTCAGGAACTTTGAAGACAGTCAGTCAAATCCTCGACAGTAAGGTCTTTGGGCAGCTTGCCCTCCATGCTCAAGCCGTACTCAGCATGCAACTCAGCTGCTGAGTGGCAAAAACGGGAGAGCTTTACGTACTCAGATGACGCTGTCAATAAGAGAACAAGCAAACGTTAGTTCTCAAGGGGAGCATGCATTGACAGGGAAAAAATGTGCAAACAAAAGCCAATGGAGGGAGATGTGTAAGAAGGATATGTGCATGCAGCAGACATGGAAGAGGAGCACAATACCTTTCCGAGCGGACTTTCCTGTTGGGGGCCGCATGTTGTCTGGGAAGCTGCACCTTGCTCTGGCATCGGTGAAGGGGTCTACACGACTGAGTCAGCATCCGCAAAGGGTCTCTTGCACCTCCTAGGGGGGGTGTTCTTCTTGGGGGTGGGATCACTCTCTGCGCACACGGCTGTGAAACGGTGAAACCGTGAGTGATGCGAGGCAGCAGAGGGATGAATGGGCAGGAAGCTCGCTTGGTAAGAGGGAATGCAAGAACGGAGCAGAGGGAGAAGAGCAGTAGAGGGAGAAGGGGGGCGCGCGCGACGACAGGCCAAATCAATGCATGCTTAAAGGAGGGTGGCCCGTTTCCTTTTCATGATGGCCCACTATTTAATATATTAAGAGAAGGGGGGCACCAAATCATTGCATGCTTTGAAGAGGGGGGCCCAATTAATATTATGATGGTCCACTACCACTATTTTCCATATTACTAATTTGAGAAACACTAAACTTCCCTCCTTTTAGGGGCTATTGGTGGTACCACCAAAAGGTGAAAAAAGTGGTACCACCTATACATGGTTTCACCCTGCCACCGCCATCCTCCAATTCTACGAATCCCACATCGCCTTTCCCAATGACATCACTGTCAAAGAGGCACAAGAGGCTAAGGCCTTATTCTTCTTCTCCAAATTCTCGGTAATAGCTGCCCCCTGAAGGAGACCCCATCGATGACGATGATGACAACAAGGTTGAGTACCACTCCACTAGTGGAGACAACCATGCCCCCACCCTCGACTCCAGCAACAACATCCTAACCCACACCTCCCATCCCACCCAAGCTCCGGCTAACCCACCCCCCACTAGTGCCCACCAATACTACCTCCAACCACCCACACTCCACGCCAAAATCCTATCAGGCACCAGCTTCTCCACTTCAACCTCTTCACCCGCCATCCTATCCCTCACTCGATACCACACCATCTCGTGTTCCCTCGCCACCCCCTTCCCCAACACCACCGTCACCCTCTTCCTCCCTCCATCTCGGATTGGGCCCATCATTGCTACCTAAACATCGCCCTTCTACATCGGCATGCCCACGTCCTATCTTCGATGCCTCGCTCGGCACCACCCCCTCCACCTCAACAACCCCAACCCGCCAACCTGCCTTGACCCACCCCCCTAGACCACATTAGCAAGATGAGGTAGATCCCGCCCTCAATCCCCTTAATTGGCGCGATCCTTTGGATCACACAGTGAGTCTGACGATGCCACCTCCATCTTGCTCCGTCGCCAGGCTACAACAACCGCATGGACATTCATGTCCTCCGGCTCTACATCCACGCCAAGCAGGATGCACGGAAGAAAGCATGTTGGCCCAAATGCATGCATTCATGGCCAAAGATGATGAGGTATGGCTAGTGGAGAGAGAGAGAGAGCGCGCGAGAGCGAGCAAGCTTGGCAAAGACAAGATGGTGTGTAAGAGTTGTTTCTATTGTGCCCACGTCCGCCTAGTAGCCTTTTTAGGGTTTGTTTGCCCATGATGCAGCGGGGCAAAATCTTAGCAGTCCATCACACAAGGGATCCAAACACGCAACGGTAGAAACCGTGTCTCTGCTAAAAGACCGTCCTCTTATTAAAAGGACATATAAGCGGCAGCAGGCCGTTTTCGCTCTGTCACAGCAGCGAGCGAGAGACCAGCAGCTGGCTGGAGGGAGAGAGAGAGACCCCAGCTGCATGTCCGCCGACTAGCCTTTCCTTTTTAGGGTTTGTTTGCGAGGCACACGCAGAGCGTGCACCTTCCAAAAATTCTCCACGGCCCAGGGGCCGAGGAGGGGGTTTGGAAATAGTTTTCAACCAGCAATTGACGCGTCTCGGGAAACCCTCACTAACTGCGTCATTGCCCCAAGCGCAAAGATGGATTGTATGACAGGCCCCTCAAGCTCTTTATACGTGACCTGTGGGCGGTGCTCCCCTCGTTGGAATTAACCTATGGGATAGGTTAACCTTATAAAACGCCTATATTCTTGGCAGGACGATGGGCACGTGTTTGTGTGGGGAAGCTTTAAGGGGGATTATCTATTGTAAATTTCACGCTTTCAAAATTTGCATATATCCTCATTCATCAGACCCATAAGCTTGGAATATGTGTATGAATTCTAATTTGGTTATCAGACTCCAAAGATTTGGTTAGTGAGATGATTAAGGTTCCAAGATAGGCATGTTTAAGAGATGCCTTACGCCAACCATGTGTGGGTCCAAAGCTAGACTAGCATGTGAGGCAAGTTATATATTTGCAAGCTTTGTAGGATAATACCACGCATGCTGTGGAGCGTGTGTGCAATGTTGACTACTACAAGGTCCTCTAGGGATGAAGTGGCCTCATACTCTAGTGCTTCACCCATCTAACTCTTACATGGTTGAAGGTGGTCTAGTGTAGCATAACTATAGCTTGGTTGTGCGTCCACCAAAGATTTTTCCCTGTATGTTATCTATGTATAGATGTAGCTCAATTGGGACATGGTTATGTAGATCTATAACACATATCTTTAAATGTTAAGTCCTTTCACATTTTGTCTTGACATTCTATTATACATGCATAAAATCTCTCTTTAAACTTTGTAACATTGTCTCTTCCTCCTAGTGGGTCGTGCAAGATTGGAGACTCTTTATTAAAACTCCTCTCGAATGGTTTGACCTAAGAACTTTCATTCAATAAGTTAATATCTCAAATTCAACTTGAGCGAGTTTTATCCATTTAACTAGTTTTATTCAACAAAGTGATACAAGCTTACCTGACTTAATTGAAAAAACTCTGTTTAACCTAGTTGAGTAAGCCACCTACATATACTCAACTAGGTTAAACAGAGTTTTTTTAATTAGCACTTTGTTGAATAAAACTAGTTAAATGGATAAAACGCGCTTAAGTTAAATTTGAGATGTTTAATGGCCTTAACTTATTCAATGAAAGTGCTTAGGCCAAACCATTTGAGAGGAGTTTTAATAAAGAGTCTCCAATCTCGCACCGCCCACTAGGAGGAAGAGACAATGTTACAAAGTTTAAAAAGATTTTATGCATGTATAATAGAATGTCAAGACATTTGTCCTGGGAAACACACGATCATAAGCACTTCATCCCAAGGAAATGAGTATGGATCATCACTTAGTGAGAACTGTCACACCTCCACTAGAACCTGAGGTGGGGTGGTACGGCCCAGATAACCCAATCCGAATTGATCCAACGGTCTGGGAAGCCATGCCAACTACCGTGTCGATAGATTCATTTGAGGATCATAGGCCAGCACCAAGCCTAGGTCAAGAACTAGTTCAGCAATGTCCAGAGACTGCCTACCAAAGAGCAAGAGTCCACCAAGGACTTTCCAAGCTAGCACACGGCACACACATACAGCCATTACCCGCCTCGTGGAGTGTATCCCGGATACCATATGGATCCTTATGAAGTGCACATCATCCCACCACTAAGGCAGGATCCGCCACAGATGGGATACTATCCTCTAGGCCTAGCCCCTCCATCTATCATACGCTAACCTGCACCAGCCCCTGGGCTTGTGCCAAAAATGTTGAGGATAGCCATGGAAATAGGGAGGGGGTAGCTTTAGGAATTGCACCACTAACACCCGCATACCGAGTGC
This sequence comes from Cibotium barometz, assembly GCF_041138505.1. Classification (NCBI taxonomy): domain Eukaryota; kingdom Viridiplantae; phylum Streptophyta; class Polypodiopsida; order Cyatheales; family Cibotiaceae; genus Cibotium; species Cibotium barometz. The sequence goes on along the minus strand of NC_141074.1, from coordinate 38,629,843 downwards.
AAGGGCCAAGATTAGCACTTGCATAGCCAAGGCAAAGGCCAAGACCAGAAAGGAATAAATCGGCCCACATATCCAAAATTATCACTAAGTTTGATAGATCCAGAGACTCCATACCTCATTTGGAGCTGTTTAACCAGATTTATGAGGAATTTTTCCATGTGTAAGATCAAGTTAAGGTGAGTGCCTTTGGCCTCACCCTTGATGGAAAAGCAGGACAATAGTTTCGATCACTAAAAGTAGAAGATAAGGCTACCTTTGACACCTTGAAAGAGGCTTTCAAAGTAGGATATTCAAGAAAAGGAACGTGATGGAGTCCAATTGAATAGTTGCATAATGTAAAATAGAAACAGGGAGAATCCATCCGGGACTATATCAACCGGTGAGATATCTTCACTCTCACTGTAATAACAGGGACAAGCGAAAGATTGATCGGTCAATTCCTAGAGGGACTTGAATATGTAGCTCGACATAAATCCCTATATACTCTGGGCCATACCTCCTTTGAGAAATGTTGTACAAGTGCCATGGATTTCGAAGACAATTTCAAGGGAACTCATTCTCGATAATTGCATGAGGGCACGTCTAAAGCTTCCTTCAAAACCACAAGCACGAAATCGGAAGGAAAGGGAAAAGAGTCCTATTTAGGAGACAACAGTTGGAGTGGCTAGTAGCTGCATTAATGTAGCAGATGACCCAACAATGGAGAGTAGGAGAAGTTGTGACCAAGTTGGGCAACCTCGTCTTTACCCCAAGAGAGAACTAGTGTGGTGCCCAATTTGTCCAGAGAACCACACTAGTAGGGAATGTCCACATCTGCAACCTAGACACACTCTATACTACGCTTACTACCAAAGATGGGGCAAGCACAAAAACCTCAAACTCCTACCACCAAGAGCTACTGAAGCACAAGCGCTCTACCCTACAGGCCTTACCACCTAACTCGAGGCCTTGCCGGCCAAAGCAAAACACAATGCACCTCAATCAGGCCATGAAGTGGCCCGGAGAGGAATCCTCAGGGTGCATGAAGTACTCTTGCCACCCCTAGTCCTCCCACCAAAACCACCCTTACCTCGAGTGACCCCTGTTCATGAGCAGTTGACCCTGACCAAAATTTTTGAAGAAGGTAAGGAGGAGCTATTCACAACACCATCTTTGAATCCCCTAAGCCAAGCAACCCACCCATGCAAGTCCTAAGTCACTACGTGATGGAGGGTGAGCATATGTACCCCTTACCCAGTTCTGAAGGAATGCACTTCTTGAAAGTGAGAATGGGAAAAGGAAAGGAAAATTCTATAGGTTGGATGGCTATGCAATGCTATCACTATGTTGGACCTCATCAAATAGCTGAGTGTCCAGTCAAGAAAGGGATAACTAGTACTTTCTCTAAGTGCTCCCACCTTAACTCCCTTTGTAAGATTCCTCCTCGGGCTGAATATTGATTAAGCCTCTACTTCAATCCCTTGTAATCATTCTATGTTTTTGAATACAAGAAAATATTATTTTTCCTTGTTTGGCCTAGTGAGATAAAAATTTCTAGAGAGTGGTAAATTAATATTGGGATATTTTTGGATAAATAAATTCTACAGATATCAAAAAAAAGTTTCCCTGAAAGAGAAAATCAAAATAGATTTTCCAAGGTGCAATTGGAATTAATTAAAAATGGTTTAGAAGACCTTAGCCTAAGGGTAGCCAAACTGAAGCTGAAAAATTATAGAACTCAGTTGGACTCAATTAGTGGCCTCCCTCACCTATAAATAGATCCTCATTCCTTTGTATTCTCATCTTTGAACTAAACTATGCTGGTATTACTCTAAGTTAAGCTTATTTTCTATTATCCTCTAAAAACCCTCTACAAATTGAAGAGATTGGAGCTTCTCTCTCTCTCTTCAATCTTCCTTGGAGACTCCAACAACATACCAAACAAATTGATTGGTTGGGGGCCTCTACTGTGATCAAAGAATCAAGTAATTTAGGAGGTAAAGTGTGGATTATTATCTTCTTTTTCTTAAAACTCCAAATGTTTCTCTTCTCAACCCCTCTCAAGCTTGAGAAGCATTTATTTGAATGGCTTTTGAGTACTATTGAAGTTCTTTAATGTATTGTAATGAAGAAACACATATATTTCCATTTATGCTTAATTTATAATGGTTTTTAAGCATTTCTCTCTCTCCCCCAAAAGAATGGTCATTCCTATGACCTATTCTCAATTCGAATGAAGCTTCTCATGAAGCATTTCTCTAATTTAAAAGTAATTTCTATGCTTGTCTAATTGGAGGCCAAAATAATGGCTTTTTATACTTTTATGCTATTTAACTTATGGTAAAATTAAGAATCAATCCATAATTGGATAATGATCCAATTAGTGGTTTTTCTAATCACATGAATAATACTAAACTTTATTCTTTCAAATTTATTGAGAATTATCAGTAATAGCAGCAGCGGAGCTATGGCAAAATTTCTATAAAATTAACACATAAATCATTTTCATTTATATTATGAAAAGAGGACTTCTTACCATATTCTAGGATTAATCATCCTAGATTAATTGAATGATTCTCATTATGATCATGGAAAATTGATTTTTATGTTTATGCATAAATAGTTAATTATGAAAAAGAGGAATTTCTAGTAATCCATTTTTTTGTTAAAAGAGTAATTCCCATGACAATGGAAATCCATGTATTTAAATGAAGTAGGAGAAAAATTGTGACGCTAAAATTATGTATATTTTATTTAAAAATTAAAGAAGGATTTTAGTTAAATTTATCTTTTTACATAGATAAAATTTAAATGATGAAACAGGAATTCCCACTATATTGGAATCCAAATATTTAAATGAGGAAAGTGTAATTCCTAGTGTAAAGGAATTAATGAAGATTTTTATTTAAATTTTTATGAGAAAATTTAGTTAAATATATCTTTTTGCATAGATAAATTTTAAATGATGAAAGAGGAATTCCCACTATAATGGAATCCAAATATTTAAATGAGGAAAGTGTTATTCCTAGTGTAATGGAATTAATGAAGATTTTTATTTAAATTTTTAGGAAAAAAATTAGTTAAATTTATCTTTTTGTATAGATAAGATTAAATGATGAAAGAGGAATTCCAACCATATTGGAATTCAAATGTTTAAATGAGAAAAGTGAAATTCTTCGCTTAATGGAATTAATAGATATTTTATGTAATTTTTAAGGAAAATTTTAAGTAGGTTTAATTTATGGTAAAAGAGGAATTCCCAATTGCACTCATTGAAATGAGAAAAAGGAGGATTTCAAGTTTATTAAAAAAAAACAGGTATTGATGTTTTAGTTAAAAGAAGAATTTTTATGATATTTAAGAAAAGATGGATTTGAATTTAATTTTAGTGTCAAAAGACGAATTTCCACCATAATTCTACCTAATGAATTAAGGCTGAGAAATTATGTGGCATAAAGAATATCTTTGGATATTTTAATTGGTAAAATCACTAAATGTATATTTACCCAAAACTAGATGTTTATCTGAAGGGAATAACTAAACCGAATGAATTTGGTTAGACTACGTGAGGGACGGACAGTAAACCTAATTGTCCTTCTCTCAATTTGAATCAAACAAAAACTTCGTGACCAATTCCAGTTACTAAATCCAAAGAATAGACTACCAAAACTAATCTAGCTTTTCCTTGACCAAACTCACCAAGAATCTAGTTGACAAAATGATGGGTAGATTACCCTCATGAGAGATCAAGGATCCTCATTATTGAAACTGGGAATTATGGAAAAAGGGTTTTCGAAACCGATCTCAAACTGCAATTTTACTTACATTGGAACCTCTGTTTTTTTTCATTCAAAGGACTGTTTTACACCAAAATGCTGGAGGAAGTATTTGGCTTATGTTTTTCTAAGAGGAGGTTCGTTGGAACAGCTGGCGAGGAGTCGTCAAGGTACGGTGGTCACGGCAAAGCCTGTCGAGGTCTTGACCAACCTCGGTACGGTTAAAATGGTGGGCTTGCGGTACGATGGGCAAGGATCGACGAAGTGGTCCCTGAGTGGAGTGCTAGGACACCTAAGGAGGATCCTAGAGGGTTCTGACCAGGCGATGCACGGGCTCGCGGTTGCTTTGGCACCCATGTGTACGTCGAGGAAGATTTCGAATGGACAAAAAGGAAAGATTTTTGGGAATCAAATTTTGATACTGGATCTCGTTGGTTGGCCAGCTCTGCTGGTCTTCAGAGGATACATTTTTGTAATACAATGGACTCGGAATTTTGGAGAATGATGATCAGAAATATTATGATTTCTATTGAAGGATTGTTTTTAAAGCCAGTCAAATCTGTTATAAATGGCAAGTTCATATTGGGTGTGTACGTGGTATGCCTACCTTGATTTTTGCATGAATCGCCGGCTAGGGGGCCTGGGAACTCTTTTCCTCGGTACCCGGGCAAAAACCCAACCAAAGCTTTATAAAGGAATCCTGCCAATTTAGTGGTCGGGTGGTTGGCTAACCTATGGGCCGGATGGGGTTAGGCTAGATCGGAGGATTCCTAAGAAACAACTAGATACGATTAGTTATGTTATTTAGTTTTAAATCCTGACAAGACCTTGTTCTATGGGAGGGGATCATTGGCTGTGCCTTGGTAAATGAGGAAAAAAGCGGTGATTGCATGGATCAAGTGCAAGTCTCTTCTTGATCTGATCATGTGACTTCAGGTTTGGTCATATTAATTTTTCAAGTTAAGACTTGACTCATTAAAGTAATTTCCCCGTTAGAAGATTTTTCCCAATTGGCGGAATCGCCCATGCCTTTCATGCGAGGGGAATCTTTGGGGCCCGCCGGTTTGGGAGGGGCCGCCTGGGCTAGCCTCTCGTCCTTGACATCCACGGGCGAGGCCCCGAGTGTGTGGACCCCGCCCTGCGCGGGAGACCGACGCCGCTTCTGCTGCCGACAGGAGCCCCAGAGCAGGTGGGGGACTTCATAGTTGGTATCAGAGCTTTGTTGAAAGCTAATAAGGATAAACGAATTATTATCAGTAATTGATAATAATAAAAACTCAGAAAAAAGCATTTTCATAATGTATTTTCATTCCGTAAGCTTCTTTAATGAAGAATTTTTAATGAAAGAAATTGTTTTTATAGATGGAAGTTTCGTACTTATTTGGTGTTCCCGACCTCACCCAGTCACAAGACATGGCTGCGTTCGCCTTTGAGCATCTCATCTCTTCCACTGCAACTCCTCGAATAAGCCGAGTCAGACTCGCACGCCATTTCGAGGATTTATATTTTTTGGATCCAGTGGAGAGACGAGAGCATAAGTGGTTTGTAGGGTAGTATGTCCTTGCCTCTTGCGACCGGTGTGCAACGCTGAGGCAAAACCTCTCATTGGCCATGATTCTGATAAAGTTGAAAGTGGTACATGGTGTCATTCTATATCATTCAACACCTCGGAATTTTAGACTCTCATGCCAAATCTATAGACTCCTTAGTCGCTTTATTCCTAAGGAGAAGATAACAGCTCCCTTGGTAGTAAGTGAACGTTTGTATCAGGGCATGGCTATGGCCTAATCGGATGGTATAGGATCTGTATACCTAGGTATGCTCAAATAGTGCCCCCCCTTTGACTAACCTTCTCAAGAAAAGTACACTTTTTCAGTGGAGTGCAATGTGTCAGAGTGCCTTTGACAAGCTAAAGACAGCCTTAGTAACCAACCCTGTTCTTAAATTGCCAGATTTTACCAAACCCTTTGAGGTAGTTACTGATGGCCTGTGATAGAGGCGGCACTGTGGGCATACTTGCTGGCTCCTCCTTTTCAGACCACTTCCCAGTGCTTCTCCAGATTGAGGACCCTTCGAGAGGAGAGCAGGGCCAGAGCGTCCGGATTCCTGATTGTCTCATAGAGGAGCCTGAGATCGCACTCAGAGTTGAGCAGGTCTGGCAGGAGCTACAGTTCAGGAGAGGCTCGGCAGCCAGTGATCTTGCCAGTGGCTTGCAGGAGATTAGTCGGATGCTCAGACTGGCTGCCTTGGACCGTCTGGAGGCCTTCAGGGAGCAGGAGAGGAGTCTACGGAGGAGTTTAGCGTCCCTCCAGAGACTCCAGGAGAGAGATCCTCTGAGTCCTTGGATCTCTGAGCAGATGGAGACAGCTCGCACTGAGATCAGATCCATCGAGGAGAGGCGGGTGGAGTTCCGATTCCATGCTCGGTCTTCTTTTTGGACTCAGGCTGGAGATAGAGTGACTCGGGATTTCTTTGAGGCGACTGGGCCTCGCTTCAGACGAGAGGGTCTCAGGCGGCTTCGTCAGGCTGATGGCCAGGTTGTGGTGGATCCCCCCAGGGTGCGGGCGATAGCCACAGATTTTTACAGGGTTCTTCTCTCTGCTGAGCCGGCAGACGACAGGGTGAGAGAGGCTAGGGAGGCAGTCTGGAGCTTCACGAGACCGGTTGTGCCGGCCCATCTACAGCACTCCCTTCTCTCCCCCTTCTCGGATACGGAGCTGGAGGAGGCTCTTCAGGCATTACCACGGGGCAAATGCCCAGGAGAGGACGGTCTTTCAGTGGCTTTCTTCCAGAGGTACTGGGGCCTCCTTCATAGGGGCTTCAGATTGGCATTCCAGGAGATTACGGAGACGGGAGTCATGCCGGATAGCATTGCAGAGGGGTTGATTCACTTGATCCCCAAAGAGGGCGGAGACAGACTGGAGATTAGACAGTGGAGACCGATCACCTTGCTAGGCACGGCCTACAAGGTCCTAGCTAAGGCGATCAGCAGGCGGCTTCAGCCTCACCTTCCGGACATCATCCACTCCACGCAGACAGGATTCATCCAGGATCGGAGCATTCTGGATAACATTTTCTCTTTCTGGGAGGCTACGGCCTTGGCTAGATTTCGGCAGGAGGATTTGGCGGTGCTCCTTCTCGACTTCGAGAAGGCATATGATCGGGTGGACTGGGCCTTCTTGGAAGGCACTATGGAGAGGATGGGCTTCCCCCCTCAGTGGATCCGTGGGGTATCTGCACTCTACACTTCGGCTCATAGCCAGGTGCTGATACAGGGTGTGTGCGGAGAGAGGTTCCAGCTTTCGCGCTCGGTGCGGCAGGGGTGCCCCTTGGCGCCCTTTCTTTTTCTTTTTGTGGCGGAGGCCATGAGCACCTTCTTGACGGCACAGGATACAGGTTTGAGGGGCCTCCAGCTTCCCATCCGCACCTCGGAGGAGCTCCTAGACTCGGAGTTTGCGGATGACACTGCTGTCTATCTTCAGGGAGGTGAGGAGAACCTCCGCCGCTTCGCCTCAGCCATGGACAGGTTTTGCAGAGCCTCGGGCGCTTTGATCAACTGGCACAAGTCGTGTGGGCTGTGGGTCAGTTCTATGCCCCCCCCGACTTGGAGGCCAGTTGATGGTTTTCAGTGGCTGCCCCCCGGCACTACAGTGCGTTATTTGGGCAGCTATGTGGGCATTGATATTTCTCCGGAGCAGCAGATAGCCCCCCTTCTTCTGAGCATTCGGAAGAAGCTTCTGTATTGGAGTACTGCTCGTTTATCTCTGGCTGGCCGCGTAGTGGTGGCCAACCAGGTTCTGCTCGCTACCATGTGGTACATCACTTCCTGCTGGGCCTTCTCTCGGGCGTGCATTGGCCAGGTGCAGAGGCTCATCAGGAACTTTCTTTGGTCCGGAGGCGATGGGCGACCCGCTAGGGCAAAGGTGGCATGGGCTGTGATCACTCAGCCGAGGGAGAGAGGCGGCCTGGGCATTGTAGATCCTATTTGCCAAAGCCGAGCTTTGCTTGGCAAGCTGGTAGTTCGTGGTCTCCTGCCAGGTGTTGAGCCGTGGAAGGAGCTTCTTGTTTCCAGGATGCTCAGCCGCACTCCGTCTCTTAGCGGCCCCTGGAACCCCAGCATCAGGTGGATCTTTACGGAGCAGCGCTCCAGAGGAGTGGGCCTTGGCTTCGAGGAGCGTTTTGCAGCCAGCCTTCTGAGGGCCTGGGCGCATCTGAGGCCGGCACTCTTCCAGACTCCCCCGGGCACCGATGAGGAGCGCCTGAGGCAGCCATTGATCTGGAACCCCTTGATTCGTCTCCCCAGTGGCCATATGGTTGGCTCGCGGTCTCACGTGTCGTGGGGCCCGTTGAGCTCCGGCCCAGCCCAGTCCCTAGACGACTGGATATGTTTTCAGCAGCTGCCTCCAGAGGCTCAGGAGAGGAGACTCAGTGGGATGAGGGGCAGAGAGTTGATGAGACAGGATATTGAGGCGGCCATCCCCCGGGAGTGGAGGACCCCAGTACAGGACCCTTCACCTCCACAGTGGATGGGTGTCTTTACTCGGCATGAGATCCTCCTAGCGGTCTGCGGCACAGCGGAGAGAGTCGCCCCACTCACTTTCGAGGTGGGAGAGGGTGGCCAGCTTTAGAGGTCACGACTAGATTTGGATGGGTTCCAGGGTTGTATCCTTCAGAGGGTTCGGGTGGTCGGCTTTCATCAGAGACAGTGGTATGTAGACCCCTCACCGGCCTCGATAGGGGAGGATTGTTCTTGGAGACTCTGGGCTTGGGACAGCAAGCCTCTTGTTCGCCTTCAGTGGGACCCAGGGGAGTGGTTTTGGCGAGATCCCTACTCGGCCCCTACCAGCCCTGCCATTCCCTTTTTTCAGTACACAGCGAGGCTGGGGCGGCGGATTCAGAGACACAGGATAGAGAGCACCCCGGCAGCGGCCGAGCATTGGCGGCGACAGGGGCTCTCCCCTGCCTTTCTTAGGGACTTCTGGCAGCGCCTTTGGGCCAGCTTCCGTCCCCGGAAGGTGACACTTTTTCTCTGGCTCACAGCGCATAGAGGATTGGCTGTGGGGGCTTGGCTTGCTTTTGGTAGACACCCAGCGTCCTGCCCTCGATCATGCACAGGAGTCACAGCGGCACTGCTTATGGGATTGCCCACAGGCACAGCAGGTCTGGCAGCGCGCTCTCAGGATGGTTTTTGCAGGTTCTCCAGGGGAGATGTTGGTGACATGGGGTGCGGTAGCTTGGGCCACGGATAGCGGCCCTGCACTTGGATATGAGGACGCTCCTGGCAGTGTGACCATCCAGGTCTCTGACAGGGCGATGGCGGTGGTTCCGACGCCAGACTTCTCCTCGGCAGCCTCTCAGGAGGGGGTCGGGCAGAGATGGGAGTTGATCAGGAGCATGACGGCCTGGCACATATGGAGAGCCCGATGCAGGGAGGCCATTGACCACCAGACGACTCCACCGGCGGAGGTCATACAGGCCCTCTGGGTGGACATCATCCACACCTTGAGAGGACACTGGGGGGAAACTCCAGGGAGACTCGGATCGCATGAGAGGGCGCCGCAAGGCTTTCCTCCGCACTTGGCAGCCTGGCCCTTTCCTCACCGCGAGGGACGAGGATGTCATTTGGCACTATCGGCCGCCAGTTTGGCTTTTCTCACCTCCTTCATGTATTACTAGGTAGCCCCCCCCAGAGAGCGGCCAGCCACGGGGGGGAGCTCAGGTGTTCATTGTGTTTTATCCCTCCTTGCGAGGTGAGCTTTGTAGCCATATGGCGTTTTCTCATTAACTAATAGAAGGATCTTTTTTCCGGAAAAAAAAAAAAAAAAAAGATAGACATTGTCCAAGGTAGCCTGGTTGGGGCCTCTGTTAGTGTCAAATAAGACGGTGCCAACAAATTTGATGGGCATCATTGTGTTGTTGCCACATTGAACACCCTTAGCAAGACACTGAGAGATGAAAATGTCAACATTGCATGCCATATGGTGTGTAGCTCCACTGTAAGTGACCAAATGACCATAGGGAAGAGTTGGGTGAGCCTCAATGATGGTGGGCATAAGAGGATTGTCAGGTAACTGACAGATTTGAATGAAGGCAGAGGCTTTCACACACGGATGGCCCATTTAGGTCTTTGTTTCTTCTTCCGATTGGAGGAGTGGCCAAAGTCAACCTCTGTGCGCTTTTGCCACACGTGTCGGAGCTAGGGACTTGCCGGGCACCGTATGCGGCCACAAATGGCTGCAAGCACACAATGAGAAACTAGCAAGCTCAAACAAGGAGCAAAGGTGTGTCACTCACTGCTCAAACCGCCGTCGTGAAGGATTCTCGCGTGCCGCAGTGAAGAAGGAGCCACCGCCGTGCTCTACCGCCTCACGCCGCCGTGCTGCTACGCAGTGCTCGATCACTCTCTCTCTCTCTCTCTCTCTCTCTCTCTCACACACGCAGGAGAAGGGGACGGAGAAGATAAGGCAAGAGCACTCCTTGTATTCAACACATAATTTGAGAACGAGAGGTTTTAGGGTTACATTTGACTCTTATAGGTGACCTAGCCGTTCACACATGGGCGCCCATACATGGCCGACCGATCCTAACCCTTATCCTAATGACATTCGAGGTGCGCCTCTCATCGGCGATCACCCAATCCCTTTATCCTTTATATGTGGTGCTGCCGACAAGCCCGGCCCATGACTCAGAATACTTAAATTAATTACATGACGTAAAAAGTAATACTTCTGAATGTCCACTGCCATAGGTTAACATTGTCCCCTTTCTTGATGTAGATTCCGTCCTCGGAAGCTATGGTATGGTAAGCTCGATAGGGTTTGTTGTGGTAGACCATCTGCAAAACAGGGAAGTAGAGTGAAAGTATGCTGGAATTCAAAAGATATAGAGTGTAATAAAATTAAGCATGTTAGACCACAATGGATGTTGCCATGAGAACTTATTTTAAGGGGTCACATGAATGAGCTAGCGTAGCAAATTAACAGGAGTTTAAAATTATTGAAAGTAATTCAAGAGTTAGCAAGGTGTTGAAGGTTAATCAAGGTCTATAACTGGCCTAAGTCAAGGAAAATTACCAAGCTTAATAAATAAACAGATGACCACAATGTGTCTACTCTAAGAACAAGCTAATCCCAAGAGCCTAGGGACACAAGAAACATCAGAGTTATAGGAGACTTTTGCCTTTATTTCTTTATGCACGTGATAATTTTTACACACAATGGCGACCTCCCTAAGGCAAAACTAGCATCGATCCTGGTGTCATGTTTAACACAAATCATTCTCCAGGAATCTATTAGTTCACCTTAGGCAAGGCTACCCCCTACCAACCCCCAGGGCATCGGTCTGGAGTAGAATACTCCTCGTCTACCAAGTGTCAATAAGGCGATAGGCCAACATTAGAGCACATAATAGACTTGCATTGCCATTTTTTGTAGGCTTTTTTTAAATTTTATTTTTCTCTTTTGATTTTCGCTCGTGAACTATAATGTGTTCTTACATCCTTTCAACAAAGGGATAAAAGCTATGTCTCAGAGGTGGCCAGGTTGTTCAAACATTAAGATGGTTTTAACCCTAGACCTAAGACAACTATATTCCAAGGTTAACTAAAGACTTCATGCATTCCCAAGAATAACTCAAATAAGGTTAAACTCATTAATGATGTACACTAACACGTTAGGCAACTTCGAAAACTTAGTGCCTTGACAAATTCCATGTGGTCATGCATTAAAGTTCATGCAATTAGTTGAACAGTAAAATCGAAGAGAGTGGGCATGGAAGAATTACACCTGTATTTTGGAGATCTCCTTGATTCGATGAGAAATGCCTGCAATTTGATATTTATGTATGAACCTTGCGACATTCTCAGGATTTAAAAGCGAACCCACCTCAAATTTTTTAACCTGTACAATGAACTAACAAGCACTATACCTCGAGAGGCACATTAGTGGGAAAAAATAAGCACTCGTTTAAGGACACAAAACTAGAAACTTGAAAACACTAACCTACCTACCAGCCACCACACTAATACTCAGGATCAAGGTAATAGGACGTTGTAGAGTCCTGGCTCTAGCCCTAAGGCTAAGCCTCTATCCGCATCATCAAATAAATAAAGTCAGCCTCGGTAGTGCCATGAGTTTCATCCGTCCATTCATCGTTGTCAAATATTTCTTCGTTTTCCCATCCACATAAACTCATCAAGAATGTAACCATGCAAGGATAGTCATCTTGTGGAAAAGGAAAGTCTTGGGCTATCGGGGATATGTCCTCTACGGAGTAGGGGTCAGTCATGGTCAATAGGCAAATTAGCCATTCTAATTCCTCAACATTTTCCTCTCTGGCTAGTACATCTATATGATCGAATTCGGTTTTAGTTACAAGATAGCACATGTGAAATATCTGAGAAAGGTACACATGATACCTCTCACCAAAAGTGGGAGTGGATGAAGTGTGTGATGCTCGTGCATTTGCCATATCTGCAAACACAGATATAGCATCAGTAGGTTTATGACAGGCCAATCTAGTTCCTAATTGTATGCGGATATTTCTCCTCTTAATGTGCTCTTGCTCTTTTTACTATTTTTTATTTTTCTTTTCTTTTTGTGTATGAAGCTATATATATACATCCCCTCGAATTTGGGAATTACATGGTCAGGGGAAAAGGTTAGGGAGGAAGCAATAGAATGTCGAACGTGAGTACATGCTCCCCCCTTCCTTGGGTAGATCATATTTTTTGCAATGATGTTGCAGCCTCTTGGAACCAATTTGTCCAGCGGGTCATAGGTGGTGATGTGGTCAGATAGCTTTTTATGACCCTTTGTGGCTACATCAAATTACAGAGATGGTAGTGTACGCTCCCATGAATGAACAGAGGAAATGGTTTTCGACGATACTGTTACAAGGGGAGATGTAGACTCATTGGTTACTTGGTGGGTATTGACAAGGGTAGGTGTAGACTGTACATAAACTTCCATATCAACGGGTGCCTGGCATGAGGAGCTAGAAGCTTCATGTGGCTCCCTCCTTCCTGAGCTAGGTGGTATCGATCGATATCGTTTGGGAATCCAAACTAGCTTTGGAAAAGTGGTGTGGAGCACTCCGTTACCTTTCCTTTACCACGGTCTTGAATTGTTGTTGGGGTGGCAACATTTGGTTTGCAAGGTTTTACAGGCGATGTAGAGGGATTCAGCTTATGTTTAGGGACCCAAATCTGGTCATTCCCTTCGTAGTATCGTTGGGCTGCTAATAATTTTTTAGGAATCCAACGTGATGTCACGTTGCCTTTTCTCGGGCAGGTAGCTGCTTTCCTACTACGAGGCTTCTTATCTGAACGAGATTAAGAAGTGGAGGTAGCCGTTAACGAAGCTTTTGGGACCCATTTGTATGTACTCTTTGGTATAGTAAGCGGAGCCTTGGAGACCACACTGCCTGTTTCCATTCTTGGCGTTGAAGCGTTTGAGGGGTGGCAAACAATCAAAGATGGTTTGGCCACTTCACTTTGTGATGTTTCGTTATCTAGCGTTTTGTCCAGAGTTGATGGCTTAGGTGCGAGATTTTGACCGGTCAGGCTGAGAGCTGGTTCTTGCGTTGTAACTCGCCTGGTTGCCCAATCAATATTGCACTTGGTGGCTAACATCCATTTGCGCCCTAAGTTTACAGTCCCCTCCATGGTACTAGTAGGCATAACCAAAAAGCTTTGAATTATGGTCCCCTTGTCATAGGCAACAGGAGTGTGCAGAATTCCTGAGACAAGGGTTTTCTTCTTATTGATACCCTTATCTTGGATAGCACTCTTGGATAAAGGTGGTTTTCCAAGTTGACACCACACTCCATATGATAGCAAATTGTGTTGAGCTCTGGTATCCAATAATGCATTATGCAGCACCTCCCTGTAAGGACTCTGTAGCTCAATTGGGTATCTTAGAGGCGGGTCAGATTCTAGTGAATCCTCCTCTGCCTCCTCGAAAAATCCTTGTGTAATCCCCAAGTTGGCTTCTCGTTGGCGCCTAACACGCTGTTGACGTTCTTTGGCTTCAACTCTTGCTTGTATCTTCTTAAGCCCAGCTTGTTCTTTAGCTGCCTTCTTCTGATGGATTGCCTGTAACTCCTCTTGGCTGAGGGGGTCATAGTATCTCCCATTGAGGAATCCAATGGTTTCAACTCCGTCGAGAGTCTCCACTCGGATGGTACCTTGCGGGGTAATTTCACATACTCTATACGGTCCTTTACCAGCATATTTGAGCTTCTTCTTTTCGTTACACACTCCATACATCAAGACTTTATCCCAACTTTGATGTCCTTGTCCTTCAGGTGGGCGATCAAACCATTTTTTCCTTCTATCCTCCACAAGGGCGTTGTACACAGCCAATTGTCTTTCTTCATTTAGCCGCTCAAGGATATACAAACGCTCTATTAAGGGATTACCATCCCAACCCTCTTGGGTAGCAACACGAAGACTAGGGATCACAAATTCCCACGGCATGACTGCTTCTTGGCCATATACCATTTTGAATGGTGTGCAACAAATAGCCACTTTGTACGCGATGTGATCTTAGTACTGAATTAAGAGTCCACACGATTCTCAAGGATATACAAACGCTCTACTAAGGGATTACCATCCCAACCCTCTTGAGTAGCAACACGAAGACTAGGGATCACAAATTCCCACGGCATGACTGCTTCTTGGCCATATACCATTTTGAATGGTGTGCAATTAATAGCCACTTTGTACGCGATGTGATCTTAGTACTGAATTAAGAGTCCACACGATTCTCTTATCCAACTCCAATGGTTCCTGCAAAAGCAGAAATATCTAAAACGGAGGCATCCCCTATCTATTAGATGCATATAACTAACAAGATAGAGGAGTAACATACCTTGATTTGTATAGTGAAAAAATTAATATACGATAACCTCCGGCATGTTCAAATAGGTGAACCACTTTCGAATCTCTTGTTGGGAAGTACTCCTTCTTCTTAGCAATGGTGCCAACTGAGAGTTGAGAATAAACACCTCATAGTGGCTCTCACGTGGAAGCTGGCACTTTATTAAACTGCAAAAAGAAGGGTAACTCATTGAGGAAAAAGGGAAGAACTAAAGACAGAAGGACCATATCATCAGAAAATGCAATTTGCATACCTACTTTAAACAGACGCATAGGATAGTATTTGTGATTTGTGATGTCCTATCCATCAAAGTTCTGACATCCACGATGTCAAGAGAGAGCTGTCGCTCACCATCTTCCATCTTCCATCTTCCATGTGTGTGTGTGTGTGTGTGTGTGTGTGTGTGTGTGTGTGTGTTTGTGTGTGTTTCTGTATGTCCTTGTTAGACCGCACACCAGTGAGGCCTCTATAATAATAAGTGTAGTTTGGCACGCGATATCAAACTTGCGTTAGACATGCAAGCGCTATATCGTGCCAAACCACAAAAATACCTCTCTCTCTCTCTCTCTCTCTCTCTCTCTCTCTCTCTCTCTCTCTCTCTCTCTCTCCCCCTCGATAGGCCCATAAAGCGTGACATAAGCTTTAGATCCCAATCCGTGCGATGAGCCTCAACAGTCTTGGTCAGAACAGAGATTAAGGTCTTGTTGGTACTCTTGGCTTGCCCATTCGCTTGCGGATAATAAGGAGTAGATTTATAATGGGATATCATGAAATTTGTTGTGAGCTCCTTAATCACTTCATTTATAAAATGCATACCATTGTCGCTCACAAGTTCAAAAGGACAACCAAAGCGTGTGATTATATTTTCAAAGAGGAACTTGGCTGTTGTCCTCGCATCTGCCTTACGTGTCGCTTTCGCTTTAGCCCATTTGGTCATATAGTTAGTGGCCACAATAATATAGCGAGATTGTGTGTTGCGGGCCGGTGGGCTAATTGGACCTACAAAGTCTAAACCCCACTTTTCAAATGGTTGATTTACTTTAATTGGATGTAGGGGCATCTGATCTTTCCGCTGGGGTTTCTTGTAACGTTGGCATTCATCGCAACCCTTCACAAAAAGTGATGCATCTTGGCACATAGTGGGCCAATACCCTAATTGTAAGATCTTTTGCGCAGTTAAGTCTCCTGAGAAGTGACCACCGGCTACGCCCATATGTGCCTCTTGCAAAATATATAGAAACTCATCCTCTCGGGCACAACGTCTAAGAACGTCATCCTTTCCTCTTTTATAAAGAGTCCTGGCCATCAGGCAATAGGGTTCGCATTCCTTGATCAGCTTTCGAGCTAGATCTTTACGAAGCTCTTTGGGTGGAAAGCCATTAACCAAAAAGTTAACAATCCTCTCACTCCATTCAGGCATTGTCTCCACCATGAAAACAAGAAAGTGTCGGGTAAGTCATCCTCAACTCCCGTAGGAGCTTCACCATTAGGTATGCAAGACAAATGATCAGCCATGACATGTTTTTTGCCAGGTCTCACAACAACAGTGAAATCAAACTCAAGAAGAATCAATAGCCATCGTGTGATTCTTCCTGTGGAGCATGGTTTGTTTACGAGATACAACAATGCTTGATGATCCACATAGAAAACAAACTTGGTGGCAAGAAGGTAATAACAAAATTTCTTTACTGCATATATCATTGCCAACCCTTCTCACTCCATAGTGGTGTAGTTCATTATTTCAGCATCGTTCAACTGGCGACTGGCAAAGCTAATGGGGTAGTCTAGTTTATGTTCAACTCGAATGACAGAGTCCTGGAATTGTAGGTAGACATGGTTTTTCGACCAGCCATGCACCATTTGTGCTTCCCTCATGAAGGGACGTCCTAAGATCATTTGATATGACATAGGATGCTTAGAGAAATCCATTACAATGAAGGTATGTCTTACCTTGTATCCCAGAACCTTGATCTTAAGGTCCCTTAACATTCCAATAGGTTTAGCTATAGTTCCGTTTGCCATCTTATGTTTGTGACTTTGAGGTGAGGTCTTCCTATGGATTCCCAACAGTTTTTAGTCACAATGCTCACTCTAGCACCACCATCAAGGATTCCGTTTAGAGTTAATCCCTTGGTAGTAATGGGGAGGGTTGCATTAGATTCGTCACCTTCAAAGTACTATCCCAACTTGTTAATAGGTATTTCAACGACCGAGTCTTCATCTAGGTTGGGTTGTATATCCAAATGTTCCTTCTCATCTTGAAGCGTGTCGGGTCTATCCATATTTGCAAATTGTGGTAACCCCGCCTTCAATTCTCCATTGAGAAATGCCCGAAGAGCTAAGAATAGCTCAGGATCTCTGTATAACTTGGATATGATTGTGGTTCTGATTTTAGAGGACATGAAATCCATTAGTTTGGACACATTCAACGGTACTTTTCGAGATGTCGGCCCCTGACTAGGGGCTGGTGAAGATGGAATCGCTTCCTCTTCAATGGGCTCAGGCATTCCCTCACTAAACATTCTTGCAAGAAAGATGTCTGCCCACTTCCTGATGTCCTATTCTCACTTTCTTCCCGAATGATACTAGGTATAGCTAATGGTTTATGGTTCATGTGAGGCTGAACTTGTGTAGGAAACACTGTCTGGAATTTTGATTTTTCTAGGGTCTGGCTCCAGTTCTCTTTGTGTTTCTTCCACCAAATCCCTTAAGTGTTACACTCGTTCAATCTCCTCTACTGGGTTTGGGTAAGTTCCAATCTTTTTCTTGAGGGTTTTTGGCCCACGTGGCTTGTCTTTGGGAGTCTCAGTCAGTCTAGGGAGCCGAGAGGAGGGCATTAGCTGACTTGGTTATGGGGCCAGAGGAGTTTCCCTTTGTTTCCCCTGATTTATGTATTCACTTGATTCTCCTTCGTTGCGCTCCCGAGTGGGTTCCTCCCTTAAAGTAGTGGCTTTGGTCCCCATGGTTTCTATTGAATCAGAATCATCTTCCAGATCATTCATATACACGAGGTCGTCTCCTATTCCTATATTAGTCTTTGAACTAGGCTTGGAGCTTGTGGCATTAAGCGATCCCTTCCATCGCGTTTTCTTTTTCTTTGCTCGAGCAATTGATGCGGCATCCCTCTCTTCAAGAATGTAGTTTGGATTTTGAAGCATTGACCGTGTGACTACATTCGCGGGTACAACAGGTGTGGATCCTAGTGCCTCATTGGTGATTTCAACCAAATTCAATGGCGTAATCTTGGGTGCACTAGGATTATGTGGACATTTTGCAATCAAATGATCTATGCCACAACGATTACATGTATCGACATTCCCGATGTGCTCCCTTGATTTGGTTGCATTTCAGTAGCGATCTTCTGTAGCCTATTAGGGCATTCCGCTACACGATGCGGTCCACCACAATCGTAGCATTGAAGAGGTGGTCTCCTCGCCAAGGTATTAAGGTTTTGCCCTCTTGTGTGGCGAGAGCAGCAGCTTGATATACAGGCTTGACTTGCCCGAAATGATCCTCCATGTAGTACTGGGGAGTCATTTCAAACGTATCAATCCCATATGGAACAGTGGGGTCTATATCCTCTTCATAATCCCCACACGCACTATGTGACTCACAACCCATCTGGTTTATAGGGGTAATCCTTGGATGTGGAGGTTGTGGTCCTAGCACTGGCGGTGGTAACGGCACAGGCTGGACTAAATTTGGGTTCCTTGGAACTGTGTTGTGACGGTTGCTCGACAGGTGGTGCAGGCATCAGTGCGGGTACTTGAGGTGTGTTTGACCAGGCTAGTGGTGCCTGATTTGCTAACATACGCTTAAGTACTAGACAATCCTTAGATTGATGGCCATACTTACCACATGCATTGCAAGTCCCATTGAATTTGACTCTGAATGTGGGAATTCACTCGTGCTATGTGGTCTAAGCAAACCGAACACCATTGTTGCTCTCTTCTTGGGTACATATGGCTATTTTGAGGAGCTTGATTACCCCTAAAGTATTCTTGGAGAGCCTTAGTAAGGTCAGCTACAGACATTTCGGATATCTTGGGCTCCTTGGCAATAGGTTTTACAGTCATTGGCTCGTGCCCAAATACTTGCGAACTAACGGACTTTGTCTCCGAAGACACCTTTTTACCTGCAATCATCAAGTTGTCTTCTAACTGGATTGCATTGGCAGTGACCGCTTCCCACATCGTAAGACCTCTAATGACTAGGCCATTGTATATGTCCTCGTGGTGCAATCCTCGAATGAATCTATCAAGAAGTTGGTTGTTATTGAAGCGCTCATCGGGAGTATAGCGAGAATTTAGATGCTTTAGTCGACTAATAAAGTCTCTCACTGACTCTCCTTCCTCACGTTCAGCTTTTTGGAGTTGAGATGCTACTCCCCAAAGCACACCCTCACGTATGTATTCTTTCAAGAACAATCTCTTGAGAGTGGGATAGTGAGTATGCTCTTCAACCCTTAAAGTTCAATACCAATCTCCGACTTTTCCACTCAAGGTTAAGCCTAAGGCTTTACATTTATGTAGCTCATTGTGCTCTTCCAGGGAATCACACACATGTTCAAAAACTTCAATGTGCTTTCTAACATCTTCGTTACCACTGAAGTTCTGAGTGAGCTTGGCAACTTGTACCGCCTTGCTTCTAGGCTCTCTCTCAGGCATGCCACGCATGTTTTTCGCAATAGATCGTCCGATCGTTTGAGCAAACGCTGCTAGATCACCTAAGTGAGCAGGCATAGCTGGTGGCGGCACTTCTGGGATGGCCTGGTTGGCAGGAGTTGGCAGTGGTCTTGATATGTATGTAGCTGACGTAGGATATGATATGTGACTAGGCCTAGCTCCTCTTGGATAAGGGTTGTGATAAGGCATTCGTGGAGCATACGCCATTGGCATAACAAGAGGCATAGGAGCTACATGAGCATGAGTAGCGATAGGTACATATGGTCGATATGCACTGGTACGCACTGTTGTAGGTACTGTACCACTAGGTAGCGGTGTTGTACTAACTACAGTGGTAACGGGTGCACTTTCTGTCATGCTCATCATCAGAGTAGGCATTGTGGATTCCCTAATGGAAAGTTGAGCCAAAGTTGGAAAGCTAAAGTTACTGCTCGTGGGCTCAACTTGCATTGAGACTCCAAGCAAAACAACATACGAAGGATCTATGGGACTCACCGAGGGAGTCTCCAATTGTGACAGGGTTGGTTGTTTGGCCTTGCCCGTATCCAAAAATCTCATAGGGCCAGTGGAAACTAGGTTCACTCCCCTATTCTGTCTCTCGAATTGGATAATTCTATGAATAACCTCACATATCATTTGTTGTTGTTCATCTAGATTGGTGGCACTAGATGTAGATCGTATGACTTCTAACCAACCTACCTGGTATGTGTAACCCGTGTATAGGTCAGTCAAAGTCTCCGTGTGTAGATCATATTCCCAATTTTCATTGAGAAATATCCCATCTAAACTTGGCGTGCCAAACGGTTCTCTTGAAGTGGACGCAATGTCACTTCTTATGGATTGACTTCTAGGGACCTCTACTTTAGGAACGTCAGAAGGTGGTAGCTCAGTAGGGCCTTCATTAAACGAAGTGGGTAGAATATCCACATGAACATTCTTTGGAAGAGTAGGGTCTACATGAGATGTGAATGGCGAATCTACTTCCCCTCCTCCTTCGTTTACTTCACTTGTCGCATGTTCAGAGCATGTAGCTCTACTAAAGGTCTCTATTAGACCACTAAACATGCTAGATCCGGGTTGTGGGACCCAAACTGGCACATTTTGGCTTGCTTTCTCAGAGTTCTTGGTAGGGTGCCCTTCCATGACTTCAAAGTCAGAGGACAAGTCACTAGCCGCTATTCGTGAATCTTGGGTTGCACTTCCTTGGGTTCCAACTGAAGGCCAAGATGCTAATGTGGAGGGATGGTGTGAGCTTGCATAAACTGAAACGCTTTCTAGTTGCTCAAACTCTAGCACCCGACCAGAGCGTAGATGCATGTGACGTGGGTACCCTACGGGCGTTGGTAACCACCCTTGAAGCCCACCCAAGTGGTTTCTCGGGTGTTTCGCACCCCGTTTTTACTTGTTTTTGTATTGTTTTCAACCCGTTTTTTACCCCCTTATTTATGATCGAACCTGGACTAGGGCGTGTGATAGCTCAAGACGAGCATATCGTTCAAGGGGTCCTAGCGTGCTTTACAGCATAGTGTTCGCCTATCCAGAGTTGAGCGACGGTGGTGGGCTCCCCACTAGTGTTGCCGGCTGCTGCTGCTGCTGGTGGCCGGAAGTGGCTGAGGGTGGCGGAGGCCACGGAACTACCGGCCGGAATCAACAGACGGAACCTGCGTCGATGGAACTATCGGACGGATGGCGATGGAATTACGCGCAGAGCGACGGAAATCTGCAGGTTTTCTTCCAGGTTTTCTTCCAGCGGTAGATTCTCAGGGCCAGCTCCCAGCTCTGATACCAATTGTTGGGGTTGGACTCACACACACACACACACACACACACACAAACCTACACATTAGGGTTAGGTGCAGCATAGAGAAGCTCACACAGAAATGAGAGAGAGAGAGAGAGAGAGAGAGAGAGAGAGCCAAAAGTGTGGTATCCACAAAATGCAAGTCAACCCTTGCATGTGTGCCACATCCATATAATATAGAAGTACAAAA
This sequence comes from Cibotium barometz, assembly GCF_041138505.1. Classification (NCBI taxonomy): domain Eukaryota; kingdom Viridiplantae; phylum Streptophyta; class Polypodiopsida; order Cyatheales; family Cibotiaceae; genus Cibotium; species Cibotium barometz. Next base: position 38,608,532 of record NC_141074.1, on the reverse strand, counting down.
TATTATATGTTAGAGTGTCCTTTCACACTTGATGTCCAAGGGGAAATACCACATGGGAAAAAGTGCCCTTGGTTAAGCCCTGTTCACACATAGCACTGTTCACACATAGCACTACCATAAGTGAGCATATGCCTACACACAAGGTCATCATATGTGCAAATGTGCACAAAGATATTTTATGTAACAAGGCCCATTAGCAATTACATTTGGGCAAAGGTTTTTGATATGTACAAACCTTAAGAGCAATTACATTCGGGCAAAGATTTTTGATATGTACAAACCTTAAGAGATTTCATATGGTTAATAGTATGTAAAGCAATACCCCAAAAGTGGGACAAGCAAGCCCAATTTGTACGTACATCTATTATTAGCTCCTTGGGCTATTTTATGAATAAAAATTGTCTAAATACTCATGTCGTGGAAATGGAGCTACACGGCATGGGGGGGAGATTGCACCCAATCTTGTCTTGATGGTGATGTTATTCTATTTCCCTTGCCTTGTGTTATGCTATGTTATTTGATTTCAATTTAATTCAAGTCTTTGTTTTAATTTTTGTTATATTTTATGAGTTTTTAATTATTTCTTCAAGAAGTACAAAAAGGGTCACGTGACAGTGGTATCAGAGCTTTGGTTTAATTTAATCTTCTTGAAGTCGGTCAAAGACTTGTGGACAAAGAGGTGAAAGAGATAAAGACACATGTGATTTCGGTAACTTTTCAATTCAATTTGGTAGTTTTTCAATTTAAATTGAAGAAGAATACGTTTATGTTTATGTATGGTTGAAAGAAAGCTTCAAATCCCCATCAATCTATTGCCCAAAAGGTAAAGCAAAGTGGGAAACCATTAGTGGGTTTGTAAAAACCATAAAATCACCTTCCTCAACTCTAATCCTCTTTATAATCCGTCCGTATATCGAATCAGCAAATTGAGAAGGTCAAATCTCTGATCTCAAAATTGTTAAACCTAATTACTACTCAATTTCTATAATGGATGGTTCAAAATTTTTCTTTTCCCCTTTCTCCAAAAAGCTTGAAGCATGGTGCACCTATTTCAAAAGAATTAAAATCTAATATATATATATATATATATTCTTCTTTTAAAATTTTCTCTCCTTCTCCTCTATTCTACCATGCCGGCAGCGCAGATTCAGCAGTGGGGCCGCGGGTTGTAGCACGACGATCCCAGGAGGGGGGGAGAGGACTATGAATTTTTTTTAAAAAGCCTGAATTTCATCCTCCCTTTGGTTTTCTCAGAGCGCTGCACACTGTTGAAACCTTTGGAGAGGCTTATTAAGCTTTAGTTAAAACTTAAAGCTAATTAATATATATTTGTTGATGAGTGTTGGGTTGCCCTCTTGAAATTGGGTAGGGACAAAGCTCCTAGGTGGGATGGTCTTTCTGTATAATTCTTCATAGCCTTTTGGCCTTCCTTGAAAGACTTTGTTGGGGAAGTGTGCCGAAAGGCCTTCAAGTCAGGTAGTATGGATATGGACTGTAAAGAAGTCTTGGTGAAACTAATCCCAAAGCAAACTACTTGCACTAGATTTGTTCATTGGAGGCCCACGACTCTTTTGACTGTGATCTATAAGATCCTAGCTAAGTTGATTGCCCTTAGAATTACTCATGTGCTACAAGAAGCAAGAAGTCATTTCTAAGAAACAACATGGATTCATTAAGGGAAGATCAATTTATGATAATATTTTTGTTGACATGCTAGGAAGGGACATTGCTCTCAAAACTCAACAAAAATTAATAATGTTGCAACTAGATTCGGAAAAGGCTTACGACAGGGTTCATTGGTCCTTTGTTAGGAAGAGTTATGGAGAAGCTTGGATTTGGAACCAAAATGGCAACCTGCATATTTACATTGTCATGGGGAGGGCATTCTAATGTTTTGCTAAATGGCAGGGTAATGGGAGGATTCGAGATCAATACAACTGTGAGACAAGGTTGCCCCCTAGCTCCCCTTTTTTTTGCTATTGCTTCTCATCCCTTGGTGGTGTCACTAGAGAATGCTTATAGAGATGGGAGCATCACTGCGTTGAACTTGAGATACAATGAACAACTGGTGATTCAGTGCTTTGCTTTGATGATTCTTTGTTATTCTTAGAGGCTAAGAACAACAATGTTAAACTTGCTTTGGCCATCATACAGGAATTTTCTGAGGCATTTGATTCCAGATGTAACATTCAAAAATCCAAAATCATAAGCTTGATAGAAGATAATGACTTTGACATGCAGAGATGGGGGTGTGAGGTGGTCCAGAAGGGTCAAATTGTTAGGTTGCTAGGGATTCCTTTTCGGGTGAATGTCGCAAATAAGCAGTTAACTGATTGGGCAATTAGTAGGTTCCTAGAAAAGCTAAGGAAATGGGAGGGAATTAGAGTACCCTTTCATAACAGGATTGATATTTGCAATGTTGTCTTGAATGCTTATATAATGTATCTATGCCTAGTGCTGGACTTTCGCAAGTGTCACTAGAAAAGGAGGAACTGCAGAAATTCTAGAAGGACTCCTGCTTGGTTGGCATGGGACAAATTGTCAACACCAAAGGGGAAGGGGTATTGGTATCGTCACTCTTTAGCAAGGGTTTCTCTGTTTCTTCCTAAATGTTTGATGTAGAAGGAACCTTGGACAGTGATGGTAAGAGAACTAGTTGAATTGGCATGTGGTTGGGTATGGGATGGAAAGATGTTTTCTTATGCCCCCCTCAAGTTGACAGGGCCCCCTTTCTATAAGCTACTATGTAACAGGTGGAAAGAGGGCTTGAGTTTGATGACCTGGGATGGGGGATGCAGAGTGACAAGTAACTCCATGTTTAGCTTGGGGATCTAGTGGACACACGAATTCAATCCTCCCCTAGGCTCACTTGACACCACCTCTGCAAAGAAGTTAAACAATAAAGGATTAAAAAGCTGGGATGGGGGATGCAGAGTGACAAGTAACTCCATGTTTAGCTTGGGGATCTAGTGGACACACAAATTCAATCCTCCCCTAGGCTCACTTGACACCACCTCTGAGGTTAGGTGGAAGGATCTGGATCAGTTAACCTGGGAGTTTCATTTGTTTGGAAGGGAGAGAGACTTGATGGCCATAGTGGTCACGATCAGCTACAAAATGGGTGGTATTCCACTATTGTGGATGAGACCTGATGGATTAAGGATTGGGCTTGGGTTAATGGGTTAAACTAGCAAATGGCAAAACAAGAGAACTGTATACAGAGTTGAGAAGGGGAGAGAGCAATGTTGAATACTGTAATAAGATATGGAGAGTGTGTTGGGGTTCTAATAATTGGAAAAAGAGGTGGAAGTTATTGTGGGAGAGTCATGGAGGGTCTGTATGTGGGCACTACCCACCATTGGATCTAAATTGCTTCATAAAAACTTCACTAATAGATGTTGCCCCAGATGTAAATCTGCACTGGAGGATGGTAAACATGCCTTTTGGGATTGTCCAGCCATCAGAGATGCTTGGGATAGGATTGGAAAATGGGTTGGACAAGGTATAGGAATCTAGAGCTAATGGGGGGATTGGTTACTTGGAAAATGGGCATTCAATGATGAAGCTGCAGGGTTATTATTCAACCTAATCCGAGCATGCTGCTTGTGGGAAATCTGGATTACTAGAAATGCTATTGTTTTTCAGAATGCTTCTTTGGTTGGTGTTGATGTGATAGATGTAATGTGCAAATGTATATGTATGTGTTGGTCTGTGATTAATGTGAATAAACTGAGAAATGAGGACTTGGATCAGTTTCTAATGAAGATGTAGATGAGCATCCCCTGACTCATGCCTTATTATGGGGAAGTCTCAAACATATTAGGGTTTCCTAACCCATGATTCATTTTTGCAGGTGTATGACACTGAAGGAGGCAAAATCATATTGTCTAGGTTTGGTCCTAGGACCAGGAGGTGGTATCACAAGGAGAAACAAATTGATTACACTTTTGTAGCATTTATAGAGAATCCAGTTGGGACCAATCCCATAGTAAAAATATGGTCTAAGAAAGGGGACATTTTGGAAAAACAGACCCCACGGGAGTGTACTACGGAGGCCATGATGGAAGCTTGCATATTACTAGGTTATCAAATTTCATGGGGTCAGTCTAGTTTTTTGTTGGAAGATGAGAGATGGGCTTTACTTTGTAATCTTTTAAATGAAGTAAAAAGTGAAAAGTAGTGGAATGGATTGAGTAACTCTCTGATGTAAATGAATTACTGATGTATTTGGCTTTTTTTGGTTGATATAAACATTTACTATTGGTCCCAAAAATTAATTATGTGTTGATTAAGGATACCCTTTCTCCAAACATTTCATATGTATTAAAACTATTGGTTGTTTTACTTATTAAACTAGAGCTTTTTCATACTAAGACTAATTTCTCATGTATGAAACATAAAAATGAATGTAGACATAGCAATTTTCTTATATGTTCACGAAAGTTTTTTCATAGACAAGATTATTAATTTATTGTGTATAAGACATTATGATGAGTTTATATGTTTTATTTTTATATAATATAGTAATAGTTTTCATTACACCCATAACAATATTACATCTTTTTCCAAACACAATGATAGACAATACATTCCGAATAATACAATGTCTAAAGAATTATAGTAAAAATCTTCATGAATTCCATAAATGAAATACAATGTAGTAATAGTCTTCATTAATTCCAATAATACAATGTTTTTAGAATTATAGTAGAAGTCCTCATTAATCCAATTAATAATAATTATAGCAATAGTCTTCATTTAATTCCATAATAATCTTACATCACAATGATAGAGAATACATTTCGACCAATAATACATTGTTTCAAGCATAGGATTCCAAGCTACAAACAAATGTGAAAGCATTTACAAGGACACTCTCAAGTTAAATCAACTCAAGGCTAGAGCGAGCAATAAGGTCTCTTTCTAGCAACCCCCCTCTTTCAATCTTAGCATGTTTTTCTCAGCCCTCTGTTGTGTGGCTCCCTTGTTGCCTTAAGATTTCAAGATATGAACAAACGTGATAACATTCAAGGAGACACTCTCAAGGTGCATCTAGTCAAAACACTAGACTTTCTTCTTCACCATGTCCATGTTAACACACCTTGTAATTAGTGATGTCCAGAAGACTACATCTCTAATTAGAGGCTTGATTAAAATTTATTGTGCTTTTGCAAGATAGCCACATCTAGAATACATATTGACCAAGGTGGTGCCAACAAGGTGTCTCTCCTATAAGCCATCTTTCAATGTTGAGAGATATTTCTTGAGACTATGCCTTGATGAACTTGAAGCTTGTCAAGCACTTGTTATCCTTGTGCAAGCCATATTTTGAATACATATCAACCAATTGGTGCAAAAAATAAGGTCTCTTTCTTGTAATCCCTCTCTTTCAATCTCAACATGTATTTTTTGGCCCTTGTTTTGTGACTCTTATGTTGCCAACAAGGCAAATTGTGCAAGCTGTAAACAAATGTGGCAAACACTCATGGTGAGATATCCTCAACTTTGCTCTATTCAAATAGGCCCACCTCTCTAATCCAAAGCCTATTAAAAAAGAAAGCCATTCATTTAGAATATATATTGACCAAGGTGGTGCCAATAACAAGGTTTGATTCTTCCAGTAACCCTTCTTTAAATCTGGGCATTTATTCTTAGCCCACATTTGGCTCCCATGTTGTTTAAGCTACAAAAAAATTTCATAACATTTCCTTGAGTGCCTCTCATCACCATAATATATTTGAAGAGATTTCTTTGAGTTGCACTTGAGTGCCTCCTCACCATACCCACCTTGATCATACCTTGTGACTACTGCCATCTAGGAGACTATTTTTCGAACAAGAAGCATGCCAAAAAGGTATGCTTTTATAAGCGATCCACATTTAATAAGCATATAGACCATGACGACAAACAACAAGGTCTCCTTTCAATAACGTGTCTTTTAAGCTTTCAAGCAACGAACACGCTTTCAAGCTACATCTTGAAGTTCAATCTATTGAGAAAACACTTGATTGGCTCCTCTCACCATACACTACAAGAGATGGGGAGAATAGCCGCATATGAAGAGGACAGTGTAGAGAGAGGGGACCTGGGTAGGTGCACAAGGTGTGTACAACTTCAATACGTGGCTATAGACATGCACGGCTATAGCCTTGTGCATAGCTACGTGCTAGGAAAAAAATCAAGACATTTAAGAGAGAATTCTAGAGAGCTCAAAATATCTCAATATCATAAACGAAGAAGCATAAAATGTGATCCCAATATTGAAGCACCAAATGTATTGTAATACAATCAAACATGGACTAAATCAAGACAAGCAAATTGAGAAATTGTTTCTCGAATTAGGGTGACTCGTCCCAATACCTATCGCATCGTCCATCAAATCTATATATGCTAATTAGTCTATCTCAAGATTCATATATCACATTACAAGATCAACAAAAAGATCTATCACACTACTAGTGGACTCAACTGTTAGTATACACGCAATGCCTGCCTCTCAGCATGTATCTCACTTTGATGTATAATACACATTTATTAGCCCCCTATTATGAGGAGTAGCCATGGTGCATATGTCTTTAGTGGGAACCCTAGCTTAGACGTCGATGGGGTCATTATTGTGACAATTGATGATGGTTAGGAGATGGTCAAGGGTACGAGCATTAGCTAGGGTCCATGGCGATGGTATGAAGAGTATTCCATAGAATATTATCTCGGATACCAGGTCCATCATTAGTGGGCGGTGGTCGGTGGGCCGCATCCTTGATACGCGGGCGGTGACCGTGTCTATGCAGTGTAACGGCCCTCATTGTATACACGTCTACCACATCACCTACAATACTATATATGGATATGGTTTCCATGAGCTAAGGCATCCAATGATTATGAGTATCCACCCCCTTCTACACTTCATACATACTCCATCCAGAGTCTTTCTAGATCGCCATCTAAGCTCTACTTGAGAGCCCACAGGTGGACATCACCATCACTTGTACCTCTTTGGTATAATTAGAATTTTAAATTCTCTCCATTGTGTATCTATTGCATTGTCTATTGTGCTTTGTCTTGCTGTCTCTTTCTATTGTGCCATATTCTTATATAGTATCAGAGCTTAGGTACTCTTAGCACGAATAATGTATAAAGTTTAGTCTTTCTTTGCATAGAACCCTAGGAGTGATGGCTTCTATCTCTGTTGCTGCCACCAGTCTTGCGCATTCGTCCACCTGTCTTCACGGAAGGCAAGCTTGATGGGATGAACTATACTCTTTGGAAATTTAAAATCAATGCCATTCTAGACTCTTATGAGCTCCTAGAAACTGTTCTAGGAATGGATGCAAAACCAGTGGAAAGTCCTAACCCTAATAACTCTGCAAACATGCTTCTGCCAGATGCTACACTTCTTCGAGAATGGAGAAGGCATAATACTAATGTACTTCATTCCATCATCACCAACGTAAGTGATTCTGTTCTCACTTTAATTCAACATACTACCAAGGCTACAGAGGCTTGGATCATAGTGAGAAATCAATATGAGACTTGCAATCAGACCAAGATTTTGAACCTGGAGAATCAGCTTGCTACTCAAAAGTTTGCTAAAGGAGAACATGCTCAAAGGCCTTGTCATCAACAACCACTCTACAAGAGAATCTAACCTCATCATCAAAACAACAATGCCCATGAGTCTCAAACCTGCAGCCTCAGTGCCAACCAAAGTCAAGGAGGGCCCAACACCTTCCACATCAACCCAAAAGAAAACTCCACCACGATAACCACAATCAAGGTATCTTAATAGTATCAAGATGTGGGTGGAGAAGTAGCTACTTGTAGATCAAGGCTACTATGAAGGTGCCAATCAAATTTGGGTGCCTCGACAGTCAAAACCTCTTCCTCAATGTAGCACTTGAAAGCCAAGGAAAAAGAAAAGTACTCCATAACACCGCCCACAAAAGCCTATGCGAGTTCCTCAAAGAACTCCACCAATGCAACAAGTGTGGGTACCAAAAAACATGCTGCATGCACAATGGTGCTACCAAAGAAATACCAAAGCTTGGGTCCCCAAGTGCATCACAAAGTCCCCTAAGCTTGCGAAAAGAAGAAAGCCTCAACACTAACCACATCGGCCATCAATTTACAGTGTTCATTAAAGATGGTGCATGTGCATGTGCTTCAACAACAAGGATACTATGATGGTAATTCCATCATATGGCTACCAAAATCGAACAATGTGAAGAAAACCTCACCACCGACTTCAACCCCAACAACTTCACCTGAAGTTCGACAAGAATGGAAGGCCAAGCAACAACAAGCAAATCACTCAACTTCAGTACCATTACAAGAGCTTGTGTGTTCAACCAAACAATCAGCAGTCTTCCCTATTGCCTCGACAACATCTGAGCAACAAATTCAAGAATCAATACCCACATCTACAACAAAGACTTATGAGCCCATCAAGGACAAAATAACAATGCTCGTCACCCCTCTGGATGTGAGAAATAAGTGCATAAGAAGCAGTTCTTGCAAGTCATGAGCTAGATGACCCATTAAAAAAAACCCCTCGGGGTCAAAACCTGCAACTTCATCAAATTAGGCCATCTCACAAAATAACCCTTCACAGCCAAAAAACCTGCAATCTCACGAGTTCAAGTTTCTCACACGAATTATAGTCTCACGGCTTAAGAACCTGCACTTGCACGATTTAAGTCTCATTCACGGATTAAGCCATATCATGCATTACCACATTCCCAATGCTCTTCAGTAGCCATTATAGATTTGTTAAGCTTATTGCTTACTATTCTTCTGGCTGAATTAATGTAGCAGCTGCTCCATGAGTACATATTCATACTCATGCACTGGAGAACATTTGCACCATAGCCTCACCATCAACAACTTCTAGGTACATCTCTCGATGGGGGGGCCATGGTGGGTGAAAGCCTGGTCAATGGTACAACCCATCGCCTGGAATTTTCCTTCAAATTATAAACCTCTCCAAACAATGCTACCATCTTCACAAATCAATGATCTTCAATCCTTTGTGAAGATATCTATATTAGCCTCGCAAGTCGACGTAATTCTTTCAGTCCTCACCAACAAGTAGCTAATTCAACACATAGAGTAGTTCAATAAGAGTCTATATGACTCAATTTTTGTACTTCATGTAAATCTACTTCATAAGAGCACTTAAATATACATAAAAACATAAAAATCACATGGGCAGAAGAAGATAGGATCACGTCCTACTCAACAACATTTGACAAGAATCCTACCATACAAAGGGACATCATCATAAGCTAATTACTTCAAATTATGAATGTCGCTTCAATGAATCAAATGAGGAACTAAGAATCACCATCTTGTTCTGATAATTAAGTCTATGTTCCTTCGGATCCTTCTCTCTCTTCTCTCCCATTATTAACATCTCTTAGTGTCCCCACTAACAAAAATCACATGTAACCTTGCCAATGATTGTTTGCCAAAAACAAATTGAGCCAAAAAAAGGGGCTCACACAAATATAAAAATGCAATCATTCGTAAAAAACCCCACCTCCCCGTTAGGAATTCCCAATGCACCACTAATCTCTTCATTAATTAACTAGCTTTTCTTATTTCTTCCGGAGGAACAAAAACCATTGAACGTCACTCAACATCAATGCCATCGACAAAGCTTGTTCATTCTCCCCACACAAAGGTCTTCAACGCGATCACGCGGACGTGATCGCCATCAGGAAGGGGGGGATGTTAATCCAATTCTAGGATTAACAAGAGCTACCGCCATTATCTTACATCAAGGAGGCATGGTAGATACACCAAAGGGTCATACATTCAAGATATGAAGCAATAGTATCCAAAGCTACAACTTGGATGGGCACCCGTAATGGTGTGACGGAGTATTTATGGGTGATTCCCGCTTCAAGAGCGTGTGGTAGCAAGATAGGATGAATTCCAAAGTGATGTACTTCATGGAGGCATGGTAGATACACCAAAGGGTCATACATTCAAGATATGAAGCAATAGTGTCCAAAGCTACAACTTGGATGGGCACCCATAATGGTGTGACGGAGTATATATGGTGATTCCGGCTTCAAGAGCGTGTGGTAGCAAGATAGGATGAAGTCCTAAGTGATGTACTTCATCGATATATTATGAGAATAGTTATTGTAATAACATTAGGCCTCTTATGAGCCGCAGCGGTGACAACACTCGCGGGCGGCGGGAGACACGGTGGAATTGCTTCTCAAGGACTTGTAGAGCTTGGAGACCTCAAGGGTTATGAGCTCAGCCATTGGAAAGATCCTACGACAGTTGCGGTTCACCAAGTAATCTCTTTTTGGATGTGTTTCAAGGAGGGTTAGGGTGAGCCATAACACTTGTATGTAGATGACTCAAACATTTCAGGTGACAATAAAGAGATGATCTAAAAGACAATGGATATGCTGAGCCATGAGTTTGAGATGACATAATTGGGTCTTATGCATTTTCGTTTGGGGATTGAGGTCTGACAAGAGTGAGGTAAAATCTTCATTTCATAGCAAAAGTATGCTTGGGAGATTATCAAAGCATTTGGGATGACAAACTACAAGACTGTGTCTATGCCAATGTAAGTGAACATGAAGCTTTCTGTAGAGGATTCTTCATCACTTGTAGAAATCAGGAAGTACAGGAAGTTAGTGGGGAGTTTGATTTTTCTCACGAGCTTCAAAGTTGGTGTGTTGAGCAGGTTTTCCAATAAGCCACGAGAGAGTCATTGGAAGCAAGGAATGAGGGTACTTAGGTACATCAGAGGTACTCTTGAGTATGGCATCACTTATAGCATGGGTGACACTCTGACAGGCTATTGGGCAAGAGATTGTTATTGTAGGAAATCAGTTTCTGGATATTGTTTTTTGTTTGGTTCCGGTGCTTTCTCTTAGACCAGCAAAAAGAAACCTACAGTGGCATTTTTTTCCACCACAGAGGCTGAGTATAAGGCAGCTTGATTTGCTTCATATAAGGTAGTATGGTTGAGGAGAATCTTGGTTGACATGGGAGTTCAGATTAGGGAGGCTACAGTCTTGTGGTGCGACAATCAAAGTTGCATGGCTATCTCCAAGAATCCTGTGTTTCATGCTCGCACGAAGCACATTGAGATTCAGTATCATTATGTGCGGGAGCTGATAGAGGATGAGTTAGTGGAGTTAGAGTATTGCTCTATAGAGCAAAACTGCGCTGACATCTTCACCAAGGCTCTCGGGAAGGACCAACTCACTCAGCATCTTCATCGACTTGGCGTTGTCCCAAAAACCTAGTTCATCTTTGGGTGGATATTGAGGGGGGGTGTTAGTATACACTCAATGCCCGCCTCTCAGCATGTATCTCACTTTGATGCATAATGCACATTTGTTAGGCCCCCATTATGAGGAGTCGCCATGGTGCATATGTCTTTAGTGGGAACCTCGCTTAGATGCCGATGGGGTCATTATTGTGACAATTGATGATGGTTAGGAGATGGTTAAGGGTCTGAGAGCTAGCTGGGGTCTGTGGCAACGGTATGAGAAATATTCCCTAGAATATTTCCTCGGATACCAAGTCCATCATTAGTGGGCGGTTGTCAGTGGGTCATGTTCTTGATACGGGGGCGGAGACCATGTCTATGCAGTGTAACCACCCTCGTTGTATACATGTCTACCACACCACCTACAGTACTATATATGGACATGGTTGCCATGAGCTAAGGCATCTAATGCTTGTGAGTATCCACCCGCTTCTACACTTCATACATACTCCATTTAGAGTTTATCTATATCGCCATATAAGATCTACTTGAGAGCGCATGGGTGGATAGCACCATCACTTGTACCTCTTTGGTATAATCAGAATTTTAAATTCTCTCCATTGTGTATCTATTGTATTTTCTATTGTGCTTTGTCTTGCTATCTCTTTCCACTCTGCCATATTGTTATATCAACATCATTATCAGCATCATCATTATGCTCGGACTTAATTCCTTTCTCATTATCTTGGATAGGGACACCTTCATCTTCATTAGTTGGTGGTATCTTACATTCTTCAGCTTGTATTTAACCCTCCACATGTTCATTTTCAACTACCACTTCATCAATGATCTCTTCAACATTCCTATTTTGAAAAATACTCTTTTAGGAGTGACTTGTATGACATACCATCATTTCTTTTCATTTATATCCGTGTGAAATACAACCTTGTAAGAAGAAACACATCGAGTGTGAATTAAACATGCATAAGGATGATATAATAAAAGTATATGGTTAGAATTTACTTGTTCGCAATGGTGAGGTAGCAAAAATGTGTCTCTCTCTATTTGCCAAAATTTTGTGGAATTGATCTGTGGAATTGATCGCTACTATAAATCTATTTGGATGCCTTTTCACGGTTACTTGAGCACCTCCACACACCACATCCTTGAACCACTTCACATTCAATGTAAAAATTTAGAATGTCTTGAATCAAACCTTTAGGATGTTTTGAATCATGCCACAATAATAAAGCATTCCTCCAATCTCTTGCTCAAAGTTTGCCATAACCCCACAATCTTGGGTATTTTTGTTTGTATCTATGGATTGATTTGCGGAAATGCCTTCTGTAGACCACATGGCATTGTATACCTTATACCACCACCAACACCAAATGATATATATTTATGATAACCATAGCATGAGATTCTACTTGAATAAAAAAAGAGAAACTCAGAGACGCACTTACATCAGGCTCACATCCTCTTGCGTACTCCCATTCTTCTTCTGTCACTCACCATCTCTCAATGTTCTTTGTCCTTTTCTATTTCTTCATAAATCAAATTAATGGTAAAATATTTTAGAAGTGATGCAAGCTCTAGAGGAAATGGCAAGTCTCTCGAATGCATTCTAAATGCTCTTCTCTCGTCATATCGATTTCTACTCACCTCTTCATACCTTGCCACCTACCTCTTCATAACTTCACTATTGAGAATACAAAATGTATTTACCTTCTTAAACATTGATGTGTCCATTCTCCTTGCTTTTTCTTTGCCTTGTGCGGATGTGAATGTATGATAATAGATGTATGGATGTGGATGTGGATATGAAAATGGATGTATGGATGTGAATGTGAATGTGGATGTGGATGTATGGATGTGGATATGGATGTATGGATGTGAATGTATGAATGTGGAATGTGAATGTGGATGTGGATGTATGAATGTGGAATGTGGATATGGATGTATGAATGTGGAAGGTGGATATGGATGTATGGATGTGGATGTAGATGTGGATGTATGGATGTAAATATGGAAGGTGGATGTGGATGTGTGAATGTGGATGTGGATATGGAAATGGATGTATGGAAGTGGATGTGGATGTGGATATGGATGTATTGATGTGGATGTATGAATGTGAACGCGGATGTGAATGTATGATATAGATGTATGGATGTGGATATGGATGTGGATGTGGATATGGAAATGGATGTATGGATGTGAATGTGGATGTGGATGTATGAATGTGGAATGTGATATGGATGTATGGATGTGAATGTGGATGTGGATGTATGAATGTGGAATGTGGATATGGATGAGGATGTGGATGTATGAATGTAGATGTGGAAATGGATGTATGGATGTGGATGTGGATATGGATGTACGAATGTGGATGTGGATGTATGGATGTGGATATGGATGTGTATGTATGAATGTAGATGTGGAATTGGATGTATGGATGTGGATGTACGAATGTGGATGTGTATGTGGAATAATGAATGTGAATGTGTATGTGAAATGATGAGACGTCGATATGAACGAATGGATGAGATGAGATGTCATGTGAATCAGAATGTGAATGAATAATATAAGATGTGAATTAGAATGTGAATGAATGAGATGTAATGAGAAATGGATGTGATGAGATATAATGTAAATTAAGGAAGATAAGATTGGATGTTATGTGAAGTGAGTGAATCTGATGTGATGGGATGGAAATTGTTGTAACATTAAGAATGGATATGCATATGATTTGGAATTGGGTTAAGTAATATGGATTGATGAGGAACAATGTGGAAAGGGGAGAGTTCATTATAGAATCTGTATTGTGAACTATTTGTAAATGATTGTTTTATGTCAAGAATGCTGGGGAAGCATTCTTGACTATTTTGAGAATGCTGGGGAAGCATTTTGACTATTTTGAGAATATGGTCATGGGTGGGGACCTACCTGATAAAGTTACAACTGCTGCTGACGGAGAGTCAATGAAGGACGTCTCGCATAGCAAGGTCGGCGGAGGTCTTGGGACCAGCCTCGGTTCGATTTAAATGGTGAGCTTCCGGTACGGTGGATGAGGGACCAAGGAAGCGGCCTATGAGTGAAGCGCTAGGTGACCTGCGAAGGATCCTAGAGGGTGCTGACCATACGGTGCTCGAGCTCTGGGTCGCCGAAGATACCCACACATGCTTTGTGGAAGATATTGGAACAAGGAGTAAGAGTTGTTTTCTGAAACCGAGTATGCATCTGGTTGATTGACCTTGCTGGTCCTCAACTAATGAGTCCATAGCTCTCTTATATGGATCTGTTGGTTGATCTTGCTGATCTTCAATGAGGATTCCATCTTGATTTTTATATGTGAATATATTGCCGGTTACTATGAGCTAGGAGCTATCGAAAAGGCCCCTGAGTGAATAGGTGGTGAGCGTTTCTGGTTGCCAATGATGCCATAAGTACACCGATGAAGGAATGATTGGAAATAAGGATTCAACCAGAGATTTTGAGGATTGTGATCAGTGACACAATGGTTTCATTAAAGGATTGTTTTAAAGATAGCTGATGCTCAGAAAAAGGTAATTTCATATTGGGTGTGTAAGTGGTGTGACTAGTTTTATGTTTGCATGAACATCCGGCTAGGGGGCCTGAGAACTCTTTTCCCTGGTACTCGGGACAAGACCTAACCAAATTCCTAATTGGATCCCATCTCTACAGTGCTTGGGCGGTTGGCTAACCCATGGGACTGGATGGCTGGACTGATGGATCCGTAAACCGAGACTCAATTTCTATTTAGTTCGATAGATGAAGTAAATCCCGGACGAAAATTGTTCTATGGAAAAAGAATCAATGGCTGTGCCTCTCGATGAGAAAAAAAGCGTTGGTCTCTATGACCCAAGTGCAATCTGTCCCTTGATCTGACTATGGAACTTACGAGTTCGGTCAAGCGGATGATCAGAGGAATTCATACTCAAAGTAGTTTCCTCGGAATAAAGTAGAAAAACATGGCATTATAATAGCAGGAACCAGGTATCTATCGGTGGCCCGGCATACCCACATCTGCACATGGAATTATCGGCGTCTCGAGTTACCCATATCAACATAGAGTCATCAGAGGAATTCATACTCAAAGTAGTTTCCTCGGAATAAAGTAGAAAAACATGGCATTATAATAGCAAGAACCAGGTATCTATCGGCGGCCCGGCATACCCACATCTGCACATGGAATTATCGGCGTCTCGAGTTACCCATATCAACATAGAGTCATCAACGTCTCAATGAGTCACATATGTTCATCCGTAAACCATCAGGTTGACTGTATAAATCACCTAAAGTATGAAACTACAGAAAGAAATGCCAACAAAGGAAGAATCTAAATTTCCTTAATCCGAACACTATAAGATAAACTCGTTGAACTCTAAAGAAAGAGATTTCAACAAGTCAAAATGACGACGAGATTACACTCATCACATGCAGGCTATAGATAAAAGAAGTTTATCTAGAGAATGTCTACACACTATAACTTCAAGTGAAGTCATCAAAAAATGAGATTGTCTTTGAATGTTGGGGTCAACATCCCAAGTAATGTTAGCAAAGCAACAATCTTGAGCCCAAATTATCCCATAAGATAATATATGCGAGGAATCGTTAGCGTCCCATACCACCATGATACCACCCATACATACCTTACCAATTTGAAACTCCCTAGTATGCCGTCTAGGAAATATGAATAAAATCTTGTATAAAACGAATAAGATGGCCTTATCCCAGAATTTCTCTCATACTAAAACTTGTCTCTATATACCTGAGACCACATCAAGGAATAACTCTTTTTGAGTACATCATTAGAAAAGAATTTAAATTATTGGCGCCTTTCTAATGATAACTACCCAATAAACACAATAAAGTTGGGGTAGAAAAATAACTCACCTAGATACATAAGCAACTATGTATCCAAGTTGGAATATGTACAAGGGTACAAGGAACATACTCCAAAATAACATGCAAAAAACGAAGGCAATGCTACCTTCAAAGCACATGATATTATCCAAAAGATCATTATAAAACCATGGACAAAATTATAGAAGCTCCTCGAATCCATGAAAACCATCGTTGATCATAAAAATCAATGCATGCCATCTAATGGTCATTAATCATGCTAAAAGAAGCATTAAAATTGGTGGCCAACTCATCAATCCAGAGTACATGAACATGGTGTTGTTCAAACACAACTCCAAATAAAAAAGTGAAACACATGTGTGTAGCACTCATTAAAAACCCCTAGACACAAGTGATCTAGGAAGAACCTAATGAGTCCAAATAAAAAAGTGAAACACATGTGTGTAGCACTCATTAAAAACCCCTAGACACAAGTGATCTAGGAAGAACCTAATGAGTCCAAATAAAACTTGGAAAACATCCAATAAAATCCACCCAAAACAAACATATCAACTAACCCATGATAGAATTTGTCTTAGGCTTAAGAAATTAAGCATAGACCACACTTAAACAAGTGTAAAATAAATTATCATGAATAAGTGTCAAAGGCGAGACACACTTTGAACGCAGATTCTAGCCATCATTAAAGAAAGTAAGGAACATGTCCAAAAAGAATGGTAAAACAATGGTAAAAAATCATGAAAACATCGTTAAGAATTAATCCAAATAAAAATAACTACTAATACGAGGTATAATCGCATTAATAATATGCGAATAACCCGCATCTATCTAATGTCAATACGTGAAAACGTACTTCAACACTAAATAACCCTCAAAAATATTAAATTCTTGAGAAAAAAGAATTATCATGATTTTTTTAATTTTTCCCTAATTTTCTAGGGCCTCAAAATACGATAATTTTGAATTCCACCAAATTTATCTTATGGCATTCCAACCTATATTTTTCTTTAAAAAAAATTTAGCAATTATATTTTTTAAAATCTCATTGATATTTTAAAAAATACTAATTTTTAGGATTTTTAAAAATAATTTCTAGAATATTCTTACTTTCTCCTGAGAATCCCATCGTTCCAGGAAATTTCCAATTCCGCCCGACAATTCTCAAATCCAATGAAAATTTATAATTTTGATGGATTTTCCAAATTTTTGGGTCAAAAAATAAAATTTTAAAGGAATTTATATGGTCAGGAGCGCCCGAATGGACACACCACATGCCAATCACCAAGCCCACATTTTCCAGAAATTTAAAATAACCTTTGTCTAATTTTTCACTAATTTTCAAGAATTTAAAAAAAATAATTTACACTAAACGCATTAGAATACGAACGATCCAAAAATTTTAGAATCCCAATGATTTTCCCAGAATACAAAAAGCCAACAGTTTTTGGAAAATGAAAAGACAAAAAAAATCAGAATGTGAAAGGTCAAAAGTTTCCGGAATCCGAAAGGTCAAAAGATTTCCCGGAATTCGGAAAGCCAATAGGTTTCAAGAAGATAATTTCAGAAATTTTCAGAGAAGTATAATTTTTTCCCCAAAATTCATATTTTCTCCCTTTTTCAAAGCTTTTTTGAAAGGATTTCAAAAAAAATTAAAAAAAAATAGAAAACCCCCTTTTTGTAAAAAAATTTAAAATTTTTAAATAAAGCTTTTTTTAAAGCTTTAGTTATAAAGCTTATGGAAATTTTAAAAGGGGGGGTGGCAATTTTTTTTCACCCGAGCCCGCAGCAACCCCCCCTGCCCCCCCCCCCCCCCCCCCCCCCCCGAGCGTGCGCCAAAAATCAGAGAGATTGAAGCTCTCTCCACTCTCCGCCCCTTCTTCTCCATTCTACACTTTCACTCTCCACCCCCTCCTATGTTAAGAGAGGAGGATTAAGCATTTAATTAGCTTTTAATTAAACCTTTTCAAAACATAATTATAATTTAATTATGATTAAGCTTAATCAAATTGTGCCTAGTAAGAGGCGTTCACACGCGAGAGAGGAAAATAGAAGGGAAATTCAGATTTGAGTGGAGAAGAGAATTTCACGCATACAGGAGAGCACTCCATGCATCAATTGGCTCCCCCACTCTGCATTTTAGCACAAATTGGGCAGAAAAAATTGATAACATCACTGCGAAAAACAAGCCAAAATGCATAAAAATATTTTTTCCCATAAAAATGCTCTAAAAATTTCTTTAAAAATTAGAAAAAATTTCCAAAAACTATAGAAATTCAGTGAACTCACTCTACCACAAATATCCACAATAAAATGTGCAGTATTTTGATAAAACATTCCATAAATGCTTATTTTAAACTAAAAACATTTAGGAAAAAATAGCATTAAACTCATGGAATTCCCCTGCAACATCGATTCGTCCATTGAATAGAAGAAACACGCATTCCAACCATCATATCGATGATCCAGATGATAATCATCAAAATAAATCAACAAAATAACATTTTTATTTAGTAAATATTAAATTTTACTTTTAAAAAAATGCTATAAATTGGAATAAGAAAGAAAAAATAATAACAATTAACTAGAGATTGCTCTGATACCACTGTTAAAATCCTAAGATCTTATAAATCAGGCATAAACCTGATCACCCCTGAGCCCAAGGGATGCACACACATGAATTATAATGAAGTACATCATACCTTTACCTTGATGTTCCATACCATCAGGAGGTATAACTCCAATCCAGCAGCATGTAGCTATAGTGTGAAATGGTAGGTGAGTAGTTACAATCCTCTACATAACTCCAATCCAGCAGCATGTAGCTATAGTGTGAAATGGTAGGTGAGTAGTTACAATCCTCTACATAAGAGAACATAACATAACCCAGCCTAGCCTGAAGATAACATCCCTTGAGTGTTCCCCATACCCCTATTATATAGGAGGGCCCTCAAGTGACTCTTAACTCTCCATTTCCCATGTGTGACCCTTGGATGCCTGACCCTAACCTTAACCCTTAAGGTTAGTCATAACCCATGGATGCCTGACCCTAACCTTAACCCTTAAGGTTAGTCATAACCCATGCTCCACTAGAGCTTGTTCCCATGCTCCCATGCTCACAAGCCTAGTATATGCACATATAATGTGCATATAACAGACACTATCACTTCCATCCAGCATCTAATGAGGGTGAAACTTTGCGAGTGGGAAGGGAGCAGTCCAATGGACCCACTTGCAAAGTCTCACCCCTATCAAACGATGCATGCCTCCTCTTTTTTGCATAGGGAACCCCTTGGGCGCTATGCAAAAAAGAGCGAGTGGCAACACACCATCACACCCATCCGGCATCTGATGGTGGTGAAACTTTGAGAGCAAAGGGGAGCAGTCCCATGGACCCACTTGCAAAGTTTCACGCCCATCGGCGGATGTCGAATGGGTGTGATGTCCTATCCAAACCCACCCTTTTTTTCATAGGCAACCCCTTATAGTATGTAAAAAAGAGCGAGTGGTAATACACCATCACGCCCATCGTGCATCTGACAGAGATGAAACTTTGGGAATGGGGAGGGGAGGTTACCCACCATGGGCCCAGTCACAAAGTTTTAGCCCCATCGAATGTCACGGATGGGTGTGATGTCCTACCCAAACCCGCTCTCTTTTGCATAGGGGATCCTTTGGGAAATATGCAAAAAGGAGCAGGTGTCAACATACTATGAGGCCCATCCTAGTATCTGATGGGGTGGGAGTAGAAAAATGGACTCACTTGTAAAGTTTCACTCCCAATTGGACGTCGGATGGGTTTCATGTCCTACCCAAACCCTCTCTTTTTTGCATAGGGAACCCCTTAAGCACTATGAAAAAACGAGCGGGCGGCGACACACCGGCATGTCCATCTAGTGTTCAATGGGGGTGAAACTATGCGAGTGCTAGGGGAGTAACCTAATAGATTCACTTGCAAAGTTTTACCCCCATCGGATATTGGACAGGTGTGATGTCCCACCCAAACCCACTCATTTTTGCGTAGGGAACCCCTTGGACACTGCAAAAAAGAGCAGGTGGAAACACACCATCATTCTCATCCTATATTTGATGGGAGTAAAACTTTGAGAGTTGGGGGGAGGCTTCCCATGGACCCACTCGTAAAGTTTCATCCCCAATTGGATGCCGCAGATGGGTGCAATGTCCTACCCAAACCCACTCGTTTTTGCAAAGGAGACCCCTTGGGCATTATGCAAAAAAGAGCGGATGGAACACACTATTCAGCCCCATTCGGTGTTTGATGGTGGGGATAAAACTTTGTGAGTTGGGGGATCAGCCCCATGCTTCTCCCCCTCCACTCGCAAAGTTTCACCCCCATTAGATGCTAGATGGGCATGACGATGTGTTGCCACTCGTTTTTTTTTTTTGCATAGTGCCCAAGGGGGTCCCTTTGCTAAAAAGAACGGGTTTGGGTACAGCATCACACCCATCCCCACATTATCCAAGGGGTAGCTCCCCCCCCCACTTGTAAAGTTTCACCTCCATTGGATGCAACATGGGCGTTGATGGTGTGTTGCACTTGCTATTTTTTGCATAGTGTCCATGGTATCCCCTATGCAAAAAAGAGTGGATTTGGGTAGGACGGTGAAACTTTGCAAGTGGATCAATGGGGCTGCTCCCCCCTTTTGCAAAGTTTTTCTCCCATTCAACACTAGATGGATATGACGGTGCATTGCCACCCACTCTTTTTTGAATAGTGCCCAAGAGGTCGCCTACACAAAAAAGAGTGGGTTTGGGTAGGACATGACACTCATCCAGCATCTGATGGGGATGAAACTTTGTGAGTAGGTCCATTGTGCTATTCTTGCCCCAATCGCAAAGTTTCACTCTTGTGCACTATGCAAAAAAGAGCGGGGGGGGGGGGAACACACCATCATGCCTATCTTCTACTTCATAGAACACTTAAATATACATAAAAGCACATGGGAAGAAGCATGCAGAAACATGTTCTACTACTCAAAAACATTTGACAAGAATCCTACCACAAAAAGGGACATCATCAAAGGCCAAATTCTTCAAGTGATGAATGTCACTTCAATGAATCAGATGAGGAACTGAGAATCGCAATTTCATTTTCATGATTATGTTTGTGTTCCTCTGAATCCTTCCTTCTCTTCTTCCCATTATTAACATCTCTTAGTTTCCCAACTAAGACAAATAACATGTAACTTTCCTTCTGATTTCCAAAAACAAAGTAAGCAAAAAATATACCCACAAAAATAAAAATGCTCACAAAAATATAAAAATGAAATCACTAAATAAAAAACCACACCCAAGTTATGAATGCTCACTAATCACTAACGTTCTCATTCAATAACTCATTCCTTCAAAATGAATAAGAACCATTGAACGTCACTTGACATCAAAAGACCTCAACAAAGCTTGTCAATTCTCCCCACACAAAGGTCTTACACAATCACTCGGGGGGTTCACCTCAAAAAATGTTAGTGTACCACGTGAGTTCAACAGGAGGGGTTTTTTAATTAGATACATTGAGAAAAATTAACACAATTACATTAACAAGAGGGGTTTTTTAATTCAACTTTAGAAAATCGACATTAGAAAGGGGAGAATGTTAACCCATTTCTAGGGTTAACAAAAGCTACTACCATTATCGTACATCAAGGAGTCAAGGTAGATACACCAAAAGGTTACACATTCAAGATATGAAGCAACGGTGTCCAAATCTACAACTTGAATGGGCGCTCGTAATGGTTTGACAAAATACTTAGGGTGATTTCCACTTCAAGAGTGCATGGTAGCAAGTTAGGATGAAGTTCCAAGTGATGTACTTTATGAATATATTATGAGAGTAGCCATTGTAATAGCATTAAGCCTCTTATGAGCCTAAAGTACTTGGCTGGCCACAGTTTAAGTGAGTGTGAACACTTATGGCCATGTAAGTGACAATCTCTCATAATACAACTTCATCTCCCATTGTGCAATTGAGTGTGGCTCTTGCTAATCCTCTTGCTAATCTCTCTCTAATTCATGCTACTAGAGTGAGTGTGTGTAAGTGAAGTGAGATGAGAGGAGGGATGAGTGCACGTAGTGCAACGCGATGGTGTGACAACGCATGTGGGAGGCTATGCTGGAATTTCTACTCAAGGAGTGGTGGAGCTTGGAGACCTCAAGGGTTATGAGCTCGGCCATCAGAAAGATCCCCACGACAGTTGTAATTTTCTAGGTAATCTTCTTGTTAGATGTGTTTCAATGAGGGTTTGGGAGAGCCATAACACTACCCAAACTAAGTCTTTTTTGCACTAGGGACCGCCTTGGGCACTATACAAAAAAGAGTGGGGGGAGCCAGCCTAATGGACCCACTCGTAAGTTTTCACCCCCCATTGGATATTGGATGGGTGTAATCTCTTGCCCAAACCTACTCTTTTTTGCATAGGGGTCCTTGGGCAATATACAAAAATGAGCAGGTCACAACACACCCTGACGCCCATCCGGCGTTGGGGGCCAAACTTTGTGAGTCTTGGGGAGCAGCCCCATGGACCCACTTGCAAAGTTTCACCCCCATCGGAAATCCAAATGGGTGTGATGTTATACCCAAACCTACACTTTTTTGCATGGGGCACCCCTTGGACACTATGCAAAAAAGAGCGGGTGGTACCACACCGTGACACCCATTCTTTGTCCAATGGAGGTGAAACTTTAGGAGTGGGGGGGAAGGTTCCCCATGCACCCACTTGAAAAGTTTTAACCCCATTGGATGTTGTGGATGGGTGTGATGTCCTACCCATACCCGCTCTTTTTTACATAGGACTATGCAAAAAAGAGCAAGTGTCAACACACCGTGACGCCCATCCATCGTCTGATGGGGGTGAAATTTTTTATTAGGGTGGGAGTTCCCAATAGACCTATTCACAAAGTTTCACCCCAATTGGACATTGGATGAGTTTCATGTGTCCTACCAAACCCACTCTTTTTTGCATAGGGGACCCCTTAAGCACTAATGTAAAAAAGAGCGGGTGGCAACATTCATTGAGCATTGAATACGGGTGAAACTTTGCAAGTAACCCCAATGGACCTAGTGGCAAAGTACCACCACCCATCAAGTGTTGGACGGGTGTGATGTCCTACCCAAACGTGCTCTTTTTTGCATAGGGGGCCCCTTGGGTACTATGCAAAAAAGAGTAGGTGGCAACATACCATCATAGCCATCCCCCAGGGGGATGAAACTTTGTAAGTCGGCAAGAGCATCCCCATGGACCTACTCACAAAGTTTCACTGCCAATGGATGCCAAATGATTGTGACATACCCAACACTGCTCTTTTTTGCATTAGGACCCCCTTGGGCACTATGAAAAAAAGAGCGAGTGTGGCAACACACCATTATGCCCATCTAGTATCCGATAGGGGGGGGGGGGGTGAAACTTTTCAAATGGGTGGGGAGAAGTATAGTGGACCCACTCACAAAGTTTCATCACCATCGGATGTGGGATGGGTGTGATGTTCACCCAAACCCGCTCTTTTTTGCATAGGGGACCCCTTGGGCACTATGCAAAAAAGAGCATATGGCAACACACCATGATGCCCATCTAGCATCGAATGGGGGTGAAACTTTGTGATTGGGGAGGGAGCAGCCCAATGCACCCACTCACAAATTCTCTCCCTATTAGATGGATGTGATGTCCCACCCAAACATGCTCTTTTTTGAATAGGGGAAACCCCTTGTGCACTATGCAAAAACGGGCGGGTGTGGCAACACACCCTGACACCCATTCAACATCGATGCGCAGGTGAAACTTTGCAAGTGGGGAGGTAGCAGTCCCTTGGACCCACTCACAAAGTTTCACCCCCTGCCTGGGTGTGATGTCCTACGCACACCTGCTTTTTTGCATAGAGAACATCTTGGGCACTATGCAAAAAAGAGAGGGTGGCAACACACTGTCATGCCCATCTAGCATTCGATGGGGGTGAAACTTTGTGAGTGGGGGAAGAGTAGCGTAATGGACCCAGTCGCAAATTTTTACCCCCATTAGATACTAGATGGGTTTGATATCCTACTCAAACCTTCTCTTTTTTACATAGGGGACCCCTTGGGCACAATGCAAAAAAGAGTGGGTGGCAACACAATGTCACACCCATCTAGCATTTGATGGGGTGAAACTTTATGATTGGGGGGAAGTAACCCAATGGACCCACTCGCAAAGTGTCACCCCCATCGGATAGGTGTGATGTCCTACCCAAACCCACTCTTTTTTTAATAAGTGCACTACGCAAAAAAGAGCGGAAGGCAATACACCATCGCACCCATCCGGCATTGATGGGGGTGAAAATTTTTCGATGGGAGGGGTGGTAGGGACAACTCACAAAGTTTCACCCCCATGGGTGTGATGTCCTATCCAAACCCATTCTTTTTTGCATAGAGGAATCCATGGGTACTATGCAAAAAAGTGTGGCGGCAACACACCATCAAGTCCATTCGACATCTGATGGGGATGAAACTTTGCAAGGCAGTGGAGTAGAAGCCCCATCAACTGACTCACAAAGTTTCACCCCCATCGGATGGGTGTGATATCCTACCCAAACCCACTATTGTTTGCATAGGGGACCCCTTGGGCAATATGGAAAAAAGAGTGGGTGGCAACACATTGTCACACCCATCAGGAGTACGATGGGAAAGATGAAACTTTGCGAGTGGGGGGAAAAATCCCCCCCATGGATCCACTTCACAAAGTTTCACCCCCATCAGTTGTCAAATGGGTGTGATGTTCTACCCAAACACACTCTTTTTTGCACTATGGACCCCCTTGGGCACACTGCAAAAAAGAACGGGTGGCAACACACTATCACGCCCATCTAGTATCTAATGGGGGTGAAACTTTGCGAGTGGGAGGAAGAAACCCAATGGACCCACTCGTAAATTTTCACCCCCATCGGGATAAGTGTGATGTCCTACCCAAACCTGCTCATTTTTGCTTAGGGGACCCCATGGGCACTACGCAAAAAAGAGTGGGTGTAAACACACTATCATGCCCATTCGGTGTTTGATGGGGGTGAAACTTTATGAGTCATGGGAGTAGCCCTATGGACCCACTTGCAAAGTTTCACCCCTATAGGACATTGAATGGGTAGTAGCCCCATGGACCTACTACTCGTAAAGTTTCACTGCCATCGGATGCCAGATGGGTGTGATGTCCTACCCAAACCCTTTTGTTTGCATAGGGGATCCCTTGGACACTATGCAAAAAAGAGCAAGTAACAACATACCGTCACACCCATTTGGCCTCCGATGGGGGTAAAAATTTGTGAGTGGGGGGGGCAGAAGCCCCATGGACCCACTCGTAAAGTTGGATAACTATGATGTCCTACCCAAATCCACTCACAAAGTTTCACTCCCATAAAATGTCATGGATGGATCTGCTGTCTTACCTAAACCCAGTCTTTTTTGCATAGGGTACCGCTTGTGCACAATGCAAAAACGTGTGGGTGTCAATAGACCGTGAGACCCCTTGTGCACTATGCAAAAACGAGCGGGTGGCAACACACTGTGATGCCCATCTGGGCATCAATGTGGTTGAAACTTTTCGAGTAGGGGGAGGGAGGTAGGAGCCCCTTAGACCCACTCGCAAAATTTCACCCCTATGGGTGTGATTTCCTACCCAAACTTGCTCTTTTTTGCATAGAGGACCCCTAGGGCACTATACAAGAAAGAGCGGGTGGCAACATACCTTCATGCCCATCTAGCATCCGATGGGAGTGAAACTTTATGAGCAAGGGAAGAGTAGCCCAATGGACCCACTTGCAAAGTTTCACCCCAACCCTTCTTTTTTACATAGGGGACCCTTTGGGCACAATGCAAAAAAGAGCAGGTGGCAACACACTGTCCAACCACCCGTGTCGATGGGAATGCAACTTTGTAAGTGTGGGAGTAGAAGCCCGAGGGACCCATTTACAAAGTCTCAGCCCCATCGGTTGTCGAATGGGTCTGATTTCCTACCCAAACCCACTCTTTTTTGCACTAGGGATCCTCTTGGGCACTATGCAAACAAAAGCGGGTGGCAACCCACCATCACGCTATCTAGAATTTGATGGGGGTTAAACTTTGTGAGTGGGAAGGGAGAAACCCAATGGACCCACTTGCAAAGTCTCACCCCTTGTCAAACGTCAGATGGGTGTGATGACCTACCCAAACCTACTCTTTTATGCATAGGGGACTAGACAATATGCAAAAACAAGGGGGTGGCAACACACCGTCATGCTGCCCATCCTGCATCCGATGGAGGTGAAACTTTAGGAGTGGTGCAGCAGGTTTCCCATGGACCCATGCGTAAAGTTTTGGCCCCATCACATTTTGCAGGGCAGATGGGTGTGGTGTCCTACCTAAACCAACTCTTTTCGCGTAGGGGACTTGTTGGGCACTATGCAAAAAGGAGCGGGTGTCAACACACCCATGAGGCCCATCCCACCATCTGATGGGGGTGAAACTTTGCTGAGATGAGAGTTTCCCCCAATGGACCCACTCGTAAAGTTTCACACCCATCGAATGTTAGATGGGTTTCATGTCCTACCCAAACCCACTCTTTTTTGCATATGGGACCCCTTAAGCACTATGCAATAAAGAGCAAGTAGCAACACATCATCACATCAATCCAACATTCAATCGGGGTGAAACTTTGCAATTGAAGGGGGAGCTATCCACCAGTCGAACCACTCGCAAAGTTTCACCTCCATCGAACGTCCTCACTGGTGTGATGTCCTACCCAAACCCTCTCTTTTTTGCATAGGGGACCCCTTGGAAACTATGCAAAAGAGAGTAGGTGGCAACACACCATCACGCCCATCTTGCATCCGATGGGGGTAAAACTTTGCAAGTGCAAGAGGAGAAGTCCAATGGACCGCAAAGTTTTAGCCCCATCAGATGCCATGGATGGGTGTGGTGTCCTACCCGAACCTGCTCTTTTTTGCATAGGGACCCTTTGTGCATTATGCAAAAAACAATGGATGACAACATACCGTCAACCCCATCTAGCATTTCAGATAGTGGTGAAACTTTGCTAGTGGGCAAAAGCATCCCTATGGACTTTCTCGTAAAGTTTCACTACCACATCAAATGCAGGATGGGTGTGATCTCCTACCCAAACCTGTTCTTTTTTCCATAGGGGACCCCTTGGGTACTATGCAAAAAAGGAAAGTTGCCAACATAATGTCACACCCGCCCATAGGAGAAAGAAAGCCCCATGGGCTACTCTATAAAGTTTCACCCCCATCACATGCCGTATGGGTGTGATGTCCTACCCATACCTGCTCTTTTTTCCATAGGAGACCCCTTGGGCGGCACTATGCAAAAAAGAGCAGATGGCAACAGACTGTAACGCCCATCTAGAATCCGATGAGGATGAAACTTTGCAAGTGGGGGAGAGAAACCTAATGGACCAACCCACTCGCAAAGTTGCGAGATGGGTGTGATTTCCTACCCAAAGCCGCTCTTTTTTGAATAGAGAACCCCTTGTGCACTATGCAAAAAAAAGAGCAGGTGGCAACACACGATCATGCCCATCTGGCATCCAATGGGGATGAAACTTTGTAAGTGGGGGCGAGAAGCCCCATGGACCCACTCACAAAGTTTCACCCCCATCAATTGTGGGATGGGTGTGATGTCCTACCCAAACCCACTCTTTTTTGCACTTGGGACCCTCTTGGAAAAAAGAGCGGGTAGCAACACACCATCACACCCATCTTGCATCTAATGGGGGTGAAACTTTGTGATTGGGGGGGAGCAGCCCAATGGACCCACTCGCAAAGTTTAACGCCCATTGGATGCTAAATGGGCATGACAGTGTGTTGCCACCTACTCTTTTTTGCGTAGTGTCCAAGGGGTCCCCTATGCAAAAAAGAATAGGTTTGGGTAGAACATCACACTCATCCGGTGTGAGATGGGGTAAAACTTTGCATGACTGGGTCCATGGGGCTAGTAACCTCACCACTTGCAAAGTTTCATGCCCATCCCGATGTTGAATGGGTGTGATAGTGTGTTGCCACCTACATTTTTTTGCATAGTGCCCAAGGGTTCCTCTATGCATTAGGAAAAAAGGGGGCTCATTTTGGGGCCTTTTACAGTTTGGAAAAATAAGCTCTCAACAACCAATCAATAGAGGGCCAACGTAACGTTGGAAATTCACAAAAATAAGAGAAAATAGATAAAAGAAACAATACTTTATGTAGGTACAAGCGTGCTACATTAATGTGGAGATTGGTTTTTTATTCTCACAAGATCTTTGGACATGAAGATAGAATCTAGTCGAACATTTTCTCTGACAAGGGCCTTCCCGCTTCCACCTTCCTTTGAACTTTGAAATGTTGTGCTGCCTGTCCTTCGAAAGGTATACCATTCTACACCACTGCCTCATTGTGCAACAGCCTCTTCTTTTCCAAAACTGCTCCCTTGATCCTGTTTGGCTTAGAGTAAGATGTTTCTTGTCAACTGTCTATCTGCCCACTTTCTCTTTCTTGAAACTTCACTTTGTTATCTTGTTTACATTACTTTGCTATTGTTACAGATTCACAAGGTCTCCATGGTGAATAAAAACTATGGCCGTTCTTGTGGAAGACGCTCTGTGGATGATAATGCTATGAAGGCAGAATTATACCACACATCCTTACCCCGTCAACCTGCTTCTTCTATTTCTTCGGTAGAGAATTCAAGTACAGTCAAAACGGAAGGAACTTGGGAAAGGTTTAGTGTTTCGAAAGGAGCATGGGTGCTCATGCAACCTAGCAAAAGAAAGAGACCCCATACAAAAAACATTTTCTTGGCATCATGGAAGGAAAGAGTACGAGATTTTAAAATCACCAGAGGGAAGATATCAGTGAAAGAAGTTTTGATTCAGCATGTGTACATGCATAAAGAACTTGTCTTGCGAGACTATCCAAATGATCTTCCGCAACACAGGCCTAATTGTAAATTTTTCTATTGTGGTTTTGTTCTTTATGAGGTGTATGGATTTTTAAGATGAAGCTTTCTTTCTTTGCTTATTGACATTCTTGTGTTATTTTATTTCAGATTTATACCCTTCATCGTATGAGACATGGCAAAACATCGATTGTATTCTGGGATTTATAGATGTTTTGCATGGATCGATAGGAGAACAACAATACCAAGGTCGATGTGCAACAGAGCTAGCAGTTGTCCAACCTTCTATGCAACTAAAGTACATGGTTGCATCACAAAATTTTATTTTTTCTTTTTATTATAAGCGCAGTCGAATGCTAGGTACAAAACTAGTCCCAATGGATCAAGATGAAGATTCTTTTGGTGCAGAAAATAAACTTCTTGATATTGATGTTGTTGAGAATGGTGATGTGCTAGTCAATATCTCATTAAGACAATGTTGCTCCCTAGCTCAATTGCGCAATGACATTCTGTTTGAGACAGAAGGTTCTATTTCAAAGGACTTTTTATTTATCTACAACAATAAGAAGGTACACCATCTGACTTATCCTAGTCTCATTAAGCACTGCTATTAGTTTACTTTACCCTATTGTTTCATATTGCTTTTTTGCAGGTGCTCAAAAGAAGAGAGAGTTCAATAAAATGCAAAGACATTGAAAATTTAAAAATTGAGATAACACAGACTCCATAAACAAAGGTATTATATTCAATAAAGTAAAATTTTGTACAGAAGTGTTTAATTATACATGTAGAACATATTCTTGACAACCATTTTCTATTTATCTACAGGCTGATCCAGAGGCTACTCTACATGGTCCAAGCTCACCGTATGATCTTTTTTTGGAGAATCTGTTTTCTGTTGCTCCATCCTGTCATGTACAGTCTCTTGGTGCTGCTCCATTGTCTCCTCTACTGCCCCTGGAGCATCTGTTTGCTGCTACTCCATCTTCTCCTCAATAACATCAGCAAAACAGGTCCTTGTTCTTGTGGCTTCTCCTCATCAGCACTAGGTCCTTGTTCCTCTGGCACCACATCAGCATCATCTGTGTCATCAAGGTGTATGACACCTTCTCAGACTTTAGAGCTCTCACCCAACTCGACAATAGCTAGTACAATAGGTTTGGGGGAGGCATACTTCAAAAACTTCCAAATTGTATCAACTCTGAAACTATATACATAGTTCGAGCTGAAGCTATCTTCTCTCATCTGCAATGAGATATGATGATTTAGAACACTTTGTACCAATATCAATTATTTTGAAGCTAAACGAAAATTATTTTTTCTTACAAGCTCTGGCTGTCCTATCTCAAAATAGCTTGAAAGTATATATTTGGCACTGATCAGCACTCTCCAGCCGCAGCTACTTGAATCATCTTGTTGTGGTGTCTGTACAGTTGGAAAGATATGTTAGAAACTGTTAATATCTGAACAAAACAAAATTATTCAATAAGTTCAAAGGCATAGAATGAAATAGACATCAGTAGAGGGAACGACTTTCTACCTCTAAATCTAATGGCTCTATTGAATCCAAAAGATTGACATTAGGAGGACAGTGATCCAATGCATCTAGAAGCCTTCTAATACAACTGCAATACATATAATTCAATTAGTGTGCATTAAATCAAAATAATGAAGTTTAAAGTTAAAAATAGCACACACACCACTTACAATTTTAGCTCTCTGTGTGTGTTTTTAAGAGAGTTGAATAAAAAGCATTGCTTCTGCTGGATGTTAATAGAAGCAAAGCTCCAGTGGTCACTGCGTAAGGAAAAAAGCATTAAGAAATCAAAGGCTACAAAAGTTCTCAATCTTGAAGAAAAACCCCAAAAGAAGCAATCACCCACATACTTGTTATGGTATGGAAGTAGCAAAATATCGACAACATCAAAATCGCAGTGTCTAAACCAATTGGAAATATCCATGGGAGTTTCCTTTGGATCTCTTAACTTGAAGGAAATGGTAGGATCAATAATATGAACTGTATGCTGTACAGCGTGGTTAAGCCAGCTTCTCATCATGCTGCATTGGACCAAACAATAATTAGGGTAGGGTGTAAAGGAGGTACAAGAAGGATTGTTTTGCAAACAAATGTAAAATAAAAGACACTTACTAGAGCATTGCAAGAATGATAGTATCTGAGCAATACTCATTCTTATGAGCCAATGCTGCCAAGCATGGTTTTGTCAAGTCAAAATTATTCACTAAAGTTTCATCCTCAATATGGACAACTATGTTAGGGCCCAGCTCCTGCAACCTTCTCTGTATCTGCAGCTCCATATGTACAGTCTCCACATCTATAACAGATTTGGATTCTTTTATTTGCTGCTTCAGTGACTCCTCATAAGCAGCTTTCTCTCTGGTGCTCTTTGAGTGGGTTACTTCAATAACCTTAACCTCATCTACCTTCAACTTTCTTGTAGGTGGAATTAATAATATGTCTCTCATTTTGATGTCCTGCCATTCCACAGGATGGACCAGCTTTTCATACCTCCATCTCACTCTAGACAAAGTGTTGAAGTCTTTGGCCATCAGAGTTACCCTGTGAGCATGGGCTGCTACCAGCATTGCATCTTCAAAATATTTCTCTAAGTAATGCTCTGCCATTTCCTGTAAGGAAAGAATGGCAGTCCTGTTCCACCTGAAACCAAGGTGCCAACTATCACATATGTCCCTCACTAGTCTCTGAAAAGGTGCCTTGGGGATTGCAAAGCCTATAGCTTTCTGTTGCTTCCTGATCTCCTTTAGCACACCTACACCATGTTTCAATCTCTTGGCCTTTTGCAACATTTATAAATTCGCAACAAAACACGATTTCGACAGTTTGAAATTCCTAACAGCTCACTCTCGCGTTTTCCTGCAAATACCTGAAGTAACATGCTATTACATTCCTACAATGATTTCTTTGTCTTTACAACTAAAAACAATATGGATTGAGTTTATGCAAGGAGTGTACAGCCTTGGATAGCTTAGAAAGACACAAAATCACAATGATAGGGGTGGATGAAGCAACAGTTTTATATTTGCAACAAAATGCGATTTGGGTTGTTTGAAATTCCTAAAGCCTTCTCCTCGCGTTTTCCTGCAAATTCATGAGGCAGCATACTGGAACATGCCTTCAGTCATTTCACTGTGTTTGCAACTTGGTGCAAGACGGATTGAGTCTATGGAAGGCAAGAAGTGATCAATCTCTCACTCAACCAGCCCAATTCAAAAGTCTTCCTGCTTGTGGTTGTAGTGGAAAAAGCTAAGGAATGCATATAATATTTATCCTAATATCTAAGCTACATCACATCACTTAGTACCTTATCCTAATATACTATTAAACAAGAAGAAAAGGATATAGAGAGTCTTACTGACCTGGAAGTTATCTGTAGGTGTGCTGTGCTGGTGATGTGAGTACCCTATGCTAGGGATGAACCTTTGCTGCTGGTCAGGATGCTGATGGTGCAGAGTAGGGAGGTAGAGAGGCAAGAGTGCTGAGAGGGGAGGGCCTAGACAGGAGAGCAGGAGGGAAAAGATTAGTGCAAAATACAAACAAAGCAGGTGAATGGCACTTATTGCCTTGGAACTTGTGCCAATCATGATTTCATAATCAGATCCATAAACACTCTTCCCTCCCCGTCTTTCATCCCTGCCAGCACCCTCCCATCATCCTTTTCCTTCCCCCTCTGATCCCTTCCTACCCAACACACTCCATCCAGACTGCAACCTGCGTGAAGACTACTACCACTGCCAGATCTCCAAGTTACCTAGGCTATTACCTAGGCTGCAGCTCAAGTTTGGAAGAGAGCAGAAGAATCACCAGTGCAACTCCAACAGCATGGAAAAGGAAAAGAAAGGTCAGAGATCTATATTATTTTCAATGTTTTTTGATATATATTTCTTCCATCCATAGAATTCTTGAATCTTACTGCCCAGGAATCTGGTACATCACCCTAGGATTTGATTGGAGATGGATATCAATAGGACCTAGAAGTTTGCAACAAAATGCAAGGAGAGTGCTTAACATTTTCCAAATAGCCCTATATCGTGTTTTCCTACAAATTCTTATATTAGTTTTGGTTTTCATTTCTTCCTCATTGTTTTGCTCTCTTTGGCCCTGGGAATTCTTCCTAGTATCATCTACTCTCCAAGACACTGTGAGATGATCCTAGCATTTGATTGAAGATGGATATCAATAGAAATGGAGAATTTGCAACAAAATGCGAGGAGAGTACTTGACATTTTCCAAATGGCCCTACATCGCGTTTTCTTGAAATTCCTGTGTCCCTTTTGGTTTTCACTTCTTCCTCATTGTTTTGCTTTCTTTGGCCCTGGGGATTTCTTCCTTGATGATGAGAAAAGTTTTTGCTCTGGAACAGTTGATTCTCAGGCCCCTCCTTTCAAGAGGAAGCTGGACTTTTCTGCTGCTATACTTAGACCACAGCAATCACCAGGTGAGTCATGTGTGCTCATGAAGAGAGTTGTTTGGTGATATCCTATACATTCCCTGATTGCGTATGTCAGCATATAGAATTCATGATATACAAATTTTTGTTCAGGCAAAAGCAAGAGACTGGAGCAGAAAGCTGAGTCTTCCCTTTTAAAACAAAAGGAACCAGAAGAGGACAAATCTCTAGATTTGCTCCTATTTGACTTTCTTCACACAAGTGCAAGGCTCAGAGAAGCTTCCACATATACCACAGTATTTTCAACAGGGAGTTCACTATGAGCTCTGTACTGGAGCATCACAGAGATTTTCTTTCAGACCATTGGGATACCTTCAAACAACTGACAGAGGCAGGAAGAATTGTGGAAGGTGAAAAGGTTTTTGTGCATATAAATCATATTGTCTCCATTGACAGGCTGAGGTACCATGTGAATAGAAGATTTGACAGCCTGCCTGAGGAATATAAATTCAGCTGTAACTTGCACACCAGAAAGTGTAGAGTGCTTGAGGAAACCATGGCATTCCTTATGTACATTGTCTTCCATCAGCACTCTCTAGAAGAGCAAGGGCAGGAGGCTGAAGAAGAAGACACATCTGTAGCAAAGGAAAAAGAGGATGTTCCTGTGGCAATAGAAATGGCAGAGCAGGAAGAAGATAGCAACCTCCAGGATGAGGGGCTGAAAGTGGCTGCTCTTGACCTTGTTCAACTGAGGACTGAAACTCTTAGGGCAGCACAGCCAATTGAAGATTTTGATGTTCAGAGCAGCAACTATGCAGTGCCCATGCTTCCAGGTGTCTTGATTGGTGGTAAAGATTATGTTTTTCTCTATGATATAGAGTGTATGTTCAATTTGAGGGAGGACTATGCCATTTCCCTTATTACCCCCAGGCTTCAAGGCTTGACAAGGAGGTTAGCATAGAGGATGACCATTCACTACTGGCTTTGGAAACAACTTTTGATCCTGCAGAGGCCCTTACAATTTGTTTCAAAGAGGCTGAAAAGTTCCAAGAGCCAGATGAAGCTGCCTTCCAGCTCACATAGGAAGCTATGAATCTCTCAGCACTATACAAGGGAAAGCTTAAAGAAGAGGCTGGACTGGAGGGGAGAGGAATAAATCTTTGGAAAGATGAACTTCTTGTTGCTGATGAAAATGAGAAGGTATGATCTTGTTACTTCAAATCAAATACTTTATCTTGTGTTTAAATGTTTTGTAGTTGTGTATTATTGTCTCACTCCAATCTTTTGATATGTGGCAGCTACAAATTGAGGATGACACATTCCTCCAGAGAACAAGTGGAAGCAGGCCAGCTGGGTTTGGCAAAATGTCAAGCCTAGCTCATTATATTCATGATCTAGGCAGTGATAAGATCTTGATTTACCATAGGCAGTTGAGCAACAATGGAGAAGCCATTGTTTACTTCTTTAAATGTTTGTCTAGGGTTTTAGGTGGACATGATCTTTCATGGCAAAAGGAAAAGATCATTTTAATAGAGAGGTTGTCTACCATAGATATATTTGGGGTTTATGTGAATAAGCAGGCCTCTAGGGCCTCTTACTTTTTGTCTTACACTTCTTATGCATTAGCATGTGGTGTTAAGGAGCCCAAATGTCTGGAGGGCTATGGAAAACACAAGCTCATAAGGTTTCGAGAGCCACCCATGATTGCATCAGGCAACACAATCCAAGAAGAAAAACACGTGGAGATAGCTGAAGACAAGGATACCCCTCCCAGACAAGCAACAGAGGCAAGCATTGATAAACAGACAGTCGACATCAAGCCAACAAGGAAGAAAAAGAGTCCAATCAAGATCAAAAAGAGAGTTTCGATTGGCAAGCCCTGGGAGTAATAGGATTTAGTCATCAAATTTAGTTCCTTGTCCGTACGGACGATCAGTACCCTTTTGCATTTGTCCCATCACCGTACGACACTTCAGTACTCTTCCCACACTTAGTAGCATCTAAAAGCGTTTGACACTCAGTACCTTATTGGTAAGGATCAATAGTGTGTCTAGCATAATTAAGTAGTATTGATTGAATTTTTTGTGTGTAGCTCATGGATGTATTGATGCTTGTTAATATAGATCACATGTTTCACAAAAGAAATACTTTTGATGGAGTCTCAAAACATATAGGCATAACACCAAGAGTCACTTGTTCCACAAAATAAAAATCTATTGATTGAGTTTGAAAACATGTGGACATAACACCAATAAGTTACAAACTACTATTCATGTTTACTTGTCCATTTATGGTTTCTAAATATCTTCGAATCCCTCCATTGTCTATGTCTCTCTGCTGCCATTGAATTGTCCAAAGTTTGTCTTCGTCTTTGCTTTTGGGCTAGAATAAAAGCAAGCTTGACTTTGGAACTAGCAACTTTTCTTTTAGCATGTAGCCTCTGTAGAATGCCTCAGTAAAACCATTGGAAGACTTCCTTCAGACTATTTGCCTTTTGACTCCCTCCGTAGTGTTGTGTGTGTCTGAAAAATGCATTACGTGCCATGTAGTGAGACTTCTCCATGCCTTGGGTAGACCAAATTGCTGGGCATCCATACTTTTTGACAAAATAGGGAAGGTGGTTGTAGATGATATGCTGTTTTCACCATAGAGACATAAGAATGCATAGTAAGTTATAAAAAAAAAAGAGGATCACACTTAAGTAAAAGAAGAAGACAGAACTTTACCATGTAGTGAGTTATATTGCAGGCTGTCCATGCGTCTTTCACTCTTTGTCCATGTTACATTGTCACAGAACATGAAGAGTTGATCAAGAGCCCTTTTGACTAGTTATATGTTGAAAAACTCCACTAATGATAAACCATGAATCATTGTTTGCTAAGGAATGTTTTACCTTTGTAGATATTTCTTCTATTTCCATAAATAGCTCTAATTTTACTTCAACACTATTCTTCAAAGTGCCATTCTTCTCATCGGCTTCCTTGAGTCTCTACATGATTTGACCACATGACTAGGCTTGTCATCATACAAAAACTTTACCTTAGTTTTTTTCTTCTTTTCAAAAGCATTGGGGTTATTGGAGCCCTTTCCCTTACCTTTCTTTGCTTTTGTGGAGAATGTGCCATCAATACCATCTCTAGCTTTGAAATGCATCTTCCGCTCCACCAATATTATGCCAAAGTCCTCAAAAGTAAGATGTGGGTTTTGCACTTGCAGGTTCAATGGGGTCAAAAAGTGTCATACTTTGGGGGAAACACCTTGATGCACATGTGTGCCAATTCCTATGAGCTATGGGAAATACAACAGGGGCTAATGCAAAGTCGAGTCCTCCTCTAGATTCACAACAGATCCAATACAAACCATACTACCATATCCTTCTCTCGCTTTACCATGGAGGCAAATGAATTCAATGATGATCCTAATTCAACATACTACCATAACTTTTGAAGCATGACAAGTTCTAAAGAGCTAGCATGATGAACATACATTGTTTTAATGCATGTGTAAGCACAAGTAATGGACACACTTTTGCATGAGATCATGTCACTTTGGCCCAAAAAAGGTTGAGATTTCATTTACTTAATTAGAGAAACATTCCATTCATAGATGACACAAGGAGCCACAAACCAATTGTGAGTAGCTAATCGCGTGCTCCATTGGACTACACTGAGTTGCACTCATCATCAAACAAACCAATTGTGAGTAGCTAATCACGTGCTCCATTGGACTACACTGAGTTGCACTCATCATCAAACAAGTTGTGTTTGTGTTGGCAGTCTCGACATCCTTGATCATATCGATGATCACCTACCATGTATACATCCTTCCTAGATGGATTTAGTGGATACAATCAAGTTCAAATGGCCCCGGAAGATCGATAGAAAATAGCTTTTATCACAGAATGGGGAGCCTTTGCATCCAACGTCATGACCTTTGGGCTCAAGAACGTTCCCACCTGTCAAAAATCCTAATATGAGATTGATCATGGTGATAGACACAAGATTAAGCATAAGATTAAGGTGGATTAAACCACACAAGAAACTCCATGAGAATAGTGAGAGAGAGATTACACACCCAACAGAAGATATCTATTACATATCACCAATGAACCATACAATTTGATGGTAATCCTACTCTAATAATAACACAATTAACATGACTAATCTAAGCTAGGTGATACCTAAGTGAACTCATCACGAGTGAGTAGTGCTAATGAACTCACGTACGATTAGGTTATAAGATTGAAACTTTTACTCATAGAGAGACTTGAGATTTGTGCAAGTGATATGATTTCATTGCTTGAAATGGCCCCCTTTTATATGAGGAGATACACCCTTGGGCTTGCACATTAATGTGGGATAATTCCGTTTGTTCATATGGCTGCATGCTATGCTTTGCTCTTTCTTGGCTTACTCAACTCACTCGCTATCTCTTGCTCTTGCTTGGCTTACTCAACTCACTCCCTATCTCTTCTCTTGCTTGGCTTACTCAACTCACTCCCTATCTCTTCCTTATGCTCAATGGCACCACATTTTGCAACACATGTATAGTTGAAATTAGATGTATGTACATGTACTCTCTGGTGACATAGGTTGTGTTAAAGTACCGCTAAGAAGATATTGTTGTGTTACAGGTTGCATACAAAAATTGTCTGTTTGGAAGGTTTTTAATTGTTGCAGGAAAAAATGTGACAAACTTAATCAGATTGTGACAAGAACAACTTCCATGCCTGTCAGTTCAAAATGACCAATTTCTTTGGGTAATGGATTTTAAGACTATGTCAAAGGAGACAACAAGGAGCCTCCAGAGTTTTCCAAAGAGAATGCCACTCTAGTAGATATAAAAGCATTCAAGGACTGGAATCAGGGTGCACGGAAAGTCATGCATTGGATTTTGATCAGTGTTTATAAACACAATGATAAGACACATACAGGATGCCAACACTCTAGCAGTTGCATGGTAGAACCATAACAGAATGGTGTTTCAGAAAGAAAAAATAGGCGCATTGCATAAGTGGCACGTGCCTTGATGGTGGCTGAAAATGTAAGATCCCTGACCCCACTGTGCAACAAATTCTGGGGTGCTAGCAATGGAAGTAGCACTTCTTGCATGGGACAGGGTCCCACACTCGGGGCCTTGCCCCACAGATATCCACATTCCATTCATATGTGTACTCATTCTCATCCAATCACATCATTTTCCATCTATCTATGCATAAATTCAAAACGCGAGATGTCCTCATCTCGTAGGTGGAGTATGATCTCTTTCATCTTCTTCTTCTTCTTCAATCACTTCCAGCATTGCTGCCTTGGAAGTGGATGGCCGATTTGGGAACAACTCTCTTTGACTTCCCCTATTCTGAGGTGGAGGTCTTGCATTACTTTGGATTAAAACTGCAGGTTGGATAGAGGGTCTACCTCTGGGATTTCCTTGATTTTGGCAGATAGAACCGTGATTACTCTCGAAGGAAGGGGCTGGAGTCTGGAATCTTGATCCCTGATTTCCCTGCACTGAAAACCTTGATCCAAAAGGAGTTGGGAAATCCATGCTGCGATGTCCAATTCCTTGACAATTATAGCATTTCACTCTCTTGTTCAAGGGTGAAACTTTTGAAGTTGAAATCTAGGGAATTGGGTTTTGGAAAAAGGACGTTTCTTCCATTCTTGAACTTCCCATATCCTGGGTTTGACCCTGATATCTCTTAGGCGGAGGAAGGTTGGAATCACCTTCTAGGGAATAAAAACCTTTTGAAAGGTGATGGTGTTGGCTTTGGCGGGACTTTGACATCAAAGGCTTTGGCAAAATCCTTTGCCATTCTTACTACTTTGGCCATTGAGATAGGTTTTGCATTCTTGACTAAAGTATCCAATGGCTCGTTCATTCCCCAAATGAACCTAGCCATCAGCTGCTCTTCATCCAATTGAGGGGAATATTTAAGGAG
Source organism: Cibotium barometz (assembly GCF_041138505.1). Taxonomy (NCBI): domain Eukaryota; kingdom Viridiplantae; phylum Streptophyta; class Polypodiopsida; order Cyatheales; family Cibotiaceae; genus Cibotium; species Cibotium barometz. The sequence goes on along the minus strand of NC_141074.1, from coordinate 38,569,131 downwards.
AAGGGCAAAAGCCTGATGGTACTCTTCAATTGTCCGGTTTTCCTGCTTTAGTTCCAAGAACTCATTCATCTTAATTTCAAGAAAGCCTGGGGGACAAAACCTCTTTCTGAGGTAAGCCTTGAGATCGGTCTAGGTTTGGGTATTTCGGTCGAGACGGTTTGTCTCGTAGTGGTTTCTCCATGCACTCTAGCTGTCTCCACTATCTTCAGCCTTGCAAGAGCCATTTTGCTCTTCTCATTGTACCCGGTGACATCGAAGAATTCTTCCATTGATTCGATCCACTTCTCCACAGCCTCGCCCAAGTTTTCCCCTTCACCCTTGAAAGGTCCAGGCTGCGAACTATGAAGAGTTTTACGAACATCCAGGTCGAGCTCTTCTTCATCGAGTTGGGGGTTAACATTTCTACCACAACGACCTCGATCCATGTTCCTATCAATATGAAAATTCTTGTTAAGTTTCTTTATTTAAGATTCAATCCGATTTTTGATTCAACTAATTTCGGGGTTCTCGGCTCCCCCACAGAGTCAAGGAATAAAGATACTCATATAGAACACATTATTAGTTAACAATTCATTCAGAATTATCTCATTCATATCTTTAACACAATAATGGTCCATTAGACTGAATTTTTCTATCTAAACAATCCTCCATGGGTATTTCAATTTTTCAGATTTTTAATTTATAACTTGATCCACTAATCAAAAGTTAACAAATAGTAATCTGGTAGCACAATCCACTAATCTCATAGTGATTTGCTGATGTGTATATACGGGTAGTCATGGTCCTTGGAATTATAAGGTAAAGACCATCATGTCTAGGCTTCAAGCAAGTCAGAGATTTCATACAATTGTGGTACTTCCATCTAAAGACCCAATTACTAATTTATGAATTTCAGTTCAATTAACAATTTGTATGAATTTCATCACACAATTCTGATCTTATGCTGCTACTTCATAAATTTCTGACATTTTTGGCTTTTTGGTTGATCCTCATTAGTCAATTCGCTCTGATACCAACTGTAAGATCCCTGACCCCACTGCGCAACGAATTCCGGGATGCTAGCAATGGAAGTAGCACTTCTTGCACACGGGACAGGGTCCCACACTCGAGGCCTCGCCCACGGATATCCGGACAAGAGACTAATCCATCGGTTTTTCCAAAATCGAACGCGGAAAACTTCCTTTGCCCGGAAAGCACAGGCGATTCCACCAAGATAACTTTTTCCTAACGTAGTCAAAAGCCTTAACTAACTGAACTGATCTGACCGAACTCGTAAGTTCCATAGTCAGATCAAGGGACAGATTACACTTGGATCATAGAGACCAACGCTTTTTTCCTCATCAAGAGGCACAGCTGTTGATCCTTTTTCCATAGAACAATTTTTGTCCGGGATTTACTTCATCTATCGAACTAAACAGAAATTGAGTCTCGATTTACGGATCCATCAGTCCAGCCTAACCCCATCCAGTCCCATGGGTTAGCCAACCGCCCCAACCACTGTAGTGATGGGATCCAATTTAGAATTTGGTTAGGTTTTGTCCCGGGTACCAGGGAAAAGAGTTCCCATGCCCCCTAGCTGGATATTCATGCAAATTTAACACCAGTCATGCTACTTACACACCCAATATGAAATTGCCTTTTTCACAGATTCAGCCATCTTTAAAACAATCATTTAATGAAATCATAGTATCACTGATCACAACCCTCCAAAATATCCGGTTGAATCTTAATTTCTAATCATTCCTTCATCGGAGTATCTATGGCATCATTGGCAACCAGAACGCTCACCACCTGTCCACTCAAGGGCCTTTTCAATAGTTCCTAGCTCATAGTACCCAGCAATATAATCACTTATAAAAATCAAGATGGAATCTCTGTTGAAGATCAGCAAGATCAACCAACAGATCCATATAAAAGAGCCATGGACTCATCCATTGAGGACCAGCAAGGTCAGTCAATCAGATCCACGTGTGGGTATCTTCGGCGACCCAAAGCCTGAGCACCGTATGGTCCAGCACCCTCTAGGATCCTTCGCAGGTCACCTAGGGCTTCACTCATAGGCCGCTTCCTTGGTCCCTCATCCACCGTACCAGAAGCTCACCATTTAAATCGAACCGAGGCTGGTCAAGACCTCGGCCGACCTTGCTACGCGAGACGTCCTCCGTTGACTCTCCGTCAAATGTTGCAACTTTATCAGGTAGGTCTCCACGACCACATTCTCAAGATAGTCAAAATGCTTCCCCAGCATTCTTGACATAAAACAGTCATTTACAATTACAGTTTCTATAATGAACTCTCGTCTTTCCACATTATCCCTCATCAGTCCACATTACTTATTCCACATTCCATTCATATGTGTACTCATTCTCATCCAATCACATCATTTTCCATCTCATCACTACTACAGATTCATTCACATCACATATCATATATTCACATCCCAATTCGCATGTCATCACATCTCATCCATTCACTCATATCGACGACACATCATTTCACATACACATTCGCATTCATTATTCTACATACACATCCACATTCGTACATCCACATCATACATCCAATTCCACATCCGCATTCATACATACACATCCATATCCACATCCATACATCCATTTCCACATCCACATCCACATGCATACATCCATTTCCACATCCACATTCATACATCCACATCCACATTCCATATCTACATCTATACATCCACATCCATGCCCACATCCATACATCCACATTCACATTCACATCCCATACATCCATATCCACATTCTACATTCATATATCCATATCCACATTCCACATTCATACATCCACATCCACATTCACATTCATACATCCACATCCACATTCCATATCTACATCTATACATCCACATCCATCCATCCACATTCACATTCACATCTCATACATCCATATCCACATTCTCCATTCATACATCCACATCCACATTCACATTCATACATCCACATCCACATTCCATATCTACATCTATACATCCACATCCATGCCCACATCCATACATCCACATTCACATTCACATCCCATACATCCATAACCACATTCTCCATTCATATATCCATATCCACATTCCACATTCATACATCCATATCCACATACATACATCCATACATTCACATTCACTTACATCTATCTGATTTCTATCCAATCTTATCAAATTTATTTATAGAATGTAGGAGAATTCTAATTTTTTGATATAAAGATTCTTTACGCATCTAATTAGGCATAAAGACAACTTTAGTAGGAATAACACTTTTATAAAAATCCTTTTATACATCTATTTAGGCATAAGTTCAATTTTAAGGAAAATAACACTTTCGAATTAAAAATAAACCTTTTATAAATTCTATTTTAATGAGAATAACACTTTTAAAATAAAAATAAATCTTTTAATTTCAATGAAAATAATACTTTCAAAATAAAAATAAATCCTTTTATGCATCTATCTATGCATAAATTCAATTTCAATGAAAATAATACTTTCGAAAATAAAAATAAATCCTTTTATGCATCTATCTATGCATAAATTCAATTTCAATGAAAATAATACTTTCGAAATAAAAATAAATCCTTTTATGCATCTATCTATGCATAAATTCAATTTCAATGAAAATAGTACTTTTGAAAATAAAAATAAATCCTTTTATGCATCTATCTATGCATAAATTCAATTTCAATGAAAATAATACTTTCGAAATAAAAATAAATCCTTTTATGCATCTATCTATGCATAAATTCAATTTCAATGAAAATAATACTTTCAAAAATAAAAATAAATCCTTTTATGCATCTATCTATGCATAAATTCAATTTCAATGAAAATAATACTTTTGAAATAAAAATAAATCCTTTTATGCATCTATCTATGCATAAATTCAATTTCAATGAAAATAATACTTTCGAAAATAAAAATAAATCCTTTTATGCATCTATCTATGCATAAATTCAATTTCAATGAAAATAATACTTTTGAAAATAAAAATAAATCCTTTTATGCATCTATCTATGCATAAATTTGAAATTGATAAGAATAACTCTTTTGTAATAAAAATAAAATTCTTTATGCATCTATTTATGCATAAAATCAAAATTGATGAAAATAACACTTTTGGATTAAAATAAATTCTTTATGCATCTTTCCATGCATAAATCCAATTTAGTAGGAATTATACTTTTAGAATAAAAGAATTTCTCTTATGCATCTAATTTATGCATAAAATCCATTTATGATGAAAATCACACTTTTAATATAAAAATATATCTTTTATGCATACTTTTATGCATAGAATCAATAATGATAAAAGTAACACTTTTATCATTCAAAAAAATATTCTTTTATGCATACGTTTATGCATAGAATTCAATAATGATAAAAGTAACACTTTTCCTAAAAAAATATTCTTTCATGCAAAAAAATCCATTTTGATGAAAGTAACACTTTCATAATAAAAGAAAATTATTCCTTTATGCATAAAAATCTATTTTGATAAAAGTAACACTTTCATAATAAAAGAAAATTATTCTTTTATGCATAAAAATCTATTTTGATGAAAGTAACACTTTCATAATAAAAGAAAATTATTCCTTTATGCATAAAAATCTATTTTGATGAAAGTAACACTTTCATAATAAAAAGATTATTCTTTTATGCATAAAAAAATAATAATAATCAATATGCATCTTCTAGGCATGAAAAAGACACTTTTAAAGTATAAAAATGATAGGGAATACTCTTTTAGCATAATAAAAGATAATACTTATTTCCAAAAAAATTCACCATAACCTCCTTTGTATGGTTGACCATTTTTTAATTTTTTCTACTTAATTTGTCTTAAAAATTAACTCTAATTGATTTAAAGTAATCTAGACTAATCAAAATTCACTTATAAAAGAGAAAACATTATAAAAATTCACTTATAAAAGAGAAAACGTTATAAAAATTTTAATTCCAAACAATTATCACTTAACTAGGATAAAGAAGGGTTGAGTCTAAGAAGAGAGAGGGGAAAAGCCTTTCGATCAAGGCATAGTGTCCATTTATCACTTCAAACAATCATAAGAATTAGGAAAGCATAAAAAACACTAAAGAAAATTACAAGATCTCTACTTACATAATTTCTTGGAGCTTTCCTTTGGCTTGATGGTTTAAGGGTTCTACTCTTGTTTGTAACAAGAGTGGCCACCAATCTTTGGAAGAGGGAAATGTCAAAAAACTAGTGAATTATTAATAAATTCACAGTTCTTGGCTTGGGAGGAGTAGAGTAACAGTGCATAAACACTATTATTTTTCAACAAAGGGGGAGGCTTCTATTTATAGGAAAAATTGAGCTCCTAACCAAACAAACTAATTCTAGAATTTTCCAAATCAGTTTGGTCAATTTTTGACCGTTTTTAGGTCAGTTGAGCTAACTTTTTGGAACTAGACTTGAATTAGGAGAGAGGAGAGATGAAATATCTCAATTTTTGAAGATTTAAAACTCAATTGCACATGTGAAGTAGGCGCCCCATTCATGAGGGGGGAATCCCCATTGTGAGGTGTCAAAAATCCATTTTTTAAGCTTTTCCTTTGGTCCTTAGTCCACTCTTCATCTTATGTGAGTATTTACTCATTTTTTGGGGGTTATTTTCTTTATTTCTTCTATTTATGTTCTTCATACATTTTGATGAATTTGATTGGCCCTTCAAAACCTTAATTTAAAATTTTTCAAAAATCTGGACCCATAAGGCCTCTTAAATAAATTATACTTAATTTCTAATGCACCTTCTGAAAATCTTTTTGAACTTCTATTTTGGGGGAACTTATTTTAATAAGAAGAGATATTTTTCTATCCAAAAATATTCAAAATGTGAATATTCTCTCTCTAGAATATTTTCTCTCTCTAGGACAAAACAGGTAGAAATAAGATCTTTTATATTTCTGAAGAGGGAATTGGGGAAGATGCTGGACATCTTGAGAGGCTGGGGAGGAATCTTACAAAAAAGAATATGCCACATTATTTTTGGGCAAAAGTAGTAGCAACTTGTTTTGTACATTATGAACAGGACATCCACTGCAGTTATGGTATAATGCCTGAACAGAAGTTTACAAGCATAAAGCTAGATGTGGCTCACTTAAAAGTGTTTGGGCGTATTGCATATGTGCATGTTCCTGATGAGGTAAGAACAAAGTTGGATCCAAAGGCAAAGAAATTCATATTTATTAGTTATGCTATGGAGCAGAAAGGTTATAGATGTTATAACCCTACCACTCGTGAGATGCGAGTAAGTAGAGATGTTGTTTTTTATGAGATGAGTAGCTAGTTGGCACCAACAATGAAGGCAATAGAAGATGCAGATGTAAGAAGGATTGATATTGCACCACATGTAAAGTAGCAATCATCACAGGTGCTTAGTGGACTTAGAGAGTCCTCTAGCAGTGGATCCAATGTTAGTCTGTGGTCACACAGGTTGAGGACAAATGTAGATACACATGTATCATGCAAAGGGAAGAAAAAATTAGATCAACCTTTTGTGCCTCTGTCAGCAGGTCACGCATATGTGGATGGTGACTCCATTGACTCTGAGTAGAGCCTTTTAATGAGGAGATTGGTATTGTTAACCCCATTTTGGATTAACAAATATGCTCCTCCATTTGAGGACATTAATAAGTGTCATGCAAAGGCACTATAAAAGTTATACATTATGAGATATTGGCCACCCAAGGCCTTAGTTTAGTAATTTTTGGGTGCCCAAGTGTGAATAAGGGCCAATTGTATATAAGGCATTTTCTCATAATGAATGGATACAATCCCCCTTTGTTCTATGAGAGTTCTTGCTTTTGTCTTGAGAGAGAAAGTGAGAGAGAGTACTCTAGCACATGTGCCTTCTCTATACTTGTGTATGCTTGTGTGGAGAAGTGAGAGAGAGTGATTGCCTTGTGTGGTGGTGTGAACGACTCTACGGTGATAGCATGGAGGTGATAGCATGGAGGTGAAACTTAGAGGATTGGAGCTTCTCAAGTGAGCCTGGAGACTTCAAGGGACACGAGCTCGAAGCATTGGTAGGTGTCCTATAATAGTTGTGTTCTATTGCTTCTTCCCAAAAGTTAATGCAGCATTGATTTCCTTCTTGGAGGTGTGGTATCCCATAATATTTTTGGTGCCACTGCCGGCGAAACACCTTTGTTTCTTCCATCCTCTTTGAGTTTCAGCTCCCATTACATAAGTTTCATCATTTCCTTTGCATTTTGGTAGTGCATTGTGTATGGAATGAATGGATAAGGTTTGAGTGGAAGTGGAAGTGGAAGTGGAAGTTTATGAGAAATTTGTTGTTTTTGTTGCATAGGTGTGTATTGGAGTGACCTTAGAGGAAAGCTCCACTGTTTTTTCCTTTCAATTTTGATGTTTGTATCACCAAAATCATGAATGTGAACGAGCAGGGTGATACTTTGTTTTTCTCTTTGAAAAAATCCACAAAAATCACAAAAATAAGGAGCCATTGGTTGTGTTTTGAACTCATATTACATTCTTTATGCCTAGCACAATCATTTTGGAAGCATCTGGATAGGTAATTTGCACCCAAACTCCTCTCTGTCGATGCGAGAATTTTACACATGAAACTACAAGAAAATAGTTCACGACGTGAACTACTTCCTGCTATCTCACGGCGTGAACTGCTCCCGAAATCAGCACACCACAATTAGCGCTACAATTCACGGGATTACCTCGCTAAAAATAGGTCATCTTATCTTGACATCTCTAACACCACAGGTCCAACAAAATTGTAATCTGTGAACTAGCAAAAAATGCTTCATGACGTGAAACACTAAATAGTTCATGACATGAGCGATTTACATTTCATGACATGAACAGTTTTAGTGCATCTCACAGCGTGAACCAATTACATCTCACAATGTAAAGTACATATGAAGTGACGACGTGAACGGTTTCCATTTCACCACGATGTGAATTGTTTCTACAGTTTCATGACTTAACTAGATCTAGTTCACGAGCCTAGTATTTTCAGATTAAGGTTAGGGAAGTGCTTGAGACCAGTAAATTTAGAACAAGGTAACGCTGATTTCTGAGTCCGAAGTAAATATTGGAGCACGTGAAAGTACATAAATTAGTTCATGGCATGAACGGTTTACCATTTCACGACGTGAATGATTCTCTGACTTCTCATGCCGTGAACTATTATCTACATTCTCACGGCCTCAGAAAACAAATCGATAGTATCTTACCAAAATTAAATTGGGTTAGAAAATTAGCTTATCAAATCACATTCACATGCACTTGAGGTCTGGAAATCTCATCGGAGATGACCTCACTTCCGATAGTAGTGCATCAAATCACCCAGGATCTTCCTATCAAAAGAGTGTTGGTTCAGGCCACTCAGCAAGCACTCAATTGAGTGTCTTAAGGAATCTAACCACTGTCGAGACAAGTAGTGCAGAATCCATGAAAGAAGGGCTATGATTCTCTGGGTTTGGGGAAGAGGAGAAACCACCCTCCCCTACCAAATCTAGTGGTATCATTGATATAGCCCAAGGATTTTTTGGTATCTGAACCACAATCTACGGGCACAGTCTGTCAACCAGCTGGACTTGGTCCAAGGCAAGAATTACCAACCCAACCTTCAAGTTCAAGGCTGTCTAACATTGGCACCCCCAGAATGAGAAGAGACTTGGAAAGCGCAGCCAGGACAGGTCAAGTCTTCTTCCCAACCTCAAAGGAAGTAGAATTGTATTTGAAAAGGATTGAAGTAGAACAACACCTGCGAGAATTGAGCTTAAGGAAACAAAGGCTTGATACTCGAAGGGCTAGGGCCGAACAAAAGGAGATGGGAAATGTGAACCTATTTCAATCACGTGGCAAAGAGCCAAAAATGATTATGGGAAGGAGTGAGGGAGAAATTCCAAACTTAGAGCCCATTAATGAAGAGCCAAGAGTAGAGGAAGGGTTTGTAACCCAGGATGAAGGGGATAATCTACCGAGGGATACTAGTGAAGTGGAAGACCATTTTTACACTAAGAAAGACATCGAGAGCAAATGATCAATCATCCCACGTTCTTACAGGACATGGAGCTCTTGATTGTACAAAGGCGTACGGAGGCTGCTAATGATGAGCCACCAGTCCAGAATGAAGTGGCCCGACCATCCTATAGACCAGAAATGCCTAGAAGAACCAATGTTGGAAGAGGAGGAGGTCTAGGTGGGGGGAGTATCGGGCTGATCCAAGTGTAGATCTTAATGCAGCCACAAGGATAGATTTATTAAATATGGCTGTGGAAATGGGCCGAGGAATGGTCAAGGAACTAGGCACTGCTCTAGAATCCAGACCATCCCAAATGAAGCCACACATCATTCCAGTAAGTTATTTAACTGTGGTTCATGCCTTATCACTGACCCTAGAAGGAAAATCTCATCAATGGTTCCAAACCCTCAAGCCAGAAGGTAAGATCAATTTCACTCGACTCTTAAGAATGTGTTTGTGCCAAGCTTTACCAGAAGTGATGACAGATGGAGTCCTGTGGCACAGGTGAATAACAACAAACATAAAGAAATTGAGTCGACATGAGACTATGTGTCCCGGCTAAAGCACTTGAATTTCAGATGCAAACTATGGGAGATGCTAACTGATGATCAGTTATTGCCATGCTTTTGAAGAGGAGTCCGAGACCACAAAATGCATGATTATCTAGTATTAGCCTGACCAGCTACTCTGGATGCAGGTTGTAAGCTAGCAATTGAATATGAAGACAATATGCTGGAATTGCCACAACTAGAAGGTGTCAAAATATCTTCAGCAGCACAGCAGCAACTTTGCAAGTTTCGAGTTACCAAGAGACTGGAACTCGGAGCAAGCAAGTTGGGAACATGACTATGGATGAACTCAATAATGCCATACTGGATAAATTGAAAGTGAAAGATGAAAGAGAAACATCTGGGCATGGGCATACCAATATTTACCCTCGTAGAGATTTGGTGTGGTGTTCTATGTGTAGATTGAATCACACTACCACTGAATGCCCACAGTTAAGAGCAAGGCCATTACTCTATTGTGCACATTGTGTAAAATTAAGGAATCATGACACCTCCATGTGCAGGTATCCGAGGTTCCAAACCATAGCACAACTAGTTCAAATGAGCTCCAATCTTTTCAAGGCCATCAATAACAGTTAGTCTAGTAGAGGATAAGCCAAGAAACACAAGATTTGACCAAACATTGAATGCTTAATCTATGTTTTACCAAAGTCACCCTTGCAGATTTGATGAAGAGCTTGGATCTCACTGTAGACTTGATCAAATCAAATTCTGACTTCACCAGCTTGTAGAGCACCCTTGAAAACCCCTAGGGCCAAGAGGAATTAGACCCATTGCAACTGGAGAAGAAGAGATATCATTTTTCCTCAAAAAAAATGGTGCCTGCAAATTAGCAAAAATCATGAGCTTTCGTAGGCGGTTTGCTGCGCTGATTCGCTTGGCTAGAGCACAGGTGAGATAGCTGTGTATGACTACAAGGGCTTGAGCTAATGTTGCTCCTAGAGGGAGATCAAGCCCCTCCACTGGCTAGGGGTACAATGGGCTACTTGAAAATAACTAAAAAAGTGATTATTTCTTAATCATCTATTAATCCTTATTAGTTAGATAATGGGCTCATAAACTTGATGGATTCTAGGCTAGGCTCTGATACCATGTTAAAATTACAGCAATGTGATGAGCTATGGTGGATCAAATGCTAGAATCAACATCATTAACAAGAGATTAGATGATAATTAAGACATAATTAGTGAGCAATTAATTGATAGCTTAATGTAGGCATGGATAATCAAAAACCAGCAAATTCTCATTAGGCCAATGCCTTAATTTATAGAGTTTACATCTAAGCATCCAATCCCACTGATTTCTCCTTGGTTCACTCCACCTCTTTTGCTTGATTCTCTCCACCTCTCCTAGAATATCTCCACACCTCCTAAATCTCCTCATGCTACCCTTTATTCTCTCCCAGTAGATGCTTCTCACCTTTTCACAAGTTCTCTCACATTTACAGATTCTCTTTTACAGCCTCTAGCCAAGGGCTTGTTCCCGCACACACCCTATTCACTTATATATTTCAATAAGAAGGAGGGTGAAAAAAGTGGGTAAAGGTGACAGCATGGTCACAATTAAGAATGGATATAAAGAAGATACTATACACCGGATCCACTCAATCAAGAGAAGAGAGGGATCAAGCACTAAAACCAAATAAGCCTGACCAAGAGGCACAAGGGGAAAGACCATCAACCCCTAAAGGAGTTGGTGAATACCCAAATTCTTAAGAAGAGATAAGAAAACTTGAAGAAGCTAGGGCCCTAGTAGAAGAGTGTCAACGACTTCACGAAGACAAATTATGGGCAGTCTCGCAACTGTACTATCCCCTTCTGTGCAAATGCCATTGGGACAACTGCTATGTAGTTCACCAACATTGTGGGCAGAAATAAAAGAATGGGTAGAAGGCGGACTAAAGTCAACAGACACTGTAAAAAAGGAGATTCAGTCACCTCTAGCAGTAGAAAGAACCTTAAAACAAACATGCAAGGGAAAGAATACCCAGAGTCATCAAAATACCAGTTAATCAATTGGGGCATTATTACGAAAGTGACGACACTAATGCTACAATCCCAATTCATCATAATGGATACCAAGCACTGGCTATCCTAGATGGTGGGTTGGGAGTCAGCATCATCACAAAATAATGTTGGGAAAATTGGGAAAAACCTGATCTGAAAAGAGCAAATCTTATCGTTAAAATGGCAGACACAACATCTTCAAGACCCATTGGGCTTTTAGAGAATGTGCGACTCAAACTCTTTACGTTTTGCTACCATCATACATTTGTGGTAATGGACTTTCTATGCCAACCAGACTCATATGACATAATATTGGGGAGATCTTCATGAGAGGGAATCCAAATTGGTGCACGATTGGGCATTAGACCATGTGTATGTTCGAAGGGACTCGCAAATTCTAAGGATAGATATGCGAACATGGAAAGCACACCCCATGGAAGGGCAATTGTCACAACCAAGCGAACCACATCCGTACAAATATGCCAACCCACATTGGAAATTTCCAAAGAGAAAGAGGAAGCAAAAATGTATCCTCCTCCGGATTTCAGTGAAAACTGGACGCATGTGCTAGCCACCATAGATGTGATGCAACTCCGAGGAACCTAATATGTGGATTCTAGGACTATTCCCACTACCTCTGTTTGTATGGTCAATTAGCAACCCGTTGAAGAGGAATTGGAGAAAGAAGTTTCAAGCATAGAAGGTACTGGATCACTAGGCCGTACCAATGCCCCGTACCAATGCCCACCAATGCCTTAGAAGATGGCGGAAGCAGAAATGGTATATCGCTCGATGAATCCCCTGCTCGAAGAAAACCCACGGATGCCCAGTGGGGCTGAGATACGTCGAAGCTACTAAGGTACACAACAAGTTTTCTAAGAATTGGGGTGAGGAATTGAACAAGATATCCCTTGAAAGGAAACATATGGAGAAAGTCACCCTTCGAGAACCGGAAACACCTAAGCTTACGAAAGCTGGGCGCCGAAAACAAAACAAAGCTTTGGCAGAAGCCGAGCAAGAGGCTAAGAAGGTGATGGCTAAAACAAAAGGTGAGGATGAGGATAAACCAAACTTGCTTTTAGTACCAGACCATTTCAAAACATACACAATTGACAAACGAAAAGTGGTCTAATTGATGGCAAAAAGGGTTAAGGAAGATAGATTATCCACATCATACGATGGCCCAGCTGAAGTCAAGAAAATTGATATTGCAGAACCAGGGGAGGAAACCAAACCTATTTATATCGCTAAGGACTTGATTCCAACTGAATAAAAGGAGCTTGTTGCTCTCCTTAACGAGTTTAAGGATTGTTTTGCCTGGAACTACAAAGAGATGAAGGGTGTACCACCTAAAGTGGTGCAACACATGATCCCAATCATGGATGGATCAAGACCAACTAGGCAAAAACCATACCAGATGAATCCTAAATATGCAGCAATTGTAAAGGAGGAAATTGATAAACTCATTGATGCGGACTTCATCTACGAGATAGAACATACGGATTGGTTATCACCAATTATAATAGTGCCAAATAAGAATGGGAAACTTAGGGTCTGTGTGTCGATCTCAAAAAGGTCAACACAACTACTAGGAAGGACCATTACCATTGCCTTATATGAAACACATTTTGGAGAGAGTAGCTGTGCCTATAACTTCTTAGACAGATTTTTAGGTTACAATTAGGTGTCTATAGCGCCCAAAGACCAGCATAAGATAGCTTTCAATACAATGTGGGGGATGTTTGCTTACAAAGTCATGCCTTTCGGTCTCACCAATGCCCCAACAACATTCCAATGATTAATGTGCAGAGCCTTCAAAGACTACTTGCAAAAGTGTTTAAAGGTATTCATTGATGATCTATGTGCATACTCTCGATAGACAAACCATCTAGCTTGCTTGAGAAAAGTGTGTAGAGGCCACATTGGGTATTATCGTCGCTTCATAATATTTTATGTTGAAATTGCCATACCATTATATAAGCTACTCATTATCTTTGAATAGACTAAAGAATGCCAGGATGCATATGATAGATTGAAGCAAGCATTGGCCAGTGCATCAATTCTGAGACCACCTAACTACTAGGACCTTATATTTCATGTGCACATATATGCTTTGAACTTTGATATTGGATGTGTATTGGCATAGCCTAGTGAGTTCAAACTGGACTACCTAGTCTGCTTCGCTAGTCACCAACGCTAGTCACCAATTGAATGATGCAAAGGTGAATTATACCACCACAGAACGAGAAGGGTTGGCCATGGTTTATGCTGTCAAGAAGTATCGACATTACCTATTGGCCAACAAATTTGTATTCTTTGTGGACCATCAGGCCTTATTATACTTGGTGAACAAGCCTTGCACGCACGGGAAGAATCACACGTTGGTTGTTATTACTATTGGAATTCAACTTCATGGTCATGGTGGTAAGAAAGGGAACACAACATGTGTTGGCCGATCATATGTTGAGAATTCCAAATGGGAAACCGATAACTGGTGTTGATAATGACCTCCTAGATGCTTGTTCGTTTAAACTAGACATGGTGCCTAAATGGAGCGAAGAAATATCTGGTTATCTAGCTCATGGTTTTCCGCAAGAATGATCCTTGAATAAAGATAAAATGTATCGACTTGTTAAGCTGGCTGCACCTTATCAATTAATTGCTGGAGAACTATATAAGCTAAGTAAGGACAATGTCTTAAGGAGATGTGTGCGGGAAGACAAATTTGTCACAATATTAGATGAAGCGCACTCAGGGATAGTTGAAGGACATTTCGCTGGAAAAATTACAGCTCGCAAGGTGATTCAAGTAGGACTATGGTGGCCTACATGATTCGGGGATGCCATAGAGTTTGTTAAAAGGTGCGAAGAGTGTCAGTGATTTGCCATTCTGCAAAACAAAGGGACAAGATGCCACTTACCCCTGTTATTGTATGACAACCTTTTGAGAAATGGGAAATTGATTTTTTTGGAACTATGAGTCCAGCTGCGCATCCATCACAAGCCCGACATGTGACCGTTGCCAACACACTATCTCACGAAATGAGCAGAGGAGGCCAGAGCCTCTAAGCGAGCTAATGGCACGAACAACAGCTAAGTTCTTTTATAAAGAAATCATTTTGAGATTTGGCTGCCCATTAGAATTAGCCAGTGATCGCGGTTCACACTTCATTAATGAGGTGATTGATCACTTATTGGCTGGATTCCTTGTAGTCCATCATCAGAAGTCATCCCCTTATTATCCATAGGCTAATGGTCAAGCGAAGAGAACAAACAAGATTTTGTGTACTATCTTGACAAAAACACAAACGGATTGGGAACATAAGCTAACGGTAGCTTTATGGGCATATCAAACATCGTATAAGGTAGGCGACGGGATATACTCCCTTCTGTCTAGCTTATGGTGTTGAAGCGGTAATGCCTATGGAGTACCTAGTTCCAAGCCTGAGAATTGCAATGTAAGAATGATTGACTGAGAATGCATTAGCCGAAAGGCTAATTGACTTAGAGAAACTTGATGAAACCTGACTAATTGCATCACATGGTCTTATGGTTGAAAAATTATGAAGAAAACGTTGGTTTGACAATAACTTGAAACAAAAGGAACTAGAAACGGGGGACCTTGTCCTCATGTATGGTGTAGGAAGCACTAGAAGAAAGAAACGAAACTCAAGTACAGAGGATTAGGACCTTTCCGAGTGTCCAAAATCACACCTCAAGGGTCTGTTAGAATTGAAACAATTAAGGGTATACAAATGGAGGGTTACATCAATGGAAGCAAGCTTAAAACATATTTTGGACCACTAACCAAGAGATGCTCATGCAAGAGCATCTTTTAAAACAATGGAAGGAGCTCACAAAAGAAAAGATTAAGCAAGATCAGGAAGAAGTTAAGGCAAGAGAAACAGATACTCCAAAAGAGGGTATTGCATGTGAACATGGCTTCACTAACCCTCCTTGATGAGGATGAACTGGACATTGAGCTAGCATGGCTCAGGGTGAAGTCTCTACAACTAAAAGTCATACGATGAGCATTGCATTAATAGATATGGGATCAAGTCATAATCTGATCTCATATGAGACACGGGTAGCTCTAGACAAACCACATCTTGAGGCCACCAATGCACAAGTACAAAGTGTGCACTTGTCAACTATGAAAGGTGAGGGATTTCTAAGTGTTAATGTTTCCATCAAATAATCCCTTGGTTGGGAAGGTGTTTGTTATGCTTGTAGGATCTAGGGAGGAAGAAATGATCCTAGGACGATCTTGGATTTGCGCCAGTAATTGTAATATCCAATGGGAAAAGAGAACGACACAACTGAACAAGGGTAACAATGTTATTTCCGTGCCCTTATTAAGCCCAATAAACAAAGGGAAGCAAGTTATGATTGAGGGTATGGAAACACCAAGGGGGCGGTAACAATAGCTCACATACCAGAGACGACATCAACCCCACAATCCATACCCAAAAAACAACCAAAGTCACCAGGTACTCAGCAGTGGGTGCCTAAGGATCAACTCTGAAACCAGCTATACAATTATGCGAAGGGAGTGAATAAGGAATCAAGGAAAAAAGTTCAAAGTACCGACAAGGAATAGAGATGGCCTTCAAATGTTAGCCCACATATTCCAAATGAAATCGCACTCCACAACGTACTCGTAAGCAATGGGTTCCAAAAGAATTGCTAGCGGCACAAGGCTATTACACAGGCAATACAACAATATGGTGCCCAAATCCCAACCAAATCTCATTGTTGCTTGCAAATACCTTCTGTAAGATTCCTCTCTCCAACTCTTGATGATGTAAAGATGTAAGAACCTTCCCTTCAGTCTCTTGTAATCATCCCCCCTTTCAAAATGGAAAAAGATCTTGTTTGACTTGTTTTGGTCTAGAGAGAGAATATTCTAGAGAGAGATAATACAGTTTTGAGATATTTTTGGATACAAAGTTACCCTTTAATTTTAAGATGAATTCCCTTGAAACAGAAGTTTAAAAAGATTTTTCCAATGTGCATTAGAAATTAATTGAATATGTGCACTGGACACCTTAACCTAGGGGTACCTGTTTTCAAAAAATTATGGATTACTGAAAGAAACATTATGGCCAGCCAGTCAGATCATTCTGTGGAGGACTCTATCACCCGTACTCGCCGCATTGATGCAAGAAGAAGATAGAGACAGGGATCATGTTGGGGCTTTGGCAGATAATGATCCACCGTTGTTTGCCAAGGATAAGGATCAGCAGGATATTGATGCCTTGATGAATAAGCTTGAAGAGCTCCGTGCTTTGCAAAGAGATCCTGATGTACATAGGGTCATTGAATCAAAGTCTCATGTCAAGGTTGATGTGGTCACTTTTGATGCAATTGCCCAACAGATGGGAATCGACAAACCTTGAGAGTTGGCTGTTGCTTATTTAAAAAGCCATGGCGATGTTGTTTCCGATCCAAAGAGTGCTCTAATGGACCTATAGGATTAATCCAAGTGTTTGGATAAGAAAAATGTAAGAAGAAAAGAAAATCCACCAAAAATAAGTAAATTTTTACATAAGATGAAGAGTTGACTAGTACTAGTACTTAAGATGAAGAGTTGACTAGTACTAGTACTAGTACTTAAGTATTATAAAAATGTGAATTTTGACACCTTAGGGGAGAGAGAACCCACTTCAAGGAGGCGCCTCGAAATCACATCAAGGGGGGTCATTTTTTATTCAAAAAAATCATGAGGTGGCTAGATATTTCATCTCTCAGTTCTCCTCTTCCAAACTAGATTAAAAAAAAGTAGGCATAACTAGTCTAAAACTTGTGCAAATTGGATCAAACTGAAGCTGGAAGCCTCTAGATTCTAGTTGGGCTTGTTTGGTGGCCTCCCTCACCTATAAATAGAACCCCATTCCTTTTTATTTTCATCTTAGAGTATTTCTATGCTAGTATAATTTTCATCTTAGTGTATTCTCTTCTTCTCTCTTCCTTGCCTCTCCATTGTGCTGCTTTGGTGCTTCACTAAACCTCCTCTTCTCTTGAAGATTACCCTCTTCTCTTGGTGGCCAAGCTTCTTCCTTGAGGGCTACACATCTTTTTGCAAGGTAAAGAATCAAGCACACCAAGGGTAAGCCTAAACAATGACGTTTATTCTCTCTTTAGATGTTAATCTTCTTCCCAACCTCTCTACATGCTGGGAAACATTTTATTTCATGGTTTCTTCTTAAAACCATGCCCTTCTTGATTTATGTTGTTGTTTAGATGAAGTAATTTTTATTTTTATGCTTAGGTTTATGCATAAACTAATTTTTATATTAAAAGTAAAATTTTGAGAATTCTCATTTTATAGAAAATGCAAGAAAGCTATGATAAAAAATTTAGAAAATGAATTTAAATTTATGCATAGTAAATTTTATGTTAAAAGTGGAGTTTTGAGCATTATTCATTTAATAGAAAAATAAATAAGGTTATGCACAACTTTTTCTAGATTCATTAAATTTATGAGAATTATGGAAAGGATTATGAATATAATTCATTTAGATAACAATGAATTAGTATGTGTGCATAAATATTTTATGTTGAAAGAGGAATTATGGGTATATTTGATTTTGTAAATCCCATAAGGATGTATGCATAAATCTTTTATTCAAAAAGAGGAATATTGAGCATATTTTATTTTAGAAAAATTAAGAAAAGAATGTGAAAATATTCATAGGAAAGCATCGAGAAAACATGGATAAATTTTTAATCAGAAAGAGGAATCACAAACATATTTAATTTTTTGAATTATGAAGTATACGTCTAAATTCTCAAAAAATATAATCTTGAGTACATTCTGAACGGGAAAAGGATTTTCCAGAAAAAGACCAGAAACATGCTTAGTTGGATGAATGTAAATACTTGTGATTGACTTATTCCTAGATTCCTTGGAAAAGGATTCTGAAATTCTTGAAAGGATCGAGGATCCAAAAGTGAATGGAAATTTAGACTTAATTGAGTTCAGTCGAGAAAAAGTTATCTTTAACTAAGCCAAATAATGGCCGAGACTTAGAAAGTTCTATCAGTATAAAAAGTAGAGTAATTATACTCTTAACCTGGTTGATTATGGAACAAAAATTATGATAACTAAATCAAGGAAAGTTGATAATCAAACCTGATTTGCTCAAAGCGAAAAGAGACCATCTTGTTGTAGAAATTGGATTGATGTGGAATGATGTGTGGACGATGTGGAGTGATGTGGATTGATGTGGACTAATGTGGAATGATGTGTGGATTGATGTGGAATGGTGTGGATTGATGTGGATTGATGTGGAGTGATGTGGATTAATGTGGAGTGATATGGAATGATGTGGATTGATGTGGAATGATGTCAAATCAGAATATGGGATGACTCACACTGGTGGATCATTAAGAGAGCATCCAAAGAGACATGATGAGGAGTGATGTGAAATGATGTGAATTTTTCTTGGAAACTATATTTGCATGTGAAACCTGGTTTTAAAAGATTGTTTTACGTCAAGAATACTGGGGAAGCATTTTGACTATCTTATGGAATGAAGTCATGAACCTAAGTGGAAAAGGTTGTAATAGCCAGACGGAGAGTCAAAGAAGGAAGTCTCGTGTGGCAAGGTCGGCCGAGGTCTTGACCAGCCTCGGTTCGGTTAAAATGGTGAGCTTCCGGTATGGTAGATGAGGGGCCAAGGAAGCGGCCTATGAGTGAAGCGTTAGGTCACCTGCGAAGGAGCCTAGAGGGTGCTAACCATATGGTGCTCGGGCTTTGGGTTGGGCTTTGGGTTGCCCAGGATACCCATGCGTGCATCGAGGAAGAAATGGCACATTGAGTTGGAGTTATTTTCTAAACACAAGCATGGATCTGGTTGGTTGACCTTGCTGGTCTTCAACGGATGAGTCCATGGTGCCTTTTGGTAAATGAATCTTGTTGATTGATCTACCTGATCTTCAACGGAGAGTCCATATCGATTTTATGGAAAAAAGAGATTATACTCGTGGGTGTACTATGAGTTAGAAATCATGAAACAACTCCTGAGTGAAGTACAAGGTGAGCCTAGAGGGACTAACCAGGTGGTGGACGTTTTGGTTACCGATGATGCCATGGGTACACTGAGGAAGGTATGACTAGAATTTGGAATTTATGGTTGGAAAGTGGAAAAGTTGGAACTTAGACCCTGGAACTGGAATACTGAGGTTTATGATGGAAACATTGTGGCTTTATTACAATTCTATTTTGGAAATAGTTGAATCTAAGAAAAAGGCAATTTCATATTGGGTGCATAAGTGGTGTGTCTATTTAATTTTTGCATGAGTGCTAGCTAGGGGACCTAGGAACTCTTTTCCTCCCTGGTACTCAGGAACAAAACATAACCAAATTTTTTTAAAGAAGGATCCCATCAATACAATGGTTGGGAGGTTGGCTAACCCATGGGATTGGATGGGGTTAGGCTGGATGGGATTAGGGTGGATCGATGGATTCCTACAATAAAATTCAATTCTGTTCAAGTTACGATAGTTGAAGTAAGTCACAGGATAATTCTTCTTCTATAGAAAAGAATTAATGGTGGTGCCTCTTTTGATGGGGGAAAAAGCGTTGGTCTCTATGAACCAAGTACAAGTTCCTCTTTGATTCAGCCATGTGACCCGTGGGTTTGGTCGAAATACAAACAATAGTTAAGGCTCTTGACTGCGTTAGAAGATTTTCCTTGAGGAATCGCCTATGCTTTCTAGGCGAGGAAAGTTTTTTTTTTCGAGTTCGGTTTTGGAAGAGCCGCTGGACTAGTCCCTTGCCCAAACATTCGTGGGTGAGGCCCTTAGTGGGAAGCTCTGCCCTCTGCGCGTGAGGTTGCTACTTCCACTGCCAACACTTTAGAGTTAGATGCGCAGAGAGGGCAAGGGTCTCACAGCTAGTATCAGGAGCATTTGGTTGAAGTTGATAAACCAAGAAACAAGAAATGTCAAAAATTTATGAATTACCAGTGAAAGATTGTAATTGTGTGTTGAAATTCATACAAGTTGATATTCAAAATGGAGATTCATAAATTGGGAATTGGGTTTTTAGATGGAAGTACCGCTTTTTTGTGGAATCCCTGACTTGCTTGAGGCCTAGATATGATGGCATTTGCCTTATAACACCAAGGGCCATGAAAACCCTATATACCGTGGGTATAACTGTAGCTCTATACTGACACTATATGCGAGTGAATCTAAGACCTTGAAGTTATGAGAAAAAATGCTATTCTAGATAATGATTTGATTTTTTGAATGCTGGTTGATATGATTTTAGAATTTTGGTTAAAAATTGATGAATTGATTTGGATTTTGATTGAAGGATAATGATTTTTTTGGAATTTTGGTTGAAAGTAGATGAGTAGAATAAGTCATAATGATGATGAATGGAGAGAATTCCAGTGATGATGTTAGTAACTTGGAAGACGATCAAGACTTTCAGTAGATCACTATGAGATTAGTGCTGTGACAGATTGTTCGCAGCTTGACCTTTGGCCCAGTGGACCCAATTAGTAACTTGGAAGACGATCAAGACTTTCAGCAGATCACTATGAGATTAGTGCTGATAGATTGTTCGCAGCTTGACCTTTGGCCCAGTGGACCCAATTATAGAATGACAAATTGAGAACCTGTATAATTGAAATTCTTGTGGGAGAATGTTCACATGTTAATTGGAAATTAATGGTCTGATGGACCATTATTGTGTTAAGGATATGAATGATCTGTTTTTTGATAAATGAGTTTGTTTGTTTCTTCCTATAGAAGGGATCTTTATCCCAGGATTTTGAGAGGGTTGACCAAACTTTAAGGAACCCTAGAATCAGTTGGATCTAAAGTTTAATTCATTTTGGATTCAAATTATAAATAAAGTGGTCTTTTCACCTGGGATCCTTTGAGCGTCTTGTTAAGTTGGAAAATGGACTTGACTAAGAAGAGAAAGAGTCCCACCCCAGATAGTCAAACAGCAAGAGCCACCACAATAGCTAATGTAGTGGGGGAAGAAAGAGGATAGATAGATTTATGTCACCATTGATGATAAGGTCTAAAATCTTTAGTTCTTTGTCATGAATTTGATTTTTGGAATTAAGTAACGCCCTGGGAGTAAGATGATGATTTTTATCGAGATTACCCCCAGCTTTACGAAATAAGGGCATCTCGTGTTTTTTAAGTGGGGTAGGATGTAAGATTCCTCTCTCCAACTCTTGATGATGTAAAGATGTAAGAACCTTCCCTTCAGTCTCTTGTAATCATCCCCCCTTTCAGAATGGAAAAAGATCTTGTTTGACCATGTTTTGGTCTAGAGAGAGATAATATAGTTTTGAGATATTTTTTGATACAAAGTTACCCTTTAATTTTAAGATGAATTTCCCTGAAACTGAAGTTTAAAAAGAGTTTTCCAATGTGCATTAGAAATTAATTGACACCTTAACCTAGGGGTACCTGTTTTCAAAAAATTATGGATTAAGGTCCAAAGAGTGTTCTAATGGGCCTATAGGATTAATCCAAGTGTTAGGATAAGAAAAATGCAAGAAGAAAAAAAATCCACCACAGAGTAAATTTTCACATAAGATGTAGAGTTGCCTAGTAAGTACTGGTACTTAAGTATTATAAAAATGTGAATTTTGACACCTCAGGAGAGAGAGAACCCCACTTCAAGGAGGCGCCTAGGAATCACATCAAAGGGGTCATTTTTTATTCAAAAAAATCATGAGGTGGCTAGATATTTCATCTCTCATCTCTCCTCTTCCAAACTAGATAAAAAAAAGTGGGCATAACTAGTCTAAAACTTGTGCAAATTGGATCAAACTAAAGCTGGAAGCCTCTAGATTCTAGTTGGGCTTGGTTGGTGGCCTCTCTCACCTATAAATAGAACCCCATTCCTTTGTAATTTCATCTTAGAGTATTTCCATGCTAGTGTAATTTTTATGTTGTTGTTTCGATGAAGTAATTTTTATGTTTATGATTAGGTTTATGCATAAACTAATTTTTATATTAAAAGTGAAATTTTGAGCATTCTCCTTTCATAGAAAATGCAGGAAAGCTATGGCAAAAATTTTAGAAAATGAATTTAAATTTATGCATAATAAATTTTATGCTAAAAGTGGAGTTTTGAGCATTATTCATTTGATAGAAAAATAAAGAAGGTTATGCACAAATTTTCTATATTCATTAAATTTATGAGAATTATGGAAAGGATCATGAATATAATTCATTTAGATAAAAATGAATTAGTATGTGTGCATAAATATTTTATGCTGAAAGAGAAATTATGGGTATAATTGATTTTGTAAATCCCATAAGGATGTATGCATAAATCTTTTATTCAAAAAGAGGAATATTGAGCATATTTTATTTTAGAAAAATTGAGAATAAAATGTGAAAAAAAATTTCATAGGAATGCATCAAGAAAACATGGATAAATTTTTAATTAGAAAGAGGAGTCACGAACATATTTAACTTTTGGAATTATGAAGTATATGTCTAGATTCTCGAAAAATAGACTCTTGAGTACATTCTGAAGAACGGAAAAAGGATTTCCCAGAAAAAGACCAGAAACATGCTTAGTTGGATGAATGTAAATACTTGTGATTGACTTATTCCTAGATTCCCTGGAAAAGGATTTTGTAATTCTTGAAAGGATCGAGGTCCAAAAGTGAACAGAAATTTAGACTTAATTGAATTGAGTCGAGAAAAAGTTATCTTTAACTAAGCCAAATAATGGCCGAGACTTAGAAAGTTCTATCAGTATGAAAAGTAGAGTAACTGTACTCTTAACAACCTGGTTGATTGTAGAACAAAAATTCTGATAACTAGATCAAGGAAAGCTGATAATCAAACCTGATTCGCTCAAAGCAAAAAGAGACCATCTTGTTGTAGAAATTGGATTGATGTGGAATGATGTGTGGATTGATGTGGAGTGATGTGGATTGATGTGGATTAAAGTGTGGATTGAAGTGGAACGATGTGTGGATTGATTTGGAATGATGTGTGGTTGATGTGGAATGATGTGGATTGATGTGTGGATTAATGTGGAGTAATGTGGAGTGATGTGGATTGATGTGGATTGATGTGTGGAATGATGTGTAATGATGTGGATTGATGTGGAATGATGTGAAATCAGAATATGGGATGACTCACCCAAGCGGATCGTTAAGAGAGCATCCAAAGAGAAATGATGAGGAGTGATGTGGAATGATGTGTATTTTTCTTGAAAACTGTATTTGCATGTGAAACCTATTTTTTAAAGATTGTTTTACGTCAAGAATGTTGGGGAAGCATTTTGACTATCTTATGGAATGAGGTCGTGGACCTAAGTGGAAAAGGTTGCAACAGCCAGACGGAGAGTCAAAGAAGGACGTCTCGCCGTGGCAAGGTCGGCCGAGGTCTTGACTAGCCTCGGTTTGGTTAAAATGGTAAGCTTCCGGCAGTGGATGAGGGGCCAAGTAAGTAGCCTATGAGTGAAGCGCTAGGTCACCTACGAAGGAGCCTAGAGGGTGCTGACTATATAGTGCTCGGCCCAGGATACCCATGCGTGTGTCAAGGAAGAAATGGAACATTGAGTTGATGTTATTTTCTGAACACGGGCATGGCTCTGGTTGGTTGACATTGCTGGTCTTCAATGGATGAGTCCATGGCGCCTTTTGGTAAATGGATCTTGTTGGTTTATCTAGCTGATCTTCAATGGAGAGTCCATATGGATTTTATGGAAAAAATAGATTATACTCGTGGGTACTATGAGCTAGGAATCATGAAACAGCCCTTGAGTGAATTACTAGGTGAGCCTAGAGTGATTGACCAAGTGGTGGATGCTCTGGTTGCCGATGATGCCATAGGTACGCTGAGGAAGGTATGACTGGAATTTGGAATTTATGGTTGGAAAGTGGAAAAGTTGGAACTTGGATCCTGGAACTGGAATAGTGAGGTTTATGATGGAAACACTGTGGTTTTATTACAATTCTGTTTTGGAAATAGTTGAATCTGAGAAAAAGGCAATTTCATATTGGGTGCGTAAGTGGTGTCTATTTAATTTTTGCATGAGTGCCGGCTAGGGGGCCTGGGAACTCTTTCCCTGGTACTCGTCGGGACAAAACATAACCAAATTTTTATAAAGAAGGATCCCATCAATACAATGGTTGGCTAACCCATGGGATTGGATGGGGTTAGGTTGGATCGATGGATTCCTACAAGAAAATTCAATTCTGTTCAAGTTACAATAGTTGAAGTAAGTCACGAGATAATTCTTGTTCTCTATGGAGAAGAATCAACGGCTGTGCCTCTTTTGATGGGGAAAAAAGCATTGGTCTCTATGAACCAAGTACAAGTTCCTCCTTGATTCAGCCATGACCCGCGGGTTTGGTCGAAATACAAAGGATAGTTAAGGCTCTTGACTATGCTAGAAGATTTTCCTGGAGGAATCGCCTATGCTTTCTGGGCGGGAAAGTTTGTATTTTCGAGTTCGGTATTGGAAGAGTCGCCAGACTAGTTCCTTGCCCAGACATTCGTGGGGCGAGGCCCTAAGTGGGAAGCTCTGCCCTACGCGTGAGGTTGCTACTTCCACTACCAGCACTCCAGAGTTCAATGCGTAGAGGGGGTAGGGGTCTCACACCTTCGGAAACAAAGAAAGGGACAGTAAGAGCAACCAAAGCCAAATCCCAGCTAAAACAAATGCTAGGAATGCACAAACATTGGTGTGGAGAAAGAAGCCAAGTCAACAGGATGAACTAAAAATCACAAACCCGCCACTTGTACCCACCACAATAGAGGAGCTGGGCAATATTATTGAGAAAAAAAAAGAAAAGGTGCAACAAATGAACACATACAAATCCCAATCAACAAGATTCAGGAGAAGCACTCTTCAGTTAGATGGAGGGAAAGATCAAGCACTCTCACACGGAGTTAAAACGATTGCAACCAACAAATGCCCAGAAGTGCCAAAGTACCACCTTGGTTCCCATGGCAATAAACAAATGGAAGTACAAAGGTATCCATTACTCAAAAATGGATACAAGGTAAAAACCGGTTAAAATGAAAAATGATCATTCACTTCATTCAACCAACTTTTGATTACATGTTTGAGCATGAAAGGAATGTAGGGTATCAACCTTGCACGCACTCTATACAAAATGGTTCACATCGTGAACTGGTTCCAAATGGTTCACGTCGTGAGAACTGGTTCCAAATAGTTCACGTTGTGAAACAGTCCAAACAGTTCACACCGTGAACCGGTTCTCAATGGTTCACGCCATGAAACGGTCACTTTTTCTTCGACCAATCATGGGAGGCCACATGGCATACTTCATTAAGGAAGCTGCCCAGTCCGATGGACGCACAATAAAATTAAATTTCTTTCCCTTTTCTTGCATTCTGCGTTTGTCATTCTGCATCGTGTGTGGCCCCCGAGCTTGCATCTCCCCACCTTTGATTTTTGACTAATCATCTACCTGCGCAGTCTACATATTCGAGTTTAGGTGGGAGCTTATACCTTGCCTTCGCATTTTCTTTCCTTTTTTTGGTTCTTTTCTTCTTGAACATAATCGAAATTGCATGATAGGAAATTCATACAAGCACAGGAGTTTATTTGATTGCATTAGTGTGTTTGATTGCTTTCCTTTTCTGCATAAACCTACATTCTCATTGTTTCAGAAAACCCTGGAATCATGTTTTGTAACTCACACCCTGCACTCTCACAGTACTACATTTTCACAAAATCTGATTTGCTGCATACAAGTGTTTTGTTCCTTTGAACTAAACACGACATAAAACTACACTCACCAATTAACTCTCAAACAGGGTATATGCACAAATTGTTTCACTTCATAGAAAATAGTTTCATGGGATTACACCCTGCACTTTCATGGTTTTAGATTGTTTCACGATTTTAGATTGATTCACGGTTTTAGATTGTTTCACAGTTTAGAATTATTTCACGGTTTTAGATTGTCTCATGGAAATACCGTTTCATAGTTTTAGACCATC
Source organism: Cibotium barometz (assembly GCF_041138505.1). Classification (NCBI taxonomy): domain Eukaryota; kingdom Viridiplantae; phylum Streptophyta; class Polypodiopsida; order Cyatheales; family Cibotiaceae; genus Cibotium; species Cibotium barometz. Next base: position 38,542,545 of record NC_141074.1, on the reverse strand, counting down.
TCACAGAAATACTGTTTCACAGTTTTAGACTGTTTTATAGTTTTAAACTATTTCACGGTTTTAGACTATCTCACAGAAATATTGTTTCACAGTTTTAGACTGTCTCACAGAAATACCATTTCACAGTTTCAGATTGTGTCACGGAAAAAAATCTCATAGCTTTACACCCTGCACTTTCACGGTTTTAAACCATCTCACGAAAAAACTAATTCACGGGTTGAACCATCTCACAGTTTTAACCCACCTCACGGTTTTAGCCCGTCTCATGACTCTAATGAAAAGATGGAAGGGGTAAGAGAGCTTGAGCTCTTGCAAGCACAAACACACTCACAAAACCCTAATAGAGAACAAACAAGGTGAAAGGACTGACCTTCTTCTCATTCTCATAGATGTCGACCTCAACTACCTCTAACCGGGAAGCCGAGGAAACTCCGGCACTGACACAAGCCAGTGCAACTGGATCACCAGTTAAGCAGAAAGAAAAGACCCGCAAGGGACCCGAAATTAAGCTATTTGGGTCAGTATGCACAGGCGTTCCATGGCTCCATCAAAGCAAGGAAGTCCATACTGCTTATGGAAAGATAGATTTGCAGTACCACAGCCTTGAGTGCTTACAAATCTTGGAGGATGTAGAAGTCAAGGACAAACTAGAGAAAGTTGGCCTAGTGAAAATGGGATAATGTCTCCCCTGAACCATCGATACAGAATTGTGTGCCGAGTACCTCAAGTCCTACGACAAGGCCACTAAGAGGGGAAAGGTGACTAAAGCAGATGGAACCACATAACAAGTATTGATCTCATAAGATTTGATACGGGAGGCCCTACAGTTACCCCCATCTCTTAAAATATACTCTCACAATTACAAAAATATGCCCCTACATGCCATGCTAAAGAAAAGTTCTTACAACTCCAAACGGGGTGCTGAGTATGACAACATCAACGATGAGGTGACAGAAAAGGCCTGCAGAGCCATGTCCCTCTCATAATGTAAGTAAAGCTAGTGGGGACAGGTACAACAGGGTTCCCCTTAACAGGATAGCCAAAGTACATGAAGAAAGAAAAGATGGTTGGGCATGGTATATCCATAGAGAAATGGAGAATTATCTAAAGGCACACTAGTCTCAAAGGTATGCAATCTGTACTTGATGACAAAGGTGTTGATAGCACAGTGGCCTCTTCTAGATCCAAAACAAGAAGATCAGATACAACTAGCAATACAGATAGCACCACAACCAATTACCTCTGAAGAGCTGCTAGAAGGACAAGCCTTATTGATGGATACAAAGGAAATCATGAAGGAGCTCAAGAATTGCAGAAAGAAGAAAGCTGAAAGGAAGATGAGGGGAATAATGCTTGATGTTATAGAGAAAACACAAAGAATAAAGGTCGAGCTAGCGCAGGAGATAGCATCTTACTAGGAAGTATTGGGGCAATAGGAAGCAACAAGTTTTAGCTTATCAGCACCTCCAAAGGGGACGGCAATAGAGACACATCAACAAACCCCACCTCCAAGCTTGGCACAATTAATTTTCAAAAACCTTTCCCCTCTTTGGAATTCAAAAATGTCGGATACACTTGCTTCCGCTGAGTTGCATACAGAGAGAGCCACTCAATAGGAAAAATTGCCAGAAGAAGAGCACCAAAGCCAAGAAGAAGCCACAACATTACAAGAAGGACTCCTCGAAGAATGACTCGATACAGGAAAACCATAAAGAATTGAGGAGACACCAAGCCCCAACAAGAGGCAACATTTGGATGATGCAGAGGGGATTCCAGAGACATCTTTCCTTCATAGCACGGATTACGACGATAAATTCCTTCATGAGACTATGGAAGGCCTAGACAGTCTCTCAGTTGCCACACTCTGGATTGGAAGGAGCAGCGGAAACAAGTGCTTCTCTTTGGGAACAAGAGCAGAGGGTGTGGCGATGCCATTTCCTGACCACTCATATGCTTCATGACAGAAATACAACACTATGGAAGCAGGTACAGGATGCAACCAATCAAGTTCAAACACTCCAAGAGCATGTAATAGGAACAGAAGCAACACATAGAGATGTAATCTTAAAAAGCTTAAAGGCTGTCTCGCAGGAGCAGGAAGTGAGATATCAAACACTCGAAAATAATAATCTTATTCTTAGCCAAACCTTGGTACAAAGAATTAAGGAAAATACAGACTTAAAGCGCAACTGGAGCAAGCAAAGGAACAGATTCAAAGAGAAGTGGCACACAACAAGGAACAAGCAAGCATCCAGGCTCAACAGCTACAGTAGTTCCATAATACCTTCCAGGCTAAGGAAGAAGAACTACAAGAGCAGCCTAAAATCAATATCCGCAGCCCTTAAGGATGTTGATCAAAGAGTGCTCCAACTTCAACAAGAAAGAGAACAAATCAATAAAGCAAATGCAGAAAAAGTACGAGCACTAAATGAGACCATCAACACCAAAAACTTGGAGATGTAGAAGTTGATGGACACACACAAAGAGGAAATGTTGCAGATTACCCAACAGCTCCAAGCTAGTCAAAAAGCCTTGGCCATTGAAAGGCTTCAAAAGATTGCAAAGGCTCAAGGAATGGAAGCTACGACTAGATGAGGACAGGAGGCAGCAACAAGACACTTTGAAGAATTGGATGCTGCAAGAATGGTGCGAGAAACCAGCATATTAGATCTTCTCACCACCAAGGATTATTGGATACAGGAGTTGGAGAGCCATCTGGTAATCCAGGAATGCAGCCAAATACAAGAGCCTACCAACAAGTTGCGAGACTACTCCTTGAGCGAGCCTCAGATATAGGTTCGTTTGCCAACCAATAACTCCTTGGGCCCCTCCTCAAACTTTGACTCTCTTTCTGTCTACACTAACACTCTCTTTACTACAATATGATATCAATCTGTCTAATGATTTGTGCCTGGGAGAATTAACACTTATTAAACAAAATACAGAGCATGATGCTGACCCTACTATAATCATGGGGATTTTCCAGGGGGACCTAGTACTGACTGATCCAAAAAATATTTTCTTCTATCCATTACACCCCATTGTGCTCAACCTTCATAGTTGGTGTCGAGTGTTACAAAACTCAGACATCCTAGACAATAGTGTTGACAAATTAGACCTATTTGTTCTAGATAATATTCCTGATACAGCGGCCAATCATGAGGTTGTAGCTCACAGTTACCAGTGGATCATAAGTCATGGGTGCTTAGAAGTATATAATACTCACCATTATTTAAATCTCTATGAGTCTACACTATGTCATCCTTTTGGCATTCTTAAACTATATCAGAATATCCACAAACATCTAGAAACCATGATGACTACTGTACTTTATAATTTTGATAAAATACATATTGAATATCCTAACATATCTTCGGAGGATATCACTGAGCTACAAAAATTTATGAAGCTCAACAAACCCAGCCACCCACCCCCTAGTTAGTCAAGAGGAAGCATCAAGTTTGAATCACCTAATCCAACTTACCCTGTATTTAAATTACTTAATCCATACCCAAGTGCTCCTCCTATTGGCAAATCTTAGGCCAATTTTACATTAGGAACTCAATGGAGTTTTCTTGGGCCCTTTTATTTGGCAGTTTAAGGAAGTCAAACCTTTTCTCTTAAGAAGAAACGTTTTCTAATTTGAAGCTTCAAAACGGCTACTTTATTCGAATTTGAATTTGGGGGGGAAAATGGAATTTAAAATCTAGTGGATAAAACCATATCATGTAACATGTCTATGGAAAGCTCTTGATGCGTAGATCACGGATCTGTAATCTCCGCTCAGATCGGAGCTTGTATGTAGAAGTTATGGAGGTTCGAAAATTGTAAAATTGCCCCCTCCCCTTTTTGGGGAAAAAAGTGCACCCTTTGACCACTCTTACACCTCTCTTACAAACCAATGGTTTTTGCTTACATGGCGGGCTCCTATTTGTCAAAAAGTTAAACGTTTCCATAACCTCATGGCAAATGAAAGGGCCCAAGAAGACTCCATTGAGTTCCTAATGTATTTTCTAGACTTCTTGCTCAACCCTTAAATTTTCCCACTAACACTCTCATCCCCCGAGGAGTTGCCAGCACCGGACCTGTCTCCACCATGGCCAACTCAAGAGATTAGTCACACTCTACCCCAAGATACTCTTAAGCCATTTACTCATAATACTATTCTTGAGTCTTTGTCTGCAGAATACGAGGGGTTAATCAGAGTAGGGAATCCTCTACTCAAGCTAAAGTTAATGTTCAAAGTGTTAATGCAAATAACACCTTTTGCACCTACTCAGCAGATCCTGCCAAAGGCGTACTCTGATGTTACTCCAACAAAGCAACCATATGTGCCATACCCTCTTCGAGCACCAAATCCAGAATTAGAAGAGTTATTGCCCTTGGCTAGAGAGGGCACATTATGGTCAAATGTGGCACGACGTACAAAGCTGGCAAATTTTTTGCCATATGCACTGATAATTTTTTGGAGACATGGTTTGACAGCCTAGACCCCTTCAAGTCTCAGATATGCGATTGTGAATCTAGTATCGACCTAAATTTTTTTTCCTTCTTTACATATCGGCCTGGCCTGTTGATGAAACTACTGGGGGTTTGAGTTGGTAGCAAAAGCTAGATAATTGCTAACAATGAATTGACGTGGCCACAATCATTCGACCTCCCATTCTATCTGAGTGGATGCATCTCACCCTTCCACTAGGCCAATGGGGACTAGACCAATGTGATCTTGCCTTGATGTTGGTGGTCTAGCTTATGGAGAAGAGACCAAGGCTGCTAGGGTTCGTATCCATATGAGGAATAACTAGGCCTAAAGAAAGGTTTCGAGAGCAAAGCCAAACTACTAAGCATAGTTTCGAAGAAGGGTAAAAGTGACTCAAATCCACAAGGATACAAAAATGATGGGATTAAAACCTAGAGTGTATAGCGCATATGATCTCCAATCGCTAGAAGATGCAAAATGAATTGGCTGCTTCTTTGGCAAATCAAAGAGGGTAATGATGACATAGTAATAGTTGGTAGTGACTCCTCTCACAGCTTAGGTAGCTCAGTTGGTTAGAGAAAAGGACTCAAAATTCTTAGGATAGTGGTTCAAGTCCACTCCTAAATAGCCACAAATTATTAGGTTCAAATCTTTGGCCAATTATGTGCTAGATACAACTAAAAATGCATCTTATGAAACCTCTTTGAGCTAAAGCCATTGAGCTCTTTATCTATCTGATCTCTTGACCTCGATACGTGAAAAGCATTTTTTACCATATGTACTAATAATTTTTAGGAGACGTGGTTTGATAGCACTGGCCCCTTCAAATGGTATATGTGATTGCCTTCGTGAATTTGGTATCGACCAAAAACTATTTCCTTCTTTACCTACTAGCTCAACCCGATGAAATCGGTGGGCATTTTAGGTACATAGCAACAGCTCGACCTGATGAAACCAGCAGCTCGACCTGATGAAACCAGTGGGCATTTCAGTTGTTAGTAGCAAAAGCTAAGCAATTGCTAACGGCAGGTAGATTGACGTGGCCGCAATCATTTGATCTCCCCATGCTATCTCAGTGGATAGACCTCACCCTTCCACTAGGCCAATCAAGACTAGACCAATGTGATTTCATCTTGACATTGGCAATTTGGCTTACAGAGAAGAAACCAAGGCAGGCAAGGTTCAAATCCACATGAGGATACGAATTCATCTGAACAACTAGGACTAAAGAAAGGTTTCAAGAGCAAAGCCAATCTATTGAGCCTGGATCTATCGAAGAGTAAAAGTGCCACAAACCCACAAGGATTAAAAAAAGATGGGATTCGAACCCATAGTGCAAGCACATACGATCTCCAATCACTAGAAGATGCAAAATGAATTGGCTACTTCTTTGGCAATCAAAGAGGGCAATGATGACGTAGTAATAGTTGGTATTGGCTCCTCTCACGCTTTAGGTAATGCACTTGGTTAGAGCAAAAGATTCAATATACTTAGGTCAATGGTCCTATACAACCGCCGCCATGAATTATTAGGTCCAAATCTCTAGAAAATTATGTGCTAGATACAACTAAGACTACAGCTTATGAAACCTCTTTGAATGGAGCCATAGAGATCTCTATCTATCTGATCTTAGCACCAACCCTGAGTAAATGGTGTGGCTTGCCTACTCCAAATGGGTAGTTTGAGAATAATGCTAAACCAAATTCTCTGTCATCCAAAGATATGAAATTTTGTGTAAAGCGAAGTGTGATGGATACCCCCCTATGGATAAGTTTTTGCGTAATATTTTTATTTTAGGTTTCCCCCCATAGGATCCTAATTGTAAGCATAATGGAAGGGCATTATCCCCATGATGGTACCGCATGCCTTCATAAATATGTAATTGGGGGTTGGATCTCTTTCATGAACTTTCTATACTCTAAAAGAGAAAGAATAACACCAGTTCTCATTTCAACCTGAGCTTCAATGTCTGCACCTACTCTTTGCCCTTACTCAAGGATAGTGGATTTCTTTCTTCCTAGGGTTCCTTTTAAAGAGCGCTTTCTTTTTGCTTCAGTTTTGATCATATCGAACACTTATTCTTACTATTAGAATATAAAATTTCACATTTTTGTAAAGGGATTTATTGGAAGGAAGGAACAATCGAGATCGCCCCCATGAGACGGCACCTCTAGCTAAAGTGAAGACATAGCCTGACGTGGACCTTCTGTTGTCCAAGTCTCTTGCATAATCTGAGTCAGTGTACCCTTTGACACTCAAATCCTGACTCCCATAGTATATGCACATACTCTTCGTAGCCCTCAAGTATCTCATGATACCTTTGCCAATGTTTCTTGCCTGGATTTGACATGTATCTGCTAACAACTCCCACTGCAAAAGCAATGTCTGGACGTGTAGCAATCATAGCATACATCAAACTCCCAACTGCAGACGCATATGGTAGCTTATCCATTTCAGCCTTTTGCTCATCAGACTGTGGAAAATCTTGCTTGTTTAGTTTCACATATGACGGCAATGGTGTACTCAATGCCTTTCCCCTGTCCCTATTGAAACGTAGCAGCACTTTGTCAATATACTCTTGCTGAGACAAGTAAAGCAACTTCTTTGATCTGTCTCTATGCATACGCATACCCAGTATATGACTTGCTTCACCCATATCTTTTATGTCAAAAACCTTTGCCATCTTTGACTTAAGCGCTGAAATTTCTGCCATTTGTCTACCGGCAATCAACATATCATCCACATACAATATGAGAATCAGCAAACTACCATCCTTAACTTGCTTGGTATACAAGCAGTGATCTATCTCACTTTGTTTGTAACCTTGAGAAAGCATGAACTGAGGGAACTTTTGGTACCATTGCCTTGGTGACTGTTTCAAGCCATAAAGACTTTTCCGTAACTGGCATTCCAACTGTTCCTTGCCTTTCTCAACAAACCCTTTTGGCTGCTGCATATAAACTTCCTCATGTAAATCTCCATGAAGAAACGTCGTCTTCACATCCATCTGATGCAAAATCAGATCATGCATGGCAACCAAAGCAAGAACGCATCGCAGGGTAGTCATCTTGACAACCGGCGAGAAAACTTCATCAAAGTCAATGCCCTGCTCTTGCTTGAAACCTTTAGCAACCAACCGTGCTTTATATTTAGGCTGCCCATCATGAGGAGTAAGCTTATACCTGTAAACCCATTTACAAGAAGGTAATGCTTTCTTGCTCTCTGGCAACTTAACCAAATCCCACATTTGATTTTTATGTAGTGCCATCATCTTTGATTGCATGGCCAATTGCCACTTATCCGAGTCAGCCACTTGCAATGCCTCTTTGTAACAAGATGGCTCTCCGCAATCAGTAAGCATAACATAACTGAGGGAAGGAACATATCTATCAGGTGGATGCGAGACACGTTGAGATCTCCGCAACATTGGTGCTTGAGCCACAACCTGACGTTCCTCTCGTGCCACTGTAGGCTCATTCGGAGCTCTACCTTGCTGTCTAGAAGTGCTAGGCCCATCCTCTTGAAAGAAACACGTCTTATTTCCTCAGTTTGTTTAGGCTTTGCATGAAACTTGTCCTCGTTAAAGTACACATCATTGTTGCTACGGATTACTTTTCTGGACTCAGGATCCCAAAGCTGGTAGCCCATCTCTTCAGATTCACCATAGCCAAGAAATATGCACTTTCTACTCTTTGGCTCTTTGGCTCCAACTTATTCCGAAACTCCTTTGGAATATGGCTATATGCCTCACAGCCAAAGACTCTGAGATGCTTGTATGAGGGTGGCTTGCTTGACCATACCATCTCTGCCACTGCTTCTTTATCCAAAACCTTACTAGGAGAACGATTGATCAGATGAACGGCCGTAGCCAAAATCCATTAGACAACTCCGCATTAGGCAGCATGCTTCTACCCAAAATCCATTAGACAACTCCGCATTAGATAGCATGCTTCTGACTTTCTCTTGGATTGTTCTATTCATCCTCTCTGCAACACCGTTTTGTGGAGGATTGTAAGGAGCAGCAAGTTCATGCTTTATGCCCTTTGCATCCCAAAAGTCCTGAAAAGCCTTAGAAACATACTCTCTGCCATTGTTTGTCCACAAGCACTTAAGCTTTTGCCCACTCTGATTCTCCACAAGTGTCACAAACGTCTTGAAGACACCTAGCATCTCATCCTTGTGCTTAAGAAAATAGACCCAAACCTTTTGAGAAAAGTCATCAAAATGAACGTTACAAAGTATGATGCTCCCCCTAGCAAATGACTAGACTGACTACAAATGTCACTGTGCACAAGACTTAACCGTTGGTCACGACAATTACCCTTTTTTCTGTGCAGTTCATGTGTTTGTTTCCCATAAACACAATGCTCACAAAACTCAAAATCCTAAAAAGAAAAGCCAGGCAAATAACCAGAACGAGACAACTGTTTGGAATTCAGACCTGCGATCAGAAAGTCTTGGGATATGGATTTAAGATATACTCATTGTATTCAAAAGAAACTCAAAACTAAAAACTTGCATAGAAACCCTGTTTTCTTAAAGGACTGTCTTACGCCATAATGCTAGAGGGAGCATTTGGTAGATGTGTTTTTCTAAGGGAAGTTCGATTGCAATAGCTGGCGAGGAGTGTTCAAAGGACGACTCACGCGGCAAAAACCTTCCCAAGTCTTGACCAGCCTTGGTATGGTGAAAAATGGTGTGCTTTCGGTACGATTGGCGAGGGCCGACGAAGCGGTCCCTGAGTGAAATGCTAGGACACCTCAGGAGGATCCTGGAGGGTTCTAACCAGGCGATGCACGACTCGCGGTGCTGAGGACACCCATGCGTATGTCGTAGAAGATATATATGTATGATGATAAAAAATTATTATAATCTATTAACTGGATCTCGTTGCTGACTAGCTGGTCTCGATGGAGAGTCTAGAGTGATACCTGTTTTTGAGAAACAAGAAACTGGATGAAAATTTTGAGTTATGATATCTGTAACCAATAATTGTTCGTCAATGGATTGTTTTATAAGTTAAAGTTTAAAGAGGAGTGTGTGCGTATCTGTATTCCAAATCAAAAGTTAAGAAAGGCATTCAATTATGGGTGTGTGAGTACTTGTCTGGTTCTACTAACTCCAGTGGTGGTTGGGCGATGGCTAACCCATGGGCCGTAGGCTGCTGGAATCAGTAGAGTTTTAATAATAAAATTGATTAATAGGAATACACTTAGAACTCGAGTAGTCAAATAAAAACCTGAAGACTTCCCTAATGAATAGATCAACAGTTGTGCCTGATTCAATTAGGAAAAAAGCGTTGATTCCTTGAAGTTAAGTCTGTAATAGTTTTCCTTCTATCTGGTTTATTTAGATGAAGGTTAGTTCAGTATCTTGACTTCGTTAGAAAAATTCGTTAAGAAAATAAAAATGGGTGAATCATCCTCGTTTTCTGGGCATGGAAAATCTTCCCGGTTTCGGTTTTCGGAATGACCACCAGCTTAGTAGACATTCGAGGGCGAGGCCCCAAGTGAGAAACCCTGCCCCGTGCAAGAGGAAGCTACTTCCGCTGCTACCATCCAGGAATCCATTGCGCAGAGGGGGCAGTTGGGATCTCACACATAGGCCGTACGCATAGGCCGTATATGCATATAGCATATGGCCTATGCATACACTATGGTTTATGCATAGAGATATGGGGCATTGTTATATGCCATCTAGAATGTTGCTTATGTCAGGTTAGGAGTGGTTATCCCACGAGTAGGTGGTTATAGTGGAGGGGGAGCCCTCGATCTTCTCACTATCCTTCTCTTGTAAAAGAGGAGTTACCTTTGGCTTTAATAGTGGGAAGTGTGTGGAAAGTCCTCAAAAGCTATCATTCGAAAGGGACACTTTGTACCCTGCTTGTCTAAGTAGTATCGTAGGAGGTCGTAACAATGTCCTAATATCACAGGTTGTATTTTTTGTCTAAGCTTGTGTTGTTGTTTTCTCTTGGTTGGCTTGACATTGTCGAGGTAAGTGGCCTTATTCATTCAACCTCATGTTTATTGCACCCTTGGGTTTTGGGTTTAGGAAATGGACTTATGCATAGAGATATGGGGCATTGTTACATGTCATCTAGAATGCTACTTATGTCAAGTTAGGAGTGGTTATCTGCGACGAGTAGGTGGTTATAGTGGAGGGGGAGCCCTCGATCTTCTCACTATCCTTCTCTTGCAAAAGAGGAGTTGCCTTTGGCTTTAATAGTGGGGAGCGTGTGGAAAGTCCTCAGAAGCTATCATCCGAAAGGGGTACTGTCCACCCTGCTTGTCTAAGTAGTATTGTAGGAGGTCTTAACAATGTTCTAATATCACATGTTGTATTCTTTATCTAAGCTTTAAGTATGGCTTGGGTTAGAGCAATCGTGTTTTGTTGCCTATGCATGTATGTAGCAGCAATGTTGATCGACTTGTCATATCATAAGATCGCGATGTGGCCAATCCGTTGTCCATTATAAATGAACGATATGGGCAGCAAGCTTGGCCGCAGTTTACATAGACACAGGTATGGTTTCATCGAACCTTTTCAAATACACAAAGTTAATCTTTTATGCATTCTATTTGTATTATATTTTAATCTTATATGCAAGCGGCTCGACTGGCCAGTCTCGACGTCATGGGGACAGACTACCCCACTTGGCCAATCGATGCCGTGGAGGCAATCTAACCCACTTGCTCAATTGGGGCAAACCACGCCTTTGATAGGCACGGGGCCGAGTGGTGCAGGCCCATCACGATATGGTTGTGATGAGCCTACACCACCTTCCTCTACTAGACCCACCTCCGCTCTCTCACGTCCGTCTTCACCACGACGATGACGTAGTAGGGAGTCTGGGAGGGGAAGTAGGCGTGCTAGCGAGGGGGAGTAGGCTACATTTGCTTTGGCAAAAGCAGCACTAGGTCTCCCGATGCGTCTCCCCAACAGGGGGACTCTTCATCTACACATTATGAGCCAGGTCCCAGGAGACCCATTCCATCATTCAATCCATGCCTCCTACCATACACCGTGGATGCAAATGGTGCCCTTGTGATGGATGCACGAGGAAAGCAAGTCATGAATCGTATGCATGTATTTGCGAACCTGGCGTTCGTGAACTTTCTAAGCAATATGTTATCGATGTGCTTAAGTCAGAGTTTCCCATGCCTGGGTCTTTGCTTCTCCGAGGAGTGGATGAAGCAGCTTATCAAGCTTTTGCTCTCTAATAGGAGAGAAAATTTCAAAAGAGCAACAAAGAATAATTTGGAGAAGCCTAGCGTGTATACAGTCCCGAGGAGTGGAGGCACGCACGGAGCTGCATGAGAAAGCACCTAAGTGCTTTTCAACAACAAGTGGCGGCGGGTGCTTCCCGACTACGGAAGCGAGGGGCTTCGCACTTTGGCTCCGGCAGGAAATCCTCCTTTCTTGCTCATTTTGTAAGTATCATTTCTTCTCTCCTTTCATTTCGTTTTGTACTGTATTGTTTTCTTAAAACAATTGTATATTTTCTTAATTGTTTTTTATAGAGGAAGGTTGTTGGGCATGACCCGACAAAGGAGGAGTATGAATATGGGTATAGAGCCCCCCGTCCGCAATTGTGGGCGTGGATGCGTACACGAGGTGTATGCTTGGAGGAGTCCATTTTGGGGACTCAAGCTGATGAGGTAATGTGTTGCCTAAACCATTCTCTTTTCTACGTTTAATTGTATTTTAATGCTCTCGCTTACCTTACGCTTGATGACATGTATGTAGGATGAAGGGAAAGAAGAAGAGGATGAACCAGATTATCAGCATGAAGCAAGTGAAGAGGACGAGGAATCGGATGTTGAAGATCACTCGGAATCCGATGAGGATTCCAATTAGACACCTCTTCATTGTAAAAACTTTATATATATATGGCCAAAGTCCCAACAATTTTTAAAATATAATAACTTTTTGGGCTCAATTGCATTCTCCACGATGTATGTGTTTCTTATATTTGTGTTTGTGTTTGTGTTACAAATCTGAAACTGTGACTCTATTTTTTTTTAAAGAGAGCTAGGGCAGACTGGGAGTCCTGTGCAGACTTCACAGTCTGCCCCAGCTCTTTTTTTGTTGTTCAGAGCATTCGCTGCTCAACAACGAAAATATAAGTCGCTGCTGAGCAACGAAAATATCGCTGCTTAATATGCTGCTGCTGAGCAGCGATATTTTGCTGCTATTTTCGCTGTTGAGCAGTGAACCCGTTGTAGTGAAAATAGTAGTGAAAATGGCCTGACACCTAGCTACCCTTCTAGTTATAAAAACACTGCTATTTTCACTGCTAGATCCTCATTCTATTGTAATGTGAGCAGCAAGGTGAATCTTGGCTACACCAAGATTGAAAAGTTTGTAATTGGTGCACATAGAAAAGAGAGAGAAAGCAAAAGCTCTATACTTAATAAAGGAACCAAGGGTACTATAATATATTCAGGTTACCACCATATTCATTATTAATTAATCAACCCAATGAATACCTTAGGTTAATTAATCGACCCAATGAATACTATTGTATGGTTATATATCTATATAAGTATATCCTAACGCAAGAACATAAATAATAAAGTCGCACTACAATACATATATTAGCTTGTTGTGGGCAAGTGGTATAGTAGTAGTCGAAGGAACAAAACGCGGTGAGAGCTTAGCCCAATGGACCATCATAGCTAAGGCTAGTCACAATAGGCGGTGGTGAAATAACAAATAACAGGGCCACCAACATGTAGAAGCATGGACGGAAAGGGCCGGCTCCATGTAGATCGAAGGCCACTATCACCAAATGACCAGGTAATCGCTAGGCCACTAGCAAAGCGATAAGGGAAAAAATAAAAACTACAAATAAAAATTAATAAAATCTCCAAGGTTAATAAGCCTTATCCTCTTAAGAGGTTGTTCACACAGCTCATACTACGAGGGCTTCAATGGATAGTAGTGCATTATCTCTATGGGATACCCTAACATGGGTATCACTAACAGCATATGGATCACAGTCTTCGACACCAACATGAGCACTATCGCCATCAACATGTGTGCCGGCACAAGCATCAACAATGCAACCTTCATCGTCGATAAAAATTATTCATTAAAAATTTATAACCCTTGTAAAAGCAGCCAAAATGAGCACGCTAATGTTTATGTGTGTGAAAAATAAGTGTACAATTTATGTAAAATTCTACAACCAAATGAGTATGCAAGCATAAGTGGCAACAAATATGAAGGCTATAAGACAAGATACAACGAAGAAAAAAGAGAAGCGACAAAAGCCTTGCATCAAAAATTCATCTCACTACCCATTTCTTAAACAAAAATTTGTTGTAAAAAAAATTTACTTCTTACAAAAATGCTTGTAACCAGCCTCTGGGACCAATAACGTAACCAAGATGAAAATTCATCCCTCACACCTAGAGCCAAAGTAGCATTAAGGGGGGGAAGTGCCAAAGTAGCACATGGTACACAGGGGAATGTAGAAAGTAAAAAGTCAAAACCGACATCGAACCACCTTGAGTAGCCTAAAGATTTGGAAGCAAGGGGGGTGTTGAGAAAGTCGTGCCAAAGTGCACGAAAGGGAGCGAGTATATAGAGGAAGAGTGAAAGCCTAAAAATTGTACCCAATCTACCATCAAGGGGGTGATTGAAATGAGAGATGCTAGAGTGCCAAGTCACCTAGTCAAAGTTATCCCATATGAGCAAGCAAAGCCAATATGTACTCACCTCATATAAAAGGGGGTCATTTCAAGCAATGCAAATATATCACTTGCACTTATCTGAAGTCTCTTTATATATCCAAGCTAATTTATGTTGGTATCTCATTGTACTTGAGTGCATCTTAATGTGCACACACTCATGATGGGTTTTCGTCATTTTTATCCACCTTAGATTAGTGTAGCATTAGTTTTTAATTAGGTATATGTGTTGTCATTAGGAGATCTTGATCCATCATTCTCAACATATAAGTGTTTGGTTATGAAAAAGGGTTTAGAAATGGTAGAATGGGAGCGAGATTCAATCTTAGAGAGAAGAGAATATTCTAAAAGGATTAAGAGTATCTACAAATAAAAGACAAATTGTAACTAACATAATGTTAGCTTACATTTAGTGTCTAAACAAGTCAAGGTCTATGGTGGAAGTCTTTGTGGGGGGGTGGTAATTTTCTCATTGAAGCAGCAGGAGGCCATATGAGCTACCTTGGCTGCAACCAGTTCCTTTTGGAGTTCCGTCATCCTATGCCTTATGTTGTGCTTCTTTTTAGTACCTTCTCTTTCAAAGGACTTTGTTTTGTAAAATCTTCTCTTGGAGTTCCTTGAGTGGTCAACAACTTTGTAATTGCCTTCATACCTTAAATACTCCATTGGCTTCCTTGGTTCATATTGTGTTGCAATAAACAAGCCCTCTTGCAAAGCTTATCTTTAAGCATGTCTAATTCCTTCTTAGCAAAGATTTGGTGTCCTTTACTTGAACAAAGGGAATTTTCTAGTTTGATGGTGATTTCTTTGCACTTGGAGGTTTATTGGGCTTTGTATAAATATGGTTGAAGCTCTTGAAGTTGATCTTTTGATGTGGCTTTCTCTATCCATGTCACTTGGCCAACAAGCTGGCCTTCTTCTTTTTCTTTTGTTGTGGAGTGCTTTGGTAATTTGAATATTTGCATAGAGCTTCTTGGGATCATCCTTGATGTATTGCTTCTAGACTCTTCTACCTTGAGTTGCATGTCCTCATGATTTAACTTGTTGTTGTGATGGCAAAGCAATGATGATTTGAGACATTTTGACCACAAGGGTCAAAAGGCCAACCTAGTTCTCCATATGCCTCCAAGCCAGATCCCAAGGGCTCATGTCATGGCATTGGATAATGTCATCGCTCTACTTAAAAGTTTGTAGGGTCTCAAATTAGCCTTGTGAAAGCTTAGGCCGCTTAGTAAAATCAACAAGGTTATGTGTGGGTACCTTGAAGGTAGATGTTGAGGCTTTAGTGGTGGGGGCTCCTGAGAGGATGTTAAATGTTATTGTCAATGAGGGGAGCCACTAGGCAAGCTTCCTCACACGATAGCTACTAGTTAGTGGTTTAAGACTTAGAGAAGCAAGAGGGCTGTTTTAAGATGGAGGTTGAGTGGTCCTCTTAGAGTCTTTGAGGACCTCACTTGCATGAGTATTTGGTGTAGCTTAACTGATATTCTCTTCATCTTTTACCTCTTGTGAGGAGGCTACTCTTCGTGGTTTGATCAATTGTAGTGGTTATGGTGGTGCCACTTATTATAGAGTGCATAGAGTCCATTTCTTTGAAGAGGGTTCAAGATCTAAGGAGGGGATGGCAGGTCCAGCTACATGTCACCGTGGATCCATCGACAATAAGCACGTCATAAGGTGAAATAGAATTTCAAGGCTAACCATGACCACCTTGAAAGATTTCATTCCATCAACCTTGAGTAGGTCTATTTAGAGGTCCTCTCTTATGTGCTAAAATTTTAGTAAAATGTGAGTTAGGATCAAGCATTATTTTGATAAAGAAGAACTCATGGCTCGACATGCACCAAGATTTCTTACCATTGCCCAGTGCATGGAAGAGTATCTAAGCCATGTACATACAACATTTTGAGACCAACTATGTAGCACGGTCATGTGGACGATTTAAATGATACCCTCACACTAATAGAAAGGAGTACAATCCATGATTAATGCAAAGACTTGCATACCAACTACCATGAAGGCATGGGAGCGTCTTGGCATAGCCTTTATCTCAAAGTTCCAACTATTAGGTTTAGAGACGATCAAGTTTTCTAGTTGTGAGAACTCAAAGAGAAGGAAAGTAAAATTGTGAGACTACGTAAAGTCTGGAATCTCATTGGCACCATCTCATTACACTTTCTTGTTGCCAAATTCTAGAATCTCATTGCACAATGCTCGAAGGATGAAAGACCAAGAAACCAAGGTTTGTAGAAGTATTTCATTTTACTGGTCTCAACCGTAGGATCCCGTTCGTAGGTGCAAAGAATGAAAGAAGTGGAGCTTTTAAAACATTGGATGAAAGGTTGTTCAAGTGGAGGATTGGCTAGATTATGATGATCTAGATACAGACGATGGCATCAAAGTCTAATAGTCATAAGTTCATTAGAAGAAGACTGAGCTGCTGTAAGAGGTAGTGGCTAAGGCATCAAAGTATATTGGTCATAAGTTCATTGGAAGAAGACTGAGTCGTAAGAAGTAGTGGCTGAGGCATCAAAGGACCTTGTCACAATGATGCAAGAGAAAGTAAAGGTAAGTGGTACTAAATCTCCTAGGTATGAGGTAGACTTTATCTAATATTTTAAGGTTCTTGTTGGAGTGTGCAACCATTACTATGTATACTATGCATTTACACATGTAAATTCCATATATGCTTATTTGCATTGTTTTATCTATATATACTTGGATTGGATCTCTATATGTATCTTCCCCGTCTGATCTATCTCCAGTCTCTTTAGTTTCTTGCTACTATGTGTCTACATGTGTACTACCATCTCTTTAGTTTCTTGTTACTATGTGTCTACATGTGTACTACCATCTCTACATGTATAGATACAAGGGAGCTTGGGAAATTCCCACTTTGCAAAGATTCACAAATGGGAGCATGATGATCGGGGTACCCTATCAATCTTTTGTCAAAACCCCTCATGTGGAATATCATTGGAAAGCTCTTGACGTGTAGTCTCTAAATAAACAATCTACAACAAATTTGGAGTTGGTGTGCTCAACATATTCTCAAAAGTAGATTCAAAAGTGCCACCATTTGGAATTGCCAAAGTCTGGGGATTTTTCCAAACTTCCTAATCGTAAACCATGTATGTGTACTTGCATTATCTTTGTACATTTGGTATGATCTCTATATGTTTCTCTATACATGGTTGCTCCTATATCACACGCATAGCTTCCTTGCTTTCATGCATCTTCCTATACTACTATATGTATGCATACTATTGTGTGCATCTTAATTGGTTCGATCTTTATGCATATCTTACTTGCTTTCATGCATCTTCTTATATTACTATATGTATACATACTATTGTGTGTATCTTACTTGGTTTGATCTTCATGCATATCTTACTTGCTTTGATGAATCTGCCTATACTACTATATGTATGCATACTATTGTGTGTATCTTACTTGGCTCGATCTTTACGCATATCTTCCCTACTTTAATGCATCTTCCTATACTACTATGTATGTATACTATTGTGTGTATCTTGCTTGGTTTGGTCTTTGCATGTAGGCTATGCATCTACATTTTGACACATCTAGCTATGTAATATAAGGAACATTGTCTCTTGTTATAGGGGGATTTAACCCCGCATTCTTGCAATGTGTTGACCCCCCCTCCCCCTTTCCCTTTCCCTTTTACCTCTTCCTCTTTTTTCTATGTTTTGGTCTCAATTTTCCTTGGGGGTTTTCTCATTGAATTACTAACATCCATAGTGGTTTTTAACTTTGAGAGTTTTTCTTGGGGGTTTTTAACTTTGAGTTAGTCTCATTGAATTACTAACATCCACAGTGGTTATACAATTTCTATGAAAGGTTTCCACAAGACTAGGTTTTCCTTTCGTGCTATTGGTATTAGTAGTGAATCACTATTGGTATCAGTGAATCACTAACATCCATAGTGGTTATTTAACTATTTCTATGAAAGGTTTCCACAAGACTAGGTTTTCCTTTTGTGCTATTGATACATGAGAACCTATTCTGCTAATGTATGTTGGAATTAGGGTTGCAGGAAAGCACACAAAGCTTGGAGAAGAAGAAGCAAGAATGCACACAACACAAAGTGTATTAGATTGTGTCAATGTACAAAAGATAAGTTAGCCCTAGAAGGATGGGCGCATATACAAGCCGGGGGAAAAAACCTCCTAAAGAGGGAAAAAGTGCCCCGGCGGTCCTAAGTGTGTTCACACACATCACTGCCTATATATATATGGCAACAAATCCCCCCTGGGAGTGATGGTGTGAATGAGAGCTGGCACTCATGTATAGGGGAGTGCCATGCCCGAAGTAGATCAGTCCACAAAGGGGAGCAAGCCCAAAGCTTTGCAGAAAGCTTCGAACTTCTCACGAGGAAGCGCCTTTGTGAAAAGATTGGCGAGGTTGTCCTGTGTTGGCACATAGGCCAAGCTGATCTCTCCTGCTGTTGAGAGTCTCTCCCTGACATAGTGATAATGCACCTCAATGTGCTTTGTGCGAACATAAAAAACTGGGTTTCTCGCAATTGCCAATGCACTCTGACTGTCAGTGAAGATAGAGGTGGCAGACTCCTGTCCAACACCCAAGTCAGCCATAAGCCGTCTGAGCCACACACACTCAACCGTAGCTGTGAAAGCTGCCCTGTACTCAGCTTCACAACTAGAAGTGGCCACAGTAGGTTGCTTCTTGCTCAACCAAGATATGCATGAGCTACCGAGCATGAAACAAAAACCACTTGTGGACACTCTTGTGTCATAGCAACTAGCCCAATCTGAGTCCGAAAAAGCATGTAAATCTGGCGGCAATGATCCCCCCTTGGGATAAAACAACCCAAGATGTATGGTGCCACTCAAGTAGCGAAAGATGCGTTTAACTGCCTTCCAATGCTGAGACCCTGGGCTATGCATAAACCTGCTCACCTGTGAGACTGCAAACTAAATGTTCGGCCTCGTAATGCATACATAAATGAGGTAACCAACAGCTGTCTGATAGAGTGTGACATCAAAGTGATCTCCAGCATCATGAAGACTCAACTTCAAACCTGTCTCCATTGGAGTAGCAATAGGCTTGCAGTCTTCAAGGCCAAATCTCCGCAACAATGTCTCAATATACTTTGTCTGACACAAAGTAATACCTCCATCACACTGCTTAAATTGTATCCCCAAATAATGATGCAAATGCCCCAAATCTGACATCTCAAAAGAGGCATTCAAGTCAGCCTTAAAATCAGCAATATGACTCTCATTTGGTCCTGTGAGCAGCATGTCATCGACATAGAGAGCAATGATTAGATGTACATCATCCACACGTTTAACATACAAAGTGCTTTCTGTTGGACTATTCTGAAAACCATGTGCAGTCAAATATGCATGTATCTTTTCATACCAAGCTCGTGGAGCTTGCTTTAAACCATATAAAGCCTTTTTCAACCTGCACCCTTTGTTTTCCTGCCCTTTTTGAACAAAACCACGAGGCTGCAATACATACACCTCCTCATGCAAATCTCCATTCAAGAATGCAGTCTTTATGTCCAACTGATGTACATTCCAACCATTATGAGCTACCAATGCACAAATGCTACGAATGGTAGTCATACGACAAGTGGGAGCAAAGGTCTCATCAAAATTAATGCCCTTTTCTTGAGCATAACCCTTTGCAACAAGTCTAGCCTTATAGCGATCAACACTGCCATCTGGCTTTCGTTTCAACTTAAAAACCCACTTACATCCAATGGCCTTTTTACCAATAGGCAAATCACACAAAGACCATGTACCATTCTTCATTATAGCATCATATTCACTTTGCATTGCAGCCAACCAATTTTCTGAATTTTGTACCTCATCAAATGAAAGAGGTTCTTCCTCTTCACACATACTAGACACAGTCAAAGCATAACAATCTGATGTATAAGAGGCATGCTGAAAACCTGAACGAGTACGACTAGTCATAGGTGCATCAATCTTACTATCACACAAGGTTTGCACCAGCCATTTTGGCATACCTCTAGCCTGCTCATTTTCAGCCCTATCCTCATGAATTACATCCTGTAAATCTGCATCAGAAATAGGCTGATCTATGATGTCGTTTGAAATCTGCATAGGCTGAATATTTGTCTCATTAGGACTTACATTTGAATTCCCACCTGTAAAGAGAGGCAACAACGTATCAAATACATCCCGTGAGCTCACACCTGTCTCTTTGGTACATGATAACAAAGGTTGCACAGCATCTTCCACAAAAACAACAGCTCGACTAATCAAGATACGCTTTGACTGTGGATGATACAATCTGTAACCCTTGCTCTCAGCACTGTAACTAACAAAAATGCATTTGACAGCCTTATCATCCAATTTTCTGCGTTGTTGCATAGGCACTAAAGCACATGCCAAGCAACCAAAGACACGCAAGTGACCAGTAGAAGGCTTCCTGCCATGCCAAACTTCGTATGGAGTAATAGACTGCAAGGCCTTAGTGGGACACCTATTGAGTACATATGCAGCACACATAAAAGCCTCAAGCCAAAATGCATGTGGCAAAGCTTGGCTCTTGACCATACATCGTGCCATCTCCATAAGTGACTTGTTTTTTCTCTCAGCAACACCATTTTGCTGAGGGGTATACGGCACTGTACATTGGTGTTTTATCCCACGACTAGCCAAAAATGCATCAAACTCTTTAGACATGTACTCCCCCCCTCGATCAGAACGGAGGGTGCCCACAGTACAATTGGATACATTTTCAACCATAAGAAAAAACTGTTTGAAGCACAAAAACACTTCGGACTTTGCCTTCAGTGGATATACCCATGCATGCCTTGAGTAATCATCAATGAAAGTCACGAAGTACAAGTGTTTACCAAATGACGGAGTTTGCATAGGCCCACATACATCACTATGTACAAGTTGCAATTTGCGAGTGGCCCGCACAGAACCATCCTTTGGAAATGTAGAACGCTGCATTTTGCCCAAAATACAGCCTTCACAAACATGTTTCAATGGTGCCTCAAGAGGGGGCAATGAAGCAACCATATCAAATTTTAGCAAACGCAGCAAACTAGCAAAGTTTAGATGACCAAAACGAGCATGCCATAGTTTTGCATCTGAAACTGCCTTTTCATCAGAAACTACATTTGCTGAATCTTCCACACACTTGTCATAAGAATTGAGTCTATACAGTCCACGAAACAAGGTGCCAGATGCAATAATCGTATCACCAGAAGTCAAATCATGAAAAGTACATCTGTCATCCACAAATTTGACTATAAATCCAAGTCTAGCAAGCGCAGAGACAGACAATAGATTCTTCTTTATCCCTGGCACATACAAAGCATCTGAAAGTGTGAAAACGCTGCCATTTACAGCAGTAAGCATAATTTTACCAATGCCCTTCACTGGGTAAGAAGCATTATTGGCACATGTGATAGTATTCCCATTAGCAGCCTCAAGACAAGTGAACATATCACGATGTGAGGTAATGTGCTTTGTAGCACCACTGTCAAAATACCAAACATGAGAGTCAACAGAAACTGCCAAACATGCATCATGTACAGATGGGTCATACTGGCAATACACGCTAAACGCCCATTCTGTATCCTGCACAACATTTGCAGAATCTGGATTTGTAGAAGCATCCGCTATTGTGGCTGCATTTGACTCTTTCTTCTTTGCCTCTTAGGCCTTTAGCTTAGGGCAATTCTTAATGGCATGATCATTTGCCTTACAATAGTTGCACCTGGTCTTTTTCTTGCCTTTATCAAGAGCCTTCTCAGACTTATTGTTGTTACCTGTGGAAGGAGAAGAAGTTGCAGACCTACTAATAGGAGAAGAAACAATGGAAGGGGCTGCCTTTCGACTTCTTGCAAACCTTGTTTTTCAAATCACCTTGAACAGATTTGGTCCTTTTGTCTGTCAAAAAACGAGGAATTTTTTGCATGAATGGCTTCGACTTGATGTTTCTCTCATTTGCCAAAGGCTTGACAGAAGGATTCGATGCTGGCTTTTTACCTCTATCGGCAGCTTTCGATGACCCTGCCAAATAAAGAAGGTAAAAAAGAAGGCAACAAACAGAGTATTGGAAAAAGAATGATGGAAAGCTTGACGGAAGACATACACACCAGAGGAAGGTGCTTTATGCTTCACCGCACGGAAACGAGCCTTCTGGAGGCGTCATGATTCTAGATGACAGCCAATCGCAATGAGCCCTCGGTTACAGGGGATACCGAAGGTTCACCATCATGACAGAGCAATGATGCAGAAGGACGGCCATCTGTGTCACGACATAGCAAAGATGAAGAACAAGGATAATGATCAATTTTCATGACATTGCTAATGTTATGAAACGGTTTTCTTCTAGGAGGCATGATGAGGAGAGAAGACGTGCAGTGCAGATCATTAAGTGAGCAACAAACAAGGACTAAAGCTCATTAAATAAGCAAGAGAACGTCCAAGAAAAGAAGGCACACCACAATATGGCGAAAGGAACAGATGCCAATCGTAAGCAGACATGCATACAAACAGTAGATGAGCAGTACAGGTCATTAAGCGAGAAACATAGAAGCAATGAAGTTGATTAAATAAGCATGAGAACGTCCAAGAAAAGAAGGGCACACCACAATATGACGAAAAGGAAGAGTTACGAATCGTAAACATACATGCATGCGTATGTAGAACAAGGCATGCGATGGAAGCATATGAACCAACAAGAAAAAGACACATTATAGTATGGCGAAGATGAACCAACAAGAAAAAGACACATTACAGTATAACGAAGACAGAGATTCAGCAAAGGAATGATACGTCACACACGAAGGTAGAGATTGGAAACCGTCCAGAAAGACGATGTGGAAGAAGTCCAGTTTGCTAGTTGTCGACGGTTCAACTCCAGAAGGACATTGGCGCGGAGGTTGACAGTTCATGAGCAGGGAAGCTAATGAAAAACAAGAGGCTCGAGGTGCCATCCGCTAGCATGAACATCCAAAGAGCAAAGCGCCGACTAGAGCGGATAACTGAGCGACGATGCGATCATTACTCGAACCATAGAAATAGGGATTGTACCTCGACAGCATGCGACATGAATGCAAATGGCATGCGAATATGTGATGTGTTAAGGCAACGATGACACGTGTTCGAAGAGGCCAACGCATGAAAATAGAATTAGCAAGACACGTGTCCCATGGTCGTCTTCAAAAATTAATATATGCACCCAAAAAGAATTGCCATGGTCACCTTGGAAAAATTAATATATCCACCCAAAAAGAAAGGTTTTGGATGCATATATATTAAGGATACCAGAATATCTCATGGATGGCCCAATATGCACCTACAACGTTTCTTGAAGAGGCTATTAATTACTTTCCTATGATTTTTACCTCGATTTTGTGATATCCTAATACTTGTAAATCTTTCCAAAAATAGATACTCAAGAGTTTATCTGGCTTGTCAGCACGCGTGTTTGTTTAAATCTTCCCAAAAATAGATAGTGCAGATTTTATATCGCTTATCAGCACAACGTGTGTCCATCGAATTGCTCTATAGCTCTTTGGAGTCCGATGTCTCTCTTTCTCTCACGATATGCACGTTGCATAGAACTTCGTGAAGTCCGACGTCTTTTTCATTTTGTTGGGATGACAGAGGATACCATACACAGGTACACTGATTTGTCTCATAGGCCGAGTTCGGTCTTTTGGAAGACGTTAATAAAACCTTTCTTTCTTTCTCTCTCTCTCTCTCTCTCTCTCTCTCTCTCTCTCTTGCATGCACTGTATAGGGACACAGGGGTTGGTCATGACAAGGAGTGGATTCTCTCTTCTCTCTTCTCTCTCACAGACTCCACACAGTCACAAGAGAAGGCCGATGACGACAAGAGGATGACGAAGTCTGTACTCTCGAAGACCCTGCCGTTGAGCCAAGCCCTAGTCCGCCATGTAGCCAAACCCTAATCGAGTAGTTTTGCTGTGCTTTACGTAAACCCTATCTGGGAAAGCCCAAGGGGGTGGTGGCGGAGGTAGTCTAGAAAGTAGAGATGCCGCCAAGGGGGTGGTGGCAGAGATTGTCGAGATACTGCTAAGGTTTTCAACCATAAAGTTATCTGAAGTTGCCTTATTAATAAATATACAACACTAACAAAAAGTGTGAATATACAACACTAATTATTTCATGGATCTCCCAATGGGGCTAAGCCTAAAGAGAACGCAAAAGCAATGGCTACTTAACCTTAAAAATGTTCATCTGGGCATGAGGGCGATGGTGATCTGATTCGATCACAGTCCTGTGTTATTTTTTTGGCCCAAGATATGAGTGCAGGTGGGCAACTGCGTGACTCTTTTGCTGCAAGCCCTCTTATTGAAGGCCCGGATAGAGAGGATTGCATGGGTCAAGGATGCCAGAACTGCGCAGTGGAGCTCGCCAGCTGCAGCAGCAACACTGCTCTCCTCCTGTCGAACCAGCACCGGAAGCACCTCCTCCTGCTGCCGTAAACCCTGCGCAAACATACCCCAGACGATCCGCAGGTAAGAAGCGCATCAATGGCCATCACCAGCAACACCATGGTGCCTTGCCCTTGCTCAACGCTTCTGTGAGAACGCGTGCTGCCGTTGCCAAAGAGGTCGCATTAGGCTTAGACCTTGCAGAAAAGAGGAAGACTGGAGGGCTAGAGTTTGCGGGGAAGCAGCAGATAGCTGAAGCTGGAGTGTTAGTGTTTGCAGGGAAGAAGCAGGCGGCTAATTCTGGAGGGTTAGAGGTTGAGAAGAAGAAGCAGACGGATAAAGCTGCAGTCGATTTAGGGTTACCAGGGAAGAAACAGAAGCCAGCCAAAGCTCCCAAGGCAGCCAGGAAATCTAGAGCGGCTAATGGACCCCGGACTCGGGCATTAGGGCGAAGCAAGCAGGTGCATCAGTCCGATTTCAACAAAGCTGCAGCAGATCTTAATTTAGGCAAAAGTTCATCCAAACTACCATCCAAGATGGACAAGGAGAGTGCTGGCAAAAGCGCAGAACGGGTTGTTGGAGGAGGTGAAGATGATGGAAATGCTGCACCCTTGCCAGAACGGGTAATCTTCTATAATATTTTGTGTTCCAGTATGTTCTACATGATCAGGCTTTGGTTCCATTATGTTCTACTTGATCACTCTTTACTTCGAACACATTTGGATTAATGCTTGTTCCATTTGTCAATCTTTGTGGTTCAATGAACAATCCAGCCAATTTTGGAAGGCAGTGTTTTTCATCTTCATGTCGGATGCTCATAGTGTTTTCACAGTCATGGCTGATGGGTGGGGAACGTCTGCTAGACAATGAGCTGGAATAGTTGTTGCTTCTCTAATATCTCACTTCCTTGCATCTGTCCTCCTTTTTCACAAAAGGAGCAGTACCTCCTTTTTGGGCATTCTTGGATGGTGTGTCCAAGTGACTGCCATATAGCACACCACAAGCCCTTCTTGGCTTCTTGTGGAGTCTTCAATTCTTCAATCTCCCTTTTGAGTTAAAGCAGGGTACTTTCCTCACTCGTAGTTTTCTGGCTCACTTTGAGTGCCTCCAGCTCTTGCTTCAGCTGAGCCCTGGGGTCACTTGGTTGTGTCACTGTTGGATGTATAGAGCCCACATCAGGCTGAAACACGAGTCGTGCATTTTGAAGTTGAGAGGCTAGCAGAAGACTCTCTCAAATCTTCTGTTGGGTGGACCTGGGCAAGGCCTGTGTCACCCATTGACGCACCATGACCTTGCAATCCCTTTGTACAGTTTCATTTCTTCATTGCTAAGCCAAAAAGCTGAAGGCAATGTATATCACATTCTCTAGAGTAACTCCATACATCAAATAAGGCAGCATATAATCGTGAAAAAAGTCCTGTTTTGTTGTTGTTGAAAGAATGGAAATTTGGAAGCCCCCATGGAAGAGTTAACAAGTGTTAACCTTCAATCTGATGGATATAGATATGTCTACATACATACATGGATACATACGTACGTACGTATGTGTACGTTCGTACATACATGATGTATGTATGTATGTATATGCACATGATTCATACATACGTACATACATACATGATGTATGCATGTATGTATATGTGATGCATATATATACGTCTATATGTGTTCATATATACACACATATACATATGTATACTTATAGAGACAAACACATACACACACTCACATATATATATATATATATATATTGTATGTACATATATATACATACGTGTATGTATATATATGTACATACAATATACATGTATATATATATATACGTATATATATATATACACATATATATACATGTATATATATATATATATATATATATACGTATATATATATATATATACATATACGTATATATACGTGTATGTATATATATATACGTACGTATATATATATATATACGTATATATACGTGTATATATATATACGTATATATATATGTATGTATATATATATATACGTATATATATATATATACGTATATATACGTGTATGTATATATATATATATATATATATATATATATATATATATATATATATATATACGTATATATATACGTGTATGTATATATATATATATATACGTATATATATATACATACACGTGTATATATATATATACGTACCATATGCATACGTATATATACATATATATATACGTATGCATATGGTGTGTGTGTATATATATATATATATATATATATATATATATATATATATATATATATATATATATATATATATATACGTGTATATATGTATATATATATATATATATATACGTATATATACATATATATATACGTATGCATATGGTGTGTGTGTATATATATATATACGTGTATATATGTATATATATATATATATATATATATACGTGTATATATGTGTGTGTGTGTGTGTATGTATATATGTATATATATGTATACGTGTATATATATACGTGTATACGTATATATATATGTATGTATGTATGTATGTATATACATACATATATTATACATATATATACATACGTATATTATACATATATATATATATATATATATATATATATATATATATATATATATATGTATGTATGTATGTATGTATGTATGTATGTATGTATGTATGTATGACATACATACATACATACATACATACATACATACATACATATATATATATATATATATATATATATATATATATACATACATACGTGTATATACATATATATACATATATATATACATATATATACATACGTGTATATGTATATATATACATATACATATACATATACATATACAAATATGTATATATATATATATATATATATACATATAGCAAGAAAGTAAAAGCCATATATATACATACATATATGAGTGTAGATGTGAGTATGTGTGTGTGTATATGTATGTATGTATGGCTTTTACTTTCTTGCTATATATATATATATAGCCTTTCAACTTCCTTCACACTGCAATCCCTCAGGGCTGGCTGTTTTTCCAACCACTTGTTGACTTTCGAAGTGCTTTGTGCACACTTGCCCTGTTATTTCATTTAGTTGTACTGTTGTTTTTTGTGTTGCCATTCCTCATGCATTGTTGGATATCAGGCTTTATTTTGGTTAGAGTTGAACATGTAGAGAACATTGTGGAGTGCTTCTTGGTTATCTTAAGTCCTTACTGGAGCTATTTTCTAGTGTTGTTCTTGTGCAATTCAACATGCTTTTCAAGGGTGCAGATTACCTGTATTGAATTACTTTGAATGGATGGCAGGTTCAAGTAGGGGGATCGCCAGTCTACAGAATTGAAAGGAAGTTGGGAAAAGGTGGATTTGGGCAGGTTTATGTTGGACAGAAGGTTACTGGTGGATCTGAACGGACAGGTCCACAGGCTGTGGAGGTAGCCATTTGGAGACATATACTAATTGAACATGTTGTTGGGTTCTTCTTTAAACTGTTTCCTTTTTGTCAGTAAATGATATTTTGGGTTTTGGGCTGCAGGTCGCTTTGAAGTTTGAACATAGAAACAGTAAAGGTTGCAACCAGAGCCCCCCTTACGAGTGGCAGGTTTACAAGTATGCTTGGTTTAAGGATTACAAATTTTGACTGTTATATGTTGACAAGTCAAATCGGTAGATTTCTTAATATAGTGATATCTTTTGTCTAACTCAAAGTAATGCTTGACTTAGTTAATTGACCTTTTGAACTGATTGAAATTTTGGTCAGCACTCTTGGAGGTAGTCATGGAATACCCCGTGTTCATTTCAAAGGGCGGCAAGGAGATTATTATGTCATGGTATGAACTGATGTATGGGGATTTCTAGAATTATCTTGCTGGATATTTTTTTACATCCTTAAACTATGGACCAACTTTCAGCTGAATAGGGTGTTGTATCCAGGTTATGGATATGCTGGGCCCTAGCCTATGGGATGCCTGGAACAATTCCGGGCAAGCGTATGTCAATTTTTGTATCTTTCCAATTGGAAATGCAATTGTGTTTTGTATCCTAGTATTGGATGCGATTAGGATTTGGGCTCCTCCTTGCTGTAGGATGTGCACTGAGATGGTCGCTTGTATTGCGGTGGAAGCCATTTCAATCCTTGAAAAAATGCATCTTAGGGGGTAAGATTTAGTTCAGTCATCATAACGAATATTTAGAGTGGGAATGCATTTTTAGAGATTTAGCGTGTTTGAGATTTAGTGTGTTTTTAATGGATGCAAATTTTGGTTTCAGCTATGTTCATGGAGATGTGAAGCCAGAGAACTTCTTGCTTGGTCCATCTGGTACACGTGATGAAAAGAAGCTTTTTCTTGTCGATCTTGGATTAGGTGAGTTTTTATGTAAAACCAGAAATATGCTGGCTTTCTACTGAAAGCATAGTTTCTCATCTGGGTTAAGGTGTATCTTCCTTCATATATGTGTAATTTCTGTCTGACAAACACAATGAACAGCCACAAAATGGAAAGATGCAAGCAGTGGGCAGCATGTGGACTACGACCAGAGACCTGATGTGTTTAGGTAAATGGAGATAAGGTCTCCATTTAAAGCTTCCACGCTTTCAATGATCTTTGTTCTGAACCGCCTTACCATTTTATCTTGCAGGGGAACTGTAAGGTATGCTAGTGTACATGCCCATCTAGGAAGAACCGGCAGCCGTAGAGATGATTTAGAGTCTTTGGCCTACACACTGATTTTCTTACTTCGAGGTCGCTTGCCATGGCAAGGCTATCAGGTTGGAGCTTGATCGATTGGTGTGCCTCATTACTGGAAGTTTGGACTGTTAGTACAAAAAATTCTTGAAGTTGTATTTGAAAGTTGGCTAGCAACTTGAAGAAATAGTCATGTGGGTCCTTTTCAGTTGAACATGCATGATGCTATGTTTGTGCTTCACCGGCTGCATTTGTTCTACTCTTGAGTATTGTACTTGGTACGTGTACAAAGGACAAAAGAAATTTTGTGACCGAAGAAGAACTGCTACATGTCCATCTTTGATATGGTCCAAATCTCTTTATACAAAATGTGGGATGCTAAGAGGGCTTTAAATAGTTTCGCTGGACTTTTAGCTTATTGAAGAGTAACTACGGTTAGATATTCTTGGCTTGTAAGCTAAGATCACCATCTTTAGTAAACCATATAAGCATGACATAGTGTTGATTTTTTTTTAAAAAGTACGGAAAGTGTGAACTAATTTTACTTTTTGGTTGTGTTCATTTTGCTTTCAACAAGCTTTAAGGCCTCTAGAGAGCATCTGGAGAATCTGCAATAAGTGCAATGTAATCAGCATAAAGTAGTAATGCCTGCTAGTGATATGCCTTCTCTCCCTCCTCTGATTCCCAGTTTAGGTCTGGTGTAGTGCTTGGTGTTGTCCTTAAGTAAGGCATCTCATCAGTTGTGTCCACGGAGAATGTCTTGCTTGTTCAACTTCTTTTCACCTATTTGGTGGCTAGGTACATCAACCTCTCATCAGTCCATTTCTATACCTCTGGACTTCTTTGGCGTCCTTTTCTTCTCTGGCCTCTCAGGAGTCTATCTCTATGCCTCTCTATTTCATGAAATATTAGCTTCACACATCTTTTCTATTATGCTATGACCCATTGCAAAGGCCCAAATCCCTTAGAAAGGCATCGGTAGCGGGCTCTGATTCTATAGTGTGCTGGGCATCTTAGGATGGTATGCTCCTCGGTCTCAACCTTATGCATATCATGTTGGAGGTGCAAATCTTACTGGGTAGTGGGGATTCCAAGTTGGGAAAAGGGATGCCAAGTAATCCCACATGTAAAGGCAGTGTGAAAGATGTGAGGGTATATATAGTCCAAAGTGACCCCTCCTATCTTCAACTTTCCCAAGCTTGTCTTTTGTGGAAGATTGGAGGGCTGGTTGGTTATAGTGGGGACTTGTCTTCGCATGCCAGGGCCTTCGTAGGCCCATGCGGATGTGTGTGTCTCTAGGGTTGCTAGCGGAGGGGCATGTTGGGCGCATTTGCTGGCCAGCTGTTGGCCATGGGTGACATGGTAACGCTTGGTTTCCAAGATGGTATCAAATCTCTGGTTCACGATCCCGGGCCACTTCCCTCCGCACTCAATTGGATGGGGGTGTTGGAGGTGCAAATCTTGCATGGGTAGTGGGGATTGCAAGATGGGAGAAGGATGCCAAGTAATCTTGAAGACAATGTGGGAGATTAAAGGGTATACACCCTCCTCTATTTGACTCCTCCTAGCTTGTCTTTTGTGGAAGATTGGAGAGCCGGTTAAGTAGAGTGGGGACTTGCCTTAGCGTGCCAACGTCTCCGCAAGCCCATGCGGATGTGTGCCTCTAGGGGTGCTAGCGGCCCTCGAAGTGGAGGGGCACACTGGGCACATTTGTTGGCTAGTTATTGGCCATGGGCGGCGTTGTGATAACAATGATGATGTCGTCGGGGTGCCATCTAGTTCTTGCAAAGAGGATGCACCGACCTAAGAGGGCCGAGTCCTGGAAGGAGGGGATGCTTGGGCCTCTGGAGGACTAGTTGAGTCCCGCCAATGCGAGTCTCTTGATCCCATTGGAGGTGGATCAAGGGGTGGCTCTCCCAAAGCTAAAGTCACCAAGTCAGATTGTCTGCTACCTTCATAGTAGGGAAGCGTCGATATGCCGACGATGGTCATGGAAGTCCACAACCCTCACTCGCTAGGGGCATGAGGGGTAGTCATGAATGCCGAAGATCGTGAGGGAAATGTCATGCTAGGAGAAGGAAGCTACCCAAACCAAATGGGGGGCAATTCTATGGGAGTGTGCCATGTGGGGAAATGACAAGGGTTGATGTCGAGGCCGAGGTGTCAACATTTGGGCGTTCTCTACACTTTGGACGAGCTTTGGACCTATAGATGAGCTCCATAGTGGACATGACGCCTTATGGCAAGGACTTATGTCTATGCCAAGGGTCATGTGGAGTGGCACGTCATGGGGCAGGGGACTTATGTCTATGCCGAGGGCCAATCGGTTGGATATGTGAGGTTGTGGATTTTGGTCCGCGCCCATATTCAGAGTATGGTGTTCCGGTTGGCCTAGGAATGAAATGTCTACGCCCGGAATGATCGCCCCTTACAAGCTAAATGAAAGGGAGATCGTCCAACACATTCTTATGTATGTCATACTTGCATGCTTGAAACTGTTTTCGCGTGAATTGTTTTACTAACTGCAAGATCTGTGTCTAGTTTATGGGCAAGGAATGCCCTCTCGTGAACCGTGCGTGTGAATCTGTATTATGACGTCGCCTATGGGCTGTGGATAGGGGGTAGGTGTGACTCAAAACTCTTTATTTAAGCATACCAGATTTATAGTTCAATTTGCTGTTTTGTAGGTTCATATTTCATTAAAGTACAGTCGGACATCTTATAAGTGAGTTTGGACATCCACACTTCATCAATGAGTGGGCAGAAAAATTTTGGGCATTTATCTCTTTGGTCGGCCAAGCTATTGTGGCCAGGCACCCTCCCCACTTATGGGAGGGGTGTTAATTGTGCTGAGATGGACCAATGGCCACCCTCTTTTCTTATGGAAACCTCATCTTTCTCTCCCTCCTCCCTCTTGAATGGGGCGCCTACCTCAAGGAGGCATATGGAAAGAGTTTTACACACAAAAACCAGTCCATACACTCTCTTGCTTGTTCTTTGGAAGTTCTCATGCATGGAGGAGCTTGTTCATGGTCAAATAACAGGCATCTAGTCCCGGATTGACTTAATTCTCAACTCTCTTATGGATTTCTACAGGATGGCGAGGGTTTTGAGCGATTCTGTCGTCAACAATTCTTCCAAATGCTGAAGTCCTGATTCTGTAGAAACCCTAATTATGTTGAAACCTTAATTTTGCAAAACACTAATTTAGCAAAACCCTAATTTTAGCCAAGAGTTCTATGGAGTATTTCTTCATCATTAGTTGGAAGGTGTTTGTAAATGGAAACCGAATCTCGGGTAAGAGCTTTTTGTGTTCTCTAAACCCACTCTACATCTCTGTTGTTTCTTCGCGAGAGAAGCTGTGGATTCAACCTCTACACCGACACAACATGTTTGAAATTGATTTTATATGCATGAATGTTGTTGGAAATTTGGCAAGCATTGCTCATGGAGCTTGTATGTAAAATTCCTTGAAAATACAAATCATATTGCAAGGGGGGTCGGCTCTTTCTGGCCCTATTGCAGGGTCATTTCAATTTTCAGCATTGCTATCTTATTTTGTGTTGTGCCAAATCACTTTATTTACGAGCATTGATAGTTCAAGTGTGTCAAGATTGAGCTCAATCCGACCGGGGGAATTACACAAGGCAGGTCCCTTATTTGAGGCCAACAAGCCTCACTTGATAGGGGAGTGTTGAGGGAAGGGGGAGTGGAACAAGGAATCCACAATCTGAGCAAGGTAGGAACTATTGCGACCCCAAGCAAGGTGTGGTCGGGCTTCAAGAAGGGGGTGACCTATGAGACATTGGATGAGTGTGCTCCACATAAGAGATTGATGTGGACGCTCCTCGCAACACCCAGGATGTGACTGGAATAGAGTTAGGTGAAGTGCCCCCTAGGCTCAAAAGAGACTGCCCGCAAACTTATCTCAAAGGAGACGCTAAGTTTGTGGATCGAGGCCGCAAAAATAATCCACGTCGGGGATGTCAAATCCCCAAGGTCACCTCGTGGGGCAAACCTACTACAAGACCCGAAACCTACAAAACAAAGCCATAAACCGTTAAGGGGGTGTAGGCCTGACTCACCACCTAACCATGTCAGCCGTGGGCAAAGCCCACAAGACTTGGCTATCCCCTCGAGCCATGAGCTGAGCTAACTAGCTAGACGTACCGACCAGTCTCTACCCCATGACGTCCCATACCACCATGGAGCTACCCTTGCGGGCCTTGAGACTGCTGCCGGCCTCAGTTGCATGAAGCAGGTGCACGTCTGCACTAGATCCAGGCTCCTGACCGCAGAGCTCTTGCATAGCCTCGTGAGTCTTTGACCAACTGACAGACGCTGGTTGGCCACCCTTTTATAGGCTCTTGGCTGGTCATCGGGCGTCCAGGTCCACACATGGGTGCTTGCCCGTTAGTCCATCCCTAGCCCAACTCGCCAATTTGCCTGCCTGGCTCCAAGCTACCCTAAGCCTCAAAGTATATCTACTGTGCTGCACACAGTAGATATACTTTGTGCACATGACAGACTCCCTTTCCTCTAAGAGCTCACTCTTGAGCTCAGTAAAAACTCAGGGTAATCTCTCTGAAGGATAGTCAATGTCTCCCGTGTAGCGTCCTCCTCAACACGATCCTTCCACTTGATCTTGTATTCCGTGAGTAGCATACGCCGCAATCGTCTTTCACGAAATCCAAGAATCTTTTCCGGTTCGTGCGGCACAAATGTCATATCCTCAACATCTATGACTTCTTGAGGAGTAACTAGCTGGTCTGCTCCACCTAGTACTTCCTTAAGTCTACTAACATGAAATATGGGATAAACTTTCACATGAGAAGGCAAGTCCAATTCATATGCAACTGAACCAATTTGGCGTTTAATTCGAAATGGTCCACAGTATCTAGGGGATAATTTCGGAGATCGGCCCGTCCATAAAGTCTCGGAATCGTTCGGAACTCGCAAATACACCATCGTTTCTTCAGAGAACTCTCTCGGTGAACGATGTCTATCAGAATAAAATCTGTCTTTGTCTTAAGCACTTCTAATAGGTTCTTTCGCAACCTGTAACATTTCTTGCATGTCTTGCAAAAAAGTACGCACTGCATCATGCTGAAGTCTTGAAAATCCCATGGTAACAGGTGATGTAGATTGAAATCCGTACGTAAGCATAAAAGGACGAAAACTTGTACTCGTATGCTTAGTATTGTTGTATGCAAATTCTAACATAGGAAGATAATCCTCCCATGAACCCTGTCTTTTGGAGACATGCACGAAGCATGTCCTCCAAAGTCTGATTGACCCTTTCAGTCGGGCCATTAGATCGAGGATGATTTGAGGAACTCATATTCAAAGTTGTTTCCAACTTCTCAAAAACAAGCCTCCAAAAGTCACTTGTAAACTTTGAGTCTCTATCATTGACTATGTTATGTGGTAAACCGTACAGTCAAAACAATTGCTCGATAAACTGTCTTACTAATTGCATAGCCATAACAGTCTTCCGTGTAGGTAAAAATCTAGTCATCTTTGTCAAGCGGTCTACCACAACCCAAATAGAATCATGGCCTTGGCGTATTCTTGGCAATCCTGTTATAAAATCCATGGAAATACTTTCCCACTTATTACCTGGGATTTGCAAAGGATGCAATAACCCCGCCTGCCTAAAGCGTTCAGCTTTATTTGCTTGACAAATTTGACACTTGAGGACATAATCTTCTACATATCCTTTCATCTTTGGACAATAGAAAGTGTCTCACTAAAGCTAATGTCTTCTTTATCCCGAGGTGTCCAGCAGAAGGGGCGTCATGACACTCCTTAAGAATCTTGGACCTAATGTCTGGGACCTGCAGTACATAAATTTTGTCATTACGGAACAGTAAACCATTCCGAATCATCCATTGGCCTCCCACAGCCTGAATCGTAGGCTGCTCAGTCACCAAGTCTTGGTCAATCAACTGCATGTAACTACTAATGCATAGCCCTCATGAGCAAAGTTAGTCTCTTCTTTAGTGCCCACTGTAGCAGCCAAACCTTGTTGCTTCTTTTTCTTTTCACTCTCAATGCGCTTCTTGCATTCCTCAATGAGATGGCCAGGTTTTCTACAATAGTTACATCTCTTCTTTTTCTTGGTTTCACCCTCTTTAGACGAGGTAGAATTTAAATGGGCATGTGGTTTGCCCTTAGGCTTACCACTAGATGAAGCCCTAGATTTACCTTTGTTTCGATCAAAGGCACCAAATGCCTTATCAACAGAAAGCATAGTAGTCCTGTTAGAACGAGACTGCTCTTTCTGCAATAAGAGAGTCACCAACTCATCAAAGGTATACAGGTTTGGATTACCCTTCATGAGTAGACGAAGAGTAGTAGCAAAATCCTGATAGGATTCTGGCAAACCCTGAAGCATTGTAGATACAAGTGAACCATCTGGAATGACCTCATCAATGTTGATAAGCTGCTCTCGCAAATCCTTGATGCGGGTAAGAAACTTGTCCATTGAATCACCCTCATTCATATGCTCAGAGTCAATCTTCTTGCGAATAGACAACACGAGCCTCATTGCGAACCTGATACAAAGAAGCAAGTACATCCCATGAACCTTTAGTAGAAGTGCATGAACGAATGTGTGGTATAACCTGCCTTTTGCATGAAAGGGAAATCAAAGCATGTGCCTGAGCATCCTTGGCATCCCATCTTAGCTGTTCTGGAGTGGGTGGCAAAGGTGCAGAAGATGTAGCACCACTTGAAGATACATCATCACCTGCATCAATAGTGCCTGAAGTACTTGCTGCTCGTGCAAGAACAATAGGCCTGACATCAGCCCGTGATACATAGACCCACGAATTCTTTGCAACTAGTACATGTTTCATCATATATGCCCACATAGGATAGTTGGTGCCATCCAACTTATCATCAATGGAGAGCATACCAAACAAATCACTAGTATTCCTAGACATGGCTATCACAAATGCGTACAAAGAGGTAGTGTGACTGAATCAAGGCAAAAATCTCCAAAGCAGTCCAAATGTTGAGACACTTGAAAATTGGGGGAAATTCCCCAAATGTTGGGTAGAGCAGGTCGACATAGGTACAGGCGGCAGTGCTTAGTATGGCAGCACAGGGCAGTAGGCATTGTAGGGCAGTAGTAGGCGGTGGCAGGGCGGCGCACAACAGTGCTCGGCTGGTCGAGTCGAGCAGAGCAAGTGGGCGAAACCCTAACCGTAACCCTAATCGTACTCTGATACCAATGTTGGGGTTGGGGAGAGCTTGTCTGCCTGTACACACACACACACACACACACACACACACACACACACACACAGTGAGCTTGAACAAGGAAACGTGAGAGAGAGGAAAAAAGTACTCTATTGTGATAAGGTACAAAAGTACAATGAGTACAGTAAAAGCCTAGGGCAAGGTGCCCAACACACATAAGTGTGTTCACACGGGGAAAAAACCTGTGTCCAGCCACAGGGAAAAAGTGCCCATGAGTAAGCTGGGTTCACACCTGAACTAGCTAGGAGTGGCCGGACGGACATGATCAACATATATAAGAAGCCTGTATCCTCTTGGTGAGGCATAGAAGACCCGTGGAGAATCTTGAGGGAGAATTTTTGAAGAACCATCGCCTTCATCAACTTTCCTCTCTACTTCTTCACGCCACCCATCTTCTCCACCTCCGCCGGCGGCAATCTCCCTTGCAGTGCCAATCAGCCACACCAGTGCGCCACATGTTTGTTGCTCAGCCTCCTGCCACCGTTTCTGCCTTGCCTTGCTGCCTCTGCCAGAGAAGCGCCGCCTGCGCCTGCGCCGCATCTGCCCGAGTGACGTCCTGTGTTCTGTGTGCCGCCTGCACATCCATCTGCCAACTTTGCCTAGAGTAGAAGCACCGTCTTTGAACCAGCTGCCTGCGCCAGCTCCGCCTACTGTAGCAGGCAGAGCTTCGCTCAGGTGGTTGAAGTCTTCTGCACAGGACAGCAAGTGGAGATGGCCCAGGCGCTTGAACAAGCCCTGAAGTACTGCCTTGTTCTCTACTGTGCTGCCATTTCTTATTCAGCCACCAACAGCAGTAAAGGCAGCCATTTGCTATCTTGAACAGCCCCCTGTTCTATCCACTAGTTATCACCTTGGAGTTTGCCATCTTGGGATTCCTGTCCATATTACGTGAAGAGTTCTTGTGGGTGTTTGAAAGCCTTAGAATTTGGTTCAAGTATTCGATATTGGTACTAGCCTGATGTAAGACTCTTGTGGGTCATCCTCGTGGTGAGCTCAGCATCTTGTGCCTAGACATCGACCTCAGCCTGACCATGACATTGGCACTTTGTTTGATGTTTTATTCATCTGTTGTATTGGTCCTGGCTTGGAAAAGCCCGTGGATTGTTCTTGAAATAAATTCCTTCAGAGGGGGCGGGGCCTGTTCCCCGCTCAGCGTGGTATACTGTGTGAAACCCCTATTCCCATCTCTCTCTTCCCCTTCTCTCTCTCTATCTTTATCTCTCATACACGTGGTTACACCTGTCACTCACGCTCCGTTGGGCTTACAGTGGTATCAAAGCAGGATTTCTCTTGAAGAATTTTTTTCTAGGTTGACAGAACCATGTCGAGAGTTGAGGGAGACCAAGGGCCTCAAGAAGGGAACAACTACGAAGCCAACCCAGAGCATCAAGGAGAGATCCAAGGCCGCCTATCTGTCTCTCATGATACCGCAGTCATGACATCAACTGAATATCGAGACTTTCAAAAGTTCAAAAAGTATCTTCAAGATGAAGAGTTCCTAGCTTGGAGAGCCAATAAGGAACAAGACTACAGAAGAGCTCAGATGTTCGAGGACTTTATCAAAGACCAGGCCACTAAAGTTGAAGGTGTGGAAGCCGCCAAAGCATATTTATGAGGTAAAGGGGTTACCATTGGAGAAGAACCCAAAGCCACCCGCTCCATCACTCATGGAGGATAGAGAGAAGTTACCCCTAGACCCGCTCTATTAGATGCAAGATGCAGCCTCCTCTCTACTTCCTCACGCCACCCATCTCCTCCACCTCCCCCGGCGACAATCTCCCTTGTAGTTCCAATCAGCCACTAGTGCGCCACTTGTTTGTTGCTCAGCCTCCTGTCGCCGTTTCTACCCCACCTTGCCGCCTCTGCCAGAGAAGCGCCGCTTGTGCTGCATCTGCCCAAGTGACCTTCTCTTTTCTATGCGCCGCGTGCACATCCATCTGCCGCCTCTGCCTAGACGCCTATGCCTAGAGTAGAATCGCTGTCTCTGAACTAGCCGCATGTGCCAGCTCCGCCTATTGTCCCGTGCTGAGATTTCAGCCGCCTGCGCCATCTCCGCCTACTGTCTTGTGCAGAAGACTTCAGCCGCTTGCGGCAGCTCCACCTGCTGCCGCCTACACCACCTTGTGCAACAGCACATCATCACCGGCCACTGCTGCCCTTGGAGAGCAACGTTTGGCGCCAAAGGCACCACCCTGATCCGCCTGAACACCCTTGGAGTATTGCTCTGTTCTCTACTATGCTGCCATCTCTTATTTAGCCACCAACAGCAGTAAAGCCAACCATTCACTACCTTGAACAGCCCCCTGTTCTATCCAGTAGTTATCACCTTGGAGTTTGCCATCTTGGGATTCCTGTCCATATTACGTGAAGAGTTCTTGTGGGTGTTTGAAAGCCTTAGAATTTGGTTCAAGTATTCGATATTAGTACTAGCCCGGTGTACGACTCTTGTGGGTCATCCTTGTGGTGAGCTCGGCATCAATTATCTTGTGCCTCGACATCGACCTCGGCCCAAGCATGACATCGGCACTTTGTTTGATATTGTATTGATCCTGGCTTGGAAAAGCCCGTGGATTGTTTCTGAAATAAATTCCTGAAGAGGGGACGAGGCTTGTTCCCAGCTCAATGTGGTGTACTGTGTGAAATCCCTATTCCCATCTCTCTCTTCCCCTTCTCTCTCTCTATCTTTTTCTCTCATACACGTGGTTACATCTGTCACTGCACGCTCCGTTGGGCTTACACCTACAAAGACCTTGCATACAATTACGCAGTTTGAAGCTTGGAATGGCAGAAAGCCCTCTGTGGCTCATTTACGCATTTTTGGTTGTATTGCTTATGCACTTGTCCCTGAGCAACTTTGCAGCAAGCTTGATGATAAGGCTGCTAAATGTATTTTTGTGGGATATAGCTCAGAAAGTAAGGGTTACCATCTCTATTATCCTGCTACCAAGCGGATTCTTGTGAGTGGAGATAATGTATTTGTGGAAGATGCAATTCAGCTCTTGCTTTTATCTAAAAAACAGAAAAATGTATGTTCGTAGGACATATTCGACACTCTTCTTTCATTGTTCAATGCAGGATACATTGATATAGAGCATTTGGGTAATTCAAGGAATGCTGAAAATCAGCCTACACAGGTTACAAATCAATATGTTTTTCAGCCCACAGATTAGCCTATTGATGAGGCAAATGTGGATGATGCTGTTGATGAGGGAGTCAAAAAGTATGCCAAAATGGCTGGCAGCAAATTGGCGACTCTTTTGCCTAACAGAACACGTGCAGGTTCCCATCATGTATCTCATGTTGATGTAAGTTATGTTCTTATTGCCAGTTTATGTGATGAAGAGAAACTTGTCTCCTTTGATGAAGCAAAGGAATCTGAAAATTGGATGAGTGCTATGCAATTTGAGTATGATTCGATACTAAAAAATGATACATTGGATTTGGTAGACTTGTCTCTTGGCAAGAAGGCCATTGGTACGAAATGGGTTTACAAGCTCAAACGTAGAGCGGATGGCAGTGTTGAGCGATACAAAGCTAGGCTTATTGCACTACCATGCGGACTATCATTGCATTTGCAGCACATAAAGGTTGGAATGTATGTCAGTTGGATATTAAAACTGCTTTCTTGAATGGAGATTTTCACGAGGAGGTCTATGTATCTCAACCTCATGGTTTTGTTTAGAAAATTTAGGAATCAAAAGTATGCAGATTGAAGAAAGCTTTTTTGTAACAGCCCAACTGACAATACTCTCTATATTAAGGAGACTAAGGATGTTTTATTGGTCATCGTATTATACGTTGATGACATGCTGTTCACAGGCCGTAATGATGATCATATTTTAGCTTTTATAGCTGATTTAGAGAAGTCTTTTGAGATGTCAGATCTTGGACCGTTGCACTATTATTTGGGCATTGAGTTTTTGCAGCGTAATGATGGCATTGTTATGGTGCAGAGGAAATACATAGATGCATTGTTGAATGTCACATGCACTTTGCATTGTAGTGCATGGTGACAAGATGGCTCATCATCATCAGTGCAACATTGTACAGTATTAGTACTCTTTAGGATGATAATTGTTGTACGCCGTGACCCCATTGTAATCCTCAGTCCAGGATATGTCAAGCACGAGCTACGTAGGTCATTCCTCAGCCATAGTGAGTGAGTTAGTCAGTCAAGTTCCTTAACCCACTTGAAGAGATTCATTCATGCATGTAGAGTCCCTAGAAACCTTAGGGTTTGCATTAGAAAGCACTCTGCATATTGCATATCATTCATCCATTGCATATAGACCATTGGAGAAGCCTTGAAATAGCATCTAGTATTTTTAGGATATTTATTAGCATTTATCTGGCATTTTTCCATAATTTCCAGCATTTAATACCATTTATCCATGATAAACAAGTCGTGTAGCATTCAGTGTCCAGTCGGCTAGCCCTTCAGCCAACCGACCAGCCACTTAGAAGCATATAAATAGTCTTGCATTGCATCACTCTTTCCATATCATCATTACTTGGGAGTCAAGCGTTCCCCTTCACCACAAAGAGCATCAACGCATGAAGCATTCAGCCATCAATCATCAAAACGCAGCATCTACAGCATTCAGCCAGTAGGAGCACTTCAGTACCTTGCGTTTTCAACACACATACAGTTTTCAGCATACATACAACTCATCGTTATGTTTCAGCCACTTTGGTGAAGGTAAAACTCAGCATTCGTATTCATTTCATCATTCATTCGCAGCCTAGAAACAGTCCCAATCAGCCCATACCTCAGCCTCAGATTTGCAGCCTTCCCTGGTTCCATTGGGAAGAGTGCATAGGCTTGAGATTGGTCATCATTGGTGCTTCTACAGTCGTGTACAGTTCAGCCCAACTCTTGGTCCTTTGAGATCTTATCGCCAGTACAAAGTCAGTCTCTTCAAAGTAATAAAGCAAATACTATTTTGGTAACGCGATAGGGGGCCCTTGAGTGGGTAATTCGGGACCCCATACGGTGTACAGTTTCTCTCTCTCTCTCTCTCTCTCTCTCTCTCTCTCTCTCTCTCTCTCTCTCTCTCTCTCTCTGTTTGCGCCTCTCTGCGTTGCCGCCGCCTTCGCCCCTGCTCGCCGCCTTGCTCGCGCTACGCTGGCCTGTTTTCCTGTCCGCTAGTCCCTCCGCCTGGGCTGGCTTTGTTCGCTCTATTCGCCGCCGCCTTTTGTTCGCTCTGTTCGCGCCTCTGTGCGTAGCTGCCGCCTTCGCCCATGCACGCTGCCCTCTCTCCCGCCTGGGCTTGCTCTGTTCTGTCTGGACCCGCTATGCTATTCTGTTCGCCTCGCTGCCTGCTCACGCTATGCTGGCCCGTCTCCCTGTCCACTAGTCTCTCCGTCGGGGCTAGCTCTGTTCGCCCTGTTCGCCGCCGCCTTCTGTTCGCTCTGTTCGTGCCTCTGTGCGTAGCCGCTGCCTTCACCCTTGCTCGCCACCCTCTCTCCCGCCTGGGCTGGCTCTATTCTGTCTGGACCCGCTATGCTATTCTGTTCGCCTCGCTGCCCTGCTCGCACTACGCTGGCCCGTCTCCCTGTCCGCTAGTCTCTCCGCCTCCCGTTTCCCACCCACCCTTCCTCAGGCCCCCAAGGCAGCAACATAACTCTCTCTCTCTCTCTCTCTCTCCCTCCTCATTGCCTATGGGAAGCATTGCAGAGTAATCTCGAGGAATGGCTTCGAGTCTCCAAGAGAAGCTCGAGGCCCTCGAGACGGCAATGAAGGCACTAATCAAGGAGAACAAGAAGACATCTGATTCCAACCTTAATGAGGTGGAGAACAAACTACACCGACACATCATGGCCCTCGAAGCACGGGTCACGGACCTTGAACAAGAGAACACGGCACTCAAGGAGGAGGTGAGTGCATTGAAAGTGGAACTGGTAGCCGTCAAGAACACCGAGAAAGAAGAAGGGGAGATCAATGACAACACTCTCATGGCCATCAAAGAAGAGATCTCCATGGAGATCACAAAGGACATGGAGGGAAAACTCGAAGCCAAGCAGTCAGGATGGGTTGAGGTGGTGAAGAAGAACATCCGTAAAGAAGTGAGGGAGGAGACTCAAAGGGAAGAACACCAAATCATTCACACCACCATTGAGGAGGAGAAGATGAGGCATGCCCGCCGCCTCAACATTCGAGTCACAGGCATAGCCGAGACACCCGACTCCACTCCCGAGAAAGATGGACAGCTTCTATGCATGAAGCTCGGCTACAGGAAAGAGGACCCTCTCCCCTTCACCAAAGCATGGAGAGCCAAGAAAGACTCAACATGCAAGCGAGCCCTCATCCTACAGTTTGCAGGAGAGACGGAGAGGGTCACCTTCATGAGGAAGAGGGTGATTCTACGAGGATTAAAGGGAGATCCCATCTATTTGGATGACGACCTTACAAGGATGCATATAGAAGACAGGAAAACATGCATGCCTAGAGTCCTACAGGCCCGGAAAGAGGGCAAGAGAGCATTCTATCGCGATGGTTGTGCCATCATCGATGGCAAGGCCACCGATTAGCGCCAGGCAGCCTATGGGACATCGGCTATGGAGGATTCAGATTCACAGATACACATAGTAGTTTGGAACTGCGATGGAGCACTTTGGACACATCCTGGGAGGATGGAGGAAGTCATGGAGGGACGGGACATCATACTACTTACAGAGACGCACTAGAGTCCAGAGAGGATGCCACCCAAAGTAGAGGGCTATCAGTGGGAGTTTACATACAGGGGGACCACACGACAGAGCACATCGAGAAGATCTGGAGGTATAGCGGTACTCTTCAAGCGAGAGCTACAGGAGCGCCTACAGGTGGTAGCATGTGACGAGGAGACTAGATACATGTGGATTAGACTGCAGCTCTCAGCAGACAGGGTGTTATACATTGCTCTATGCTACTTCTCTCCTAGAGGATCGAGATATGCCATGACAGCAGAGGATAAGAGTAGAGGCGAGGAAGAGGACACAGGGCCATTGGGAGAGTCACCATATGCAGCCCTTTCAGATGAGATTATACACTACTCCAACTTGGGGGAAGTCCTCCTTATGGGGGACTTCAATGCACGGACACAGAGCCGACAGTGGGACATTTATGATTTCGAGCACCCCGAGGCGGGGATCCCATCAGAGATGGTTTGGGGCATCTATGCTTTATATGAGCAGGTCTTCGGGCGCATACGATGCCCCGGGGGATATCTGATGTTATTGCTAGCACCATAGGTGTGAAGCAAGGATGCCCACTCTCTCCTACACTATTTGGGCTATACATCGATGAGGTGGTTGACTTCATTGGTCCTGGTGGTGGGGACGGGGTAGACATCTCAGGTACCACCGTCCACATTATGCTATATGCAGATGATATTATTTTGGTCTCTGAGTTGCGGATGGGACTACAGCACCATCTCCATGCACTCAATGACTTCTGCACATAGAGGGGGCTTACAATGAACCTTGGGAAAACCAAGGCCATGATTTTCCACACCTCAGGGCCGGTTCGATGACAGGCCATCTTCACACTAGCAGGAGGACAAGTAGAGGTGGTAGACTCATATGTGTACCTGGGGATTACATTTATGACTCCGCCAGGAAGATTTACTATGGCATAGGTAGCCAGGGATAGACTCACACGAGGGTATGCAGCTCTGGCCATGCTAGAGAGACAATGTCACCAAGCACACTTCCAGGAGCCCCGCACGAAGGGGTGGTTGTTTGACACACTAGTCACCCCTGCTTTGATGTATGTTGCAGCAGTATGGGCACCTGGGCTCGCTACCTCCACATGGTCTCAGATAGAGAGGCCTCAGATTCTCATGCTCTCACGGATGATCTGCAGCAAACCCTCCGTCCCACATGACATTGTCCGGACGGAGTTTGCTGCACCTCCTATGCTAGTAGAGGCCCTCTTCCAGACGATCTGCTTCATACAGAGGATCAGAGATATTCCATCAGATCGACTCTCACATAGAGCTTTTGAGACGTCCAGGCAGCTCGCAGAGCGTGGAGATA
Organism: Cibotium barometz; assembly: GCF_041138505.1. Taxonomy (NCBI): domain Eukaryota; kingdom Viridiplantae; phylum Streptophyta; class Polypodiopsida; order Cyatheales; family Cibotiaceae; genus Cibotium; species Cibotium barometz. Next base: position 38,497,939 of record NC_141074.1, on the reverse strand, counting down.
GGAGATCATGGTATTCACAGATGATACAGTGGCTCACTCAACATGGTCTTGACATAGATCACCTGCCACCTTTCCAGTATGATATACATGCACCACACATCCAGCTCTTTCACAGTGAGAGGAACAGAGTCCTTCGGCAGGATTTATGGCAACGATACACTCAAGAGACTTGGATTACACCCAGTCAGTCTCTACCGCCGAATATGCTATACTATAGAGATCAGTTTATGCGTATCTCAGCGGATGGATTCATATAGAGACCTGGATACATGGATGTGTACATGCCTCACAGTGCCCGAGTGGTGATTGGCCAGCTTAGAGTGTCATCACACTAGCTTGAGATTGAGGTAGGTAGGGCAGCACGGATCCCCAGAGCAGAGAGGATATGCAGACTATGCCAGGAGGAGGTTGAGAGTGAGGAACTGTGGAACATTATGTATGCAGATGTAGAGCATATAGGGTCATTAGAGAGAGATACGCCACCATCTTCAGTGGACATCCCTCACTCCGCGAGATCATGGAGTTCGCAAACCAGCGTAGATTTGGCCAGTTCTTGCTAGAGACACAGCGCCACAGAGAGAGACTGCTACGGACTCATACCACAGGGAGAGGTGGGCGATAGCTCCAGCTCACTGATTTCTTCGTATGCTTGCATGGGATGAGCATGCAGACTTACTGAAGCGATCCACAATGGTAAAACACTGAGTGTTACGGGATCCGGTGGATGCTGGTAGAGGCCCTACAAAGTCCATAGAAATGTCGATGAAAGGTCCGTCGGGGATAGGCAAAGGTTGAAGTAACCCCACCTTCTTTGTATGTGGAACCTTAACTTTTTGACAAATCTTACAGACTTGAACATGTGAATTTACATCACGCCTCATTTTTGGCCAATAAAAGGACCGTTCTAATTTCTCGAGGGTACTGTTGATACCTCTATGTCCTCCAACTAAGGAGTCATGGGCATCATGGAGAAGAGCTGCTCGCTTTTGTCGAATGACACAGAGACGGTTCTTGTAGAACAACTAAGCGTTCTGCACTGAGTAATGGCCAGACTCAGAAATGAGGGCCAAATTGTATTGAGTACCAAACTCAGGGGAGTCGACATACTCGTCTTTCATGCTATCTAAGTCTTTCCCCATGATTTCGAGAATGGACTGGGTTATGCTTACCAGGGATGTACTCGATCATTCCTCCAAATTATTGGAAGAGCTAACTCCATTTGGCTTGCCAATCACTCCACTGGGCACTTGGCATGGTTTGAAGCCACTTAAGTGCTTGGTGGCATGTTTTGACTGTGAAAACCTGTCCATAAGCAACTGCTGTGTACATTATGAACATGACACCCACTGCAACTGTTCATGGTATGACGCCTGAACAGAAGTTTACAGGCATAAGATCAGATGTGTCTCATTTGAAAGTGTTTGGGTGTATTGCATATGTGCAGGTTCTTGATGAAGTGAGAACAAAGTTGGATCCAAAGGCAGAGAAATGCATCTTTATTGGTTATGCTATGGAGCAGAAAGGTTATAGATGTTATAACTCTACCACTTGTGAGATGCGAGTAAGTAGAGATGTTGTGTTTGACGAGATGAGTAGTTGGTATGCACCAATAGTGAAGGCAACAGATGATGCAGATGTAAGAAGTGCTGATGCTGCACCACATGTAGAGCAACAATCACAGGTGCTTAGTGGACCAGGAGAGTCCTCTAGTAGTGGATCCAATGTTAGCCCATTGTCAGACAGATTGAGGATAGATGTAGATACACATATATCACGCAAAGGGAAGGAAAAGTTAGATAAACCTTTTGTGCCTGATGTGTCAGCAAGTCACTCATATGTGGTAGGAGGGCGGGGGCCGTGTTTTGAGTTGACCAGATCAGTCCGTTAGGGGTGCTCTCTCGCCTTGTTTCTTTTTCTCTTCTTTGCTGAGGCTATGAGCATGTATCTGACAGCAGAGGAGGTTGGTTTGAGAGGACTCCAGCTCCTAGTCCGGGGTGAGGACATGCTCGATTCTGAGTTTGCTGATGACACGGGATTATTTTTGCATGGCCAGGAGGCCAATCTTCAGAGGGCAGAGCAGTCGCTACATGTTTTTGGTGCATCTTCGGGAGCATTGATCAATTGGCGCAAGACAGTGGCCTTTTGGATCAGTAGCGCTCCCACTCCGGCATGGAGCCCAGACCCGGGTTTTAGATGGATTCCTCTTGGCATAGCAGTGCGGTATTTGGGATGCCAGATTGGACTTGATTTGTCACCTGAGCAGCAGATGGCCTCGCTTCTTCTGAGCATTCGGAAGAAGCTTTTGTATTGGAGTACAGCTCGGCTATCCTTGGCTGGGAGGGTGGTGGTGACAAATCAGGTGCTTTTAGCGACCATGTGGTACATCACGTCTTGCTGGATCTTCTCGAGCTCTTGCATCAGCCAGGTACAGAGGCTGATCAGGAACTTTCTTTGGTTTGGGCGGGACGGTCAGCCAGCCCGGGCTAAGGTTGCTTGGGCAGTTATTACTCTTTCGCTGGCCCAGGGGGGCTTGGGCATTATAGATCCAGTTGATCAGAGTAGAGCCTTATTGGGGAAGCTTATTGTTCGGGGGCTGCTTCTAGGCCCTGAGCCTTGGAAGGAACTTCTTTTTCAACGACTGCAGGATAGGGCTCCTCCAGCCGGGGGCACTTGGGCACCAGAGATACGATGGATCTTCATAGAGATGAGGAGGACAGGCCTCGGTAGAGGATGGGAGGACAGATTTGCCCTGAGCATCCTGCGAGCTTGGGAGCTTCTAAGACCGGGGCTTTATCAGAGACCTACTTGTGATGAGGAGCGGGCCAGACAGCCGCTCATCTGGAGCCCCGCGGTACGCACTTAGCAGGGTCATATGTTGGGTTCTCGGCCTCGTCTAGCCTGGGGACCATTGGCGGCAGGCCCAGCACGCAGTTTTGGAGACTGGCAGGCCTTCTGCAGTCTCTCAGAGGAGGTCCAGGTGGAGAGGCTGAGTCACTTCAGAGGGAGGCTGATTATGAGGGATGACATTCAGGAGGCACTTACTGAGGAGTGGTTCACGCCTTTCGAGCCAGCGACCCCACGGTGGATGGGAGCCTTTACATAGATGGAGATCCTGATTGCTGTCAGATCTTGCACTGAGGATGGTAGATGCCTCTACTATGAGATCCAGGATGAGGGCAGACTTCAGAGAGTGGAGGCGGAGTCGCCTTTGGTTGCAGAGTGCATCTTTCAGAGGATACGGGCAGTGGCCGCCGCTTCCCGGAAGTGGCATATTGATCCAGACCCTGCAGATGTGGACTCTGATTGGCGCATTTGGGCATATGCTGCGCGCCCCTTGGCCCGGCTCCAGTGGGACCCTGGCGAGTACAAGTGGCATGATCCTTATGCGTCCCCTGAGGCCACAGAGATTACCTTTTTCCAGTACACTGTGCAGTTGGAGAGGCATATTTTGACTGCGAGGAGGATGGCCTCTCCAGCCGCAGCGGAGCATTAGCGGCTACAGGGACTCTCACAGGAGTTCCTTGAGGATTTTTGGGCCAGGCTCTGGGCTAGTCGACAGGCACGCAGGATCTCGACTTTTCAGTGGTGGCTGGTTGCCCATAGGGGCTCTGCAGTTGGCACCTGGCTTGTCTACAGTGGTCTTCCGGCGGCCTGTGTCCGATGCGGCCACCCATTGGAGACACAGAGACACTGCCTATGGGACTGTCCACAGGCGCAACAGATTTGGCTGAGGATGCTGTGCATTTTGGCCCCCCTCTCTCCAGAGGGCATGTATACGTGGGGTGCCGCTGCTTGGTCGACATCGTCAGGGCCTGCTCTGGGATACGAGACGGAGCAGGACAGCCAGGCCATCAGATTCATTAGGGGCCAGCCTCGCCTTGTTCCTTCACCGGATTTCTCGTCCGCCGTCTAGACATAGGAGAGGGATTTACGATGGGAGCTCCTCAACAACCTCGCCATCTGGTTCACCTGGAGAGCCCGGTGTTTCAGGGCCTTTGAGGGGAGACTGGAGCCACCAGCATAGACTGTTCGGGAGATTTGGCAGGAGCTGATCCACACCCTGTGTGGACAGTATGACCGCATCCGGGGCGACTCCGATGTGGCGCCAGGCTTTCCACAGCACTTGGCGCAGCGGCCCCTTCTATACACTACACGCGGGTACCCCCCACTGGCATTACAGGCCACCTGTTTGGCTTTTTCCCCCTCCTATTGTATGATATAGCTCTCAGTTATTTGTACTGATCTTTGTACCTTTTTGCACCTAGGGAGAGTCTCCCTAGTTGCCTTGATTAGATCTCTGCTTTGCCTTCTTATGAGCAGGAGAGTTTTTTTGTAGCCCAGTGGGCGTTTTTTTTAAACTAATGAAAGGATCTTTTCTCGGGAAAAAAAAGTCACTCATATGTGGATGGTGACTCTAGCGGCTTTGAACAGAGCCTTGATATGAGGAGCTTGGCATCCCATCTGTGGTTACTCTTGGTGTAAAAGGAGAACGAGGGCTGTTTTGAGGACACCTAGCAGTGATCCAGGTATACGCAGGTCTACGAGGGTTAGGTATCCTGTTGATAGGTTGAGATATGATGGTATACAACCCATCATTATGCTTACATGGTTAAAGTAATGCAGGAATTAGAGCCCACTTGTTTTAAGTAGACACTTGGAAATAAGAAATGGGAAGATGCTTAGAATGAAGAGATGGCAGCGTTGGATGCAAATGCAACATGGGAGTTAATGCCTTTGCCTAAGGAAAAGAAGGCAATTGGATGTAAGTGGGTCTATAAAGTCGAGCATAACGCTGATGGTTCAGTGAGTAGGTGTAAGGCAAGATTGGTGGCCAAAGGCTATGCGCAGACTTATGGCATTGAATATAAAGAGACATTCAGCCCGTTTGCAAGAATGGCGACCGTGAGAGCTGTCAGTGCTCTGGTTGCAACAAAGGGTTGGTCTTTAAGTCAGATGGATGTAAAGAATGCTTTCTTGCATGGTGATTTGCAAGAAGAAGTTTACATGATGCAGCCACCAGGTTATGAGAGTGATGCACACCCAGATTTTGTGTGCGGGTTACGCAAAGCCTTTTATGACTTGAAGCAGGTATCTAGAGCATGGTTAAACAAGATCGGGGAGTATCTTGTTACCATTGGATTTCAGATATCCAATGCAGATTTTTCACTTTATATGAAAAAGACAGATAGAGGGATCATGCCATTAGTCATCTATGTGGATGACTTGATTATCACTGGTGATAGTGATGTTGACATACACGATGTCAGGAAGCTTATGAAGCAAAAGTTTGAAATGAAGGATTTAGGTGAGCTGCGGTATTTTTTGGGCATAGAGGTGGTGAGATCATCTCATGGTATTTTGTTATTGCAGAGACAATATGACTTGGACATGTTGTCCAAGTATGGTATGACAAGCTGTAAGCCTATTTCTGTGTCAGCACAGAGGATCAGGTGGCTGACATCTTTACGAAGGCATTGGGCACAGAGAAGCACCACAGGTTTAGTTGCTTACTTGGAGTGGAGTGTGTGGAGTTGAGCTCGAGGGGGAGTGTTGAGATATCGAGCTTAACAAGTGCTACAGCATACATTAATAACCCACCTGGGTGATAGCTTCCGCACTTATGTCACTGGCATGGTTGGTGTGATTATGGTTGTTAATCCGCCAGTGGATGACGGGCTGTGTGATAGCCACTTTGGAGTACTAGAGTTATGGCATAGTTATAGCACTAGCTCATATAGTCGGGTTCACACTATAGATCGATTACTATGTATGTTGTTGTAGGAGAGTACTTTCCCTTTATGTATGTACTCTTATCTTTTAGTTATATGGTGTAGAGAAGAAAAGAAGAAAAAAAGAAAATTCAGCCATCCATCTCTCTTGCGTCTTACACTCTCGTGTGTGTGTGTGTGTGTTTGCTTGCAAGGGAACTCAAGCTCTCTCTCTCTCCCCCACATTCTCTTTAATCAAATGGTTTGGTGTGAGAAAGGCCGATATAACAAGGGCTTGTTCTTTATTTTTAAAACACATCAATCTAATCCCATCATTCGAGTCGTGCAAATAACTATTCCATAGACCTCCGAGCCAGACGGAGACCGAGAGCACCAAGCTACCAGACTCCCAGACTACATCAGAGGGAGATCACAGAGATACGGGCTCAACATCAGCACCATATCCAGGAGCAGCTAGCTCACTTACACTCACACCCGGAGATCATGCTCCGAGGTATTTTTACCTCGCCATCGTCTATGTATCACATATTACACCCCCATTATGGTACTGGTTGGAGCTAGACAGATCTGCATTGCATTCTTGTATACCCTGCGCATATAGGTTGCATACTGAGCCTCTAGCTGTAGTGCTCCATCCATCACCCCTCCCCACGAGCTTAGTACTTTCATAGTTTATTTCATGTTCATTTTGTCCTTTTTTTTTCTAGACATCCAGAGGACATTGATAGTTGTACATTGTTTATCTCATAGGTCGAGTTCGGCCTCTAGTAGACGTTAATACAGCTTTCTTTCTTTCTTTCTTTCTCTCTCTCTTATATGGATATTATTGTATCACTTTGGTCTCATAGGCCCATTGGGTCTTTAGTAGACACTTAATATATCTTTCTCTCTCTCTCTCTCTCTCTCTCTCTCTCTTTCTCTCTCTCATAGGCCAGTTCTCTTTGGCCTGAGAGAGACGTTAATACAATCTTTCTCTCTCTCTCTCTCTCTCTCTCTCTCTCTCTCTCTCTCTCCCCCCATCATGGCTGCCTTAGCCTTTCAGCCACCATAGCCTAGGTACTGTGCAAGCTCGTACCCCCAGTGCACATGACACGTACATAGGTTGTTGTGTCGAAGGGCTTCGATGGTATGGGACGCTAGAGTTAGACATGGACTTGTGGGATTGTGCTGGAGCCCTAGCTTTGGCTTGAGGGTAGTTTGATGTACCGAACCTATGGTTGGGAGGTGAGCGAGCTTGCTATCTGTTAGGTTCGTTGTACAAACCGTGTTTTGTGCAGTTGTGTTTAGGATGATATAGGATGGGATTTCACAGGGTGGGTGTGTCTAGCTCTCAGAAGTGATTATGCTCTCTTTAGTGACTTCACGAGAGAGTGGATCCAAAGGGGTTCTCGATCTAGTATATAGTCAGTGTCTCATGTGACGCCTCATCTCTACGGAGCCTAAGCGACATCTGAAGAGGTAGTGTTGAGCCTACAGCTGGACGAGAAGGAGAAAGATGTTCATTCAGATTCCTTAGATCTGTCAGCTGTGATACCGTTCTTTTGGGAGTTGTAGCCCCAGGTTACTATGACCAATTTTTCTTGTAGGTAACAGAAAGCATTATGATTTTTAATACACAAATATACATAATATTAATGACATGAAATTGATAAAAATATGTATTTCCAATAAACATGAATTTATATATATGTTATAAATACAGCTTATGCATTTAAAATCAAACCCTAAAGGAAGAGGCATGCCTATGGTCAATCTTTCACGTGTTAAGATTTGTGTAGCTTGACAGAGATAAGTTTAGGCTTGAAGATTATTCAATATTTTTATTGTCGTATGGCTAAGGTTTTTAGTCTCTGGTCAGAGACTGACTTACATATCAGTAGATCTGAGATTTTTTCTACCTTTAGGGTGACAACAAAGGCTTCCTGGTGTGCAAGAAGAAGATGTCTACATCGCCGGACATGCTATGCTGTTTTTGCCCAGCTCCTTTCAAGATTTTTCTTGAGACTGTGGTGAATATGAAGTTTGATGAGGAACCTAATTATGCAAAGCTCATTTCTCTTTTTGATGGTGTCATAGGGCCTAATCCTGCTATCAGGCCAATAAATACTGATGGTGCTCAGAAGGTATGTGACGGGTTTTTGATACAATGGGTAGCATCCCCATCTTTATTGTCTTCACCTTGCAGTTTGTAGTTGATAGTCCTCCTGGTAGTCAAGCATCATGGATTGACTACTGCAATGGGTAGGGTCCCCATCTTTATTGTCTTCACCTTGCAGCTCGTACTCCATAATCCTTCAGCATAGTGGATTGACTCCTACATTCTAATAGTAATACTGAACATTAGTAATGGTATTTGGTTTTCAGGTGAGTCAAAAGCGTGGAAGGCTGACTATAGAAGATGTTGAGGAAGATCAACCAAAGAAAAAGATTAGAGTTGGAATGCCTGCAACTCAATGGATCACTGTTTACAATGCTCGGCGAGCAATGAAACAGAGGTATAGTGCTCATGCTTGCAAACTATGATCGATAGAAGTCAGTAAATCTACTTGTGGGCATACTGTATAGCTTTTTTTACCCAAGCTTTTGTGCTTTATTGTTGAACGTGTTCCATGTTCAATGAATCTTACATGAGCTTAATTTGATGCTGACATAATGCAATCAAACCCTTGTAAAATCGTCTCATGAAGAGATTATGAACTAAAAGTAAGTAGCCACTGGATTAGACTCTGATATTTTTATAATGTGATTGATCTCAAATATAGAGTTCTCACAGGTCATGCATTGCTAGAGATCAGATTATTTACTTAAATCATTGAAAACATGGAAAGGGGAAAATATAAAAACACACACAGCATGCTATGCTAACACACACCACATTTAGCTATCTTCCCTGCTCCCCCCCCTCCCAAAAAAATAAAATAAAATAACAACCCTAATTACAGACACTCCTGCATGCACCATTCGGTCTAGTAATTACTTCACCTGGCCTACTTCTGGCGTGATAGTGTCACTGGCCAGTGACATAGCTTGTGGGAGATGTCGCAAGGCAGTGACATGATTTCTTGAAAAATATCACGAGGCAGTGATGTGGCTCCTAGGGGATGTTGCAAGGCAGTGATAGCCACCCCCATATATAAGTCACAAGGCAGTGATTGATATCTGTGCCTGAAATGGCATGGAAAGATTTGCTTTAGAATGAAACAAAGATGGCTTGCCTGTATTGGCACAAGAGTGGCCTGGCACTGAAGGCCTGTTCTTGAATGAAACAAAGATGGCTTGTGCCTGTATTGGCACAAGTGTGGCCTATGACTAATGGTACTGAAGGCCTGTTCTTGAATGAAACAAAGATGGCTCATACTCCTGTATCGGCACTTAAAAAGTCTGTTCCGGAATGGAAAAGAGGCTTGTGCCTGTTTTGGGACAACAAAATTCCGTGTCAGAGTTCCACATTCCCATTTGGAATGTGGGGTTTTTGTCAGAATACGCAGTGGAGATGATGACCAAATCTGGGAACACGAGAGCAAAAAATGCAGGCAGAAAAACAGCACAAGAGAGAGAGAGATGTAGGCGTGTAACTCTGCTCTATATACACAAGAAGATCCCGAGAAATGATACAAATAAGGTATGGGGGCTGGGGGCCTATTTATATGCCCCCAGGTAGGCAGTCGGCCTGCTGAAGAGGCCTCCACGACTGCAACAACAGTCGGCCAGCAGCAGATCAAGCCCACGACTGCATACATCCAGTCGGCCAGCATAACAGAGGTCCACGACTGATGTCCAGGCAGTCGGCCAGCTACTGATCCTCCAGCCGCCTCAGGGCTGCCTCCCAAGCCTCAGAAAAATGGGAAAAAATAGGGGAAAAATACGGGGAGTGAGGAAAAATGATAAAACACTTGATAAGGGCGGGGCACACCCACAACAAAGGCCCTGGTGTATAAATCTAGATAGGAGATGACTTCTAACACCCCCTCTCAGCTCCTGGCTATGAAACCAACCACTGGGAGCTGGGGTGCCGCCTGAGCAAATCCTGAGAGAGCGACTTCGTGAAGAGGTCCACCGTACTGTCCTCCGTCGAACAGAACTCTAGCAAGATGTCATCAGCAACGATTTGTTCACGAACAAAGTGCCTCTGGATGACCATGGGTTCCTGCAGTGGAAGCCCAAACCTGCAATGTAACCTCCTCCTGCTCCGTAAAACTGCTCCTGGGCCATAAGTAGATCTCCTCGTGTCCGGATCTCCTCCCCAAACTGAGTCACTCCATCCGTGGAGTCGGACTCCATCCAGCAATCCCCCTCCTGTGTAAAAGAGTCCATGATCCTTCGCATGCCGTAGAAACCACAGGAAACGCAATCCTGCCTCCCAAAGAGACATCTGCAACCATGAGCTCAATTGCCTCATCAGGAAGCTCCCGTCCAATCTGGTGTCCATCAACCAGATCAATGAACCATACAGCTTCTGAGTCACAGAGACATCACACTGCTCACAAGGATCAACACCTGTTACGGTGCACAGACAAGTCCTGGAAACCTGATGAAACCTGTCAACCACCCCCTCTGAATCCGGAACCACAAAGCCTGGAGAAACCACCTCCTTCTGCAAGTAAGCACCTGCCACCTGCCTGGCTTTCCGAAAGGTCCCCGTGGAAAGAACATCCTCAACTACTGGAAGTTCTATGTCCTGAACACTACGAGACATCATCAGAGCATAAGTGACCTGTTCAGCTTCCTCTGACTCACTAACACAAGAACTACCAACATCAGTACTGGAAAGTTCCTGCCAACTGCTGCCATCAACTGGTAAGCTATCCACCACCTGGTCTCGGAAAGCTCGCACCTGCAGCGTATCCACACTTAAGTGGCCATTACCAGACTGCCACTTATCACATTCCTGAGGACCTGGGAGAGAGAGTGCTGAAAGCCTGTAAACTCCATTCTCCACTCCGCCTTCCCAAACCACTTGGCCTGTTGCTTTGTCCCGGAGAGCAACAAAATGCTCATCAAACTCCACCCGTACGCCAGTCTTGCAAACCTGATGCACTGACAACAGATGAAAACCAAGTGCCGGAACATACAACACCTGGGAGGAATGCTTCCCCCCTCTGCCACCATCGGGAACTATCTCCATCCTGCCCTCACTGTGAACTGGGATAGTGGACGTATCCTTAGTAAGAATATGACCAGAAAGCCTGCAGAGATCCTGTAAACCGGAACGGGAAGGAGTCATGTGCCTGGAAGCACCACTATCGAGAATCCACTCCCGAGTATCCATTGCGGAGAGTCCTCCAATCTCCTCCCTGCCTGAAGAAAATGAAGCATCGGTGTCCATCACCTCCAGGTGCACAAAAGCCGGAGTCTTCATGATTGCTGCTGAGGAATCTTCACCCTTCTCGGTCTTCCGCTTGGGACGCTGCCTCCAATAGTGGCCTTTCTCGCCACAATCATTACAGGTCCTCTTGCCTTCAGCTTCTCGCGGTCAGCGTCGGACTTCTTCTCAGAAGACTTCTCCGATGAAGCCTTCCCTTTGCCCGAGTTACGGCCTTTCGACCGTTGGCCAGTAAAGGCCTCCGAACCTCCCCCCTGAGGAGGGTTCATAAATCATTCCTCCTGGTCCAGGACCATGGGCACAAGCTCCGCATAAATGCCCCATTGCATCTCCTCGGGAACACCAATGTCATGCAATCTCCTCATGAGTCTGGCACGTGGCACTGTGTCAAAGGCTTTGCCGAAGTCCACAAAGCAGCAACATATCCTCTTCCCCGTGCTTGTCCCTGAGCCCCGAGGGTAAATATGTGATCCAAAGTCGTGAAACCTCGTCTGAAATCTGCCTGCCCAGGTACTCTGAGTCCATATGTCTCAGCCCATCTACTCAGCTCTCAATCCAAAATAGATCCAAATATCTTGGCCAAGCAATGGCCAATCATGATGGTCCTGTAGTTCCCTGGTATCATGGGGTCACCACTCTTAAATAGAGGTACAATAGTATGTGCCAACCAACTGTATGGGAAACCTTCGCAAATGGCCCTGTTAAACATGTGTACTAGCAGTGGTGCCAATACATCTCTGGCATGTGAAAAATGTTCTGCCACCAGACCATCCTGGTCTTGGGCTCTTCCATTACGTAGTCTATCAATAGCATCCAAAACAATCCGAATGGTGACAAAAGTACTATGATCCGGGCGAGTCGCTGACTGATGAGGGATGGGGGGATGCCATGGTACTTCATATAGAGTTCTTGCATATTCATGCCATGCCTCGGGTGGTGTGATACGTGTGGGTGGCTGTCGCTCATGGAACATCTTCCACGCCCTCTTGCTGTCCTGCCCCAAAAATAGTTGGTATATCTCCATCTCAAGCTTGGCCAGGTAATCCCACTTCTTCTTCTGCACAAGGCGTTTGAAGAGCGTTCTAGCCTGTCTATGTGTGTGGATGCCAAGGGTGATCTCCCACTGCAAGCGTTCACGAGTCTCGCGACATTCATCATCGTACCAACCATTGTGTGGGGCCGTATGGCGAGGAGGGGTAGAAAGAGGGGGGGTATACGTGAAAGCATATGCTGCTGAACCATGTAGTACATCTGCCGACTCTTTCGTAAGCTCATCAAGTGGATTGCTCGGGTCAAGAGCAAACAGACCATCATATACTGCACTGCCGTATACCCTAGAGGTCTCCCGAGTAAAGTGATATCTTGGGTATCTTGTATGACTAGAAGGTGGATCCACAAGTCACAGAAAATGTCAAATATGCATGGTCTGCTGCTATCCCAATGGGTTTGCCCGAAATGGAGAGATCCTGTATATCATGTATCAAGGTAGGTGAGCCCATCAGGTAATCCACTGTACTAGCTCCTCCCTTTTTGTTCCAGCATGTGAGAGCATCTGAACCTGGCCAACAGGATAGGCCATTATAGATAACTAGCCCATGTGCACTCCCCAAAGCTAGGAAGTGTCTCCCATATTCTGTCACCTCTCCTGTGTCCTGGGCAGATCTCTGCATCCCTCTCTCATCCGCTGCTAGCTCGCGGTACATGGGCTCATACGTAGCATAGAGAGCTGATTGTTCCCGGCCTATACGTGCATTAAAGTCCCCCGTTAGTAGTACATCTCCCAAGCTCGCAAATCTCATGATGTCCTTGTACAACGGCATATATGGTGATTCTCCCGGTGTAGCATATCTGGAATGTGGGAAGTAGCATAAAGCAATGTAAATGTCCCGAGGTCTATTTGTGCTCACTTTGATCCACATGTAGCGTGCGTCTGCACCTCTATGCATCACATGTACTACCTCCCGTAAGTCCTCCCTTAACAGTACTGCCACACCCCCACTTCCTCTAGCCCCCCCTACTATGCGTGGTTGGGGTCGACATACTGATTCCCATCTATACCCAGGAACCTTTGGTAATTTATTCCCTGCACATTGGTGTCTCTCTGTATACATGGCAATATCCCGGCCTTTGAAAGTGTCCTCGAAGTACCCTGCATCTACCCGTAGTGCTCCATTGCAATTTCACACCGATAACTTCAAGGTCCCATAGGCCGCGCCCCGTCAGGATGACCGGTGCGCCCGGATGAATACTTGCCCATCTCTATATACAGCCCACTTCCCCTCCTTACATGCTTCGAACACTCGAGGCATGTTTTCCTTTCGGTGTGCTACCCGGGCCGGCGTAAGATGCTCATCTAGATAAATTTTCTCTCCCTTAAGCGCAGCCCTCTTAGCGAGAAAGGCCGCCTTCTTATCCATATCTGCAAATTTCAATATCAATGCTCGTGCTCTAGTGGCACCCTTTCCCACTCTCCAGGCGTGTGCTATAGGAATCTCTATGGCTCCTATCTTTGTACTCAGTGTCTTAGCATCTTCCTGAGGAGTACCTTTCTCCCCCCACCCTGTAACCCGTACATGTAGGGCTCTAGCTCGCCGTTTAGCCTGTTCTTCGAGGGTTGCGTTCATCACCTCCACTTTATTGTAAGGCATGCCCTTGAGCTTTTGTACCACATCAATCCACTTAGCATTTTCTTCCACCTCCGCGTTGGTGCGCTGTGCAACCTCAGCAAAGGTTTTTATCTCCTTCTCTACTTGTATTTTTAGTTCGTTTATTTCCTCCTGCATTTGAGATGCTGGAAGAGAAAGAAAGAAAGAAAGTTATATTAACGTCTACGGAAGACCCCAAGGGCCTATGAGACCAAAAGTAATACAATGGTACCATGGATATACTGAGCCATGGAAAACTAAAAGAAAAAGTAAAATGAAAACATCTGACAGTACATGCGATCAATAGATGATCCTGTGTAGAGTGAGATATGCTGTAGTGACATCAGCTTGTATTCTTTCAATGAAGTACATGCACCTTTATAGGTTCAAAGGTTCGCTTCTGACATCATTGCTTATGTCATTACACACAAATATCTAGACATTATTTATACCCCTCTAAGAGGTGGTTCACACACACAAACACATAAGTGGGTTTGCTAGAGGATGTTCACAAACGCACAGACATATTTAGGCTTCATAGCCTTTCACACATAGAACCAAGAAAATCACCCTAGGAAAGTTTGAAGCTTTTCCGGAGAGCTTTAAACTTACTATCATTTAGAGATTGATCTGTTACTTTGTACACATTCACACTATCACTACAAGGGGGATTTGTATGAAAACACACAGACTGATCTGCTACTCTATATACATTCACACTATCACTACAAGGGGGTTTTAAAACACACCATTAGTAGTGACACGTATGAACATGGGCTAACTAGGGACACTTTCTGAAGGGTTTTTCGAGAGGATATATGAGACATCAGGTATCGGAAAAGAGGGAAATCGTGACGGTAAACTTGATATAACCTTAGGATTGTCCACTTCGGAAAGTAGAGGTGTACTTGCGCCATGTTGCTTCGGAATGGGAGAATTGTGGATTTGTTTGTGCACCAAAGCATCACAAGTTGACAAACCCCTGCAAATAATACGTAAGATAAGATTAACAGGTGATTAATTCAAAATTTTTTCAATTTTTGTACCCTGCCCCAAATATTTGGTCCAGGGTGTGGAAACACCCAAAAAGCAGCCTGCTTTTCGCCCACTTTGTTGAAATTTTAGCCAAAAATAGCTAAAATACCAGTTTAGCCTCAAAAGGCACTCATACTTTTATGCTTTTCTTCAACAAAATCTAATAATAGCACTTGATGTATGTTTTTCCTAAGCATGCTATTTGAATTGCTTATACTAACACATACTATGCTTTCTTAAAAAGCACGCCTTTTCCCTCTAGACCTAAGAGGAAAAATCCCAATTTGCCCAAAATCTATGGGGTTTGCTTAAGCTTTTTTCCACAAAAGTGCTAAAAATAACACTTGAAAGTGTCCAATGCCTAGGCATAGACCTCCGTTACTTGACGGCACAGTAGAATACAATGGTCCACTCAATAGGCTCACCCCACTTATATAGCCACTATAGACCTATAAATAGCTATAACTTATGGGGTAACACTAATTAACACCCTAGCCTGTGTAATTAGCTATCTGCACAAATCTTCAATTATGGAAGTGTGAATGGATCAAAGGAACTCAAGTGGAATATCTTATCAACAATGAAGGTCGCGTCCGTGACTAGACCACGAACATCCTCGACCAAGTCGATGCATCGTTTGTGCAGACTCGGGCCATATAGAACCAATAGGTCTGGCCACACAATTTTCCCACTTTCATGGCCATCTGGGCTCATCTTTGTCCTCATTTGGGCCCTGCAATGTGAGGATAGCATGTTCAAGAGTAAAGTCTACCATCTCTAATGCATAGTTGTCAGGTACGATACCTTATGGGAAAATACGGTACGATATAAAGTTTTTTCTTATCGTACGATAAAATACGGTGTTTTAAAAAAATATTTATAAACTTAGGTATGTCCAAGTCCAAATATGGAGTATTTTAGAAAGGAGGGAGGCATCATAGTACAGAGGAAAAGCTCAAACAGCCATAGATAAACAAAAAAAAGACCATTACCTACCCAATATATATATATATTTTTGGGAAAAAAATTTCCGAGAATTTTTTTTTTCCCGAAAAAATCTGTACGAGTCCCTATAGTATCGTGCCGTACTGTATTCCATACAATAAGCTGTCGTACGCCGTACAGAAACAACCCTGCTTTGATGTGTCGTTTTTTGGATAACGGTATGCAGCCTACTAATAGTGTGCCAAGCCTACCAATTCCATCCGGTGACTAAGGCCAATGTCAGGTGACTTAACCAAGCCTATGTGTCAAGCTGCTCAACCATGGGTTCTCCTCATAATAATGGGGGCCTTACAAAACATGAGCTAACTAAATCCATATGAAATAGAGTGAGGGCGGACATTGATATCTAAGAAAAAGCACATGCAAACAACAATGAACTTGGAAAGATGTCATCCTTCCTTACATTTTGGATGCATAAGCTTTTAATCCGCATGGCAGCTACTTGTACATTTCTTTCCTTTGATAAAGGATCTCTTGGAAGTGGGTGTGATTACAAGAATTTGGCTCTTGTTGACGAGGCTCAGCAAGGGGAACAACTGCCCACTCTTCACAATGCCAATTTTTTTTCAAGAAAAGATTCGATGAGTCAAAAGAAAACGATTACATGAAGCATACTAAACCCTCCACGGAGGCAAAAGCAGCGTAGAAAAACCCCATTGGGGATGCCAAAAAAAAAGAAAGAAAGTGGAAAAGCGGGCTCCCTCTCTGGCTGGCTGCTCTCGGAGGGAGTCTATAATTGTGGAGGGGGTGGAAATAGCCACACTGTGGTCTTGTAGTGCCATCGGCCTGTCAACCCTCTGGTGAGGAAGGGACCTGGGATCCATGTGTATAGGAAGGCTACCCTCTTCATGTTGCCCTAAAAGAGGTATTTGTGAATCACTCAGGAATCATAAGTTCTAAGTAATGGACAATTACTCGTGCACTCTGTTGAAATCAGAGAAAAAGTTATCTATCAAAGTATAATCCTCGCTTGTAAGCTTCCGCATGTTACAGTGGTATCAGAGTTTTTCCTAGCAAGGGTTGCTCTTATCTGTATAAACGGAGGATATTCCTCCGAAGTAAAAAACCCTTTTTTTGAATCTGCTTAGAAAGTTCTTACAGCAAGTATTACTGTAACGAGCCAGCATTTCTTATTACAGCCAACATTAACAGCCCTTGCTATAACATTTGATGTTTATTAAATGGACAATTTTGGCAGCCTTTCAAGGCATATCCTCCATTTATAGAGAGAAAAGCATCTCTTCTCTGTATAAGATGCAGTAGAACTCCATTTATCTCATCTCATCTCTTATAAAGTTCTTACAGCAAGAATTACTGTAACAAGCTGACATTTAATATTACAGTGCCCTCTAGTGTTATGCATTGACCCCTTAGGAGTTAGGAGATTTGAGTGTGGTGGAGGTGGGCATCCACACGAATTTCATCATTTCCAATATGATGGTGGAATAAACGGACTTTATGCCATAGTTAATTAGAGCCTCAAACACCAGACTACTTTGGGGCTAGCAAAAGTTGGTAAGTGCGAGTCTTAAGTCAGCGCTATCTGGACACACCCTCCCAAAGTCGATAAGAACACACATGAAACAACTTCCTTGCCACTTTCACAAGAATAATGGTTGCTCTTCCACTTTGAAGTTGTTCATGGATGCACTCCCACCTTCATGCCACAAGGGAGTCAAATTTTCTGTGTAGTGCCCATTGTCGTGTGGATTTTTACTGATTCTCAAGTGCTTGCTGATTACATTTGTATTTTTGGGCTTGTTCAAAAAAGTGGCACATTTAAAAAAATAAGTTTAGTGTTAATTATGGGCTATCTCAATCTATTGCTTTATGATTATTGCCTCGGGGCACACCTTCTAAGTTTGGATGACTTCAAAGATTTGAAGTTTGGGGCGTTCTGCACCTATGAGCAACTGGAAGTGCCTATTTCTTTCTTCAGTCTTTGTTTCATGACTTGTCAGGTACCATTATAATGTAGCTGACAACAGGCTTGCTCAGCATATTGAAAAAGGGAATGAAGATGGTTTGTACATAAGCAGTGTTGCGTCGTGCACAAATCTCTGGGCCCTTATTATGGATGCTGGGACAGGTTTCTCGGCTCAGGTGTATGAGCTGTCACAGTTTTTTCTCCACAAGGTTCGTGTGGAGACAACGCTTTCCTTTTGCTTGTTTTGTAAATGTGTTTGTAATAGTATGCTCTCTTAGCATCTGGTCGTTTTTCAGGAGTGGATTATGGAGCAGTGGGAGAAAAATTATTATGTCAGTGCTATAGCTGGAGCTAACAATGGCAACTCTTTGGTGGTGATGTCAAAGGGTAAGTCTGTGAGTACAGACTCGAAAAATCCAGATTGCAGTCATTCAATGTTCTGTCAGTATCATGAACTCAAGCTCCACTCTCCTCCTTGCTGATTTAGGGAAATAACCCTTGGTTCCCCTTTTTTTCTTCCCCCTCCAAAGAAAAGATTCTTCTTTTAATAAAATAGGTGCGTAACTGCATGGAAGGAGATTTCAGTCCTCAATAGAGGAAGGGTGTGAGAGGAGGGGTGTGCTCCTCTATGGCTTGCTGCACTTGAAGGGAGATTACAATTGGGGGGATAGCCACATTGGGGGCTTGCAGTGCCAATGCTTCCGTCCCTATGGTCAAGGAAGGGTCCCGGCTCCAGATGTGGATCAATGCTTTTGCATCACTTGAGACTTGCCTTGGGGGCCCAAGGTTGACCCGGAGGGTGTGGATGAGGTCTTTCCAAATGAAGTGAAGTGTCTCTGTAACTGCCCTGAATGGCCTCGCTGCACCAGGATGGCAGATGCACCAGGTGGTGAGGTTGTTGATAAGTTCCCATCTCTGGTTGGTGGAGGCTGGAGGGGTCCATGGTGCCTTGGGGACCTGAACCATGGTGAT
This sequence comes from Cibotium barometz, assembly GCF_041138505.1. Lineage (NCBI taxonomy): Eukaryota > Viridiplantae > Streptophyta > Polypodiopsida > Cyatheales > Cibotiaceae > Cibotium > Cibotium barometz. The sequence goes on along the minus strand of NC_141074.1, from coordinate 38,479,303 downwards.
GGCCGTGACCAGGTGGTGCGTTTGTCATGTCCGTGTTGATACCCAGCATGTTATCTGTCCAGTCATTATGCTCCTTCGTCATCCCACATTGGAATGCCATATCAATGTGCCACATCAGCATACCATGTTAGCGTGCCACATCAGCATGCCATGTCAATGTCCTTATCTATCTTTCCATGTCATAATTTAGGAACCAAACTATGTTATGCAAGTGGTGATGTAAACAAAGAAGTGTCCCTAGCTTGGGTCAAAGGTTGCTGCCTAGGTGTAAACTCTTTGATCAATCTAAGGAATAGCTCTAAGTGACTCCTTAACCAATCAAAAAGGAAGAATTGTGTGGTTTAAGGCGCCTCCTTAGAGTAGGTTGAGGTTTTCTATAGAAATGCTCAGTCCCTCACTTGTACTTTTTGGTGATGCATTATCTCACATGTAACGCACATATTGGAACTAGAATGAGCTTGTGTCTGCCAGTGAACCAACTCATGTAGGGCCTCCACTGGCTCTTGAATTGTCACTCAGGCGAGGAGTTCATAAGAAATGCAATGTGCAGTGTTGTCCTGTTTCTCCATCCAGCCATGGTAAAGAGCTCGTGTGATGACACATGCTGCCCCCCAATGTGCTGATAATTTATAGTTGTAAATCCTGGATCTGAGGGAGGGAGGGATGTATTTTGAAACTTCTAGTGATGCAGGACCTTGTTAGGGGAAGGAACAAATTTTTGACTGTACTTGTGATATAGTGTGGCTGCTGAGTTTTATTTGTTTTTTTAAACCTTAGGTACTCAATATACCCAACAATCTTACAAAGTTAGTGACACATTTCCATTTAAATGGATCAACAAGAAATGGAGGGAAGGATTCTATGTGACTTCGATGGCTACTGCAGGGAGTCGATGGGGTGTTGTCATGTCACGGAATTCTGGATTTACAGAACAAGTAAGTTTTGGATGCTGTCTGCGTAACATATTAGGATTTTTCTTTTTCTTCCAAAGTTAAGCAGTTTCTGGGTTTGTATGAATTTTACAAGTATTTCCCTGTTTTACCTTCTAATTCTGAAAGACCATGCAATTGGCATGTGTGCGGCTGTCTACATTAATCAATATTGACAGGCTTGTGTGAACTCTGCTATGGGTGGTGTGGCTGTTGGCTTATATCTGTCATCTGCCACATCCAACTGTGCTGAGTGTTGCACTCACAAAAAGACTGCTTGTAATAACTGTGGAGGAAGTTATGAATGACATCAGGTCAGCATGGCCCTTGTGGACTGGTGTGACATACTTGCACACGTGCTCCACAACAGCAATCAAAATAGGAAGCAAGGCTGTAAGGTGGGTTGAACCCAATGCCCATAAACATTGCCTCAATTTGGATTGTTCTCTGCCACTTGAGAAATATGAAGATGGAATCACTAGAAGTTATGGATCGGCATACAGTGGGGAATATGCACCCAGGTCTTGCCCGAAAAAGCATGTTCAGAATAAGGAGTGAAGCTTTGCCACATATTTTTAATGTCTCATTGGATTTCCTCATAATGGAAGCTTTTAATGGAGCAGTCGTTTCTAACATGGAGGTGCAGGTTGCTTTCTTTGGATCTGAGGCCCTTGCAGCACATGAGGAGTTCAAGAGAACGATGTGTAACAGGGTTAGTTGGACACTCAATCACATGGCATGCTAGGAATCAGGGTTTATGGACCTCACCCTAGAGACTGTACAAGGATTAGTTGGACACTCAATCACATGGCATGCTAGGAATTAGGGTTTATAGACCTCACACTAGATAGTGTACAAGGACCTTTAAACAAGGTTTATTTGATGGAATCAGTAGTTCATAAGTGCAAAGGACCCTGGTGGAGTTGACAAGCTAAGCTTGTAGCCATAGCTCCCCTTTGGAGTATCCTTGAGACTGAGTCTAGAATCTAAGCCAAGGTCCAAGTTCCAACGTTGAGCTTAGCTCCTTGTCCAAGCCTTGTTTTCCCATATCACTAGAGCTCACCCTCCAGGTGTAAGACCCTTGTCTACGCAAATACCTGCGATCAAGAAAACATGGAAACATATGGACATTGGCATCTAGCTCTCTGCCCAACCATATAGCCAATCAGGCTCACCCGGAGCATGGAGGTTAGTAGCATTCGAGACACAGCTCCGCGTGCAAAGCTGTGCGTCCCATACCACTAGGACACCCCCCTCCGGTGTACGCACGGGCCTTGAGTCTTGGTGTGACGGAAACTAGCGGACCTCAGGAAGCATGCGGAGCAGAAAGTACTGCGTGAGAGAAAACACAAGATTGGGTTCAAATTGCCCCCCCTAAGCATGTGCCAAAAGCATCCCTATTTGAGTATTTATAAATTTTTATTATTTTCAAAAATAGATTACAAGGATATTTTTGCCCATGCTTGCTCTATAAGCTTTCTTTTACAAAAATTGGGTAATAAAATATCAGAAAATCTCACTCCCATGATAGTCCTCTCGATTGAGGAAGCAATTGTTCTCAATTGTAAATATTAGCGCACATAGGTGATTAAACACATTAATCGTTCCCATGTGTAAGCAATGATTGCATAGGCATCCCCATTCGACCATGGAGGTTATGACTAATATACCCTCTTGTCAGTGCACACCTCTGATTAACACACAATTAATCCTGACGAAATTATACCAGTGCACACACTTGTTAACACACAGTTAACCTTGGTTTAAACTAAAATATGTCAGCGCACACCATTGATTAACACACGGTTAATCTTGACGAAATTATACCAGTGCACAGAGCTGGTTAACACATAGCTAACCTTGGTTTAAACTAAAATATGTCAACGCACACAGTCGATAAACATGCTATTAATCCTAACGAAATTATACTAGCACACACCGCTGGTTAACACACAGTCAACCCTGGTTTAAGCCAAAATTAGCATGGTTTGCGAAGTAAACTCAGAGATCCGAACATGGTTTAGAGGCTGATCAGGCATGGCTTAGAGGTTCTCATGGACATGGAATACCTTAGATAGACTTAGAGTTCAATGAGTAATACCTAAATCCAATCATATAAATCCGAAATTCACTTTGTTTCTACAAAATAAATTGCAACACTTGATGTATTGTTGGCTACAAAATGAAAAAGTTAAGAAAAATAGAGAATCTAAAACAATTTGTAGATAATAGAAAATATAATCATTTGGTAAAGATGAGGACTTATCGTGCGTAAGTCGAGCTGATAATTGTGGGAAGCTCAATGCAGCTCCATGGTAGAAGTCATCAATATAACCTACACATCATGGTAGCTCAATGCAGCTCCATGGTAGAAATCATCAATATAACCTACACATCATGCTTACACCACACATAACAACATGCCTACCCTCATGCACAAGCTCAAGTCTATAAAATAACCACACAGCCTAGAATAACGTTGGTCTTGAGTTAGGTGCATAATTTGAAAATTTACCCAAGTAGTGAATCCTTGCATAACTAATGGCACATCTAAAATTAGTAAATCCAAACGATTTGGTCATGACCATTTGCTAAAGATACCATATGACAATGGTCACTCTTGATCTCATTTAGCAATAATCACTCTTTTTTTTATTTCTCCCTTTTTCTTTCTCTTCTTGTCCTTGTTCTTCTTTCTTCCGCTCCCTCTTCTTTCTCTTCTTCTTCTTCCTCTTCTTTCTTCTTCTCCCTCGTCTTTCTCTTCTTCTCCTCCCTCTTCTTTGTCTTCTTTTGCTTCCTCTTCTTTCTCCCTCTTCCTCTGCTTTCTTCTTCTCCCTCTTCTTCTTCTTCTTTTTCTCCCTCTTCTTTTTCTCCTTCTTTTCCTCTTCTTCTTCTTCTTCTTCTTCTTCTTCTTCATCATCATCTCCTCCTCCTCTCTCCTCTTCTTCTTCTTGTTCGTCTCCCATGGCTCACCACACGCTACCACGCAGCTCTGTTTTATCCCATATACTGTTTTGATGGCCCGGCAAAGAGGCTATAAGGGGAAAAACGTAGTATGTCTTGTGTTTGTCTCTTAAAGAGACATGCACGCTACTCACTACCAGTTGTGTGGATAACTGATGCTCCCTGCTTTGTTGGCCCGTCGCTATGCGTATTTTGCCATTGTGATGTCCCGGTGGTGTATGCGTGGCCCTTGCCAATGTTCACTGTTGCAAGCTGCTCTTGTTGTCGGTGCTTTGACGTGTGGTGTACTCCGGGGTCACTTGTTCGCGCTGGGCTCTTGGGCTTCGTGCCACCGCTCTATCACCTCCGCCGTTGGTCCCACGCTTAGCCGTCTGAGTGCCCCAAACACACCTTTTGACGGATGGAGTGTAGCTAGGCTCTGATACCACTATGACGGAAAACAGTGGCCCTTGGGAAGCGTGCGGAACAAAAAGTACTTGCGCGAGAGAGAAAACACAAGATTGTGTACAAACTGCTTCCCAAGCGTGTGCCAAAAGCATCACCGCTTGAGTATTTATAGTTTTTTATTATTTCCAAAAAAATATTACAAGGCTATTTCTGCCTATGCTTGCTCTACAAGCTTTCTTTTACAAAAATTGGGTAATAAAATATCAGAAAATCTCACCCCCATGATACTTGGTCTAAGGAGCTGTCTCTCAAACTGACCCCAAAAGTCACTTATATAGGCTTGCTATAAACCAAGAGCCTTAAATAGCCCATGCCTCATAAATACTACTAACCTTTCATAAAATGCCTAACCCCTAGTTTCCTTGCAGACTAGAAGCTTGTTTTGCAATATATTCAGAGGTCGGGTAGACCTCTTGAGATTGGCAATACTTTGAGACAAGAAAGTGTCTTTTGGAGCCGTGCATTCCTTGCTCCTTTGGCTCTTTGTTCCCCACGACAACCTTACTTTCTTTCTACAAAAGGGATTTGGTTTGCCAAGATGTAAAGCGGCCGTTGGCAATTGGGTATGCACTACATGCCTTTTAGTGTGCATGTTACAGGAACAATTGCAGCCTTTTACTCCTCTTACGGTTGTTCAGTGATGCATCTTCTTTGGTCTTGTCTAGATACCAAAAGTTTCCTTCGGCAAATTTCTCATATTTCTAGGGTATTCCTTCTCTAGATTTTTTTGGTGTTTGGGAGGTGGCCTTCTAGATTGGATCATGCACGACCCTTTCTAATTTGGACTAGATATTGGGCTTTGTGGATAATATGGCATGCAGGAAATCAGTTGGGTTTTCATTTTGTAAGGATTGCATGCTATCACTACTTTCGTCAATCCTTGCGTCAGTCTTTGTTTGATAGCATCCATCTGGATTAGATCGATGATGGCTAGTTGACTTTGTTTTTTCAGTGTTTTTAATTTGTGTGATTGCTCTTCAAGAAGTTTGCCTCACTTTTGAGGGCTTCTTTCTTTGTACAGTGAAGCAATAGAACATAGCTTTTTGCAAAAAAAGGGAAAAAAAGTGTGTGGTTTCTTGTACTTGGCTGCACCTTCTACTCCAACATTTGGTATCGGAGCTCTGGCTTCTCTACATCCAGGGATCCCATCTTCTGTAGCAATCTAAGTGGAGTAGCTCGTTTTTTCATCAGGTACCAAAAAAACTTTGTGGCTTCTCTCATCGTGCACATGGGCCATCTTGGTCTCTTGGGAGGCCTTGATTGAGGTGTATAAGGGCTCATAGGGCCCGTTAGCAAGAGCCCTAGCCCCTTTGTGAAGCATATCAGCTGTTGAAAAAGCACCGCCCATCATCCTCCTCTTTGCCACCCGTTCCAAGAAGGCGTATACACACAACAGCTCGCCGGCAGTCCAATTAGACATCCCCCAAATCATTTTTTTAAGTTGGACATCTCCACCAGCTCTGCCCATACAGTGGCGACTCTGTCCATATTAGCTACCCGTTACCGCCCAGCATAGCTCGTGGTGCCGCTTGTGCAGAGCCAGTTTTTGGACCTAAAAATTTCCGGACTGTTTTTACATCATTGGATTCTTCATCACTTCTGGAGTCTCCTGAACCGAAGAATGTCAAAATCGGAGTTCATCTAGGCCTCCAAAAGATCTTTGCAAGTTTTCAGCCTGTCCCAAAACAGAGCTGAACCCAGCATAGGGGCGGGTGTGGGAGTCTTCTAGCTACTCATCGGTCGTACCGGCATTAAAATACGTCAACTGAGCTCGCATAAATTTAAAAAAGAAAGTAATCCTCTATCCCTACTCCTTTAATACATTTGCAGGTTTTTAGAGAGCTACTTGCAATGCTACACATTGCAATCAGTAGCAAACACACTTACAATATTTTGGGGGTTTTGCGTCTTTTGCATTCAGTTGGGGTCTTTTGCATTCAGTTGGGTAGAGAGTACACTTGCAGACAGTATGGCTGGCAATGATGTATTTGGGATGCTTGCTGTCGAAGATAACCTTGACGGGACTAACTACCTGTTGTGGGCCTATATGATGAGGCATCTACTGGGAGCCAAAGGGCTTTGGGGAATAGTTACAGGAGATGAACGTCCAGTGTCTGCAGTGCAACAACCTGCTCGTGCTACTTCTATAGGAGGTATTATATTTGCTTCAATCATACAAGCACCCGCACCTCCTACTGTAGATCAAAGACGATGGGATTCTAGAGATGCATAGGCACATGCCCTTATTGCTCTCTCAGTGAAGAGGTGCATCATACCGCACATCGGTTCATGTGTCATTGCTAAATAGCATGGGATGCCCTTGCAGCACTATATCTGGTGTGCAACAAGGCTCGTGTGGCCTACCTGAAAAAGCAGTTGGACATTTTGTGTATGGATGAGGGTGACTCTATAGATGAGTACCTCATGAAGGTGAAAGACCTTCGAGAACAGCTGGTCAACGTTGATGAGCTTATTCCGGATAGTTCACTTGTCACTACCATTGCTCGATTCATATTAGGGCTTTGCTACTACACTTTGGTTGCCCATGAAAGGCAATGCAAATGCCTTTTCTTTTGATGAGCTTGTGTCTTTGCTCCTGCAAGAGGAGTCGTTCTGGATGAGCAGGTCGGGAATGAGGATTGGGGATCAGGCTTTTACTACTCAAGGAAAAGGTAAAGGCAAGGCATCTAGTGCTAGCGGCTACAAGGCCAAAGGTGGGGACAACTGCCTCTTCTAGCAAGGATGTAGACAAGGGTGACAATGAGAAGCGGTAGAAGAATGGCAAATGTAATTGTCGGAAGCCTGTTGGTCATGTCCGCTCTCGGCTAGTTCAGGTGTGAACCCAGCTTACTCACGGGCAGTTTTTCCCTGTGACTGGACACAGGTTTTTTCCCGTGTGAACACACTTATGTGTGTTGGGCACTTTGCCCTAGGCCTTTTTAGTACTCACTTGTACTTTCATTTCATATCATTATTGAGTACATCTTTTCTAGCACTCTCACGATTCTCTGTGCTTGATGTTGTGTGTGTGTGTGTGTGTAGGCTAAATTGGGGATTAGGTGCATAAATGATGTTGTTGATGCTACTGGTCAAATGCTTTCCTTCCCTCAGGCTATGGCTTCCTATCCACTAGCCATGCATCACAGGTTTATTTGGGGAAAAATTGCTAACTTGTTGCAGCCTTTTCTTCCCATCTCTCCTTTATCTAACAGGGACAGATTACAAGATTGGCAGTTACACCCGGTGGGCCTAAATTCTCGTCCTGTTATTCTTTCTGACCTAACGGTTAGGACGACATACTCTTTCCTCCAGCGATCACCATGGATTCATTCACATGCTAATTCTCTTTGGCATATGACAAAATCACTTGCTTGGTGGCGAAAGAATCTTCGCAATTTATGGAGGAGTAGATTGCCTCTCAAGCAAAAGCTTTTCCTATGGCGCGGTCTTACAGGTTCCTTATCTGTGGGGGTCACTCTTGCTAAACGAAGGATTGCATCTGCTTCTTGTCTTCGATGCATGGCCCCTTCTGAAACGGTGCCTCATTTGTTTTGGACGTGCTCCAGCACTAAGGCCTTCATCCGCAAAATTTCCATGTTACTTCGCCTTCGTTTCCCTAACTCTTTTTTTGGGAAACACTTTTGGCTTTTTGGCATACTCCCTACAACCACGGTCCATTACTCTTTACTTTTGTACTGGGTTAGATATTGGGCTTTCTGGACCATATGGCAGGATCACAACATGAGATATTTTGGGAAACCGTTTTTGCAATCTTATCAGTATTTTAGAAGCTCCTTACGGCAATCTGTTTATGATGCTTGCCACCAAGGAGATCTTCATCAGTCATGCCTGGAAATAGTTTCTCTTTGCTTCTGATTTCCCGTTGAGGCTCTCCGTTTTGGAGACTCTCATGTAAATTTCATTGATAATATACTGGTCATGGATTTACCCAAAAAAAGAAGAAGAAAGTGTGTGTGTAGGCTAGCTTCCCTCTTACCCAACATTGGTATCAGAGCTTGGTTAGGGTTAGGGTTGGCATTAGGGTATGCCCCCTGCTGCCCTTCAGAGCTTGAGCCTATTGCCACATCAAGGCATTAGGGTTTTGCTGCATTAGGTTAGGGTTAGGGTTTTGCCCTCAGCCGCTGCCGCCGGTCGCCGCCCCTGTGCGCCACCAGATCTGCCTTCGCCACTTCAGATCTGCGCTCACTTATGCTTGTTGACCCTTATGCTGGTCTATGCTAGACGCTTTCTCTGATGTGATGTCTACTATGCTATTTTCCCTTGCAGCGGGATTGTTTCTACAGTGTTGACATTGTCACTTTCTCACATGTGATGTTTATTGGGAGTTCCTTTACACACTTGGCCAGTGTTGGCTTGCTCTCATGGTTTTGACATGTCACATGTATATTATTCATTGTGGGATTATGCATCTTTACACTTGCCATACATTCCACTGATCATGGCATCGCTAACAGTTTACCTATCCTCTCATAGCATTGGCTGATGCCCGCCTCGAGCCCCAACTTTTTCTCCCCATTTTCAGCTTTTCCCATTGCTGAATTTTTACTTTTATCAGCCCTACCATTGCTGATTTTTCCTCATCGGATCCTCCATTGATGAGTTTCACTTTTGCAGCTTACATTGCATGTCTTGCAGGCATGACTTTCGGATCCTGTTGCCTTTTCACATGCGTATATCTGCTACCTCTTCTTATGCTTATCACTGGTGCAGTTAGAGAGCATTGATATGGATTACATGTAGTTGAGCTTGGCATTTGGTACTTGCCTTCAGGGGGGTATTATGCGATGCCTCTTGATTTGATGCAGTTGATGTCCACATGATCTTTGCCATGCATTTCTAGTGATGCACTTATGTACTACTGTGCTCTAGCATTAGCACTATGACATTTGGGATTCTCTTGGTTTTTCCATTGGCACTGCAGTTCACTCTTACTGTGGAGCATAGTGCAGGGCAGCATTCACAGCTTATCACCCTGTTGCTACCCGTTCACACCATTCACTTGAGGGGGTTTTTTTGGTCTCATGTCCACTCCCGGCTAGTTTAGGTGTGAACCCAGCTTACTCACGGGCACTTTTTCCCTGTGACTGGACACAGGTTTTTTCCCGTGTGAACACACTTATGTGTGTTGGGCACTTTGCCCTAGGCCTTTTTAGTACACTTGTACTTTCATTTCATATCATTATTGAGTACATCTTTTCCAGCACTCTCACGTTTCTCTGTGCTTGAGGTTGTGTGTGTGTGTGCGTGTGTGCAGGCTAGCTTCCCTCCTAGCCAACAAAGCCAGGGGACTACATAAATGAGTGGAGGAAAAGGCTTGCAAAAGAAAAGGAGAAGAAAGACTCTGGGCATGTCTATGGCCGATGTGTCGTCACCAAGTGTTGACAAACAAGAATCAGCTAGCTATGCTCAAGATGAATGGGCATTCGAGATACGATGCAACTATGATCCCTCCTTGCATGAGGTATGCATGGGAGCTACAGATGTTGATGTATGGTACTTTGATAGTGGTGCTAGCAAGCACATTACAAGTTGGAAAGATTGTGCTCATTGCTGCAAATGGTGGGATGTCACCCTCTCTCATGTATTGTAAATTTGTATGTACCTGGTGTCAAGAAGAATCTCTTGTCAGTTTCAGCCATTGTTGGGTCCGGTCTAGTGGATCTCTTTTATGGATGACAGATGCACTGTACACGATTGCAGTGATTATTGTGTACGGTACTTTAGGTTATGGTCTTTACACACGATGCATACGAGAGAGTTGCATATGATGCACATGCAGTGTCTAGAACATCCAGTCTAGTGGATCTATTTTATGGATGACAGATGCACTGTGCATGATTAGTGTGATTATTGCGTGCGGTACTTTATGTTATGGTCTAGTGGATCTGTTTTATGGATGACAGATGCACTGCACACGATTGCAGTGATTATTGTGTGCGGTACTTTATGTTATGGTCTTTACACACTTGATGCATACAAGAGAGTTGCATATGATGCACATGCAGTGTCTAGAACATCCACTGTGACAGGTGCAGAGCTATGGCATGCTCAGTTTGGTCACCTCGACTTTGTTGGGTCCGGTCTAGTGGATCTGTTTTATGGATGACAGATGCACTGTACATGATTGCAGTAATTATTGCATGTGGTACTTTACGTTATGGTCTTTACACAATTGATGCATACGACAGAGGTGCATATGATGCACATGCAGTGTCTAGAACATCCAGTGTGACAGGTGTAGAGCTATGGCATGCTCAGTTTGGTCACATCGACTTTGCAAATATGCTACACCCACAAAGGCATGATATGGTCTCCGCATTGCCGCCACTTGATGCACCTATCAAAGTACAGGAGTGGTTGGTGATCACTCTATCTTGGTTGGTGACCGAGGGTGTTCTACAGGAGCGGTTGGTGATTGCTCAACCTTGGGCTTGCCTGTAACCTCCAGAAAACTAGAACCTGTCCACATGAATCCAAAGACATGTTCTCCATATGAAACCAAAGACCTGTATCCGATAAACCATAGACTTGTATCTATAAACCTTAGTCTTGTTTCCTCGAAACCATAGTCCTGTTTCCTCTCGAAAACCAATGTCGTGTTTCCATGACAGATAAACCCACATATGCACCATCCAATCACGGTGCCAAACACCTAGAGAGAGAAAGATAGAGGACGTGTCAAGCCATCCATGAATACACATAAGTCCAAGAGGAAGAGTCCAAGAACATGCATGAGTAGCTTAATCCTCTGTATCCCAATCTCGTAAACAAAACCTGCTTGTGAAGAGAGAGAGAGAGAGAGAGAGAGAGAGAGAGAGAGAGAGAGAGAGAAACCCCTTGGTTGTTAACCCTCAATGCCTCCTTCAGCTCGCCTTCTTCCAAGAGAGAGATAGAGTGGTGTTGTCCAATCCAACAATCGCCTAGAGATGTCTCTGCTGGCTGCTTCCACACATGCAACCTGCTTGCATCTGCCTGACTCCTGTTGCTAGCTGTAGCCTATATGCGCAGCCACTTGGTCTTCCACACGTGCAGCCTCTACATGAAACCCACCTGGCTGCCTGACTGACAGCAGATAAACTCCTGCCTGACGCCTGCCTGGTTGCCCGCTTGGCTGCCCGATGCTGCCCATTGCTGCTCGGCTGTAGTCCATACACAGAAGCAGTAACACCTGGCGGCAGCAGCAACACCTGGCGGCGGCGGCAGTAGCAGCAGCCGCCGCCGCCCATGCGCAGCAGCGCCCTAGGGGATGTGCCCGCGTAAACCATCCGGCCACCTTCTCCTCCTGCTCGCGCCACCCTTCACCTTATAAAGAGGTGATGCGCTTTTTCTCAAAAACGCCAAAAGCAAAGGTTAAAAACGCATGCTCAATAATAATAATAATATTTTAAGCATCAAAGGTTATTAAACCTTATAAACTTAAAAATCTCTTTTGTCCCCTTTCACACTTGGACTGGCCACACTTATGAGTTTTCCTTTTCATATTAACTGATGCCTAACCACACTGCCCATCCTGTGCCCGTGCTCGTGCCCACCTGCTTGCTGTCCAGAGGGAAAAACACAAGGTCGTAACAGCGTGAGTCTCCTAAGCCTAGACATGAGGCTAGAGACAAGTCTCGTTCTAAAAAGAAAAGCCGAGAGGGCAAGTCAGGAGACAAAGATGTGAAGTTTGAGAACTTCTATGGCAAGATGGATACTACGAAGGTGCTTGCTTTTGTGAGACAGTTTGAAATTTCTTTTTGCAATGAAGATTTCTCTAAGAAGTCTAAACTCAGGCATGTGGGTATGCATCTCAAAGAGACAGCTAGTGATTGGTGGATGGCCAAGCTTTTGGATGCAAGTGCTGCCTGCACATGGGACGACTTTAAAATTCAGTTTTATGCTCAATTCTTGCCTCTAAACTTTGCCAAAAATGTACGCAGAGAGTGGGATTGGTTGAAGCAGGATGAAGGGGAGACAGTGCAGACATATATAGCTAAGTACTTGAAGGTACTGTTGAAAGTTACTCCCTTTGTGTCTCTTTCTAATGGGGAGAAGAAACGGAAGTTTGAATCAGGTTTGCACCCCATCATTCAAGAGAGCTTATAGGTGTACCCAAATCAAACTCTTCAGCAGTTGATAAACTCGGCACTCAGCTGAAAATTTGCATATGAAGTGGGTTAAAAACAAGTCAAATTCAGATTCATTTAAGGGCAAGAGACGTGCTGGTTATGACCAGAAAAAGGGTGGACAGCCCTCTAAAAGTGACCAGAAAGATGCCTCAAATACAAAGGAAAACTCGTCTAAGAAGTCGGGGGTAAACGCAATGATTTTGGGCTGTCAAAATAGCAGAGGCTTGATTATGTATGTGATGGGAAATGTTTTGGTTGCGGCAGTAAGGATCACATATTTCCTAAATGCCCGCAGAACCCCAAGAATCTAGATTCTAATGTAAAAAAGCCTCATGTGAATGTTGTACCCGATGTGCAGGGAAACACGGGGCAACCCCCAGATCATAGAACAATATGTAAAGCATGGGCACAGTCGAGGGATCAGCCCGCACTCTTTTTGTTTGATGATGCATCCACAGATAATTTCATTTCGGTACAGATGGCTGCTGCCATAGGCTTGGGTGTATCAGATTTTGGGACTCAAATGAATGCAGATGCCGCCTTTGAGGGTAAAGGAGTTGATGTAATGCCGATCATTGGCAAACTCCGAATTCATATACAGGGATGTCTTGATCATGAGAGTTTCTTAGTTGCTCCTCTCACAGGATGTGATGTTTTGTTGGGGATGCCTTGGCATGCTCGTATGGAGCCCAAGAAGGACTATAAGTCCAAGAAAATCAGCTTTGTTCATAGAGGTAGAGAGCTTGTTATAGAAGTTGCTACTCCAGGTAGTACCATGCCTATAAGTCCAAGAAAATCAGCTTTGTTCATAGAGGTAGAGAGCTTGTTATAGAAGCTGCTACTCCAGGTAGTACCATACCTATTGTAAGTCATGTTCAGGTTTCCAAAATAATGAAGAAGTCAGCTTGTTCTTACTTGGTTTTTGTACGAGAACAATCTGAACATGAGAATGTAAATGTAGATCATCTAACCCGAGAGCACATAGACTTTTTGCGTGGTTATGGTGATTGTTTCAGGGATGCATTACTAGGAGAGTTGCCACCTGAGCGTCCCGAGGATCATCGTATTGATGTGATACCTGGGAGTACGCCCCCGAATAGACCTCCTTACAGAGGGTGAGTGCAAGTCAGCAAGAAGAGATTATGGCGGAGGTTAATGACTTGCTTGAGAAAGGGTTGATACGCCCTAGTTCATCTCCTTATTACTCACCTGTGTTGCTGGTGCAAAAGAAAGACGGGACGTAGAGGATGTGTGCGGATTATCATGCCCTTAACAAGGTGACGATAAAGAACAGGTTTTCGATACCACGTATCGAGGATATTTTGGATAGGTTGGAGGGTGCAGCATGTTTTAGCCGCATTGATCTTAAGAGTGGATATCATCAAATACGGGTGGCCCCTAAGGATATTCACAAAATTGCTTTTTGTATGCAGTTTGGACTTTATGAGTTCTTGGTGATCCCGTTCGGACTTACCAATGCTGCTGCCCGGGCACTCCCAAAAAGCTCCACGAGTTGCTATTTTGGGTGTGGGAGGGCCAAAGTGGGCAAACCCTGACTTGTAGAGCACTCAACAGGAAATCGTGGGCTATTAGGAGCCGTGTGGAGAGGAAAACTAGCAAGTTTACTCATATGCATGAGCTACAGGTGGAATACATGCGAAGTACAAGGGTCCCAGGGCTGGCTGGCTGGCTGCTATTTCTCTCTCTACAGGGCAGGTCGACTTCATCTACAGGGGCTGCAGGCTGATCGATTTGGCTACAGGAGCTTGAGCATGGCTGTTGGGATTGTTTTTGGGCTTCTCTGTTGAGAATAGGGCTTGGACGGAGTGAGCAGAGCCTCTACAAGAGCTGGCTAAATGTTATAAGGGCCATTATTGGCTGTTTTACAGGTTTGCAAGAGGTTTCTCGCGATGAAACTTGAGCAAACATGTCCCTAGATAAGTACCAGGCCTGGCGATGTGATCTGGTGGAACTTGTGGGTGGCCAGTGAGCCAAAACCATGGCTGGTTACTGTTTTGCAGGTTTGGGACAGCACTTTGTTAGTGGGTTGATGACCGCTCTATCAAAGTACAGGAGTGGTTGGTGATCACTCTACCCTGGTTGGGGACCGAGGGTGTTCTACAGGAGCGGTTGGTGATCGCTCAACCTTGGTTGGTGACTGAGGGTGTTGCAACAAGAGTGGTTGGTGACTGAGGAGTTGCAGGTAATGTGTTTACCTAGGTTTCCACAGTTGGATAAATCTGGTGTCGGCTGGATGAGTGTGTACTCTCGGGGCACTCGCATCTTGTACATATAAATACTTCTGTTGGTAATAAAGACACGTCGGGGGGGGGGGGGGGGGGGGGGGGAGGGGGCAACTTTAGCCCCTAGTGCTGTGTCATGGAATGGCTGATGTATGTATGCTGTTTTGGTAGTGAATTGATTCCGTATGCACGTACCTGTGTGGGACAGGGGGTACATGTCCAAAGAGTTTAATGCATACTTATTGGAAAGAGGCATTCAACATCAGTGTACCATGCCTTATACACCTCAGCAAAATGGTGTATATGAGAGGAAGAATAGATGGCACGATGTATGGTGAAGGGCCAGCACTTGATGGCACGATGTATGGTGAAGGGCCAGCACTTGCCTCACAAGTTTTGGATGGAAGCTGTCATGTGTGTAGCCTATGTTCTTAACAGATGTCTGACAAGGGCCCTGTAGACCATCACTCCTTATGAAGTTTGGCATGATAGGAAGCCATCAGCAGCTCATATGTGTGTATTTGGATGCTTTGGTTGCAACATGCCGAACTCTACTTGCAGGTTTACGAGAAAGAGTTATTGGCAGTGATTCATGCTTTCACGATGTGGAAAACATTATCTTTTGGGAGTTGAATTTACCATTAAGACTAATCATCAGAGTCTACGTTATTTTCTTACACAGACTAAGCTATCTGAGAAACATATGAGATGGGCAAACTTCCTATCTATGTTTCATTTTCAGATTTTACATACTCCTGGTAAGAAGAATGTAGTGGCTGATGCACTATCCCGAAGGCCTCAAGTAAGTGCTATTACAGTAGCCTATCATCAGGATTTATTAGATATGCGAAATTCTTATCATACAGATTATGATTTTCAGTATATATGGGCTGGTTTTCAGCAAGGTATAGCAGCCCCGAATTACTCCATACGTGATGGGTATTTGATGTTTCATAATCGCTTATGTGTACATAAGGATTTGAGGCAGAAAGTGATGGATGATTGCCATGCACCGCCTTATGCAGGGCATAGAGGAATCCTTGCCACTACACAGGCTTTGGAGAGATACTTTTTCTGGCCAAGAATGCGTAAAGACATAGATGACTATGTGCGCCAATGCATGGTTTGCCAAAAAGTTAAGTTTGACAGGCATTAGACTCCGGGGTTGCTTCAACCGTTACCGATTCCGAATCAGCCTTGCGAGAGTATTGCCATGGATTTTATCAGAGGTCTTCTTAAGATGCAGCAAGGAAATAATGCCATCTGGACTATTGTGGATAGGTTCAGTAAGTAGGCACATTTTATTCCGGTACGGAAGACCATAAAGCCAGAGCATATGGCAAAGATATTTATGGCACAGGTTTTCAAGCATCATGGTATGCCAAAGATTATTGTGGGGGATTGTGATCCTCACACCGCAAGTCTCTTTTGGCGAGCATTGTTTGATAACATGGGAATGAAGCTGAATTTCTCTTCTGCATATCATCGAGAGACAGATGGGCAGAGTGAGATTGCAAATTCAGCAGTGCTTGATCTCCAATGAGGTAGCTTACAGGCTGGTGTTGCCAGATCATTGGTGGATTCATAATGCTTTCCATGTCAGTCTCTTGAAGAGATATGTTGGTCCTGAGCCGGTGGAGCCGGTTATGGAAGATCAACCCGAGGTTGATGAGCTGGAAGAGGTATTGCAGCCTGAGCAAATTGTTTTTCACAAGGAGCGGAAAGCTGCTAGAGGAGGCAGGCTTGTCGGTAAGTACCTTGTGAAGTTCAGGAACTATCCAGCACTTGATGCGAAGTGGATGGACGAGGCATATTTTAAAGACTATCCAGATCTTCTTGCGCCCTACTTGGAAGCTTTTCAGTTGCGGCCAACTGAAAAGAAGCCGGGGGGAATGTCACCACGTCTAGAATGATGTCATGATTGAATACATGTGGAAGGGCTCCATGGAGGGATTGGTATCATGGTGTGAGTTCCTGGCATGATTTATGAACTCATGAAAGGGTGGTAACCCTGGTGAGTGACTCTGGACTCATGGAAGGGTGGTTACCTTGGTGAGTACTTTTTGGTCCTGTGTGGACGGCGCCTATTAACGGGCTAGTTGGATGTACAAGATGTAAGTTGGGAGGTTTCATCCACTATGTTTGTGCACCAGCATATGTATGTGAGTTGCACATGCATGAATGACTTGTTTTTGATATCTGGACATTGCTTGGTATTTTGCCTATGAATGTCCAGGGACACCGGGGATGCCTGGACAACCCGTGGATACGCCTGTGCACACCTGTTTGGGACTCATATGGTTTCCTTATGTGTTTTGCAGGTGGTAAGTGTGCACACTTAACCCAATTTATTCATTATTTCATGTTACTAAGGTTTATTGTTTGCAAGGTTCACATTCACTTAAAGTGTGGGCGGACACACTTATAATTTTATAACTGAGTTCACATCAGGGCGGACTATTTTTAATGAACCAAGGCCAAATATGAGAGATGGGCACCCGGGCACTCCCAAAAAGCTCCACGAGTTGCTTTTTTGGGTGTGGGAGGGCCAAAGTGGGCAAACCCTGACTTGTAGAGCACTCAACAGGAAATCGTGGGCTGTTAGGAGCTGTGTGGAGAGGAAAAACAGCAAGTTTACTCATATGCATGAGCTACAGGTGGAATACACGCGAAGTACAAGGGTCCCAGGGCTGGCTGGCTGCTATTTCTCTCTCTACAGGGCAGGTCGACTTCATCTACAGGGGCTGCAGGCTGATCGATTTGGCTACAGGAGCTTGAGCATGGCTGTTGGGATTGTTTTTGGGCTTCTCTGTTGAGAATAGGGCTTGGACGGAGTGAGCAGAGCCTCTACAAGAGCTGGCTAAATGTTATAAGGGCCATTATTGGCTGTTTTACAGGTTTGCAAGAGGTTTCTCGCGATGAAACTCGAGCAAACATGTCCCTAGACAAGTACCAGACCTGGCGATGTGATCTGGTGGAACCTGTGGGTGGCCAATGAGCCAAAACCATGGCTGGTTACTGTTTTGCAGGTTTGGGACAGCGCTTTGTTAGTGGGTTGATGACCGCTCTATCAAAGTACAAGAGTGGTTGGTGATCACTCTACCCTGGTTGGTGACCGAGGGTGTTCTACAGGAGCGGTTGGTGATCGCTCAACCTTGGTTGGTGACTGAGGGTGTTGCAACAAGAGTGGTTGGTGACTGAGGAGTTGCAGGTAATGTGTTTACCTATGTTTCCACAGTTGGATAAATCTGGTGTCGGTTGGATGAGTGTGTACTCTCCGGGCACCCGCATCTTGTGCATATAAATACTTTTGTTGGTAATAAAGATACGTCGCGCGGGGAGGGGGGTGTGCAACTTTAGCCCCTAGTGCTGTGTCATGTGCAAGTTGGTTTATGTTTGTAGGATGTATATGCTCATGTAATGTTTCACAATGATGGTAATCGTGTATATGCCAGGAATGGTTGATATATGTATGCTGTTTTGGTAGTAAATTGATTCCGTATACACGTGCCTGTGTGTGACAGGGGGTACATGTCCAAAGAGTTTAATGCATACTTATTGGAAAGAGGCATTCAACATCAGTGTACCATGCCTTATACACCTCAGCAAAATGGTGTATATCAGAGGAAAAATAGATGACACGATGTATGGTGAAGGGCCAGCACTTGCCTCACAAGTTTTGGATGGAAGCTGTCATGTGTGTAGCCTATGTTCTTAACAGATGTCTGACAAGGGCCTTGTAGACCATCACTCCTTATGAAGCTTGGCATGATAGGAAGCCATCAGCAGCTCATATGTGTGTATTTGGATGCTTTGCTTATGCTCTTGTTCCTAAGCAACATCACACAAAGGTGTTGAGAGATGTAATCGTGGTGTTGTGTGTATGTGGGAAAGCACCCTAAAGGTGCAAGATATTGTGGCAAGATAGGAATGCCACGTGTAATATTGAATTGTGTGTGAGTGTTGACCAAAAGAGTGGAAAAGGGAGTGCCACATGGATGATGATGTGTAAAGTGGGATAAGGCTAGAAAGCCTATATCATTGTATGGTTCATTGTGATATGCAATAGAATTGAGTGCTGAGTGTGCAATCTCCCTCTCATGGAGTTTTTAGTGTGGTTTAATCCACCTTAATTATGTTGCTTAATCATTTTGTTAACATGGTATCAGAGCTTGGGTGGGCTCTTGGTCATGGTGATTATTTATGTATAGATTTCTTGGTTATGAGTTCTTTGATTAAGCATTATTTTCAGTTATTATGGAAAAAAATTATGCACACTCATATTATCATTTGGATTTGCATTTGTGAGGATTTGAGAGAGATTTGGAGCTACCATTCTCATGTTTGATAGGAGATTTGCAACAAGGAGGTTGCATAGAAGCTGCCCAAGAGAGTTGCAAATGGGAGTTTTGCAATATGGAAAACCTGCTCATCATCATGGAAGCTGAAAATGGAGATTTCAGCAAGTATGAAGACTATGGAGTCTTCGGTGTCAACAAGGAAGCTGCCAATAAAAACTTTGTGAAGGTATTTTGGATTTTGCCTCATAAATTTTTTGGTTTGAGCATGGAAGAATGCTCATGTTGAGAAGGGTTGCTGATTTATGGGATGGAGAAATCCCAAGGTTCTTTGTTTGCGAGCAAAGAGTGGAGGAGGTGCGTGCTTGTCGAGTGGTGGCAAGCAATGAAGGGCTGGTTTCAGTCCATATTGGAGCATGTCGGAAAGGCATGGCTCACGGAATTGCTCATGGAAGATGGGCAATGGGGGTGAAATCAAGTCGGCTTTCACAAGATTATGCACCTCGGGTTTCTCGAGGGAAATCCATGAACAAGAAGCAGCCTTGAAGATAGTGTATGCAAGAGAAGCATGCACATAATGGAGTCCAAGTGAGAGCTCACAAGAGACCACCATGAAGATGATCATCAACCTTGAGGAAGTATAAGATGGTTCCTAAGAGGCACAAAGAAGATGGCATGATTGTAGCATGCAAGAGCTGCATATGGAGCTCTTATTCAGGAGAAAAATAAGCTAGCAGTAAAGAAACTTGGAAAAGGAAAAGAACCAGGCATGTATGTGTCTGCTCAAAGCCTTCATAGCCTTGCACTCGACTGTGCATGGTCAACCATTTCTAGTCTGTGTGTTGTAAAGAGAGGGCTGCAAGAAGAAGAAGAAGAAGAAGAAGAAGGGAGGCGCGCCATGTCAGCCCATGCTCTGAGAAAATGGCATGTCTGAGCAGGAGCTCTGTCCTGAGGTGCTTCACCTTGCCAGATTTTCTGCACAGGCTTGAGAGAAAGGTGCAGTGTCACCAATTGGCCGACCATTTGGTCCATCTCCAGATTTGTGTCTCGTTCACTTGAGGCCAGGCCGGTGTCTCATGTGAAGGGGCCAGTATTTTTGCATAACATGGACGGGAGCCAAACTGGTGCCACTCGTGTGTTAGTAGGATGGTGTCATATGGACGGGAGCCAGACTGGTGCCACCTGTGTATGACCTGGATTGTGTTCTATCCATGGGATTGTCATGCCATGGAAGAGCCAGTATTTGTGCCGTGTGTTGCCTATGGGATTGTCACTCCATAGGGAGGCTCGTGCCTGGATCTGTGTCTTACCTATGGGACTGTCACTCCATAGGAAGACCGGGATCTATGTTTTCTATCGTGCCATCATTGTGCCCGTTAGAAATGTTTAGTACTTGTTCCATGAACGGGAGATATGTCCATGATACTGTTTGCACATGCATTCATGTTTTGCATGTTTGGAACTGTTTTCGCATGTGTTGTATTCTTGTGTTTTCCTGAATGACGTGCCACTTACTGAGCGGGGACGCCTGCCAGTGAGTTGTGAAGTTTGCTCTGTCTTTTGACGAGTTTTGTTGCGTGTGAACAGGTGGTAAGTGTATTGCACTTGTTTATTTTATAGCATTCTTTTTAACCTTTGTTTTTATAAGGTTGCAGGTTCACACTCATTAATGAGTGGACACCCTCCCCAAATATTTCTTGGTGTCCTTGGTAGGGTGGGCACCCATTTTTGGGAACGGAACCGACGTTTGGGTCATGGAGGGTAAAAGGGAACCCCTCGTGTGTGGGGGTGGGTGCATGGCCACCTACCCACCCCCCACCTTGGAACTGGCTGCCTTCATGCAAGCTAGGGGGGCCGGCCAGCTGTTGGACGTGTGCCCTCCCCAACACTTACATATAGGTGACCACTTCATCAGCTTGGGGGGATCCGACTGTGCAGGCGACCGTTCCATTCGGCTGCGCCCAGACAGAGGCGGCTGCGCCCATATACCTCTCCACTTTGTAGACGGCTGCGCCCAGACATAGGCGGCTGCGTCCGGACACCTCTCCACTTGCTGACGGCTGCGCTCAGACGCCCTCCTCTCCTCCTAGCAGGCGGCTACGCTCAGAACTCTTCTCTCTTGCCAGCAGGCTGCTGTGCCCAAGTGTCCTTCTCTAGCCTTTATGCAGCTGCACTTAGGCGCCTTTGATATTTGTCTTCCACTAGCGAGATACAGGTAAGTGGATTGAGATTGAAGCAAAGGACTTTGATGTAAATTTGATAAGGGATACTCTTTGCTGCTAACATCCGTTCGGTGCCGGGTAGTCCAAGCTTTTGGAGAACCACGGTCCATGGGTGCCGAGATCGGGAGAGCCAGGCGTTAGTACGGGAGCGCCTGTTTGTGCATGGTCCTGGAACACTAGTGGGGCGCTCTCTGCGGATTCCAGTGAAGGCACAGGACCGTAGAGACTAGACTTCTCAAGTGGATCGCTCTCCTTCGAACGACTACTCCAAATCTCTTGTTTGGTAACTGTATTCATTTTAGTTGTACATGGACATCATTTGGTTCGTTGAACCCATGGAGCATTGTATCACTTAAATACTCCCAATAATATATCATATATTGAGGGGGGGGGGTCGGCCCGTTCCGGCCCCAGTGCTGGTGTCAATTGATCATCATTTCATTTCATTTCAGTTTTATTGTTATTAAGTTGTCCATTCAAATTGTGATATTTAAGTTGTGCTATTACGCGTGTGGGTGTCCAACGGAGTCTATTCCCACTTGACGGAATCGGCTTCATGTAGAGCAAAGCAAAAAGGGGAAGTGTAAAAAATAATAAAAAGGCGCAGTAGAGAGCAAAAAATCTCCACTGCAGTGAATAGCCAGCAAAAGCGAACAGCACTAGAGAGTGCGACAGACAAGAGTCCAAGGTAGTAGCAGCTGGAAATCAATGAAATTGAGAGGAGAAACAGAGATGTTATGGGCACTGTGTCAAAGAGCAACTGGGCAATCCTCTTCAACAAAGAGGTAGCGATTCAATGAGTAGGAAGACCTGTAGACTGAGCAAAAGCCAGTTATGGCAGGTGTGGAAGGCTGAGGAAGACGACGACCTGGTAGGAGGTTCTAGGTCCCACATCTGCCCGGCTCAGAGTACGCAATAAATGAGCACAGAAGAGAAAAATGAAAGCCCATTCATTTTGCATTAAAAAAAAAAAAGCAAAGCCCATTTTTAATAAGATTTGACTCTCATTAAAGTTAAGGGTAGCTTCACATGCCTCAATTTCATGGGCTTGTACACATTTAAAATTGTGATCACACACATGGGATCTC
Source organism: Cibotium barometz (assembly GCF_041138505.1). Classification (NCBI taxonomy): domain Eukaryota; kingdom Viridiplantae; phylum Streptophyta; class Polypodiopsida; order Cyatheales; family Cibotiaceae; genus Cibotium; species Cibotium barometz. The sequence continues at coordinate 38,456,983 of NC_141074.1, read as the reverse complement.
CTGCACGATTGGATTATCATACATGTAATGTATAATTGGATTATCACCCATGTAATGTATAATTGGATTATCACCCATGTATGAGAAGGGTAACCGTACCCGAGCTTGAAGCTCAAAACGAGGATTTTTTTTGTAATCACCCATGGTATGAGGGTTGCCCTGTCCGAGCTCACCAAGAAGCTCAAAATGGTTATTGTGATGTGTGCATGAGCGATGCACGTGTGAGGTGCATGCGCATGGGTTGGTTCCCACCCGAACTTCTATGTTCAAATCGGACTCAGTGGTTCTGCTGTGAGCGAGTCAGCTCAAAAAGGACTAGGTGTCTAAGATGGTAGACACGCGCACACATGATTGGTTGATGGACACTCCAATGTATCATTGAGGGAGAGTGTTGAGAGGTAGCGATTGCGTTTGTGCAATGCTACATTGATATGGGTGATGGGTGAGTTGTGGAACACCTCGATTAAGAGGGGGTGTTGAGAGATGTAATCGTGGTGGTGTGTGTATGTGGGAAAGCACCCTAAAGGTGCAAGATATTGTGGCAAGATAGGAATGCTACATGTAATATTGAATGGTGTGTGAGTTTTGACCAAAAGAGTGGAAAAGGGAGTGCCACATGGATGATGATGTGTAAAGTGGGATAAGGCTAGAAAGCCTATATCATTGTATGGTTCATTGTGATATGCAATAGAATTGAGTGTTGAGTGTGCAATCTCCCTCTCTCTCTCATGGAGTTTTTAGTGTGGTTTAATCCACCTTAATTATGTTTCTTAATCATTGTCTATCACCATGATCAATCCCATTTTAGGATTGTTAACAAAAGGTTGATGTGATAAGGCAGTGAAATGCATTTTTGTGGGCTACAACTCAGATAGCAAAGGGTATTGTCTCTACTATCCTGCCTCACAACGGATTATGGTAGAGATGTGATTTTTGGTGAGAATTCATCGCAGCCCTTGCCTGAGTACAAAAACCAGCCACATGTCTCTTCGATACTCTTCTTTCTTTGTGTGGCCCACACTCACCAGGTGTTGGGCATTTGGACACTCGTGCTATGGCCGGAAATCGGCCCATACATGCTGAAAATCAGCCCATAACAGCTGAAAATCAGCAGCCAGACATGCATTATGTTGAGCCCATTGGTGAGGCAGATGTTGATGATGCAGTGGGAGAGGAAAGGACAGTTATGCATGAAGCTAAAGTAGTACCTCGTTGGCTATTGCAAACCTTACGGGACAGCCATATTGAGGCTTCTTTGCTAGGAACAACGCGTGCTAGTTCCTGCCATGCATCTGGGCACTTTGTTGATCATGCCCTCATGAGCACCTTGTGCAATAAAGAGGAGCCTGTTTCCTTTGAGGAAGCATAGGAAGATGATCATCGTATGCTATGTAGGATGAGTATGACTCCATACTCAAGAATGATACATGGTATTTGGTAGATTTGTCTCATGGCAAAAAGGCCATCGGTAGAAAGTGGGTGTACAAGCTAAAAGAAAGGCAGATAGTAGCATTGGATTGCTACAAGGCAAGGCTTTTGCCAAAGGTTATGCACAATAGAAGGGTACCCTCCGCGTAAAGAGGACTCGTGATTGTTTCTTGGTCATCATCTTGTACATTGATGACATGTTGCTCACAGGCCTTGATGAGGATCAGCTTTCAGCTTTCAGGGCTGAATTACATTCATCATTTGAGATGTTAGATTTAAGCCAATTGCATTTCTATTTGGGCATTCAGTTCATACAGTGTGACGATGAGATTGTCCTCATGCAATCAAAGTATTACTTCAAAGGTTTAGTCTTGAGAATTGTAAGCGTGTGTTTACACCAGTTGAGACAAGTGCTAGGCTTAGTACTCAAGATGTTGGAGAGCCTTTTGATCAGACATTATATCAGTTTGCTTGATTTATTTATGCAACACGAGGCCATACATTTAGTTTGGGGTCTCTCAGCTGAACATATTTATGCATAGCCCAGGCTCCATGCATTGACAAGTTGTCAAGTGGGGTTTCTGCTACCTACAGGGCACTCAACACCTTGGATTGTTCTATCCTAGGGGGGTGATTCACAGTTGCATGCCTTTACAGATTCGGATTGGGGTGGATGCTATGAGCTAGGGTGTCCACTAGTGGTTTTTGCTTCCATCTTGGTGATTTATGTATATCATGGCTTGATAAGAAGCAACCAACAGTGGCCACCTCAAGCTATGAAGATGAGCACAAGGCAGCTTTTACAGCCACTGTTGAGTGTGTTTGGCTTAGACGCCTTATAGCTGATTTGGGTTGTGGACAGCCGTCATTCACTACCATTTTCACTGACAGTTAGAGCGCATTGACAATTGCGAGGAACCCAATGTTTCATGTTCGCACTAGTGCATAATCATCATGTTAGGGAAGACACTCTGCAGGAGAAATCAACTTGATCTATGTGTGTACACATGACAACTTGGCAGATTTGTTCATGAAGGCACTTTCTTGTAAAAAGTTCGAAGCTTTTCGCAAAGCATTGGGCTTGTTGCCTTTTGGGGATTGATTAGCCATGCCTATACATGTTCACATCATCACTTGAGGGGGGTTTGTAGACATCTATGTCATGGGCAGTGGTGTGTGAACACTCTAGGACCTATTGGGGCACTTTTTACCCTCCGTAAGAGGAGTTTTTGACTCGTAGGGTTCACAGATTGTGTGTACTTTGCACATTATCTATAACATTGAGTTGTATGCTTCTTGTTGTACCCTCATGGCTGTGTGTGTGTGTGTGTGTGTGGTTTCTTGTACTTGGCTGCACCTTCTACTCAATCAGCTTTTCTCCTAACCTTTCACTTCTTTTTGGCCCGTAAATCGTTACCTTTTTGCCATTGCATTTCTCCAAGTTAGGCACGAACATGTCGTGTGCATTGGAACTATCTGGAGTCGTTGGGGAGTAATTCCGTGAAGTCATCTGAGAGCAACTACATGGAATTAGTTGGTGATGATGACTTTGAGCAAGTAAAGCCACCTGGATGGCTTGGATTCTACCAACCACCAGCAGGAAGGTTGGAAGATAACTAGGAGTGCAATATCTAGGATTCCCTGAGGAAGGATAACGTTGGCCCCAGACTTGATGGGTATTCCATGCCTTAACAAACCGATGATTGTAGAGTTGTCATGTGGTGTTAGGAGGCTATTGCTGAGTGGGATTCAAGTATGTATTCGCACACATTGGTGGGTCCAGGAACAGCTCAATAGTTTTGACTTCATAGGCTCCAAGTCGTGATGCTTGTTTTCACATACTTTTTTGTAAAAAACCCTTAGTCATAGTTTTTAAATTTGTCGAGGTCTTTGCCGAACCATGACGGAATCTAATTTGTTTCATGCTCTTACTTTTCTACATAATTCGATAGTTCTTTTTAATACGGTGAAGAGATCACACCAGGCTTTACCATGAACCCTTGGTGTTATCTAGGCAGCCAGTGGGTGGTAGGCGGCACGGGCAGTCTTGTTGGGTGTTGACTTAACCCAAGATGGAATGGCAGGCTTGTCTTCTTATGCATTTACAAGGACTCGAATTGAACAGGAGGGAAGTATGTTACGTCCCGACATGGCTTGTCTTCTTATGCATTCACGAGGACTTTATTGAATAGAAAGAGGGAAGTATATTATGTCTCGACAGGTCAAGGATTAGGGCTAGAGGGGTGTGCTAACCCAAGATTAGAGTTAGGGTTAATCCAAGATTAGGGTTAAGACTTAGCTGGGGCGTGGGGACTTGGAGGATTCACACGTGGGATAAGGGCATTAGCAAGAAGAGGTCTAGATAGGCTAAGAGCTTTTAATTAATAGCCTGGAGCTAATAATGGCCAAAAGCTTATAAATAAAGCGGGAAAGCTTATAAATAGTACAAGGGTCAATAATAGCCGGGTTATTACTATACAAGTGACCTTGGGCTTGCTTATTCAACACAAGAGGTCAAGTAGTCATGCGGTGTCTTGGGGCTACTAAGGAAGTGTGCATGATCTCGTGGCTAGTTCCTTGCCATATTGTTCACCTGCCTTGCTTGTGCAAAAAAAAGATGGAACATACAGGATGTGTGTAGATTACAGAGCTTTGAACAAGATAACCATCAAGAATCGGTTTCCAATTCTGAGAATTGATGATATTTTGGACAAACTTGAGGGGGCGGCATGTTTCAGCCGTATTGATCTCAAAAGTGGGTATTATCAGATTAGGGTGGTTCCAGAGGATGTGCACAAAATTGCTTTCAGGACTTCATTTAGTCTATATGAGTATTTGGTAGTGCAGTTTGGCCTCACAAATGCTCGCGCTACTTTTAACAAGATGATGGACATGATTTTTAGGCCACATCAGAAATTCACTGGAACTTTCTTTGATTGTGTTCGAGGGACTTCGAAAGCATAAGCTTTACATTAATGGTAAGAAAAGTGAATTCTTCTTAACAGAAATTCACTATTTGGGGCATATTGTTTCAAAAGATGGTGTGTGCATGGATCTAGTGAAGATCCAAGCCATCAAGGATTGGCCTAAGTTGACCTTAGTGCATGAGGTAAGGAGTTTTCTTGGGCTATGTTCTTATTATAGAACATTCATACGACAACGACTTCTAAACAAAGATGGACCAATGCTATGTAACCACTCTCGACCTAGAATAACATCCGCTCGGGTGATATGCATAACTTGAAAATCCAAATACATCTCATGACCTTGAATGACTAATGGAACATCATGAACTACTGTATCCTAGACATCTTTATCATAGCCGTTAATCAAAGAAACCACATACTTATGATCACTTAGACTTTGCGGCAACTTTAATTTCTTGACTAAAGTATAGTTCAAGAAATTATGTGTGGCACTATCATCAATACTTTGTGGCCTTTAATGTGACCATGCATTTGAACCAACTCATGTGGTCCAAATGTCGGCACCCACATTGATGACGTGACACAACACGCATGAGTAAAATCAGCAGGATAAACTTGAACCTCTTAAAACTTACGAGAAGTCTCTAGAGGAAGCACTTGAATATTGTGCACTTGCTTTTCTTTACTTTGATCACGCTGATTTTTTTCTTCTCTTGCTTCTCCACTTCATGATCTTATGAAGAAGAAGATAGTGTTCAAATGGACTCAACTTTAGAAGGGTGCCTTTCATAAATTAAAGGATGCTATTACGACAGGACCAGTTCTCATTGTACCAGATTTACATAAGGCTTTTATAGTGGAATGTGATACTTGTGGGGATTGCATAGGGGCTTTCCTCAATCAGGGGAGACATGCAGTGGCTTTTGAGAGCCGTCGTTTGCAGCATGTAGAGCTTCACTTGTAGGTTTATGAGGAGGAGTTATTGGCTATGATTCATGCCTTGACCATTTGGAAACATTATCTTTTGGAGCTGAATTTATGGTCAAGATAGACTATTAGAGTCTCAGATATTTTCTTACTTAGACAAAGCTTTCGGATAAGCACATGAGATGGGCAAATTTCTAGTCCATGTTTCATTTTCAAATTTTACAAACTTCGGGTAAGAAGAATGTTGTGACAGATGCCTTGTCAAGAAGGCCCAATTTTATTGCTGTTACTACTTCCTATCATCAAGATCTATCTGCAATGCCAGAGATGTATTCTTTGGATGAAGATTTCAATCGGATATGGGCTGATTTGCAAGAGGGTACTTCTGTCCCCTCTTATTCTATTTAGGATGGATATTTATATATGCAAAATCGCATATGTGTAGTCAAAGATCTTTGGCAAAAGATTATGGAAGAGTCACATGCTCCTCCTTACGCAGGACATAGGGGTATCTTGGCTACTACACAGGCTTTGGAGCGATATTTCTTTTGGCCACAGCTTTGCAATGATATTGAGGATTATGTAAGGAAATGTTTGGTTTGTCAAAAGGTCAAGTTTGACATACAAAAACCACATGGATTGCTTCAGCCTTTACCTGTTCCTAATGAGCCTTGGGAAAGCATTGCCATGGATTTTATCATGGATTTACTAAAGTCTGCTTTTGGGTATGATGCTATTTGGATTGTAATTGATAGATTTAGCAAGCAGGCACATTTTATTCCCGTGAAGAAGAACATAAAGCCAAAGCATATGGCTAGGTTATTCTTGACACAGGTGTTTAAATATCATGGTATGCCCAAATCGATTGTGGGGTACCGGGATTCTAGGACCACGAGTCTCTTTTGGAGGGCTTTATTTGATAATGTGGGAACGAAGTTGAATTTTCTTCAGCTTATCATCCACAGACGGATGGAGAGAGTGAAATTGCTAAACTGGCAATACTTGATTTATTAGTGTTTTGTTTCTGAGTAGAAAGTTGGTAAAAGTATTTGCTTTGGTTGAGTTTGCATATAACAATACAGTGTATAGTTCTACAAGAAAAGCGCCATTTGAGGTTATTTATGGCAAGGTGGTACTTCACCTATTTTGAGAACTAAGGATGAGATCTTTGTAGTAGATCAGTATGTCAGGGACTTGGAAACTACTTTTGCATAGGTTCGGACAGCCATAGAGAGATCTTAGGCGAAGCATAAGAAGGCTTTAGACAAACATCGGTGAAAGGTGGATTTCAAAGAGGGTGATCGGGTATTGCTGAAATTTGAGAAAGCACGATTGAGGACGAGGGAAGACAAGGAAGGAAAGTATCCAAAGGGTTTCAACAGGTAATATGGACCTTTTCAGATCTTACAGAAGATCAATGATGTGGCTTTTAGGCTTGATTTACCCCCATGGAGCTGCAAGGTGGGTGGTTTGGCCTAGTGGTATCGGTCGCTAGGTTGGGGCCATTGATACCAAGTAGGCTCGCGGTAATTTGACCTCAGGCTCGGTGGTGGTTTGAGGCACTGACCCTACGGTTGGGTGGTGAGTAGCTAGCCACAATCCATTGTAGTCATGCGATGCGTACGACAATGTCGGGTAATTGAAACGTGGTTAGGGTTTCGGTTATAGGTCAGTTCTAGGTCTGATGGAGTAGTCTCACTAGACTCGGATCTAGGTGTCAGGAGCTCTCTCTCAAACTGACTCCAAAGTCACTCATATAGGCGTCCTATAAACTAGGAACCATAAATAGCCCATGCCTCATAAACACTACTAACCTTTCCATAAGATGCGTAACCTCTAGTCCCAGGGCAACCTAAGCTGAAGTGACCTATTAACCCTGCTTGGGACTCGGGATGTAACATGAGATGTTAGGGTTGAGTGGTGCCTTGGGTTGGTTTGGGTCTTGATTCCTTACTTCAGTGTTTTGAAAAGTTCATTAATTTACGTAAGTCTCACTTGTATAAACATTAGGTGTGAGTTTCCTTAAGGTCTTATGAAATAAAAAACTTAAAACATGTCTAGTCCTTTAGCCTTGGTCTAGCAGCTAGCTTCATCATTCTTTGCCATGTTAGTTATGTCTGTTGGGGTATGTAACATATTCTTGCCTTAAATTTTAACTGCTATCACGCAGAAAAGTTTGTGCTAGGGATTCTTGAAACTGCCTCTCGAGAGATTCAACCGTTTTCCATGAGCCATCTTCCTCAGCCGATGAGGAACATGATTGTTTTCACAATAGCTCAGAAGTTGAGTGCCAAACTGAACTGGATTCTAGAAGTCGACAAGCTCTTCATGAGAGATCACCAGCCTTCAACATTTCTTTGAAATGAAAGATAGGATGGATATTCAGTGTGGCTTTTTCAGCTTGGCAGCTTTGTTAATTACTTGTACAACTTTACAAGTAAAGTAGAAATTAAGACTATGGAAAAGGAAGCTGGAAGAGAAAATTTGGCTTCTTACGAAAAGATGGCCCTTTTTTTTGGGGGGGGGTGGTAAATGCAATCGATAGTCTTTAGAGCAAGCTGAAAGATATCGAAGGACAACATGCATTGCAGGTCTCCTTATGAGGAGATAGTGATTGATTTCAGGTTGGATTTATGATATTTTTTCGAAGATGGTTGAAATCTAAGCTTTAATTTAAAAAATTTAATGAGGAGCATTGGGTGCTGCAGGTGATACTTTTTCTGGAAGTTCTCCAGTATTGTGTGGTGATGATGGAGTCTGAGAGATTGTCAGGGATTTTGTTAAATGTTCAATATCATTTTGAAGTTTATCATTTAAGTTTCTTTTGGTCATTATCTGCAGGTTGTAGAGCTGGATTTTTTGTATCCCAGTGAAGGCATTCATCGCAGGTGGGATAATAACTATCGCATAACAGCAACAGCAGCAACCTGGGATCAGGCAGCTTTTATTTTGAGCGTTCCCAGAAGGAAGCCATCTGATGAAACTCAGGAAACACTCCGCACATCAGCCTTTCCTAGTACTCATGTCAAGGTCAAGCTTTGGTGTCGAGATTTCATGTTTCTGCTGGAGTTTTTTCATAAAACCAAGAATACTAACATTCCTTTCACCCGCTTTTTTCAGGAAAAGTGGTCTAAGAATCTCTATTTAGCTTCTGTGAGCTATGGACGAACAGTGTCATAGGTTAATTTGGGTGGTTTCTGTTCCTACAATGCATCATGGAGAGGAATGCAGAGACAAATTGCTCATTGTGCATCATTGCCATGAAAGTCATGCAAAGCAGCTGGATGCTACAGCTAGCTGTAAGCGAATGCAGGTTGATAGACACACTCTTGTAAACCTGGAGGTCTAACTTCTCATGTCTGATGTACCTGTGGACATGCCCGAGTTGTATAAGAATGTAATTTTATGATAGTGGGTGCAGGCTTTCTTCAAGTAGGTGTTCTTCTCGGCCAAACTCAGCCCTTCCTTTCCTGATTCTTCCTGATGTCTGGGATACAAAGTTGTCACCCATTCACAAGGCATTATCAGGTCAATTTCCATGTAGATAAATTGCTTGACTTTGTGTGTTGTACATAACCTGCTAATGGCTCAAAGATTGAAGCAATGTATACTCAATCTTTTGTAAGTTTTCCAAGGCATTATCAGGTCAATTTCCATGTAGATAAATTGCTTGATTTTGTGTGTTGTACATACCTGCCGATGGCTCAAAGATTGAAGCAATGTATACTCAATCTAACTCACCTAAACCAAGCCACTGAACTCACCTAAACCAAGCCAATGAAGGCCTAAGACGTCTCTTATCATGAAGATGGTGTTGTGGAGTAGACAAGGTCCTTAGTTTTTTCTTCACTGTTTAAAGAACGTTACAAATTTCACTCAATGCCTGAGGATGGGTCATTCATGGGGACAGCAGCAGTTTTGGTGATTTGATGTAAAGTTAGCGTTAGGGAACCACAAAAGCAAGGGTAAGGGCTTATGGTATGTAGATTAAGACCCTTGAGCTTGAAACCATATCACATTTTTCTATCTATGTCTGCAGCTCGCTCCATCCGTATAGAGGCTACAGTTTAGTCTCACATTTTATGAAAGATCCGACCATGGAGGATAATATTTGACATTGTTATATTCATTAACATGGACCCAACTAGCCACCCTACTTTCCATGTTGAGATTCTACAAAGATGAATTCTAGAAAGCCAAGAACACAGAAATTCGCATGGTTTGTGTGTAGAGGCAAGTCACGAGGTGGATAGGACAAGGGAGCACAAGATGTGAAATCCTTAGCGTGACACAAGATGGGGAAACAAAAGAGCATGATGTGCCTTCTCGGCTATACGGTATCACACATACCCATACAAGGTGAAGGCAGTGTGTTCTAGTCTACCCTAGTGGCATCTAATTTCACTACTAACTCACATACAAAAAAGGTGCATGATGTACATAATTGTTTAACGTTAAAAAGAAAGCCAAGGGTGCATCCATTGATTGAAGCCACGCATGCAGTTTCTCTTGCGTACGATTTAGATGCATGGAGATGGTTTTGAGGCATGGAGGTGATCCTCCAATTGAGAAATATTTAGGGCTTGGTTCTTAGCTTTCCCAAAGGCCATTGGAAAATAGTTCACCTATCCTTGATCCCTTTGAAAAGTCATCCATTTCCACTTTGTCGCATACTTCTTGCGATCGGCACCTAATTGGTGCATGTGGCACCACTTTTTTGTTCTTGTGGTGGATACCCAGATCGAGTGCCTTACGTGTCAACCATTCTTTGCTACCATCTCCTCATCAAGGACTTTATTAACATGTGTTAACCACTCCGTTGGTGGTTAACATGGTTTCACTTGCTTGACCTGTCGTAAGTGGGATAGTTAATTTTTATTCATACATTTCATAATTTTTCATGCCTTGTTGTAATTGTTAGTTTAGAAGCATGCCAGTCTATTAAAAAATATTTAATTACTTGCATCACAATCCTTAATGTAATGAAGCAGTGGACATAAATTGTACATAGGAGGCCAAGGGCCAAGCATAAGTTGTATTAGGCCAGGGCCAAGTAAGGTGAACATTAATAAGTATGTGTGAAAAGGGGGCTATGGTATATAGGCCAATGTGAACTGTTAATCACAATTAATCATACTAATCAAGAATTAGAAGCTAACAAGCTTTCATGGCAATCTTGTCCTTCTCCTTGCTCATGGATGGTGTTCCTACACCCATGTTACCACTCTATGCTTTGAGTGGTCAATCATAGTTCATTGTAGTGGTATTAGAGCTTTCTATTGATCCTATTTTTTTTTCAAATTTTACCATGGAAAGTTGCAAAATTTTTTAGCCCTTTTATGCTTCAAGAAAACCCTAGAATCTCAGGAGTTTCATCAAATTTCTTGCTCTAGCTTCACAAACATGATCCCTAGCATCTAGCCAACACCTAGTAGTGATTTGTGGGCATCATTAGTAAGGGTTTCAAGCAAGGGAAAGGCAGGGTGGCACGAATTTTTGCAACCACGTGCTGTTTTTCGTGAAATAGCCGTCCAAGACATGGAAATCACAGGCTTATTTGTTCTTTTTTGGTTAGCCAAGGTGTTTTCTATAATATTCAAGCATCTTAGAGCTTTATTTCATGAAGAATGAAGGCCATGGACTCTCTACAAAGCTGTAAATCTTCTCCATGTTTTTCAGGCAAGGGTATTTCTCAACTAACCTCATGCTTGAGGCTTCTTGGTAACATTTGAATAATTGCTAAACATTTCCTTGCATCAATTGGTTGATTCCTTGAGTTTCTTGATTTTCCACTTGAGATTTGGGGCTTTCTTCCAAGAAACTTTCTTACCATTGGCCATTAATCTATGCCATTAGCATTGCTCAATTATCATTAGAACCAATTAATGACGACATTAAGCAAAGCTTCTTACCATATGGCCAATTAATCAACCATTGCTCTCAAGTTTGGAGAAATTTTGCTAAGAATGGATCATTTGCATCCTCTTGAGGAGCCTTGTGGTTGATTGCAAGCTTTTGGAAGCATCATTTGCCTTGCTAGTGCTTATTGGATGCTTCAAATGCTCAAATGCTCAATTGCATGTAAATGGTATGTCAAATGTGTAAAATCTTGGCAAACCCTATGCTATGAAGGGGCTTTGAAGATCATTAATGGTATGCATCAAGGCAAAGGCATTGAAAAATCTGATTTCTAATCACTATTGGATTTTTGAATGTGTTAAATCATTCATTGGTGATGATTGATGGAGCTTGAGTACATACTTGAATGTATGAATAATTGTAAAAGCATGAGTCATGCTTAAAATCACTAACCACCTATTTGAGTTCATTCACTCTCCACATCACTTTGCATTACACCTTCTATTTTGAGCATACTAGTGATGTGTGAGGGTACTCCGGTATATGGAGGAGAGACCGGGGGGAGCATGTCTTGAACTCACTGTGCTGTGAGTGCCGTGGAAAAGTGGTATGGTGAGGGATTAGGTACATGGTGGTGAGAAGAAATGGTCCAAACCTTTTCCCTTGGAATATAAACTTGGGTACAGGGGCTGGAAGAGCTTGGCTGGGAGATCGGTAAGCTTCAACGCGCTCTCCACCAACATACATTCTCAAGACAACATCAAGGCAAAACATCACGACAAATCTTGTGGCAAAATGATGCATGGGTGAGGTATTGGGATACTTATGCAATAATTTTGGCATACAAAAAGCCACTTGCAATGGTCAAATGCACATGCAATTGGATTTCATTGAACATTAGGAAAATTTAGCAATGAGTGTATGAGTGTTGTAACACTTCATTACATTGAGATTTTGTCCCGATTTCAAAGGAGATAATGTCCGATTATCAGAAATTCATGTGCTAAAAAAACCCTAATTCAGTCATCATCAGGGTTTTGAACAAGTGACAAGGTCTTTACATCATTGCAAAGAACTTCTCTAGAGCTTTGAAACAAGCTATTGGTTGCACAAATCGGATACCAAAAGTGGGCCTAATTTAGGGTTTTATTGGATTCGTAAAACCTTGACTCAGTTCGAGGGGTTTTCAAAGTTCCAAAAAGTGATTCGATATGCTTATAGTAATCCCTAAGACCTACCAAATGGCAAAAAAAAATTAGAATTGGATACCGCATGCTTAGTCAAGACACATAGTTGACTTTTTCACAAAAGTCAAAACAGAGAATACTTCCACCTTGACTCAAGCAACGGGATTTGGTTTAGGGATAGTACCACTCAAGAGATTTCCAACAATCTATTGCTGACAAAATTTGGACTTCATTTTAGGGTTTTGGAGCCAAATTACTATTTTCAGTAGCATTGTACAAACCCTAAAACGGATAATATTAGGACTATCCATTTTTTTTAAATTCTTGCATATTTGGATACTACGCAACATGAGCTATCCATAGAGTCCTAGATCACCATTTGGACCTTTTACGAGCCATTTTCCATTTTCAGTCATTATGCCAAGGGAGCGTCCATCCAAGCAAGCAATGTGACATCAAGAGATAAGAGAAGTCAGGGAAATGGTGAACGAAGATCATGTAAAGGGGATTGGTGAAGAGGAAATGAGTTTACAAGGGGACAACAACAACGCAAATATGACACATAGGACAAATAATGTGCAAATATGACACATAAGACAAATAGTGTGCAAATTGGGCCAAGTTTTACAAATGTGGCCAATGCATCAAATCAATTGGGAAGAGCAAATGCAGCAGCGATGCTTGCTATGACAAATGATATAAATGATGATGATGATGAGAAGCATAATGGAAACCAAGACGTAACCACTTGTGGAAAACATGATGCAACCAATTGTGCAAGAGATTAGGGGCATTTGTGATGACGTAAAGAGCAATGATGAAGATAAGGGTGGACCATCTCATATTGTTTGACAAGCTCATGTTGAAGACAAAGAGAACCATCACCCAAGTTTTCATACTTACAGTGCTATGCGCAATCCAATGTTTCTATACACACCCAATGAAGCCAAAGGCAAGGATTATGCATTTCCAAACCCAAGGAAGAAAGGCTCAAGATTCGCAAGGAGTGATGGTCATGTTCCATTCAAGGGGAATACTCATCGAGGCGGTGCTTCAAGACCTCATGTTGAGGAAGATATTAATGATGAATTTGAGGATAACAATGATTATATGGATGGGCCTATGCGTGGGTGGGGTGACCATCATGGGGATGGTGAATTCCAGGGTGTGAAAGATAAGATTGTCCTTTCAAAGTTTAGTGGTGAAGGTACTAACAATGACATCTTTGAGGAGTGGGGGAACAAATTGTATCTCTATTTCGAGATGAACCCTCGAAGTAAGAAAGCTAAGTTTTACTTTGCTACCTTACACTTGGAAGGGTATGATCATGCATGGTGGAGGCATCTCCAATCACAAGACTATGAGGTCACAAGTTGGGATGCATTCGAGGTAGATATGAGAGAGGCATTCACTTCCAATATGTACAAAGATAAAATGGTTTGTGAATGGAACGATCTACAACAACGATCTACAACAAAGGTGCTCGAGTGTGAAGTAGTACACACATAAGTTTCTCAAACTTATGCTTCATGTTGAATGGTTTAGTGAAGAGTTTAAAATAGTGAAGTATATTAAGGATTTAAATAATACAATTGGAACGGATGTGAAGGCACAAGGACCAACAACCCTCAAGGATGCAATGATCTTGGCCGAGGTATATGAGGAAAAGTATGCAAATACATGGGTGAATTGTCAACCGCATTATGGGTCAAATGCTTTCACAAAGCCACCTTTTACTACTCCCAATGTACCTAAATTTCCTACCATCTATGGTAGTGGTGGCAAACCATACAATGCGGGTGGTTTCAAAAGTGGGAATACTTCTGAAAATCCTTCACAAGTGGGTGCAAAGCTAACCAATGATGGGGTTACCAAGACCAAATTTGTGAGGGAAGACCGCATCAATGAGGGGTGATTGACTCTAGTATGCAGATGAAGGATACAATACAGCCCAATGTTCATGAAGTCCGTAAGGTCATATTTGCAGAGTAGGATATGGGACAGATTAATCTGTTGGTGGAGATGGAGAAGGGTGAGGTTTTTGGAATCAGCCCTGAAGAGTTTTCAGAAGATGAGGAGGAGGAGGATGGAAGTATTGATAATGTGCAGCCAGTTATGATTCAGCCTATGATTAGGGAAGCGATGAAGACTCCAGTGTGCTATCTACCATGTGAACATCATACTATTAAACAGGCTTATGAGCTTGTTGTTGATTCTACTTCTGACTCTTGGCGAATCTTGATAGGTTGTTCAAGAAGATTATTGATGATGCTGTAGATTGTGAAAGTGATGTTAATGCTGAGGAACCTGATGTGTTTGAGTATGGATATGACTTGGATGATCTCTTTGATTTAGAAATGAGTAATGACTTGCATGTGCCTGTACTTCAGCCAGTCAAGGTAGAATGTGATGATCAAAATGTTACTAATGAAGATACTATGGATGAAGTACATATTGATGATTCGGGTGATGAGTTGGATACTGCAGCTTGTGAGAATTTGGATGATGAGCTAAACTGTATTCTTGATAATGCATTGGATGATCTGTTGGAATTGGCTTCCTTGGAGAAGATAACAAATACTTGCATACCAGTTGTGCAGGAAGGGAGTGATGGTGTGACTGATGATGAGCTAGATGCTATTTTGGATGATGACATGATAAATTTTGCATGTGCGGTTGCTGATCATAAGGTGTGTGTTCCTGTCATGCCCAAGAGAATGAGTCAGTTGTTGTCAGTAGTGAGAATGCATGTGAGGCTATTGTTGTTGGTCAAGGGGACCAAGATGCTTTGCCTGGCAGTTTAGGAAGCTTAGACTTGGTAGAGATGCCTGTGCAAGATGTGGAGAATCTTGAAGGATCACCAATGGTCTTGAAGTTGGAGAAATTACAAGGAAGTGGCAATGATGAGTCTACAGTGCATGAAGTTGCTATGTTTGATGTTGATGGGCTGAAGGGTTATGGGTTTATGGTGATACACCTCATGTTGATGCTCAACATATGGATGAGTGGTTTGGCTATAGTCTTAGTTTGGCAGTTTGTCCAAAGGAAGAGTTGGAAACCAATGATGTAGGTTGCAAATTGGATGACCATGAGATGAAAGTTGATGATCAGATGTTTGTTAATTCAGTATATGATTATGAGTGGGATTCAGATGTGTTAGAGAGGAGTAGAGGTGAGGAATGGTTGTTTCCATCATAAGACTATATGAGCTGGTATAGAGGAGGAAATGCAATAGTATATATTGATGATGCCATATATAAAGAACCTAGGGGGTTGCTGAAGATGGAAGATCATGACAGGATGTATCAATGGTTATTTGACAGAGAAAAATGCTTGAAGAATTGGAAGATGTATGCACCGAGATTTTTGTTTGATCCAGGAGGATAAATGGTCTCTATTTGTACATCTGCTGGACATGAATGTCTCAGCAGAAACAAGGGGGTTGCTAAATATGTGTGAAGATTTTTGTTGAGAACCCCAAACTCAACTTGTACATGTGTACATGAGTGATGTTCCGTTTTGTAGTAAAGTCATGGGAGCACTCATTGACTCAGTGTGGGCATTATGGATGTGTGGTTGTATGCGGCAATCAAACTTTAGGCTTTAATGGAAGTGTATGTGCAAGTGCATGGGGGCAATTCATTGTTGGGGGTGCCAATATAATATGTGTGTATGAGGTGAAAAATATCCAAGATTAAAAGGGAAGCATAAAAGAAGGGCGATGTGGCTACGTGTGTGCATGGCAGTGAAGGAGATGGCACAAGAAGATTCGAGTAGAGAGGATGCCAATTTGGGCCAGGCGGCGGGTTTTTTCCAGAACAAGTCAGAGAACAAAAAAGCAAAAAAGAAAGTTCGTTCTCGTCGCCCGCGGACAAACATAAAGAAAACTTGACGATCTAATGAAAGTTAGAAAATGATACAAGTTCTAGTATGTCACTTCGTGAGGATGAAACAAGTTCTAATTCATCACTCAGTGCCCTGACAGACCAATCAAGAAACTAGAACCCGTCCAACCACCCCAAATTGAAAATCATGATCACATGACATATGTGCAACACAAACGGCGAGGTTGTTGCAACACAAACGGCGAGCTCAGGAGAGCATGCTTGACATTGTTGAGTGTCATACAGGATCACTCGTTGTGATTGAACCTTATAAAGTCAAACCTAGAAAAAGCAACCAAAATAGAAAAACCACAGGATTATCGCTTCCCCTTTTAAGAGAAGTCATTAGAGGGAGATTGCACGAATTATGTAGTTGAAAAAGCAGGTGAGGAACTCGATGAATCCCTAACGAAATTGAAGCAGTCCCTCAAATTCTCATTTGGAGAAGCGATCTACTCTTGTGGTGAAGCCAGCATAGCATCAGCACTTGCACCTTTAAAAGGCTAAACATGAGTTGTACCAAGACATCAAGAGCTACATCGAACAAGACTGTGAGGATTCACAAGTTTCCAAACAGACCTCACTTAAAGTTGTCAAAGGACTGAGTGTGCGATTGTACACATTGGGTACTATTGAAAAAGCTGAAAGCCAACCAGAGGATGAAAGCGAATGGCAATCAAAAATGGGATCTAAAGCTAAAACAAAACTGAAACTTCCATGGTTCCACTTGAAGATTCTATCATGATATGGTTAGATTTCCCTACGGGCACTGATGTTAAGCACAAACACGCGTTGATTAGCCCTCGAGCTAGTCATAACATCATGACAATGTAAACTTGGGTGTCACTGGGACAACCTCAAATCATCCCTAAAGACAATGGTCTTGCAAGAGGTGCCAATGGACAAAACATTGAAGTTCCAGGTTACTTTAGCTATGCTACTCAAACAATCAGTGGAAATGTAGAATTTAGATTCCATATTATCCCAGATTCCCTTCAGTATAATGTCTTCTTGGGTGGAACTTGGGTACGTGACTCGTTGTATTCAATTGATGAAGCCATGCAAACAGTCACCTTGAATACTCTGCGGGCATTATGAAATTGCTATTACAAGAGGGAGAGACCTTGGAGGAGTTGGAGCTTCCAACATATTGTACTCAGAAAATCCCAAGGGTTATGGTTTGATTAGAACTTTCCAATAAAATCACCACAATCCAAGCATAGCTTTATTCACCACAACGAGAGCAAAATCTCACCCTCAAGTTATGGATTTGTTAGGTCAACCAGCACTTACGGCTCATCCTGAAAGAATTCAATTTACACAAGACTTAAACATGCCATGTTTAGGGTACTTTGAACATACAATGTATATTGAAACTAACCCCCTTACTTGCAAGTTTTTTGTGGTTGAGTATGTGTTGGAAGAAGAAGATTTGATCTTGGGGTATAAATGGACTATTGTTGCTGCCCAAGCACCACCATGCTTAACTAGTGATAGGTTCATCATGATGGTCAATTACACAAAGTTGACAATACCATATGGCACAGAAGAGGATCCAACCCTAATGGATTTCTATAATGCTGAACACAAAAAGCTACAAGCCTCTTCCATGGAAGCCCCTCTACACAATGACCTACCATCTACATCTATGACCAACTCCGATAAAGCATCTACTCCATCAACCCCATCCTCACCAACAAAGTCCAATACCAAAACCTCACAATCATCAGCTATTTTTGAAAAAATTTCCTAAGTACAACCATCTATCTCTAAAAAGGAGCTCAAAGGAAAAGCCTTGGAGCCAACGGCTCTTCACCGACCAACCTCACCAAAGGAGACGACCGCATGCTCAAAAGACTCATCTTTGAAAGCCACTCCACAAGAGACTTAAGCCTTATCAACAACCATCCCATGAGTCTCAAACCTATAATCTCAGCATTCAAACCAATGTGACGGAGGGCCCCAAACCTTCCAGGTGCAACCAAAAAGAAAACTTCACCAACCATGAGAAACAAAATCAGGATACCTTAATGGTATCAAAATGTGGGTGGAAAAGCAACATCTTATAGCTCAAGGCTACTACGAAGGTGCCAATCCAATTTGGGTGCCCTGCTCATCAAAGCCTTTTCCTCAACACAAAACTCAAAGGCTAAAGAGGAATAAAATTACACCACAACATCGTCCTCAAAAGCCTATGTGAGTTCTTCAAAGAACTCCAACAACTCAACAAGTGTGGGTACCAAAAAGGTTACTGTAAGTTCAAGGGTACTACCAAGAAAATACCAAAGCTTAGATTCCTATGCTATAACCAATTGGTGATCGACATGAAAGATTAACACAAAATAGCTTTTGCCATTGAATGGAGCATGTATGCATATTGAGTCATGCCATTTAGTTTGACCAATGCCCCAAGCACCTTTGAACACCTTATGTGCTATGCCTACAAGGAGTATCTACGGAAATTCCTTGAAGTCTTTATGGATGATGTTTGTGTCAATTCTACATGGAAAAGGAAAGTGCTGGAGAGATGTCGGCGGCTCTATAGGATCTCTCTTAACCGTGTGAAATGCCAATTTTGGGTTTGGCATGGAGTAATCATGGGAAACATTATCTCAAAACACGATATCTCCACAGATGACAGCAAGGTGTGATTCATTCTTAAGCTACCACCCCCTACTAACTTCAAGGGAGTGCAATGATTTATGGGGCATGTAGGTTATTACTGGCGTTTTATCTTTATGTATGGCGACATAGTTTGTCTCCTTTACAAACTCTTGGTGACTTTTGAATGGACAGAGGAGTCACGCCAACAAGTGTATGATACCCTCTCAAAATCATTAGCAAGCGCTCCCATTTTGAGATTCCCTAGTTGGGAAATCCTACTCCATGTTCACATAGACACCTCTTCTTCCGCAATTAGTTGTGTGCTGGCTCAACCTGGAGAATACAACAAGGACTTCCATGTTAGTATTGCTAGTCTCGCTAATTAAATGAAGCAGAACAAAATTATACCACCATGGAAAGAGACGGATTGGCCATGGTCTATATAGTTAAAAAGTTTCATCAATTACCTTTTGGCAACCAAATTTGTTTTCTTCATAGAACATCAAGCTCTTCTTTATCTAGTGAATAAAACTTGCACCACAGGCAGGTTCACCAGATGGCTTCTAATTCTACTAGATTTTGATTTTACCACTGTCACCTCACGGTACGTAAAGGCTTCCAACAGGTATTGGCTGACCATATGTCAAGCATTCCTAACGGTGGGGAGCCGTCGCGATGGGTGTTGATGATGACTTATCAGATGCTCCCTCTTCAAACTATGCTTGATTCTTGAATGGGGAGAGGAAGTTGCACATTTCCTAGCTAATGGCCTACCCACCAAAGCGTTGATCAACAAGGATCAAGCAAGACACTTCATCAAGAAAGTCGCCCCCTATCAATTGATTGTAGGACAACTTTACAAACAAGGAAAATATGGAATAATGAGACATCGTGTCCAAGGACAAATACGTCTCTATTTTAAAACAAGCCCACTCTGGGGTCACAAGTGGACACTTTGCAGCATCAAAATCCATTGCTCAAAAGATCCTTCTAGCACGCTTATGGTGGTCAATCTTGTTTGGAGATGTAACCAAATATGTCAAATGATGCGATGAATGCCAAATGAACAACAATTCCACACAATAAGGACATGATTCCACTCGACCCTATTATGTCCTTTACAACCATTTAAAAAATGGGGCATCAATTTTGTGGGTCCTATTAGCTTGGCTGCTTGACACACCCAAGATTGGTATCTCATAGTGCGGCAATGGACTACTATAAGGAATGGGTTGAAACTCGAGCCACAAGAAAAGCCAATGCAAGGTACACGGTTAAATTCCTTCACCCTAACCACTGGCTTTGGGTGTTCCCTTGAGCTTGTTAATGACAATGGCAACCACTTCATAAATGAGGTAATGAGGTAATGCAATTCTTGCTACAAGAATTTCTGGTCACACATCGTAAATCTTCACCCTATTACCCCGAAGCCAATGGCCAAGTAGAAAGCACTACTAAGACCCTATGTGCCATCTTGACCAAGACTGTAGTGGCGAGTTGTCGACTAGGAACAGAAGTTGCCGATTGCACTGTGGGCTTATCTCAACACCCTTCAACCTAACATATGGCACTGAAGTGGTTATGCCTATGGAATTCTTGGTGCCAAGCTTAAGGGCAGCCGTACAAGAAAGACTCATCGGTAATGTTCTGAGTGACAGACTCTTTGAGCTTGAGAAACTCGACAAAACGCGTTTTAGGGTCGTGTATGGAATGATTGTCGAAAAACTAAGGCGCAAGCAATGGTTTGATGATCATCTCAAGGACAGAGATGAACGAGGGGGATATGGTCCTTCTCTATAGCATATAAAATCACAAGCAAAGACTCAAACCCCACAAGGTGCAGTGTGCATTGAAACTCGACGGTGTTGTGATGGTAGGTTACTTCAACGGTAGCAAATTGTGATGCTACTATGGACCGCTCACGCAAAAAATCTTGAAGGAAATTTACCTCAAAAAGGTGGAGAAACCCAAAAAAAGAGAGAGGAAAAAACAACACAACAAGAAGCCAAGGAACGACAAGCCAAACTTAGAGGCCAACAAATCACACAGTAAACATGGCTCAGGTAGTAGACCTTGAGGAGGAGGACTCGGAAGTGAAACATGCTTATTTGTGGTTTTAGGAATGACCAATCCGACAAGTTTTCCCCAAATTTTAGCATTGGTTGATATGGGTGCTAACCATAATTTAATGTCCTATGATACATGGAACACTATCAGAAGGCCAACTTACTCCACATCCCACTACCATTGCTTCACATTTTGTTTAGTGCTTAGGTGTTGTTACAATTTTATTTCACATTGGGAATAATTCCTTGGTGGAAGGAAAGTTCTATGTCATGCTTGCAAGGACAATGCAAGAAGAAATCCTTCTGGGAAGAGGATGGATGGGTCACAACCGGTGTCATATTGATTGGGATGCATGGATGGCAACATTACAACTGGCCACAGGGCAAGTTGCGTCCTTATTATGATAGACAAAGAGTTGGAGCTGCCAATCTTACCTCCACAAAGTGACCAATCATCTTCACCAACCACAACTCCCCTGCTTAAAAAAAAGGATAGAACCATGCCACCCAAAAAGAGGCCCTTACTTTACCAAGATCCCCTATCCCACAACACCTCCTCCGCAACACACTCCATAGCACATCAAACCTTGCCAAAGGATCTTGCTAACCCTACTAACACTGCTAACACCATTAACTACTAGTAGGTACGAGCTCCCTTGTTCCACCCAAACCACCAATACTCATTGTTGGGTACCCCCAACAATATCCTCATCTCGCAGAAGGTTACTATGAAGGTACTACCACCCTGTGGACCCCTTGAATATCTAATTGTTCCCCTCAAACATCGGCAACCCCAAAGCTTCCGACACATCAACATACTACAAAAACCTCATGTCGACCTCCGCCAAGGCAACTGCACACCTACAAGGCCAAGAGAACATCCAACAAAGGCCACCACCACAGTAACACCGTCAAAAAATCTCATGCCATCCTCACACACCCACTACTTTTTACAGGTGGGTCCCCAAAAATCTCCTTAATTCCCAAAAATTATATGAAGGCAATTGATAAATCTGGCTACCCACCACGACTGTCGATGCACAATGTCCCTGCCCCCCAAGCTCACTGCACTGCAACACTTCCAATGGAGACCAATGCTGTGAACAATTGTTGCCACCAGTAGCACTTTGTCGGATAAGGGTAAAAGAAAGATCCAAGAGGAAGCCAAGGCCATACCCCCCCTGCCCACTATCTCCATTAGTAATATCCCCTCATCCTCAGCAACCCCACCTTCCCTTATCATACAACTCTCCCGTTACACCCCTACTCAACCTCTTACCTCCCCAACCCCTCACTGTCAATTAATTCCCTCCCTTGAGGCAACGAGGCTTCAACAGAGTTGCCAACCTTGCCCAAACCTAATTGGACCCGACTTCTTGCCATCATATCCAATTGCGCAAGGAGTTAGTAGAACACCCATAATGGGGTGCTGACCACATAGTCCCATCTCTCTCTAAGGTAAAGTGAATGACCGTTCACTCATCCCAAGCCACGACCATTCACTCATCCCAAGCCATGGCCACTCGCTCATCCCAAGCCATGACTACTCTCGCTGTTGCAAACCCACAGCCATTCACTCCTCCAAGCCAAGGTCATTCATCTATCAAGTCACCCCATTCTCTCAATGTAGCCATGGCCGTTACCTTTTGCCAATCCACGACCTTTCATCTGTTAATCCATGGCCGCTCCCCTGTGAAGCCACGCCTGTTCCTTTGTGAAGCCAAATACTTCCCTTGCAAATCTATATAAGAGCTGACCACCATTCATTTTTCTCACTTTTCTTCTTGCCCCCTAGCCAAATTGTTGTAGTTTTTTCTCTTGAATTTTCATAGCTTCTTGCTCGCGCCTAAATGGCCAATCCTGAGCACTCTCACTCCTCTCTCGAGGTGGTCGCCCACACTCCCCAAAAGAAGAGATGGCATGCACGCGACCGACTCACAGAATATGGCAAGCACTCGACCCAACTCTCCCATTTGGGTGAAGCCTTAATGAAACAGGTCGATGGCCACACCATCCATGGCATGATGAAGAACACCCACAAAGTAGAGCACAAGTTCCTCTACTACAAAGAGCCCTGCTACCATGCCTTCGTTGACCCAGTAGTTATCACCTGCTTGGAGTAGACTGGGCTCAGTGGGTTGCCAAACCATGTAGCCATGGGGACCCGACCTCCTTAACTGCCTTTATTTCATCAAGACATACAACGCCAGCCATGCTACACGGTAGATGCTACACTCTCTCCCCATACCGTGCACCTCAGTTACACAACCTGTTATGGGATGCGCTCCACCTCCCCCAGCTTGAGCAGCCTTATGTGTGCCACATCAATGCCATGTGCCATGTGGGTGACACCTTCCAGGGCCCCATAACCAAAGAGGACGTCGAGTGGCACAACATCACATGGTGGTCATGCCCACCCATGCCCTCTCCTTTCTCCTCACCACACGCTGGGCCAACCGCTTTAATAGGTGCAACCTCTCCACCCTTGCCCACGTCCATTAGGTTTTACCCAACTAGCTAAAATACCTCCACAAGGAACTCCATGCCATCTGCTCCAACCCACCGCAGGGGGCAAGCTAGATTCCTCATCACTCCTCACTAGGGCCCTCTACCATTGGGAGGAGCTTCCTCCACCTGTCCGCCTTGAGGGCAGTACCAACATCCCTCCACGATCCTTGAGCCCCAACCTTCACCTACCATGCCCCCTCCAGGTGCAATCATTATGATCTTTAGGAGCATGAGGAGGCTCGCCGTAAAGTGATCGAGGAAGAGGAGCTTCATCAAACTTCCCAGTTCCTTGAAGAGACTATTCCACTCTACACCCAGCCTTGGGGACCAATCCTTTCCCTATTCCTCCCTAGCACACTCCAACGAAGGGCTGTCAGCCTCACCATCCACCTCTCAGCGGTGCCACATTATGGATAACCTCTGCTCGGTGTAGGCCGACTCTTTTCCATCCCAATAGGCCTTCTCCAAAGGAATTAGAGAAGGCCTTCTCTGAAGGAATAAGGTCCTCCCGTGACGGTGCCCTCCCCAACTTTGTGGAATTTCTAATCTTGCCCAAGAGCTCCTTGTGTCCATGACAGACTACATGGTAGCGCCTCTCTACGCTTGTGATTTTTAGGTTCGGGCATATAGTAGTATGTGGGCCTATGGACATCTTCGAGTCAAAAGGATTGATGATAATATGTATCTTACTCAAGACTCGTGCATTGTTGCATTATTTCAACAACAATCTCATGTAAGTTCCCGTTATATGAACCTTGTCGATGAGCGAGCTAGGTTACGTTGGGGATCTAGAGAGAATATATGAAGTTAATTATCGTTTTTTAATGAAACAGGTAGTCATTCTAAAAATTGATTCATTCTCTCACATGTTGGTGCATTTGGTGCAAATTTGAGAGCATGTTTATTATAGGTCATTTTGAAGGTTTGCTGGTTCCGTACACAATACAGAGGCAAAGATGCTATCATGGAAAGAGAGCACATGGGTTTTTGGTATACTGACTCCTCCAAGTTGCTCTACGAGGTAGCAAAGAACCTTACAACCAAGTGAAGCAATGGCTAGAGAAAAGTTGATCTTAGAATTATCATTTCTCGAATTCTAAAACTTACAACCAACATCTCTAGGAGAGGATGAGCTCCTCGAAAACCAATCATCCTTAATGCCTCTCCAAGTGATGAGAGAAATGCCTTGTGTCTAGTGCAATCACTACGACCATCCCAATCCCCATTGTGCATACAAAGCACCTATTTTTATGTATTGCATATATTACAAAACCTTTAATATGAGCAAGTCACAACATCCTAATCAGCCATGCTCATGGCATGGGCAGATTTAATCCAAACCCAACAAGATCTTCAAGTCACCAACACACAAAGCAAGCCTCCCTAGAGGACCAAGAGTGCACCCTTGCCGGAGCCCCACACACAATCACCCACCTCTAGGACAATCACCCCACATGGCCTAGGAGGATACTTAAACCACCCACCATGCTTGCTCCCTAGTCTAGAGGAAAGCCCAGGAGATGCATCGCCTAGCCCAAACGACTAATGATGGTCAGGAACCAGCTTCATGCCTCCTTTGACTCCTACAAGGCCATCATAGATCAAACTCAATGGCAAAAGGATGTGCAGCTACACGTGCAACATGTAATGTGCAACTCATGCATAGCACGTAACTCTGGGGAAGCCGTCCACCACCATTGATGAATGTAAATTTGATGCCTTGATGAACGTTGACATTGCGTTTCTCAACCTCTCCATCCTGCCCCAAAACCCTGCCCAACTTTTGGAACTCTACTTCCACACACTCAAGCTAAACCTCCTTCAACACAACATCTTCCTCAACGACCCTATAACCGCATCCACCCTCTCTACCTCATCATGAGAATCCCTCCCCCCTCCATTAACCTCCTCATCACCCTCTTCTTCCAAAACCAACTTTATTTTGATAACCCCACCATCCTCCTCACCCTTCTCATTCACCCTCTTGCCGCTCGCAACATGATATTTGTGGGCTCTAAACCCTTTAGGCCCAACTCTTCCATTGTGTGTTCAGTCATGAGATTCACCGCAGCTCCTCCATCTAGCTGTACCCCCATGACCTGATGATGTCCAATTTCTACCGTAATAGTCGGAGCCTCAGAATCCATAAACATATCAATTACTTGCACTCCTGTTTCCAAAGGTTCGTTAGGAGTCACTTCTTTTCTCACCCGCGAACGTCGACGTGCAAGTCGTTGATACATCTGCTTTCGACATATTGGAGAGGTCTCCGCTAATGTAGGTAGACTAATAGACACCTCACACCGTTCCAATATATCCCATAAATCAAATTAAGGTTTTGGATCAACTTTAGCACCTATCCCGACCTTCTTAGCACGTGGTACTTTTAATCTATCAGGGAAAGGTGTTACACCAAGTTGGAAGTGAGGGCCTTTTCCTACGCGTGCTATGGGAGGTTGATCAGACGATTGCTCATCCGTCACTGCAACTTCCTCTAAAGATACCTCCTTAAGCATGCTTACTTTTCCTCCTTCTAATTGGGTTGATTTCGGCAAGCTTTCCGCAATCCTTTGCACTTTCCCCTGGGATCTAGTGACAACTCCCACCATTGGATGATTATGAGAAAATGTCACCTTTCTAGATTTTCTGTCTGCCGATTCTTTCCTAGCACCTACTATAGGGACTACTTCCACTAAATTTGCTGAAGTACTTGGACCCTCATCTACAATTTGCTTCCCTTTGTCCCCTATTAATTTTGGATTACTTTTAGAGCAATCTTTCTCCTCGTGGCCCTCCTCACTGCATTGCTTGCATACAGGAACATAATCTTGGTGTGCTCTTGCATTCGGGCAATATGCAGCAATGTGGCCTTCTTGGTGGCAGTTCCAACAAATCACTGTTCCTTGGGTAATTGTATTAGGACTTCCATATCCTTGATAATCCCGGCCAAAATATGGCCGATATGGTGACCCTGGCCTTTGTCCCCTCATTCCACCTTGCCCTCGCCCTCGTGGAAATGGAGGTCGGGCTTATGCGGGTAATCCTTGCTGCAATTGTTGCTTATAGGGTTCTGGGATTCCTCTTTGCATAAAAGGTCGAGGTGGAGGTCCAATTTCATAAGTAATATTATTCTTATCCATGCAATTAAAATTAGTGTTCATCCCCTGCGCTTGCCTTCTCTCATGTGCTTGCTTAATGAAGCAATTTTCCTCTGTATGATTGTTTTTCAAGCAATAAGTACAAACCAAGATTCGTGGTTGATCAGGTACGACTCGAGATACAGTAGGACACTCTGTAGCCAAGTGGCCATAGCCATGACATTTCCCACACCATATATTCGTTCGGGGTGGACTTTGCACACTGGCTTGCAGAGTAGGCAGCTGTGGCTCTATAGCCATAACGTCCCTTACTGGAGCTCGCACAGCACTTAAGATCTCCTCTTTAAATTTTCCCAACACACTTGTCACAATGTCCCCCACCCTTGCCTCACTCACTAAAGGTGGTGGTGGTGTTCCGGTCTGAAGCATGTATGCCGGTGCAGTCATATATGGGTTTGGAGGCATGTATGATGCTGGATTTGTATTAACAACCACTTGTGGTTGTGAGGGACCGGCAATTGTTGAGCCGGCAATTGTTGAGACCTCCTGGGGTCTCATAGAGCTAACCATAGGTGATGTCCCCATAGGGCCATAAAGTAATTCCCTCCGTCGTTGCTGTCCCAACTGTACCTCTTCCCAGTTTCTAGCTTCTTGTTTGGCCGTGTTCAAATCAACAGGCTGACGAAGCCCAACATACTTCTGAGCCTCTGGATCCCTTAGACCATCAATCAAACGACGCTTTTGTGTGTCATCATTAGGGGCTGCTCAGTCCCATCTTCCTCACAATAGTCTCCATGCGTTGTATGTAATGGTCAATGCTCTCGTTCACTCCTTACAACAAGTAGTCTAATTGCTGGGCTAATCTATCTTGAAAACCTTGCCTTCTAAATTTGGCCAAAAAAGATGTTGATAGATTTTGGTACGTGGCCTTGGAGGCTGCATCCAAGTTGCCATACCAACTTGCTGCTTCGTCTTTAAAAGTTGCCGGAAAGATATGCAGCTTTTGATCTTGATCAATTATCTCGTTAGCAACACATGTCACCTCAAACTTTTGTGAATGCACATCAAGATCCTCGTCCCAAAGTCCCGCAAATTGCACAAATTCGCCTAACCGGATTGTTGCTCTTTGTGCTGGAATAGCCATTTGGAAAAATGGTAATACCTCAAAAGTTGGATCGTCCCAGAAATTTAAAGCTCTAGGTCTTATCCTAGGTAATCGCGGATAGCTTCTAAGTCCTCCAGGCACACTACCGCTAGTGCTTGCAATAGTCTCTCTTTCTTCTCTTGTTGGGCTATCAACTTGTACAGGTCGATTGCTGAATCCTACATCCCTTATTGTTTGGTCATCACACGAAAGATCTTCCCCGCTTAGACTAGAAGGAACGCTAACCTGAAATTGACCGCTATCCAAGGATCTTCCTTGTGTCACGTTCGGTTCTTGCTCTCTCGACAATAGGTTCACTAACTCTAATTGCGCAGCGAGACGGATTTCAGCTCCTTCAGCCCTCCTTTTCCTCCTTTCTTCCCTTGCTTGTCTTGGGTCAATTGTTCGACCCTGAGTAGACTCACTCATGCACTTCTTACTTCCTGAGGTTCTTCGTGATTCTCTGGATTATCTAGCTTGATGGACCTTAAGATTGCCTTGATAAACCACTTCCACCAGATTGGTGCATGGAACAAACCAAAGGGCTCTATGGATCTAAGATAATCCTTGCAGTATGTGGCCTTGATCTTACGTATCACATCACTGGGAAACCGTGGGTAATATTCTTGAATGAATATGTCCTCCCACTCTTGTCGTTCTTCTTCGTACGGAACCCAGTTAGCAAAACTCTCCAAAAAATCACATGTGTTTACCAATGCCCCTCTCTCATTTGACTCCTCGACCACTCCTAAGTCCTTCTGATCCTAGGAGTCGTGCCGTTTTTTTTTTGTTTTTGTTTTTATCTTTTTTTTTTGAACTCCTGAACCCTGGTTCTCACACGCAAAATATATGTGCCGAGATATCCCGTAGCTACTAACTAGCTAGTGATCTCCCGACGAACGCACCAAAAATGACTGGCCTTCCTACTCTCTAGTCCAACGCACTAAATACCCACTAAAGTAGTGAATGCGTCCTAAATAACAACCACACACAGTCTAAATCCTAGAAACACACACCGAAAAGACATCTTTTTGTATGGAATAATTTACAATGTTTTATTCACACACACCCACACAGACACACAAATGAAAAAGAACAAACTACTACAACCCAACAGATTATCAAGACACAACTTCACCATTCTAAACTAAATAAAGAAATTTAATATCAAAATGGTTTTGTGTAAATTGTTTCCAATAGTTTAATGAAAAAGAACCGATATTTCCAACACTTCCACGTTTCAGTCAATCTGCAACAGCATCACTGCATTCAACATTTGGCTAATCTTCACTTTACTCCACTCTTCACTCTCTCTCTTTCACACTTCAAAACTCTTTCTTTCTTTCTTCTCTCTCTCTACTCATTATTCTCGTGAACTCTCTTCTTTCCCTTCTTTCTTTCTCTTCTTTCTTTTTCTTCCTTCTTTCTCTTCCTTCTTTCTCTTCTTTCTTTCTCTTCTTTCTTTCTCTTCCTTCTTTCTCTTCCTCTTTCTTTCTCTTCCTCCTCCTGAAACACAAACACAAGAATAATGCATACAATCTAATACATTCTCTCACACTCTCATGCTTTTACTTTTAAGTATGCACCATGTCAAAGTGATCAAATCTCTTTCTCTCTCTTTCCTATTTTGCATGTACACATATATAGCGTAGCCATATTTCCCTCTCTCTTCTTTCCTTCTTCTTCCTTTCTCTTCCTTCTCTATTTTTCATTCTCTGTGTCCTCTCCAAACATCTGCAAAGTCTTTGTTCTTTCATCTCTACTTGGATTACCCTATTTATACCCACCCTTTTGGCTTGCTTTCACTATGGTCCCTCTATGGACCTCTTCTTATGCATCTCACCTTGGCTACTTTCATGGCGAGCCTTGGCTTTCATGTGCATGCCATAAGGCTATGCCTCTCTCCTAATCTATGGCCTACCCAAAAGCAACATCTTCAATGTTTTGCTACCTATGCTCTCCTGGTTGTGCGAGGTAGCCCGTAAGACCCTTCCCCTACATCATGTGCTCACGACGAGCCTATAATCCCAAATGCTAAGGCGGCAATGCATAGGTGCTCTCTCTCTCTCTCTCTCTCTCTCTCTCTCTACATGGCAGCAGCCCCCCTGCTATGCTATCATCCTTGGATGCTCGGCTGTGTCACAATCGGCCGTCTCCTCTCCATGCGGCTGCCCTCTATGAATGATGATAACCCCTCTCACTCTCCTCCTCTAATAGAGAGAGAGTCTCTCTATCTCTCACTCTCTAACACTACACGTAACTCTGCAATCTCTATGTATTCATCCTCCCACTTTTCCAAAAGCTTGTTGCGTAATATCCTTTGCACAGTATATATATGTGCAAATTGGCTTCCGCCCCGAGGCAAATATGGCATTTGGTTCCCATGAAGTAATTCCCTTAAGGGATGTTTAGGTAATAACCAAAGTTCAAGAATCTTCTCGCAAAGGTTGGTGAACATCATTCTGACTATCCAGGGGCATATACTGGGCCATGATTGCACGAATCTCCGAGTCCATGTATAACCGAATCCTGTATTTGTAAATGATATACCCTCCCAGACAAATTCTAGCAACACCTGCCCGACTTGGTTGAAAAGCTTGTAGAGCTGAGTTTCTGCGATGCTGGGGTCAAGGTCCCCCACGTAGAGGGAGGTCGTGACGTACAGGCTGGGTGGCCCCACGGAGGCAGGCATGACGATAGCCGAAGCTTGCTGTTGAGCCTGCACCATTTGCGCCATCGCTCCCTGCAACACACACACACACTCGCTTGCTGGTCACATTCTTGCCACCCAACGCCTATGCCTAGCACACACGCTCCCTTGCACTCGAGTGCACACACAGACTCCCCACTGTTGTCGAGTGCGCACACACACACACGCACTGATACGCTCACCCATTCTCGCCCACTTCTTCTCTCTCTCTGTTCGATTATGCAGCGCTGGCAGCAGCGGCAACAAGCTCTTACACACACACACATTAATCAACAAACAACAAAAAAAACAGACTTACCTCCTCCTCCTCCTCCTCGTGTTCTCCACGCCAGCCAGAGAAAAAGAAACGTTTTCTCTCTCTCTTCTATTCTCTCAAGAAGTTGGTGGGTACCAACGGGTGCTAAAACTACCCACCCCTCCATTTTTTTAATTTAGAAATTTTCATTTCTACCCACATTAAGGTCTACAAATTTGTGTTCCCACACCTAACTATACTAACCCTCGTTTTCTTCCCCTCGATCTCTCTCTTCTCTCTACCCACTTACATACAACCTCCTCTGCCTACAAAATAATATTAATCGTCACCATTCTCATGCAATGTGCTTACACCAATAGACAACATCAACAATCATGATGCATGCAAATACCATGACATTCCACACACATATGCTTTCAAATACCATGGAAATGCACCTAAAATAATCACAATTGACCCTATTTAAACCCTAAAAATTGTTAAAAATGACTTCGATCCAGGGGTCATCACTCCATAGCAATCCTTTCCCTCACTCCATAGCACACCATCTCGTGTTCCCTTGCCACCGCTTCCCCAACACCACCGTCACCCCCTTCCTCCCTCCATCTTGGATTGGGCCCATCATTGCTACCTAAACATCTCCCTTTTGCATCGGCACGCTCACATTCTATCTTTGATGCCTCGCTCGGAACAAACCCAACCCTCCACCTCTAACACTCTTGCACCTCAATAATCCCAGCCCGCTGACCTGCCTTGACCCATCCCCCTAGACCCGCTGACTTGCCTTGACCCCGCTTGTTGTTGAAAAAACCTGGGTGCTTTCCACTCCTCGGCCGTACACATGGTAGGCTTCTCCAAATTATTTTTTATTGCTCTCTTGATATTTGCTCTCCTATTAGAGAGTAAAAGCTTGATGTGGTGCCGCTTCATCCACTCCTCAGAGAAGCACAGGCCCGCATGTGGCACGAGGAACTCCGACTTAAGCACATCGATAACATATTGCTTAGAAAGTTCATCTTGTTCTTTCCACTTTCTGAAGGAGTTTACAAACTCCAAGGCACTATCCACATCCACGGTGTATGGCATGGATCAAATGGTGGAATGGGTCTCCTAGGGGTTGGCTCATAATGTGTAGATGATGAGCCCCCCTGTTGGGGAGACACATTGGGAGACCTAGTGCTACTTTTGCTAAAGCAAAAGCAGCCGTGGCTCCCCCCCGGCTAGCACGTCTACTATCCCCCCAAACTCCCTACCACATCGTCGTCGTCATGGTGAAGATGGACGTGAGGGGAAGCGGGGGTGGGTCTAGGAGAGGAAGGTGGTGTAGGCTTATCACACCCATACCGTGATGGGCCTGCACAACTCAGTCCCGCGCCTATCAAAGGCGTGGTTTTTCCCGACTGAGCAAGTGGGGTAGATTGCCCTCCCACGGCATCAACTGGCCAAGTGGGGTAGTTTTCCCCCATGGCATCGACTGGCCCGACTACAAGCTGCCTATATATAAGATTAAAATATAAGACAAATAGAAAGCATAAAAGATTAACTTTGTGTATGTGGGTAGATTGCCCTCCCACGGCATCAACTGGCCAAGTGGGGTAGTCTGTCCCCATGGCATCGACTAGCCCGCCGACTACAAGCCCGCCTATATATAAGATTAAAATATAAGACAAATAGAATGCATAAAAGATTAACTTTGTGTATGTGAAAGGGTTTGATGGAACCATACTTGTGTCTGTGTAAACTACGACCAAGCTTGCTACCCATATCGTTCATTTATAATGGACAACAGATTGGCCACATCAGGATCTTGTGATGGGTCGATCGACATTGCTGTTACATACATACATAGGCAAAAAAATATGATGGCGCTAACCCAAGCCATACTTAAAGCTTAGACAAAGAATACAACATGTGATATTAGAACATTGTTAAGACCTCCTACAATAGTGCTTAGACAAGTAGGGTGGATAGTGCCCCCTTTGGGATGATAGTTTTCTGAGGACTTTCCACATGCTCCCCACTATTAAAGCCAAAGGCAACTCCTCTTTTGTAAGATAAGGATAAAGAGAAGATCGAGGGCTCCCCCTCTACTATAACCACCTACTCGCAGATAAACACTCCTAACTACCTGACATAAGCAGCATTCTAGATGGCATATAACAATGCCCCATATCTCTATGTAGAAGTGCATTTCCTAAACCCGGCACCCAAGGGTGCAATAAATATGAGGTTGAATGAATAAGGCCACTTACCTCACATATGTCAAGCCAACCAAGAGAAAACAACAACATAAGCTTAGACAAAAAATACAACCTGTAATATTAGGACATTGTTACGACCTCCTACAATACTGCTTAGATAAGCAGGATGGACAGTGCCCCTTTCGGATGATAACTTCTGAGGACTTTCCACATGCTCCCCACTATTAAAGCCAATGGTAACTCCTCTTTTGCAAGAGAATGACAGTGAGAAGATTGAGGGCTCCCCCTCCACTATAACCACCTACTCGCGGATTACCACTCCTAACTTCACATAAGCAGCATTCTAGATAGCATATAACAATGCCCCATATCTCTATGCATAGGCCGTATGCATAGGTCTATGCATACTACATATAGCCTATGCATACGGCCTATGTATAGGCCGTATGCATAAGGCCTATGCATAAGGTCTATGCATAAGAGGGCTATGCATAGCCTATGTATAAGACTATGCATAAGCCCTATTGCATAAGGCTATGTATAAGCCCTATCCCTTATGCATAGCCCTTATGCATAAGAGGGCTATCCATAGCCTAGCCCTTATGCATAAGAGGGCTATCCATAGCCTAGCCCTTATGCATAAGCCCTATGCATAAAGAGGGTTATGTATAGCCTAGCCCTTATGCATAGCCCTATACATAAAGAGTGCTATGCCTAAAGAGGGCTATGTCTAAAGAGGGCTATGCATAGCCCTATGCATAAATAGGGCTATGCATAAGAGGGCTATGTATAGCCTAGCCCTTATGCATAGCCCTAGCCTATTGACCTAACCCTAATCCCCGGCACCCAAGGGTGCAAAAACACAAAGACAAAAAGCACAAAGCACAAAGAAAGAGGGCTTACCGTATGAGAGACTATGCCCAAAACCTTGCTCACCTAAATAATCCTACAAAAAGAACCATAATAAATAAAAAAGTTAGTCCTCATTAACACATTAGTAAGCAATAAGAACAAGATAAAAAAGAGGTAAGTGCCCTAAACTCTACTCTTAATGCATAAGTGAATGGAAACACTAGTTTATGTTAAGCCTAAACCTATGCATAATGCATATAATGCTTTAATAGAAAGCTTTGATGGAGAGCTCTCCATCAAATCTCTCTATTAGAGCTTTATGCATTATGCTAGGGTTAGGGAAAGGGAGGAAAGAGAGGGGAAGGGAGAAAAGGAGAGAGGGGAAGGGATAGAAGCTCACCTAAACCCTATTTCCAAGCTTTCCATGAAAGCTTGGAAGAAGACATAAAACCATGAAAGAGGGAAGAAAGCAAGAAAAGCTTACCTTGGAGAGGGAGACTTGATTTATTGAAGACCCTCGAGGGATGAGTAGAGGTGGGAGGAAAACTCGCATTGTAAGCATAGCTTTGCATGTGCAGCAATAGGGAAGAAGGTAGGTATTGACACCCATCGGATTTAGGTGGGAGTCCCAATTTCACAGCAGGTCGCTGAGCTAAGTAGCAAAATTTCACTGCTAGCTTCGCTAGTGAGACAAAGCAAAATTTTCCCTACTGAGCAGCGTATTTTTGCTATTGGGCAGTGAAAAAACGTTGTTGTGGTCGTTGTCTAGTAGCGAAAACCTAGGTAAATTTTTGTTTGCAGTACTAGATGTTGTTGTGTGTTTTGTATGAACCCTAGATTAGTTTTGACTAGGTTAAAGATGTCTGACAATGATCATCAAGGGCCAGAAGTTGGATCTTATGCATGGTTGAGAGAGAAAATTTGATGTGTGTGGATTGATGCAAGGGCCAGTATATACAACGTCGTATAAGAATTGAGCATGTCCAAACATATGGTCTTCATAAGGCACTGGCATGACCAAGTGTGGATGATGACATAGAGGAGAACCATAGGAGAGTTTTAGGTAACATGCTTCATATTATGGAAAGCATGGCTAAGACTCATCTTCCCCACCAATGAATGAGGTGCCTGGACCACCATTGCCACATGAGGAGGAAGAGAATCTCATCATGGATGACATGGTGAATGACTTCTTTGGACGGGAGGTCATAGTGGATAGTGAGCAAGCTCCAATGTCACAAGAGGAGAAAACCTTGCATAGAGAGGCAAGCACACCTTTGTATGAGGGATGTTTGTACTCCACACTACGAGCAAACTTGGAGCTATTGAACTTGCAAGCAAATTATGGTGGATGGAGTAATACAAGTGTCACAAGCCTTCTTCAGTAAGCCCGTCTCATTCTATTGAAAATATTTCATGTTCTATATACTCTCCCTGCTAATATTTTGACATATGATTTCTTACCCTATGTTGTAGGCTTCTCAAGAAGATTCTTCCCTCTCAAAATCTATTACCAAACTCACAAGATGGGTGTCGTAAAATGCTCTCTACGCTAGGTATGGATTACACAAAAATACATGTATGTCCCAATGATTCCATGTTATTTAGAGGGGTTACTAAAGATGCAACACAATGTCTACAATGTGGGAAGAGCCGCTATAGGGATGATTTTCAAGGTGATAAAGTTTTTCGAAAGGTTTTGAGATACTTCCCTATCATTCCTTGCATCCAACACATGTTTAAATATGAGGGGATTGCAGAACTCATGGCGTGGTATGCTACTCATTGCTTGACCGATGGCATCATAAGGATCGTAGCTAATTCACCGGCATGGCAACATGTGGAGCATTAATGGCCAGAGTTTAAAGATGACCCTCATCACTTACGTCTTGGCTTGGGCAGGGATGGTGTTAACCCATTTGGCTTCAAGTCCACATCATGGTCTACTTGGCCTATTGTATTGATGAATTACAAACTCCCTCCATGGGTGGCAATCAAGAAAGGTCATATCATGCTTGCTCTACCATGAAAATATAAGGTTGCAAACATGGATGTGTACCTCGAGCCTTTGATTGAGGAGCTTGAGACACTATGGCGAGGTATCAAAGTACATGAAATTAAATAGGCGTGAGGCGGAGGTGAAAGGAGTTTTGATTTGGACGATGCATGACTATCCCAGGTTCTCGGAGTGCTCAAGACCTACTTGAACCTTATATGCATAAGTTTTAGCCTTTAAACTTTAAGTTTATATATCTATCTCAATCATCTCAATTAAAATAGGTTTGGCAACCTCTAGACATCATGCATGTCCGATTTGCGGACCATCACTTGTTTCGGAAAGACCCTCTACGCTTAAGAAGGTGGTGTATGACAAACATCATCGATTTCTCCCTCCTTCACATCCCAAGTATGTGCCACATGATGTCTCACCACTCGTGAGATGAGAGATAGAGATTGGTTTAAGGCATGGAGAAACACTCCCAACCCACCATCAAATGGGATGTCTAGACACTCAATCTTCTTTCGACTTCCATATTGGTGTGACATGAAGATCAATCATCTCTTAGATCCCATGCATATGTTCAAGAATGTGGCAACAAATATTTGGGACCATTTAATTGGTAAAAGAGATACAAAGGGTGTAAGGGATGCCTTACAAAACATTGGACACCTGCAAAGTGCATGGCCAATTGAAAGTGAGAGTGGTAAAAACAAAACACATCTAATTTTTATAAAGAGGGATCCCACCAATACAGTGGTTGGGCGGTTGGCTAACCCATGGGCGGTTGGGGTTAGGCGGCTGGATCGGTGGATTCCTACAATAAAGTTCATTTATGTTCAAGTTACGATAGTTGAAGTAAGTCAGAGGGTAATTCTTGTTCTATGGGAAAGAATCAATGGCTGTGTCTCGCTTGAGGGAAAAAAAGCAATGATCTCCAATTGCAAGTCCCTTCCTTGATTCGGCCATGTGACCCGTGGGTTTGGTTGGATTACAAAGGATAGTTAAGGCTCTTGACCTCGTTAGATAAATTCTCGTTAGAAGATTTTCCTAGAGGAATTGCCCGTGCTTTCTGGGCGAGGAAAGTTTTTTCGGTTTGAGTTTTGGAAGAACCGTCGAACTAGTCCCTTGCCTGCACATTTGTGGGCGAGGCCTCGAGTGGGAAGCTCTGCCCTGTGCAAGAGTTTGCTACTTCCGCTCTGCTAGCACTCCGAAGATCGATGCGTAGAGAGGGTAGGGATCTCACAGCTGGTATCAGAGCTTTGTTGAAAACTCAAGAGTCGAAGATGAATTTTGTCCTAAATTTATTAGAAAATCTTTGAAAGGTGCATTCGTATATTGTATTTTCATTCAGATTAAGCTTCATTGATGAAGACTTATAATTGATAAATTAGATTTTATAGATGGACACCTCGTATTTATCTGGTATCCCTGACCTTACCCAAAATCAAGATATGACTGCCTTTGCTTTTGAGCATATCCTCTCCTCCGCTAGCACTCGATCGAGCAGGGCAAGTCTTGCTAATCATTTCAAGGAGCTGCATTTTTCAGACCCACTGCAGAGATGACAGCATATGTGGTTCTCAGGCCAATATATCCACGCCTATTGCAATCAGCGAGGCTGAGACAGAACGTCTCTTTAGCTTTGGTTCTGTTAAGGATAGTGTAAGGTTCCTCCCTTTAAAAATGGGAGAAACACTTAAGATAGTCCGCTAGGTCTTAACTTGGGAAAAATTTCCTATTCATCGACACCTTGACCCTGTAGAGATTCAAGGATACGATTCATAGGTATGACCTAGCTCTATCCCGCAGGGGGAGCGTGATTTCCTAAACATCAAATCACCCATAGGGCAATTGATCAAAAATTGGGCAACTACTAGACTTGATGTCTAGAGACAACGCTTTTTTCCTCATCTTATGCAAGGCACAGCCGCTGACCTAGTTTTCTAGAATAGAGTTGCCCAAGAACCTAACTATCTAACGTAGGGCTTTCACTTAATCTATTGGAAAGCTACCCGACTAATCGGGTCCACCCATCCGTAGGATGGTGCCGTCAGGGCATTCCATCCTCCCACTTTCCACCCTACTCACGCATCAATTTGTTTTCTAATTAATACTACCACATTGTTTGACATAAATAAGCATATTCCTTAATTAGGGCCCTTCTTCACAAGGTTCGGAGTTGCCTTTCCCTAGAATCTATGATGCTACTGGGCTGTAATTTAAGGACTCCTTGAGTAGGGATTACAACTTGTTCATCATCAAGAATATGATCGAGACTGGGGACATATGGCTTTAACAAACTTACATGAAATACATTATGGACTTTGATATGGGCTGGAAGTTGGAGTTTATAGGCACTTTTACCTAGACACTTGATAACTGTATAAGGACCACAATACCTAGGGCTGAGCTTCTTATATTTCCCAAGTGATAGAGAACTTCGTTTGGGGTGCACTCGTAGAAGAACTTTGTCTCCTTCCTTGAAGATCCTTTCAGACCTCTTGTTGTCAGCATAATGCTTTTGTCGATCTTGGGCAGCTTTAATATCTTTTTGGATTGCCTTGGTTTGTTCCTCCATTTCTTCGAGCATTTTCCTGGATGCCTCAACTCTTATGGTCGGATCAGAGAAATTTAGAGGAGACAAGCATTCTTGCCCATAGAGTGCTTTGAATGGTGACATTCCTATGCTTTGATGATAAGACGCATTGTAGGCAAATTCTACCAGAGGAAGGTATTGAATCCACCTTCTGGGTTCCCGTCCACAGTATGCTCTGAGAATGTCTTCAATTACTTGATTGACTCTTTCAGTCTGGCCATCGGTCTCTGGGTGATAAGCTGTGCTAAAGCAAAGTTGAGTCCCCAGAGCTTGAAATAGAGACTGCCAGAATTTTGAGGTGAAGTCAGAATCCCGATCACTTACTATCCTTTTTGGGAGACCATGAAGTTTGAAGACTTCCTTGATGAATATACGAGCAACATCAGAAGCTTTGAAGGTCTTCTTTGCTGGTATAAGGTGAGCTACTTTGGTAAGTAAGTCCACTACTACTAGAATGGAGTCATATCCTCCTTGAACAGTGGGGAGACTTGTGACAAAATCCATACTAATGCACTCCCACTTCATTTGGGGAATATCTAAGGGTTGAAGCTTTCCAGGCATCTTGACCCTTTCAGCCTTGATCCTTTGGCATGAGAGACATTGTTTCAAGTACCGAAGCACATCATTTTTCAAGCCTGCCCAATGAAAACTCCTTCTTACCGCATTTAATGTTTTTGCATAACCTGGGTGTCCTGCAGACAGCAGGGCTATCATGAGCTTCATGGAGGATTAGTTTCTTTAAAGTAGGATCCTTAGGGATACATAGCCTGTGATTGAAGTAGAGGCTTCCTTCATGAGTGGAGTATCCCTTGATTAGATTCTTCTCTTTCTCTGAATGTCCCCCTTCTTCTACTAACTTTATCATCCTTTGATAATCTGGGTCATGAGATGAGACTTCTTCCACCTTGACCAGTATGGGATTATTTGGCATTGAAATTGCATTCAAGAAAGATTTGCGGCTAAGTGCATCAGCTACCACATTATCTTTCCCAGGGCGGAATTTGATGTCGAAATCATATTCTTGTAGAATTTCAATCCATCTCCTTTGCCGCATGTTGAGGTTAGGCTGGGTGAAGATCCACTTTAGACTTTTGTGGTCAGTTACAAGCTGGAATTTGCCTCCCAAGAGATAATGTCTCCATAATTTGAGACAATGAACAACTGCTAAGAGTTCCAAATCATGGGTGGCATAGTTTGCTTCATATTGCTTCAGCTTGCGGGAAGTATAAGCGACTGGTCTTCCTTCTTGGCCTAAGACACCACCAAGTGCTAGACTACTAGCATCGGTAACCACTTCAAATTCCTTGGAGAAATCCGGAAGCTTTAAGACTGGGGCAGAAGTAATAATGACTTTCAGCTGATCAAAGCTGTTTTGATGGATTGGCAGCCACACTATTTTGCAATCCTTCTTAAGAAGATCTGTCAAGGGTGCAGCTACCAAGGCATAATCTTTGATAAAAATCCTATACCAACCCGTGATTCCCAAGAATCCACGAACTTCACGAACTGATTTAGGGGGTGGCCATTCTAGAATATCCTTGACTTTGGCAGGGTCTACTGAGATGCCATCTTTGGAGACGATGAATCCAAGATACTCAATTTGATGAGTAAAGAAGGTACATTTGCTTTTCTTGGCATAGAGTTTGTGTCTGCGCAGCAATTGCAGAACTCTACGCACATGCTCCTCATGCTCTTCCATTGATTTGGAGTAGATTAGGATGTCATCAAAGAAAACAAGCACAAACTCATCCAAGTACGGGCGGAATATATCTTGCATTAGGCGGTTGAAGGTTGCAGGAGCATTGGTTAACCCGAATGACATTACAGTAAACTCATAGTGGCCATAACGGGTATTAAAAGCTGTTTTGGGTATATCTGCTTCCTTGACTTTGATCTGATAGTAACCAGACCTCAAATCTATTTTTGAGAAGACTTTGGCCCCATGAAGCCTGTCAAGAAGTTCATCGATGCGAGGGATAGGATACTTATTCTTGACGGTGACTTGATTTAGCCCTCGATAATCTATGCAGAGGCGGAGAGTCCCGTCCTTCTTTTTTTGGAAAAGAACAGGTGCTCCCCACGGAGAGCTACTGGGGCGTACAAATCCTTGTTCAATGAGTTGGGAAAGTTGCTCCTTAAGTTCAATGGCTTCAGGAAGGGACATTTTATAGGGAGTTTTTGAGACGGGTTGAG
Organism: Cibotium barometz; assembly: GCF_041138505.1. Classification (NCBI taxonomy): domain Eukaryota; kingdom Viridiplantae; phylum Streptophyta; class Polypodiopsida; order Cyatheales; family Cibotiaceae; genus Cibotium; species Cibotium barometz. The sequence continues at coordinate 38,416,541 of NC_141074.1, read as the reverse complement.
CTCCAGGGATCACCTCGATTTCATGGTCGACTTCTCGAGGAGGCGGTAACCCTGTAAGCTCGTCAGGGAAGATGTCAGAGAATTCTTGGAGCCAAGAGGGTTCTGTCTCCATACTAGGTTCAATGACTTTGTTGAGTTTGACTAAGAAAACTTGCTGACCCTTACGTGTTCCCTTGAGAAGATGTTTTGCCTTGACTACCCTAGACTTAGGTTTTCCTGTGATCCCCTGAACAGATATTACTTGGCCATGCTCATTTTCAAAAGTGATACTCCCCTGGTTACAATGAATGCTAGCTTTGTTTGCAATTAACCAATCCATCCCAAGGATTCCATCATAAATTCCTAGTGGCAAGACTCTAAAGTGGCCATGAGTTTGCTCATTACCCAGCTCAAAATCAAGGTTTCCTATAGAGTGGCGAGATATTACTTCTTTCCCACTGGCTAACTCTACAATCATTTTTCTAACTGATTTTTGACTCAAGTTTAATTTTTGCAAGCACCTAGGAGAAAGGAATGAATGGGTACTGCCACAATCAATCAAAAGCTGAAATGGCTTACCGTGATGAGTGGCGGGGGTTTGGATTACACCAAATTGTTTATTCGGACCTTGGTGTTCTATTGCCGCATGGACGGTGGCGCGCTCTTCTTCAGCCTCTTCCAAGGTTGGTTCTTCACTTATAACACAGGCAGTTCTAGCAACTGTTCCTCCGCGGCCTCTGCCACGACCACTGCCTCTTGCACCTTGGTGGGTAGGGGTTCCACGGCCTTGATTTCCTCTATTACCTTGGGGGAATGTTGTTGCCATCTTGGGACAGTTGGCTCTAAAGTGTCCCGGCTCATTGCACTCAAAACACAGAGGGCCTTCTCTGGAAGAAGCAGCATACGAGCGGGGGGCAAAAGAGTTGCCTTGTCGCCCTCTGTTGTAGTAGGGGAAATTTTGTTGAGGTTTCTTGTAGGGTTGATCTCTAAGGTTTGCCTCAGGGTAAGATCTCTTTTGATTCTTCGGTTTGTTAGCCTTCATCTCTTTCACAAGGGGCTTTGCTCGTATAAGAGCATCCTGTAAAGTGGTTGGTCTCATTGCTTCAAGGCGGGAATCTAGGGGTTCATTTAGCCCTTGGCAGAAACGAGCCACTTGCTGGGAAGTAGTCATAGCTGGGGCATACTTCCGAAGGGTAATGAATTTGGAATAATAGTCCTCAAGAGTTAAGCTGCACTGTCTAAGACTAAAGAACTCATTCATCTTTATGGACTCATGGGATGGAGGAAGATATCTTTCCTTCACTGCCTGCTTGATGTCTCCCCACGTTTGAGAATGCTCGGTGACTTCCTTGTCACGGCACCACTGTTTCCACCAGAGTTTAGCATCTCCAGTGAGGCGAAACCGTGCGAGCATAGACTGATTTGCTACTCCAGTACCGGCAGCAGAGAAATAATCGTCCATCGCCTCAATCCAGACTTCAGCATCCTTCTCAACCTTTGAACCTTCTCCTTTAAAGGAGGGAGGTTGCATTTGCTTGAGCAGGAGCTTCTTCTCCTGGGTATCGGTATAAAGCGCATTGGGAAGTGGAGAGTGGTCATCCTGGCCATCATCGTAAAAACAATTTTTAAGATTACAAGA